>NC_080418.1:112498524-113887691 GCF_029873635.1 Malania oleifera | reverse complement strand
AATTTGAAATTGGTCCTTCTAATTGAAGGACCACTCAACCAACAAGCTCAAGTCTTTTGATGAGGTTAGATGAGGGTCCTAGAATGGTCACCCTCCCTCAAATACGAGCCTGTTGGGGTTGAAGTCGAAGTTGAAGTTGAAGTTGAACAACAATCTGCGATTCTGCATGGCTTCTTTCATATGGTCAGGGTCTAGCATCACATTCTTTTTACATTTAATAAGTAGTAACATTAAAGGAAGAAAGGTGGACGAGGAAGAGGAGAAATCAAATTTAATGGCTCCAACAATGATGCCTATTTAGGACTTATGACATTAGTATGGTTGAAAGGAGTTGGGTTTCCAAGCTATTGGGGCATTAGGTCTGGCCATTCATTACTTGGCAGGTGATGTGGCCCCACTCAAAGCCCCTAAATTGAGATGGCCAATTTACCCTTAATGTAGATGAGGCCCATTTAGATTAGAAAATACTAATGCTTTGTTTGGGAACATGAAATTGGTTCTTGGATTTGCTGTTGTACGGATTTGGACTGGATGTAGTAAAATTTTGTTTGGCTTTGTTAAAACTTGATATACATTGTTGTCCACAATTTAATAGCTTAAGCTTTTAGGTAAAGTAGTAGTCTAACATGGTATCAAAGCTGGTTACTAGGAAGCTCTGGGTTCTAATCTCATCGCCTGCATTTATTCTATGGTATTTAAAAATTTATTATGTGTTTATCTCTCCACATGCTGTCAGGCTGCAGGTGTGGGGGAGTGTTAAAGCTTGATATACATTGTTGACTCACAACCTAGTAGTTTAAGCTTTTAAGTAAAGTGGTAGTCTAACAAGCATAACTTGCTCTTCATCCAAATCAACAATTCCAAATCAAATAATCAAAATCCATGCTCCTAATTGCAATGTAAAGATGTTCTGGAGTCTTGTGTGCTGAATGTTTCAGCTGAGCTGATTAATGTAACTCATGAGTGGTTTTTATCCTTCAACATATGTCAGTTGGGACCATGTTCAACAATGAGAGCACTTCACTCATTTTGAAAGCAAAAACCAGAATTGATTGTGACCCTTAAAAGCAAGGAAAATGATTTCAAAATTCCAAAAAAATAATATATAATTAATATCAATCAAAATATCCTAAAACTATCTTCTCTATTATTGGAATTTTTATGCAACATGACTGAAATTCTGCTTCTTCTTTTTCCCTCAGCATTATTATAAGCATAACATGGCTAAAATTCCTGGAATGGAAAATTTCATTTTGTTTCTCCATTTGGACCAGACCATATAGAATTTAATTGTGCATATTCCTTCTCCAGATTTGCATGAGAAAATGAAACAGTGCCAATTTGGTTATTGTTATGCTGGATGGACCTAGTTTAACCTTTTCTCACAAACAGAGAAGTCCTTCTGAGCTTAAGATTAATAATTGGTCAAGTGGATGGATAGTATAAGCAAAATCTGTTTGGCTAGCATGTACACATTAGTTTTTGCATTCATAAGTTTTGTATTGATTGTGTTTATCACGTAGCAAAAACTATTAAAGTGTGAAGGGGATGTGAATTATTAGTTTTGCAATCAATCAATGGTCAGGCTGATGGTTTAATCACTTGAATGTTGACAGGAATGGGATACAGCAGAGAAGGAACTCATGGCAGGATGGAGTCTATGGAACTAACTGTCCAATCCCACCAGGGAAGAATTTCACTTACGTTCTCCAAGTCAAGGATCAAATTGGTAGCTACTTCTACTTTCCTTCTCTTGCCTTTCACAAGGCTGCAGGAGGTTACGGTGGCATCAAAATTGCTAGCCGCTCAGTAATTCCTGTCCCATTCCCTCCTCCTGCTGGAGATTACACCATATTGGCCGGTGATTGGTTCAAGCAAAATCACACTGTAAGCAGCCTGCTTAGAACAATTTCTATTTACCCATCCCGGATTGTTATATAGAGGGCAGACCTTGGATCAACAGTAAGGTTGCTCCTTTGTGACTGGTTGGTCATGGGTTCGAGTCCAAAGAAACATTCTCTCTACATAAAATTAGGGGTAAGGTTGCGTACATTGTGACAACCCTCCCCTTACTCTCGCGAAGCGGAGAGCCTTATGGCCTCGGGACACCCTTTTTTAATCCCAATTTCTTATATTACTTGGTGAAAAAGAAAAAATGAAAGGTGTACATATTCTTTAGCACTGTTTGACGTATGAATAATATACATGTACCAATGGCTTTGACAGGATTTGAAGGCAATTTTAGACAATGGACATGATCTTCCCTTCCCAGATGGGCTTCTTATCAATGGTCGTGGATCAAACGGGTATACATTCACAGTTGATCAAGGTAACTGATAATGATTGACATTTTGAACTTTGGAAAATTTTCATATTTAAGGTGTTGATGTTGTGTATAATTTGTTTTTCTGTGGAACTTGTTGGGCAGGTAAGACTTGCAGGTTTCGGATATCAAATGTTGGCCTTACAACATCAATCAATTTCAGAATCCAAGGACACAAGATGCTGTTGGTGGAGGTGGAGGGAACTCACACCCTTCAGAACACCTACTCTTCTCTTGACATTCATCTGGGGCAGTCTTACTCTGTTTTGGTCACAGCTGACCAACCCCCTGAAGATTACTATATTGTCATTTCTACGCGTTTCACGTCCCAAGTCCTCACGACAACCTCCATTCTGCATTACAGTAACTCTGCAGGAAAAGTGTCTGGTCCTCCCCCTGGTGGGCCAACAATTGAGATTGACTGGTCTGTGGAACAGGCCCGATCAATCAGGTATTTCCTATTATTTATTGCGTCTCTTGGTAAACTAACCTCATAATTGTATTTCCTTGGACATTTCCCATTGTGTCTTATGTATTCTGTCAATACTATATTCTAAACCAGGCGGAATCAGACAGCAAGTGGACCAAGACCTAATCCCCAAGGCTCCTACCATTATGGAATGATTAACACAACTCGCACAATTAGGCTTGCAAACAGTGCTCCAGTGATCAACGAGAAGCAGAGGTATGCTGTTAATAGTGTGTCCTTCATCCCAGCTGACACACCGCTTAAACTTGCTGACAACTTCAAGATCCCGGGAGTTTTCTCCCTCGGAAGCATCCCAGACAGCCCCACTGGTGGCGGCACATACCTCCAGACGTCTGTCATGTCTGCTGATTTCCGAGCTTATGTTGAGATTGTGTTTGAGAACTCAGAAAGCACGGTGCAGTCATGGCACATTGATGGTCATAACTTCTTTGTTGTTGGGTAAGTTCTTCTGGCTCCTTATTTTCTTCATAGCTCGCCTGAATTCATCAACTGATATTAGTACTCTTTTAAATGGCGCCATAACATATCCAACGAAGGAAAAGCTTGATGGAATTGAATTTGCAATTCCCTTGTTCTGTGAGAGGGAGATATTTGTTTGCTTAGTTCTAAAATTATGTACAATGTGATATGATCAGGATGGATGGAGGGCAGTGGACTTCTGCCAGCAGACTAAATTACAACCTAAGGGACACAGTATCACGCTGCACGGTTCAGGTACATCGAGTCAGCCTAAACTTATTTGTTTATGCAGTTACATTGTACATATTTCAGAAAATCAATGGATTAATCGACAAAAAATTCTCATATTCCACACAAATTCCAAAATAACGACCCATAAAGTGTATTTATACATTGGTTTCATCTATCAAGCAGCTGTTAAATCCTAAATGCAAAGCTATTCCCTATCATGGACAGTTTGCAGCCATGCTCATCTATAATGGGAAATCCTTGCGTTTATCGAGATTATAAGGGGAAAAAAAAAAGAAGTGTGTTTCTGATTCTGTTGCTGTATTCAATGCGAGTGCAGGTGTATCCCAACTCATGGACTGCAATTTACATGCCTCTTGACAATGTGGGAATGTGGAATGTAAGGTCTGAGAACTGGGCGCGCCAATACCTGGGTCAGCAGTTCTATCTTCGTGTGTATTCCCCTGCCAATTCATGGAGAGACGAATTTCCCATCCCAAAGAATGCTCTTCTTTGTGGTCGTGCATTGGGCCATACAACTCGGCTCCTATAATTCTGTAAACCAATATGACTGAGTGATGGTCACGAAGGGGTGGCTGGTTTTTTTCTACCGAAATAGGATAAGGGTGTTTTTCTTTAAATATATTATTACGTATTTACACAATTACATGCAAGAATTGTTGCATGATTTGTTACGTTGTTAGCTTGTAGAATCAAGTTTTTTTTATGGAACCTAGTCTTTTTCCTTCTTCATTTTCTTTTCTTCCTTCTATTTGAAACATATATTTTTCTTACCACGCATATAAATGTAAGCATAAGCTTAATAAAGAAGTTGGATCTGTGCATTTCCCAAGTATCATCATTGACTAATCCACTAATAAAACAACTACAACATCAACTCCAGAAAGCATTCTTATAGAATTATTATCAATATTCAAAAAAAAAAAAATTTATCATGATTTCAATGCATCTAACAAAGTATAAGCTCGTATTTTGAACATGATTATTTAACACAGCTACAAAAAAATATTATCCGTAAATGACACGATATTCATCATGTTTATTTAGCATAAGTTAATTTGGTATAGTGAAATTTTCCCTCATTTGTGTTTTCCATTGGAGTGACTTTTAGTATCCTTTGCAATTGCTAAGTTTTTATAAAAATCACTATAGGGTTGCTTCATAAAAGGCAGCGCTAGAAGATGTTCAAAAATTATTGTAGATTAGCCACTTTGGTTGCTAATTAAATTAATAGTCACTGATCCATCTACTTAGTCCAATGTGGATTGTGAAACATAATCTTACTTTCCTTCCCTCTAGTTTTTACTTCTTTAGGTAATTGTACAACCAACAAAATTGGAATCCTATATTCTTATTTTTGCAAATGGTGGGAAGAGGTCTATTAGAAATTTAGTTTACGCTCTGAAAATGTATGAGAAGTGGTCGGGTCAAAAAATCAGTGAGACAAAGTCAGCGTTATTCCTTTCGAAATACATCACTCCTGCTCGAAAGCGTGGTTTATTGAGAATCATGGATTTCATGGAAGGTAAATTCCCAGTTACATATTTGGGTGCGCCTTTAGTGTTTGGAAAATTGACTTCTAGGACATTGGAGCCTCTTGTGGAGAAGATTAGGAAAAAAATTGCAGGGTGAAAATCTAAGTTACTCTCGCAAGGTGAAAGATTGATTTTATTAAGACATGTGTTGTCTAGCATGCCTATTCATTTGATGTCTGTTATTAAGGTTACGCAAGTCACTTTTTCTCACATTAACTCTCTTCTTTCTAATTTTTTATGGGGAGAGGTGAAAGATAAAAGGAAGATTCATTGGCGCTCTTAGGGGAAAATTTGCAAACCTACCTTGAAATGGGGCCTGGGCCTAAGAGATCTTAAAGAAGTTTGGAAATCTCTTCTCATGAAATTTGCCTTTAGATTGCTCATTTCTAACAACTTGTGGGCAAGTTTTTTCAGGGCTAAATATTGTAAGAATGATCATTTATTAATAAGGAAGGGAAGACCAAATGACTCTCAGTTCTGGAAATCAATTATGATTACCATTCCAGAAGTTATGGATAATGTTAAAATTTTGGTGAGAGGTGGGAACTCTTCTTTTTGGTTCGATAGGTGGCTATCATTAGGCCCGTTATCTGTGAGCACTGAGGATATTTTGAATAAGAAACTGCGTATTAAGGATTGCTGGCTAAATAATAATTGGAACTCTGATTTAGTTCTGGAATTGGTTGGTGCCAACAAAATAAGGGAAATTTTGCACCAGGTGCCGGCGGGTAAAAGTTGGCAGGATATTTTTGTCTAGAAACCTGCCCTTGACGGTAATTTTTCTACCAAAAACGGCTTGGAAGGCAGTGAGGAGAAGAAGTGATAATTTTGTGTGGAATGACTTGTTTTGGCATTCTTTATTACCCAGAAGAATCTCAATGTGTTTATGGAGAGCTTGGTTTAGATGTTTGGCGGTAGATGATAGAATTCAGGCCAAAGGAATATTAATGGCTTCGTCTTGTGATTACTGCGTTCAGAGAAGCCAAGAAAACATTGATCATATTTTTTCTTTAGGTGAGGTGGCTTTAGAGGTTTGGCGTTAGGCTAGTGTGGCGTTGGGGATTCCTTTCTAATGATCCCTTCCCTAGAAAAATAAAATGGCAAATTGGTTTCACTATGCTCAAAAATCGTCTATTAAATGTATTTTAATCGGGTTGATTCCATATTTGATTACGTGGTGCCTCTTGAATCGAAGATGTAAAGCGAGAATGGAAGGAGTTTATCAAAGTGCATATCAGATATGGAGAAATGTTCAATTCTGGGTTAGTTTTATAGCTAAGAGCACCAATTCTTTTAAAAAACTAAAGAAGTCAAACATTAAGATTTTGAATAAGTTTCATATTAAGCATCACAAAGTTTGTGACAGGCCTGGAAAAATTATTTCTTTGGTTAAACCTCCAGTAGGGTGGATCAAACTTAATTATGATGGGAGTTATAGGGGCAATTCGGGTACTTCAGGAGGTGGAGGAATTATTCTGGATTGTCATGGCATGGTAAAAGTGGTTTTTTCAAGGTATTTTGGCAATGGTACGAATAATAGTGCGGAACTAAAAGCAATCAGGGAAAGAATTCGTTTGTATAAACGTTTGCATTATTTTAATGTGATTATTGAAAGTGATTTGCGAATTGTAGTTGATTGACTTTAGAAAGGTAAATGTACTTTGTGGTATCTTTGGGAATTTTGGGAGAAGCTCGTGGTGGAGCTAGAAGGACTGAACGTCATGGTGATGCATCAATATAGGGAAGGCAATAGTGAGACTGATTTTCTTGCTAAAAAAGGAGAAATGGGAATCAATGTAATTTACGAAGAATAACACCTTCTACCATGTTATCTGAAAGGTATTCTTCGGATGGATAGGTGGGGTCTCATTTCCGTTCGTCAGTAGTTCATCTCTAGAGTTTCGTTTGGTGTATTTTGTTTTGATTTTGGTTGTGTTTCTTTTCTTATCTTCTTTGTTAGTTATGTTTAGTCTTGTTGACCTAGTTTGGTTGGTTGCTGGTGTTGGTTTTTTAGGAGGGTTTTTCTATACTCTCCCTTTTGTTTTATCTTGTAACCAATGTATTCCCCCGCCGAAAGTGAGGGTATATTAAAAAATAAATGGAGGTGCCGCCTTCTTTTCATTAAAAAAAGAAAAAAAGCTCTAGCTGACTCATACTATAACGCCCTAGACCCGTCACGTGGGGCCCAGAGTGTTAAGAGATCAACACACGTCCCTGATACCAATAACGCAGCAGAAAATAATAATAAAATAACCTCGAACAAAATATACTAGAGTTCTAAATTTAAACATCAATAGATTCATAACATATGGTCATGTACTTTAGTTTACAAACATGGATAAAATATAAAGAAACATAAAACTAAATAGGTTTGTTCCAATTTCACTCACAAAACTACCCCGCCCTAGAGCTACCTAACATCGATCACCTGGATAACCTGAAAAGATTTAACATATGTCGAGATGAGACACCTCTCAGTAAGGAAGAAAATAGTTTACTGTTGACCTTATAGGTCACGCCCGGTTTTGATAATGACAAATACTTATGTATTTAATGAATATTTAGCTCATGTGTAGGTCTATATTAGCAAATACATTGATAGCACGTGAAAGCTTAAGGCTTGAAGACTAGTTCATGTTTTTTAGTTGTAATATATATATTCAGTGGTGAAATTGGTCTGCAATAGTAATTAGGACATTTGGTTTGTAATAAGCACACACGACACATGCATGGTTTATTATGTAAGCTCAAACCAAAATATGAACTAAAAGTGACCTTAGAATGACCTTAGGGTTTACCCTTTGGTCAACCGACACCGAACTTTTTCGGTGTCTTCAAAATCGGACATAAATGACCATAAGACACACAAATTTGCACCTATGTTTGATAGACACTTGATTAGGGTTTGTGTGATGCATAACAGGACCGAAATGCACACATTGTGCACTTTCGATCGACCGGCCAAGGCAATTCATTTTGCCCTGGTTCACCGAAATAGACCTAGGTCAACAGTTGACCAAGGTCCTGGTTGACCGAAAAATTGCAGTTCAAAAAACTCCAGTTGACCGAAACCCCATGAGTCAATAATTTGACCATCTGGTCGACCAAGAAAAAAATGGGGGTTGAAAGATACTCTAGAAAAAGGGGTTGAAAGATACTCCAATGTGAGAAGTTGAAAAAACTTCATTAATGGAGGTGAAAGATACTCCCAATGGTAGGGAATTCCTCAGCTGGAAGGGTACAGTACAACCACACATTTAAATCAGTGTGGGTACATAGATAGTCGACTAGCAGGAGTAATGAAACCACTGGCGAAATAATAGACTAGATGGGGGCAGTCAGACTATATACTAGATACTTGACAAATGCCTGCACGAATAGGGCATTGTTGGAGATATTAGTGCACAACCCGTGCCACAGGGTAAATAGGAAAAACATGTTATGACAAGCTGGTAGTTGTTCTAATATTCATAAGCATTATTTAAATACTAGAATGTGCAAATAAATCTTATATATTGCAATATTGTGAAGAAATGTTTTACATATATATATATATATATGAGTTTTATTCAAATGTGCATATGTGGTCACACACTGTTGTAACACTTTCTTCCTTACTGAGAGGTGTCTCACCCCATTATATAACCTTTGTTTTCAGGTCCATCAGGACGTCGGTCCTAGTTGCTTAAGGGACTTGGAGAATTGTTTTTGGTTGTAGCATATGTAAGTGGTTTATGTGTATATTGAACTTAGTTTGAATATCTCTTCTGGGGTTGTATTATTAGGATATGTTCTAAGTCGGCATAAATGTGTTTGAGGATACAAAAGTAAACTCTGGTATATGTCTATTAGAAATCTCGATGAATGTTTATGTTTTTTCACAACATTTACATTCCTATTATGTATGAGTTACACAAGTATGTCCCTTTTTAGGGCGGGTTGTCTATGTATCTTGAACAGGTACAGGTATTTTGTGTGAGTGAGTGACACCTGAGTCCATATAAAGGGTTGAGTCATTACAGTTGGTATCAGAGCCTTTAACTAGTCGGAAGTATGATTTAATTCATGCTGCCTGGTTAGGGATACGTGCATAACTTAGAAGTTGCTAGTTTTGATCGTCTAGAATATACTAGAGTATAGGACATGGATAAGACCTTGAGTTTTGCTTTGTATACCTGGAGACATAAATCTATTGATAGACTTCTGTGTTTTTCTGGATCAATCAAAAGGTTCAAGAAGATCACGACAATCAATTGATGGTTTTGTTTCCAAGTGGAAGAGTGGAACTTGAGCTAGAATGAGGGTGTCAAATTTATGGAGTACGTCAATGTTAAGGATATGAACTTAGAGAATTGACCTTATATTGTGATAGCAGTAGTTGATGGGTAGGCTATTACTTTTCTAATGGATTCTTGTAATTGTTTTCAAGATGGAATCCAAGGATATTACGGCCAACATGGGAGGCAGTAGTAGTGAGGGTGTCGGCCTTGAGGCTAGTAGTGACTCCACTAGTGTATTGCGTGATTTCGCACACCAACTCATGGCTAAGGTAGTGCGAACGAATAGAGGTCAAGACCATTCTACAACTAAGATGGGTTGCTCCATTGATCAGTTCGCCAGATTGAAGCCTTCGAATTTCGTAGGAAGTGCAGATCCAGTTCATGCTGAGAATTGGATCCAAGAAGTTGAGAAGATCCTGGATGTCTTGAACTGTACGGTGAATTAGAAGGTCACTTTTGCCACATTCAAGTTGGCAGGAGAGGCTGAGAGATGGTGGGTGTCTATAAAGAAGATGGAGGAACTCCGACCGATACCCGTAGCGTTAACGTGGGCTCGGTTCAAAGAGTTATTCTTTGAATGGTATTTTCCGGCCGTGGTCAGAAATGTAAAGATGGAAGAATTCATGAATCTGACTCAGGAATTGTTGACAGTGTGGCAGTACGCTGCCAAATTCTTGGAGCTATCCCGATTCACTCAATTCGTGATACCGGATGAAGTGAAGAAGGCCTATAAGTTTCATAGGGGTCTGAGGAAGGAGATCCGTAGGTAGACGGTGATTCTGCAGTTACAAGACTTTGCTACGTTGGTTGACAAAGCCACCGTGGCAGAGGAGTGTTTGCTTGAGGACGCAGAGGTCTAGGTTCCGAAGAAGAGGCTAACGCGTCCTAGTTTTTTGTATGGGGCAAAGTAGGGTAATTGGAAAAAGAACAGTGGTGGTATATCTCAGAACACTGCACGTTTTCAGCATTGCCCTTTGTGTGGTAGGAGACACCTTGGGCAGTGTTGGTTGTCTACGGGGGCTTGTATGCGGTGTGGTAAGCAAAGGCACCAAGCGAGAGACTGTGGTGTAACGATCTCAAATTCCTTAACATAAAATGTAACATAATAAATGGAAAAATCAACTCAAACCCGTGGATAATGGGGACACCTGTCAATCACGGCAGAAACCTAAGCGGCAACAAGCATAAAATCTAAATCATCCATCCATAAAGCATAATACCAGAAGCATAATACCAGAGTTATCTACATTCCCAAAATACTGTATCTATTTACACTCTTTCAAAATATTTCAAAATACATCTAGGATCTCATAATCAAAACAATTCTGATCCTAGTACGTTGCTTACCCTCCGAACGGGGTAGCCTAGTAAACTCAATGGCGGTCACGACCCACCAGTCACTCAGGGTCTCTTGAAAAATATATTAAGTTCGGGGGTGAGACACTTCTCAGTAAGGGAAAATAAACTAAATACAGTTGTGTGGCAACATGAACATTTAATGCAATTATACATATACAGTACATTTCATATATCGGTAAACATTCATCATAACATACTAAATTCTCATATACTTTCATAATTATTAATAAATCATAACGTACATAAAACATCTGTTATAACTGATAATACTGAAAACATACCCAGGATGAATAGTTAGCCAATGTCATGTATTACCTCCCGTGACGGGTTGTGCAGCCCGAAGGTGGGACCCGAAAATGGCTGGCCGACCATTGCCGAGTCAAGTATGTCTGTAAGTACGATGGGCCCACCACACCTTGGTCCGGACTACCAAGTGGACTTCTACAACTCTATGCTGAAAACCACATCGACTATCCATCTCCCACCCCCTCATGGGGTGGTTAGCACAAGTCTGAACATAGATATCGGATCTATATAGCTACAGTACTGAGCTCCTGAAACTGAACTAAACTAACATCCGGGTTCTGATAACATACAATACATGATATTATAGTGGCCTCATGCTGATCATTTCATAAATACGGTCTCGTGTCGAATATTTCATAACTACGGTCTCGTGCCGAACATTTCATAATTGCGGCCTCGTACCGAACATTTCAAATTACGGCCTCGTGCCGAACATTTTATAAATATGGCCTTGTGCCAAATATTTCATACATGTCATTCTGAAAATAATCAATTTATCATGCATTTCAACATCATAAGGTACTGAATTCTTCCGTAATTTCTCAAAACATATTCCATTCGTATCATTATCATATCATGATATTCTTCCATCTAAAATAATATTCATGCCACACAATTGCTGTATAAAACCATGCATTGCATTCTAAAAAATTCATAATTTCTGGCATCTCATACATATATATACATTTCAATATATTAGCAGTATTTTTCTCAAACGTACCTTTCCTTTGTAATTTACAAATATAACACATGCTTTTCAGAAAATAACTTTTCTCATAAATAATGATAGTTTGCATAAAAATAACTGCTTTAGTTTATTCCCTTACCTGACTACTGAGAAAAGCCTCTATGAACTCTGGTCTCACACCCGTAGGATTTCCTAATCAATACCCAGAAAATGAAAACTCCCAGTATTAAACTTCAGTATTTTTATGTGCATATCATTTCCTGTAACTACCGTAAGACCAAATTTGGCTTAACAAGCCTTACCTCAACTCAGGGATGATTTCCAACTTACTTTTACCAACGATCCGCTCCGGCAAATTTTGAGAGAACATTCCCAAGAGCGTCGTGATGGCTTTAGATTATCGATTCGGCGTAAATCCATACCAAAATCGAAGAATGAGAGAGAGAGGACCGAAGGGGAGAGAGAGAGAGGAGAGAGTTAACTTAGTTAAGAAGTTAAAACTCAAATTTTTGATATTTATAGAACAAGGGATTCATCGACGAGTCCTTTAATAATTTCGTCGACGAAATTCAGTCGGCTCAAAACCTCTCTCGGTACTTCCTCGTCGACGAATCCTGTCTTTGTCGACGAATTTTCTTATACCCTCATTGACGAATCCTGTCTTCGTCGATGAGTTCTCTGATAATTCCATTTCCCATTTATTATTTAAATTCCATTTTTATTTGGGTTGTTACATTCTCCGCTCCTTATAAAATTTCGTCTTCAAAATTTACTATTCACATAGTTTATCATCCCTTAAGCAAAATGGTCTACTTATTTCATTACTTACCCTCACTTGTGGTGAAGGAATACCATTTTTTACAACTCAAGTTCTGGGAGATTACACATACCAAAAGATATTCCCCCCGAAACTAAAAGACCACATACTAACTAAAGTATTACATGTAGTTGCGAAAGAAACATTACATATTTACTTACATTTCTTATTTACATATGAACTTCTTGGAACAATTGTGGATACTTCTATCTAATCAGCTCCTCAAGCTCCCAAGAAGCCTTTTCTATTGTGTGATTCCTCCATAGAACTTTTACCAGAGGAATTCTCTTATTTCGTAGTTCTTGTTCCTTTCGGTCTAGAATCTGCACTGGTACCTCCTCATAGACTAGCGAGTCACTGAACTCTAACTCACCATAGCTGATACTATGAGAAAGATTTGGGAGGTATTTCCTCAACATAGATACATGGAATACGTCGTGTATTCTGGATAGTGTAGGTGGCAAAGCTAGCCTGTAGGCCACGACCCCACTTTCTCTAAAATCTCAAACGGACTGATAAACCTAAGGCTAAGTTTACCCTTCTTTCTGAATTTCATAACTCCTTTCAACGAAGCTATCTTCAAAAATACGTGGTCACCCACATCAAACTCCAAATTCTTGCGGCGATTATCGGCATAACTCTTCTGTCAGCTCTGAGCTGCACTAATTCTTTCCTTGATGAGTCGAACCTTATCATATGCCTGCTGCACCATTTCTGGACCCACAACTTGCCGCTCACCCATTTTGTCCCAATACAAAGGAGATCGACATCTCCTACAGTACAAGGCCCCAAATGGTACCATGCCAATACTGGACTGGTAACTGTTATTATACGTGAACTCCACCAATGGCATGAACTGAGTCCAGCTTCCCCCAAAATTTAATACACATGCACAAAGCATATTTTCTAGTATCTATATCATCCTCTCAGTCTATCCGCCTGACTGAGGATGGAATGTCGAGCTAAACGACAACTAAGACCCTAGAGCCTCCTACAAGCTCCTCCAAAATCGTGACGTGAATCGCGAGTCTCGATCTGACACAATTGATACAGGCACCCCATGAGAACGAACTATCTCCTGAATGTAAATCTCCATTATATGGCTGAGGGAATAGCTGATCTTGATAGGGAGGAAATTGGCGGACTTAGTCAACCGATCTACTATCACCCAAATCGCATTCTAGCCATGGGATGTCGATGGCAGCCCTGAAACAAAGTCCATGGAAATATGATCCCACTTCCACTCTGGGATGCATAGCGGCTGCAACTAACCCACTGGCCTCTGATGTTTAGCTTTTACCTGTTGGCACGTCAAGCACTGGGCTACATACTCGGCAATCTCCCTCTTCATACCACTCCACCAGTAAAACTCTCGCAGATCCCTGTACATTTTCGTACTACCGGGATGAACCATATACAAAGATCTATGAGCCTCATCTAAAATAGTCCTCCTAATGTTAGCATCAGCAGGAACACACAGTTTGGAACGGGACCGCAAAGCTCCATCATCTAAAATGCAGAATTCCTCTCCCTGACCACTCTGCACTCTGACCATTACCTCTACCAATTATGGATCTTCTTTCTGGGTGGCTTTAATTGTTTCCTGTAGAGTAGACTGTACCACTAAGCTGGCGATACATACTGGAGTATTACTCTCTACCAACTCTAAATCGAGTCTCTCTAGATCCATAATAATCGGATGCTAGATCTCCATAGCTGCTAACACTGCGCACGCGGTCTTCCTACTCAATGCATCAGCTACCACATTTGCTTTCCCTAGGTGATAACTGATAGTACAATCAAAATACTTAATTAACTCTAACCACCTTCTCTGTCTCATATTCAATTTCTTCTGGGTGAAGAAATACTTTAAGCTCTTGTGGTTGGAGAAAATCTCGCACTGCTCGTCGTACAAGTAATGCCTCCAAATTTTTAATGCGTGTACCATTGCAGGTAATTCAAGATAATGGGTAGGATAGTTCTTTTCATATTCTTTCAACTGCCTGGACGCATACGCCACTACCCTGCCGTGCTGCATGAATACACAGCCAAGTTCCTTCAAGGACGCGTCACTGAAAATAGTATAACACTCACCCCCAAATGGGATGATCAATACAGATGCTGTGACTAACCTCTGCTTCAGTTCTTGAAAACTCTACTCACAAATGTCATCCCATTCAAATCTGGCATTCTTCCTAGTTAGTCGTGTCACAGGCCCTAATAAAGCTGAGAACCCCTCGACAAAACGACAGTAATAACCAGCTAACCCCAAGAAACTCCTGATCTCCTGGATGTTCCTCGGTCTAGCCCAATTCACTACCGCCTCAATATTACTAGGATCCACATAAATTCCGTCTCTTGAGATTACATGCCCAAAAAACACAACTTTCTCGAGCTAGAAGTCGCAATTACTGAATTTTGCATACAACTTCTTTTCCCTGAGCATCTACAAAACCTGCCTCTAATGTATCTCATGCTCCTCAAAGCTTCTCGAATAGACCAATACATCATCAATAAAAACAGCCACAAACTGATCTAAAAATGGATGGAAAATCCTATTCATCAAATCCATAAATATCGCCGGAGCATTCATTAGACCAATTGGTATAACAAAAAACTTGTAATGCCCATACCTGGTCCTGAAAGCTGTCTTCGATACATCCTCTGCTCTCACCTTTACCTGATGGTAACCTGATCTAAGGTCAATTTTAGAATATACCCGTATATCTTGGAGCTTATCGAATAAGTTATTTATACGGGGTAAAGGATACTTGTTCTTGATTGTCACTTTGTTAATCTCTCTAAAATCTATACACATCCTTATAGACCCGTCCTTCTTCTTCACAAATAGCACTGGAACTCCCCACGGAGATACACTAGGTCGTATAAAGCTCTTATCAAGCAAATCCTACAATTGATCTTTCAATTTTTCCAACTCTGCCGGCGCAATTCGATACGGTGCTTTAGAAATCGGTGTTCTACCTAGAAGTAGATCAATAGGGAAATCTACCTCATGATCAGGCGGCAAACCTAGTAATTCATCTGGGAACACATCTATAAATTCTTTTACCACAGGTGTAGTAATAAGTTTCAATTCATTTTCTGACATTTCCTTTACAAAAGTCATAGACAGCCATTCTGGAGCAGTCTCCTCGCCTGAACTCCTGAGACCATATGAGGTAAAGATTGCACTCGTGACCCTGTAAATCTGAATTCTAGTTTCCTTGGAGGTTTGAATATCACTTCCCTTGCACGACAATCTATAATACCAGAATTAGCTACTAGCCAATCCATGCCAAAGATGATGTCAAACCCATGCATATCCAGCACTACCAAATCAACAGATAAAATTCTCCCTTGAACATCAACTGGACAACCGTAGAGTATCCTACTGCATCTCACCGCTGACCCAGTCGGTGTAGCCACTAATAGTTCAACATCTAATGATTGCATTTCTGGCCCACATAATTTAACACACCCTAAGGACACAAATGAATGTGTGGCACCAGAATCAAAAAGTGCAATAACATTAAATGAAAACATATTAATCGTACCTATCACCACATCGCCGGCTGCCTTAGCATCACCCGGCGTTAAAGCAAAAACCCTGGCTGGGGCCATATTTCTTTATTGGCCTCCTCGTGGTGCCTAGTAACCTCCTCGTGCAGGTCTAGGAGAAGGAGAAGCACCCGTCTGTGCCGGACACTCCCTCATCGTATCTCCTGGCTCCCCGCACCTATAGTAGACACCTCGCTCAGCATGACACTCCCCCAGGTGTCTCTTCCCGCAAGATGGTCAAGCTGGAGATGGCTGCACACCCTGTAAACCGCGATTCTCAGTCTCCTATCTCCGGTCTCTATAATAGCCACCTCTCTTCCATGTAGCATCGCCGACTCCCTACTGGTAACCGAAAGGTGTGAATCTCTTCTTCTGTCTCTATTCCTCAGCCTCCAACCGCTTACCAATCTCTACTATAGTGGCTCGGTCAACCAGCTCAGCGAAGTCCTGCAAGTTCAGTATCGATACCTACTTGTATATTTATCTCCTCATGCCTCTTTCAAACTATCATACCTTCTTTACCTCATCTGGAATGATGTACGGGGCAAAGCGAGATAGCTCGATGAACCTCGCCACGTACTACTGCACTGACAACTGTCCCTGTTTCAGATTTAGGAACTCCTCAATCTTAGCCTCCCTAGACGAGGCTGGAAAATACCTATCAAAGAATATCTCTTTAAACTGCTCCTATGTCATCTCCACAAGTATAGTCCTCTGCTGCTCTAATAATCTTACCTCCAACCACCATCTCTCGGCCTCTCCAGTCAGTCTATATGTGGCAAATAGTACCCTCTACTCCTCCAAAGACTGCAGTACTGCAAACATTTTCTCTATCTCCTGTACCCAATTTTCAGCGACTGCAAGATCTATTCCTCCTAAAAAAATCAGAGGATTCATCTTTATGAACTTCTCTATCAAGCTACTGTGGCCTGTAGATGGACTACCCTGTTCCCTCAAACTCCTGGCAATTTCTGCCATAACCTGTTGTGCCATGCTACGTAAGACGACATCCGAATCACTACCTGCAGCACCTGAGGGTCCAGCACCCTCACTCCCACTAGCGTGGGCACTACTGCCACCAGGGTCCATCCTGAAAAGAAAATAACTTAACTCAGAACCCCCTTCTCCATACATATCATCAAACTCATATAATATATTCTCCTAATTAATTCATCTCTTATTATCTTAATTCAAGGCTCAATCCTGCAACCTAGATACCCAACCCGACGATAGTTTACTATGAATTTCCTGAAATCGTCACCTCAGGAAAATCACACAAACCACCACGGAAGTCTTGCATCCAGACTACAAAACCATACCTCAAATTTCCTTATCTTATACTTTGGTATTATTACTACTGTACTCTAGAGTCTACAAAACCTAGTATCCTAGGCTCTGATACCAAACTGTAATGACCTCAAATTCCTTAATATAAAATGTAACATAATAAATGGAAAATTCAACCCGAACCCGTGGGTAACAGGGACACTTGTCAATCACAGAGAAACCTAAGCAGCAGCAAGCATAAAATCTAAATCATCCATCCATGAAGCATAATACCATAAGAATAATACCAGAGTTATCTACATTCCCAAAATACTGTATCTATTTACATTCTTCCAAAATATTTCAAAATACATCTAGGATCCCATAATCAAAACAATTCTGATCCTAGTATGTTGCTTACCCTCCTAACGGGGTAGCTTAGTAAACTCAACGGTGGTCACGACCCACCGGTCACTCAGGATCTCTTGAAAAATATATTAAGTTCAGGGGTGAGATACTTCTCAGTAAGGGAAAATAAACTAAATACAGTTGTGAGGCAACATGAACAATTAATGCAATTATACATATACAATACATTTCATATATTGGTAAACATTCATCATAACATACTAAATTCTCATATACTTTCATAATTATTAATAAATCATAACGTACATAAAACATCTTTTATAACGGATAATACTGAAAATATACCCAGGATGAATAGCTAGCTAATGTCATATATTACCCCCCATGACAGGTTGTGCAATTCGAAGGCAGGACCCGACAATGTCTGGTCGACTACTACCGAGTCAAATATATCTGTAAGTATGATGGGCCCACCACACCCAAGTCTGGACTGCTAGGTGAACGTCTACAACTCTATATTGAAAGCCACATCGACTATCCATCTCTCACCCCCTCGTGGGGTGATTAGCACAAGTCTGAACATAGATATCTGATCTATGTAGCTACAGTACCGAGCTCCTAAAACTAAACTAAACTAACATCCGGGTTCTGATAACATATAATACATGATATTATAGAGGCCTCGTGCCGATCATTTCATAAATACGGCCTCGTGTCGAACATTTCATAATTATGGCCTCGTACTGAACATTTCAAATTACGGCCCCGTGTCAAATATTTTATAAATACGGCCTCGTGTTGAATATTTCATACATGTCATTCTGAAAATAATCAATTTATCATGCATTTCAACTTCATCAGGTACTGTATTCTTCCGTAATTTCTCAAAACATATTCCATTCGTATCATTATCATATCATGATATTCTTCCATCTAAAATAATATTCATGCCACACAATTGCTGTATAAAACCATGCATTGCATTCTAAAAAAATTCATAATTTCTGGCATCTCATACATATATATATATATATATATATATATATATATTTCAATGTAATAGCAGTATTTTTCTCAAACGTACCTTTCCTTCATAATTTGCAAATATAACACATGCTTTTCAGAAAAATAACTTTTCTCATAAATAATGATAGTTTGCATAAAAATAACTGCTTTATTTGATTCCATTACCTGGCTACTGAGAAAAGCCCCTATGAACTCTGGTCTCACACCCGTAGGATTTCCTAATCAATACCCTGAAAATGAAAACTCCTCGTATTAAACTTCAGTATTTCTACGTGTATATAATTTCCTATAACTACTGTAAGACCAAATTTGGCTTAAAAAGCCTTACCTCAACTCAGGGATAATTTCCAACTTACTTTTAACAATGATCTGCTCCGGCAAATTTTGAGAGAACTTCCCCAGGAGCGTCGTGGTGGCTTTAGATTGTCTATACGGCGTAAATCCGGCCCAAAATCGAGAAAAAGAGAGAGAGGACCAAAGGGGGGGGGGGAGAGAGAGAGAGAGAGAGAGAGAGAGAGAGAGGAGAGAGTTAGCTTAGTTAAGAAGTTAAAACTCGGATTTTTGATATTTAAAGAACAGGGGATTCATCGATGAGCCACGTCATTCATCGACGAAATTCAGTCGGCTCAAAACCTCTCTCGGTGTTTCCTCATCGACGAATCCTGTCTTCGTCGACGAATTTTCTTATACCCTCGTCGACGAATCCTGTCTTCATCGACGAGTCCTCTGATAATTCCCTTTCCCCTTTATTATTTAAATTACATTTTTATTTGGGTTGTTATATGTGGGATGCAAGGAAACAGTGGAGCCTCGCTGCAGCTATATAGAGGGAATACTCTAACACAGGGTGGTGGTCAGCAAGGGGGTACGGCCCAGGCTAGGGTGTACTCTTTGACTCCCAGTGATGCTGAGAATGCGGGTGATGTAGTCACAGGTATCATTTACATGTTTTCTCATAAAGCTGTTGTATTATTTGATTTCGAGGCAACACATTCTTTTATTTCCCAAGGTTTTGTTAAATTGTGTGGATTAGAGGTGCAATTGTTAGATTATGAACTGATGGTGGCTACACCGTCTGGATCTGTGGTCGAGTGTAGCAAGGTAGTTCGTGACTTCCCGGTTGAAATTCGAGGAAAGGTGCTACCAGTTGATCTTGTGGTGTATGACATGTATGGCTTTGATATCATCTTAGGAATGGACTGGTTGTCTACCCGTTATGCTAGTATCGATTGCACAGGAGGGATGTGTTGTTTAGACCACTAGGAAAGCAGGAATTTCAATTCCTTGGATCGTGCGTACGTTCTACACCACGGATCCTTTCTGCTATGCAAGTTAGAAGGCTACTCCTTAAAGGGTGCCAAGGGTATCTGGCGTTTGTGAAAGACACGCCAGCAGAAGAATAGGAATTGGACATGATTTGTATAGTACGCGAGTTTTTGATGTGTTTCCAGAGGACTTTCTAGGGTTACCCCTAGACCATGAAGTGGAATTTGCTATTGAGTTAGCTCCAGGTACGGCACCGATATCAAAAGCTTTGTATCGTATGGCTCCAACCGAACTGAGAGAGTTGAAAGAACAACTTTAGGAGCTGCTTGACAAGGGGTACATTCGACCTAGTGTTTCTCCTTGGGAAGCACCGATGTTATTTGTGAAGAAGAAGGATGGGTTGATGAGAATGTGCATCGACTATAGGGAGCTTAACAAAGTGACGGTAAAGAATAAATATCCGCTAGCCAGGAGTTTAACCAACTTTAGGGCACGTAGGTCTTCTCCAAGATTGACCTACGGTCTGGGTATCACCAACTTAAGGTGAAAGCGGGGACGTCTCCAAAACTGCATTTTGAACTCGGTATGACCATTTTGAATTTATGGTTATGCCTTTTGGTTTGACTAATGCACCTAACACATTTATGGATTTGATGAACAGGGTCTTCCACGAGTATCTAGACCAGTTCCTCATGGTATTTATTGATGATATCTTAGTGTATTCTAGGAGTGCGGTAGAGCATGAAGTTCATTTGAGGCTTGTATTGCAAATGCTTAGGGATAAGAGGTTGTATGCTAAACAGAAGAAATGCGAGTTCTGGCTGGAACAGTTTGCATTTCTGGGGCACGTGGTGTCTAAAGAAAGTATATCCGTGGACCCATGTAAGATTGAAGCAAGAGTGGACTCAGCGAGATCGAAGAATGTTCAGGAGGTCAGAAGTTTTTTGGGTCTTGCAGGTTACTACTGTCAGTTCGTGGAAGGGTTCTCTAGTTTAGCAGGTGCTTTGATGAAACTCACACAGAAAGATGTAAGGTATGATTGGACAGATGAGTGCGAGCTGAGTTTCTAGGAGCTAAAACAGCGACTAGTCACTACTCTAGTTTTGACTCTTCCATCGAGTGATGGTGGCTTTGTTATTTATAGTGATGCTTTGAAAAAGGGCTTTGGTTGTGTTCTAATGTAGCAAGGTAAGGTAGTTGCTTACGCTTCTCGTCAACTCAAAGAATACGAGAAGACCTACCCAACGCATGATATGGAGTTAGCAGTGGTAGTGTTTACACTGAAAATTTGGAGGCACTACTTGTACTGTGAAAGGTGTGATATTTTTACCGATCATAAAAGTCTTAAATACTTTTTCACCTAGAAGGAGCTTAATATGAGACAACGCAAATGGCTTGAGTTGATTAAAGACTACGATTATATTAATAACTATCATCCAGGAAAGGCTTATGTGGTAGCTGATGCTCTGAGTCGGAAGCCTATTGATGCGTCAGTCTCAGCAGTTGAGGTTCAGCATCAGATCTGTATGGACCTTGAAAGGTTGAGTTTGGAGGTAGCGGAAGGAAACCATCAGGCTGTTCTTGCTAGCTTGGTGGTACAACCAACTTTGCAGGAAAGGATCCGTGTGGCGCAGAAGGAGGATCCTGAGTTGGTTGAGGTTATGGAAGGAGTTCAGAAGGGGTTAAAGCCGAATTTCAGCATCTCTGGTGATGGGATATTGAGATTTCACGGCAAGGTTCGTGTATCGAATGATGCCATGATTAAACCGGTCATTCTAGAGGAGGCACATCGTTCACTTTACACTGTACATGTTGGTAGTAGAAAAATGTACCAGGATTTGAGGGAATCTTTCTGGCGGTCCAACATGAAAAGAGAGATCGCCCGTTTTGTAGAGCAGTATCTGACATGTCAGCGGATCAAAGCAGAATATTAGAAATCGGCAAGACCACTTCAGCCACTCGATGTCCCTGAGTGGAAATGGGAACACTTCTCGATGGATTTTGTGACGGGTCTACCTGCGGAGGTACATGGGCAGAATGCTATTTGGGATATAGTGGATCGGTTGATGAAGACTGCACATTTCATTTCAATCAGAGTCAGCTACTCTCTGAATATGCTGACAAAACTTTATGTGCAGGAGGTGGTATGACTCCATGGTGTTCCTATTTCTATTGTTTCGGATTGGGATCCGCATTTTACATCTCGTTTGTGGAAAAGTTTACAAGATGCCCTGGGATCGTGATTGACATTCAAAACGCCTTTTCACCCACAGATGGATGGATAGTCGGAGAGGACTATTCAGACGTTAGAAAATATGTTGCGGGCTTGTGTACTAGATTTCAGTGATAGTTGGATACGATATCTACCACTTTTTGAATTTGCATATAACAACAGTTACCAGGCGAGCATAGAGATGGCACCTTATGAGGCTTTGTATGGTCGTCAGTGTCGATCTCCGTTGTACTGGGATCAGGTAGGTGAGCAGCAGATACTGGGTCCAGAATTAATTTAGTAGACTTCTACAAAGGTCGGATTGATCAGGGAGAGAATCAAAGCAGCTCAGAGTCAACAAAACAGTTATGCTGATACTCGTCGACAAGAGTTGGAATTTGAGATAGGAGATATGGTATTCCTGAGAATCGATCCAATGAAAGGGGTGATGAGGTTTAGGAAGAAGGGAAAGCTAAGTCCTCGATATATCAGATCTTTTGAGATCCTTGAAAGGAAAGGTTCGGTTGCTTATCGAGTGGCTCCACCTCTAGCATTATCTAGACTCCATGATATATTCCATGTGTCTGTACTGAGAATGTATGTACCAGATCCATCACACGTACTGAGTTACGAACCTCTAGAGATCAATGATGCGTTATCGTATGAGGAAGTACAAGTGCAAATATTGGATCGGAAGGTGCAGCAGTTACGGACTAAGGAAATACCTCTTATAAAGGTATTATGGCATAACAATGCAGTGGAAGAAGCTTCATGGGAATTAGAGTCTGAAATATACTAGAAGTATCTGCATTTATTTGATAGTATATAATGGTTTAGATTAATGATATGATCTTTGGGAGAATTTTGTTTATGTATGTAATCTTCCGAAATATCTTTTGTATAACCATGATATTCCTCCACCATATGTGAGGGTATGTAATGAATTTGAGCCAAAGTCACTTTGTAGGTGACAATCGACTCTTTTGTAAAGCGGGATAATAAGAAAATTTTATGTTGAGCAATGGTTAGTAAATTTT
This sequence comes from Malania oleifera, assembly GCF_029873635.1. Classification (NCBI taxonomy): domain Eukaryota; kingdom Viridiplantae; phylum Streptophyta; class Magnoliopsida; order Santalales; family Ximeniaceae; genus Malania; species Malania oleifera. The sequence continues at coordinate 113,864,451 of NC_080418.1, read as the reverse complement.
GAGAACGAAATTCTTACAAGGAGGGGAGATTGTAGAGACCCAAACCCGAAATAAGCTGGGTTCGTCGACGAAGTCCTTCAGAGCCTCGTCGACGAGCAAATACCAAGCGGTTCAGAGAAATATCCGGAACTTGGTCTCACTGACGAAGGGATGACTTCGTCAACGAGCTGTGTGGTGGATTAGTCGATGAAGACGCCGCCTCGTCGACGAGTTGGACTTGGTCAAAGGCCCTATAAATATCCATTTTGGTTGCTTAGAAGTTAAGTTTCTTCCCAAAAGCTCTCTCTGTCTCTGTCTCTCTCTCTTTACCCATGAAATTTCTCTTTCTCTCTCTAAGAATCTTCATCGTTCGACGCTCGTTTCTAAAAATAGAAGTTCCTGTGGGGATCAAAGGAGGAAGTTCTACAACTTTAGTAGATCGGATCATTGTTTTGAGGATTTTTGGGTTTTCCCAAAACTTGAGGTAAGGATACGATCTCAATTTTGATTGGATATTTGGATAGTAGTCGAAGTTATAGTAAGGTTATGTTCTGTGGTTTTTAGGTTTCGAGGATCCCGGGTTATCAGTTTGGACCGTTTCGTACGTGATTTCATTTTTGGGATTTAGGTAAGAGGAATTTGATTACAACCATTATTTTTGGAAAAACTAAACTGCTAAAAAGTTAGTTTATATTTATATGTATGATTTAACTGCTTATTTGCTAAATTCTACTGAGTAAAAATGCCGGATTTACGATTTTACGATTTTTGGTAAAAACGAGGATTTTGGCGTATGATCTCCAAATCTTATGAAAATCACTTATTTTCATTTAAACTGTAGTAGGAGATGCTTAAATCTTTTACTTTTCCATTTAAATTGTGGTTACTAAACTTTTTATCATTTAGCGGATTTTTGGATTAAACTCGTGTGATATATGTTGAAATGGAAATGTATGAATTTTATATACTATGTATATGAGATATGGGAATTGAAGTTCCAAATTTGTTATACTAAAAATGTGGAAAATAGAGACCGGTTGTACGCCGAGCTTTATCAGTGAAACAGAAAGGGGTAAACCGAGTGGATAGGCGCCGGTTTGAACCCGATGTGATTATCTGAATTTGTGGAAATACTAGAACTGCATAGGTTATTATATTTTGCTATAAATTGTATATATGATAAATGGAACCATAGCTTGCTACCAAAGGAGTTGAAAGATACTCCAGTAAAAGGGGTTGAAAGATACTCAAGAAAAAGGGGTTGAAAGATACTCCAATGTGAGAAGTTGAAAAAACTTCATTAATGGAGGTGAAAGATACTCCCAATGGCAGGGAATTCCTCAGCTAGAAGGGTATAGTGCAACCACACATTTGAATCAGTGTGGGTACATAGATAGTCGGCTAGCAGGAGTAATGAAACCACTGGTGAAATAATAGACCAGATAGGGGCAGTCAGACTATATATTAGATACTTGACAAATGCCTGCACGAACAGGGCATTGTTGGAGATATCAGTGCACAACCCGTGCCACGGGGTAAATAGGAAAAACATGTTATGACAAGCTGGTAGTTGTTCTAATATTCATATGCATGATTTAAATACTAGAATGTGCAAATAAATCTTATATATTGCAATATTGTGAAGAAATGTTTTACATATATATATATATATATATATATATATATATGAGTTTTAGTCAAATGTGCATATGTGGTCACACACTGTTGTAACACTTTCTTCCTTACTGAGAGGTGTCTCACCCCATTATACAACCTTTTTTTTTAGGTCCATTAGGACATTGGTCCTAGTTGCTTAAGGGACTTGGAGAATTGTTTTTGGTTGTAGCATACGTAAGTGGTTTATGTGTATATTGAACTTAGTTTGAATATCTCTTTTGGGGTTGTATTATTAGGATATGTTCTAAGTCTGTATAAATGTATTTGATGATACAACAGTAAACTTTGGTATATGTCTATTACAAATCCCAATGAATGTTTATATTTTTCCACAACATTTACATTCCTATTATGTAGGAGTTACACTCATATGTCCCTATATAAGGCGGGTTGTCTATGTATCTTGAACAGGTACAGGTATTTTGTATGAGTGAGTGACACCTGGGTCCGTATAAAGGGTCGGGTCGTTACACATTAGCTTAAGGATCTTTGCATTGTCATTGCAAAGATTCCTATAGCTTGATTTTGTTGTGCAAAAATATTTTTCTACAAGTTATATTATTCTTTCAAGCAACTCTTGAGCATAATACATTGAAGAAAATATTTTGAGTTGTTTTGAATATTTGTAGCATCTTTGAAACCCTGATTATTATTGAGATTTGATATATACTTTTTCAAAGAAATAGCTTGATTAGAAAACTCTTGAGCATATTAGCGATCATATCTAGTTGAGTGTGGATTGCACAAAAATACACATCACTGAGCTTACAATTTACCTATATTGTTGATGTATATGTGATTGCGCATATTGGGTACATATCTGCTTTACATGAAAGGATAATCATTGTACCATTTGAGTGAACATATTGTTGTATTTCCAGACGTGGCCTGAGGGGGCGGTAATCCAGCCCGGGAAGGATTGTGTATGTTGAGGTCAGCCCTGTATTAATTAACCTAGTTGTAAAGGTTGAGGTCAGTCGTGTGCTAATTGACCTGGTTGTATTAGGTGTCACTCCACCCGTTAAGTGAGCATTAGTGGAATCCTCGGGCTTGCGAGTTAGAGGTAGGGACGTAAGCACAGTTGGCCGAACTCCGATAACATATCGTGTATCTATTTATCTTTCTGCAATTTACATTCCTGCACATGTATGTTATAGTTTGTGAATGTTGCGCATGATTTTAATTTCCGCACGTTATATTTATCTGCGCATTTGGAACTGCATAGACAGACCCTAGGTTGTGAATATACTGCTGCTATTTAGGTCAAACCTAGGAAAAAGTTTTAAATTCCAATTCACCCCCCTCTTGGGAATACACCAAAGCTAACAATATATATATATCACTTATCCTTATACATTTTTGCATATATATATATAACCACCATTTTACTTAACTTAATTAATTCAATTTAATAATATCTAATTAACTAATTAATTATTTCATAATTACTCTTTATTTTTTTCCAACTATTTCTTATTTATTTATTTATTTAATACATTAATTTAATAATATTTAACTAATTAATTGATTAATAATTTTAATTTATTAATTAATTTTTTTTATTTTATTTTTTCGGGTTATTACAGGAGTGAGAAGGCATTCAAATGGACATTCTTCCCATTATGTGACTAAATCCTTGAATTATTAGTGATGATTTTGAATTTGTTAGTAGGAGTGTCTATTATTGATTTTTTTCTTTTTATTGTTGCTAATAGTGACTTTTAGTGATGACTTTATTAGTGATCGTCACTCAATAATTAATGGCGGCTTTATCTGTGACTATTTGTTTCGGTAACTAGAAACCAAAACGATACTATTAATGAAGGATTATGATTATTAATGACAATTTTTGTAGGTCTCTAATAGTCAAATTTTTCGTAGTGTGAGAGACCAATCAAAATAGAGTTACAAAGAAAGGAAGTGCTTTGCTTGCTAAGGTTTTACCCATCTTAAACATTTAAACCTCCTTCAACATAAAAGTCTCAAAATCTATCTAGGAGAAGATGCATACTTGTATCTTATTGGTTTCATGTTGTGTTAAAAATTTTCCCTTTTTTTAATAATTTCACTAATATATTATAATTATTTACACAACTAATTCTAAAAGAAACTTGGCACTTAAAATTCGTTGACATGCACCTTAGGCAAATTGTAAAACATTAATTTTGTAGCATCTTCTAATTCTCATATCTTTAATTAAAGTGGATCCCTAAAAAAAAAAAAAATTTACTTTTCTTTTTCTTTCTTTTCTTTTTCCAATTCTTTGTTCACATGCTCATTTAGTAGTTAGTTATCATTTTCTATTGTATTCCTCAACCTAAGACCATTTTATATGATTGCTTTGTACTAGAGGCCAATTCTATAATTCAAGTACTATCATATTAAAGAAAAAAAAAAAGTCTCATATGTTGTATTCTTTTCTATTTTTTTGAAATAATTACCAACATGCTCGATGTAATAAAACTGAATATCCAGTTTCTAACTTGAATTCTTTCCTAACTTTCTGTCACTTTATATCTTCTCAATGTTTGTTGTATTTGAATGCATGAATTTCATGTCTCGGATATGAATTTAAATTAAATTTAAGATACTTTCATAGTTCATTTTATCCAACTTTACACAAATTCAAATGTATAGTCCAAATTCTAGGCTGGATTAATATATTTGAACTCTTGTCCTCCAATCACTTAAAAAAAGTGATTTTGGAATATAATGGTTTCACATAAATTTTTGAATATTTTTTAATTTTCCATAAAATATTAAGAATTGTTTACCTTGATAATAAACTAGCATTGCTATCATATGACTTAATATCAATAAATCTTTGGGCGCATGTTGTGTTCTAATGTAGATGTGCAATTGACATTTATTTGTGTCTAAAAATATAATAAGTGACAGCTGCAAATTTACATTAGTGTATTCACATTAAAAAATTTTACTCAATAATGAAGTAGTGAGAAATTATCAAAATGATTTTTTAAAAGCTATGATCAACATAGTCACAATCTATGATGAGATATGATCACAACTGTCAAAACTTACCTTTTACGCCTCACATAAAGTGGCTAACAACATTTTCACATGATATAGCTTAGACTAGAGTTGCAGAAACTAGCCGACAATGTTACATTCTTGGAGAGGGGGGAGGGGATAGAGAGAGGAGTCGCTTAAGAGTGATTGTAGGCTTTTCAATTTCTTTAACAAACATGATTGCACACCGAAGTCAAAATGTTAAGTCAAAAAAATAAGGACAATACACGGCATTGTCATTATAAATATGGACCATCTAAAGTAGTGCTACAAAACGCTCTCGACTTTAAAATATTTATTACATTTAATACATAATTATCCAACACACTTAAAAAATAAAGTGATTATACAGTTCAACATATTTTTTCTACACTTTCGGTCGCGTTGTATTTGACCCATATAAAAAGCGATCCCCCAACCAAAATCCACATAACATTTTTAGAGAAATTTTGTCTCCTCCTCAAACACCATTTTTTATCACCATCCTTTTACAAAGCAAAAGAGCTTTTGTGGGAGACCTCTCCTTGCATTTCATTCCATAGGTTGCTCTCCAAAAAATTGCACAAGAGTTTTTTGAGGAAGAGGGTAAAGCCCAAATGAGAGGCTACAAGGTGACCTGTCAAATCCTACTTATATTCATACAACTGATCAGCTGCACAAGTGGGGAAAACCCTTATAGGTTCTACACATGGACTGTCACATATGGAACCATCTCCCCTCTTGGAGTAAAACAAAAGGTACCATGAATTTTGTTATTGTTATTTTTGATAATTTTATCTATTTATTTTTAATCAATAATTTCACTTAATTTTTTATTATTAATTAAAAATCAACAAAATATATTTAAAAGAAATCAGCATTTTCTTTTCAATATTTAAAAAATCAAAACTAATTTTCAAAAATTTAGAATTTAAATTTTAAAAACATTTAACTTTACTCTGTCTTTTTGTCGAGGAGAATACATCTTCTTTCTTTCTTGCCTTCTGAAAATCTCCCCCACCTCACAGAGAGCCACAAACAAACAGAAATTAAAAAAGAAAATAATTAAACTTCTGGTTAGATCCTTCAATTTTTTAATTTTTATTTTTATTTTTGTTCAGTCAAGCCATTTATTTTCAGCTTATAATTATTTATTTGGTAATTTTTATTCATATGAGAAGAATGGAGGAATAATGTGAAAATTTTTTAACTGAAATGGCAGGGGATATTGATAAACGGGCAGTTCCCGGGGCCACAGATTGAATGCGTAACGAATGATAACTTGATTATCACTGTTGTCAATTGTTTGGACGAACCTTTCCTCCTCTCTTGGTAATCTCTCTCCCTCTCTCTCCCTCACTCTCTCTCTCTGGTAAAATTGTGGTGTGGTGAGGTTGTGAATGGTAATGATGGAGCAGGAATGGGATACAGAACAGGAGGAACTCATGGCAAGATGGGGTGTACGGGACGAACTGCCCAATCCCGCCGGGCCAGAATTTGACATACGTTCTGCAAGTGAAGGACCAAATTGGCACCTACTTCTACTTCCCTTCCCTTGCACTCCACAAGCTCGCCGGAGGTATTGGTTCCATCAAAATTGCCAGTCGCCCCCAAATACCCATCCCTTATGGTACTCTCGCCGGAGATTTCACCATTCTCGCCGGCGACTGGTTCACCAAATATCACAAAGTAAGCTGCCCATTGACATTTTACATCTCATTGGGTTTGCGAAATTCAAGATTCTTTCCGTAACATATATATTCCACAACTCTTATTTCCAAAAATTAGATATTTATCTCGTTTTCAAAATATTACGGTATCACTTTTTCAGCTCCAAAATAATTAAGAAAACAGGATGTTATGGTTACTGCATTTCCAGAAATTGTGAAAGATTTGGCGAGCCAAACTCTATTTTCAGCTTGCCCTGCTTTGTGCATTTGCTAACGGGCAGAGTTTAATTGTAGGATTTGAAGAAAAATCTAGACAATGGACAAATGCTCCCTTTCCCTGATGGGCTTCTGATGATTAATGGAATCGCATCGAATGGTTCGATATTCACAGTTGATCCAGGTAAATCTTTTTCCTTTTCTTTTTTCAGCACAAATATAAATAATTAGAAAAAATCATAAATAAGTCGTCTACCTATGATTTGGAATCAACAGATGCATTGAACAGCTCTTGAGTAAACTAACAAAATAAAAAAGAACCAGGGCATACAATTTCATTCGAAAATGATACCCTTTGAACCACTATGGAATATAACTGAAAAATATTTCAATTTTTATCATTTCTTTTATTTGTTTAGGGTTGATTGATTGGTTATTTAGGGGAAAAATCATGAATAGATACTGGGCAGTAGGAACTTTTTTGAATCGACGATATATAAATTTTGTTCTCATTTTGTCTTCTTTTCTTTTCAATTCCTTTTCTTAAAACAACATTCTTATCCACATGGTACCTTCATTAAGGGGCTTTCTTTTGATTTGAACTATATAGCAGTAGCAGCCCATAGCAATATATATATATATATATATATATATATATATATATATATTCATTCTTGTCCGTTGCTTTAATTTACAGGGTTGAATTAAGCCTAGAGTTTAATATTAATGAATGAGAGAACTGTTGAACAGGAAAGACATACAGGTTTCGGATATCGAATGTGGGATCTGCAAGTTCAATAAATTTCAGAATACAGGGGCACAGCATGCTGCTGGTGGAGGTGGAGGGAACCCACACCCTCCAAAACACTTACTCTTCTCTTGACGTCCATGTGGGGCAGTCCTACTCTGTTTTGGTTACTGCCAACCAAATAGCCCAAGATTACTTCATTGTTGCTTCTTCCCGTTTCACTCCCAAAGTGCTCACTGCAACCTGCATTCTTCGCTACAGCAACTCTGCAAGACATGTTTCTGGTCTTCCTCCTGTTGGGCCAACCTATCAGATTGATTATTCTCTTAAGCAAGCTAAATCTATCAGGTATTTCTGTCACTGCACCTTAAACTTATCTCACATATGCACTGTTTGTTTGGTTGGACAGAAAGTGTTTTCTTTCAAAAATAAGAAAATTATTTTTTAAAGTTTTATTTGTTAGCTTGGAGCAAAATTTGTTTTAATTAATTATTTGAGGGAGTTATTTTGTTGACATTATTGAGATGTATTTTTTTTCCTTGAGACATGGCATCAAACAAAAGGAAAGTAGAAATATTGCTTCAGAAAAAGAAAAGAAAGGAATCATTTGACCAACTGAGGCTTTAAGTTGATCTTCTGGCTTTTCTTTTCCCCTGGGTACATTCTATGGACTTTGTCTTACACTCAAAATATTCTTTCTTATTGTTTTCCTACTAGGGACAAACTAACTTGATTACAATAGTCATGTTGGAGCTTGTCGATTCAAATTTTATTAAGGATTGAAATGGGTTTAGGATGCATGATAGATAAGCTACCACCATTATTATGAAAGTCTATATTACTCTTCCAATTTACCAATAAATAAACGAACAAAAAAAATTTCTAAATTCTACAAAGCTGCATGTTACGATCCCACACTGTGTTTAATAAGGAAATCTTTGGCATACTAGGATGAAGTAGATTTCATTATGCGCCTTCTATGAGGTAAAGCCATAAGGTAGAATGAGTTAAAATAAATAATCCTCAAGAGAAGTTGAGCCAAGGCCATAATATTTGACACCAGAACTACACTAGGGGCATTGCCATGTGGGTGGGTCTAAAGAGAGGTGTAGTTCTTGTCAAAGATCAGTTATGAAAGCCATGTCACCATCCAGGCGATTTTTAGGGAGGATATTGGGTATATAAGGATGGAATATGTTTCAATCTTGTCAAGCTTCTTTTATCAGGCGTGAACTTCAGTGGGAGAAAGAAAATGATATCATACTGAGATTGGAACACAAACACAGCATGCTATGCAAAAACAAGATTTGTGTCCTAAGGAGCAAAGTGTAGGCTCCATGACGAAAATTGAAGTGAAAATTTAAATTTAGCATTATCTTTACATTTATAGAAGGTTTAAAAAAAAAAAAAAAAAAAAAAGGCTAATATATTCTTGTTTTTTTTCTTTTAAACATGCCTCCTAAAATCTGCAGACAGTAGATGCTTCATGTAAGTTCTACTAAGTCCTCCTCTCATATTTATTGAAAGGTAGTAAACGTATAATAGTAGGTGGGAATACCAAAAGGTTTGAGAAGTTTAGGAGTGTTGACTACTTCCCAGAGTCTATTTCTCTCTCTCTCTGCATTTGAGTTCTGCCTGAAATACAGAATGACGGGAAATCTATTTCCCATCTAATGCCTCTTTCTAATCCTCCAAAATATGAATTCGAAACATGGAAGCCCCAAAGCTCTCATCTCCTTATTTTTATGCGCATGCAGGAGTTTAACTATTGCTCTATGCGCTTGCAATAAGCAAACACATAAACTGGAGTACTGGGCACTTACGTGGAATACATTTGCATTTATTGCATGAGATTTCTAATAATCTTAATCATTAAACTATATATAGGATAATAATATTAAACTTCTCTAATTACTAATGAGTTAACCTAGTGCAATAAACATATATCACTTGATGCAAAATATTATCTTTTTCATGTTCTATGTTCCTTTTGACGTCTGCAGACCATGTCTTACTCATCTTTCTGTTCAAACCAGGACGAATCTTACAGCAAGTGGGCCAAGACCCAATCCCCAAGGCTCTTATCATTACGGAATGATCAATGCTTCTCGTACAATCTTCCTGGCCAACACTGCTCCAATTTTCAATGGGAAGCAGAGATATGCTGTGAATAGTGTGTCCTTCATCCCTGCCGACACGCCACTTAAATTGGCTGACTGGTTCAACATCTCTGGTGTTTTCAAACTTGGGAGCATCCTGGACAATCCCCCCATCACTGGCTATCCTACCATCCAGACATCAGTCATGGATGCCAATTTTCGAGCTTTTGTCGAGATTGTTTTCCAGAACAATGAGGACACTCTACAATCATGGCACATTGATGGTTATGCATTCTTTGTTGTTGGGTGAGTTTTTCTTGCAACTCACTACTCGTGGAATAGTGTGAATAAGAAAAATGTTAGTGTCAGTTGTGAGTTTTGATTTGGAATTTGCTGTTGCCTTTTTTCTGATGAGAGCTATAGGTTTGCCGAGTCAGTTTTTCAACTTTGATACATTGTGATATATATATACATATATATGAATAGGATGGAAAATGGGCAGTGGACTAATCAGAGCAGACAAACTTACAATTTAAGAGATGCAGTTTCTCGTTGCACTACTCAGGTACATTGAGTTGCCTAATCTTTTTTGTTCATTCAATCATTATATGATTATATCATTCAATAAATTTGTGAGCTGTTCAATAAAAGTACCTGCCAATTAAAGACATCTTGATGATTCATAGGAAGCAAAATAATAATATTAAGATGGTGTATTCCTGATTTGTTGCTATTTCGATTTGAGCACAGGTGTATCCCAAATCTTGGACTGCAATATACATGGCTCTGGACAATGTGGGAATGTGGAACATAAGGTCCGAGAACTGGGCACGCCAATACTTGGGCGAGCAGTTCTATCTACGGGTCTATTCTCCTAAACTGTCTTGGAGAGATGAATATCCCATCCCAACGGGTGCTCGTCTCTGTGGTCGGGCATTGGGCCATAAGACCAGACCTTTATGAACCCTTACCATCGATTAATTATCATGAGGGAATGCTAGATGAAGATGCTGATATGGATTGAGTACTGGATTTCTTTAAAAGAAAAATATATTCATTACTCGTGCAAGTTACTTGCAAAGTTCAACAACTCATGTTGCATTATTTCTTGGAAAATCCAAGTTGATTTGGAATTAAATAATCCAGTTTGTGTAACTCAACATTCTTCCTTTTATTTTCAGTGACTTTTTAACCTTTTCCCTTCAATTAGACCAGTGGTAATGTTGTCTTCAGACAGTATTGTATTGTTTTATATCTCCTATAATACTTGAAACTACGTGGTGCTAAATGGTGCTTGTTTCTTTTCTTATCAGATTTTTTATTTTGGGTAATCAAACTTACATGCTTCCAGGGAGGGGAAGCTCCCCGAATAGGAGAAGTAAAGTATGATTCGAATCCACATCACACAGTTCCAATTTTTTTACCATATTGATGTGGTTGCTGGCCTCTTGTACATTCTCAACATGCATGACATGCCAATTTCTACGTCCAAATTAAACTTCTAGCCATTTCTAACCCTTGTTGGGTGCTTATGAGAATCATAAATGAAAGTAACGGTATAGGGGTGAATTGGCTATTTTAAAATTTATTACGCGAAAGATTGGTTTATTTTAAACCTTTCAACAGTATCAATCACAATACAATCAACTAAGCAGCGAATTTACTATAAATAATGGAGGTGCCGCCCTTCTTTTTTTTAAAAAAGAAACTAAGCAGCGAATTTACTATACTAATAGACAATCCTAGGTATATATGAAATTCAAAAACAAAAACTAAATTTTACCTTCAGTGAGTCAAATATTAACTCAGAATTCCAACCAAAAAAAAAGTATATTATTAAAATAAGTTTCAATAATATTAATCAAGTGAGTATCCTTACTATACTTGAACAATCAAACAATTTGAAATAACTTTACCTTAGCCAACCAAAACTTAATTCATAGTTTTAGCAATTGTCTGAATTTCAATCGGAAACATAAACCATACACAACATTAACCAACGAATTTAGTTATTCAAAGTAAACTCAATCAAATCTCAGCATTCAACAGATTTTCCCATTAACTTTAAAACATACACAATAGTTAATAAGTGCATAAATTAAAGAGATTTTTTTTTTTTTTTAAATACTAAAGGAGGGCGGCACCTCCATTTATTTATTAATATACCCTCACTTTTAGAGATGAAAACTGTGATTATAAGACAAGCATTGGGAGATTACAGATAAAAAAATTAAAGGCCTCCCAAAAATAACACTAACAACCAACCACAACAGGACTACAAATTCAAATAAAGCTAAATAAGAAACAAATCTAAGTAGGCCTATCAAAAACCAAAAATAATAAAATAAACTAAAATCAAAAAATCTAAACCAATCAAATAAAAATCGAGAGGTTGAACTAATGACGAAAGGAAATAAGACCTAACCTATCCATCCAAAGGATACTTTTCAGAAATTGTGGTAAAAGATGTTGTTCTTCATACATGACATTGTTTCTCATTTCTCCTTCCTAGCGAGAAAATTAGTCGCACTATTGTCTTCTCTATATTGATGGATCACCATAAAGTTCACTCTTTCTAGCTCCACCATGAGGTCCTCCCAAAAATCTCAAAGATACCATAAGGTACATCTACCTTTCCGAAGCCAATCAATAACAATTTGGAGTCACTTTCAATGATCATATTAAAATAATGAAGTCGTTTGCATAAATGAATTCCTTTCATAATTGTTTTTATTTCCGCACTATTGTTCATACCATTGCCAAAATAGCTTGAAAAAGCCGCTTTCACCATGCCATGGTAGTCTCGAATAATTCCCCCACCTCCTGAAGTTCCTGGATTGCCCCTACAGCTCCCATCACAATTAAGTTTTATCCACCTTGTTAAGGGGTTTAACCCACGAAATAATTTTTCCGGGCCTAGCCCAAACTCCCTAATGCTAAATTTGAAATTCTTTCAAAATCATAATGTCCAATATCTTCAATTTTCGGAAAGAATTAAAGCTCTCAGCTAAAGAACTAACCCAATATCAAACATTTCTCTACGTCTGATCCGCACTTTGATAAACTCCTTCCATTCTCACTTTGCATCTTCAATTCCATAGGCACCACGTAATCAAGCACGAAATTAGACCGATTAAAATACCTTTAATAGATGATTTTCCAGCATAGTGGAACCAGTTTGCAATCCTATTTTTCCAAGGAAGGATTCGTTGGAAAGGAATCCCCAACATCACACCAGCCTGATGCCAAACCTCTAAAGCCACCTCGCCTAAAGAAAGAATGTGATTAGTGTTTTCCTAACTTCTCTGCACACAACAATCAAAAGCCAAAGCCATCAATATTCCTTTGGCTTGAATTCTATCATCTACTGCCAAGCATCTAAACTAGGCTTTCTATAAAAACATTGATATTCTTCTAGGCAATAAAGAATGCCAAAACCAGTCATTCCAGTCAAAATTATGACTTCTGCTCCTCACTGCCTCCCAAGCTGTTTTTGTAGAGAAATTGCCGTCAAGGGCAGGCTTCCAGATCAATATATCCTGACCACTTTACCCAGTTGGCATATTATGCAAGATTTCCTTTGTTCTATCGGCCCCAACCATAGAGTTCCAGTTGTTATTCAGCCAATAATCCTTAATACTTAGCTTCTTATTCGAATTATCCTTAATGTGCACAGCTAACAGGCCTGATGTAAGCCACATATTGAACCAAAAAGAAGAGTTCCCACCTCTCACCAAAATTTTAACACTATCCATAACTTTCAGAATGGTGGCCATCATTGATTTCCAAAACCGAGAATTATTTGGTCTCCCATTCATTATTAATAAATGATCATTTCTGCAATATTTAGCCCTGAAAATACCTGATTATAGATTGTTATAAGTGAGCAGTCTGAAGGCAAATTTCATGAGTTGCGATTTTTGGACTTCTTTAAGATCTCTCAAGCCCATACCTCCTTTTGAGGTAAGTTTACAAATTTTCTCCCAAGAGTGCCAATAAATCTTCTTTTTACCTTTCACCTCTCACCATAAAAAATTAGCAAGAAGAGAGTTGATGCGAGAAAATGTGACATGCGAAACATTAATAACCGACATAAAATGTATCGGCATGCTAGACAACACAAGTCTTCATAAAATCAATCTTCCACCTTGTAAGAGCAACTTAAATTTTCACCCTGTACTTTTCTTCCTAATCTTCTCCACCAAAGGCTCCAAGATCCTGGAAGACAATTTTCCAGAAACCAAAGGCGCACCCAAATATGTAATTGAGAATTTACCTTCCATGAAACCTGTGATTCTCAATAAACCACGTTTCCGAGTGGGATTAATGTATTTCGAAAGGAATAACGCAAACTTTATCTTTATGATTTTTTGATCCAACCACTTCTCATACATCTCCAAAGTGTAAATCAAATTTCTAATAGACTTTTTCCCACCATTTGCAAAAATAAGAATATCATTTGCATAAAGAAAATGCAAAACCAAAGGGGCCCCAATCGGATGATTAAATTGTCCAATACGACCTGTCTCATAGTTTTTCTAAGCAACCTTGTCAAAACCTCCTCCATTATAATGAATAAATAAGGAGAAAGTGGATCCCCTTGCCTCAAGCCTCTAGTCGATTGAAAAACCCCTTTAAAGGTTCCGTTCATCATAATGGAAAACTACAAGGACTCCACACAATTTTTTATGAACTTGCAAAACCTCTCAAAGAAGCAAAAAGCCTTAAGAACCTCTAGAAGAAAATTCCAATTCACTCTGTCATAAGCCTTAGCCATATTCAGTTTTACCATCACATTGCTGCCAACCATTTTTTTTGTGCAAAGAATGAACCATTTCCTATGCAAGCGTAATATTCTCAAAAACACTATACCCGGGAATAAAAGCACTTTGCTTATGCGAGACCAACTTATCAATAATCTCAGTTAGCTTAAAAACAATAATCTTGGAAAAAAATTTGTAAGCCACAGAGCATAAACTAATAGGCATAAATTTATCAAAAGTAGATGGATTGTCCACCTTTGAAATTAAAGTTAGGGAAAGAAGATTGAACACAAGATTTTTTATAAGGTCCGTCTTCCTGCGTACGTCCATGCCCCAAACAACTTGCTGTGAGGATTTTCCTTTACCTAATTCGTTCAATAGGTGGAGTAGCCTCTCTTCGCTTGAAGGTGGAGACCCCTCTTTAACAAGAACACCCTCTCTCTAGGCAACAACTCTATCCCCGAGTCGTTAGATTATAAAAACAGCAAATCAATTTGTTCGTACAAGTTGAATACTCTCACAATAGAGTAGATTTTGTATAATAATAAACACTATGCACCCTTAATAAAAAATATATAATTGAAGCTCACTAAGAATTTGAAGGTTTTTTGATTTGTGGATTGAGAAAATCAGTAGTAGAAATTAGAAATCAATTAGGTCTCAAGAATAAGCACAATTGCTATTTTAGAGTATGAATCAAAGAGAATTCAATGTGTATGCATGTGTATTGGTTTTTATTGGTTGCCCTAATGTGAAAATAATAGTCCTTATATAGTTTAGGAAGAAATCTTACTGTTTTCCCTAAGTTTGGAAACCATAACTTTTAATTTAGGAAAAAAATTATTGTTCAAAAGTTTAAAACATAGACTTCAGTCGCCTAAACCATTTAAAATATGTGCTCTAAACTGGTAGTAGCATATCAGTTGTCTGAACTCGTGAGCTCATTCGCCTGACCCTGTTCTAATTTTTTTTTAACACTGGCAGTAGCAATTTAGTTGCGTGAGCAATAAGCCTCAGTCGTCTAGACACTATGTAACTCAGTGTTTTTCATATTTTGATTCCAAAACCTGTTTGTATTTACTTTTAAAAGAATTTTGGACTTTATCAAAATATTTTCCACATTCTTAAGCAGGTCACTAAGTCCAGTACTAATTCCTAAGAGTTTTGGTCACAAATTTGAAGTTTAAAAATACTTACATGAGACTCTAAGAATAATTAAATACATTTAAATCCCAACTCTTCATGTCGTATCACTTTAACGGTGTCCAAGCTTGATCAATACTTTAGTAAACTTGTATTCTTAACGACTTATGAAATTAAGGTTAGCTTTAGTCAATTTTCATCAGGTTTAACCATTGTGCTTGTGCAAAATATAATACCTAAACTTTAATCTTGAAAGCACAATAAGTATCCTTAATTTGTTATCATCAAAACGAGATTACACCTTATTAGGCTAACAATGTCCCCCTTTTTGATGATGATAAATAAGGAGCAAAATGAGGTAGCCTTGATAAGGCTCCCCCTTACAATAAGCATAAAACACAAAAACATAATCAATATACATATACTTGTTCAAGCTTAACCATGATTTGGCTTTTCTCTGTTTCAAAAAATTGTCCTCAACAAGTCATTTATAAAACATATTTTCCAAGAATAACATATTCTATTATGTATTCCACTTACACATGTATTCAGAATTTCAACAAAGCTTACAAATCTTATTTCAGAATTTCAACATGTATTCAACATAACATAGTTTAGCTTCAGCAAATATAACATATATCAACATAACAATATAACATGTATCACTCCCCCTTAATATCATATTCCCTTAAGCAAATAAGCAACTTTTAGCATTGAACTTATCATTTACATTTCAACAATTTAACTTAACTTCTCATTTTTCTTAAGCTTCTCCCCCTTTTGACATCAACAAAAAGGGATGAAATGGACAATTCGGCATGTAGTTCTCAAAAGGACTGGTTACCAGCATTCAGCTCACAAACAATATGTCCAATATCAATATGCCATTCTCAAACAATATCTAGCAATGTCAATTAAACCATCATGCAACATATCATCAATAAGATCCTTTTTCGAGTATGTAGTTCAAAATAATATGAATGTAGTAATCAGGAGAAAATATCATTAGTGTTTAGGAGTCATAATAACTAAGAGTTTAAAGAAAAAGAAAAGATAGTATCACAATATTACAATCCAAATTGTTTTCATCAACTGAGTTCAAGCAAATAACTAGTTAGCATCAACGTCATCACCACCAGAAGAAGTCTCCTCATCCTCATCATTACTGTTATCCTCATCATCTGAACTCGTCTCCATGGGAGCTTTTCCTTTCAAAGAGGAAGAACTACCCATATGGCTCTCAATGAGTGCGAGCCTTTGATCGAATGAATTGACACTGGACTGGAGTGGATTATACTTTGAATCCATATCATCACGAAAGGCACTCAGTTGGGAGTCTATATGTCAATGATAATTCATGAACCACGAAGGAGCATCAGTATATGGAATAGCTAGAGCAGGTGGTGCATCCTAATATGGATCCTGACCACAAGGTTGATTTGCTTGTAATCCTATTGTTGACTTTTTGGTCAGATCCCTATTTTGATTATGACAAACCACAATATCTCATCTGTGTTTTTTGAGTATTTGAGTAGGTTATGTTTTAGTTAGCACAGATGATGATGCAATTTGGAAGCCATAAAGAACACCGAAACAAGCATACCCCGACGTATTCCATGGAATTGCAAAGGAGCAGCGCATGAAGAATGATTTTTGTTTTAACTTGTAATTTTAATCATTTTTGGGTATGTAATATATTATGGTCTATAATAATGCATCTGCATGCATGATAAGGTTTAAATGCTCAAAAGCCATAAAATGACCATAGGTAACCAAACCTGATCGATTGAAGCCGAATTTTTGGCCTTAATTTAAAATGCTAGGTCGTAGACTAACTCTTGGTCCACAAAGCACCTCATGACAAATCCCCTATAACTCAAGAGTTATAAGTATATGAATAGGGGTGACTACTTATCAAAATCAGAACCTAGAATGAACTTTGAAGGGGGCTTGGTCGACCTAACCCAGCTGTGCATATTAAGCTTAGTCGACCAAACCACTCACGAGTCAACTGTTTGACCATGGTTCAGCCGACCAAACGATTTTGAACATATCCTCTTCAGTTGACCGAGTTGGCTTGTGTCTGACACCCAACTGTTTAACCAACTGAACCTCTAGTTCATTTTTGATTGGGTTGACCAAACTATATGATCAGTAGACCGAACTTAACATATAGTCGATTGGACCTCGAATGCCTTCAAAATCAACATGCAACATGCCACTTCATTTGAAGTTAGACTCTTTAAAATCAGAATCCAACAAAATTGGCAGTGAGTCGTTTGATAATTCATCTTCCCCTTGAGAATTATATGTAGATAAATTTTTCAACATGGAATTGAAGTTAAAAACAATAGGGTGATCAAGGAGAGGAAGAAGAACGAACTTAACTCGGATGTGATTCTCCAATGCGCTGAAACTAGTGGGGGATTCGACATCATTCAAAACTTTAGGAATAGGAACCCTAAGCAAGACTTGAACGTCCTCGAGCAAGTTCACCAGAGACAAAGATTATTAGATATTCAAATCGATGCTTAGATTCTTACTTTGATCGACGATTTTGGTGTGCGAATCGAAGAGAGGTAGTCTGAGAGGGGGATTGTGAGAAAGGGCTTCCCAAGTGAACCGCCATTTTCTAGGGTTTCTAAAGGCACAAAGCTCTACAGACATTTTTTAAATCATACCCCTTGCTTCTCAATGGAGTAACCACTTAGAATCAACTACTCCTCACCTGAAGATACGGCCACTACTATGAGTGTCGGTTGCTTCTCCTATTTTGTGTATGCATTGGATTTTTTTTTTGCTTTCAAATTTTCATAGGGAGTTGTTTTTGGTGTCTAAAGGTAGCTTTTAACGATTGAATCCAACAACGACGAAACAAATATGCAGATCAATACAATTCTTGAATGGAACTGTTGGAAGATCTAGATAGCTAGCCAAGTTTATAGTGGTAGTTTTATAGTTTGAGTGTTGTAGGACACTGTCAACATTTTCAAACCTTGGAGGTATTACTTGTAAAATAGGATGGGGTAGTGCATGAGGGAGGAAAAAGAGTTGGGTCTTTGTGGATAATTTCACTTATAACAATAACAACTAAGAAATAAATATCACCTCCTTTGGAAAGCCAAAAATTCAATTAGAGGCACACTCGATAAAGAATTGTCTGTCGGAGTAGAATGGATTGACTAGGGCGATTGGTATCTTATAGCGAGTTTTGATTTAGAGTTATTATGACATGGTCATGGTAAAAGATGGAAAACCTCCCCAAGTGCCCATAGATGGCGCCAATTGTTGCTGCCAAAAATTGAATGGCGTACATGGATTAACCTTCGATCATGACCACCTATAATAACTCAAAAAAGAATGGCTTGGAGGATCCGAGGTGTACTTTGGGGGATGACTTTGATGCCTTAAGTTAGGTAGTAAAGAAGAAAGGTTGAGAATGAGATGCTTACCTCCTCTTGAAGTACCCTTTTATAGTGGTAGAGGCATGCCCTTATGAATGTACCTATTAATTTTGGGTAGATAAAAAATTGTTATTATATTGTTCATTGTGTCATGTCTTAAATTTTTGAGTAAATTGAATAATGGAAGAATAAAAAAGTGAAAGTTGTATTTTCTCCCATAGAAAATTTAAAAAAGTAAAAAAGTAAATTGAATAATGTAAGAATAATTTTTTACAAAATTATAAAGATAAAAATATATAATTAGTAAATTGAATAATGGCAGTCTAATATGTTACTTGTAGAAATGCACCTTTTTTTTGGTAATTTGATCATAAACATACAACTAGAAAAGAAACATAGAGAATAACCCAAATTAAAGTCGAATAACTATATTAATACACAATAAGATAACTCTCAAAGATCCCAACCTATTGTCATAATACTTTCTTATACGTAATTAACTTGTATTAGTTAAATCATCATTCTATACATATTTTAATTCAAATTAAAATGAAATGACTTTGTAATTGAAAATATAATTAAAACAAAAATATCCATAAATTTTCTATAATTTTGAAAACAAAATAATACGTCATTTGGTTTTTTTGTTTAAAAAAATTTTTATATGCAATAAGATTCTTCTTATAGTACTAAAAAGTTGGTTTGGAAATATGATTTCTATTTTATTAAAATAATTTTATTTTTAATTTTATATTTCATTATAAAATTATATTCTTTAATTATTAGTTGATTCAAGAACAAAAATGAGCATTTTTTATTTGAAAATTTAAAAACTATTAATTTATACATATTAATAGGTTTCAAATATTTACTTTTTTATTTATGATATTAATTTTTATTTTAAATTTTCATTTTTATCATTTTTAGAAGTGACTAAACAACCTTATATTTGCATAAAGAAACTTTTAGATCTATTTGGATCAAAGATTTAATTGGGAAAAGGAAACAAAATGAAAATAAGGAAGAGACTCATTTTTTCTTATATTTTCCTTCTCTATTAAATATCATAAAAAGAAAAAATTTATTTTAATATAATTAAAAGTAATAAAAATTAAATATTAATCTTGCGTAAAATTAGAATTTTGTTCATAAATTTGGTATATTTTTTATTTTCTTTTTCACTTTTCTTGATGACCAAACATCAAAATAAGGATTCCTTAATATTTTTCTTTCCTTATCCTAATATTTTTCAAGTTTCAAGTGGAGCTTTAAGATTCATTTGGATCAAGGATTTTGTCAAAGGAAAGAAAAGGAAAACGGGAAAGAAACTAATTGTCCATTTTTTTTTTTATGAGTAAATGATAAAATATATTGACTAAATGGATATGTACAGAAACTCTGGGCATACCCGAGAGGAAGCCAAATAAGACTTCCATCAAAAGTTTATCACTATTACATCAAACCTAAGCATTCCTAGGGGCAATAAGCTATAAAACCAAAACCAAAAATTAACTAAATACCATAATTCAGTCAAAAGGAAATAAGATACCTTAGAACTCAAGTCATCACCAGAAAGAATGTCATGAGATGATGGATATCCACTCCAGAATGAATCAAGGCGTAGCACCCTCCAACAGCAAGCCGTAAGACAATGAAAGCAAAAGGATTCCTAAATAATCAACAACTTAGCCCGGGAACGCCATCCACAAGAAAGAAGACTGAGGCAAAGCTGAAGAACAGCACACAACCACCTCCATTGTCCACTTATTTTCTTTCTATATCAAATATGTGTAAACTTAAAGGAAAGTGAATACGCCAGTGAATTGAAGACAAAGCAAGATGAGACTGAACAGGCAAAGGAGAAGATTGAGAAACTTCTTGCTGATTAAGTCCCTGCAAGGCAGAACTGAGCAGGTCTAGGTTGGGAGGCAAGAACACTGGCACGAGCAGGGCGAATAACACAGTGAAGAAAAAATTATCTGAACAGTTGAGGTTCTCTGGACAGGCATTATGATTTAGATTTGGCATGAATTTTTTCTTTGAACTGTAAGTTTTCCACAAGCGTAAATTGCACAATGGGTCTCTAGGCTTCTCTAAATTGCACATTACTCTTTAGTTTCTGGGTCCCTATGAAAGGGATCTTATCGAAGCTGAAATTGAGATTTAAAGGATCAATATTACAACTAAACTTCAAGGAGTGAAGTGCAGTTGAGTAAAAATTCACGTGCATTTCACCTATTCTCTGATGCATCTTTCATTTTTAATCATTCTGAAATTTTGGCCCATGAAAATCTCAGGTTTCTCTTAATTGGTACTTACAATAGGCTTTGTCATGTTGGTTGAAATTTATTTTTTCCATGTTTGAAGAGTTCTTGGATTTGGATTTGGATTTGTATTAGATTTGAATAAAATCTAATACAAAATTATATTGAAATTTTTTCAAATGCACCCAATTCCGAATCCAATGTCAAAAATTCATACTTCCAAATGCAATGTTAGAATTTCCGCTTGCAGCATATGCAATCTGAATGAATATGGTAGGAGAATTGATGGATACTCTAAATAACTTTAATATCATTAATATCAATCCAACCTCTTAACATTTATTTTCTTCTAAAGTTTAGCAGGTGTTTGGTGGTGGGGGCTTTATTCACTAATATGGACCATAAATAAATCTACACTGCTGAACATTAGGCTCTAAATTTGATGTCTCATTAAAAGAAGAAATGTTTTGACTGCTCCTTATGAACAGTCGACTGCACGATATGCAGTTATGTACTCCATTTTCTATTCAAAGCAGCTCTGATTGAAAGAAAGAAGAGAAATAAATCAACATAAGTTTAAATCTAAGTAATTATCATAATGAATTTGTATTTTTATCAGATTATATTCATGTAATGGAAGTGGATACTTTTGATTAGATTCTATCTATGTCGGGAAACCCCCCCCCCCCTCTCTCTCTCTCTCTCTCTACCATTCTTCGCAGCAACAAAGAAAATTTTCACATGATTTTTGAAATTTGTGAATATGTTCATATGATTTTAATTGAAATGTGTTGGGGTGGATCTAGAAGCAACAATCACACATGGGTAAAAATAAATAACAAAAATGGAATACCAAATTTACGTGGTTCGGCCGAATCGACCTACGTCCACGGAGCACACACCAATTCACTATAAACTGGGAGAATAATACAAGGAGGGGGAGGCTACTGCCTTCAACTCTACTCTTTCTCTCCCCCTCTCTGTGTCTCTTTCTCACACACACACACACACACAACGCACATAGCTTCTGCACACCTCACTACTCTACACACACAACACAACACTCATCACATTTATATAACTTGATATAAGGGGTAAAATTCAAAGGTTGGTAGCTTAATATCAGCCATGGTAGGCAAGGTTAGTGGAGGGCTGCTGGTCTCCATTTACTGCAGGTCTCCATTTCCACATAAGCTGCGGGGGGTGGTGTTGTCGTCTCCCCATACTGTGCGCAACTCAACAATCTCCCACTTGGAGATGGAGAGACCATCTCAACCAGTGTATAGACAAATGATGTGCTCATATCTATCTTCAAGCATGAAGACCAACTGAAGTTAAGCACAACTTCAATTCCTTTGTAGTCACCACCTTCATCAACATGTCTTCTGGATTCCTGCTACCTTAAATATTTTCAAGTGTCAGCACTCCATCATCTAATAAAGGTCTGATGAAGTGATAACGCAGTCCAATGTGTTTGGTTCTAGAATGAAATGTAAAGTTCTTTGCCAAATGTATCACACTCTAACTGACAGCTCCCACTGCTTGGCCAATATTCGGTCTTGTACAAACCATGGTATACATGAGACTTCCAATGGTTGAGGCATAAGGTACCTTAGCCATGAAGTCCTTCTCTTCATCTATGTGGGGAACATGATCCTTGGAGAGGCGAAAGCGTCCTGCCAATGGTGTATTGATTGCTTTGGCGCTGCTCACACTACAAAAAATAAGATTATTAGTGAAAGATCAAAACCATCACTAATAATCACAAAAACTGTCACTAATAGTATTAGTGACGGTTTTCCAAGTATTAGTGACGGTTTTGGAATAGTTTCCATAACTACAGTTACTAACAATTTTTATTGATGAATTTTAAAATTCGTCACTACTAATAGAGTATTAGTGACAAATTATAACCATCACTAAAACACTTATACTGTCACTATAAATTATACATTGACTCTACTCAAAACGTCACTAATACCAGAGTAGTAGTGATGAATATAAAATTCGCCACTACTAATTTGCTATTAGTGATGGTTTTGAACTATGTCACTACTAGTCAACTATTAGTGATGATATTGAAATTCGTCACTACTATTCTATTATTAGTGACGATTTTGAAATTCGTCACTACTATCCTGATAGTAATGAAAATTTTGAAATTCGTCATTAATACTTAAAATTTACATTTATTAGTCACGGTTTTGAAACCATTACTAATAATTTAAAATTATTATTATTATTAGTATTATTAATCATTAATTATTGTAAAAATCTGTAATTACATTTTGCATACATAACATTAACCATAATTACAAAAAAAAAAATTCATAAATTATTGAAAATTCTAATTCAAATTTGAAATTCAAATATAAATACAAATACATTATAGAAATTTAATTAGAAGACATAAATTCCATATGTTTAGATAACATAAAAAAAATTCAAAATTCAAATTTAAATTCAAATACGAATACATTATACAAATTCAAATTAAAATAAAGAAATTCCATCTATTCATATAAACAAATATTAAAAAATAATAATAAAAAAATTGCATCTGACTGTAGTGAATGGCATCGTGGTGATGTTGTGATAGCCGCAAACCCTACAAATTAAGAATTATATAAAAAAATATATATTGGTATATGATTTTTGAACATATATGTATACGTACTATAAGTATTAATAATTTGATAGCAAAATAATAGGACATTCGAACATAATTAAAAAAATGATACAATTTTAAATAGTTAAGTTTTATCAGTTTAGAAAAATCTTGGCAGCATTTTGTCTATAAATAGGATATTTTCCATAGAGATATACTCCAAACCTGGGTGTTTACAATAAACAGTTCATAATAATCCAACCAAAAATGAATTTTATGAGTGCACCAGAGCTTCATATAATAAGCATTAAATAATGTAATGTGTTCATGCATCTTACAAACAATCTATATCAGAATATAGTTTTATGAAAAAATAGAATGTGATGTTAATGGTTTACATGGTTATTTTAGGATATTTGTGTTTATTGTCTTTCTTTTTTAGTCCTTTATATATAGATCTTAGAATAATTGTTTGTGTGAGGGGTGGGAGAGCTTTAGGTTTATGAAGAGGTTGACATCTTTAAAGTTGGCCTTGAAAAGATGGAATAGGGATTCCTTTGGTGATGTGTACATTTGAAAGTCTAATGCCCAAAGGGAGACTTGAGGATCACTACAAAAAAACTGATTTTTAGTGACAAAACTATTAGTGACGAATTCAAATTCATCACTAATAGTAAAGTATTAGTAGTGACAGTTTTAGAAACCGTTACTAATACTGCACTATTAGTGATGAATTTGAATCTGTCACTAATATTTCGTCACTAAAACCCAGAGAAAATTGCGTGAAAATATTTTTCACACAAAATTTATCTCGGGAAAATATTAGTAATGATTTTGTGGTATTAGTGACGAATTAAATCCGTCACTAAAAGGTAAACATTAGTGACGATTAAATAACCGTGACTACTATTATTCAAAAAAAAAAAAAAAATTACTTCATAGTATTAGTGACGAATTTCTGAATCCGTCACTATTGGCCCATTATTGGTGACGAATTGAGAATCGTCACTAAAAATTCAAATTTTTAAAAAAATTTAAAAAAAATATATATTTCATAGTATTAGTGACGAATTTAGAAATTCGTCACTATTGGCCCATTATTAGTGACAGATTTGAGAACCGCCACTAATACTTTCATTTTAAAATAAATAAAAAATTTTGACTTTACAGTATTAGTGATGGATTCGGAACCGTCACTAATATTTCCCGTATTTAAAAATGATTTCAACATTTTTGTTTAAAGTATTAATGGCGAATATATATATTCGTCACCATTGTCCCGGTTTTAGTGACGGATTTTAAAGTCGTCACTAATGTTTCCTGTATTCTTAAATAATTTTAATTTTATTATTGCAGAGTATTAGTGACGAATTTCGAAATTCGTCGCAATTTTCCTTGTATTAGTGATGGATTTTACGACCATCACTAATACTTCACGTAATTAAAAAAAAGAGGTTTTTTTTTTTTTTTGCAGAACAATAGTGATGAATTTATTAATTCGTCACTATTGCCCTACTAGTAGTGACGGTTATGGAATCGTCACTACTAGTCCTTTAATAAGGTTTGCACTAATTTTCCTTTTCCTTTCCCACTCTACGTGCACCACTGTGATTTGCTTTCCCTTGGCTTTCCCTCCTCCCTTTTTTCCCCTGCTTTCATTCCTCCTTCGGCTGTCTTCAGCAGGTACCGCAATCGCCACCCAAGTCCCTTCTCCCCTCTCGTCGTTTGCAAGTAGCCTCCCGCCGCCCGAGCCACTCCTCCTTTCTTTCCCTTGCTTTCCTTCCTCCTCCAGCTACCTTCAGCAGGTGCCGCAACCGCCGCTGAAGTCCCTTCTCCCCTCTCATCATCTGTAAGTAGCCTCTTGCCCGAGCCACTCCTCCTTTTTGGTCATTTTCTTGGACTCCCTGACCTTCCTCTGTCTCAGCTCGTAGTATGCCGCTACCCGCCACTCGCCATCAAGTCCTCGGCCTCTGGTTGCACTTAGAGCCGCAGCCCCAGCTGCATCGCCACTACCCACCCAGTTCGTCGCCATCAAGTACCTCGCCTCAAGCTGCACTTAGAGTCGTAGCCCCAGCCGGTATATGAACCTTTATAGTCAAAATAGTCAAAATAAAATTTTTTTTATGTTTCTCAATTGATCAAATGTTATTTTTTAACTCTTTCATATTCAATTTAAAGCTTTTACATTAACCCTTTAGCTATTAGGCAGTCTTATTAATGCAATAGTCATAATATGAGTGCTTCCTCTCAAGTCAGGATGTTAATTGGTGTATAGAAAAAAAAATCCCAATTAAATAAAGAGGTAGAGGAACCTAGCATGTGTTACTAATCCCCTATCATGACTAGATATTTCAAATAAATTCCATGAGCCACTAATAGCTAGTATTGATATCAATTATTTGTGTTCACTTCTTTCCTTTTTTTTTTTTTTTTTTTTTGAAATTTTAGAGATACTTGTAAAACCTTGTATATAATTTTAATTTTCACAACACATCCATGGAAATAAAATTGGACCATAATTCTTTCGTTGCTTCATTCAACTTTAAAACATAGATATATACAAGTTATTTAATGTAATTTCACAACCAAAGACATCCTCACTAGAGTCTGAAGAGTTAAAAAATGTGTTGTTTTCAAAATAATAAATAGTCAATCGACAAGCATCTATGATCATCACCACCATAGAACACATGTATCAATGAACTTTGCAAATGCACAATTAAATTATTCAATACAATTAGTATATGAAATTAGGATAGTTTCCCAAGAGGGGGGAAAATTGGGAATTTAAAAACTTTCTTTTTAATTTCTTTTAAGAATACTTAACTTCTTTTATTGTTTAACCAATTCTTTTACTTGTTTGTTTAATTTTTCAAACACACAATAACTTGATTTCTTTTATACAATCAACAATACAAGCACTTAAACAACTAAATTACCAAACAACCTTTCAATTAACCACACTATCCAAACTAATCAAACACAATTTGAAAGCAAACAATCAAACCAAAATTAAGATATACAGTAGTAAGAAATTAGGACGGTTGTTTGTTTATGTATGCCTTATAAATATGAATCAAACCCTATAGTTGAATGATATGCTTGTTAAAATAAATTTGCTTCTTTTATATGATTTGCAACCACACATCCACACTTTTCCCAAAATTCATAATTAAAGTAAACTATTAGTTAATTTTCTTTAGATGTTTTAACCAAGTAATGTACTCTCGTATGTTTCCGCAAAGTATGGTTTAACCAACGTACTCCTTTTCGGTTTCCGCAACCCAAATCAAAATTAAATTTTAAGTTTGTTTGATTTCCAAATATACGTAGTGTATATGATTTCAAATTTAAACCATCCATGCAATATAAATATACTGAAAATAAAGAGTAAGGAAAGAGAGAGTGAGACACAGGATTTTACGAGGTTCAGCTTCAACACAGCCTACGTCCTCGGCTTTGACAAAACCACCAAAGGATTCACTAAATCTATTCCTCTACTGGGTGGAATAATACCTTTACACACTCCTTCATATGGCTAGAGCAGCACCTCTCTAAGCGATAATCCCTCGCCTAGCCAACGATCTAAAAAACCTAGTCACAAACTACAAGAATATAATATAAATTCTGCGTACAAAAAATACTCTCAAAATTTAGAGCAAGTTGTACGAATTGAGATGTAAATTGTACTTCAAAAAACAAAACAAATTAGAATATATGAAGCTCTAAAATTTTTAGAAATCACCAATGGTTCGTTTAAAAGAGAAATGGAATTGTAAACTGGAACTGAGCTTTGAACCAAAATTGTAGAATTCCTCTTCAGCAAAAGATATGAGCAAAGAAGAACTTCAAGAGAATTTTAACACAACATGAATTTCAAATTTTGTCTGATTTCTCTCTTTTCTTGTATTTTCTCTTTTCTTATTTTTTTTTTTCATTACCCAAAGAGATATTTATAGGCTTTTTCAAAGAATAATGTCCTCAAATTAGGTAGCATTAAATTATTGAAATAATTTTGAAATTCAAAATTTTTCGAAAAACAATTTTCTCATTTAATTAAGTAGCAATAAATTATTGAATTAATTTTGAAATTTAAATTTTTTCAAAAGAACAATTTCCTCATTTAATGAAATGATTGAATTAGTTTTGAAATTCAAAATTTTTCCAAGAAACAATTTTCTCATTTAATTAGGTAGCATTAAATTATTGAATTAACTTTGAAATTCAAAATTTTTCCAAAGATCAATTTCCTCATCTAATTAAATTATTGAACTAATTTTGAAATTCAAAATTTTTCCAAAGAACAATTTCCTCATTTAATTAAATTGTTGAATTAAACTTTTCTTTGCTTAATTAATATTGGAATATTAACTTGTTTAACCTTGAAAAATGTGTTCCAAGACTTAAAGTAAAGTCTTTAAGTCTCTTTGCCTAATGAGCCTCAAAATAAAATAAAAAAACATATTTTAAACTCTTTTAACAAGGTGTTTCTTAGTTTTTTTTTACTTATGAGAGCTTCACATATCTAACTAGCATTTGGCTTTGAAGTACTTACAACAGTTCTTCTAATTATGGTCTTCTTAAATTCTTCAGTCTCCTTTAGCCTTTTAAGGTTCACTTTTGACTCTAGGTTTGCTTGCCCTTAAACTTCTTCATTTGTCATTCCTTGCCTTCAACATTCTGAGAAGCTTTCATTAGATTAACATTGAGCTTCAATCTATTAACCTTGAGAGTTCTTTCACCTAAAACACATCACTTAATATCATATGTTAAAGCATCTTTCATTTTGTTATCATCAAAATAGGATTGAAAAGCCTAGTTAGGTCAACAGTGTATAATGTTAAATTAACATGTAATGCCTAAAAAGGGCTCAAAACAGTACAAGAAAAAATCATTTAAAAGAAACTACCAATACAAACTCAAATTGTTTATGAAAGTCGTTTTTGGTTATTCTACAAACTAAAAGAATTAAACATAAGTTGGATAAAGACACTCTACAATAAATAAACATGATATTACTATCAGCCACATTATCTAGTGAGATAATTGACTTAACATGATAACAGTGGCAACCTGAAGGATCTTATCAACTTTAGAGGAAGTTTTTAAGTGGAATAGTTCAAGATAAAATTAACTTGATAAATTATTTAACCTATTGATCTTCCATAAGCATAGCCAGTAATAAGAGGATGGGAAAATAATCACATAGTAACAAAAATTCAATTAGTTCTTTTTCCAATATCTCCATTTGAACTTGGGAGAAGAAAACAAAAAAGAAGGCATGTGATTAATTTGTAGAATAGGATAATTTCACCAACCACACAGGCAAATGAATTAACTTATTGAAATTTAAAGTTTGAGGAGTATGACTAGAGTTCAACTTATTTCTTCCCTACTGGTCTCCTTATGAAAAAGGAGCTACTAGAAAGAAAAAGTTAAATTTGAGTATATGATTAAAACAATTGTAAGGTGTTTAAAAGTATATAATAACTAGAATGAAGTGCTCACATGAACAAGTAACTAATAATTTTACTTGGTTTAGTAAATGAGTTTTAAAATTAAATTTATGTTGAACTTTTTTAATAAGTAGGTGTGAATATTTTCTCCTAATTTTATTGTTAAGTATGCCCCTCTAAAAAAAGTTTTGTTTTGAACTTAAATCGTAGGATTTCCTTTTTACTGGCTAATGCCTCCGCGAAGGGAGCCTCGGGCAATTCTGATTCTGATTTGGACTCTGATTAGGATAGACTAGATGCTTGGGATATTTTTATGTACTTTCTCTTTTGCTTATGTACTGCGCTCATGCACCCTTGTGCTTTTATTTTATTTCTTTTTTTTTTGTTATTTTTTTTATTGCATTCTGTTTTACCATGCTTTTGAATGGTTGTACGCGTGCTTCGATGTGTCTATCTATATTGTATTGCCTCTAAAATTAATGAAAATACATAGAGCATTTGATTTCTACCTATATTTTGGGAGATACTAGAACTGTCATTTAATTACTGTCATTTCATGTATTCATTGAAGCTTAGACTCGTCCAAGAACGGTTACAATACATTCATTCCTAATCGTACATGTGAGGCAAATCAATTGTTATATTTCAATTGATTATTAGTCATTCTATGTTGACTAATAATCACTTGAACATGTTAATTATTTGTTTCACTCACGATTAGTAATGTTTGTATTTCAACCATTCTTGGATTGTCCAATGTGGACAGTTCAGGAAGTTGTATTTACATTGTTATCAAAGTTCACGCTTTTTCAATTGTCATTATATATTTCGAGCGTGTCTCTACTTGTGTTCTCTGGGTGCATAGTGGGGTGTCATGACAATTTGTTAGTGATGGAAAACTAGCCAAATTTTCACTTCCCCTATATCGTGTACTTGGAGAGCCATGGGGAGATGCTGCCGAAATTTATAATGACTACGACAAAGGAATTTAAGCAATTGATCGCAATGTAAATGCAACATTCCTGAATGGGATAGGATCCGTACCCTTTAGAGTATGATGGTTGATTATAGGATTCACGATGTATGCATGATAAAAATTATGAGAATATAATGAACACCATTTACTTGAACATATTATAGGGTAATTATTGAACATGGATAAGAGTTGGATAACGCTCGGGATAGGTTTTTGCCAGAATACATGAAAGCGGTACATGATTTCATAGAGTTTGCGCGTCCTCGTGTAGAAAGGGCCAATAGAATAAGGTGTCCTTGCAAGAAATGTCAAAACATAACATTCAAACACATTGACCTGGTCCATTCACATTTGTTAGACTTTGGAATGAAGAAAAGGTACACAAGATGGGTGTTCCACGGTGAATATTATGTAGTTCAGAGCGATAATTTAAATGATGCTGAAGATGAGGGGGCAAATATAGTAGGTGGTGATACACGTTCGGAAGGGTTAATCTAAATGTTAGGTGAATTGCAAAGGGGGATTGCAGTGGACATGGGTTATGTCAGTGTGTTGCGTACTGATGATGAAACTACTTCAGCGGGTACCATACCTGGCGATCCTAGTATGTTGAATTGACTCGATAAACCATTTTCTAATCTCATGAGGGATGCACGGGTGTCTCTATATCCAAACTGTAAAAAGTTCTCAAAATTAGAGTTTTTGATAAAGTTGCTTCATGCAAGGACAATGCATAGGTTATCTCATAGCGCATTCAACATGCATTTAAGCCTCATTAAGGTAGCACTGCCGGAGGGTGAAACACTTCCCAATTCTTTTTATGAGGCGAGGACATAAATGCATGAATTGGGTCTCGGTTACACTCTAATACATGCGTGTAGGTATGATTGTGCACTCTTTTATGGTGAACATGAAAATGCGAATGAGTGCCCAGAATGTGGTGAACCGAGGTATAGAACTAATCAGAAGAAGGGTAAAAAGATTCATAAAAAAGTTTTGCGATATTATCCATTAATCCTACGGCTGCAACGATTGTATATGTGCAAAAATATTGCTACAGATATAAGATGACATCAAGAGAAACGTCTTCAAGATGGAAACACCCTTAGCCATCCAGCGGACTCCGAAGCTTGGGCTAAATTTGATAAAATGCATCCGTGGTTTGCTAATGATCCTCGCAACATCATACTTGGCCTTGCTTCAGATGGGTTCAATCCTTTCAGTAACATGACCAACCCATATAGCATGTGGCCAGTTATGATGATGCCATGCAATATGCCGCCATGGTGATGTATGAAAGAACCTTTCATTTATATGTCTTTGCTGATTCCTGGACCAAGAGCACCTGGAAATGATATTGATGTTTACCTGCGTCCGTTAATTGACGAGTTGAAAGAATTATGGGAAAAAGGAGTGGAGACATTCAATGTTCAAACCGGGACAACATTTTGGAAGCATGTCTTGTGGACAATTAATGATTTCACCGCCTATTGCAACCTGTCAGGTTGGAGCATAAAAGGTTACTTAGCATGCCCAGTATGTAATAATGATGTTGGGTCCTTATCCTTGAAGCATGACTGCAAGTTATGCTTTATGTGTCATCGCCGTTTTCTATGAACTGGACATCCTTGGAGGACTCGTGGTGTCAGAAGCTTCAATGAAAAACTTGAACGAAGGTCGCTGCCAAAGTGGTAAGTGGGGAAGAGATATTAAACCAGCTAAGGTTGATCGGAGATGTCAAATTTGGGAAACCACCGACCAGTAGAAAAAGAAAACGCGCTGAGTGGGAGTTGAATTGGACAAAGAGAAGCATCTTCTTCGAGTTTCCATATTGGAAAGATCTTCTACTACGCCACAACTTGGATGTCATGCACATCGAAAAGAACATTTCTGAGATTGTCATTGGTACAATGCTTAATATAAATGGGAATACAAAGGACACCGCAAATGCTCGCCGAGAAATGGAAGACATGGGAATATGACTTGAGCTGCACATGTTTCGTGATGGGGACAAGATTCTGATGCCATTAGCTTGTTACACATTCTCGAAGGATGAGAAGAATAAATTCTTCAACTAGTTTAAATCTGTGAAGTTCTCCGATGGATATGCATCGAACATAGCTCGATGCATAAACACGAAGGAAGGGAAGATGCTAGGAATAAAAAGTCGTGACTGTCACGTCCTTTTACAATGGGTTCTACCAGTTTTCCTTCGTGGACATTTGACTAAAGATGTTCGCTCGGTGCTGATTGAGCTGGGAATCTTTTTTCGGAAGTTGTGCTAAAAAAAAATTGAGCGTAAACGTACTTAAACGGTTAAAGGATGACATCGTGATCATACTATGCAAGTTGGAGAAAATTTTTTCGCCAGCATTCTTCGATGTGATGATCTACCTAGCTGTCCATTTACCAAAAGAGGCCATATTTGGAGGACTGGTTCAATATCGTTGGATGTGTCCTATTGAGAGGTAAAGTATAAAGTCCTTGTATAATGGTCATGTGATTTCCCTGTTTTAATTTTTTTTCTTCATTGTGTCTACAAGTCTATAATGCAACATAAAATGCACAGCTCCTTGTCGACTTTGAAGGGGTACGTGCGCAAAAAGGCATGGCCGGAAGGTTCAATCATTGAGGCGTACATTAACAGTCAATGTCTTGCATTTTTCTTAATGTATCAACATGATATTGACACAATGTTCACTCGTGATGAGCGAAATGCAGACGTTCATGCTATTAATGCCGAAGATGAAGAACCCAGGAGCTCTATATTTTGAGAAAATGTTCAGCTTCTCGGTGCATGAGTTTACGATTTCATTGACATGGACGACCTTGAAAAGGCTCATTATTACGTCCTCAACAATTGTGATGAAACTGTTCCTTATATCGAGTACGTTGTTCCAAACTCCTTACTTTGCAATGTATTTACATATGCATAGTTATATACTTTCTTGGCATTAACATATACTGTTGTTGCATATAGCGAATATAAAGCTGAACTCCTGGCCCAAAATGAACGGAATGTTGACGAAAGACATACGAAGGAGTTTATCAATTGGTTTGGGAGTCATGTAAGTAAAAAAAACTGCTTCAGTTAGAAGCAATGTATGGTTTCACTATTGATGGTATTCTTTTAAACTCATGTTTATTTTATAAATGAAAGTCATCTTTTACAATAAGGAATCAACGACAAGTAAAGATTTGTATGCGTTGGCATGTGGCCCCGATCAACAAGTTAACCGCTACAGCGGTTGCATTGTTAACAGGTTACGATTTCATACAAAGTCCCTCGAACTGCATAGAAGAACCCAAAATTGTGGAATTGCGGTGCTAGGCACAGAAGGAGATGAAGATATTGACTACTTTGGTGTGTTGGATGATATTATAGAGCTTAGCTATGGAGCAAACAGAGTCGTCCACTTGTTCAAGTGTACCTGGTGGGACATCGGCAAGAAAAAGACTGGGATAAACACCGATGCCTACTTCACCCGTGTCAATTTTAGCAAGACCTGGTATCAAAATGACCCCTTCGTGCTTGCGACGCAGGAAGAACAAGTGTTTTACCTTAAAGACACCAAATTGAAGGGTGATTGGCATGTGGCCCAAAAGATTCCTCCTCGAAGTTTGTATGCAATTGCAGATAGTGAGATGAGTGCCAGTGAGACTGCATTCCAAGAAGATGAGCCATCTGTCCACACAGCAGCGCAATCTGAAATAGATGTTGTCGAAGAAGGCGCTGATCCTATACCATTACATAGGGATGGTGCTAGGGTAGAACACATAGGAACTGCTGACATTACAATTGAACCTTCTATAGACTTCACTTCATCGACGATGAGGAAACGGATGGGGAAGATGAAACAGGGATCGAGTACTGTAGTGAAGAGGAAGACACTTTAGAAAGTGAGGATGATATGGATATTGAGGACGTATAGGGGGGTAAGCATGTTATTTTTGTCACTATGTATCTAACTTATGTAAATATCTTAAAAATACATGTCTGTTGCATCCATCTAATACTCGTACTTCATATATGTACTTGTCTATTTTTGTCACTATGTATTTGACAAGTGTAAATAACTTAAAAATTAATTCTTCTTATATTGACTTGTATAATTATTTGCAGTTATGGCACCAAGAGGTTGATGTTGGAGACTTCCTTTCAGGCCCACTACTACATCGCATGAGGATGATCCGACATCCTTGAGACCGGTGGAGCCCGTAGGTACTGATACGGCGGCACCATTGTCAGGACCATCAACACCTCAGCCATACATGGATACCACTTATGCGGCTCACACGTAGGGTGAGTTGCCAACCGTCATGAGCAATGTTGATATGGATACGATTCATTTATTTTCATGTCAATTGTTGATGATAGTTATTCACATGTACGATTATAATATTGTTTTTAAATTAACTCTACTTTCAGCATCTACGTCCATGGTCAGGTCAGGCCGTGGTGCAGCAAAGAACATGTCGCTGAAGAAGCACCTAGATAGGACTAAACAGCAGATTCGGATCGACATTCCTCCAGGATACATTGCCCTGCTAAACGATTGGTGCACCACGTCGATAAGGGAGCTCAGTATTATATCCCGACAGTATTCTCCAGTCACTGCATTTAGTTGGCCCAAGTGACTCAGGAGCAGCGCATGGTCCTTTACATGTGCATTTTGGTAAGTTCCCTAATCCTATATAGCTGTTTTTCATTTCAATGTTTTTTTTTTTAATATACTAGCCAATTAAAAACTATCTAACATTGTAATTGTATTACCTATATATGCAGGAGGAGTTTGATATGGACATCCTTGAGAATGACCATGTGAGGAGGGCAGTCGACGTCCAATTGTGTAATAAATTTAAGAGCTTTTGCTAAAAAATGCGCTCCCATTTTTTAGCGATGGGAGATGAAGCAAAAGCGCGGCCATACGATAAGATATCCCAAGAAGATTGGGACGTGGTTTGTCGCCATTTCCGCAACCCGGGCTATCAGGTGATGTGTTTGTATTCTAATCACTAATTTTCATAATGATGTCCCTAATAGGTCGGCATGACATCTTCCTTGCAGGCCATATGTGAAACAAATGCTGCGAACCGCAGCAAACTCCCTACGACACATTGCGATGGATCGAGGCCATTTGTAAATCATCGCCAGGTAATTACTATATATAAAATTATCTGACCATTACATGACATAATAGTAATGATGACTTATATGATAATGTAGCGTGATCCTGAGATTGGCATAGAGGAGCCGCTGCTAGATCTGTATCAGAGAACACACCAACGGCGATCAGGGGAGTGGTGCGAGGGTGCGCAGAATCGACATGTAAGTGAAGCGAAAGATTTAGTTTATTACTTTATTCAAAACATCAAATTTGTAGTCTTACTTATTCCTTTTTATCATTTTCATGATTGAAATTAGGCACGGATGGTCGAGCTGAGGGATGCACCTGTTTCAGAGGGGAGTCCGCATATGATAGATTTCGAGATCACTTCCCAGGTGCTTGGTTAACAAGCAGGGGGCTGGGTGAAAGGTCATGGAAGTGGATACATCGCCCCAACAGCATCATCATCCATGGGTGCGATGGCTCGTGTAGGGATGGAACGACAGCATCGAGAGGCCGAGTCTAATAAGCAGGAGATGGCTCGACGGATGCAGAGGATCACTATAGAGAATACAGAACTGAGATCAAACCTCTCCACCGTTTGAGCCCAGATGCAAGCCATGATGAATAGGCAGGCACAATTAGAGGAAAGGATGTGCTGATCTGGACAAGATGATGCGGGTGGCTCCTTTGATTGATTATAAGGTATTATGATCACAAATTGAGTTTCATGTTAAATCATTCTAGTCTAGAATGCCTCTTGCATGGCAGAAGCAATTGATGTGTATTGCATGCTGGTAGTTGATATAAGTTCTCGTGTGCCTTCAACTTCTTATAAATGCTCTATTTGAACTTATCAACTCATTATATGCTATGCTCATTTGGCAGCCACTCAGGTGGGACAATTCATGAAGTTTGAAGATGCTTAAGTTTCAATTTGTTGGATGAGGAGAAGATAAGGCGGTGTAATCAATGGGGAATGAGAGAATGAAGTGGATAGCACTTCTGGGTATGTCTGAAATTGTGACCTGCTTGAACTTAGCTTATGTAAAAATGTCTGTTTTTGTCAACTCATGATATGCTATGGTCATTTGGCAGCCACTCAGGTGGGACAATTCATGAAGTTTGAAGAAGCATCTGAAACATCTTTGAGACATGGTGGGATGACAACTGTAGGGGCAGTTCCAGTCCCTCAGTTGCCAAAATTACAACAAAATGTGTACAACTTCATGTTCTTCTGTTGAATGGCTTGGACAAACTTCTTCTTTTTTGGGAGGCTGAGGGGTTAAAATGATTAAGCACAGCATGCATGGCTTCTGTATAGTTGCTAGATTTTGTTCCTTGTGTTGGACAACTTGAATCTTTAGAAGTAATAGTTGAGGTAGTGGTGGTGATAAGCAGTAAAATCTTAATTATGTTCAGTTTTTCCAAAACAACTGATTGTTACTAATATTTCATTGCTTATCACCACTACTACCTCGACTATTACTTCTAAAGATTCAAGTTGTCCAACACATGGAACAAAATCCAGCAACTATACACAAGTCATGCATGTTGTGCTCAGTCATTTTAACCCCCACCCCACCCCCCTCCCCCCCCACCCCAAAAAAAAGAAGAAGTTTGTCCAAGCCATTCAACTGAAGAACATGAAGTTGCACACATTTTCTTGTAATTTTGGCAAGTGAGGGATAGGAACTACCCCTGCAGTTGTCATCCCACCATGTCTCGAAGATGTTTCGGATGCTTCTTCAAACTTCATGAATTGTCCCACTTGAGTGGCTGCCAAATGACCATAACATATCATGAGTTGACAAAAAAAGACGTTTTTACATAAGCTAAGTTCAAACATGTCACATTTTCATAAATACCCATTAACCCACAAGTCCAATTCCACTTCATTCTCTCCTTCCCCATTGATTACACTGCCTCATCTTCTCTTCGTCCAACAAATGGAAACTTAAGCATCTTCTCTGCTATTTATATTCTGAATTTAAGATATGGTTACATGTAGTACTGTCGTGAATATGCTACATGATTGCATCCTAGTCTAGAATGTCTCCTGTATAGCGAATGCAGTTGATGTGTATTGCATGCTAGTACTGAGTATAGGTTCTCATATTCCTTCAACTTCTTATAAATGCTCTATTTGAACCTATCAGGTGTAGGTTTTATGGGAGAACGTCCAATTTATAGACGGCATGCTGCCGAAATTGCGTTAATATTTGACCAAACAAAAAGAAAAGATAAGCTTAGTCATTTAATGCTAAAATATTTTTGAAAGGATGAGTGAATCTTAGGAATCATAATAAATAAGGCAATGTAGACTTAGTTAATTT
Organism: Malania oleifera; assembly: GCF_029873635.1. NCBI lineage: Eukaryota > Viridiplantae > Streptophyta > Magnoliopsida > Santalales > Ximeniaceae > Malania > Malania oleifera. Next base: position 113,826,995 of record NC_080418.1, on the reverse strand, counting down.
AGAATGGACATTCCGGACATTCATTTATATGTTTTTGGTTTGGTAAGCTTAAGGTGTACATTGTCGTGCCGAAATCATTGAAAATGTTATATACACTTGGTTGAGGATTTGAAAATTTGAAAAAGTGGTACGTTGAATATATATACATAACTCACAGGGAGCATCAGTTTCATAATTATTTAAATTAAATGCTTTCATAATCCCATAATGTTCATGTCCAAATGCTTGGATGAATAACAATACAACAATGAACCAAATACTATCCACTGTTCTCTGTTATTTATATTCTAAATTTAAGATATGGTTACATGTATTACTGTTGTGAATATGCTACATGATTGCATGCTAGTCTAGAATGCCTCCTGCATGGTAGATGTAGTTGATGTGTATTGCATAATAGTAGTAGATATAGGTTCTTGTGTGCCTTCAACTTCTTATAAATGCTCTATTTGAACCTATCAGGTGCAGGATTTATAGGAAAACGTCCAATTTACAGACGACATGCTGCCGAAATTGGGTTAAAATTTGACCAAAAAAAAAAGAAAAGATAGGCTTAGTCATTTAATGTCAAAATATTTTTGAAATGATGAGTGAATCTTAGGAATCATAATAAATAAGGCAAGGTTGACTTAGTTAATTTAGAACGGACATTCATTAGAGATTCCAATCCATATTGGTGGTTCACAAAAGCATTAGATAAATAGCCCCTTATCCAATTCCTCCACATAACACCTGACCCCTTCCTCAAAGGCCCTCTATCCAAGAACTCACAACTAGCTTAATCACACGCCTTCTCAAAATCAGAAAATCTAATTTGAACACAATGCCCTTTTTCTCTGTATGACAAACATCCTACCACTTAAATTTCTACTAAAAATAACATACAAAATCTGCCTCTCTCCCACAAAAAACACTTTGTGCAAAAGAAATAGTATTACTAAGGAGGAGGTTAAACTTCACGTTCAGAGTCCAGTACTCCAAACTTCACGATAATATGAACAATATAGGAATAATTGGGAGTTGTATAGTAAAACTTGAAAGCAATATGAACTTTGTAATTTTATAAAGTATATTTATTTTTTACATTGGATTTATAATTATATAGATTTTTCCTTAGATTTTGCCATCATTAAGAAAGGTTTGTTAATTAACCTTTAGGTCTACTTTTGATAACTCCTATTTTTGATAGTGGGCATATCATTTGCAGTGTGTATACAATGAATGGAGGGGCTTTATCTAGTTTACCCGAAGTTTCTTTTCAAAATTGATTTGAAATGCGATAAGCCTACTCATGTAGACAAAATGAATTTTAGCCTTTCATCTGATAGGTTGTCGCTTATAGTTAAGGTATGATTTAAATTTTATTTTGCTTGAATCTTGATGCTCTTCTTGCAGTTTTACTGCATCCACAAGGCAAGATTCAAGAGAAACAAAATTAATATTTAAATCATACCTTAACTATAAGCGACAACCTATCAAATGAAAGGCTAAAATTCATTTTGTCTACATGGGCAAGCTTATCGCATTTCGAATCAATTGTGAATAGAAACTCTGAGTAAACTAGATAAAGAATCATTGATGCAACCACCACCATCCACGGCCTCTTCGTTCTCTATCATCCATAACCTCATTGCAGCTAGAGATGGGTATATATCTAACTTCATTTTAATACATGATTTAACTTCTAGACTGCATGCTTGGATTGGCATATCTTGTGAATTGCATGCTGGTAGTGGACATTAGGACTGCATGCTTGATTAGAACGCCACACATACCCTGGTTGATGCAATGATGTGTATTGCCTACTGGTAGATACTTTTCGGTTGTTGCATGTACGTCTTATTCTAAATGACATCTGTATGATGCAAAAATATTGTGAATTGCATGCTTTTGTGACTTGCAAGTTTGGGAAATGTTTTATTTATAGACGGCATGCTTCCGAAAATTTGTTGAAAATTTTAGGGAAAGGAAAGAAAAATTCATGAGACCAATTTTGGACTATATGATATAATTTTTCATTGATTTCTTGCTTGCTTGGTGATTATGCCTTTGGTTGGAGTATGTTATTTATGTTTCAAGATTTAAGTTTAATTTATGTACAACCAAAAATTAATTGTTAATTGCTAAAAAAGGAGATTAAAAGTAATATAGGGTCCATCAGAATGGATGGAACACTAGAGGAAGTGGCATTGTTTCCCACACAAGTATGTAGAAATTTGTTTCCCATTTTGCTTGTTGGTTCCTTCCTCCCACTCATTTTAGAGTAGCTAATGGCAATAGGGTTTAATTTTGGGAGGATGCTTGGCCTGGTTACAGTCGTTGGAGTAGATGATACTTCATCTTCTTAAGATTTCCACTCTTCACAATGCACGTATCATCTCTTTCTTTTCTTTGGAGAGGAGCTCTCTTTCTTGGGATTTTCATTTTATAGTGAATCTCATACCAACTATGTCTACTCTTTATGAAATATTGTTTATGGGGATAATCCACTATATTCTGATATATGTGTTTTATGGGATGCATGAACACGTTACATTATTTAATGCTTATTATATGAAACTCATGTGCACTCGCAAAATAAATTACTAGTTGGATTATTATGAACTGTTTATCGTAAATACCTAGGTTTGGAGTATCTCTATGGAAAATGACATATTTATAGGAGAAATGTTGCCAAAATTTTTCAAAAAGCATATACTATTTTTTTTTAACTTTCTTAATTAATTTGTAGGATTTGCAACTGTGACAACGTCAAGATGATATCATGCATTACAAATGCAGTTGAAAACTTTCTTTGTTATCTGAACATATTAAATGTATTTGAATTTGAATTTATATAATGTACTTGTGTATTTAAATTTGAATTTGTATAACATATTTGTAATTTAATTAGAATTAGAATTTTTAATAATTTATGAATTTTATTACAATTATGAATGTATAAGAAAATGTAATTTAATTACATATTTTTACATAAATTAATAATTGGAAACAAAATTAATTTCACTATTAATTATCCAATTTAAGTATTAGTGACGGTTTCAAAATCGTCACTAATACCCCATTTAAAAAGTTTTAGTGAAGGAATTCAAACCGTCACTAATAATAGCTCTGCAGAGCAATAGTGACGATTCTAAAATTGTCACTAATACTAGAGCATTACTAACGGCTTAACAATCGTCACTGATAAAGAAATAGTGACGGTTTTAAAACCATCACTAATAATATAGAAATAGTGACGGTTTCATGACCGTCACTAATAATAAGCAATAGTGACGATTTTGAAACCGTCACTAATACTATGGCTTTAGTGACGATTCTTAGTCAATCCGCTCTAGAAACTATAGTGAAGGGCTTAGGTTTTTAGTGACGGTTTTAATCTGTTACTAATATTTTATTATTAGTCACAGTTTGGAATATTCATCACTAATAAGTATTAGTAACGGTTGATATAGTGGCTACTATAAATCTGTCACTAATAATTGTAAAACCGTCACTAATACTATTAGTGACAATTTTGTGTGTATTAGTGACGGTTTAAATCCATCACTAATAATCTTTTTTTTTTTTTTTTTTTTGTAGTAGATATTGATCATGCAAAAGACTTGGGTAAATATCTTGAAGAATTTAGTTAGTAGGGGATTTTCTTTTAAGAACGGTTTTGAGGCTTTGTTAATGAAGGAGGAGATAAGTTGGAAGTAAACAATTGGTGTTCAACACAAGCATGTATCCCAGTAGTTCAATCTACAATTCATATAACATAATATCATCCATCAAAAAGATTTATTCATTTGGTGCATTATGGATAGTAATTTGCAATGTTGTTCACATAAAAGATGAAGTTTAATATTCGTTTAACTTTCACTCATCCTTTCAAAAATATTTTAACATTCACGTTATCATAATTATCTTTGTACATGGTTTTATTTGAGAAAATTTTAACAAAATTTCGGTAGCATGTCGTTTGTAAATTGAACATTTTCTCATAAAATTTGTACCTAAAACAGTATATTGTTTTCAGCAAATAAATCATTTCAAGCATGCAACAACCTAAATCCACTACCAGCATGCAATTCACAATATACAACATCAGTCATGCAGTTGGTGTTCAACACAAGCATGTATTCAAGTAGTTCAATTTACAATTCATATAACTCAATACCATCGTCTCTTATATTACAAAAAACATAATAATAAAACTTACAATTCCTTTTATTTTTCCACATTTGATTAGATCTCTCACAAGACCACGGATATTTCATTAAGCTGAGAAATTCACAAACGCCCAATGTCAATCTTTACTGGCTCCACTAGTTTCTAAAACATAGCACAAAGAATATTGTGAGATTAGTTGAACTAAGAACCTAACATGACAATGTACAAAAAGAAGCACCTTATTGTTGCAAGGAGGAGCCACCTGCATTATCTGTACAAGATTGGTTTAATCTTTGTTCGAGCTGCTCTTGCCTGTTCATCATGGCTACCATCAGGACCTCAAAGTTGGAGACCTTCTCTTTCAATTGATGGTTGTCCATTTCCATCATCTGCATTCGGAGAACCATCTCCTCCTTTTGAGACTCAACTTCCCTACATGCTCGGTCAAGCTTAGCACAAGATGACACTCTGGTCGCTGAAGATGATACTGTTGGGGCGATGTATTGACTCCCAAGACCTTTCATCCAGCCCACCCCCCCTCGATCCCCAAGCACCTGAATGGAGATCTGGTAATCCGTTATTGGTTGATTCCCCTTTAGAACGGGTGCAGCACTCAGCTCGAGCATATTTGCCTATTTTTAGTAATGGAAATGATAAAAATGAATAAATAAGAATACAACTTCGATGTTTTGAATAAAATAATGAACTAAAAAATATATTTGACTTACATTTTGCTCTACGCACCCTGCCACCACTCTCCCGATCGCTTTTAGTGTGTTTTTTGATAAAGATTCGGTATTGGTTCATCTGTGCCAATCTCGAGATCACGCTACATTATCATATAAACCATTATTAATATTAATTAGGTGTTTTAAACATAAATAAAACTCGTTAGGTAATGGTCAGATAGTTTTATAGCAATTGTCATTCAATGATTGATGAATAACCTCAACCCACCGCAATGAGGCATCTCTAGTTTAGTGTGGTTCTCAGCAATTTGTTCTCATATAGTCTAAGAAAAAGATGTAATGACTTTTAATTAGTCACATCAATATGGAGAAGTAATTATTATAATAGATACACATCACCTGATAGTGTAGGTCGCGGAAATGGCAACACACCACCTTCTAATCCTCTTGGGATATCCTATTGAATGGGAGCACTTCTGCTTGATCTCTCATCGTCCTAAAATGGCCATGCATTTTGGCCTGATAGGTCTTAAATTTATTGCACAACTGCACGTTGACCGCCCTTTTAACATGATCTGCCTCAAGAATATCCATATTGAACTCCTCCTACATATAAAATACATTTAGAATGTTAGATAGATATTTGGCTAGTATATTAAAAGTAAAAGTGAAAATATGGTTCGGGATTACTTACCAATATGCGCCTATAAAGAACCATGCGCTACACCTCGGTCACCTGCGGCCAGCGGAAGGCAATGACTGGAGCATATTGTCAAGATATAATGCCGAGCTCACGTGTCCAATCTGTGCACCAATAGCCACCATGCGAGGCTGTGAAGCCTAGAGGAATGTCGATCCGGATCCGCTCCCCAGTACTATGTAGGTGCTTCTTCAGCTCCATGTTCTTTTCTATACCACGGCTTGACCTCATTGTCTGTGTCATGGAGGTCAATGTTGAAAGAATATTTAAAGAACAATATTTTAATCATACACATGTACGACCATCAATAATTTTATTCTAAAACAATTACTTGTAACCTTACCAATGTTGCTGATGATGGTGGGCAACTCACCCTGGGTTTGATCCCCAGCTGATGGATCCATTCCTGGCCATAGTCTCGAGAGCTGAGACGGTAATGGTGTCATCGATCTTGAGGACATCGGATCATCCTCAAGTGACGATGTAGTTGGCACATTGGGCTGAACTCCGCAACGACGACCTCCTAGTGCCATGTCTACCAAATATTGCACAAGTAAATATATGAAGATTGGATATTAGATGGATGCACAATAAATATATTTTCAGTTATTTACACATGTCAAATGTGCAACATAACATTATTATGCCCCTTATACATCCTTAATATCGGTATCATTCTCACTTTCTAGAGTGTCTTCCTCTTCACTACAGTACTCGACCACAGTTTCATCTTCCCCATCAGTTTCATCCTTTTTGATGAAGTCAACGTCTACATAAGGTTCAATTATAATATCAGCAGTCCCCACGTGTTCTACCATGGTACCAATCCTATTCAATGGTATAGGATCGGCTCCTTCCTCGGCAACATTGAAAGCAGATTGCGTCGCTACACTAACAGATGGCTGATCTTCTTGGAAAGCATCATTGCTGACACTCTTTTCCCCATCTGCGACCTCGAGGAGGAATGTTTTGTGCCACATGCCATTAACCCTTCAATTTTTTGTAATTAAAGTAGAACACTTGTTCTACCTAAATTGCTAGCACAAAAGGGTCATTTTGATACCATGTTTTGCTAAAATTAACACTGGTAAAGTAGGCATCAGTGTTTATCTCACTCTTTTTATTACTAATGTCCCACTAGGTACACTTGAACATGTGGACAAGTCTATTAGCTCCATAGTGAAGCTCTAGAATGTCATCCAAGACACCAAAGTAGTCAATTTCTTCATCTCCTTTTGTGCCTAGCACCGCAACATCATAATTTTGGGTTATTCTATGCAGTTCGAGGGACTTCATATGAAATCATAAGTCATTGAAAATATAACCGTTGTAGCAGTTAACTCATTGATTGGAACCACACGCCAGCGCATACAAATCTTTACTTGTCGTTGGATCTTTATTATAATACATGACTTTCATCTATTAATTACAAATGAGTTTAGATAAGTAAACTGTCAATATTGAAAATGTACATTGCCTAGAAATCACATAAAATTTTTTACTTACACGACTCCCAAACCAATTGATAAATTCTTTCTTATGTCTTTCATCAACATTTCTTTCATTTTGGGCCAGAAATTCAGCTTTATATTCGCTATATGCAAGAATATTACATGTTAATGTCAACTAAGTATATATATGTGTGTGTGTGTGTGTGTGTGTGTGTATGTGTGTGTGTGTGTGTAAATATAATGCAAAGTAAGGAGTTTAGAACCATGTACTCGATATATGCAACAATTTCATCACAATTATTGAGGATGTAAAAATGTGCCTTTCGTAGGTTGTCCATATCAATGAAATCATAAACCCATGCACCGAACGGCCGAATATTTCCTCAAAATATAGACCTCCTCAGTTCTTTATCTTTGGTATTAATAGCATGAATGTCTGCATTTCGCTCCTCACGAGTGAACCTTGTCTCAATATCATGTAGATACATTGAGCAAAATACAAAACATTCACTATCAATGTATGCCTCAATGATTGAATCTTTCGGTCGTGCCTTATGGCGCACATACCCCTTCAAAGTGGACAAGAACCTGTGCATTTTACATAGCATTAGTGACTTCTACATATAAAGAAAACGATGAAATCACATAAACATTGTAAAAAGACTTTATAATTTACCTCTTAATAGGATACATCCAGCGATATTACACGAATCCTCCAATTATGGCCTCTCTTGGTAAAGGGATGGCTAGGTGGACCATTACATCGAACAATGCTGACAAAAATATTTTCTCCAACTTGTATAGTATGATCATAATGTCCTCCTTGTTGACTATATGAGTCTAATCCTATTTTGATAATGACAAATCACTTGGTATTTGATCTGTGCATTGAGAGTGTAAATAGGAACATTATTTTGTATGCACTAAAGTTGAGGAAGTCAGGGAAGCCATGAGGATTAAAGAATATACAATCAGGCACAATCCATGAAACTAAAAAAGTAGAAGAATGGAGATGCAAGCGTCAAGTTCAAGATAGTCATGAGAATGGGTATTTAGATTTGAAACCTAAGGTGTAGTTCCAAGAGGGGGGGTGAATTGGGTTTATTAAAAATTTCTTAAATCCTCTTTATGAGCTCTTGTCTCTTTTTACAATCTCTTAAGGTTTTCTCATATTTTCGTTAATTAGGCAATACACACTAACTCCTATTTCCTTTTAATCAATTCACAATTAATAAACACAATCAATTAATTTACCATTCACACACAACAACCACAAGATAAGAAATCAATTCGAAATATTTAAAAGGTCCTACAAATGAATGTTCAATTCTTATTGTTCATTTATGAATTTGAATATTGTAATGACAACAAAACACCTTTTCAATATCAGAACTTAATTAAACCTTCAGCTAACAAGTTTTGGGTGTTAACCAATCAACGTACTTCCTTTCGATTTCTGTAAGAGATCGATTAACCAACGTACTCCCTTTTGGTTTTCGCAAGCTCAAGAACAAATTAGGCCTTTTTGGGTTTACTTAAATTCTAATAAGCATTACTTTATGATTTCAAGTATTAAAACATTCACGCAAGTTATATTGTTGCTGAAATTAAAAAGAGAGTAAGGAGAAGAGAATAACACCACCACTTTTTACGAGATTCAGCTTACCCCAGCCTACTTCCTCGCCTTAGGTCAATCACTTAAGGAGTTAACTAAATTTTGTTCCTTCCGGGTGGAACAAAAAACTTTACACAATTTACCCTCTTTTTCAGGAAGAGAAAAACCTCTCCAAGCACCAGCCTATGCTTAGTCCAATGATCCAATCAATCTTTTGAACTGTTCAAAGTACAAGAAGATGGAAAATAAATTTGCGTACAAAAAAAATACTCTCAAAATTTAGAGCAGACTGTACAAATTGAGATCTAAATTATACTTCTAAAAACCAAAGCAAAATAGAATATATGAAGCTCAAAAGTTTTAGAAGTCATCGATGGTTCTAAAAAAATATCGAATTGCAACCAGAAACCAAGCTTTGATATTTTCAATCCACCAAAATGGTAGAATTCCTCTCCAGCAAAAGATGTGAGCAAATTGAACTCAAGGAGAGTTTCTTTCTCTCCAACAAAATGATGTAGGTAGATGGAGCTCAAGGAGAATTTCAGCACAAGCAGAGTTTTAGCAAAAGACTTATTAATCTCTCTTCTTTTGTATTCTCTCTTATGTATATTTTTCATTACCTAAGGTGGTATTTAGAGGATTTTTCAAAGATCAATGTCCCCATCAAGTTAGGTAATATTTGAAAAAAAAAATGTTGACTTAATTTTAAAATTCAAAATTTTTCATTACCTAAGGAGGTATTTATATGCTTTTTTAAAGATCAATATCCCCATTAAGTTAGGTAATATTTGAAAAAAATTGTTGACCTAATTTTAAAATTCAAAATTTTTCATTACCCAAGGAGGTATTTATATGATTTTTCAAAGATTAATATTCGCATCAAGTTAGGTAATATTTGAAAAAGAAAACTTGTTGACTTAATTTTAAAATTCAAAATTTTTAAAGAAGGAGTTCTCGATTGAGATCTGAAATATGCTCTGCGTGGCAATTGTATGCCATGACATGGTAGTCGTCTGCCATGGTTAAATCTAAAACTCAAAATGCTAGCAGTTGTCTACCAGAATATAGGCAGTCGTCTGTCATGGTTAAATTTTAAACTCAGAACACTGGCAGTCGTCTGTCAGGACACTGTTTTCAGTTTAAAACACTCAAATTTTTCCAGTCGTCTGTCCATAGATAGACAATCGTCTGTCAGGTGTCTAGCTTCTTTTTATTTTTGAAAACTTTCCTTCCTTTAAGACCTTTGTTGCTTTGATTTTAAATATATATTTTAAGCTCTTTTAACAAGGTGTTTCTTAGTTTCTTTTGATTTGTAAGAGCTTCACATATCTCAATGGCATTTGGTTTAGAAGTACTTCTAATTATGATCTCCTTAAATCAGTAGGTCCTTCAGCCTTCTTCAACCTTTTGAGGTTCACTTTTGGCTTTAGGTTTGCTTGCCCTTAACTTCTTCATTTGTCGTCCATTGCCTTTGATATTCTGAGGAGCTTCTACTAGATTAGCATTGATCTTTTAGTTTATCAACTTTGAGAGTCCTTTTACCTAAAACACATTACTCAACACCACATGTTAAAGCATCCTTCATTTTGTTATTATCAAAATAAGATTGAAAAGCCTAGTTAGGCCAACAAGATTTCATTGTATTGGCATATTTTATATGATATAGCTAGAAGCTCAAAATCATACCTTAGACTGACCTTAGGACACATGCATATCATGAAGAATTTATTTAAAAGAGTCTAAGTTAAATTGAATTTTGGAGGCAAATTTTTAGAGGCCTCGTCGACGAATGCATGAAGGTCACTCGGCGACGAACACCTTGTTCTCATCGATGATAAAATACTGAGAGCACAAATATTTTAGATGGGTCTCTCGTCGACGAACTCACGTTCATGTTGAAAAAAGAGTGTTGAACACTGGTCGACGAAGGTGTCCTCTCGTCAATGAATGTCGGGCACAGAACTACAATTCAGCAAGGATATGTGTGGCATTTCGTCCATTTAAATTGATCCAATGGCTGAGATTAAACCTAGGGTCAAGAACTCATATAAAATTAACCTAAGAACCCTAGTGTTTCACTTTTGAGCATATCTTGGGAGCCTTGAACATTTTTTATTGATCTTGAGAGCATCAAATGAAAATACATCTCTTGCCTGCACTCCAAAGCATTCATATCTAGTTTGGGCATTCTTTACGTTGATCTTAAAAACATTCACGCACATATTTAGCCATCAACGTTGGTTTTGACGTTTGAGTATCTTTGAATATACAAGTCTAATTTTTGTTTTCCCGCATTCATTATTTTGATATATTTATTAGGAGAATAAATTAATATTTCGATATTGTATATTGATTGATTGAATAAATATTCGAGAAAGTTATTTTTTGCAATAACTAAATCTTTGAGATATTTTAAAGCTATTTTTTATTCAAAGATTTGTTAATTGGGTATTTGATTGGAAATTCTTAGATTTTTTTAGGAATATTTTTAAAGTATTGTTTAAATCTTTGCAAAATATTCAAAGTCATATTTATTCAAAGATTTGATATTAACAAATTGTTTGATAGCACGAATATAAATTCGAGCATTATTCAATATTATTTTAAAGGATCCTACTGTCAAATATTGTTTAACGTTATTTGAGATTAAACCCTAAGATCTCCAAAGTTCTTATCTTTAAGAAATCAACTTTTTGAGAGATATTGATTAAAGGGTAATTTTGTGAAGCATATCATTCATATAACAATTTCATCATTACATACATACTGAGTTTCAAGTTTTATCATATAAATATATGTTAGGAATTTCTATTGTACTTATAAACTTGTGTAGAAGCGTTGTTGAGTTTTTGCAGAATTGTTATATTGTAATCACGGTTCAGGTTGTGAACTAGGTTTGAGGAGAAAGTTGTATCTCTTGTAAGTAGCGGATTAGGAGGAAGTTGTACCTTTTGTAAGGAGAGGATGTAAGGGAAGTTTTGTCCCAGTTAAAGGAGCAGGGATTTAGTGGAATCCTTGAGTGGGTTGCTCAGGCGAGAACATAGGCCGGGTTGGTTGAACCTCATAAAAATTGTATTTGCTTTCTCGCTTTTCTTACTCCTTTTAATTTCTGCATCGCATTTCATTACCTATCTTGCATATGTGTATGTTGAATAACCTTACAAGCACTTGGTAATTAATTGGGTATAATTGAATATAAAATTATTAGATTGAATTATTTTCAAGGCTTGGTGATTGTCTGCGTTAAATCTTAAAATAGGGACTGATTGATGAAGTAAAATTAAATATTTTCAAATTATCCAATTCACCCCCTCTTGGGATTACACCTGAATCCACATTTGGTATCAGAGAGAGGTTTACATAGACTTAATCTTTATTTTTGTAAAACGATCACATGGCACACATCTGTGTAACTCCATTCGGTGAGGGACACTTATCCACTAGACCACCAATTTTATGTGGTGTAAATTACACTTACTAGAAACATAGGATGAGTATATACCTATTAAATATAGATTGGAAAGTATAGAAAATAGTTTGTAAGGGAAACCATGTTTCCATGAAAGTAGCTGATATGGTAAATGTTCCTAAGACTAGAGATGAACATACAGAGGAAGACTAGAAATTTGTGCAAATAAATGCTACTATAATGAAGTTGTTATTCTATGCACTAGATGTAAATGAGTTTAATATGGTGATGGCTTGTAACACTACTAATGAGATTTGGGAAAAGTTAGAAGTCATATATAAAGGTACTAAGGAAGTAAAAGATAGTAGGATAGACATGCTTACTAGTGAATATAAGGCATTTAAAATGAATGCTGATGAATCTATTCAATCCATATACACTAGATTCACACGCATCACGACTTCTTTAAATGATCTTGGTAAATCTTACTCTACTTATGAGTTGATCAGGAAGATACTTAGGGGACTCTGCTAGTTTGGGAAGCTAAAGCCACCATAATAGCAGAAGGAAGGAATTTGAAGGAGATGTCAGTTGATGAATTGATCATTTTACTTATTACTTATGAACTAGCAATAAATGAAAGGAAGAATAAGCAAAACAAAACTAAGAAAGTTACAGCGCTTAAGGCATCATCCAACAGCTCCAGTGAGGGAAGTGATTCAAAATCGGATAATAACATGGCGTTTATCACTAAGAAATTTGGAGAGTTCATGAGAAAGAACTAAAAACACACCAGGAGATTCAAGGGCTCAAAAATAAAAAAGGGAGAGTCAAGCATAAGGAAGCAAGCATAAGGAAGCAAAAGGATGATCTTCCCATGTGTTATAACTATAGAGAAGTTGGATATATCAAGCCAAATTGTCTCCAGCTGAAGAAAGTGTCTAAGAAGAAGAAGAAGAAGAAGGCACTAAAGTTTGGCTAGGATACTTACAGTACTAATAGTTCAAAATCTGAATCTAGTGATGACGAGATTGCAAATCTATGTCTGATGGCTCACAAAGACCACAAGGTGCAATTTTTTTATTCTACTTCATCTTATTATTACAGTGAGTCAGAAAATGAAAATAACATGCTTTCTTATGATGAACTGCATCAGGATTATCTGTATACCCTTAAAATGCTTGAGAAAACGAATAAGAAAAATATTGGGTTGAAATTAAAATTGAAAGAATTTTTGAAATTAGTAGAAAGTCAAAATAAATCTCATGCATCTCTCATGAAAGACAAGGATTTGAAATTGAAGAGTTAGAAAGGGATTTAAAAGATAAATCTAAGATTATCAGTAAATTTACAGAAGGACAAACTAATTTTGAAAAATTCATTCAAATTCAAAGAAACTCCCTAGAAAAGGAAGGTCATGGTTATAACGGAAAGGATAACCTAAAATAGAGACATCTTTACATGGAATATTTCGTCAGAGAGTCAAAATCTTTGTTGAATCAGGTGTAATCCCAAGAGGGTGGGGGTGAATTGGGTATTTAAAAAATTCTTTGGCACTAATTCACTACTTAAAATCTTCTCATATATTTACCAATAAATTCATGTTACTCAATTACATTTGTGCAAGACTAACCAACTTATGCATGCAATATAAATAATTTAAATGCAATACTAAAAATAAAGAGTAAAGGGAAGAGAGAAGACAAACACAGTCTTACGAGATTCAGCCAACTTGGCCTACGTCCTCGCCTTGAGCAACCACTCAAGGATTCACTAAAACCCTGCTCCTTAAAGTGGGACGGAGCTTCCCTTACAATCCGCTACTTACAAGAGGCACAGCTTCCTCCTACTCCACTACTTACAAGAGATACAGCTCTCTCCTCTCACACACCGGTTCACACACCGAACCGTGTGTAAAATAAAATCTGAAAAATCAACACTTAAAACAATGCTTCTAACAAAAGCTGGTGAGTACAATTCAAAATCCTAATACATTAACATATGATATAACTTGAAGCTCATGAATGTATGAAAACGATACAATTGTTTTATGTATGATATGCTTCAACACACAAATCCCTATTTAACCAAAACTCCCAAGTATAGATATATTCAAAATGTTTTGGAGTCAACTAGGGTTCTTGGTTCACTTTGCAAAAATGCACAAGTATGTTTGATGTGATCTGGTTAACAAAAAACTTTGTCTTAAATACACACTTAATCAAAATCACAAAGTTTTATTTCAAGTATTCAATGACAAATTGAGTATATTAATTTTCAGAAAATATCCCTCAATTAAATGTATAGTTATAAGTACCAAGGATATTCAATCAAGTTTTAATATATCTAAAATATAAATCCTTTAGAAAACACCCTCTTGAATCAAAAATCAATCAACCAAGTTAAATAAGCTTTTTCAAGTAATGATCTTTTCAAAACTCAATTTTTATATGAATATGCATACTCAAGATCAAAACTTCTCTAATGATAGTCAAGAGCACTTGATAAGATGAGATGAGATGTTCTTAAGAATAATAACTTGAAATATCAAACCTCAATACTAGATTGAAGTACAGTTGAGTAAACAAGTTCCCTTTGAGAATTTGAGTTAATTTGCTTAAGTTTGAAGATTAGAGATTGAAGAGTAGGCAATCGTATAGCACTAGGAGTAGATTTTCAACGTTCTTGCAACAAGGTGTGTTATTCTCTTTCTTGTGTGTCTAACATCTTTTCTAGGGTTTAGATATTCATAATATATAGTATATTACCCTTAGGATTGATCTCATCCGTTGGATCAATGAAATAGCTCGCGAGTCCTTTTAATAAAAATCTGATTTTTAGACTTTCCCGTGACTTCAGGCAACCGAAGTAGGGTTTAGTCTCCTGAAGTAGAAACTTCAGGCGCTTGTGGTTCTAGGTTTAGGTGACCAAAGTACCTTTTCCAGGTTCTGTTTTCCCATTTAATTCTTCAAGCTACCGAACTTAATCTTTAGGCAACCAAAGAAATTCTTCAGGCGCCTGAGGTTGAGTTCAGGCTACCGAAGTCCCCTTTTTCTCAATTATTCATTTCCAATTTAAAATTCTGCTTTGCTTCTTTGCTTGGGCCTTTTATTAAACAAGTTTTCCATGATTTTAAAAACCTTTCTAAGCCCATGTAAGTTCCCTAATGGTGTACATGAAATGCATGAATCCTAACAATCATTCTAAATTATGTTGAGCCTCAAATTAAATCATACGAAAATGTAAGTACATGAGTTCTAAATGCCCATTCCCAAGATATTCTTGAACTTTGCCGCTTGCATCTTGATTCTCGTACTCTTTGAGTTCCATGGTGCTTTCCAAGATTTGTAAGCTTTACTTAAAGGCTTCCATGACTCGTTATCTTTCCGTGCATGTTTAAAAATAGGTCATGTTCACAAACTCAATGCACAAATCAAATACCAAGTGATTTGTCATTATCAAAACAAGATTGGGCTTGTAGAGTCAACAATCTCCCCCTTTTTTATGATGACAAATGCACGAGCAAAAATATATAATGGATTACACCTAACAAGGCTCCCCCTCAATTAATGCATCAAATAATCAGTAAATGACAATATGTTCATATTCATATACATAGTGTTTAGCCCGAATCCAAATGAGATATGAAATATGCTCATGATGAATATGCTAGATTTCTCCCTCTTTTTATATCTCACCCTTTGCATAACTTCAATAACAATTTTTGCTCCCGATTTTTCTTTGCTTCTGATTTTTTTATGTGTTATCATTTTTGCTCCCGATTTTTCTCCCCCTTTTGACATCAACAAAAAGGTGTAAACAAATAAATCATGAGTAAATGTTCCCTTATGTTCTTCTCCCCTTAGAAATCTTAAATTTTTAAATGTGTCCAATTGTTGATTCATGCAATACCAAGTGATTATATCAAAAGTGATGTTGCTTCCCTTGAATTATATCATCTAACATGATTCTAAGCAACATCTCGACTATGCATGAGACCTAATTCATACCTAATTTGGATAAACCTATCCTCCGCAAATGGTTTTGTGAATATATCTGCCCATTGTTCTTCCGTGGATACAAATTCTAATGTTACATCCCCTTTTTGTACATGGTCATGAAGGAAGTGATGTCGTATTTCTATGTGATTAGTTCGTGAATGTAATATGGGATTCTTTGAGATATTTTTTACACTCATATTATCGCATCTTATAGAGATTGATTCATAGCTTAATCCAAAATCCTTCAGTTGTTGCTTCATTTAAAGCATTTGAGCACAACAACTACCTACAGCTATGTATTCAGCCTCAGCTGTGGAAAGAGCAACTGAATTTTGTTTCTTGGAAAACCAAGAGACCAAGGAGTGTCCTAAGAAATGACAAGTACCACTAGTGGTCTTCCTATCCACTTTGCTACTCGCAAAATCAGCATCTGAATAACTAAGAATTTTAAAGGATGTGTACTTAGGATACCATAACCCAATGTCCACAGTTCCTATCAAATATCTAAGTATCCATTTAACAGCTAGCAAATGAGACTCTTTTGGAGCAGACTGAAATCTTGCACACAAACATAGGCTAAACATTATATCTGGTCTACTGGCAGTCAGGTATAACAAGCTACCTATCATTCCACGATATAGCTAGACGTCTACAAGTATACCTTGTTCATCTTTATCTAATTTCAATGAAGCGCTCATAGGTGTACCTAGTATTTTTCCATCTTCCATATTAAAATTTTTGAGTAAGTATCTAATATACTTTGATTGATTTATGAATATTCCATGATTTTCTTGTTTGATCTGAAGTCCTAAGAAGAAGTTTAGTTCACCCATCATGCTCATCTCAAATTCATTTTGCATGGCATTGGCAAATTCATTACACAATTCTTTATCTATAGTGCCAAATATGATGTCATCTACATATACTTGAACTAGAAGAAAATCATCTTTCTTAGACTTTATGAACAGGGTTGTATCTATCTTTCCTCTTATAAATCCATCTTCTAATAGAAAACCGCTTAACCTTTCATACCAAGCTCTCGGAGCTTGCTTTAAACCGTACAATGCTTTCATCAGTCTATACACGTCATCTGGATTCTTATGGTTTTCAAAACCTAGGGATTGTTCTATATACACTTCTTCATTTATGTAGCCATTTAAAAATGCGCTTTTTACGTCCATTTGATATAGCTTGAAATCCTTAAAAGCTACATATGCTAAAAGCATTCGTATGGCTTCCATCTTAGCTACAGGGGCAAATGTTTCTTCAAAATCTATACCTTCTTCTTGATTATATCCTTGAGCTACTAATCTAGCCTTATTTCTCACTACTACTCCATGTTCATCTTTCTTATTCTTATATATCCATTTGGTCCCTATGATTGACTTATTCTCTAGTCTGGGAACTAAAGTCCATACTTTGTTTCTTTCAAATTGATTTAATTCTTCTTGCATGGACAGCACCCAAGATTCATCCTCTATAGCTTCACTCACATTCTTAGGTTCTTCTTGAGATAGAAATGCAAAATGACTAACCATATTCCTAAGAGAGGAGCAAGTGGCTACTCCACGTAATGGTTCACCTATTATTTGATCTATGGGATGATTCTTTATGTATTTCCATTCTCTAGGTGGTTCCTTAACCTCATTTGAGGTTTGATCAATTTTAATGGATGGTTCTTTAAGTTCATTTTTCTTTTCTAAATCATTCTCAATTGATAGTTCTTCTATTTCCTTGTTTAATTCAGTTTCATCTTCATCTGCTCTTTTGGAGAAGGTATTTGTCTCATCGAACACTACATGAATAGATTCTATGACCGTCAATATTCGTTTGTTATACACTCTATAGGCTTTACTATCTAAAGCATACCCTAAAAATATACCTTCATCTGATTTCACAGCAAACTTTCCTAAATGCACATTGTCTCTAAGCACAAAATGCTTATAGCCAAAGACATGAAAATATGATATGTTTGGTCTATGGCCATTCCATAATTCGTAAGGAGTCTTATTAAGTGATGGTCTAATTAGAACTCTATTTAGCACATAGCAAGCGGTATTCACAGCCTCGGCCCAGAAGTATTTAGGTAAATTATGTTCGTTAAGCATAGTTCTAGCCATTTCTTGTATAGATCTATTCTTTCTTTCAACTACGCCATTCAGTTGTGGTGTTCTAGGGGCTGAAAAATTATGGCCAATTCCTAATAAGTTACAATAGTCTTCTATGCCTTGATTTTTAAATTCTCTACCCCTATCACTTCGAATTTTAGTAACTTTGTATCCCTTTTCATTTTGTACTTTCTTGCATAGGTTTATAAATTTTTCACATGCTTCATCTTTATGACCTAAGAATAGTACCCCATATGTATCATGAAAAAGTCATCAACTATGAAAAATGCATATGTTTCTCCTCCTAAACTCTAAATTGAGTTTGGTCCAAATAAGTCTAAGTGTAGCATTTGAAGTGGCCTTGTAGTGGAGATCTCTTTTTTCTTCTTAAATCTTGTTCTTGCTTGTTTTCCTAGTTGGCATGCATCACAGATTTTATCTTTCACAAATTTAGTCTTACGCAGTCCCTTAACTAATTCTTTCTTAACTAGCTTTGAGATTAAATCCATGTTTGCGTGTCCTAGTCTCCTATGCCAAATCCAACTTATTTCATTCATAGCAGATAAGCATGTCACACTCTATAAAGTTAAGTTATCAAAGCTTGTGGTATATACGTTTTCATGACGCTTAGCAATGAACAGTGTCTTATTATCAGTTTTGCGTTCAACTATGCACTTGTCATGTTCAAATGATACTTTGTAGCCTTTATCACATAGTTGACTTATGCTCAATAAATTTTGCTTTAGACCTTCAACTAATAAAACATCATCAATAATGAGTGAGGAATCATTATCGACTTTACCGACACCTGTAATCCTTCCCTTAGGATTATCTCCAAAAGTAACAAACCCTTCATCTTTGAGTATGATAGATGTGAATTTTGCTTTATCTCCGGTCATATGGCATGAGCATCCGCTATCCTTATACCATCTTTCTTTTGAGGATGCGGATCTTAAGCAAATCTGTAAGACACAATTAAACAACTAACTTTGGTACCCAGATTGTCTTGGGTCCAAGAGGGTTAGTGCTAGATTGACCTTTGACCTTCCACACTTTCTTTATTTTTACATCTTTATTTTTGAAAGGACAGTCGAATTGTATGTGACCCAACCGTCTACATTTAAAACATGTAGTATTTCTATAATGATTCTTAGTTGGAACATATGACTTTGATTCTTTTGTAAAATACCCCATGTAAAGATGTCTTTTCTTTATATTTTCTTTACCATTAAAACCGAGCCCTTCCTTTTCTAAGGAATTTCTTTGAGATCCTAAAAGCTTTTCAAAATTGTTTTGTCCATCAGTAAATTTACAGATAAGTTCAGATTTATCTTTCAAGTCCTTTTCTAACTCCTCAATTTTCAAATCTTTATCTTTAATGAAAGATGCATGGGATCCATTTTGGTGTTCAACTAGATTTGAAAGTTCTTTGACTTTGCTTCTTAACTCAAAAATTTTCTTTGTTTTCTTCTCAAGCATTTTAATAGTGTATAAGTATTCTTGTTTCTGTTCATCATATGACATCATATCATTTTTATTTTTAGATTCACTAGAATAGTATGAAGATGATGAAAAAGATGATTGTACCTCAAGGTCATCATGTGCCATTAGACACAGATTGGCAACCTCGTCGTCGCTGGATTCAGATTCTGAACTGCTAGTGCTGTGTGCATCCTAGCCGACCTTCAGCGCCTTCTTCTTTTTCTTTGAAGCTTTTATAAGCTTGGGGCACTCAGGCTTGATGTGTCCAACTTCTCGGCAGTTGTAGCATGTTGGTGGATCCTCTTTCTTTTTCTTCATGCTTTGCTCTCCTCTTTCCGATTTAGAGTTTTGAAATTTTCAGTTGAACTTTTTGTTCTTCTTCAAGAACTTCCTGAACTTCTTTGTTAACAAGGCCATGTCATCATCAGTTTCAAAATCGCTTCCTTCACTAGAATAGCTTGATGATGCCGTAAGTGCAGTGACCTTCTTAGCTTTACTTTGTTCATTTTTCCTCTCATTTATTGCCAGCTCATAGGTGATGAGTGATCCAATGAGTTCATCCACCGACATCCCCTTGAGATTTCTCCCTTCTGCTATTGTCATAGCTTTCTCTTCCCACACCGGAGGTAATCCCCTGAGTATTTTCCTGATCAACTCATAAGTAGGGTAAGTTTTTCAAAGAGCATTTAATGAGTTAATGATGTGTGTGAATCTAGTGTACATGGATTGTATGGATTCATCAACCATCATTTTAAATGCTTCATATTCATTAGTGAGCATGTCTATCCTACTATCCTTGACTTCCTTAGTGCTTTCATATGTAACTTCTAGTTTTTCCCAAATTTCTTTGGCTGAGTTACATGCCATTACCCTATTAAACTCATTGACATTTAGTACACAGAAAAGTATATTCATGGCAGTGGCATTAATTTGAACTGACTTCCAATCCTCTTCAGTATATTCATCTTCAGTTTTAGGTACATTAATCTTATCAATTACTTTCATGGGAATGTGATTTCCCTTAGTCACTATTTTCCAAACTTTCCAATTTACGTTCAGTAGATATATGCTCATCCTTCATTTCCAATAGGTGTAATTTACACCACAGAAAATATATGGCCTAGTGGATGAGTGTCCCTCATCGAATGGAGTTACACCAATGTGTGCCATGTGATCCTTTTACAAATTAACTATCAAGTCTATGTAAATCCACTCTGATACCAAATGTTGAATTAGGTGTAATCCCAAGAGGGGGGGTGAATTGGGTATTTAAAAAATTCTTTGGCACTAATTCACGGCTTAAAATCTTCTTATATATTTACCAATAAATTCGTGTTACTCAATTACTTTTGTGCAAGACTAACCAACTTATGCATGCAATATAAATAATTTAAATATAGTGCTAAAAATAAGGAATAAAGGGAAGAGAGAAGACAAACACAGTTTTATGAGGTTCAGCCGACTTGGCCTAAGTCCTCGCCTTGAGCAACCACTCAAGGATTCACTAAAACCCTGCTCCTTAAAGTGGGATAGAGCTTCCCTTACAATCTGCTACTTACAAAAGGCACAGCTTCCTCCTACTTCGCTGCTTACAAGAGATACAACTCTCTCCTCTCACACACCGGTTCACACACCGAACAATGTATACAATAGAATCTGAAAATCAACACTCAAAACAATGCTTCTAACAAAAGTTGGTGAGTACAATTCAAAATCCTAATACATTAACATATGATATAACTTGAAGCTTATGAATGTATGAAAACGATACAATCGTTTTAGGTTTGATATGCTTCAACACCTAAATCCCTATTTAACCAAAACTCCTAAGTATAGAAATATTCAAAATGTTTTGGAGTCAACTAGGGTTCTTGGTTCACTTTGCAAAAATGCACAAGTATGTTTGATGTGATCTTGTTATCAAAAAACTTTGTCTTGAATACACACTCAATCAAAATCACAAAGTTTTATTTCAAGTATTCAATGACAAATTGAGTATATTAATTTTCAGAAAATATCTCTCAATTAAATGTATAGTTATAAGTACCAAGGATATTCAATCAAGCTTTAATATATCTAAAATATAAATCCTTTAGAAAACACCCACTTGAATCAAAAATCAATCAACCCAAGTTAAATAAATTTTCTCAAGTAATGACCTTTTCAAAACTCAATTTTTATATGAATATGCATACTCAAAATCAAAACTTCTCTAATGATAGTCAAGAGCACTTGATAAGATGAGATGAGATGCTCTTAAGAATAATAACTTGAAATATCAAACCTCAATACTAGATTGAAGTACAGTTGAGTAAACAAGTTCCCTTTGAGAATTTGAGTTGATTTGCTCAAGCTTGAAGATTAGAGATTGAAGAGTAGGCAATCGTATAGCACTAGGAGTAGATTTTCAACGTTTTTGCAACAAGGTGTGTTGACGAACACAGGGGATTCGTCAATGAACACACATGAGGGGCTCGTCAACGGGGATGTGTCTCGTCAATGAGAAGATACCGAGAAGTTATACCGTAGTTCTGAATTTCGTTAATGAAGAGTAAGCATTCATCGACGAACTTCCTTCTTGACCTCGTCGATGAAGTGACGTGGCTCGTCGACGAAGGTCGGTGTACAAATAAGCCTAAACTTCATTTTTGGCCAAAATTCACGCACAAATTCCTCTCTCTCTCTCTCTCTCTCTCTCTCTCTCTCTCTCTCTCTTTCTCTCTCTCTCTCTCTCTCTCTCTCTCTCTCTCTCTCTCCTGTATGACTCATTCTCCTTCTCTTTAAGATTTCAGACTGGATTCTCGTCGGTTCGACAATCTGAAGCCACCACGATACTTTTGGGAAAGTTCTCTACAAATCTGCTTAAGTGGATCGTCGGTGGAGTTGTCTTGAATTTCATCCCAAATTCAAGGTAAGGCTTTTTATTCGAAATTTGGCTTTCCCATAGTTATAGGAAATGTAGTACACAGAAAAATACTGACGTTTTGTTCTGAGAGATGTTGTTTTTCAGGGTGTTGAACGGGAAACCCTGCGGGTGCCGGACTAAATCTTATTAGGGCTTTTTAGTTGTCAAGTAAGGGAATAAACTAAAGTAGTTATTTTCCATGAAAATTATTATTAGTTATTAGCAAATTAATTTTCAGAAAGCATATGTTATATGTATGAGTATATTGGTAGAAAATGCATATTTGGGAAAATACTGTTGTTATACAGGAAATATGATTTTTAGAATGGAAGTTATGGTTTTATTCAGCATTGTGTGGCATGAATATTATTTTTACTCAAATTGTATTATGTTAATCAAGTTTACAGGAAAAGCATATTTGTAGTTATTTTAGTATAATACAATACATTATGATTTCAAAATACATGATAAATAATACTTTTATTCAGATCAGTATGTATGATATGTATGGTGCAAGGCCATGATTGATAGCCAGCGCAAGGCCATGGATCAAGTATGTTTTTGGCGCAAGGCCGTAATTATGAATATTTCGGCGCAAGGCCGATGATATGAATATAATCGGCACAAGGTCGCCTTTACTTATGCTATTACAGAAATCAAAACATACTATTAATCTATTTATGCTAAACAGTATATTATCATGTATTATATGTTATCAGAACCCGGATGATAGTTCAAATCAGTTATAGGAGCATGGTTTCATAGCTATATATGAAAGTTCAGTTCAATTCAGACTTGTGCTAACTGCCCCTACTAGTAGAGGGGGTGGGAGATGGATAGTCGATGTGGCTTTCAGTGTAAAGTTGTAGATGTCAATCTGGCAGTTTGGACCAGGGTGTGGCGGGCCCATCATACTTACAAACATTTTTGACTCGACAGTGGTCGGCCACCCATTGTCGAATCCCGCCTTCGGGCTGCACAACCCGTCATGGGGGGTAATACATGACATCATCTACCTATTCATCCTGGGTAAATTTGAGAATTACTAGTTATATTAGACGACTTATGAACTAAATGATTTAGAAGAATTATGAACTTATATGTTTACTCAGCTACGCTATTAATAGTGTTTTCAAGTATGTGACATGTATATCTATTATAACATTAAATATTCATGTTGCCACAGAGTTGTATTTAGTTTATTTTCTCTTACTGAGAAGTGTCTCACTCCAGCTTAAATCATTTTGAGGAACCCATATAGACCGGCAAGCCAAGGTCATCATTGAGGTTGAGTTTATCACCCCGCTAGGAGGGTGAGTCTTTTGAGTTAGGATCAGTAATTTTTTGCTGAAAGATCTTTGTCATATCTTTTGATGGTTAAAGGGTGGTCATACACTGTATTATAGTGGTTTGTAGAGAACTCTGGTATTATGCACTTTATGGTTAAGGAGATTGTAATGAAATTTTATTTTTACTGCTGCTTAGGTTTCCGCTGTGAATGATAGGTGTATACCTGCTACCCACAGGTTCGAGTTGATTTTTTGGCTATTTAGTGCTATTAGTGTGTTAATGAAATTAATTGTATAGCAAATTAAGCAGGTCGCTACAGTTTGGTATCAGAGCCTAGGATAGTATAGACTCTAGAATGCAACAGTAATAATACTAGTGTATAGGATAAGGGAATTTGAGGTCTGGTTTAATAGTCTAGATGCTGGACTTCCATGATGGTTTGTGTGATTTTCCTGGGGTGACGATTTCAGGAAAGCCATGGTAAACTATCGTCGAGTTGGGTATCTAGGTTGTAGGATTGAACCTTGACTTAAGAACAGGAGTGATAAATTTGTTTAAGATATAATATACTAGTTGGATAATATGTTATGGAGATAGGGTCCAAAATTAAGTTTATTGTGTTTTCAAGATGAACCCTGGAGGTAGTAGTACACATGTTAGTGGTAGTGAGGGTGTTGGGCCCTTAGGCACTGTGAGTGATGATTCAGATGCAATACTACGTAGCGTGGCACAGCAACTCATGGCTGAAATTGCCAGGAACTCCAGAGAGTTGGGTGGTTCATCTGCAAGCCACGGCAGCTCAATTGAGAAATTCATTAAGATGAATCCTCCGGCTTTCTTAGGAGGAACTAAACCTACTATTACTAAAAACTGGGTGCAGGAGATCAAGAAAGTGTTTGTAGTGTTACAGTGTACTGAGGAGCTGAGGATGCTGTTCGCTACATATAAATTGACTGGAGAAGCCGAGAGATGGTGGACGGTAGTGAGACTCCTAGAGCAGTAGAGGATAGTGCCTATGGAGATGTCATGGGAGCAATTTAAGGAGATATTCTTCGATAGGTATTTTACAACCTCATCTAGGGAAGTCAATATTGAGGAGTTCCTGAATTTGAAGCAGGGACAACAGACAGTGCTACAATATGCGGTGAGATTCATTAAATTATCTCGCTTTGCCCCATACATTATTCCAAATGAGACGAAGAAGGTAAGACAGTTTGAAAGACGTCTGAGGAGAGAAATATATAAGCAAGTTTCAATACTAAAATTGCAAGATTTTCCCGAGCTGGTAGACAGAGCAATTATAGTAGAAGTTGGAGAGCGATTGGAGGCTGAGAGCATAAACAGAGGAAGAGATTAATACTGTATGGTTTCTAGCAAGAATATACTCGTGGTTCATGGAAAAGAGGTGGCTACTACAGAGACTGAAGGCAGGAGATAGGGAATCGTGGTTTTCAAGGTATGCAGCCACTTCCAACTTGCCCGACTTATAGGAAAACGCACCCGGGTGAGTGTCATACCGGGCGAGGTATCTACTACCGATGTGGGGAGCCAAGGCATGTGATGAGAGATTGTCAGGCTCAGATTGGTGCTGCTCCTGCTTTTAGGCCTACTCGACGAGGCTATCAGGCACCACGTGGAGGCCAGTAGAGGAATATGGCTCTAGCCAGGATTTTTGCCTTGATGTCGAGTGATGTTGAGACAGCCGGCGATGTGGTGACAGGTATGGTTAGTATGTTTTTGTTTAAAGTTATTGCTTTATTTGATTCAGGTGCCACACACCTGTTTGTGTCTATGAGATGCATTAAATTATGTGGGGCACAAACACAATTATTTGACATCAAACTATTGGTGACTACACCAATTGGGTCAGTAGTGAGGTGTAGTAGGGTGCTCCGTGGCTATCTAGTTGATATTCAGGGGAGAATTTTATTTTCTGATTTGATAGTGCTGGACATGCATGGGTTTGAGTTCATATTTGGCATGGATTGGCTAGCAGCTAACTTTGCCAATATAGATTGTTGTTCGAGGGAAGTGATATTCAAACGCCTAGGAAGACCAGAATTCAGATTTATAAGATCACGAGTGCAATCTCCACCTCAGTTGGTTTCAGCTATTTAGGTGAGGAGACTGCTCCTGAGTGGTTGTCAAGGATTTGTGGCCTTTGTGAAGGAAACAACAAGGAATGAATTGAAGCTCACTAATACACCAGTAATAAAAGAATTTACAAATGTGTTTCCAGATGAATTACCAGATTTGCCACCTAATCGTGAGGTAGATTTTCCCATTGATCTGCTTCCAGGTACAGCGTTGATTTCTAAAGCACCTTACCGAATGGCACCAGCAGAGTTGGCAGAATTAAAAGATCAATTGCAAGATTTACTTGATAAGGGTTTTATACGACCTAGTGTATCTCTGTGGGGAACTCCAGTACTATTTGTAAAGAAGAAAGACGGGTCCATGAGGATGTGTATAGATTATAAGGAAATTAACAAAGTGACAATTAAGAACAAGTATCCTCTACCCCGTATATATGATTTATTTCACCAGCTCTAGGGTATAAGGGTGTATTCTAAAATTAACCTTAGATCAGGTTATCATCAAGTAAAGGTAAGGGTAGAAGATATATCGAAGATGGCCTTTAGGACCAAATATGAACATTATGAATTTCTTATTATGCCTTTTGGTCTGACGAATGCTCTTGTGATATTCATGGATTTGATGAATAGTATTTTTCACCCATATTTAGACAAATTTGTTGTTGTTTTTATTGATGATGTATTAGTCTATTTGAGGAGCTATGAGGAGCGCGAGACACATTTGAGGTAGGTTTTGCAGTCACTCAGGGAAAATAAGTTGTACGCCAAGTTCAGTAAATGTGAATTCTGACTCGAGAAGGTTGTGTTTTTGGGGCATGTCATCTCAGGGGATGGAATTTGTATGGATCCTAGTAAAGTTGATGCGGTAGTGAATTAGGCTAGATAAAGGAACATCCAGGAGATTAGGAGTTTCCTGGGGTTAGCTAGTTATTACCATCATTTTGTTGAAGGATTCTTAGCATTATCAAGACTTTTAACACGACTGACTAGGAAGAATACCAGATTTGAATGGGATGATAGTTGTGAGTAGAGTTTTCAGGAATTGAAGCAGAGGCTTGTCATGGCACCCGTATTGATTATCCCATTAGGGGGTGAAGGTTATGTTATTTACAGTGATGCGTCCTTGAAGGTACTTGACTGTGTATTAATGCATCATGACAAGGTGGCAGCGTATGCTTCCAGGTAGTTGAAAGTGTATGAAAAGAACTACCCTACCCATAATCTCGAATTGGCTGCAGTGGCATTGAAGATTTGGAGGCATTATCTGTATGATGAGCAATGTGAAATTTTCTCCGACCCTACGAGTTTGAAGTACTTCTTTACTCAAAAGGAACTAAATATGAGACAAAGAAGATGGTTGGAGCTTATTAAAGATTTTGATTGTACCATCAGTTATCACAGCAAATGTGGTAGTTGATGCATTGAGCAGGAAGTCTGTGGGACTAGCTTTAGTAGCTATAGAAATCCAATATCCAATTATGATGGACTTGGAGAGACTTGGCATAAAGTTGGTCGAGAGTGATCCTCAAGCACGTATTGCTAGTTTAGTGGTACAACCTACTCTACAGGAAAGGATTAAAGTTGCTTAGAAGGAAGACCCAAAATTAGTAGAAGTATTAGTTAGAGTGCAGAATGGTCAGACGGAGGAATTCTGTGTTACAGATGACGGAGCTTTGCGGTTCCATTCCAGATTAAGTGTTCCTGCCGATGCTGACATCAGGAAGACCATTCTAGAGGAGACTCACAGATCGTTATACACAGTTCATCCTAGCAGTACGAAAATGTATAGGGATCTGCGAGAGTCGTATTGGTGGAGTGGTATAAAAAAGGAGATTGTCGAGTATGTAGCACAGTGTTTGATGTGCCATCAAGTAAAAGTTGAGCACCAAAGACCGAAAAGTCAGTTGCAGCCACTTTTTATTCAAGAGTGGAAATAGGATCATATATCCATAGATTTTGTTTCAGGGCTGCCGTCAGCATTGCATGGTTAGAATGCAATTTGGGTGATTGTCACCCATTTCCTTCCTATCAAGATCAACTACTCCTTTAACCATTTGGTGGAGATTTATATTTAGGAGATAGTTTGTTCTCACAGGGTGCCAGTGTCTATTATGTCAGATTAAGACCCACGTTTCACGTCACATTTTTGGAGAAGTTTGCAGGAAGCTTTAGGGTCTCAGTTATCTTTTAGCACGTCATTCCATCCTCAGTCAGATGGGCAGACTGAGAGGCAGACTGAGAGGACGATTTAGATATTAGAAGATATGTTTCGAGCATGCGTGCTGAATTTTCGGGGTAGTTAGACCCAGTTTATGTCGCTGGTGGAGTTTGCATATAATAATAGTTATCAGGCCAGCATTGGTACGACACCATTTGAGGAACTTTATGATAGGAGATTTCGTTCTCCTTTATATTGGCATGAGATGGGTAAGCGGCGTGTTGTGGGAACAGAGTTAGTACAGCAAGTGTATGATAAGGTTCGACTCATCAGAGATAGAATCAGTGTTGTTCAGAGCCGATAGAAGAGTTATGCTGATAATCGCCGTAGGAAGTTGGAGTTTGATTTTGATAATCATGTGTTTTTGAAAATAGCTTCGTTAAAAGGAGTTATGAGATTTTGAAGGAAGGGTAAACTTAGCCCTAGGTTTATTGGCCCGTTTTAGATTCTAGAGAAAGTGAGGCTAGTTGCCTACATGTTAGCTTTACCACCTGTGTTGTCTAGGATATACGACGTATTCCTTGTTTCCATGTTGAGAAAATAAATCCTAGATCCTTCTTATGTAATCAGTTATGGTGAATTGGGACTCAATGATTCACTAGTTTGTGAGGAGGTACTAGTACAAATTTTTGACAGGAAGGAACAAGAATTACACAATAAGAAGATTCCTCTGGTAAAGGTTCTGTGGAGAAATCACACAATAGAGGAGGCTTCTTAGGAGCTCAAGGAACAGATAAAGCAGAATTATCCGCAATTGTTCCAAAAGGTTTAGTTATAATCGGGTAAAGTGTAAGCAGTTAGCTAATATTTCATTCGCATGTACATATAATAGTTTAGTTAGTAAGTAATATTTTATTTTTGGGAGAATTTTATTTTATATATGTAATCTCCTAGGACTTGAAATGTAACCACGGTATTCCTCTGCCATAAGTGAGGGTAAGTAATAAAATAAGAAGACTGTTTATCTTTAAGGGATGATGAATTACATAGATAGTAAATTTCGAGGACGAAATTTTATAAAGAGGGGAGAATGTAGAGACCCGGATAATTATTGTAATTTAATAACAGGAGGAGGAGAGGAAAGAAGGAATTAAAATTCAAAATTAAACAGGGTCTCATCGGTGAACACAGGGAATTCGTTGATAAGCACACATGAGGGGCTCGTCGATGAGGACGTGTCTCGTTGACGAGAAGATACCGAGAAGTTATATCATAGTTATAAATTTTGTCGACGAGGAGTAAGCATTCATCGACGAACTTCCTTCTTGACCTCATCGATGAAGTGACTTGGCTCGTCGACGAAGGCCAATGTATAAATAAGCCTAAACTTCATTTTTGGCTAAAATTCATGCACAAATTCCTCTCTCTCTCTCTCTCTCTCTCTCTCTCTCTCTCTCTCTCTCTCTCTCTCTCTCTCTCTCTCTCTCTCCTGTATGACGCATTCTCCTTCTCTCTAAGATTTCGAGCTGAATTCTTGCCGGTTCGATGATCTGAAGCCACCACAACACTCCTAAAAAAGTTCTCTACAAATCTGTTAGAGTGGATTGTCAGTGGAGCTTTCTTGAATTTCATCCCAAATTCAAGGTAAGGCTTTTTATTTGAAATTTGGCTTTCCCATAGTTATAGGAAATGTAGTACATGGAAAAATACTAAAATTTTGTTGTGAGATATGTTGTTTTCAAGGTGTTGAACAGGGAACCCTGTAGGTGCAGGACTAAATCTTATAGGGGCTTTTCAGTTGTCAAGTACGGGAATAAACTAAAACAGTTATTTTCCATGAAAATTATTATTACTTATTAGCAAATTAATTTTCAGAAAGCATGTGTTATATGTATGAGTATATTGGTAGAAAATGCATATTTGAGAAAATACTGTTGTTATACAGGAAATATGATTTTTAGAATGGAAGTTATGGCTTTATTCAGTATTGTGTGGCATGTATATTATTTTTACTCAAATTGTATTATGTTAATCAAGTTTACAGGAAAAGTATATTTGTAGTTATTTTAGAATAATACCATTATGATTTTAGAATACATGATAAATAATACTTTTATTTAGATCAGTATGTATGATATGTACGGCGCAAGGCCGTGATTGATAGCCGGCGCAAGGCTGTGGATTATGTATGTTTTTGGCGCAAGGCCGTAATTATGAATTTTTCGGCACAAGGTTGCAGATATGAATGTAATCGATGCAAGGCTGCATTTACTTATGCTATTACAAAAATCAGAACATGCTATCAATCTATTTATGTTAAATAGTATAGAACACGAATGATAGTTCAGATCAGTTACAGGAGCACGGTATTATAGCTATATATGAAAGTTTAGTTCAGTTCAGACTTGTGCTAACTGCCCCTACTAGTAGAGGGGCTGGAACATGGATAGTCGATGTGGCTTTCAGTGTAAAGTTGTATATGTCCACCTGATAGTTCAAACCAGGGTGTGGCGGGCCCATCGTACTCACAAACATTTTTTACTCTATAGTGGTCGGCCAACCATTGTCAGGTCTCGCCTTCGGGCTGAACAACCCGTTATGGGTAATAATGACATCAGCTAGCTATTCATCTTGGGTAAATTTCAGAATTACTAGTTGCATCAGACGATTTATGAACTAAATGATTTAGTAGAATTATGAACTTACATGTTTACTCAGCTATGCTCTTAACATTGTTTTCAAGTATGTGACATGTTTTGTATATCTATTATAGCATTAAATATTCATGTTGCCACACAGCTGTATTTAGTTTATTTTCCTTTACTGAGAAGTGTCTCACCCCAACTTAAATCATTTCAGGGAACCCAGATAGATCGGCGAACCAAGGTCGCCATTGAGGCAGAGTTTATCACCCTGCTAGGAGGGTGAGTCTTTTGAGTTAGGATCAGTAGATTTTTGCTAAAAGATCCTTGTCATATCTTTTGATGGTTAAAGGGTCGTCATACACTGTACTATGGTGGTTTGTAGAGAACTCTGGTATTATGCACTTTATGGTTACGGAGATTGTAATGAAATTTTATTTTTACTGCTGCTTAGGTTTCTGCTGTGAATTATAGGTGTATACCCACTACCCATGGGTTCGGATTGATTTTATGGCTATTTAGTGCTATCAGTGTGTTAATGTAATTAATTATATAGAAAATTAAGTTGGTCGCTACATTATGGTATCCTAAGTACACATCCTTTGAGATTATTAGCTATTCCGATGCTGATTTTGCTTGTATTAAAGTGGATAGAAAGAGCATGAGTGGCATATGTCATTTCCTAGGACATTCTTTAGTATCTTGGTTTTCAAAGAAGCGGAATTCAGTTGCTTTTTCCACAGTGGAGGCAGAATACATAGCACAGGAAGTTGTTGTACTCAAACACTATACATGAAGCAACAACTGATGAATTTTGGATTAAACTATGACATAATTCCTATAAGATATGACAATACAAGTGCAATAAACATCTCAAAGAATCCTATATTACATTCAAGAACTAAGCACATAGAAATTTGACATCATTTTTTTCGTGACCATGTACAAAAAGGAGATGTGACACTTGAGTTTATATGTATAGATGAACAATGGACAGACATATTCACGAAACCACTTCTGGAGGATTGGTTTTTCCAGATTAGATATGAATTAAGTCTTATGCATAGTCAAGAAGTTGTCTAGAATTATATTAGACTACATATTTACGGGGGACCAAAATTAACAATTGGTTAAATTTATCGTTTTTGGTATTACACTTGGCAAAATTTTCTAACAGTTGGTATCCAAATTTTTCCAAAGTCTCCTGATATATGGCATTAAACGCAAGACATGGTAACCGCATGGTTAAGTGTTAGGATTTTAATGACTGATTTGCTTATACATGCCTATATAAATTGAAATACTGTGTTTGTACACATTAACATTTGATTCCACAACATAGATATACATTAGAAAGGCTGAGGAGTAAATTGAATAACATAAGGGGAGAAGTTGAGCTTTGTTTTGCAGAAATGAGATATTTAAGTCAGAACATTTGAATACCTACCTTTTTGTTGATGTCAAAAGGGGGAGAAGAATATAAGTTTTGTAGATATAAGTTTTATAGTTTATAGCAAGTATAAGTTTGCAAAAAGGGGGAGAAGAACATAAGTACATGAGTTATACGTGCAAAACTATTGTCTATTTTTACATTGTATATGAGCATATTTCATATTGCTGAATTTTATATTATGCATTATTTTAAGAGGAGCCTTGTTAGGCATAACCCGTTTTCTATTTTTACTCGTGTATTTTTCATCATTGAAAAGGGGGAGATTGTTGACTCTATAAGTCCAATCCTATTTTGATAATGACAAATCACTTAGTATTTGATCTGTGCATTGAGAGTGTGAACAGGAACATCATTTAGCATGCACGGAAGTTGAGGAAGTCACGGAAGCCATGAGGATTAAAGAATATACATCCAGGCACAATCTAGGAAACTAAAAGAGTAGAAGAATGGAGATGCAAGCGTCAAGTTCAAGATAGTCATGGGAATAGGTATTTAGATTTCATTGTATTTGCATATTTTATATGATATAGCTAGAAGCTCAAAATCATACTGTTGAATCAGGTGTAATCCCAAGATAGGGGTGAATTGGGTATTTAAAAAATTCTTTAACAATTATTTACCTTTTAAACCCTTTTTATATATTTACCAATGACTTCTTGTTACTCAATTACTAATGTGTAAGGCTATCCAAGCTATACATGCAATATAAACAATTTAAATGCAGTTTTAAAAATAAAGAGTAAAGGGAAGAGAGAAGACAAACACAGTTTTACGAGGTTTAGCCGACTTGGTCTATGTCCTCGCCTTGAGCAACCACTCAAGGATTCACTAAATCCTTGCTCCTTACATTGGGACGGAGCTTCCCTTACAATCCACTGCTTACAAGAGACATAGCTCCCTCCTACTCCGCTGCTTACAAGAGATACAACTCTCTTCTCTCACACACCGGTTCACACACCAAACCGTGTATATAATAAGATCTAAAAAATAACACTCAAAACAATGCTTCTAACAAAAGCTTATGAGTACAATTCAATGTCCTAATACATTAACATATGATATAACTTGAAGCTCATAAATGTATGAAAACGATACAATCATTTTATGTATGATATGCTTCAACACAAAAATCCCTATTTAACCAAAACTCCCAATTAAAGATATATTTAAAATGTTTTGGAGTATACTACGGTTCTTGGTTCACTTTGCAAAAATGCACAAATATACTTGATGTGAACTTGTTGACAAAAACTTTGTCTTGAAATATTAAATCAATCAAAATCACAAAGTTTTATATCAAGTATTCAATCACAAACTGAGTATATTATTTTTCAGAAAATATCCCTCAATAGAATATATAGTTATAAGTACCAAGGATATTTAATCAAATGTTAATATATCTAAAATATAGTTCCTTTAGAAAACACGCACTTGAATCAAACCTTTCAATCAATCATACAACTTAAATCAAGTAGTGATCTTGTTTAGAATAACTATATATATGTATAGGCACTTTCAAGATCAACCTTTTAATCAAAATAGGTTTTTCAATAATAAGCTCAATTAATGATATATATAAGTATATTTATATGCTCTTGAATCAAAAATCAATCAACCAAGTTAAATAAACTTTCTCAAGTAATGATCTTTTCAAAAATCAATTTTTATACGAATATGCTCACTCAAGATCAAAACTTTTCTAATGATAGTTAAGAGCACGTAATGCGATGAGATGAGAAGTTCTTAAGAATGATAACTTGAAAGATCAAACCTCAATACTAGATTGAAGTACAGTTGAGTGAATGAATGCCCTTTGATTTTCAGAATGGATATGCCTAAAGACAATAAAAGTAGAATGAAGTGCAGAAAATCAGCTTAAGTTTCTCTACAATCTTGCAAAATGATCAGTTCTTCTCTTATTGTGTGTCTTGACCCTTTTTAGGGTTTAGATATTCAGTATATATAGTGTCTTACCCTTAGGATTGATCTCAGCCGTTGGATCAAAGAAATAGCTCATGAGTTCGTTTAATAAAAAACAAGTTTTTAAGTTTCCCGCAAGTTCAGGCGCCTAAGGTCGAAAGCCTAGGTAACCGAAGTTCCTTAAGCCTTTGAAAAATCAAGTTGGAATACAAGGTCAGGCGCCTAAGGAGGTAAGTTTAGGCTCCTGAAGTGGGTTCAGGCGCCTGAGGTTCCAAGGTCAGGCGACCGAAAAGCCTCTGCCAGGTTCTGTGTTTCCCATTAATTCTTCAGGCTATCGAACTTAATCTTCAAGTGACTGAGGTTGAGTTCAGGCTACCGAAGTCCCCTTTTTCTCAATTTTTCTTTTCTAGTTTAAAATTCTGCTTTGCTCCTTTTTTTGGGTCTTTTATAAAACAACTTTTCCATGAGTTAAAAATATTTCTAAGTCCATGGAAGTTCTCTAATGATGTACATGAAATGCATGAATTCTAAAATCATCCTAGGTTATGTTGAGCCTTAAATTAAATCATATGACAATGTAAGTACATAAGTTCTAAATACCCATTCCCAAGCTGTTCTTGAACTTTTCCGCTTGCATCTTGATTCTCATACTCTTTGAGTTCCATGGATCTTGCCAAGATTTGTAAGCTTTACTTGAAGGCTTCCATGACTCGTCATCTTTCCATGCATGCTTAATATAGTTCCTATAGTTCCTGTTCACAAACTCCATGCACAGATCAAATACCAAGTCATTTGTCATTATCCAAAAATGGATTAGACTCCTAAAGTCAACACATACCTTAGATTGACCTTAGGACACATGCATATCAAGAAGAATTCATTTAAAAGAGTCTAAGTTAAACTAAATTTTGGAGGCAAATTTTTAGAGGCCTCATCGACGAACCCAATAGCCTCATCAACGAACGCATGAAGGCCACTTGGCGACAAACACCTTGTTCTTGTCGACAAGAAAATACCGAGAGAACAAATATTTCAGACAGCTCTCTCGTCGACGAATTCACGTTCACGTCGACGAATGAGTGTTGAACACTCGATAACAAAGGCATCCTCTCGTCGACGAATGTCGAGTGCAGAACTACGATTTAGTGGGGATACACATGAATTTCGTCCATTTAAATTGATCCAACAGCTGAGATTAAACCTAGGGTCGAGAACTCATATAAAATTAACCTAAGAACCCTAGTGCCTCACTTTTGAGCATATCTTGGGAGCCTTGAACGTTTCTTATTGATTGTGAGAGCATGAAACAAAAATACATCTCTTGCCGGCACTCCAAAGCATTCACATCTAGTTTGGGCATTCTTTACGTTGATCTTAAAGGTATTCACACACATATTTACCCATCAACATTGGTATTGAGGTTTGAATATCTTTGAATATACAAGTCTGATTTTTGTTTTCCCCGATTCATTATTTTAATATATTTATTGGGAGAATAAATCAATATTTTGGTATTGTATATTGATTGATTGAATAAATATTTGAGAAAGTTATTTTTTGAAATAACTAAATCTTTGAGATATTTTAAAGCTAATTTTTATTCAAAGATTTGTTAATTGGGTATTTGATTGGAAATTCTTAGAGCTTCTTGAAACAGTTTTTGAGGAATATTTTTAAAGTATTGTTTAAATCTTTGCAAAATATTCAAAGTCATATTTATTCAAAGATTTGATATTAACAAATTGTTTGATATCAGGAATATAAATTCAAGCATTATTCAATATTATTTTAAAGGATTATGTTGTCAAATCTTGTTTAACGTTATTTGAGATTAAACCCTAAGATCTCCAAAGTTCTTTTCTTTAAGAAATCAACTTTTTGAGAAATATTGATTAAAGGGTAATTTTGTGAAGCATATCATTCATATAATGATTTCATCATTACATACATACTGAGTTTCAAGTTTTATCATATGAATATGTGTTAAGAATTTCTATTATACTCATCAGTTTGTGTAGAAGTGTTGTTGAGTTTTTGCAGAGTTGTTATATTGTAATCACGGTTCAGGTTGTGAATTGGGTTTGAGGAGAAAGTTGTATCTTTTGTAAGCAGCGGATTGGGAGAAAGTTGTACCTTTTGTAAGCAGCGGAATCTAAGGGAAGCTTCGTCCCGGTTAAAGGAGCACGGATTTAGTGGAATCCTTGAGTGGGTTGCTCAAGGCGAGGACGTAGGCCGGGTTGGCTGAACCTCATAAAAATTGTGTTTGCCTTCTCTTTTTCCTTACTCCTTTTAATTTCCGCTTCGCGTTTCATTTCCTATCTTGCATGTGTGTATATTGAATAACCTTACAAGCACTTGGTAATTAATTGGGTATAACTGAATATAAAATTATTGGATTGAATTAATTTCAAAACTTGGCGATTGTCTGTATTAAATCTTAAAATAGGGACTAATTGATGAAGTAAAATTAAATATTTTCAAAATGCCCAATTCACCCCCCTCTTGGGATTACACCTGAATTCACACTCCTCTAACCATGCAAGTACGTTTACGCTTAATTTTTTGGAGCACAATTGTCAGAAGAAGATCTCCAGCTCAATTAGCACTGAGCAAACATCTTCAGTCAAGTGTCCACGAAGGAAAACGGGTAGAACCCATTGTAGAAGAACGTAATAGTCATGACTTTTCGTTCCTAGCATCTTCCCTTCCTTTGTGCTTATGCATCGAGCTATGTTTAATCCATAGCCATTAGGGAACTTCACTGATTTCTGATAGCTATGCTTCCTCAGACTCTCTTTTCTCAATCTCTCTTTCGGGTTCTTCACTAATCTCCCTCTCTCTCAGTCTCCCTTCCCTTCTCTTTTCAAGGTCTTTGTACTCTCTGCAATCTCAGTTTTCTGAGACTCCTCAAAACCCCTTCAAAGGCTTCACCCAAAGACCTAACTCTCTATGTATCCGATCTAAATGGAAACCCTACCTCTTTCTCAATCTCCTTTTCCTTTTCCGCAACTTTTCTAATGAAAAACCTAATTTTGAAACAAAACCTCTTCTATACTCTAGTGATCAGATCCAAATGACCCTGGCGTCATTCGGTGGGATTTTGGTGAATGACTAATGCCTCAAAAGGCACTTCAAGGTGGGAGATCGATGCAAGTCTCAGGGAGAGAGTTCTTTCAGACTCCAAAGGAAACTCAAAAAGAAGATAAGTTTCCTTCTCTTTTTCTTTTTATCTTGTTTTTTAGATTTTTGAAAGCTTAGGTGTGTGTGAGAGAATTTTGATGCTGTGAACACTAGTTTTGTTTGCAGTTTTAGGGATCGGCTGGAAGTTCTAGTTAGGGTTTGGTTCTCGGGTTTAAGCGATTCAACTCGTCTTCACTCGGTGAGTTAGTGTCAGGGTTGACTCACATGAGTCAACCTAGGTGAGTAGTAGACTTGGGTAACACAAGTAGGTTGGGGCGCGTGTGAGGTTAACTCGTGGGGGCTTAGGTTGGGCTTTGGTTTCCAGAATGGCCCTTGGGAATTTTTGAAAAGCATTGTGGGCTCTGGGTCTTTAAATTGGGTTTCAGGTTTAATGCTTTTAAAAAAATAGGTTGGGTTAGTTTTTAAATGGGCTCAGTATTGGGTAAGTTTTAAAAATGGCCTCAAGTTATCTTTTGAAGTGGGCTGGGGGGGGGGGGGGTTTTAAAATATGGGCAAGGGCCTAGGTGTTTTAAAAAAATGAAAAAATGGGCTTCTGGGCTTGCAACAGGGGCCTCGGGTTAAAACTTGGTTGTGGGCTTGAGAGCCTGATATGGGTTTGGGCTCAAGGTATTTGAAGGAGGGGTTAGGCTAAGGGTCTTGAGTGGTTTGCAGAGTGGGCTCATGGGGTTTGAACCCAAATTCAAGTTCATGTTTGGGGATTTGAGTCTGAGTTCGGGAAATCAGGGGTCTGGTTGAACCAAAGTTAGCTCAGGTTCTAATTCAAACATGAGATTTGGGGAAGTACTTGCATTCGAAATTGCTAGTAGCAGTTTATTGCGTAATTATAATAATCTCAGAAGAGATAGAAACTTTCTTACCCAAATTCTTTCCTCCTCACGTCTTCTTCTCCCTTCTTTGTGCGTCTGTCACTCTGCTCCTCTACTTCTCTATTTACCACTGCTCAGCTTATCTTCCCCTCGATTACTCTGGTTCTGTAAAGCTTCTTTATTTTTCTGAATTTCTCCCCCTGTATAATTGCTTCTCTTTTCTCTCTTAATTTTTGCAGAGGTCTTCTAATGCCTCTTTTTTTCTCTATCAATTTCTACAGAATCTCTCTTCTACAATTTTTTCAATTATTGCAGGGCTTTTCTAGCTCTCAAATTGTATATGTCTATGCTACAGTGCTAGACTCCCTATTTATAAGGAGTCAGAGGGAGTGATTTGGCACAAATTCCCCCCCCCCCCCTCTTTAATCAATTTCCCTTTCTTATTCCATGCGCTGGTAGGAAATATTTTCCTCAACTGATTTCATTCTCTTGCACATGTGGGTTCATATTTTACATTTTATTTTATTTTTTATTTTTGAATTCCCTATTAACAAACTGATGTGCTATTTTGTGCGCAGGAGGCTTTGGGAAGTGTCATAAGCTGATCCACCTGGCAGATGGGGATTGGAGCTTTTCATTTTTCTGTATATTTATTTTTTGTAATTTTTGCATGTGTCTCAACATTGGATGTACCCCCCATCCCTTTGTACTGCAACCACTCTTTGTACTTTTTTTTATCTCCCTGCATCTACACTTTTGTTTCGTTATATTTTTTTTTTACTGTATGCGTGTGCTAGGCGCTTTGCCACATGGGACATGTGCCTCTTCCTTTTTAATAAAATGTGGCCTCATGTATGTTTTTTTTTTCAATTTTAATCACAGTTGACCAATTTATCCTAAGGAACAATTGGCAATGAAGCATGACCTAAAATCCTGTGAAATTAAAATACCTAATTTAAAATAAAAGACTCTACTCAGTTCAACAATTTGAAAGACCTAATTAGTTTTGAAAAACTCTAAGACTCAATTAACCATTTGAAAGACTTAATTTCCCAAAATGAAAAGAAAGAAAGAAATCACTTAGAGAATGTCGGACTTATTTCACAGAACCTGGCCTAAAAAGCATTGGTTTTGAAAATGGGACATCAAATAAAGTTGGAAAAACCCGCCTAAAACTCAAATTAAAATGACTTAATTTTTTAAAATGTCAGACTTAATTCATAATTTTAAGGGAAATTAATTTTGAAATCAAAGGACTTTATTGAAAGTAAGGATTCAACTAAAAATGAACTAGGACTCAAAATGAAAAGACTTGACTTTAAAAATAAAAGGGGCTCGAGGGCTAACTTTTGAAAGAGGGCTTAATAAAAAATAGACCGAGACTCAAATTTGAAATAGAACGGGTGTAATAACCCAGTAAATTAATCAGGGCCTCGTCGACGAACACAGGGGATTCATCGACGAGAATACATGAGATTCTCGTCGATGAGGACACGTATCGTCGACGAGAAGATACCGAGATGGGGTTTTTAGTAGTATGAAATTCATTGATGAGGGGTTCAGGTTCGTCATCGAACATTCTTCAGAGACTCGTCGACGAGATGACGTGTCTCGTCGATGAATTCGGGGTTATAAGTATTCTTAAAATCGAATTTTGCAGAATTTTGGCACAGAAGTTTCCCCTTTCTCTCTCTAAACGTTCCTCTCCCCTTCTCTTTTCGATTTCGGCCCCATTTCTCATCGAATCGACGATCTGAGGCCACCACGATGCTCCTGGGAAAGTTTTTTACAAACCTACTGGAGTGGATCATTGGTGGAAGTGATTTGAATCCCATCCCAATTTCAGGGTAAGGCTTTTTATTCGGAATTTGGCTTTACCATAGTTATAAGAAATGTAGTACATAGAGAAATACTGAAGTTTTGTTTTGGGGAATGTTGTTTTCATGGTGTTTAACAAGGAACCCTGTGAGTATAAGACCAGTTGTAATAGGGGCTTTTCAATAATCAGGTAAGGGAAATATGCTATGCTAGTTAAAGTAGAGATTTTTACCAATAAAATGTAGTATATGTTCATGAGTTTTCAGAGCGGGAATTTACATGGTTTTATAAATTATGTTTAATGAGTTTTAGTTTTGTGGCATAAGAATATTGATATAGTACAGAGTTTTATAGAACTTTTTATAGAATAACGATTATGTAGTTTCTACAGTATCATGATATACAGTTTAGTTACAAGTTATGGTTTTATCATAATTACAGAATCATGATTTACAGTTATATATAAAAAGATGCTTTACAGTATTTTCAGGAGTATGATTTACTGTATCAATAGACAAGAGAATGTTTTACAATTTTTGTCATAATACCATGATTATACAGTTTTATAGAAACCATGACGTACAGAAATACAGTTGATACAGAAATACAGTTTTACTACAGCGTCATGCTTAACACAGTTAATACAGAATCATGGTAAAACAGATAAATTTTCTATAGAAATATATTATATAGTATTAGACCTTGATGGACCATTACAAATCAGTTTACAGAGCATGGTACCATAGCTATATTCAGTTCAGAGTACAACCACATTACTCACTTAGTATGTGGTATTCAATAGTCGATCATGCCTACGTTGTGGACAGACTCCCCTTCAGATAAGGGTTGAGGAGGCTGATCTGACTGTCGGAGTTCAGTTGACTTATTCTGGTTGGCCCGCCAAGATAGGTCATGCCTACGAGCCGCACAACCCTATCATGAGGGGTTAAATCATGACATATAGTTATCCATCCAGGGAAGTTTTCTCAGTTATTATACGTATACTCAAATTTACTAAAATAGTAGATGTAACTATGAATAATAGAAGTATTATGAATAGAAAATTTATAAGAACAGTTATGTTAAGTAACATAGGTATAATTTATACTGTACAATATTTATACACGCTTTCTCAGATTCAGTTATTCATGGTAATTCTAAATCAGATTTTATAAATATGAAACTCATTTGCCACACACTTGTAATAGCATATTTCATCTTGCTGAGCGTTGACTCATCCCAGTGACTTAATATTTTTCAAGTGATCCAGTTAGGCGAGCAGATCAGACTCACAGATAGAAAGGGTTACGGTATTGCCCTATTTAAGGATGAGTATTTTAGGGATAGTCGTGTACGTATAGTTTGAGGAATATTCTGACACTCTGGTATTGTAAATATATATATATATATATATATATATATATGGATATGTTTTTATGTATACAGTTTCCATGGGTCCTATTTGGACCAAGATGTTGGTTGACTTATAATAATAGGCATCAAAGCTATGAAATTTCATAGTATATATATATATATATGTAAGGAAAAAAAATCTTTATTAATTCGGGTCGTTACAACGGGGGTCGGTTTGGCAGACTCAGTCTAAAAAAAGATGTTCGGCATTTAGGACAACATTTCCGAGACTCAAGACTCAATCATGCCTTTCAAAAAGGTTCTTTCAATTTTCGGGAGTCAGAATCAAATTTCATTTCACCGGGTCCACCTAAAAATGGTCTGGTTAAAATTGGGGGTTCTACAATGTGCATTGTAGTTTTATTTAATTTCTCTTTTTTTTTTTCTTTTGTTTGCTGGTTTTGTTGTGTTTTTTTCATAACTAGAATTCGATTTGAACTCCACATTTGAATTTGTGTGAATTTTAATAAAATATAAAGCAAAATTATATTGATCCATCGTAGTTTGCCCTTTTCTCTAAATCCCAAATACACAAAAGCTTTGTTCATCAAGTTGCATTTTTTTTTTCTTTTTACACTCACAAATTTTGAAAAACATACTTTCAAACATTACCTAAATTTATTTCAAATTTATATAAACTTCTTCTTGCAAAATGTAAGGCAAGATGCATAGTGGGTGCTATAAACCCATCATGATTTGCTCCCTTTCCTAATCTAAAATATGTAAATTCTTTGTGCACAAAATTTTTTTTTCAAAAAAAAAAAATAATACGCCAATTAAAATTCAAACCTCAAAATATGGAATCTCAAACATTACCTAAATTTCTTTCAACTATATAAAAATCTAAATATAAAAACTCAAAATTTACATACCAAAATACTACCTTAATCAAAATAAAAGTTGTTGAAATACAAATATTAAGGTGGATGAATTTAGCATTAAAAGATAAAATAAGAAACAATCATATACGTGAAAATTTAGGTAGAGCCCTTATAGAAGACAAGGTAAGGAAGAGATAGTTTAGATGGTTTGGGCACTAGAAACACATACCTAATAAAATACTTGTGAAAATGAGTGAGTTAGTTATTATTTCTAATGTAAAAAAGGGTAAGAATAAACTTAAAATAACTTGAAATGACATGGTGGAGAAGGATTTAATAGTCATTAATCTAATAGAGGAAAACATTCTTAATTAAATGAACTTGTGAAAAAAGATTCATGTAATCAAGCACACCTAATTAGACTTTTGATTTATTATTAGGGGTGAGCATTAAGTTGATTCGGTCAATTCGGTTAATTAACTAAATTTTTTTGGTTAAAAATTTTATATGGCCAAACCGACTGAATTATCACTATTAACCAATCATTACTCGACCGAACCAAATTCTTGATTAATTCGGTTAACCAGATTTGGGACAGCAAAGTCAGTATATCAAAGAGCTTAGTAATAACTTGAGAGGCGACAACCATGGCTAGGCGAGGGTGAATTAGGCACAACGACGGTGAATCGGCCACGACAACGGCGAGGATGAGTGCAAGGGTGACGACTAGGGCTAGGACAAGGGCGAAATCTCGATGCTGGAGCCTAGACAGTGGATCGAGTGACTCAAAGTCTTGAACATGAACAAACTTGGACAGTGGACGAAGTGGTGGAGTGCAAGTGTGAGACCACTGATTGGTCCACCACCGCGCAAGAGTTTGGAGAGTGGAGTGGGAAATTGAAATTTGGAAAATCTATCTGGAACCATAAAATGAAATCCCCCATTCCCAATTCCCCCCTAAAATGAAATCCCCCCATTCCTAATTCCCCTACTCGGTTAAAGTCTTACAGATTATATATTATTGATATATAATTTTTTAATTATTATATAATTTAGTTAATTCGGTTAACCAAAATTAAAACTAACCTAAATTGAATCAAATATCAAAAACCAATTTTCCACCAAAAATAAAGTCTAACGGAACTGAGTTATTTTCGAATCGAACTAAACCGACCGAATTGATTGGATTAATTCTATTAATTTGATTTTTATCAAATTTTGCTCACCCTTGCTTATTATTATTATTATTATTATTATTATTATTATTATAACGTGGTGGGCCAGCGTTTGATGGGCGGAAAATGCGCCCGGACCGATTGCTACTAGAATCCCAATGGAGTGGGTAGCTACTAGCTATTAACACGTGGGTGACCGTCTACCCCTCACGAACGGTAGCTAGATCGATCTCCCCTCAGCGCTATATAAATTCCGCCCCGCAATTTCTCTGCAACAATCACAGATTTCGCATTTTCATCTGAAAATTTGAGGCACGGAGAGAGATAGAGAAAGAAAGATATGGCCCCGGCAACGCTAACCTCACTGGCGGGGGAGGAGACGCTGCAGGCGAAGTTCGTCAGGGACGAGGATGAGCGTCCGAAGGTTGCGTACAACCAGTTCAGCAACGAGATTCCGGTGATATCGCTGGCCGGAATCGACGATAACGGCGGCCGGAGATCGGAGATATGCAGGAAGATCGTGGAGGCGTGCGAGGACTGGGGGATATTCCAGGTGGTGGACCACGGCGTCGACGCCGGTCTCGTGGCGGAGATGACTCGTTTCGCTCGCGAGTTCTTCGCATTGCCTTCGGAAGAGAAGCTTCGGTTCGACATGTCCGGTGGCAAAAAGGGCGGCTTCATCGTGTCCAGTCATCTCCAGGTACCTACGTACGGATGGTTCAGATTTATTATTTCCCGCGAGAATTAAATTTATCTCGGCCGTTGATCATGAAGACTCTAAATGAGTCATTTGTCATCGTCTGTGCGGGTTTTTGACACGGGAGCAAGTCAGAGATGAGATTAGGAAAAATTATTAGGTTTAATCGTCTAATCACAAATCATTAATTATATTTAAAATTTGTAAATAAGTTTAGGTAATGACTATATATTTCAGTTAGGTTATTTATAATTAATGGCAATATTAAAATTTAATTAGTTTTTTAAGATTTAATTTGATTAAATAATCTCTCATAATAATTTTTTTGGTATTATTTATTTATTTATTTATAAAATATAATTCTATCTTTTGCAATCACTTCAACTCTTAACGTTTTCTAAAACACCCTAACATATTCTTAAAAGAATTATTCAAATATATTAACTAAAAAATATGTTTTTTTAGCAAAAATAAAATTTATTCAGTTAGTATTTTACAGAAAA
Organism: Malania oleifera; assembly: GCF_029873635.1. Lineage (NCBI taxonomy): Eukaryota > Viridiplantae > Streptophyta > Magnoliopsida > Santalales > Ximeniaceae > Malania > Malania oleifera. The sequence goes on along the minus strand of NC_080418.1, from coordinate 113,782,487 downwards.
TAACTTAGTACGAGATATTTTTAACTTAGAAATCGTTATTGTATTTTTTACTATTAATATTTTTTATACTTTCATTAATTTAAAATAGTCAATACTATTTTTAGTATTTAACGAAAATATTTGTTTAAGGAACTTTAAAAAGAAAAAAAACTTTTTTACAAAATTAAAGTTGTATACTTATAACGAGCGGATTTAATGATCTTTTAGGGCGAAGCAGTCCAAGACTGGCGGGAAATAGTGACGTACTTCTCGTACCCGATCCGGACCCGGGACTACTCGAGATGGCCCGACAAGCCCGAGGGTTGGAGGGCTGTGACGGAGGCCTACAGCGAGAAGCTGATGGGGCTCGCTTGCAAGCTGCTGGAGGTGCTTTCTGAGGCCATGGGGCTGGAGAAGGAGGCCCTGACCAAAGCCTGCGTTGACATGGACCAGAAGGTAGTGGTCAATTTCTACCCCAAATGCCCGCAGCCCGACCTCACTCTCGGACTCAAGCGACACACGGATCCGGGTACCATAACCCTGCTCCTTCAGGACCAGGTGGGAGGCCTCCAGGCCACCAGGGACGACGGTAACACCTGGATCACCGTTCAACCCGTGGAAGGCGCATTTGTCGTCAATCTAGGCGATCACGGTCACGTGAGTCACAATATCCCCATTTCACCCACCCACCCCGGCGCCCCCTTTTTTTTCTTTTTTTTGGAATTTAAAATATGGCCTACTATTATATCCTTCTAATCAACAATAATTATTTAATAATTATGAAATTTTAAGAATTTTTAAAATAATTTGAAATAATTGTTAAATGGGATACTTATTTGAGGATTATGATTTACGAAGGAGAGTGTATTTGAGTTGAATCAAATAGATACACTAAAATTCTAGAACTTTGACTTTGTCTTGAAAATTTTAAACTCAAACTGCCCATAAATTTATAAAATTCAAATTTTATTTAATTATAAATTAATATTAAATACATATAGAAAATATATATATATATATATATATATATAAGTGATGAAATTTAAAACGTTGGGAACTCGAGTAATATGTTTTTTAATGTATGTAACATTTGGTACTCGTGAATTAAGAACAGTATCTGAGCAACGGGAGGTTCAAGAATGCGGATCACCAGGCGGTGGTGAACTCGGACTGCAGCAGGCTGTCGATAGCGACGTTCCAGAATCCGGCGCCGGAGGCGAGGGTGTACCCGCTGGCCATAAGGGAGGGGGAGAAGGCGGTGATGGAGGAGCCCATCACATTTGCAGAGATGTACAAGAGGAAAATGGGGCGGGACCTGGAGCTCGCCCGCCTCAAGAAGCTCGCCAAGGAGAAGAAGACGGAGGATCTGCAGAAGGGCGCCGATAAGCCCAAAGCCCTCGATGACATTTTTGCTTAATTTCATTTACCTTAGAGCTTGCTTTGTTTATTAACGTTTCGGATTTTGATTGTGCGCAGGGTGTGGGCGAATCTGCAATTATGCATTTTAGCAAATACTTTTTTTATGTAAATGGTTTGGGGGAGGTTTGGCTGCCCCACCTTTTATGTTTATTTACATTATGTATTCCACTTTTTTTTTTTTTTTTCTTAAATGGTAATAATTGAACTTTTTCACCTTTTCTTTTCTTAGGAAGGGTTGTATTGATAGAGATTAAGTAGTTTATGAGAAAAGATCTTTGTCAATCATATAGCATAAAATTCTTGACCAATTCATAATATTAATTTTATAACTTATCTTCAACTTTCATCATAAAAATATTTATTTTACTCTATTTCTTATTAAATGGTACAAAAAAAAAAAAAAAAAAAAAAACACAAAGTAATAACCCCATACACAAAGTTTTCGCATATGCGATGTTCGAGAAAAAGAAATGATCACAATGGATCTATAATACGCAATCTTACCTTATAATTTTATAAAAGATTATTTTCACGTCTCGAACGGGTCGTGACCTTCAGATCACACAACGACAACTTTTATTACGTTATATTCTTACCTAACTTTTGCTAAAGTTCCACATTATCCCAGCCCATTTTCAAGAATAAATATTTCAAAACCAAACATATATTAGTTTAAATGATCCATTAATTTTGACCAACCTTATATAGCTATATAAACTTAATCAATTACTTTCAAACAGTTCATTAATTTTGGTTAGTGGAAGATCTTATTAACATATTATATTTGATATATAACTTTTATTTGTTAAAATTCTCTCTTGATAAAACTCTCAAATTATAAGATGTTTTATCTATGTTTAAATTTAAATAAATGCGACACTCGCGCACTAACATATATTTTTCACTTATATGGATTCAAGTGTTAGCATCACATTTTTAATCAATTAATTATAAATTTTACGTGAAATATTTATTCTTTACGAGTATTTTTTCTTTCACGTATATGTAAAATTTAATTAAAATTATGTGTAAAATGCTTCTTAAGCTGCCCACTCTTCTATTTTATTATGTATATTAAAAAAATGTGACATATATCCTTCCATTAATGCAATCTAATAAGAATCACACAACCACTTTAGATAGCTTCAATGTGATAATCTGTGGATAATAATTTCTATCTCTTTTGTTGTAGTGTTGAAATATATGCAATGGTCCTCTATGCTCATACTTAGTGAAATAAAAAATATTCGGTTACCAAATCAAACTATGGAGTCTTCCATTTGTAGAAACATAGTTACATTATTCATTTTTTATTTTATAAATCATAAAAATATCACTTTAATTTTTAATAGTTCAACTTTTATATGTACAAATTGTAAATAAAATATGCTTCTAACGTTTTTTATTCATAGGTTAAAATTTTGAAAGTAATGTGACCTTTTTTCTAATCTTTTTAAAATAAAAAAAAAATCACAATTAAATATGAACTTAGTTTGTCATTAGATTATTTAACATTTCAGAATACGCATGCACTAAAATACCCATCAAAGAGGTGGGCTTAGTACCTATGAATGATTGGTTTATGATGATCCTCTAGATGATCCTTGACAATCAATCATAAATTTTCTTAATCTTCCTGCCCAACTAGGTTGGGATCTTTAACTGATAGGGCACACTGTCCATGTTAGCCGAACATGACTTACTAATCTTGTTTTGATGATAATAAATTAAAGGTAATTTAACATGTTTTGTTAAAAGTGATGATACTTCAGGAATCAAGTTTTTAAATCTCAAGTTCGAGTAAACATGTCAATGCAAGACTATAAAAAGGGAATAAAAGTTTAAAGGACATGAAAGCATGTATTGCAAAGATAACTTAATGAAAGCTTAGAGAATTGAAGAAGTTTAGAGAATTGAAGTTGAGAGGTAAGATGGACTAAGCAAATGACAAGCATGAAGACTCCAAGTTTAGAATATATTTAAATCTTAAGAGAGTTTATATGTAAGTACTTCATTCAAATGATGATATAATTGAATTTGAAGTTTATTAGGAAACTCATTGACTTAGAGGCCATGTTTTAAAAATTTTCGGAAAATATTTTACAAAAGTCTTAAATTAGACTAGGGAAAGCAAAAGAGAAAAATTTTTTAGAAACAAAAATGAAAATTCAGATTTTAGTTTGTCCAGACGCCTGACAAAGTTGACCCAGGCGACTGACATGAAAATAGACTGATTTTGAGAGAACCCGAGAGGAACTAGGCGACTGATTCATAATGACCCAATCGATTGACTCCTTGTTGCCTTTGAAATTCTCAGTGTTTTAATGAATCCAAGTGACTAACTCTTAGTTCCCAGTCGACTGACTATTCAAGATTTCAAATTTTTTAAAAATAACGGGAAGTTTCCAAATTTAAGTTTTTGAATCTAAACGTTATGAAAACTTGGGAACACTCCAAGTCACTTAGGGAACACAAAATACTCTTGTTTAAACATCTATAAATAACCCCCCCCCCCCCAAGGCTAAGGATTCAAGACACCTAACAATTACACAACAATCAAAGCTCTCTTGCTCTCAAAACTCTCAAAGCTTTCTTTCTCTCAAACTTTTTGAAGATCATTACTGAGTTTTGCTGTAAAACTCTCATGAATTACTGCGCATACTTGATTACGTGTCAAAATTGCGTAATTGGACATCTTAACCCGGGCTTTACGATTTATATTTTTAATTAAATGTCCAAAATTGTCCAATATTTTAATAAAGTGCCAAAATCATCATTCTTGAACTTTATTGCACTATTTATGAAGTTTTGGTAATTTTTTATTGCAGGAAAAATCTTGGAAACCAAAACCGACACCTGTTCGTATTTCATGTATAACTTTTCCGTTCAAGCTCCAATCGAGACGATTCAAATTTTTGGAGAAAGAGGAAAGGATTATCTACAACTTTCATGTTTTGAGTTTTATGAGAAAAGGGCTCCAGAAGATTTAGATTTGTGATGAATAGAGAACAAAAAAATGAAAATATATATATATATATATATATATATATATATATATATATATAAGGATATGTGATGTGACCCGGCCATGCAAGCCGGGTGAGCTCCAATTGGGTCAGGTTGAGCCATCCGGGTCGTGGGTCTAGGGCAACCCAGCTCCCCCTTAAATCCCCTTCTCCTTCTCCCCTGTTCGGCAGGTAGCCCTGGGAGGGCTCTCCTCACTTCTTCTTCTTCTTCTTCTTCTTCCTCTTGTTCCTTCTCTTTCCCTTAGCTTTTCTCTATTCTCTCTCTCGCAGCTTCTTTCCCTTGTTTTCTTCTTCTCTTCTTCTTCTTCCTCTCTTGTTACTTGCTCCTGGAATTTTCTCTGCCAGCAGATTCTCCAACAGCAGCAGATTTTCACGGCTTTTCTGCCTCGCCAACACAGCCTAGCCGAGGCTCCCATCCTCTCCACTAGCCACCGAAACCAGCAAGGCTGCTCCAGAATTTCCCTACTACCACAGCACCACTCTAACAGCCGTCCCCGAGCACAACAACAGCAACCCGAGCCATCCTCTCCAGCAGAAGCTTCAGCAGCTCCTTCTTGCATATCTCTCTCTCTCTCTCTCTCTCTCTCTCTCTCTCTCTCTCTCTCTCTCTCTTCTGTATTCTTTTATTTTCTTTCTTTTGTTTTCAATGGCAACAAAATATTTCTTTTCTCTTCTTTAGTTGTTTATTAGAATTTTGAAGGTTGTTTGAATGGGTGTTAAGTTATTTTAATTTGTTTTAGTGGAGTTTAATATTTATTTATTTATGTTTCTTTTAATTAATGTTATTATTAGATTGGACGGATTTAATTTAACTCCTTTTATTTATTTATCATTCCCTTAGTTCCTTTTATTTATGTTTCTATTGTGTTTTATTCTCATTTAAGTCAATTGATAGTTAAACTTTGGTTCAAGTTCTTGGTTTGTATTAAAGTTTTAGTCTTTTAATCTGTGTTTGAATTTTGTTTGTGTTTCCACTACGTGCTTTAATTCCTTGATCAATGTTACCATTTTTAATTAGCGCGTGTTTTGATGTCTCCTTAGGTAGATTAGAGTTTTCATTCGTACTCTTTAAATTGAAGCATGCTAGTTTTAGGACTTTAATTTAAGTTTTTGTTTAAGTCTCCAAAATTCTAAAAAATCCTAAATCTGAACTGAGTTCAGTACATTTTTATTTTCGATTGGGAGAACGTGAAATTGAGATTAAAACGCATTCCCTGAGGAAACGATCTAGCCCTTGGGCTTAATATTACACGACATAACTCCTATACTTGGGATAGCTTCCGAGCTGCTCATTTTTCGAGTGAGTCAAGTTTTTGGCGCCGTTTCCAGTTAATGTCGGTCTTAGTCTCAAATTTGCGTTTTTCCTGTCATTTTTGTTAGTTTTATGAAAAATAAAAAAAAATAGAAAAAAAAAATAGAAAAAATTTTGAATTTTGAAAAATGGCCCACCTGCACCGCGCACGATAATGGACTTTTTGCAGCTTGAATATGTCACTGTATCCTCTTCCACTGTTTTGCCTTATGACGAGCTTAATTTCATGATGCAGCGCGGGAGGACGTCATTGCTACTCGAGTTCTATGGGACGGAATCTGAGTGCCCCTATCAGCATCTAGCAGAGTTTGAGTTAACCTGCAACATGTTTTTCTCTCATGCTAGAACTGACGAATCTAGACTGAATTTATTTCTTGCTACTTTGCAGGATAGGACACTGATCTGGTTTCATTCCTTGAGACCTCACTTTATCACTAATTGGGTTGATATGGAGCGTGAATTCCTGCATGCATTTTGTCCCTCACAGAAAACTCAATTTTTGTAGGAACAGATTCTTAATTTTGTACAACAGGATGACGAGACATTTGGGGCTTGCTGGAAACGATTCAAGGATCTGCTAAGTACTTGCCCACATCACGGGTTTGACTTATAGAGGTTAGCTGATTATTTTTATATTGCTCTTACCCCTGATTGCAAGTATTTTGTCCAGACCACGTGCAATGGAGAACCTGTCAGCGAGAATCCAGATCAATTATTATCATTCTTTGATTACTTAGCTGACAATGTCCCACAGTGCAACACACGATACACTCACGCACCCATGACTGCACACCCTATCAGCACAATTCGTGGTGGTGATGCATATTAACCACCAAACTACCCTGATATTCCTCCGCCTCAATACCAGCCACAATAGATCCCTCATAGCTGTACGCCGTCAAAATTTCTAGAGGATAGCATAACTCAGATGGCGAACATGCTCCAGCAGTTCATGCAAACTCAAGTCGATCATAATAATGAATTGCGGGACACCATTAATGCGATAAGCACGCAGTTGGACATCTTAGAAAACGAAGAATTGCCTGTGGAACCTCAGCCTAGTCCTCAAGAGTACCAGCAGCCACACCAACAAATACACGATGTTTCTCTTAAGATAGTAGAGACCACCACTACTTCGAGAAGCGAGAAAGAATTTCCCCAACCTGAGATGCTCATCGTCGGACAACCAGTTGTCCCAGCACTAGAAGTCACGGCTGAACCAGAAGAGGTCAAAGAAAAATCAGAAGAAATGGGGCCAGAAGAGGAGCAGTTAGTTAATGAGGAGATTGATACTCATACGGAATACCAACCTGTGGTACATCATGCTCCAAGCTCAGAAACCATGGAACCTTCACTCTTTCCTGAATCAGATGTTAAGGAGCCTAATGTGGAGGCAGACTCCTGCAGTGGTATGATGATATGTACACCCGATAAAGAGGGTGACCAGACTGGTGAGAGCCTAATTTTCAAAGAACCAGGTAAAACTTTTAATGTTAATGCTTTTGAAGAACTACAGGTAATTGATCCAATAACTTCCCATCACACGTTAGTTCGTAAAGAAGCATATTTCCTGGACACGATGTTGAATAAAGACCCTTTCTTGTCCACACATGAGGGTCGACCTGCACACGTATTATTTGGTATATTGATGAGCATTAATTCATTTGAGGTTGATTTTCGTGCAGGTATGACGACTGATCGATTGTGGCGGCTCAAATTTGAAGAACCGCCGATGCAATTTATAGACCTGTGGTCACCAGACGAAATTCCTCCTGAGCCTCCGCCAGACAATTGTGATGTTTTTCTTTTCTTTTTATTTTATCTTATTTTATTTTTAGTTAGTTTTCAGGTCTATTTCGTAGTTCGGTTTTTTTTTTTTCCATTACTTTGCCACTCAAGTACGCTTTACTTTTCCCGTGCACAGTCCTTTCTATTGCCCCTATGCTTTCACATTGAGGACAATGTTCCATTTTAGTTGGGGGGGGGGATGAGCATTCGCATGTGACACTGTGCACGTACACATATCGGGTTTTATATTTAAAAAAAAATCAAAAAGAAAGAGAGAAAGAAAGAGGAGCACTGAGGAATTACATTGCACTATGCCATGTGTAACAATGACTCATACCTTTCACGTACTTGCGTATAACTTAAGAATGACACAATTGAGTCAATCATGCCTAGTTTCTCTTTATATGATCTTATGACTCCATGAAGAACTGATTGGTAGTACACTCGTGTTAATTTGGCTATATAATTTCCTGTATCTACATGCATCTCACGAGGCTAAATAAACACATTCACGTGATTCATTGCACTTAAGGTTTCCTGTGAGCATTGAGAGAACACTCGTGGAGACTATGACACCTTGTGAGATATCCTTGAACTATTTATCGTCCTTTTGAGCATTAATATCAAATCAGAGTTCATAGAACTTAATTCTATTTTTTTGGATGATTCCTTTGTACACTAGTTTTTGTTTTTGATTTGCTAGCCTAGAGGTGACACCTAGTGGGGAGATAGAAACCTAGGTCTTGTAGCCTACTCAAAATGTGAAGGTTGAGCCACCCCTAGAGATAGACTTAATTCATGAACTCCTATTCGAGCTCAATTCCCATTGATGGTATGAAGATTACAAAAGAAGTGTTATGATTGTCCTAATTGATCAAGAAAAGACAGAAAATGAAGAATGAGCAAAATAAAGAATAAGCAATACACATGCACATGAAATGAAAAGTCAATGCCAGTCCAAATACATATCACAAGGACACGACACATATTTTTCACGTATGAAGATTCTTCAACCGATTAATGCCTCAGATGTATTCATGACAAGTTTGTGAATGAGTTGATCTAGGGTGGTCTCAGTTGGATATGGCGAGTAGGTGAGAAGATGCTAGGGTGAAGGACCCGACACCTCATAGATAAGCTAAATCCTTTCCAGACTAGTCCACTCCATATACTTAGCGTTGTTCCTTTTAATATGTGGGATGTTTGATCGCGACACTCCTTCTCACATATGATGAGTGAATCCATTTTCTTTGAGTGTTCTTGAGGGTATACCAGTAAGGCCGAGTCAAAGTGACCGTTCTGTAGGTGTCCACTAGCCTCCTAAGTATACTGAGTCACATACATCACACACACCTCGAGAGTTTACCTATTTATACTCGAACTTATATGATTGCATTAACTCTGAATGTGCCACTGATTAACTTCATGTGAGTATACTGCTCTTAAATGACATATAAACGATGAAACTTGCATAAGTGATGTTCTTTGGAGTTGTGTGTACTAAATATGAACAAGCCTGTGTGAAATTCAGTTATGTTCTTGTATGTGAAGTGGTATAGTTATGTCGCATGTGCATTGATTTCATGATCACTGGAGTATGTAGTTGTAGACACCACCCTGAGATTCATTCACGTCATTTGCTAGAGACTAGCAAAACGTTAGTTGGGGGGTGTGATTACGCGTCAAAACTGTGTAATTGGGCATCTTAACCCGGGCTTTACGGTTCATATTTTTAATTAAATGTCCAAAATTATCCAATATTTTAATAAAGTGCCAAAATCATCATTCTTGAACTTTATTGAACTATTTATGAAGTTTTGGTAATTTTTTGTTGCAGGAAAAATCTCGAAAACCAAAACCGATACTTGTTCGTATTTCATGTATAACTTTTCCGTCCGAGCTCCGATCGAGATGATTCAAATTTATGGAGAAAGAGAAAAGGATTATCTACAACTTTTGTATTTTTAGTTTCATGAGAAATGAGCTCCAGAAGAGTCAGATTTGTGATGAACAGAGAATGAAAAAAATGAAAAAAAAATAATATATATATATATAAGGATATGTGATGTGACCCGGCCACGTAAGCTAGGTGAGCTCCAATTGGGTCAGGTTGAGCCATCTGGGCCATGGGTCTAGGGCAACCCAGCTCCCCCTTAAATCCCCTTCTCCTTCTCCTCACTTCTTCTTCTTCTTCTTCCTCTTGTTCCTTCTCTTTCCCTTAGCTTTTCTCTATTCTCTCTCTCACAGCTTCTTTCCCTTGTTTTCTTCTTCTTCTTCTTCTCCTTCTTCTTCTTCTTCTTCTTCTTCTTCTTCTTCTTCCTCTCTTGTTACTTGCTCCTGGAATTTTCTCTGCCAGCAGGTTCTCCAACAGCAGCAGATTTTCATGGCTTTTTTGCCTCGCCAACATAGCCTAGCCGAAGCTCCCATCCTCTCCACTAGCCACTCGAAACCAGTAAGGCTGCTCCAGAATTTCCCTGCTGCCACAGCACCACTCTAACAGCAGTCCCCGAGCACAACAGCAGCAACCCGAGCCATCCTCTCCGGCAGAAGCTTCAGCAGCTCCTTCTTGCAGTTCTCTCTCTCTCTCTCTCTTCTGTATTCTTTTATTTTCTTTCTTTTGTTTTCAATGGCAACAAAATATTTCTTTTCTCTTCTTTAGTTGTTTATTAGAATTTTGAAGATTGTTTGAATGGGTGTTAAGTTATTTTAATTTGTTTTAGTGGAGTTTAATATTTATTTATATATGTTTCTTTTAATTAATGTTATTATTAGATTGGACGGATTTAATTTAACTCCTTTTATTTATTTATCATTCCCTTAGTTCCTTTTATTTATGTTTCTATTGTGTTTTATTCTCATTTAAGTCAATTGATAGTTAAACTTTGGTTCAAGTTCTTGGTTTGTATTAAAGTTTTAGTCTTTTATGTGTTTGAATTTTGTTTGTGTTTCCACTACGTGCTTTAATTCCATGATCAATGTTACGATTTTTAATTAGCGCGTGTTTTGATGTCTCCTTAGGTAGATTAGAGTTTCCATTTGTACTCTTTAAATTGAAGCATGCTAGTTTTAGGACTTTAATTTAAGTTTTTGTTTAAGTCTCCAAAATTCTAAAAAATCCCGAATCTGAACTGAGTTCAGCACATTATTATTTTCGATTGGGAGAACATGAAATTGAGATTAAAACACATTCCCTGAGGAAACGATCTAACCCTTGGGCTTAATATTACACGACATAACTCCTATACCTGGGATAGCTTCCGAGCTACTCATTTTTCGAGTGAGTCAATACTCTGAATTCTTTCAATCAAGAAAGAAAGCTCACGGTGATATATTTCAAAGGCTTCAAGTTCTTTCTATTGTTATTTTGAATTGAAGTATATTATAGTGCTTTATTGTTGTACTAATCAGCTTTTGTTGAGAGTAGTTTTGTACACCAAATTTGATCTTGTTTTTGTAGATGGTTCAGACCTTTGAATTGTTGTTGGACAAAGCGTGGGGTATCGTTTGGAGAGGCGAACTCTAGCTTATTGAAGGATAAATTGTAAGGTTGCTCCTACCCGCAAAGGAGTGTGTAAGGTTGCTCCTACACGTAAATGAGTGATATAGTGGAATCCTTAGGTGTGTTGCCTTATACGAGGACGTAGGTGGGTATAATCGAACCTCATAAAAACTCGATCTCACTCTCTTCCCTACTCTTATTTAATTTTCTATTCATATACACTACGTGGTTGGATTTTGAGCTTCTACTCATATAAACTACGTGGATTGAGTTTTTAAATAAACTAAAAATTAATTTGACTTTAGATTGCGGAAACCGAAAGGAAGTATGTTGGTTGATCAATACTTATTGCGGAAACCATAAGAGAGTACGTTGATTGGTTAACACCCAAGACTCATTAATTGAAAGTTTATTTAAATTCTGAGTTTTTGGAAGAGTGTTGGAAATTTACATTGTGCTTAATATTGAAAAATCAAGTTCACTAATACAGGGCTTTTATCAGCTATATACTTAAACTCTACTTTGAGTTACTCAATTGCTGAATCTTGGAAGTAGTGTTGAATTCATTCTATATTGTGAATAGTGTCTTGGTTATCTTGGTTGGATTAAATTAAATTGATGAAAGAAGTATTCAATGTAACGACCCGCTATTTTTTTTTTGCCTTTTTATTTTTTTTATACTATGCAATTTATAATGCTCTGATACCTTCATATATATATATATACTAGCCATCCACCTAAGCAGCAAGAAGCTAAAATCACATAACCACCATCATATATAAATATGTACAATATCATAGAGCTACAATGTTTCCCAAACTATACATATATGACTGTTTCCCTAAAATACCCTTAACTGGCTAAGGCTATACAGAAATACTCTAAAAAATACTCACTCTACTGACAGGGCGGTACTGAAGCCCCTCTATCTGCGAGTTTGATCTGCTCACCTACCTGGATCACCTGAAAAATGTTAAAGTAATGGGATGAGATGATGCTCAGTAAGAAGAAATATGCTATTGCTAGTGTGTGGCAAATGAGTTATGATACTATGAAAATCTATTACTATATAATCATGTATCACTGAATCTGTAAATACATTGCCAGTAATATAAACCATCACCTTTTCCATGTTGCTTAACATATCTGTATTTTAGGTTTCTACTCAAAATACTTCTAATGTATATAAGTATATTCTCTGTCTCTGTAAATCTGTATATACATAATAATAACTAAAAACTTCCTTGTGGATAACTGTATGTCATGATTTAACCCCTCATGACAAGGTTGTGTGGCCCGTAGGCAGGATCTATCCTGGATGGCCGACTAGGATAAACCACTATATTCCGTCAGTCTCATCAGCCCTCCTCAACCCATATTTGATGGGGAGTCTATCCACTCGTGGGCTCTATACGATCGACTTACATACCATGTATAATCTGAATAGGTGGTTGCACTCTATACTATATGTAGCAATGGTACCGTGCTCTATAAACTGTATCTGTATGGTCTATCAGGGTCTGATACTATATAGTACATTTCTATATACAACTATCTGTTTTACCTTGATTATGTAATAACTGTATCAACTATGACGTTGTGATAAACTATATCTATATCAACTGTATTTCTATAATAAACTGTAAATCTGTATGTCATGGTATTGTAAACTATATCTATATCAACTTTGTTTCTGCAATAAACTGTAAATCTGTATAATCATGGTATTTTGAAAATGCTGTAAAACATATTCACTGTCTATATATTCTGTATAACATAACTCTGAAAATACTGTAAAACATACTTTTGTACTATATCTATATTCTTAAGTCACATAGTAATTTAAAACATATTAAATATACTTGATAGATTGTATAATTTCTGCTATGAAAAATAATCTAGTAAAAATATACATTTCATACTAAAAATCATTCTAGAACTGTCTAGCATTGCATATTTCCCTTACCTGATTTCTGCTAAAAATCCCTTACTATAACGGGTCCTACACCTATAGGGTTCTCCACTCAATAACCTGAAAATCAAATATCCTAGAATGAAACATCATTATTTCTATGTCTACTACATTTTCTACAACTGTTGGAAAGCCAAATTTCAACAAAAAGACGTTACCCTTAATCTGGGATGAAATCCAATTTCGTCCCAATAACGATCCACTCCAGCAGACTTAGAGAGAACTTCCCCAGGAGCGTCGTAGTGGCCTCAGACCGTCGATCCAGCGACTAACAGGGCCAAAATCTAAGAAAGAAGAGGGAGAAACCGAAGGGAGGAGAGAGAGAGAGAGAGAGAGTTTTCCTGATTTTTGTTGCGTGAAAAACTGAGTTTAACACTATTTATAGTGTGGGCTTCGTCGACGAACCTGCACCCTCGTTGATAAATTTTAGACTCCCAAAAATCCTCTTTCGGCATCTTCTCATCAACGAAACCCCTGTGTTCGTCGATGAGGCCTGGAAAATTTCTTGGGGTTATTACCTTTAAAATGCAATGTCGTTGACGAACGCTTTGACTGCCTCCTTCTGTTCCCATTTCCATTTTCCTCCCTTTTATTATTTAAATACCATTATTTTTTGGGTTGTTACTTTCAATTTGGAATCCTTATTCATAAAGGTTTATAACCAAGTAAATTTTCTACTAAATTTGTGTTTGTAAATCAACTTTGCATGTGCGTTTACTAAAACCGAAAAGAGTTAAGGAAGAGTAAATTAAAAAGGGTATAAAGAAATTTTAAAATCCCAATTCACCCCCCTTTTGGGAATACACCTTGTTTTTCAATTGGTATCAGAGCGGGATTATAGAAAATCTTAGTTAGAAGCTATATAAAGATCTCTATGGCACACCTAAGTGTGTCCCCTTTTGTTGAGGGTCAATCCTCAACTAGACCTCCTACTTTCTGTGGTGTAAACTATACTTTTTGGAAACAAAGAGTGAGAATCTATCTACAAACCATGGATTCGAAGGCATGGAAAGTTGTCACACATGTGACCACATCCCCACTAAATTAGTTAATGGTAAAGAAGTACCCAAAGAAGAAAAAGACATGACCGATAATGATTTTAAGTTACTGCAAGTTAATTCAAATGCCATGAATACATTATATTGTGCCTAAGATGTAAATGAGTTTAATATGATTATGACATGTAAGTTAGCTAAAGAAACTTGGGATAAGTTAGAGGTAACCTATGAAGGAATAGTAGATGTTAAAGATAGTAGAATCGACATGCTTGAAAACCAAGATGTAGTCCCAAGAGGGGGAGTGAATTGAGTTATTAAAATTTCTTCTAAATCTTTTTATGAATTCTTAAACTCTTTTAAATTCTTTCAAACATTTCTTGATTTCTTGTTGATTTGGCACTCACACAAAATTCAATGTTCTTTTATTCGATCCACAACCACACAATCATTCAATCAATCAACCAAACCAATTAACCACAATATATTTAAACAAGATATAAGATTCAACTTTCAGCTTTTGCAGCCCTATATATTTGATTCAAGCCCTGTAGTAAATGTAATTTGATTCTTCAATGCAAACCACAACTCAAATTTCCAACAACTCAGAATTTAAATAAACTCTTAGTTAATTTGTCTTTGGGTATTAACCAATCAACGTACTCCCTTTGAGGTTTCTGCAAAGTATTGATCAACCAATGTACTCCTTTTCGGTTTCCATAATCCTAAAACCAAATTAAACTTAAGTTTATTTAATTTCTAAATTTTCGGAATATTTATGATTAGGAAATTAAATCATCCACGCAGTTTATATGTTTGTTGGAAATTAAAGAGAGTAAGGGAGAGAGAGAGAGAGAGAGAGAGAGAGAGAGAGAGAGAGAGAGAGAGAGAGACAAGATTTTTATGAGGTTCGGATTATCCCTAGCCTACATCCTCACCTTAGGCAAACCACTTAAGGATTCCATTATACCAGCTTCTTTCAAGGCAGAACAAAACCGTTACACACTCCTTTAATAGGCTAGAGCACCGCTTCTCTAAGTGATACCCCACACTCGGTCACTCCTTCAATAGGCTAGAGCTGCACTCTCCAAGTAATACCCCACACTTGGGAAACAATCCAAATACCTTGAATAGTCTAAGAACTACAAGAAATATGAAATAAACACTACATGCAAGAACACTCTCAAACAGAGCATATTAGTACAAATTTAGCACTATGTACTTCAAGAATTTAAATATAAAATGAAATAGAATTGAAGCTCAAGATAATATCATCGGAGGTTCTTTCTTAGGATTTGAAAAACTTAGTAGCAAGTTAGAACCGTTGCTTTTGATCAATAGCAATTCAGTAGAATTCTCCCAGCAAGAGTGTGAGCAAGAGTGAGCTTTGTGAGAGATTAAAAGTAGGATGTTTGATTTCTTGATTGTATGCTTGGTAATTTGATTCCTTGGGGTTAAAGGAGTATTTATAGAATTTTTATAGTGAGTTTCCTTATTTCCCAAGTTGCTTGGAGTGTCCACCAAGTTTTTATAACGTTCACATTTGAAAAACTAATTTTTAAAATTTTCTCGTTAAAAATTCAAAATATGAATTCCTGTAGGGTGGGTCGGCTGGACAGGCAGCTGAGACCTTTCTGTCTGCCATAAATTAATTCCATTAAATTGTCAGTCGGCTGGGTTTGTCAGTCAGCTGACTGATCATAGGTGAAAATGGTCAGTCGGCTGGGCAGTTATTCAACTATTATATTTGTCAGTCGGTTGAGAAATTTCAGAGTATTCTGGTAAGTTAGCTGACCAGTCAACTTTTTCCAAAACTTCTATTTTTAAGATTTTAATCCTTTTGTTATTTGAAAAACTTAAATGTAACTTTTCAAAACATTTTCCAAGGTTTTTAAAAATTGGTCTCTAAGTCTTTGTTGCATCCTAATGAGCTTCAATATATTTCGAAAGATATTTAAAATATGAAACACTTACATAAAGACTTCTTAAGACTTTGACATTCTAAGCGCTTGAGTTTTCATGCTTGTTTTTCTTTGAGCTCTCTTGCTTTGCTCTTCTTTTGGCTCTCTTGCTTTTCTTCAAGCTTTGACATACTTTAAGATCTTTAACATCCATGCTCTCATATTCTTCAAGCTTTAATAAGTCATCCTTGAATCCATGCTTTAAACTTCATATGATCATCCTTCTTTGAAATATAAGCTTTTATAAATTCTTTTGAACACTTGACCTTACTTTCTCATAGTTGTGTCCTAAAATGTCATCACTTAACCAAATATGTTAAGTTCCACTTGTTTTTCAGCATTGAAACATGATGTTAAGCCTTGTAGGGCCAACAATCTCCCTTTTTTTATGATGACAAATAAGGAACAAAAATTTTAGTAAGCCTTAAAAAGACTCCCCCTTACAATAAGTATCATCTTAACAAACTTATCAAGCGTTCAAGATCAATTTCAAAAACATTTTTACTATCATGCTCATCACATTATTCAAGTTCAAGATCATTCAATATCAAATACCTCTCCCCCTTTTGATAAATATATCGTGTTCAAAATTTTCAATTTTTTCAATACCATGCTCATTTTTTACTCAAAACTTCTCCCCCTTTTGACATCAATCAAAAAGAGTAAGATATAAAAAATGATTAAGTTCAAATAAAATCATATTTTGAGCATATGAATATCAAACATGCATATCAAGCATATGTACACACTCAATTCATTATTTTTCAATATGACTTGTGTAATGTGCTTCAATAGTCAAATAGTCATGTATATTTCATATTTGTAATTCATATATGTGTTGTAACATCTTTACTAATAGCATTATCCCTTTTTGAAAATTTCATTAATTCATGATACCAATTGAACTTTTGAATTTGAAAATTTCATTAATTCATGATATCAATTGAAAAATTAGGGAGAAACAAAACATAGTACAAGCAATAAGTCATATGATTCCCCTTGAATTTAATACTTTCAGATTTGATACCAATTATTTTTTAAATTTATCACCCCATGTTTCAAACATTGATTCATATCATGTATCTGCTCATGGATACTAATATCAAATACCAATATCATATCAATGTCATAACATGCTCATGGATATAATTATGCTTGTTATGCTCAAATATTAATTGATATATTCATGGATACCAGTATACTTTATAGATACCAATTCCAATGTCACATTATGCACTGCTCATGGATACTAAATTATTTAGATGCAAATTTTTCAATTTATCCACGTGATCCATCATTAGCATGTATGGTCAAGAATTAATTTCATATTCATATATCAATATCATATCAAAATTTATGCTTCTAAATCATGCTTAATAACTCCATGCTCGGATTTTCAATATATAGTGAGCCACAAATCATCAATCATTTTCATGTCTTTGGAGATTTCAAGATATACACATGTAGCATATAGGATATCAACATAACATTTAAGGATGGAGCATATCATTATCATGTGCATTGTATTACAATATTGCTCAATTTGTTCTCATTCTCAAATATATTTTCTTAATTAAAAACTCAAGCAATAAGCTCAGTTTCTCTTTGATTTCATATGAGTTCCCAAGCTTCATATATCTTAATACTTTCTAATTTAAGGCTTGTATGAATCATACTATTATTTTGGCCAACAATGTTATTTTCATTTGTCAAAAACTTAGATTTTTCTTATTTCATCTTGGTACTCATACTTTCTTGGGTACGGATGGTTTAACAAAGGATGTTTCTATTACTTTCCATACTTGTTTAGTTTTCACAACCTTTCTTTTTAATGGACATTCAAACTTTGTAAGTCCCTTCTTTTTACATAGGTAGCATATGGTGTGAGTGTAGGCATTTGAGGAGGTGCTAGTGTAATCTTTAGAGGCTTTTGTAAAGTATCCCATGTAAAGATTCTTTTTCTTTGTATTCTCAACCCCATTAAATTATATGCCTTCTTTATTTAAGAACATTCTTTGTGCCTCAATCATTTTGTCAAGATTTTCTTTTCCTTTTGCGAAGTTGTAGATGATTTTAGCTTGATCCTCAATTCTTTCCTTAAGATCATAGATTTCTGAATTTTGTATATTTTTACCATTTTCTTGATTTTGAGACATTTTTGTGATTTTATTCTCTAATTCAAAAATATATTGATCTTTCTCATTTTTCATAGAGGATTGGGATCTTAAGTCTTCTACTTCCTTCATCAAATTTTCATTCTTGCTTTCTATTTCCTTGATTTTCAAATCTTTTTCTTTTTCAGCAAGATTTTTAGATTCTAACTCTTTTACCACAGCTTCATTCTTATTTTCTATTTTCTTGATTTTAAATCTTTTTCTCTTTCAGCAAGTTTAAGGGATTCCAACTCCTTTATTTACCTTCATTCTTATTTTTCAATGAAGTATATTGTTTAGTTACTTTGACTAGGATCTTATGAACTTTGAATAATTCATTTTGTAACTCTTCATAAGATGACATGTTCTCATCATTAGATTCATTAGATGAATTACTACTATATTCATTAACCGATTTGGATGAAGAGCTTTGTTCTTCATCATCATCATCATCCCATGCCATATAGCAAGTATAAGCAACCTCTTGGTCACTTGATTCATTCTCTAAACTACTAGTACTTAGATTGTCCCATGTAGTGGCCTTTATAGTCTTTTTCTTTATCTTTTTAGAGTTCTTCATGAGCAATGGACAATCCTGTTTTAAGTGTCCATCCTTTTTGCAATTATAACATGTAGGGATTTTATTCCTTGATTTGTTTTTATTTGTTTCTTCTTCATCTGATTCGAATTTTGAGTTTTAGATTTTTATTGTGAATTTATTCTTATTTTTAAGGATTTTTGCAAGCTTCTTGGATATGTAGGCTATTTCATTTATATCCATCTCATCTTCATCTTCATCACTAAAGTTTTTGTTTGAAGTTTTGAAAGCAATTTATTCTTGAGCTTTAGATTGTCCATTTCTTTCATTCATAGACATTTCATATGTAAGAAGGGATTCTATGAGTTCATCTAAGGATGTGTTTTTCAAATTTCTTCATTCTATTATTATAGTGGCCTTGGGTTCTCAAATCGGTGGCAGCCCTCTAAGAATTTTCGGATCATTTCATAGGTGTTGTAAGTTTTTCCTAGTGCATTAAAGGAGTTTATAATATGGGTGAACCTAGTGTACATGCTAGTGATTGATTCTTCTAGGTTCATCCTAAAAGCTTCTTATTCACTAGTTAACATATCGATCCTATTATCCCTTACATCAATAGTACCTTCATAGGTTACTTCTAATTTATCCCATATTTCTTTGGCTGATTTGCAAGCCATCGCCCTATTGAATTCATTTATATAAAGAGTACAATATAAAGCATTCATAGCCCTTAAATTTACTTGCAACATCTTATTGTCATTGTCGGTCCATTCTTTTTCTTCTTTGGGTATTTCTTTACCATCTACAAGTTTGGTAGGGATAAGGTGACCATGTGTGAAAACCCTCCATGCTTTCCAATCCATGGTTTGAAGGTAGATCCTCATTTCTTGTTTCCAAAATGTATAGTTTAAACCACAAAAGATGGGAGACCTAGTTGAGGATTGACCCTCTCCAAAGGGAGCTATGCCTAAGTGTGCCATATAGATCTTTATGTAGCTTCTAGTTAGGATTCGCTACAACCCCGCTATGATACCAATTGAAAACCAAGGCGTAGTCCCAAGAGGGTGAGTGAATTGGATTATTAAAATTTCTTCTAAATCTTTTTATGAATTCTTAACCTCTTTTAAATTTTTTCAAAGATTTCTTGACTTCTTATTGATTTAGCAATCATACAAAATTCAATGTTCTTTTATTCAATCCAAAACTACACAATCATTCAATCAATCAACCAAACCAATTAACCACAATATATTTAAACAAGATATAAGATTCAACTTTTAGCTTTTGCAATCCTGTGTATTTGATTCAAGCCCTGTAGTGAATGTAATTTGATTCCAATGCAAACAACAACTCAAATTCCCAACAACTCAGAATTTAAATAAACTCTTAGTTAATTTGTCTTTGGGTGTTAACCAATCAACGTACTCCCTTTGAGGTTTTTGCAAAGTATTGATCAACCAACGTACTCCGTTTCAGTTTCCGTAATCCCAAAACCAAATTAAACTTAAGTTTATTTAATTTCTAAATTACACAGTATTTATGATTAAGAAATTAAATCATCCACGCAGTTTATATGTTTGCTGGAAATTAAAAATAGTAAGGGAAAAAGAGAAAGATAAGACTTTTACGAGGTTTGACTTATCCCTAGCCTATGTCCTCATCTTAGGCAAGCCACCTAAGGATTCCACTATTCCAGTTCCTTTCCAGGAGGAACAAAACCGTTACACACTCCTTCAATAGGCTAGAGCACCGCCACTCCACACTCGGTCACTCCTTCAATAAGCTGGAGTTGCACCTCTCCAAGTGATACCCCATGCTTGTGCAATGATCCAAACACCTTGAATCATCCAAGAACTACAAGAAATACGAAATAAACGCTGCGTACAAGAACACTCTCAAACATAGCAGATTAGTACAAATTCAACACTATGTACTTCAAGAATTTAAATATCAAGATGAAATAGAATTGAAGCTCAAGATAAGATATCATTGGAGGTTCTTTCTTAGGATTTGAAAAATTCAGTAGCAAGTTAGAATCGTGGCTTTTGATCAACAGCAATTCAGTAGAATTCTCTCAACAAGAGTGTAAGCAAGAGTGAGCCTTGTGAGAGATTGAAAGTAGGATGCTTGATTTCTTGATTGTATGCTTGATAATTTGATTCCTTGGGTTAAAGGAGTATTTATAGACTTTTTAGAGTGAGTTTCCTTGTTTCCCAAGTTGCTTGGAGTGTCCACCAAGTTTTTATAATGTTCACATTTGAAAAACTAATTTTTAGAATTTTCTCGTTAAAGTTCAAAATTTGAATTCTCGTAGGGTCAATCAGCTGGACAAGCGACTGAGTAAGTATTTTATAAAGGGTTAGGCAGCTGGACAGGCGATTGAGACCTTTTTATCTGCCAGAAATTAATTTCATTAAATTGTCAGTCGGCTGATTGAACACAGTTCAAAAGTGTCAGTCGGCTGGGCTTATCAGTCGAGTGACGGATTATAGGTCAAAATGTTCAATTGGCTGGGTAGTTATTCAACTGTTATATTTGTCATTCAGTTGAGAAATTTTAGAATATTCTGGTCGGTCGGCTGACTAGTCAAATTTTTCCAAAACTTCTATTTTTTAAAATTTTAATCCTTTTGTTATTTGAAAAAATTAAATGTGACTTTTCAAAACATTTTCCAGGGTTTTTAAAAACTGGTCTCTAAGTCTTTGTTGCATCCTAATGAGCTTCAACATATTTCAAAAGATATTTAAAATATGAAACACTTACATAAAGACTTCTTAAGACTTTGACATTCTAAGCACTTGAGTCTTTATGCTTATTTTCCTTTGAGTTCTCTTACTTTGCTTTTCTTCAAGTTTTGATATACTTTAAGCTCTTTAACATCCATGCTCTCATATTCTTCAAGTTTTGATAAGTCATCATTGAATCCATGCTTTAAGCTTCATATGATCATCCTTCTTTGAAATATAAGCTTTCATGAATCCTTCTGAACACTTGACCTTGCTTTCTCATGGTTGTGTCCTAAAATGTCATCACTTAATCAAATATGTTAAGTTCCACTTCTTTGTTAGCATCAAAATAGGATGTTAAGTCTTGTAGGGCCAACAATGCTTATAAGCAAGTATGAGGCGTTTAGGATGAACCCAGATGAACTTATCACTAACATGTATACCAGATTTACTCACATAATAAACTCCTTAAATACTTTAGGGAAAAATTACTCAACATATGAAATGATTCGAAAAATCCTTAGAGGACTTCCTTCGATATGGGAACCTAAGGCCACAACAATCACGGAAGGAAGAAACCTGAAAAAAAACTTCTCTTGATGAGTTAATTGGATCCCTTCTTGCATATGAGATGACGATAAACGAAAGAAATTCTAAGAATAATAATAAAAATAAGAAATCAATAACACTTCAGGCTGCCAAAGAAAGCTTTAGTGATGAAGACGAAGAAAATGAATTAGATGATGAAGAATTAGCCTTCATTACGAAAAGATTTGGAAAATTTTTCAAAAAAAATAGGAAATTCCCTTATAAGTTTAAAGGATAAAAAACTAACAAAAGAGAATCAAATAAAAAGGAAACTAATAGTGAACCACCTACGTGTTATAACTGCAAAAAGGTCAAACACATTAAACCTAATTGTCCACAGCTGAAGAAATACAAGAAGAAGAAAAAGAAGGCAATGAAAGCTACATGGGATGATACAAGCTTAAATGAATCAGAGAAAGAATCAAGCGAATAAGAAGTTGCCAACATGTGCTTCATGACTCACAATGCTGAGGTAAACTCCTACGATAGCTCATCATAAGAGTATAGTGAAGAATCATGTAACGATTCATGTGATAGTATGCCTTCGTACAAAGAAATCAAGGTTGAATTATTTGCCTTACACAATAGGTTCATTAAAGTATATAAAAGGAATATAACTTTAAAAAATAAAATGAAAATATGAAAAATCAACTAGAATCTTCTAAATCAACTGAAAAAGAAAAAGACTCTCATATTGATGGTCTCATGAATAAAATAAATAACATGTCTCAAGAGTTGGTTAAACTACAAGTAAATGGTGAAAGCAAGAAAGACATAGAAATAAATGACGTCAAAAGTAAAATTGAAGATAAAGATAAGATCATTTACAATTTTACTAAAGGAAAAGAGAAATTTGAAAAGATGGTTGGACAACAAAGGATGATTAGTGATAAAGAAGGAATTGTGTAAGGCCCCGAAAATTCTGACTATATATATATATATATTCCATTTTACTTAATAAACTTTGATACCACAAACTCGATTCTCTCCACCGTTCCCTTACCCACGGGAAAGATGCCTTCGGAAGATGCAAAGGCAGTGAAGGAGGAGGAGGATTTCAAAGAATAAGACGAAGATGAAAACCAAAGCCTTAGTTCTATTCCCATCGAGGGACGCAAGAAGAAGAAGGATGTGAAACCCGTCAAGAAAGAGAAGGTCGTCAAAGACTAGGAAGATAGCAAGAAGGCACCTGCCAATGCTACCCCCCCCCCCCCCAAGTCTCGCCTTAAGCAAGCTAAGGTGAAGCAGGACGAAAAACAGGATGATTATGACAACGACGACTATATCTTGATAAGCCGCTTGCTAAAAAGAACATCAACAAGGCCGATAAGGTTGTCTAATTTAACTTCTTCTTTTTGTTGTTGTTCTTTTTCTCTTCTTTAGGTTGGTTGTCGAGAAAATTCAGGAAAAAAACACAAGTATTTAATTTTTTTTTAGAAAAATAATTTACGCGAAATGACGTGAAGTGAATGAAGTCCAATTGCTGTGTTAGGCTCTGTTCTAGGCCTTCAAATGATATGATTGATGAGCAATTTGGGTTTAATACGAGCACCGTGTTAGGGTTGACAGTGTGATCTCGGTTAAATGGGGAGAAGAGATGTTTTCACTTGCCCTCGCTAGAGACTTTTATACTAGATGTCGAATCACTCGAATGTTGGCTTATGTGGTAATCTTGTTGATTGAATATGACAATCATGGTTTTAAATCATGGTCCATAATGGCCGCTACGGCTGTAATTTTTCTTCCCACTGATTTTACGATGTGTAACCGTATCGAAATCCCAAAAATCTATTACGTAACGACGTTACGTAACGGTTGCGGCCTTTATCTAAAACCATGATAACAACTAGGTCTATATGTCATTGAGTATGAAGGTCCTTGTCTTTATGAATTCATTATTGTTGGAACTGATATATCATGACTATGAGTGGCTTCTAAAAACCTCTCGAGTGTTCATGACAGCCAAATTGAACGTGTAGTTATTGGCTGACTTTGTCGAGGGAAACTCTCGACAAGTGCCGTGCGGCCCGTTAATTGAGTTTAAATTGGTGGCACGTGATAGTTGGTATCAGAGCACAGTATGCGTGAGCTCGGTGTACGTGAACACTATGAGTTGTAAATTAAGAATTTAAAATTTTGTAAAATAGAACAATGCGGAGGCATAGAGTAGTTGAAAGCCTCGATAATAGGTTTAAATACATTGAGCGCATGATGCCATCTCCCATCTCATGAAGGAGAAAGACAAATAGAGCTTGTGGTATTTGAAAGAAGGATTGAGCAGTCGGAAACACATTGAGGACGTGATGTCATCCATCATCCCAAGGGGTAGTGCCAATAGAGCTTGAGGCCTCCCTATGGGAAGTAGACCAATAGAGCTTGAGGTCTTCCAGAAAGTAGTGAGTTGTCACCTTGAGTAGGTTGAAACATATTGAGGGCATGATGCCATCCATCATCCCACAGGGTGGTGCCAATAGAGCTTAAGGCCTTCCTATGGGAAGGAGACCAATAGAGCTTGAGGTCTGTCGAAGAGTATTGAGTCGTCGCCTTGAATAGGCTGAATCACATCGCTGAGGTGATGCCATCCATGATCCCAAAAGGTAGAACTAATAGAGCTTGAGGCCTCCCTACGAGAAACAAACCAATAGAGCTTGAGGTCTGTCAGATAGAATATTGAGCTGTCAGAAGCCTTGAATAGGCTGAAAGACATTGATGTTAGATGCAATCCAGAATCCCATGGGGCTGTGCCAATAGAGCTTGAGGCCGCCCTACGGGAGTTAATGGAGATCGGGGGTTATCTTTGTGTAATGGAAAAGAATCCATGCCAATTTTATAGGTAAGTGAGCAGAGGACTTCCAATATCACTACAGAGAGATGGTAATGGTTCCCGCCAAGCACCCAAGAAAGTAGGCAAGGTGTTATGCCAAGTGCTAAAGGGGTTGGCCGAGTGAACGCTGCACGTTCTGGTAAGTCAACATGGCAGAGAAAGGATAATGGTTCATGCCAAGTGCCCAGGAAAGTAGGTAGGGTGTCACACCATGCTCTAAAGGGTTGGCAAGTTGAACAATGCATGCTTTGGTTCATATGGAAGGGAAAGGATAATAGTTCACACCAAGTACTTAGGAAAGCAAGCAGGGTGACCCGCTAAAGCGTAAAAAGGGTAGGCAGGGTGAACATTGTACGCTCTGACCAAGTTAATATAAAGACTTGGAAGCCTCTAATGACTTAAACAATGGTACATTGAGAGATTCAGTAGATTTCAATGTCCAAAAGACAACCAACTAGAATGGATGAGTCGTATATCTTTTTGGTTCTTTACCTATTAGCTATAGTTACCTCACATAGTCGATGCGTTGTATCCTTTTCCAGACCCTTACCTATCCATTTTCGTTGTTATCCCACATAGTCAATGAGTCATATCTCTTTTTAGCTCTTTTACCAGTCAGTAGTCAGAGTTAGCTCACACAGTGGATGAGTCATTTATCTTTTTAACTCTTTGCAAGTCAATAGTCGTCGTAATCTCACACAGTGGATGAGTATGTGTCCCTTTTTAAGCTCTTTGCAAGTGAGTGTTCATTTTTTCCTTATACCATGGATGAGTCATATAGAGTCGAGACTAAATATCTAGAGTATAACCTAGTAGACATGTTGTCAATCATGAAGGTCATCAACAACAAGAGTGGGAAGTCTTCCTACAAATACATCGACGAGGTCGTCGATAGAATGAGTGGAGGAGAATGTTAGCGCTTGACAGTGTGACCTCTGTTTAATGGGGAGGAGAGATGTCTTCACTTGCTCTTGTTAGGAATTTTTATATTAGATGTTGAATCACTCAGATGTTGGATTGTGTGGTTGTCCTATTGATTGAATATAACAACTAGTTCCACATGTCATTGAGTATGAAGTTCGCTTGTCTTCACAATTTCATTATTGTTGGAACTGCTATATCATGACTATGAATGGCTTTCGAAAACTTCTTGAGTGTTCATGACTGCCAGATTGAACGTGTAGTTATTGATTGACTTTGTCAAGGGAGAACCTCGATGAGGGTCGTGCGGCCTATTAATTGAGTTTAAATTGGCGGTCTATAACACACAACATTTTGGATTAATGGCTGTGTGTTGGTTTTGATTTCTATGGGTGGGTTTGCGAGTGTAGCAGCAGAAGAAGAAAAATAAAAAGAAGGAAGACTTGGAGAAGATGAAGATGAAGATGGAGAGGATGGTGTATAATTTTCCTGGTCAGAAGCGAGACCCTTTAGAGGAAGTACGCCATGTTTTGTTTTTTTTTTTTTTTTTTTTTTGTTTTTATTTATTTATTTATTTATTTTTTATGAACTTCATTATATTACCCTATCTTTGGTTTCATTGTCAATCATATGTTCTTGATTATCAATACCCAAATCTTGGGGAAATTTTGGTTTTGAAAGAGTAGAACAGCTCTTGCATTAGTTTTATGCCTTACTAATTGGTGTGGGTGTTAGGATATGGCTCGTAGAGTAGGCGCCAATAACTTGATTCACTCGAAAAATGAGCAGCTCGAAAGCTATCTCAAGTATAGGAGTTCTGTCTTGTAATATTAAGCCCAAGGGTTAGATCGTCTCCTCAGGGAATGCGTTTAATCTCAGATTTTACGTTCTTCCAATCGAAATTAAAAAGGTACTGAACTCAGTTCAGATTCGGGTTTTTCAAGAGTTGTTCAATTTTACTTTTGCCGAATTAGATGACACGTAATTTAAAAACCCTAAAATCAACATGTACTAAATAAAAGAAACAAGAATAGAAATCCTAGTTTACTTAAAGAAACATTGGGACACGCACTAATTAAAAATGGAAACTACAAATAAGGAATTAAAACACGCTAGAATAGAAACTCTAATCTACCTGAGGAAACATCGACACACGCACTAATTAAAAATGGAAACTACAAATAAGGAATTACACACGCAATAGAGATGCAATCAAAATAAAACACACTCACAAACAGTAAAAATCAAACCTTTAACAAAATTAAGAAATTGAATGAAAACCAAACTTCAAGGGAAACCAAGAACTTAGACAGAAATTATCCCTAACAACCTAAACTAGACTAAACACAATAAAAATGAAAGCTTTAATATGACTTGACCCTAAACTAAAACAAGTTTCGACAAAAAAATTTAAATTTGAAAAGATCAACTAAATTAAAACGGTATTTAAATTAAACAAATGATAAATAAAACTACTAAATTAAATCTAATAACACCTTGAATTAAATACAAGATAAGTAAATAGAAAGAATTAAAATTACTTAGCAAGTATCCAAACTATAACTTTTCAATAATCTGTAATAAATAAATAAAAACAAACATTATTCAACTACAATAAAAGGAGAGAAAGAGAGAGAGAGAGCAGGGGCCTGTTGTTTGTGCTGTGGATGTCCTCGGGTTGGCAGCAGATTGCTGCTGGTATGCTGTGGTTTCGGGTCTCCACGGGACTGCTGTGTTTGCTGGTCTGGAGAGTGGAGAGCTGCTGGAACAGGGGGTTGTGCTGCTGCTGTGTTGCTAGCCGTGTGCAGCAGTGCAGGGGCTGCTGTGCAGGGATTGCTGTGCAGGGGCTGCTGCTGATATTCTACTGTATGGAGAGGTCTGCTGCAAGCTGCTGTGGTGGTTGTGATGGCTCACGGTTTGCAGGCCTGAAGTTATGGAGAAATAAGGGAAAGAGGAAGAGCAGAGAGGAGAAGAAAGGCAAGAGAAACAGCAAGAAAGGAAGAAGGAGAGAAGAAGAAGAAGAAGACTGAGCAGGGAGCTAAGAGGATAAAAGGAAAAGAAAGCAACAAAGAGGGAGAGAACAAGAAAGAAAGAAAACAAAGTAAGGGAGAAAGAGAAGGGAAGAGGGAGAGTTTGAGGGAGAGAGAAGGGTTCTGGAGGCACACCCTACGTAGGGGAGGAAAGGGAATTAAATAGGATGGAGGAAAGAAGCTGCCGTAGGACCCGGATCCAACCAACTTGACCCGGCAACTTGACCCGAATTGTTGTATTTTTTTATTCTCTGTTCGTCACAAATTCTACTCTTCTGGAGCCCGTATCTCATAAAACTCAAAACACAAAAGTTGTAGATGATCCTTTCCTTTTTCTCTAGAAATTTGAATCGTCTCAATCAGAGCTTGTACGGAAAAGTTATGCACAAAATACGAACAAGTGTTGGTTTTGATTCCCGAGAATTTTCCTGCGACAAAAAATTACCAAATTCTCATAAATAGTGCAATAAAGTTCAAGAATGATGATTTTGGCATTTTATTAAAATATTGAACAATTTTGGACATTTAATTAAAAATATAAATCGTAAAGCTCGGGTTAAACGTCAAATTACGCAGTTTCGGCGCGTAATCACACCCCCTTACTAACATTTTGCTAGTCTCTAGCAAATGACGTGAATGAATCTTAGGATGGTATCTACAATTACATACTCCAGTAATCATGAAATCAATGCACATGCGATATAACTATACCATTTCACATACAAGAACATAACTAAATTTCACACTAGCTCGTTCATATTCAATCCACACGACTCCGAAGCACGTCACTCATGCAAGTTTCATCGTTTATATGTGATTTGAGAGCAGTATACTCACATGAAGTTAATCAGTGGCACATTCAGAGTTAATGCAATCATATAAGTTCGAGTATAAACAGGTAAAATCTCGAGGTGTGTGTGATGTGTGTGACTTAGTACACCTAGGACGCCAGTGGACACCTACAGAACGATCGCTTTGACTCGGCCTAACTGGTATACCCTCAAGAATACTCAAAGAAAATGGGTTCACTCATCATATGTGAGGAGGAGTGTTGCGATCAAACATCCCACATATTAAAAGGAACAACGCTAAGTATATGGAGTGGACTAGTCTGGAAAGGATCTAGCCTATCTATGAGGTGTCGGGTCCTTCACCCTAGAATCTTCTCACCTACTCACCATATCCAACCGAGACCACCCTAGATCAACTTACTCACAAACTTGTCGTGAATACATCTGAGGCATTAACTGGTTGAAGCATCTTCATAAGTGGAAAATATGTGTCGTTCTTGACTTTTTGTGATATGTATTTGGGCCGGCATTGACATTTCATTTCATGCGCATGTGTATTGCTTATTCTTTTTTTTCTGCTCATTCTTCATTTTCTGTCTTTTCTTGATCAATAAGGACAATATTAACACTTCTTTTGTAATCTTCATACCATCAATGGGAATTGAGCTCGAATAGGAGTTCATGAATTAAGTCTATCTCTAGGGGTGGCTCAGCCTTCACATCTTGAGTAGGCTACAAGACCTAGGTTTCTATCTCCCCACTAGGTGTCACCTCTATGCTAGCAAATAAAAAACAAAGACTAGTGTACAAGGAATCATCCAAAAAAAATAGAATTGAGTTCTGTGAACTCTAATTTGATATTAACGCTCAAAAGGAGGATAAATAGGTCAAGGATATCTCACAAGGTGTCATAGTCTCCACGGGTGTTCTCTCAGTGCTCACAGGAAACCCTAAGTGCAATGAATCACGTGAATGTGTTTATTTAGCCTCGTGAGATGCCGTGTAAATACAGGAAATTATATAGTCAAATTAACATAAATGTACTACCAATCGATTCTTCATGGAGTCATAAGATCATATAAAGAGAAAACTATGCATGATTGACTCAAGTGTGTCATTCTTAAGTTATACGCAAGTATGTGAAAGGTATGAGTTAGTGTTAAGCATGGCATAATGCAATGTAATTCCTCAGTGCTCCTCCTTTCTTTCTCTCTCTTTTTGATTTTTTTGATTTTTTGAATTTTTTTTGTTTTAAATATAAAACCCGGTACATGTACGTGCACAGTGTCATATGCGAATGCTCATCCCCCCTAACTAAAGTGGAACATTGTCCTCAATGTGAAAGCATAGGGGAAATAGAAAATACTGTGCATGAGAAAAGTAAGGCGTACCTGAGTGGCGAAATAATGGAAAACAAAGATCGAACTACAAGAAAATAAACATGAAAACTAACTAAAAATAAAATAAGATAAAATAAAAGGACAAGAATGAAAAGAAAAACATCACAATTGTCTTGGGGGAGGCTCTGGAGGAATTTTGTCTGGTGGCCGCAGGTCTATAAATTGCATCGGCGGTTCTCCAAATTTAAGCCTCCACAATCGATCAATCGTCATACTTGCACGAAAATCAACCTCAGATAAATTAATGCGTGTCAAAATACCAAACAATATGTGTGCAAGTTGACCCTCATGTGTGGACAAAAAATAGTCTTTATTCAACATCGTGTCCAGGAAATGTGCTTCTTTACGAACTAACGGTTGAGAGAAAGTGATCGGAATAATTACCTGCAGTTCTTCAGAAGCATTAACATTAAAGGTTTTACCTGGTTCTTTGAAAATTATATGCTCACCAGACTGGTCACCCTCTTTATCGGGTGTACATATCATCATACCACTACAAGAGTCTGCCTCCACATTAGGCTCCTTAACATCTGATTTAGGCGGGGGTGACGGTTTCATGATTTATGAGCTTGGAGTATTAGGTACCACAGGTTGGTACTCCGTATGAGTATCAGTCTCCTCATCAACTAACTGCTCCACTTCTAGCCCCGTTTCCTTTGATTTTTCTTTGACCTCTTCTGGTTCAGTCGTGACTTCTAGTGCTGGGACAACTGGTTGTCTGATGATGAGCATCTCAGGTTGGGGAAATTCTTTCTCGCTTCTCGAAGTAGTGGTGGCCTCTGCTATCTCAAGAGAAACATCGTGTATTTGTTGGTGTGGCTGCTGGTACTCTTGAGGACTAGGCTGAGGTTCTGCGAGCAATTCTTCGTTTTCTAAGATGTCCAACTGCATGCTTATCGCATTAATGGTATCCCCCAATTCATTATTATGATCGACTTGAGTTTGCATGAATTATTGGAGCATATTCGCCATCTGTGTTATGCTATCCTCGAAAAGGTCTGATGACGTACAGCTCGGAGAGATCTGTTGTGGCTGATATTGAGGCGAAGGGTTGCTTGGGCAGTTAGGTGGCTCGTATACATCTCCACCACCGATTGTGCGGATAGGGTGTGCAGTTATGGGTGCCTGAGTGCATCGTGTGTTCCACTGTGGGACATTGTCAGCTAAGTAATCAAAGAAAGATAATACCTGATCTGGATCCTCGCTGACGGGCTCTCCATTAGACATAGTCTGGACAAAACACTTGCAATTAGGGGTAAGAGCACTATAAAAATAATTAGCTAACCTCCATGAGTCGAACCCGTGATGTGGACAAGTGCGTAGTAAATCCTTGAATCGCTCCCAGCAAGCCCTAAATGTCTTGTCATCTTGCTGCACAAAATTAAGAATCTGTTCCTGCAGAAATTGAGTTTTCTGTGAGGGACAAAATGCATGCAGGAATTCACGCTCCATATCAACCCAATTAATGATAGAGTGAGGTCTCAAGGAATGAAACCAGATCAGTGCCCTATCCTGCAAAGTAGCAAGAAATAAATTTAGTCGAATAAAGTCATCAGTTTTAGCATGAGAGAAAAACATATTACAGGTTAATTCAAACTCTGCTAAGTGCTGATATGGGCACTCAGATTCCGTCCCATAGAACTCGGGTAGCAGTGACGTCCTCCCATGCTGCATCATGAAATTAAGCTCATCATAAGGCAAAATAGTAGAAGAGGATGCAGTGGCATATTCAAGCTGCATAAAATCCATTATCGTGCGTAGTGCAGGTGCAGCCAATTTTCAAAACTCGAAATTTTTTCTTTTTTTGTTTTCTGATTTTTTTTTTCTTTTTCTTAAAACTAATAAAGATGACGGGAAAAACGCAAATTTGAGACTAAGAACAACATTCCCCGGCAACGGCGCCAAAAACTTGATTCACTCAAAAAATGAGCAGCTCGAAAGCTATCCCAAGTATAGGAGTTCTGTCGTGTAATATTAAGCCCAAGGGCTAGATCGTCTCCTTAGGGAATGCGTTTAATCTCAGATTTTACGTTCTTCCAATCGAAATTAAAAAGGTACTGAACTCAGTTCAGATTCGGGTTTTTCAAGAGTTATTCAATTTTACTCTTGTCGAATTAGATGACACGTAATTTAAAAACCCTAAAACCAACATGTATTAAATAAAAGAAACAAGAATAGAAATCCTAGTTTACTTAAAGAAACATTGGGACACGCACTAATTAAAAATGGAAACTACAAATAAGGAATTAAAACACGCTAGAATATAAACTCTAATCTACTTAAGGAAACATCGACACACGCACTAATTAAAAATGGAAACTACAAATAAGGAATTACACACGCAATAGAGATGCAATCAAAATAAAACACACTCACAAACAGTAAAAATCAAACCTTTAACAAAATTAAGAAATTGAATGAAAACCAAACTTCAAGGGAAACCAAGAACTTAGACAGAAATTATCCCTAACAACCTAAACTAGACTGAACACAATAAAAATGAAAGCTTTAATATGACTTGACCCTAAACTAAAACAAGTTTCGACAAAAAAATTTAAATTTGAAAAGATCAACTAAATTAAAACGGTATTTAAATTAAACAAATGATAAATAAAACTACTAAATTAAATCTAATAACACCTTGAATTAAATACAAGATAAGTAAATAGAAAGAATTAAAATTACTTAGCAAGTATCCAAACTCTAACTTTTCAATAATCTGTAATAAATAAATAAAAACAAACATTATTCAACTACAATAAAAGGAGAGAAAGAGAGAGAGAGCAGGGGCCTGTTGTTTGTGCTGTGGATGTCCTCGGGTTGGCAGCAGATTGCTGCTGGTATGCTGTGGTTTCGGGTCTCCACGGGACTGCTGTGTTTGCTGGTCTGGAGAGTGGAGAGCTGCTGGAACAGGGGGCTGTGCTGCTGCTGTGTTGCTGGCCGTGTGCAGCAGTGCAGGGGCTGCTGTGCAGGGGTTGCTGTGCAGGGGCTGCTGCTGATATTCTGCTGTATGGAGAGGTCTGCTGCAAGCTGCTGTGGTGGTTGTGATGGCTCACGGTTTGCAGGCCTGAAGTTATGGAGAAATAAGGGAAAGAGGAAGAGCAGAGAGGAGAAGAAAGGCAAGAGAAACAGCAAGAAAGGAAGAAGGAGAGAAGAAGAAGAAGAAGACTGAGCAGGGAGCTAAGAGGATAAAAGGAAAAGAAAGCAACAAAGAGGGAGAGAACAAGAAAGAAAGAAAACAAAGTAAGGGAGAAAGGGAAGGGAAGAGGGAGAGTTTGAGGGAGAGAGAAGGGTGCTAGAGTCACACCCTACGCAGGGGAGAAAAGGGAATTAAATAGGATGGAGGAAAGAAGCTGCCGTAGGACCCGGATCCAACCAACTTGACCCGGCAACTTGACCCGAATTGTTGTATTTTTTTATTCTCTGTTCGTCACAAATTCTGCTCTTCTGGAGCCCGTATCTCATAAAACTCAAAACACAAAAGTTGTAGATGATCCTTTCCTCTTTCTCTAGAAATTTGAATCGTCTCAATCGGAGCTTAGACGGAAAAGTTATGCATGAAATACGAACAAGTATCGGTTTTGGTTCCCGGGAATTTTCCTGCGACAAAAAATTACCAAATTCTCATAAATAGTACAATAAAGTTCAAGAATGATGATTTTGGCATTTTATTAAAATATTGGACAATTTTGGACATTTAATTAAAAATATAAACCGTAAAACTCGGGTTAAACGTCCAATTACGCAGTTTCGGCGCGTAATCAGCCACACCACCTAGCAGCTAATGGAGACTTGCAGTAAATGGAGACTGGTAGCCCTCCACCTACCTTGCCTTCCATGGCTAAAAATTCAGCCACCTTTGCTTGACTTTTACCCCTCCATCCATATATATATATATATATATATATGTCTCTATGTGTGTGTGTGTGTGTGTGTGTGTTGAAGCTGTGAGTTGTATGTTGTAAGTTGCGTGCTGTGGTGTGTGCAGAGAGAGGGAGTTGCAGAGTGCGGTGTGGTGGTGTGTTGCAGTAGTTGTGAGTGCAAAGCTGCGTACGTGTGTGTAAAGAGTGTGGGACAGAGAGTTGTGTTGTGTGTGTGTGTGTGTGTGTGAGAGAGAGAGAGAGAGAGAGAGAGAGAGAGAGAGAGAGAGAGAGAGAGAGATTTGAGTTGAGCAGGTGCTCCTCCCCCTCCTTTTAATTCTCTCAGTTTATAGTGAAGTTGTGTGTGCTCCGTGGAGATAGGTCAAGTTGGACCAAACCATGTAAATATGAGGTTGCATTGTGATTGTGTATTTTTCTCGTGTGTGATTGTTGCTCATAGATTCACCCCCAACAATTGGTATCAGAGCAAGGTTGGAGTGAAATCGCCAGATCAGAGCAAAATTCCCAGATTGGAGCCTCTGTCTAGTAGCTCAAAACTCACTGTTGAAGCCACCAATGTCTTCCTCTCATCGAGACGAAGCCAACGGTGGTAACTGGAGCTTGAATGGAGCTCATACGAAGCCGCACGCGCCTCAATATGCCACCG
Organism: Malania oleifera; assembly: GCF_029873635.1. NCBI lineage: Eukaryota > Viridiplantae > Streptophyta > Magnoliopsida > Santalales > Ximeniaceae > Malania > Malania oleifera. The sequence continues at coordinate 113,748,038 of NC_080418.1, read as the reverse complement.
ACAGCCAGGTGACATACCCATGTGCCCCCATGTGCTGGTAGGTGATCAGTAGGTGGACTCATGCACCCTCACGTGCTGGCAAGTGATTGGAAGGTGGGATCACGTGCTCCCAAGTGGCGACGATCATTTGGCAAGAGCGTCTGGAGGTTGAAGACGTTGACGTTAGCGTGTCGTCAGCCCACCACGTTAGTGCTGAGTCAGCAAGCCACGTCAGCCTAGATCCATGACATGTAAGCTACCACGCCAGCAGCGGGAGACCCAGTGGCATGTTAGATGCCACATTAGCATGTAGGCCCCACACGACTATGCCAGCAGGTGGGCCCCATAGTGCCATGTTAGTAGGTGGGCCCTATAGGAAGGTGAGCCCCACAGTGCCATGTCAGCAGGCGATGTCAAGTAATGGTGTCAGGTATATTTATTTCGTTAAACAGAGGGAATATTCCGTAAAGTTTAACGGAGAGTTGACTGGAGTTTGACCATTTTGACCAGAAGTTTGACCGGGCTTTTTGGAGCCATTTTTTAGTCAATTTTTTGAACAAAATGAACCATTTCTACGGTTTTTCCGTTCTAGAGCCATTGATGGTGTCCATTTATGAGATTCGAAGTAGAATGGCAAGTGTTGGCACTTCAAAATTTGAGGTGGAGAAGTTTGATGGGCGGAACAACTTCATCTTGTGGTAGAGCACAATGAAGGATATTTTGGTTCAACAAGGCTTGATCAAGTTGTTGATTGGAAAGAAGACAGATGATATCAAAATGATGTTTGGACTGATTTGGAGATGAATACAATTAGCAAAATCCGATTGTGTCTGGAAAATGAATTCAAATATTTTGTGTTAGATGAAACCTCATCGATGGAGCTCTGGAAGAAATTGGAGCAGAGGTATATGTTGAAGTCCCTTACTAATAAGTTGTTTTTGAAGAAGAAATTTTATCAACTTTAAATGAACGAGGGAAGTAGTATTTTTTATCACACAAATGATTTCAACAAGATTTTGATCCAGTTATTGAGTCTCAGCTTGAAAATTGATGAAGAGGATAAGGCGCTTCTACTTTTGTCATCTCTACAAGCTTCATTTGATGGTCTGATAACTGCATTGCTCGTGGGGAAGGATACCTTGAAGTTGGATGATGTGATGACATCACTTCAAGATTCTAAGACCCTGAAAAAGCCGGTTGTGAGTTGTCATGAGTAGGCTTTGGTGGCTAATAGTGAGAGATAAGGAAGAAGCAAAGATCGAAAGCTTGGAGGTAAACAATGGCCGTTAAAAATCAAGAGGACGAGATATGAGCGAGGTTGTATGCTATTGGTGTGATAAAAATGGGCACTTCAAAATAGACTGTGAAGATCGAAAATGGTATGAAGAAGAAAAGAAGACACAAGATGGTGTCATTGTATTGGAGCATGCCACATGACATGATAATGATGAGGTTTTTGTAACGGCAAGAAACTTACATCAACAAATCAATCGAAATAATGTGCAGTGTCAGTATTGCAAGAAGTAAGACCATATGAAGAGAGAGTGCCGAAAATTGATGAGAAAGAACATGAATGTTTGTAGCAGTTCAAACGATGATGGATGGATTTTGGACTTTAGGATTTCAGTTCATGTTTTTTTTAAGAAAGAATTTTTCCATTCTTTCAAAGAAGTTCGCGGTATGGTATCACTCGGTGATGGGTCTTCATGCGATGTTTGAGGGATTGGATCTATGAAGATGAAGATGCCTGTTAGAGCGGTCCATGTTTTGGATGACATAAACTTTGTTCCAAAGATGTGAAGAAATTTGATCTCCCTTAGTTAGTTGGATTCTAAGGGTTGCCAAATCTCTGTCACAGGTAGAGCTATTGATGTGACTCAACATGACTCAATGGTATTTACTGGGAAGGAGTCTCGTGGGTTGTATCAGTTGATGGGAACCATAGTAGTTGGTGGTTTGACCTCGGATGATGATAGCTGCACGTCATCAGGAATGGGCAGTTTAATAGGGTCATGGCCTGCAAAACAGCTAAGGAGATATGGGATAAGCTAGAAGTAACATATGAAGGAACATCAGATGTTAGGGATAATAGGGTTGATATACTTACAAGTGAATATGAAGCTTTTAGAATGAACCCGGATGAATCAATTAAAAATATGTTTACTAGGTTCACTCACATAATCAATTCCCTAAATGCACTTGGAAAAACCTATACTACTTATAAGATGATAAGGAAAATTCTTAGAGGGTTGCTACCTAAATGGGAACCAAAAGCCACTGCTATAACAGAAGGAAGAAATCTAAAAACCACTTCCTTAGATGACCTTGTAGGTTCTCTTCTCACATATGAAATGGCAATGAATGAAAAGAGTGGGAAAACCAAAGCCCAAGAAACAATAGCCTTTAAAGTCTTAGAAGAAAACTCAAGTAGTGAAATGGATGAAGATGAAGAAGCCTTTATATCTAAAAAACTAGCAAGGATACTAAGAAGGAGAAACTAATTCAAAAGAAGAAATCAAGACTCCAAATCAGAAGAAAAAGATATCAGCAAAAAGAAATCAAAGAATAAAACTCCTAAATGCTACTATTGCAATAAAGTTAGACATTAAAATCGGAATGTCCACTATTAAAGAAAGAGTCTAAAAAGAAAAACAAGAAGGCCATGAAAGTCACTACTTGGGATAATACAAGTAGTTCGAAGAATGAAATAAGTGACCAAGAAGTTGCTTACACGTGCTTTATGGCATGGGATAACAAAGAAAGCTCTTCAACTAAATTTTCAAATAATTCTTAAAGTAATGAATCAAGTGATGAGGGTATGGTATCTTATGATGAATTTCAAAATGATCTATTTAAAGTACATAAGATGCTGATGAAAGCAAATAAACAAAACACCTCATTGAAGAATAAGAATGAAAGTTTAATGAAAGAGTTAGAATTCCTAAAGAATGTTGAAAGAGATAAAGACTCAAAACTCAAGCAATTAGAACATAAGTATGGATCAGTAATGAAAGAAATAGAATCCAAAAATCTTGTTGAAAAATAAAATAACTTGAAAATTGAGAAACTAGAAAGCACGAATGACCAAATGATAGAAGACCTTTGATCCTTATCCTCTACCATATATGAGAAAGATATGTATATTTCTGGATTACAGGATAACATAAGAAAATTATCTCTAGAGTTAGAGAAATCTCAAAAGAAGGTTGATAATAAGAAAGACATAAAGTTAAATGATCTCAATAATCAAATCAGAGATATGGATAAAATTATTTACAACTTCACAAAAGGAAAGGAAAATCTAGATAAGATGATTGACTTACAAAGAATGTCTCTAAATAAAGAAGGCATTGGTTTCAATGGAATTGAAAATAAAAAGAAAAAGAATTCTTACATGGGATATTTCTCGAAAGAATCCAAAAACTATACTTGCACATCTTCTAATGCCTACACAAACACCATATGCTATCAATGCAAGAAAAATGGGCATATAAAGTTTGAATGTTTGTTTAAGAGGAAAGGTGTTAAAACCAAACAAGTATGGAAAATAAAAGAAACATTCCTTGAAAAATCCTCCGAGCCCAAGGAAATATGGGTACCAAAAAGGAAATAATGACTTCACACATATATAAAATAGAAAATGACATTGTTGGCCAAAATCATAGGATGAATTTTTACAAGGCTTAAACTTAAGAAAATGTAAAGAAAATATCAAATCTGAGCTTATTATATAAGGGCCTTGATGTTACATGCTACATGTTTACTTGCCTACATGTGATGTATTGATATGCTATATGCTACATGTGTATTAATTAACTTGACTTGATTTATATTGAAAAGTACGACTCATTATGTTGAAAATTTGAGCATGAGATTATTGAGTATAAGCATGAATTTTGACATGAGATTAATTCTTGATCATGCATGCTATTGATGAATTACATGGATAAACTTACTGTTTTTTTTTTGGGTATCCCTGAGCTGTGTATAATGTGATAATGACTTTGGTATCTATAAAGTCTTTGGTATCCATGAATATTTTTGGTATCACATTTTAAAAATTTTAATTGGTAACAACTTTTTTAAAAAGAACTCACTTGGTATCACAATCTAAAAGATAAATTTGCTTTTGAGCATGACAAGTATAATTGTGATGGTTTGACATTAATGATATTGACATGATATTGATATTTGATACATGATGTGGATCAATGTGTTGAAACATGGGATGTTGAAAGCAAAATTGATAACAAAACTGAATGTATTGAATTCAGGGGGAGTGTCATGTCATGTTGCTTATATTATGATTGTTTCCCTATTAATCAATTTAGAGAATTTTCAATTGGTATAAATTCTCAATTGGTATTATGAATTTTAAATATATATCAAATTGGTATCAAAAAATCAACAATAATGTCAAAGAAAGAAAAAGTTGTTAGCAAAGATATGACTGTTATAACACATTACACATGCGATATTGAAAAACTATAAATTGAATGTGTTCATATGTTTGATATGCATGTTTGATGATATGCTCAATAGGTGATTTTACTTGAACTTAATCATTTTTTTCCTTTTTGATGGATGTCAAAAGGGGGAGAGTTTTAAGCAAAAATTAAGCATGGGATTGCAAATATTGAGCATGAACATAATATATCAAAAGAAGGAGAAGTACTTGATGTTGATTGATAAACTTGAACTTGAATGAAGTGATGAGCATGATTGTAAAATGAAGTGATGAGCATGATTGTAAAAGAGGTTTTGAAATTGATATTGATATTGCAAATATTATTAAGATGATGCTTATTGAAAGAGGGAGTCTTTTTAAGGCTTACTCAAATTTTTGCTCCTTATTTGTCATCATCAAAAAGGGGGAGATTGTTGGCCTTACAGGGCTTAAAATTTTATTATCTTGTTTTGATACTAACAAACAAGTAAAATTTAATGTATTTGTGTGAGTAATGATATTTCGGGGCTCATATATGAGAAAGTAAGGTCAAAGTGCTCACAAGGATCAAATGAATCTTAAAAGAGTCAAAGCATGGATTTAAAGACCAAAGCATGGATTCAAAGATGATATATTAAACCTTGAAGAATATGAGGACATGAATGAGTTGTTGAAAGCCAAGGAATATTAAAGTCAAAAGAGTCAAAGAAAAGCAAAGTGAGAAAGCTCAAAGAATATGGAAGCTTGAAGAAAAGATGGACTCAATCCAAGGACAAAGCATGAAGACTCAAGAACCTAGAATGTTAATGTCTTAGAAGTCTTTATGTAAGTACTTTAATGTTTAAAATATTGTTTGAAATATTTTGAAGCTCTCAAGAAATTCAGAAATATATTTTTGAGAAAACTTTAAAGAAAACTTTTATAATCAATGAAAATAAAAGGTTTTGAAAAAGAAAAGTTTTTTTTGAAAAACAGAAGGGTCAGGCGACTGTCTTATTGTGGCAAGCGACTGCCAAATCAAGTGAATGATTTTTCAAAGAGACAGTAGCATGATAGGCGACTTCCTGAACATGTCAGGCACCTGGGTGGTCATGCCAAGCGACGACCTTGGTTTTGGTAAGCGACTGCCAGTGTTCTGTGTTGTGAGTTTGTTCTATGACAAGCGATTGCCACTCGAACGTTGGCTTAAAAACTCTCAACGAGAAGATTTTTTAAATGAAACTTTTGGACACTATTATTTGGAAAACTTGGAAACTACTTCAAGGAAACTTTGGGGGTAAGGAATTACTCTTAAACATCTATAAATAGCCCCAAACTTCAAAGATTTTTACACCAAGAATTGAAAAATCTATTTTGAGAAGCTGAAAGCACTCTTGCTCTTACAAGTTCTCTTGCTCACTCATTGCAAATTTCTTTTTCTGAGATATTCTGAAGTACTAATCCTTCCTCCTCTGAATTCCTACTGCTAATCCTCATCTAAGAAGGATATTGGTGAATTCTACACTTGAGCTTCATTCTATTTCATATTGATATTTTACATTGAAGTATATAATGCTGAAATTGTACTAACTTGGTCCTTGAAGAGAGTATACTTGTACGTAGATTTTATCTTGTGTTTCTTGTAGTTCTTTGATGTTCCAAGTATTGTTTAGATCGTTGTCTAAGCAAGGGGATATTGCTTAGAGACACGGGCTCTAGCCTAGTGAAGGAGTGTTTGAGCGTGGGGTATCGCTTGTAAAGGTTTTGTTCCACCCGTCAATTGAACATGTTTAGTAAATCCTTCAGTGGTTTGCCAAAGGCGAGGACGTAGGCTGGCTATAAGCCGAAACTCGTAAAAATCTCTGTCTCACTCTCTCTTTCCCTTACTCTTTAATTTCAGCATATTTATATTACGTGGATGGTTTATTTGATAATCATATATACTACGTAATGTATAAATCAAGTAAACTTAAAGTTTAATTTTGATTTGGGTTGCGGAAATCAAAAAGGAGTACGTTGGTTATACCATATCTTGCGGAAACCATACGGTACGTTACTTGGTTAACAGCCCAAGGATAAATTAACTGAGAGTTTAGTTGAGGTTTGAATATTGAGAAGAGTGTGAATGTGTTGTTGAAAAACATATTGAAGAAGCAAATCTATATCAGCAAAGTATAAATTATAATTCAACTACAGGGCTTACAATTTCACATCCAGGGCTGACAACAAAAGATATATTGTGATTAAATGGTATAAAGCTTAAGATTGATTGGATAGTGTTTGTATTCCAAAAGTGCTAAATCTTGAATTTTACATCAATCTTATTGTGCTGAAGTGAATTTGTATTTGGAAATCAGATTGGGTATATTGGTTTGGAAATTGTGATTGAATGTTTGATTGTGTGTAATTGATTGGTTGTTTAATTGTGTTATTGATTGGATAAAAGAACTAAGTTCTTGATTGATTAAAGAATTAAACAAAGAAGTTAAGAATTGGTTAAAAGAAATAAAAGAAGTTTAAGGTAACTTAAAAAGGAATTAAAAGAAATATTTAGAATCCAATTCACCCCCCCCTTCTTGGGAAGCTATTCCTAATTTTCGAAAGGCCTTGTAGTCTACCGAGAGACAGAATTGGTAGTCTAAACATACTTTGAGAGTCAACAAAAGTAGTGGGGTGACATTATGGGAAATGAATCGGAGTTCGAAGTATTAGACCGGGTTAGCTTGAATACTCGCTCCAATCCGATGACAGAACTAAAAAGCATCTGGAAAGGGTGGACGCCTCAACACTGTTTGAAATTTTCTTAAGCGTATGGACATATCGGCTTCTTGCTCCACATATCTGTAAACCCCCATGTGATCAAGGTTTTGGAAGAATTCTAGAATTCGGCGTACTGTTGCCTTACCATGAATAGGGTGGATCTGGCTCCCACCATTGAAGAATACACTTCATTATTGTATCTCGCCAAGTTACCAACGCTATACAAGGTATATCAATATGACTCTAGAGTATCCCTTGCGAAAGCACTACATGATGTCACCAGAGTTAAAATCCCAAGGACGGAGGATACACAAATCCCTTGGCACTTTTTAAAGGAGTTATTGGAAAAGGAGGATGGGGAAGAAGCTCAGCTGCATCTGCTAGCTCTAGCCATTTATGGCCTGGTGGTATTTCCAAAGGAGCTAGGAACCATTAACCTCGCAACTATTTCTTTCGTGGCACAGGTGAAAGCAGGAATCAATCCAGTTCACAGAATCCTGGTAGAAACTTTTTGATCCCTCCATAAGTTCCAGACTAGGCGACGTGTCCGATTGACGTGCTATGTACAACTATTATATGTTTGGATAATGAGTCACTTGCCATCTCATTAGGGATTTTTTCGTCCAAGGTATTCAACGATCATAATTCCTTGGGCTGAGTTCGTGACCATTCAATGGGAAACACATGCCAGCAGGTCAGAGTGGAAGGAAAGGTTGTGTTATTTGGCCAACAAAGGGTTTGTTTGGCAAGCACCATGAATAGACTGGCCTGACGTGGTGTACAGATGTGGAAGCTTCCCATGGGTACCATTGTTAGGTCCTTGGGGAGGGACAGCCTATGTGCCCCTCATGTTCAGAAGGCAGGTAGGGGGCTTTCAGTTTATACCTATGACGCATGGGTTAGGAGATGCCCAGTTCACATATGAAGCAGACACTAGTCAGCATAAAGTTCGAGGATTTGCAGTAGCATGGAAGTGCATGCATGCAGTGGAAAACTACGAATTATACCTGGTTGACAGAGTAAAGTCGTAGATCAGAAAATGCCAAAAGCCCCCGCCAATCGAACTCAAGCGTTAGTAGAAGTGGAGACCGCAAGCACAGTAATTGAAAGGCAGCAGATCAGACAAAAAGAATAAGAATTGGCTGCCTTCTACCGTAAGGAAGTCAAACAGCAAAGGACTCGGCTCACAATATCAGAAAGGGAGGTTGTGGCTCTAAGAAAGGAGATAGTGACGCTCTGAGCTGCACTTGACTAAAAGTCCAAAATGTTGGAAGGTGTCAAAGCTGAGATTGAAGAGAAAGATCTCCGCATGCAAGAATTGGAGGACTAGTGGATGAACAAAGAAGAACCTTTAACCAAGCCTTAGATAAGGCAGAATTCTTCATGGATAAGGTCGGATACTGGGAGGCCAAGTACCGGGCTCTTTACAGAAAGTGACCGGTACCATACCTCGACAATCGAAGTTAGCCCGGAAGGGCGCAAACAGTTCAGGGTAGGGCAAGCCAGGGGTTCCAGATTCAAGATTGTTCTAGTTCATTCAATGCTTTTGTATCTCCAAAATGATATGTAAAGAGCTACTTCTAATGAAAATTATTGACAATTTTTTCCTATGAACCTTGGCTAAAGTGAAATAGGTTGCATACACAATCATTATGTGCATTTGGCCCTCTTATTTCATCCATGCATCTGAATAACATGATCATGCATTCATCCTTCTAAAGAAGAACCTTTCTATAGAGGGAGCAAGCACAGAGTAATTACGGGACCACAAAAATTGAGATACCGACGCATCCCTACAAAACCAGAAAGAAAACCAAGATCATGGCAGAACAAGTGGAAAGCATACTCTCAGGACTGGAACAGAAGCAGGAGGAGATAGATGATAAGATAAGCAAGATCTTGGCTATGATGATGAAAAAGAAAACCCTGCAAATAGAAAAAAATGAAGAAGAAAGAAGGCCCACCTATGCCCTTTAAATCACAACAATTCCAAGACAGTCATCTAGGCCACTGTCGATTTTTACTGATAGCCTACCACAACCAAACATTGCTGCTTTCATTCCCACGGCACCCACGCTCGAGTTTCCAACAACTGGTCTACCACCAATGGTGACTTTGGATGCAAGATTCTGTATGATCCAATTTACTAAGGAGCACCACGGTAAAAAGCTGAAAGAGCAGTTGAAAGCAGTAGAAGGGTCTCGGGTCTCCAACATTGTCAGGCTCTTGGATTTTTGTTTAGTGCCCCAATGTGGTGTTCCCACCAAACTTTAGGATGCCTGACTTCAAGAAATTCGATGGGTCCACATGCCTCTAGAGCCACTTATGTATGTATTGCTAGACAATGGTGGCCCATGCTAGTAATGAAAAGCTGATGATGCATTGCTTTGAGGGTAGTCTTACGGGTGCAGCAACCAGATGGTACATACAGCAAGATAGGCCAGAATCCGTACATAGGGGGATTTGGTTGATTCTTTTGAGGCACAGTATCACCATTTCATGGAGATGGCCCCAAACAGAATGACTCTTCTCGAGATGGAGAAGAAACAAACAAAGTCCTTTACAGAGTACGCATATCGATGGAGGGATGCGGCCGTCCAGGTAGAACCCCCGACAGATGATCGAGAAGCCATCACTTTATTCGTAGGGATGCTAAAAGATCCTTACCGTGGACACTTGCTAGGATCTACCCCCTACAACTTCATGGATATTATGGTGGCAGGGGCAAGAGTGGAGGCCAATGTCAAGGCAGGCAGATTGAAGAGTAGTAACACCGAGAGTGACCCAGGCAAGAAGTAGGTCAAAGGAAAAAAAAAAAAAAAAAAGGAAGAAGAAACCCAAATGGTGCAAGGGTTTTTCGGAAATCAGAATTGAAGAGGCCGAGACAAGTGGCCAAGAAAAAATTTTTATGTTGAGCCAACAATAAACCAAACACTGCGTATGGGCACGAGCCCTCGGTTCTTGGCTCCCAGACCTAGACCAGCACAAGTGATTGATCAAGCACATAAAGGAAACATTCCTCAGAATTTCAGGAAAATTGATCTCATCTTAATGACCTATGCGGATATGTCCCCTCAATTACGCGAAAGGGGGATGCTAATGACCATACGAACAATTCCCATCACCAACCCACCCCCACGATGGTTTGACCCAATGCCCACTACGCGTATCACGAAAATTCGCCTAGTCACCCCATCGATCAGTGCTGGGCCTTCAAATATAAAGTGCAGTCATTGAAGGATGCCAGCTGGCTCCCTTTTAATGATTAGCAAACCGGAATCCAGGGAAACCCCCTGCCTGACCACAGGGGGAACCATGTTGGAATGATTGAAGCAGGAATTGGCAGAACCAAGGAAGCAGATCTTGATCAGTTGACCCTAGACTGGGTACATGAGGAGATCAGGGAGCCAGGCCAAGCAGGACCAGAGGCCACTTGTTTTGAAAAAAAAAGAACATATTGCGAGTGCCAAAATTCAATGAGAAAGATCATGCAGTTCTGTAAAACTTTCATAATGTTCTTGAGTAAATTAATTAATGGTAGGAGTGTGGAAGTTGGTTTTGTTCAAGAAGATATGGATGTCTCAACCATAGGGGCAAAGAATAGGAGCATCGCCTATGCACCTGTCGACCATTCATACCCACTGCAGGAGGGGTCAATTACACCCTAGAAGTGCCAGATCAGCTCATTATTTTGGTTCCCAGACCATTCCCCTACTAGAGTGACTGGGAGGTGCCTTGGAGGTATGATTGCAAGGCCTAAGATGAAGAAGGCACGAACTATGTCACAAGACTAAAACGAGTAACACGCAGTGGTTGAGCATACACACGTGAAGCATATAAGAATTTGAATGCAAAAAAGATGGCAAAGCCGAGTAAAAGAATCAAAAAGCCTATTTAGCAACAGGAAGCCGAAGAGTTTCTAAAGCTAATCAAACACAGCGAATATAGTGTGGTTGATCTGCTAAACAAAATTCCAGTGCATATATCTGTTCTGTCCTTGCCATTGAACTAGGAAGTCCATAGGGAGGCACTTTTGAAACTTCTCAACTAGGCGTACCTCCCTCAAAACATCAATGTCGATAAATTCAGCAATGTGATTAGAATCTTGGCCACAACTAATTACATTACTTTTGGCAACGAAGAGATTCTGCCAGAGGGGAGGGGGCATAATCAGGCATTACATATATCAGTCAAATGTAGAGATCATATGATATCACGAGTGTTAATTGACAATGGATCGTCCCTCAATGTTATGTCGATGGTCATCCTCCAGAAATTGCCGGTGGACCCCTCATACGTCAAGCAAAACAACCTAGTGGTAAGAGCCTTTGATGGGACTCGTTGGGAGTTAATAGGGGCGATCGAGATTCCCATGCAACTCAAGTCGGTAGTTTTTGACATCACATTCTAGGTTATGGACATCACGCCATCATACAGTTGCTTATTGGGCAGACCTTGGATCCATAATACCAAGGCTACTGCGTCTTCGTTACATCAGAGATTGAAGTTTGTGGTAGGAAACCAACTAGTCTGCGTATATGGTGAGACAGACGTGATGATAACCAAGCCCACTTCCACTCCTTTGTGGAAGCTGCAGAGGAAGCATTGGAAGACTCGTTCCAGGCTTTTTGAAATTGTCAATACCACGACTATAATGGAAGGATCTCCCATCCCTCATCCCTGAATTTCCACCACAGCATGTATGATGGCTACTGAGATGATTAAGTAGGCATACTACTTGAGAATGGGGCTAGGGAAGTACTTGCAGGGGATCCAAAGGCCACTGATGCTTAGGGAAGTAAAGGACAGATATGGTCTCGGTCACGTGCCCGCGGCAGCCGACCAAAAGAAGAAAGCAGAAGAAAGGAAGATGCAAATAGAAGAGAGACTTACTGGCAAAGCAAGTTCCCAATGGGGATCAGTTGTCTCGTCCATTGATAGAACCTTTATGAAAAGTAGCCAATCCAACCTAGAAACAGAAATGTGACAGCTAAGCATATTGGTGTTAGACTTTGAAGTCTCCTTAGACATCTCAAAGGAATGGGTTCGCCGTCTCCAGCCAGGAGTGGAGCTTCAGAATTGGAGCTCTTTTAACTTTCCAAATATTATCATGTAACAACTTTTTATTTTATTTTATTTTTTTCTCTTGCTTTGTAATCCGCGGGCACTGCAGCCCCAGGCAGTCTTTTCTTAATGAAAAATGACTTATGCTTTTCTTGTCATTTGTTTGTTTCCCGAGCTCAGTTGCCAAAATTTTGTTTGTTATGACTTCATGCAGGAATAAGGGAAATAATAACACCAGAACACTAGACCAAGAAACTGACATTAATTTTGAAAAGGAAATCCATGAAACCAAATCAAAGAGGAGGAAGTAGATTTGTCCCTCGAAATGGAGAGAATGTTAAAATTAGATGAAAAGCCAACCCTAACCAGGATTGGAGCATTGCTAGAAGGGGAGAAAAGGAGCAAAATAATTGAGCTATTAAAAGAATACCAGGATGTGTTTTCCTAGTCATACCAGGATATGCCGAGTCTAGACAAGGACTTGGTGACCCAAAAAATTCCCCTCTATCCTGATTCTAAGCTAGTAAAGAAAAAGTTAAGGAGAATGCGACCAGAGATGTTGCTTAAAATAAAGGAGAAGGTGCAGAAACAATTCAAGGCGGGGTATCTGAATGTAGCACAATATCTCGAATGGATGGCCAGCGTTGTCTCGATAATAAAAAAGAATGACAAAGTACGAGTTTGTGTCGATTACCAGAACTTAAATAAAGCAAGCCCTAAAGATAATTTCCCATTCCCGCACATCGATGTGTCAGTGGACAACATAGCAGGGCACGCTTCATTTTTGTTCATGGATGGATTTTTTGGGATACAATCAAATCAGGATGGCACCGGAAAACAAGGAAAAGACAACCTTCATCATGCTATGGGGGACCTTTTGTTATAAGGTTATGTCGTTCGATCTAAAGAATGTCGGGGCTACTTACCAGAGAGCTATGGTAACCTTTTTTCATGACTTAATGCACAAAGAGATCGAGGTTTATGTGAATGACATGATCGTTAAGTCACAAAATGGGGATGACCATCCAGTAAACTTAGAGAAGTTATTCAAAAGGCTTTGAAAATTCCAATTAAAAGTGAACCCTGAAAAATGTACTTTTGACACCACTTCAGGGAAGTTGTTAGGATTTATAGTGAGTGAGAAGGGGATTGAGGTTGACTCCGACAAGATCAAAGCTATTCAAAACATGCCTAGCCCAAAGACTAAAAAGGAGGTACGAAGTTTCCTAGGTTGGCTCAACTACATAGCTCGATTCATATCCCAACTAACCACCACTTGTGAGCCCATCTTCAAGTTGCTAAGAAAAAATAACCCAGAAAGGTGGAACGAAGAATGCCAAGTAGCTTTTGAGAAGATAAAAGAATACCTCCTGAACCGCCCGGTATTAGTACCCCCAATGCCTAGAAAACCACTAATCCTATACCTAGTTGCGTTAGAGAACTCCATGGGATGTGTATAGGGCTAGCACGATGAGTCAGGAAGAAAGGAAAGGGCCATTTATTACCTAAGAAAAAAGTTCACATAATATGAATCTATGTACTTGGACTTGGAGAAAACATGTTGTGCTCTGGTATGTGCGGTCAGTAGGCTGAGACAATACACATTGTATTACTCAACCTGACTGATTTCCAAAATGGACCTGATCAAGTTTTTGTTCGAAAAGCTCACAATAATAGGACGGGTTGCATGATGGAAGATGTTGTTGACTGAATATGATATCACCTATGTAACTCGAAAGGTTATCAAGGGAAGCATCCTTGCGGACTATCTAGCAGATAGGGTTATGGAGGATTACTAGCCTACGGAGTTTGACTTCCCGAATAAGGATATCGATTCGATAAGCCGAGAAGAAGAAGACTACAAAGGATGGACGATGTTATTTGATGGGGCGGTCAATGTGTGGGGACACGAAATATGATCCGTACTCATATCACCGGGAGGGAGACATTATTTGGTCGTAGCCAAGCTAACTTTTCCGTGCACCAATAACATAGAAGAATAAGAAGATTGTATATTGGGTTTGCAGGCCACCATGGACCGATATATTAAAGTGTTAGTCATGAAGGGAGACTCAGCCTTAGTTTTTCATCATGCGATGGGAGAATGGGAAACCCAAGATTCCAACTTGGTGTCGTATCAAGAGTACTGTTGACTCTATGAGTCCAATCCGGTTTTGATAATGACAAATCACTTGGTATTTGATCTATTCATTGAGTTTGTGAATAGGAATTATATTAAGCATGCACAGAAGGATAACGAGTCATGAAAGCCATAAAGTAAAGCTTACATATCTTGGAAAGATCCATGGAACTCAAAGAGTACGAGAATCAATATACAAGCGGTAAAGTTCAAGAACGTCATGGGGATGGGTATTTAGAACTCATGTATTTACATTTTCATATGATTTAATTTGAGGCTCAACATATACCCTAGAATGACTTTAGGACTCATGCATTTCATGAACATCATTAGGGGACATTCATAAATTTAGAAATACTCTTAAAACCCTAGAAAATATTTTTACAAAAGATCCAAGAAAGAGAGCAAAGAAGATTTTAAAATTCGAGAAGAAAAATTCAGAAAATGGGAACTTCAGTAGCTTGAACTCAACCTCAGTCGCCTAAAGAATTTCTTCAGAAGCTTGAAAATTAAGCTTAGTCGCCTAAAGAATTAATGGTGAAACATAGAATCTGGCCAAGGCACTTCGGTTGCCTGAACCCCACTTCTGTCACCTGAACCTGTATTCTAGTTGATTTTTCAAAGCTTTAAGGAACTTCAGACCCCTGGGCCTTCGACCTTAGTTGCCTGAACTTGCGGGAAAACTTAAAATTTTAATTTTTATTGAGCAAACATGCGAGCTATCTTTTGATCCAACGGTTGAGATCTATTCTAAGGGCAAGATACCTATTTATACTGAATATCTAAACCCTAGAGTGTGATAGAAAAGTTCAACGAGAAGAAAATAGAACACTTTTTGAAAGAAGATTGAGAACTTTGAACACTTTGCTATACGATTGCCTGCACTCTAGCTCATACTCATCATGCTTATGAAAATCAACTCCGAAAATCAAAGGGGATTCATTTGCACATCTTGATTTCAACTTGGTATTGAGATTTGGTTAATCCATTTAGAGTTTTTCAAGAGATTCTCATATCATCATCTGTTATTGAATATCTCTAGAGAAGATTGATATTGAGTTTTCATATTCATGTAAAGATTGTCTTTGACAAGTTCAATACTTGAGAAAGTTTTTCATTGGCTATTGATTAAAGAGTTATCATTCAAGCGTGTTCTTAGTTAAAGACTTGATATTTTGGATACTTATAAACTAGTTGATTAGATATCTTAAGAAGTGCCTAACTATATCAATATATATTGAAGGATATTTTTTGAAAATCATATATTAAGTTTTTGATCTTTGGTATTCTCATCATATAGATATATTTATATATATACATTAAGTCAAATACTACCAAGATCACATTGACATTGAAATCTTGAGAGAAATATTGTTTTTTGACAAAGTGTATTTCAAATCTTTGCAATCTTCAAAGTTGTTTTTGTATTCAAAGATTTAACCTAATTTCTCCAAAGCATTGAGTCATATAAATATTTTGGGAGATTTGATAAAAAGGGGTTTGCGTGTTGAAGCATATCATTCATAAACGATTGTATCATTTCATACATTCTGGGCTTTAAATTTCATCATATGATTATGTATTAGGAATTTGAATTGTACTTACTAGCCTTTGTTGGAAGCAATTTTGAGTGTTTTACAGATTTCATTGTATTCACGGTTTGGCTTGTGAACCGAGTATGAGGAGAGAGCTGTATCTCTTATAAGTAGCGGAGTAGGAAGAAGTTGTACCTTTTGTAAGCAGCAGACTGTATTGAAAGCTCCATCCCAATTTAAGGAGCCGGGATTATAGTGAAATGCTTGGGTGGGTTGGTCAAGGCGAGGACGTAGGCCAAGTTGGCTGAACCTCGCAAAAATTGCGTTTGTCTTCTCTCTTCCCTTAACTCTTTACTTTCTGCACTATATTTTATTTATTCATATTACATGTGTATGTTGATTAACGTTACACACAATTAATTAGGTAAAAAGAACTTATCGATAAAATAATTTTAATTCTATCATAAATCCCTTAAATTGATTTGTTAAATATACAAATAGGGATTAAGTGGTAAATAGGTTCAAAGAATTTTAAAATATCCTATTCACCCCCTCTCTTGGGATTACACCTAAATCAACATTTGGTATCAGAGCAGGCCTACATGGACTTAACAGTTTATTTGTAAAAAGATCACATGTCACACATCGGTATTACTCCATTCGGTGACGGACACTCATCCACTAGATAACCAATTTTCTGTGGTGTAAATTACACCTATTGGAAACGTAGGATGAGCATCTACTTGTTAAATGTAGACTAGAAGGTATGGAAAATAGTCACTGAGGGAAATCATGTTCCTATGAAAGTAATTGACAAGATTAATGTACCCAAATCTGAAGATGAGTATACAGAGGAAGACTGGAAATCAGTACAAATCAATGCTACTGCCATGAACTTGCTTTTCTGCGCATTAGATGTAAATGAATTTAATAGGGTGATGGCATGTAACTCAGCTAAAGAAATATGAGAAAAATTAGAAGTTACATATGAAGGTACTAAGGAAGTCAAGGATAATAGGATAGATATGCTCGCCAGTGAATATGAAGCATTTAGAATGAATGTTGATGAATCTATTCAATCCATGTACACTAGATTCACACACATCATAAATTCTTTAAATGCACTTGGAAAAAACTTACCCTACTTATAAGTTGATCAGGAAAATACTCAGGGGACTACCTCCAGTGTGGGAAGCGAAAGCTACGGCTATAGCAGAAGGGAAAAATCTCAAGGAGATGTCGGTGGACGAACTCATTGGATCGCTCATCACCTATGAGCTTGCAATAAATGAGAAGAAAAATGAGCAGAATAAGGCAAAGAAAACCACAACCCTTAAAGCAACATCTCACAGCTCCAGTGAGGGAAGTGACTCAGAATCAGATGATGACATGGCCTTGCTAACAAAGAAGTTCAGAATGTTCTTGAAGAAGAATAAGAAGTTCAACAGAAAATTCTGGAACTCAAAATCAGAAAGAGGAGAGTCAAGCATGAAAAAAAAGAAGGAAAATCCTTCAACATGCTACAACTGTCGAGAGGTTGGACACATCAAACTTGAATGTCTCAAACTAGTGAAAGCCTCAAAGAAAAAGAAGAAGGCGCTGAAAGTTGGTTAGGATACACACAACACTAGCATCTCAGAATCTATATCTAGCAATGACAAGATTGCCAATCTGTGTCTAATGGCATATGATGACCTTAAGGTACAATCATCATTTTCATCATTTTCGTAATATTCTAGTGATTTTGAAAATGAAAATGACAAGATTTCATATGGTGAACTGAAACAAGAATACCTATACTCTATTAAAATGCTTGAGAAGAAAACAAAGAAAATTTTTGAGTTGAAAGGTAAAGTCAAAGAACTTTCAAGCTTAATTGAACGAAAAAATGAATATCATGCATCTTTCATCAAAGACAATGATTTGAAAATTGAGGAATTAGAAAAGAATTTGAAAGATAAATATGAGATTATTTGCAAATTCACCAAAGGACAAAATAATTTTGAAAAGCTCCTAGGAAGTCAAAGAAATTCCCTAGAAAAGGAAGGTGTTGGTTTTAATGGGAAAGAAAATGTAAAACAAAGACATCTTTACATAGGATATTTTGTAAAAGAGTCAAAATCATATGTTGCAACTAAGGATTATCATAGACACATTACATGTTTTAAATGTAAAAGGTTGGGTCACATAAAATTTGATTGACCTTTCAAAAATAAAGATGTTAAAATTAAGAAAGTATGAAAGGTGAAAGGAGAATCAAACACTAACCCCATGGACCAAGGGAAATCTGGGTACCAAAGCTAGTTGTTTGATTATGTCTTGAAGATATGCTTAAGATCAGCATCCTCAAAATACAGATGGTATATGGATAGCGGATGTTCACATCACATGATTGGGGATAAAGCAAAATTCACATCCATCACACCCAAGGATGAAGGATTTTTCACCATTGGAGATAATGCTAAGGGAAGGATCACAGGTGTAGGTAAAGTTGGTAATGATTCTTCACTTATTATTGATGATGTTTTACTAGTAGATGATTTAAAGCACAACTTATTGAGTATAAGCCAACTATGTAATAAAGGTTACAAAGTGTCTTTTGAACATGACAAGTGCACTGTTGAATACAAAACTGATAATAAGATATTGTTCACTGCTGAACGTTATGAAAGCGTATATACCACAAGCTTTGATAACTTAACCTCATAGAGTGTGACATGCTTCTTTGCTATGAATGAAATTAGTTGGATTTTGCATAGGAGACTAGGACACGCAAACATGGATTTAATCTCAAAACTTGTCAAGAAAGGATAAGTTAAGGGATTGCCTAAGACTAAATTCGTAAAAGATAAATCTGTGATGCACGCCAACTAGGAAAACAAGCAAGAACAAGCTTTAAGAAGAAGAAAGAAATCTCCACTACTAGACCACCCCAAATGCTACACTTAGACTTATATGGTCCAAACCCAATTCAGAGTTTAGGAGGAAAATCATAAGCATTTGTCATAGTTGATGATTTTTCAAGATATACACAGGTATTATTTTTAAGTCACAAATATGAAGCATGTGAACAATTTATAAACCTGTGCAAGAAAATCCAAAATGAAAAGGGATATACTATCACCAAAATTCAAAGTGATAGGGGTAGAGAATTTAAAAATCAAGGCATGGAAGACTACTGTATTTCATTAGGAATTGCCCATAACTTTTCAGCCTCTAGAACACCACAATAGAATGGTGTAGTTAAGAGGAAGAATCGGTTTATACAAGAAATGGCTAGAACTATGCTTAATGAACATAAATTCTATGCTTAATGAACATAAATTACATTAGTATTTATGGACTGAGGTAGTGAATACCGCCTGCTACATTCTAAACAGAGTATTGATTATACCATCTCTTAATAAGACCCTGTACGAGTTATGGAATGGACATAGGCCAAACATATCATATTTTCATGTCTTTGGCTATAAATGTTTTGTGCTTAGAGACAATGACGATCTAGGAAAGTTTGATGTGAAATCCGATGAAGGTATCTTCCTAGGGTATTCCTTAGATAGTAAAGCCTATAGAGTATATAAAAAACAAACATTGACGGTTATAGAATCTATTCATGTTGTGTCCGATGAGTCAAATCCTTTCTCCAAAAGAATTGATGAAAATGAAGTTGAGATAAACAAGGAACTTGAGAAACTATCCATTGAGAATGATTCAGAAAAGAAAAGTGAAACTAAGGAACCATCCATTGAAACTGATCAAATTGAAAATGAGGTTAATGAACCACCTAGAGAATGGAAGTACATTAAGAATCATCCCATTGATCAAATAATAGGTGAACCATTTTGTGGAGTAGCCACTCGATCCTCAGTTAGGAATATGATGAGTCATTTTGCCTTTCTATCATAAGAAGAACCTAAGAATGTGAGTGAAGCTATAGAGGATGAATCATGGGTGTTGTCAATGCAAGAAAAGCTAAACCAGTTTGAAAGAAACAAAGTATGGACATTAGTTCCTAGACCTAAGGATAAGTCAGTCATTGGTACAAAATGGATATGTAAGAATAAGAAAGATGAACATGGAATAGTTGTTAGAAATAAGGCTAGACTAGTAGCTTAGGGATATAACTAGGAAGAAGGTATAGATTAGGTATAGATTTTGAAGAAACCTTTGCCCCTGTAGTTAGAATGGAAGCCATTCGAATGCTTTTAGCCTATGCAGCTGTTAAGGATTTCAAGCTATATCAAATGGACGTCAAGAGAAAAATTTTATATGGTTACATAAATGAAGAAGTCTATGTAGAACAACCCCCAGGTTTTGAAAACCACAGGAATCCAAATCATGTTTATAAAGTAACAAAAGCCTTGTACGGTCTAAAGCAAGCTCCTAGAGCTTGGTATGAAAGGCTAAGTGGTTTTCTACTAGAAAATGGATTTATAAGAGGAAAGATAGATACAACTTTGTTCATAAATTCGAAGAAAAATGACTTGCTCCTAGTGCAAGTATATGTAGATGACATCATATTTGGCGCTACGAATGAAGAATTGTGTAATGAATTTGCTAAATTTGAACACTTTGCTATACGACTGCTTGCACTCTAGCTCATACTCATCAAGCTTAGGCAAATCTACTCTGGAAATCAAAGGGGATTCATTTGCACATCTTGATTTCAACTTGGTATTAAGGTTTGGTTAATCCATTTAGAGGTTTTCAAGAGATTCTCATATCATCATTTGTTACGGAATATCTTTAGAGAAGATTGATATTTAGTTTTCATATTCATATAAAGATTGTCTTTGACAAGTTCAATACTTGAGAAAGTTTTTCATTGGCTTTTGATTAAAAAGTTATCATTCAAGTGTGTTCTTAGTTAAATAGTTGATATTTTGGATACTTCTAAACTGGTTGATTAGATATCCTAAGAAGTGCATAACTGTATCTATATATATTGAAGGATATTTTTTGAAAATCGTGTATTAAGTTTTTTATCTTTGGTATTATCATCATATATATACACACTAAATCAAATACTACCAAGATCACATTGAGATTGAAATCTTGAGAGAAATATTGTTTTTTGACAAAGTGTGTTCCAAATCTTTGCAATCTTCAAAGTTGTTTTTGTATTCAAATATTTAACCTAAGTTCTCCAAAGCATTGATTTATATAAATATTTTGGGAGATTTGATAAAAAGGGGTTTGTGTGTTGGAGCATATCATTCATAAACGATTGTATCATTTCATACATTCTGACCTTCAAATTTCATCATATGATTATGTATTAGGAATTTGAATTTTACTCACTAGCCTTTATTGGAAGCAATTTTGAGTGTTTTACAGATTTCATTGTATTCATGGTTCGACTTATGAACCGAGTGTGAGGAGAAAGTTGTATCTCTTGTAAGTAGCGGAGTAGGAGGAAGCTGTACCTTTTGTAAGCAGCGGATTGTAAGGGAAGCTCCATCCCAATTTAAGGAGCAGGGATTATAGTGAAATCCTTGAGTGGGTTGCTCAAGGCGAGGACGTAGGCCGAGTTGGTTGAACCTCGTAAAAATTGCATTTGTCTTCTCTCTTCCCTTAACTCTTTACTTTCTGTGCTACATTTTATTTATTCGTATTGCATGTGTATGTTGATTAACGTTACACACAATTAATTGGGTAAAAAGAACTCATTGATAAAAGAATTTTAATTATGTCATAAATCCCTGAAATTGATTTGTTAAATATACAAATAGGGATTAAGTGGTAGATAGGTTCAAATAATTTTAAAATACCCAATTCACCCCCCTCTTGGGATTACACCTTAATCGACAAGTACATTTGGGAGATGATAAAAGGATTTGATAGCATCAGCTTCTCCCACCTGCCAAAGGGAAGACAATTTGATTCCTAATGCGCTGGCCACCCTAGCGGCCTTGATCAAAGTAGAACCTAGAGTAGAGATTGATCCAATTTGAATTAGAATACAGTCAGATCCCACTCACTATGCAATGGTAGAAAAAGCTGATGGAAAGCCTTGGTTCCACTATATTAGGACATACATCTAGCAAAATGAGTACCCTGAAGGGGCAACCAGCAATGACAGAAAGATGACCAGGAGGTTGGCCGTGGAGTTCTTCTTGGTTGGTGAGGTGTTGTACAAAAGGAACGACGATATAACCCTTCTACGTTGTGTAGAAGCGTGGGAAGCATGACATATCATGCATGAAGTCCACGACGAAGTCTGTGGTACTCATGCCGGGGGTCACTCGTTCGCACAAAAAATCCTTAAGAATGGATATTACTGGATGACTATGGAAAGGGATTGCATTGAATATTCCTGGAAGTGCAATAAATGCCAAGTTTATGGAGACCGAATACAAGTTCCACCAGCCCCATTCCACGCCCTATTTACCTTGGCCCTTTTCAGCTTGGGGTATGGATGTGATTGAGCCAATTACTCCGAAAGCCAGCAACGGGCACCGTTTCATCTTTATGGCTATTAATTATTTACAAAATGGGTAGAAGCAGCTTCATATTCCAGTGTCACATAGAATGTGGTTAGTTGTTTCATCACAAGAAAGTTGATTTGCCTATATGGAATCCCCGAAAGGATCTTCTCAGATAATGCCAAAAACTTGAGCAACGAAGTAATGACAAAGTTGTGTAGTAAGTTCAAGGTCAAGCACCACAATTTGGCTCCTTATATACCTCAAATGAACGGGGTGGTGGAAGCAGCCAATAAGAACATCAAGAACATCTTGGAGAAAATGACGAAAACTTACAAAGATTGGCTTGACAAGCTCCCCTTTGCTCTGATGGCCTACAAAACCATAGTCTAAACCTCCACGGGTACTACCAATTTCTCTATGGTGTATGGAATTGAGGTTATGCTCCTAATAGAAGTTGAAATCCCGTCTCTGAAAGTCCTAAAAGAAGCATAATTGACTAAGATAGAATGGGTACAATCTTGATATGACTAGTTGAACTTAATTGAAGAAAAAAGGATGTCTGCCATTGCCCATGGACAGTTGTACCAAAGGAGAATGATAAGGGCATTCAACATGAAGGTGCGCCCTCGGCAGTTCCAGGAGGGGGATTTGGTATTGAAGAAGATTTTGCTGATCCATAGAGACCTTCCAGAAAGTGGATGCCTAACTACGAAGGGCCTTACATGGTGAAGAAGGCATTCTCTAGAGGCGTCCTATTGCTGGTAGATATGGACGGAACCGACCTCTTACATCCTGTAAATTCTGATGCTGTAAAGAAGTATTACACTTAATAGCCATACATATTCCAAAATAAAAGATAAATTAAATGATCATATTGTTACTCCATGTGTTCTCTCTTTGCTCATCGTTTCTCTTAAATGATGGATGACCATTTTTGGCCCACCAGTTCCCCCCTTAAAACCCAAAGTTTGTTAATCACTTGAAGAACCTTTTCAGCTTTAAAATTAAACCATTTTCTTCAGAAAGTCATTTCCCAAAAATTAAATTGGATTAGTGTTTTTCAAGGGTCTGACAAATTATATGAGACAATGATTGGTTACCCAAAGTGATGGCAGGCCATTTTTCGGCTACTGAGAAAAGAAAAGGTGAGAAAACAAAAACCCCTTTGCAAGCCCCCTTGAACCTAGAAAGAATTCAATTCTTGATCAAACCCGTCAAATGATCACACCCCATACTGGGGCAGTTTTAAAAAAATTAGTCCCTATTGAGCTCCCAATAAACATGATGCTCAAAATTCCTCCATAAAAGGAAAAGCAGAAAAACTAAAAAATAAAGAAAAGGGAAAGAAAGTGAGAAAGGACATGCTTAAGATGTGATCTTTGACCAAGGAATACCTTTTTTTAGTTCAGTAAAGTTTGAGCCTCGTTGTACCCTTTTCTTCTCTAACTAATACCCCCAACCTATATTACAATCCAAATAAAAGAACTGACCTGATTGACACACATATTGTTGTCTTAAATGATTTGTCAGACTCAATGTTGAGTCTGAACTACGTAATGACCTTATCCTTAAAGGTACGTAGGCAGCTTGTTCAAATTAACAAGTTCGGTCAATGATTTGCAAAAACCCCCAAACTAGGGTGGAATGCATCATTTGAGGATGGAATTTTTAAGCTTTAGTTTCCTATTCTAAAATCCCACATCCCTAAGCCTACGTTTCATCTCGAGTCCTAAAGACCATTTAGAGATCGAAACATGAGCAAGGCCCTAAGTGGATCATGAGCAAGCAATAGAACTAAAGGCACCATTCAGTCTCACAGCATCAAGAAGGGTTGGATCCTTTTGTTGAAACTAGGGCCATCGACGAAAAGGAGGAGAGTTAGTTTTCATAAATTAATGTCGGTATCATAAAACTAGGAGACACTGGTACATAATTTATCCTTTTCATGAAACATTTTTTGAACATAGAAAAACAACTATTTTGCACAACCAGATATCTTGATTTAGTAAATTAATGACATAAATGCATAATCATTTTCATTACCAAAAACCCTTTTGTTTTTCAAAAATCCCTAAAGATGAACAATCAAAAGAATTAAGGGTTCCGAAAACTGAGGCAAATTTCAAGCACCTATGGCAAGTATGGTCAAACCCCGCAAACGGAGGAAAATTTCAGGTGCCTTGAAGAATCCAAAATACGGCCAGGATCAATGGCAAGAAAACACTAGGGCAGATGTTGCATGCTTGTGGGAAATTGAAGCTTGGCAAGTATAAACTGGGGCAGGTTTTGAGTGCCTGTTGAATCTAGAAAATCACCGGAATCACTAGCAAGCAAACACTGGGGCAGATTTTGAGCACCCGTTGAATCTAGAAAATCGCTAGAATCACTAGCAAACAAATACTGGGGCATATTTTGAGGATTTTTTGAATTTGACACATGGTCAGAATCACTAGCAAGCGAACACTGGGGCAAATTTTGAGTGTTCGTTGAATCCAAAAAATCGTCAGAATCACTGGCAAAGAGAAACTAGGGTAGATTTTGAGCGCCTTTTCAAATTTGACACATGGCCAAAATCAGCGGCAAGTAAACAATGGGACTAATTTTGAGCATCCTTCGAATCTAAAAATGAATCAGCATAGATAGTATTGGGGCAAGCTTCATGTCAAGTTTTGGTCAGACCAAGTCAAATGCCTTTATGATAGGAAGGAATTTAAAAGCATGGCCAAAGTCAGGAGACTGATGACAATCGCATCGGGGGAAGAAAAGAAAAGCATCCTCATGCGCTTCATGCATCCTCATGCATTTCATGCATTTAAGGGAAGGCATTTGCATTATGCGCAATGGCATGCATACATATCTTGTAACATGCGTCATATACATATAGTAGCATATCCCAGCGTTCAAGCATCATAAGTTAGCAACATGCACACACATAGCCACAAAAAGCATTTCTTTCACACTCATCTTGTGAAATAAGCTTTTGAATAATCGTTAGGCATCTTTGACTGAACCATTCTTGTCTTGCTAATATCAGAAACTGGGACAACTAACCCCGAGCGTAGATGGACATACTTTGAAATTGGGGCAGCTGACCCCAATAACCAATTGAAGCATTGGTTGTTGAAATGGGTAATCTAAAGATGGTCAAAAAATCTTGAGACCTCGTTCCCAATTGATCATCCCCCCTGTGATGCACAAGCTCAGATTCAATACTCTGAGGCACGTCATCCCTTCTCCTGTGATGCGTAAGCCCGAATTCAATATTCTGAGGCACATCATCTCCTCTTGTGATGCACAAGCCTGGATTCAATATTCTAACGCACGTCATCCTGCCCTTGCGATGCGCAAGCCCGAATTCAATATTCCAAGGCACGTCATCCCCTCTTGTGATTCGCAAACCCATATTCAATATTCTGAGGCACGTCATCCTCTCCTAGGATGCACAAGCCCAGATTCAATATTTTGAGGCACATCATCTCCTCCTGTGATGCATAAGTCCAGATTCAATATTTCGAGGCACGTCATCCTCTCTTATGATGCGCAAGCTCGGATTCAATATTTTGAGACACTTCATCCTCCCTTGCAATGTGCAAACCCAAGTCCAATATTCTGAGGCACGTCATCCCTTCCTGTGATGTGCAAGCCTGGATTCAATATTCCAAGGTACGTCATCCCCTCCAATGATGCACAAGCCCGGATTCAATATTCTGAGGCACGTCGTCCCCTCTTATGATGCGCAAGCCCAGATTCAATATTTTGACACACGTCATCTTCCCATGCGATGCGCAAACTCAAATTCAATATTCTGAGGCACGTCATCCCCTCATGTGATGCGCAAGCTCGGATTCAATATTCCAAGGCACCTCATCCCATCCTGTGATGCGCAAGCCTGAATTCAATGTTCCGAGGCACGTCATCCTCTTCTATGATGCGCAAGTCCAGATTAAATATTATAAGGTATGTCATCTCCTCTTCTGTGATGCGCAAGCCTGGATTAAATATTCTGAGGCACGTCATCTCTACCTCAATGCGTAAGCATGAATTCAACATTTTGAGGTCTCCTCACCCATATGGTTCGGGTGCCCATACCTGACGCATGACACTTCGCACTTTTGCAATTCCTACATCTGATACTAATTACTAACCCCTATTAACTCCTAACCGCAAACCGCAAAAAAAAAAAAAAAAAAAAAAGGAATCCCTATTCCTCCCAAATAAGCAAACAAACCTAAGGCACTAAGCAGTTGTGTGGTCTGGTTAAAATAAGGGTCTTTTATCTTTGCAGACTTGTTGTTTCAAATAACATAGGAGAGATCTTACTGTTACATTGAAGCAACAAAACCTACAAAGAGGGGCAGTTGTCAACACCCCAATTTTAACTTAGGCCACCCTGAGAAGACCCAGCATTAACAAAGTTTGACTTTGAGTTCTACGTGACCCTGAATTTTAAAATTAGGATCCGAGGTTCCTATAAGGTCCAAATTGAAGTCGATAGTTGGTCCCTGTTAGGCTAGGGTCTCTTAACTATTACTTAATTTTAAAATTAGTCCTTCAATTAAGTCATGTTGTCATAATTCATTTCAGAGTCATCTTTCCATTGTAAGTCCTTTTCGATCTTCATTAGGTCTTTCCACTAATGCCATCGTAGTTACCTTTTATATTAAGTCCTAAAATCAAGAATTTAAATCCTTAATGTTGGTATTGAAAAATAATTTCTTTAATTTAGTTTGTTTACTAGAATAAGGTTTTCTAATTTTCAGTTAAAAAAATATTGGGTTAAATCCTTCAAAAATCTTAAGTCCAAATTTTAGTTTATTAAGAGTGGGTGTAATTTTAAAAATTAGGGACGTCCAAGTCATATGTTGTTAACCGATTACTCCAGGGAGTCAATTGGGTCAATCCAAATTTTATTTCAAGTCAAAATTGAAAAGAGGTCAAGCACAAGGACATATTGGGAAGCACGTGCAAAGGATCACATTTCATTTAAGGGGAGCGTGTGCACACGCAATTGTACAAAACTCGTTACAGTGTAGGGGGTGAGGGTACATTGGTGTACATGTTAAGTGTAGGGAAATAATACATACAAAGCCTCCAACTGGAAAATATAAAGGAGTTGTACAAACAGTGGTCGCAAGGAAAATTGTTCAGGGATACATACGTGTACACAGGGGATAACAAATACATGCAATAAAATAAATAAATAAATAAAAATTCCATGCCCTCCTCTCCTGCACTGCCATCTAGAAGTGCCACTCCAATCCCCTATGCATAGGAGAAGCAAAAAGGACAAAATTAGTTAGCAACAGAAAAAAAGAAATACAAAATAAAATGAAATAAGAAATACCTTACTCACCAGTCTGATGCTGCCAACTGGAAGCATCCAAAATGCCCATAAGTCCTAGCTTGCCACTTGGGCAATTCACCTGCGCACAGGAGAATGAAAATCAGAAGGGGAGAGGAGAATTGCACGTGAAGGGAATTATTCCCTGACACATACCATTGCTGGGGAAATTTGTTAAGGAATTTGGTGCCAATTGCACTCTTAGACTCCCTATAAATAGGGAGTCCTAACACTATAGCCAGGCACAACTCAGATGGTAAAGAAGCCCTGGTGGAGGGAGTGAAGCTTTGCTAAATTGCAGAGCTAGGAAGAAGAGAAAAATTCTGTAGAATTGGAGAGAGACTCGAGAACCTCAAAGAGGAGCAAAGAGCAGAGAAGCAAAAGTAGAAGCAAAGAGTCTGTAGCAAAGGTCAGAAACCCCATATTCAAAACACTCACTCGATCAGACTAAGCATATAGACAGACTCAGGGTATCAGAGAAGAAGAACAGAGGAGAGAAGAGAAAAGGTAACATTTAATCAGCTTAGTTCTATTTAATCTATACTGTGCTAGTGTATGGTTGCAGGCGTTTGTTCCCTCAGACTTTAGGTTCAAGCTCGAACCTGAAGCTTATTTTGAATTTAACTGAGATTCGGATCTTCTGATCTGAACCCAAATACCCAACCCATTTTCAAATTTTTCCTGAACCCTGTTTTCAACCCAACTATAGCCCTTTTTAAAATCACCTCGGTCTGGTCCAATTCAGCTTTAAACCTATAGCCCATTTTAAAATCATCCCGGGCCAGCCCAGCTCAAGTTTAGACCCCAAGCCCATTTTTAATGTTAGAAAACCTCGGCCCTTTTAAATCTAACTCCAGCCCATTTTTAAATTCATAACCAGATCCATTATTTTTTTTTTTTAAATCAAAGCCGACCCATTTTCCAAATTTAGACCCCCAGCCTATTTTAAATCTGACTTTGACCCATTTTTAAATTCATAACCAGGCCCATTTCTTTTTAAATCAAAGTCGACCCATTTTCAAAATTCATACCCCAAGCCATTTTTAATTGAAAAAAAAAAAAGAACCCAAAGCCCAGTTCCCATTTTAAAACAAACCAACCCATAACCCTTAACTAAGCGCACACCTAATTTTGAAACAGCTTAGCCCTGCACATGTCTAACCTCGACACGTTAAACTTACTCAGATTCACCCGAGCTAACTCACACGCTTCACAGGTTGACTCACACGAGTCAACCCGAGGACCACTCACCTGGCTAAAGACAAGTTTGACTCGTCTTTAACCTGCAACCTGACTCTAACACCAAGTCCCCCAAGAAGAGTGCACCTTGACACTTAATCTCACAGTTACACACAAAACCAACATACAAATCATGATCAACAAGAGATGAACACAATACACATCACACAAAGGGCGAGTGAGAGAATATAACTGATGATTTTATCATTTTTTTTTTCACTTCCCTTCAAAACTTGAGAGTCCTCCCTGAACACCTGAACTGCTGTCAAACCTATCCTTGGTCATCGTTGATCATTTTGGTTTTGCCAAAAGGAAATCCAAATCAACCTAGATCTGGCCACATTGGCAGGGAGAGGGTTGATCAGAGCCATGTCACCTCTAGGATTTTCAAAAAGTAGAGAGGAGTGTGATATTTAGGGTTTCAATATTTAGGTTGCAGAGAAACGGGAGTAGAGAAAGGAATTGAGAAAGAAAGTGGGGGAGTTACATAGGGGCTAAGGTCCTAAAGGAACCCCTGTCCAAAGAGGGGAAAGAAGGATCCCGAGTGAGAGAAACAAAGAAACCCTAAAAGTAAAGAGGGTGAGAGAGGAACCCAGAGGGAAAAGGGGTTCGATAGAATGAAAAGTAAAAAAATGAATAAAAGAGAAAAATTGGGTATAAGTATAAAAAGCCCCAGATGCACCAGATTTGCACACGTGGCATTCCATCGATCGTTCGATCAAAGAGGACACATGGCTCCTTCGTGTGCATCCACTCTATTACCCACCAATGATCTAGATCGCTCCACACCATTGATGGTAGCATTAGGCATCCCTGCACCCTTTCTAGTCGTCCAATCATTTTCCCATCGGATGGGCGAGATCATGCCACGACAAGAGATCTGCGTCGGCCAAATCCCCATCGTTGAATCCCTACAGTGCATCTATGGCCAGAATTTTCCTTATATCAGGCAGTGTTAAATGTCAAGCCTCTTCTCCACCTGCCTGGTGCCACATGGTGACCCTTTTTCTTACACACAAGGTCATGACGCGTCTCCCCAAGTTCTGTCAAAAGCATTCAATGACGACTTGCCCACTTGTCGCCAAGTGGCGCCTTTGTCCCCTCTCCTATCAATGCATGTCGACTTGACGTGAACCATCGAATCACCACCTTTATGGAGGCCCAGAATTGTCCCACCCTAGCAATCCATGCCTATCTTACTCCACACCGTCGGATCTATGCTCTCATCAATTGCTGTGGTGATACCATCCCATCCTAGCCCGCCCCCCCCCCCCTACATGGTCAGCAACATATGGCACATTCCTGTCCACACTAGACGGGTGCGACGTGGCTGCTCCAAGACCTCTAATCAGCATCTCATGGTGACGGACGAGATGCTGCCATGACACCAATCCTCACCCGCACTCACCCAACCACCCAGAAAACGCCATGTGGCGCCATGGCCTTGATTGGCCTTAAACGAGTCTTCCTAAACCGGTCAACATTTAACCAGTCCTACCCCCTCCCTGAACCAGTTCTCAACCAGTTTATTTCATTTTTATTTTTTATTTTAAATAATTTCCTTTTAAAAACTTCAAATAAAAATTCATAAAAATTCTAGAAAAATGCCAACAAAATCTAGAAAAATAAGGAAAAACTCCCAAAAAATATTTCATGTCATTTTTTTTTAAATATCCACACTCATGCATTTTAATGCTCATGCACATGCATGCACACACCCATGCACATGCATGCACATTCAAGCACATAGACATCACAAACACTTGCATACACACCTATGCACTTAGTTCATGCCCATACCTTAAACTCCACGGTCTTGACCAGACCCTAAACAGGTTGACCTTTTCGATTTTCTCCCCTAGTCGGCTGGGTCTTTTGAACCGCAATCGAGTCAGTTCAGTTCGTGTCATTTCCACTCAGATAATCCCAAAATTCATAAAAAATCACAAAAACCATGAAATTTTAAAAAATTACAAAAATATTTTCAAGTTTTGGTTTTCACGGTTTTCGTTTTAATTTTATTTGTGATATTTTAAGGTTCGGGAAAACATCAAAGATCACCAAAATGTTTTCACACTTACAAAAATCACAAAAATATCTTTTAGGCCCAGAAAATCGTTTTCATCCCGAACAAATTCCAAAAACCTCCCGAAATATTACTTTTCACTTAGAAAATTTTATGAAGAATTCAAAATCTCAAGAGTGTATTTTTTGTAAACTATTTTCTTGATTTTCCATCACAATGATTTCAAAGGGAGGCATGAACTCTTCGGAGTACGATATGCCCCGGTTATGAGGGAATACCTATATAATACCTTCATTTTTTGACTTTTGGAAATGAGTAATTTTAAAAACTTATTACATTTAATTTGCAGGATAATTCTCGATTAATATGGTACCGTTCATGAGAACGGGCGTGTAGGGGGTGCTAACACCTTCCCCTCGCGTAACCGTACTCTCGAGCTCGACTCTGGTAATGCAGACCGATTCTACCCCTAACGGAGTTGTAATCAAGTGTTCTAACCACACTCCAAAAGGTTAGTGGCAATTCCATCACACATTATTTTCCACAAAATCACATTTTCAAAATTCACATCACCTGTTTTTTCCCAATTCGTAGCCGCACCCATTGCTAGGTGTTTTTGGTGTGTTCGGGATTTCGCGACACTTATCATCTTATTCAGGGCATGTAACAACCCAAAAAAAAAATAATTAAAAAAATTATTATTATTAATTAATTAATTATTATTAAAAAATTAATTAAATTAAGAAATTTGAGGATTTTGGATATATAAATATATATATATATATATATAGGTATATATAAGTAAGTATATATAAGTATATATATATATAAGTATAAAGGGTTAAAGTAAGGATAAAGGAAAGAAAAAAAAGAGGAAACCTAGTGGTTAAGTTCCTGGTGAAGCGGGAGAGGAAAGAAAGAAAAAAAAACTTCTCCTTCTCACGCGTAGACAGGAAGGAAAGAAAGAAAGAGAAAAATAAAAATAAAAATTCTCTCAGCTCATGTTCTCCACTCCTCTTCTTTTTATGATTTCACGGCAAATTCTCGCCCAATTGAAAATCCGAGAATACCACCGAACTCCATTATCCGCCATCGACATGTCTACTGAAGTGGATTTGTCGTAGGAGTAACGTGACCATATCTCCTGGGGTAATCCAAATTCTCATTCTTGTCTCAATTTTTCTTAAATTTTAAGCCAAATTGATGATCGGACAGCACCATGAGAATCTAGGGATGATTTTCTACAAGTCTAGCAGAGCGGATTTCTCGTGGGGTCGTTGTAACCATAGCCCCAAAACTAGGATAAATGGGTTATTTAGAAATTAATTGGTATTTAATTATTATAATTTGGGAAAGGTTAAAATAATATTTTATTGGGGTTGATTTGATTGAATCAGGGTTCGGGTGAGCGCTGCGGGTATAATCTTGGGAGCCCTACAGGCGTGGTTTAGGAAATCAAGTAAGGGGGAATAAAATTATATCAGTATTTTTTTTAAGGTAAACTGGTTATTTACGAGCATATGAAATTTATTATTTATCTATATGATTTTCGGAATAGCCTGATTATTGGAAAAATGATAATTTTGGTTTAAGGTTATATTTTGGGATAATTGTTTATGGTATTAAAATCATGTGGCATAAGAACAATTACTTTCTAATAAATTAAATATGAATATTTGTGGTATTTGGGCTTACATGAGGGGATGTTTGGAATGATTATGGCATGATGAATGAATTGTTATCTTTGACTCCTGTATGGAAATGTATTGATCAGTTGGGATATTGTGTGGGAAATGCATTGATCTATTGGATTCCTATGTGGAAATGCATTGATGCGTCTGTGTGAATTAATTGGTGTGGTTATTCGTATGCATCTTAATATAACAGTTGCATGAGCAGGTTGTTATATTTCCTAGATACAAATCATGATATGATGTTGGCAGATTGAGGAGCTCGTCATATTATCGTTTATATGGGGTAGGACATTGGCAGGTCGAGGAGCTTGTTCTACTGATGTACTACGGGTAGGTCATGGGGATTGGATACTGGTGAATAGTGGTACTTGTGTGGGCCACGTTATATCCTGTGTGGATAATGGCGCCTGTGTGGGCCATGTTATGTACCCTGTGTGGGTAGTGGTGCCTGTGTGGGCCACGTTATATTCTGTGTGGATAATGGCGCCTGTGTGGGCCATGTTATGTACCCTGTGTGGGTAGTGGTGCCTGTGTGGGCCACGTTATAGCCTGTGTAGATAATGGCGCCTGTGTGGGCCATGTTATGTACCATGTGTGGGTAGTGGCCCCTGTGTAGGCCACGTGTAGATAAGAAGTACGTAGGTGCCTGTGTGGGCCACATACTGACATGTACGCAATTGTTCTATGTGGGCCACATACTGAGGACATTGGAAGATGAAGTATAAGTTGCATGATTCCTGTGTGGATGTTGTGCACATGTGAATTTTATTATAGCATAATAATAATGATATAGCATATTGTGAATGCATGTGTGTGCATGCGGCGAGATAAACATACCACCGGGGGCTTGCTGAGAAAGGCGAGTGCTCTGCTAGGTAGTTTCTTGGTATCAGTGCAAAGAGATGCTACTTGTATGGGCGAGTAGACATCCCGATCCTTGAAAACTTTCGCCTTTAAAATAATAAAGATGTGTGTACTAGCGGTGAGGTAATACTTCACCTGAGGGCTTACTAAGTAAGGTGAGTGCTCTGGTACTAGAGCATAGGGAAGCTACTTGTATGGGTGGGTAATCTTCCCTATCCTTGGGGACTTTTGCCTGCATAAAAATTACGTACTTGTGCATATTGGATGTGTGTATGATATTAGATGTTGGGGATGTTATTAATGGAACATATTTTCAGTTGTTATTGATATTATGTGAGAAATAGTTTATTTTAATATGTAAATATTAAAACTCAGTTTTCACACACTGTTATAATTTATTCCACCCTTACTGAGAAGTGTCTCACCCTAGTGGATTAACAATTTTTCAGGTTCTTCTGGAGACCAAGTTTGAAGGCCTAAGTTGGGATTATATTTGGTGGTTTCTTTTTGGGGTATTGTGAGATACTGATATATGCATAGATATATTTGTACGGGATTACGTTTTAAATACTAGATGTGGATATGGATATCTGGATGTTGTAGTGTTCATTTTTGGGTTGCTATATAGAACTTAGGTATTTATTTGAGGTTATTTATTTATGTTCCGCTGCGTGCATGTTAATTATGGTATCAGATACAGGTAATTGGAACACGTGGCACCCGAGCCCCACTTGGCGAGTTTCGGGGCGTCACATAAAATGTGATACCCCATGGATGAAAAGACTTAAAAAGATTAGATGTTACTACCCATATCAACAAGATGCACCTTTCTTTTTGAGAGCTTTCTCATAAGAACTTCACAGTTAAGCGTGCTTGCCTTGGAGCAATATTGGGATGGGTGACCTCCTGGAAAATTTTCTTAGGAAGTGTGTGAGTGGGGATAAAACACACTAAAAAAACACATGTTGGTTTGTGGGGCCAGTCATTAGTCCGATAAGGCCCGTCCCCTGTTGTTTGGTCTAGGTGGAGGAGGAGAGACACAGTGCTCCCTGGCAGACCCATGTTGGGGTGTTACAAATGGTATCAGAGTCAACACCTAATTGGAAATGTGATGAGATTCACATTGCCTAGGTTTGGAAATGTGGATTCGCAACAAGGACGTTGCGTTCAATAAGTGGGGGAGAATGTGATTCCCCATGGATGAAATGCTTAAAAGATTAGATGTTACTACCCATATCAACAAGGTGCACCTTTCTTTTCGGGAGCTTTCCCATAAGAACTCCACGATTAAGCGTGCTTGACTTAGAGCAATATTGGGATGGGTGATCTCCTGGGAAGTTTTCTCAAGAAGTGTGTGAGTGAGGAAAAAACACACTAAAAAGGACACGTGTTGATCTGTGGGGTTAGTCATTAGTCCGATAAGGCCCGCCCCCCTATTGCCTAGTCCAGGTGGAGGACAAGAGATGTAGTGCTCCTTGACCCAGGTTGGGGCGTTACAGGGCATGTATCTTGTGAAGTACTTCTGTTGCTTATCCAAGCACATTATGCCATATTGCATATGGAAGGTCTTCTTTTGTTGTGAAAAAATTGCAAAAATAGCTTTTGGAATCATTATTTTATGTATGAATTCCAGAAATGGTTACCTTCCTAATGCAGGGGCAGCATCAAGGATCTGCAGCCATGAAAGAATGTAGGAGAGAAGGGAAAAGGAAGAAGGAGGAGATGAGAGAGGAGGTGCAAAGGGGAAACTCACGTTCATTTTAATTCAAATTTGACATCAACCGCCTCTAATATGTCTTTCACACTATTTATTAGAAAGCCTCTAAACACATATCCCTCAAAAACTATATTACATTACAAACATACTCCTATAATAGACAAATAATAGAAACAAGCTCCCAATACACATAATATTATACTAATTAAAGTAAACACATAATAAACCCAACAATACCTTAACCCAACTCTTAATTATTCTTCAATATGGATCTTCCCAAGGTCTTGCTTTTTGTCTTATGTCACTTCCTCTTCTATGATAAAATGGCAAAGAAAAGCCATTTATTTCTTCCAGTCACACTATCAAATTATGTAATTTGAAATGTGTATTATATGGAAGCATAGGCCTTGATATGCCCTAAATATATTAGCTTATAAAAGGAAGTCAAAACCCAGCAATCACTACCCAAGTCAACTCATCTATTAAGAGCAATTAACTCTAATCCAATAATGAAGGGATAGATCCACACTGGTGCTTTAAATCTCTGGAGTGATCCACGCCCCCGTGTCATAATGATGGATCACCCCAAGGGTCAAACCTTGTCACTATAAAGAAGGGTGATGCAAACAAGCCAAGGTAACTCACTTTTAACCCACTTTACTGTTGCATTCAACCTCTTTGAAGCGTTCCCTTACTTAGGCATCAAAGTGATCCCCTAGAGTATACCCCGGGTCCTCCAAGCCTACTGTGTTTCCATCCCTTTCAGGTCATCGAAAGTTGGAGAGCGACTGTCATAGATCATCACCAATTTTATCCCACAATGGTTGGCGCCGTCTATGGGAACTTACTTCTGAGAGGTACTCATCTCGCTCTCGACCTTCGACTTTCAAGTAATGCCAACCACTCAAGGGTCTAGCTCTGGCTTTGTTGCTGGAAAAGAATCACCTCAGTCCATCCACTCCATACTCACAGAACATTCAGGAGTCACCAAGGAGGAATTTCTTGCCTTCCAAGAGAAGATGGAAATATGTTCAACCTACTCTTGCAGCAAAAAAGTTAGGAAGAGCATGTCCCCCACCAACAACAGGTTAGCCCTAACCCACCTAAGCAAGTAGAGAAACTAAAGGAGAGTGAGGAGAAAACTAACCTCACTAAGAAGGTGGAAGAGACAAATAACATAGGAGTCAATGAGCAAAGATCAACCGAGTTAGAGGAAAGGATTAAAAAAATAGACCAAATTGAGAAGATGATTAAAGAAGGTCAAACCAACCCCTTCTATGGGGAAGCCTCTCTAAGATCCTCAGAGCCTCCATTCACTAAAGAAGTGATGGAGGTCCCGCTGCCTAGCAAATTCAAAATGCCAACCTTTGAAAGGTACGAAGGTTTTTCTGACCCAGTCGATCATCAAGAAAACTTCAAGGTGTTGATGCAATGGCAGGGCGCACCTGATGCCTATATGTGCCGGGCATTTGCTACAATCCTTAAAGGTAATTATAGAGATTGGTACTGAGCCCTACGGCCTGGATCAATAAATTCTTTCTTGGAGATGGAGCAATGTTTTGCCATCCATTTCCTCATTAGTCAGAGAATCGTCAAAACATCGTCTCATCTGATGAGCATGGTTCATAGAGAAAGGGAGACACTAAAAAAGTTCATGCACTGCTTCGTCACCGCGACCATGGAGATCCGCATCCTGGACATTGGAGTGGTGCTAGCAACCCTAACCACGGCCCTTCAGCCAGGAAACTTTCTGTCTCCTCTAGGAAAGAGGCCCCCAACTGACATGGGGGAACTGATGGCAAGAGCGCAGAAGTATATTAATCTAGAAGAGGTAATGGACACGAGAAGAGAGCAAACTTATCTAAAGAGAAAGAGTTCGAAGGATATGGGGGAGACCTCTAATTGTAACAACCCAAAAAATAATGGTATTTAAATAATAAAGAGGAAGGGAAATGGAAATAGAAATAGAAAGTGGCGGCAAGCTTCGTCGACGAACGCTTTGCATTCATCGACGACATTGCACTTTGGTGATAATAACTCGGAATTCTTACATAAAGCCTCATCGACGAGCGCATAAGGGGACCTTGTCAAGGAAGTCACACCTCGTCGACGAGAAGATATCGAAAAGGGTTTTTGGACAATTTGAAATTCGTCGACAAGGGGGGAAGTTCGTCGATGAAATTATTAAAGGACTCGTCGACGAGGTGACGTGTCTCGTCGACGAATCTGACTCTATAAATAGTGAAACCCCGGATTTTAGATGAATTTTCAACGCAAAAGGGGTCTTTCTCTCTCTAAAACATCACTTCCTCCTTCTCTTTTCGATCCCGGCCCCGTTTTACGCCGAATTGACGATCGGAAGCCACCAGGATGCTCTTGGTGTAGTTCTCTGCAAGTCTACCAAAGCGGATCGTCAATGGAAGTGGTTTGAAATTTATCCCAAACTCAAGGTAAGAAATTTTATTCAAAGTATGCTTTCCTTACAGTTATAAGAAATGTTATATGTAGAAAAATATTGATGTTTTGCTCTGGGGGATACTGTTTTCAAGATGTTGAGTTATGAACCCTGCAAGAATCGGGCTAGAGTACAGTAGGGGCTTTTCAGAAATAAGGTAAGGGAAATATGCTATGCTAGGAGATTTACTTACGTTATCAGAAATTTTATATATGCATGCATGTATACTAGATATTATATAGGATATGAAATTTTAAAGCATGTGTGGCCTGAGTATATGACATTGATATGGAATTTTATATAGTTTTTCAGTATTTCAGGTTATACAGATATAATTAGATAATCGCAGATTTTATACAGACAGAATTTGTATACATATACAGTTTATTTCAGATGATTACATAGACAGTTATATATATATATATATATATATATATATATATTAGTATACAGATATTTATTCAAAACAGTATATACAGTGTATATAGAAAGTTATGTTTTCCTAAATGCCATAACACTTAGATTATACAGAAAGGAAGTACAGACAAATTATATAAAAAGAAAGTACAGACAAATACATAGTTATAGCATCAAGATACTA
Source organism: Malania oleifera (assembly GCF_029873635.1). NCBI lineage: Eukaryota > Viridiplantae > Streptophyta > Magnoliopsida > Santalales > Ximeniaceae > Malania > Malania oleifera. The sequence continues at coordinate 113,709,769 of NC_080418.1, read as the reverse complement.
CAGATATTACAGTATTTACAATACATCAATATAGTGTCATGGTTATTTTGGAAACAAGATGAAAACAATATAAAGAGTATAGTATGTATATATATATAGTATCAAATCCCTATGGAAAGATTATAGACAGATACAATACAGATATAGAATACAGAGCACGGTACTGTTGCTAATACAAATAGAGTGCAACCACATATCTTAGATAGTGTGTGGGTACCTGTTGACCTAACTAAGCTTTTCAATCCTATTTTGATGATAACAAAATGAATGATGTTTTAACATATGATATTAAGTGATGTGTTTTAGGTAAAAGAACTCTCAAGGTTGATAGGTTGAAGCTCAATGTTAATCTAGTGAAAGCTCCTCAGAATGTTGAAGGTAATGAATAACAAATGAAGAAATTTAAGGGCAAGCAAACCCAGAGTCAAAAGTGAACCTCAAAAGGCTGAAGGAGGCTGAAGAATTTAAGAAGACCATAATTAGAAGAACTGTTGTAAGTACTTCAAAACCAAATGCTAGTTAGATATATGAAGCTCTCATAAGTCAGAAGAAACTAAGAAACACCTTGTTAAAAGAGCTTAAAATATGTTTTTTTTCTTTTTTTTTTTTTTTCATTTTGAAGCTCATTAGGCAAAGAGACTTAGAGACTTTACTTTAAGTCTTGGAACACATTTTTCAAGGTTAAGCAAGTTAATATTCCAAGATTAATTAAGCGAAGAAGAGTTTAATTCAATAATTTAATTAAATGAGGAAATTGTTCTTTTGAAAAGTTTTGAATTTCAAAATTAGTTCAATAATTTAATTAATTGAGGAAATTGTATTTTGGAAAAATTATGAATTTCAAAGTTAATTCAATAATTTAATGCTACCTAATTAAATGAGGAAATTGTTCCTTGGAAAAATTTTAAATTTCAAAATTAATTCAATAATTTAATTAAATGAGGAAATTGTTCTTTGGAAAATTTTAAATTTCAAAATTAATTCAATAATTATTGCTACCTAATTAAATGAGAAAATTATTTTTTTAAAAATTTTGAATTTCAAAATTATTTCAATAATTTAATGCTACCTAATTTAATGAGGACATTATTCTTTGAAAAATCCTATAAATACCTCTTTGGGTAATGAAAAAAAAAACAACATAGAGAAAACACAAGAAAAGAGAGAAATCGGATAAGAAGAAGGTCGGACACATCAAACCGGAATGCCCACAACTCAAGAAGGACAAGAAGAAGAAAAAGCCTGCAATGAAGGCAACTTGGGATGACACTAGTTCGAGTGAATTGGAAAGTGAACCAAGCGATCGAGAAATAGCAAACATGTGCTTCATGGCGCATAACGAAGAGGTAAACTCTTATTATTCCCTCTCTGAAGATTCGTGTAATGAATCTTGTAGTAATTTGTGTGAAAGTATGTCCTCTCACAAAGAACTTCAAAATGAATTACTCTTTCTACATAACAAGTTTATTAAAGTCTCAAAAAGGAACATTAGCTTGAAAAAAAAAAAAAAAAAAAACGAGGCACTTAAAAATCAACTTGAATCTGCAAAACATGTTGAAAAAGAAAAAGACTTAAAAATTGAAGAACTTGAGAAGAAATAGATAATTTATCTCAAAAACTAGCTAAGTCTCAAAAGAATGAAATAGCAAGAAAATGCAAGAAATGAATGATCTCAAAAACCAAATTCTAGAGAAAGAAAAGGTCATCTACAACTTTATCAGAGGAAAGGATAATTTTGAAAAGATGGTAGGACAACAAAGGATGGCAAACAACAAAGAAGGAATTGGATATAATGGAGCCTCAAACAAAAGAAAGAAAAACTTGTATATGGGATATTTTGTAAATCAATCTAAATATTATGCAAGTACTTCATCAACAAATATTCATGAGCACACCACTTGCCACATGTGCAAAAAGAAAGGACACATAATGTTTAATTGTCCACTTAAGAAAAAGTATACTAAAGTAAAAGATGAGTGGAAGATAAATACTAAAAATAGACAAAATTTAAAGAAAATTAAGAAGGTTTGGGTTCCTAAAGTAACAACTTGAATCATTTCTTGTAGGTTTGCTTTAGGACCACTCCATCTAAGGATAAATGGTACTTGGACAGCGGATGTTCAAAGCATATGACGGGAGATAAATCTAAGTTTACCTCTCTCACTCCAAAGGATGGAGGATTTGTAACCTTTGGTGACAATGCAAAAGGCAAGATCATCGGAATAGGTAAAATAGGTAAAGACTCTTCATTTTCTATAGATGATGTCTTGTTAGTAGATGGTCTAAAGCATAATTTACTAAGTATTAGTCAACTTAGCGACAAATGATGTGAAATAATGTTTACGAGAGAAAAATGCATAATACGAGATTCTAAAAATCAAAAAACGTTATTCAGTGCACTTAGAATGAACAATGTTTATTGCATAAATTTTGATAGTTTAATCTCTCAAGACATAACTTTCCTAGCAGCCATGAGTGAAAATAGTTGGCTTTGGCATAGGAGGTTAGGACATGCTAGCATGGATCTTATATCCAAACTCTCCAAAAAGAATTTAGTTAAAGGCTTGCCTAAAACAAAATTTGTCAAAGATAAAGTGTGTGATGCTTGTCAATTAGGAAAACAAACCAAGAAAAGTTTCAAAAAGAATAAACATATATCAACTAGTAGACCCTTAGAACTTATACACTTAGACTTGTTTGGTCCTACTAGAACCCAAAGTTTAGGAGGAAAACAATACGTCTTTGTAATTGTTGATGATTACTCAAGATACACATGGGTGTTATTCCTAGCTAACAAAGAAGAAGCTTGCAACTCATTAATCACTTTATGTAAGAAGCTTCAAAATGAGAAAGGGTATTATGTCTCAAATATTAGAAGTGACTAAGGAAGAGAATTTAAGAATCAAAATGTTGAAAATTTTTGTAATGAATATGGCATAAATCATGACTTTTCGGCACCTAGAACCCCACAACAAAATGGAGTTGTGGAAAGGAAAAATAGAACCCTCCAAGAAATGGCAAGGACCATGCTTAAAGAAAATGACCTACCCAAATATTTTTGGACCAAAGTTGTAAATACAGCTAGCTATATAATTAATAGGGTCTCCATTAGATCAAACCTAAACAAAGCACCCTATGAATTGTGGAAAGGAAGAAGGCCTAACATAAAGTACTTTCATGCTTTTGGATGTAAGTGTTTCGTCCTAAATAACAAAGACAACTTAGGAAAATTTGATGCTACATCGGATGAAGGCATTTTCCTAGGATACTCCACAAATAGTAAAGCCTATAGAGTCTACAACAAAAGAATTCTAATCATAGTTGAATTAATTCACGTAGACTTTGATGAATCTAGCCGTCTTTCAAGAGAGGTTAAAAATGAAGAAAAAGATAATGTATTCAAAAAGGAGGATGAGATAGAAATCAAGGAGGAAAATGAAATAATCAAAGAAAACTCAAAAGATGAACTCATAGAAAATATGGAATTTCCAAAAGAATGGAAATATAAGAAAGATCACCCTCAAGAAAAAATTATAGGTGAACCATCTAGAGGTGTGACTACTAGATCTTCACTAAAGAACCTTTGCAATCATTATGCATTCCTATCCCAAAATGAACCTAAAAATATTGAAGAAGCCCTTAAGGATGAATCCTGGATAGTTGCAATGCAAGAAGAATTAAACCAATTTGAAAGAAGTCAAGTATGGAAATTAGTACCCAAACCGGAAAATCATTTGATCATAAGAACTAAATGGGTTTTTAGAAATAAAAAGGATGAAAATGGTATAATTACTAGAAACAAAGCTAGACTTGTAGCAAAGGGGTACAATCAAGAAGAAGTAATAGACTATGATGAAACCTTTTCCCTTGTAGTTAGAATGGAAGCTATTAGAATGTTGTTAGCCTATGTTTCCCACAAAGATTTTAAGTTATACCAAATGGATGTTAAAAGTGCATTCTTGAATGGATATATCAATGAAGAGGTATATGTTGAACAACCCCCTAGTTTTGAGAATATTGAAAATCCTAACCATGTATTTAGACTAACTAAGGCTTTGTATGGACTTAAATAGGCCTTTAGGGCTTGGTATGAAAGACTTAGTGGATTTCTAATTGAGAAGGGAGTTTTAAGAAGAAAAATTGATAGCACCTTGTTCATTAAAAATAAGGAAAATAATATACTTTTAGTTGAAATCTACGTAGATGATATAATATTGGTACTACAAATGAACATTTATGTAAAGAATTTGCAAAATGTATGCAAGAAGAATTTGAAATGAGCTTGATGGGGGAATTAAACTATTTTCTTGGACTGCAAATTAAACAAAAAAAAAAAAAATGGGACTTTTATAAGTCAAATAAAATATATAAAAGATATGATACAAAAATTTGGTATGGAAAATAGTAAACCCATAGGCACACCTATGAGTACCTTCATTAGCCTAGACAAAGATGAAAAGGGAAAATCCATAAACACAAAGCACTATAGAGGCATGATTGGAAGCCTATTATATCTAACAGCTAGTAGACCCAATATAATGTTTAGTGTGTGTATGTGTGTACGTTTTCAATCAGCACCTAAGGAATCACACCAAATTGTCGTTAAAAGAATCCTAAGATACTTAATAGGCACAATGGACTTAGGACTATGGTATCCTAAAGACACTGGTTTTGAAATGATCAGTTATTCAAATGCGGACTATGCCGGTTGTAAGATAGATAAAAAAAGTACAAGTGGCATATGCCACTTCTTAGGAAGATCTTTAGTTTCTTGGTTTTCTAAGAAACAAAATTTCGTGGCTTTGTCAACTGCTGAGGCCAAATATGTAGCAGCTGGTAGTTGTTGTACACAAATTCTTTACATGAAACAACAATTAAGAGATTTCAATTTAAACTACACAACTGTACCAATTAAGTATGATAACATGAGTGCGATTAACATATCTAAAAATCCTATTTCACACTCAAGAACAAAGCACATTGACATAAGACACCACTTCCTAAGAGATCATGTTCAAAAAGAAGACATAAATCTGGAATTCATCAATACAAATGACCAATGGGTTGATATCTTTACTAAACCACTATCAGAAGATAGATTTATAACCATAAGAAGAGAACTTGGTCTAGTACATAGTAAAGAAGTAAACTAAAAGGAACCAAACTTAAAGAAATATCTACAATCTTTAGAATCACCTAGGGTTTGTCTCTTTTAAGTGATCAAAATTTGTTTTGGCATGTACTTTGATGTGTTGTATAATTCAACACTGAGTTTGAATTGCTTTCCTTGTTGCTTGTAAAATAGACTCACGATATATGAAATGCAGCATGCTACATGTGGATGTTTGAAAAATTGGCATCTTGAAATTGGTATTTTGAAAATCTAAGCATAAAGTTATTTTTTAAATATCTTAACCATGTATGCTTATGATCACATGAAAGAATGAAAAATTAAAATCTATGAGAAGTGCATGATAAAATTTCAATATGAATAACTAAGATGTATATTGGTATCCATGAATATATCACTTGATCTTTAAGCAATACAACATGATTATGAGCATTGGTAATATTGTCATGATCTTGGTATTTGAATGATGCATTATGCATGACAAATTTTTTTCAAGTTTTTTTTCACAAATATGAATGTTGAGCACCATATGCATGATGGAAAATTCCAAGATGTCACAACACACATGAAATAAGAATGTCTAATATGAAATATGATATTGAGTTTTGGCATGATTGAAAAGTGTGTGATCATATGTTCTTTTAAATGTTTACCCTTTTTGATTGATGTCAAAAGGGGGAGTAGTATTTGGAGAGCAAAAATTTTGGCTTGAATGTTGAGCACGTTGAACATGATAGTATTTGAGCATGATAGCATGATAGAGAAAAACCATATTTGAGCATGTTGAGCATGATAAAAATGAAAAATTGGGCAATGAGCATGTTTGATCTTGAATCTGCAAATTGTTAAAATAATGCTTATTGTAAGGGGGCGTAGAATAATGCTAGTTGTAATGGGGAGATTTTTTTTATGCTTATTCATATTTTTTGCTCCTCATTTGTCATCATCGAAAAGGGGGAGATTGTTAACCTAACTAAACTTTTCTATCCTATTTTGATGATAACAAAATGAATGATGTTTTAACATATGATATTAAGTGATGTGTTTTAGGTAAAAGAACTCTCAAGGTTGATAGGTTGAAGCTCAATGTTAATCTAGTGAAAGCTTCTCATAATGTTGAAGGTAATGAATAACAAATGAAGAAATTTAAGGCCAAGCAAACCCAGAGTCAAAAGTGAACCTCAAAAGGCTGAAGGAGGCTAAAAAATTTAAGAAGACCATAATTAGAAGCACTGTTGTAAGTACTTCAAAGTCAAATGCTAGTTAGATATGTGAAGCTCTCATAAGTCAAAAGAAACTAAGAAACACCTTGTTAAAAGAGCTTAAAATATGTTTTTTTTTTTCATTTTGAAGCTCATTAGGCAAAGAGACTTAGAGACTTTAGTTTAAGTCTTGGAACGCATTTTTCCAAGGTTAAACAAGTTAATATTCCAAGATTAATTAAGCAAAGAAGAGTTTAATTCAACAATTTAATTAAATGAGAAAATTGTTCTTTGGAAAAATTTTGAATTTCAAAATTAGTTCAATAATTTAATTAAATGAGGAAATTGTATTTTGGTAAAATTTTGAATTTCAAAGTTAATTCATTAAGTTAATGCTACCTAATTAAATGAGGAAATTGTTCCTTGGAAAAATTTTGAATTTCAAAATTAATTCAATAATTTAATTAAATGAGGAAATTGTTCTTTGGAAAATTTTAAATTTCAAAATTAATTCAATAATTTATTGCTACCTAATTAAATGAGAAAATTATTTTTTGAAAAATTTTGAATTTCAAAATTATTTCAATAATTTAATGCTACCTAATTTAATGAGGACATTATTCTTTGAAAAAGCCTATCAATACCTCTTTGGGTAACGAAAAAAAAATAAGATAGAAAAAACACAAGAAGAGAAATCAGATAAAATTTGAAATTCATCTTGTGCTAAAATTCTCCTGAAGTTCTTCTTTGCTCACATCTTTTGTTCGAGAGAAATTCTACAATTTTGGTAGATTGAAAATATCAAAGTTCGGTTCCAGGTTGCAATTCTATTTCTCTTTTAAACGAACCATTGGTGACTTCTAAAAACTTTAGAGCTTCATATACTCTAATTTGCTTTGGTTTTTTTGAAGTAAAATTTACATCTCAATTTGTACAACCTACTCTAAATTTTGAGAATATTTTTTGTACGCAGAATTTATATTATATTCTTATAGATTGTAACGATTCCAGGTTTTCTGGATCGTTAGCTAGATTGTACGCTTAGAGAGGTGCTACTCTAGCCTTCTGAAGGAGTGTGTAAAGGTATTGTTCCGCCCGGTAAAGGAACAGGTTTAGTGAATCCTTTGGTGGTTTTTCCAAAGGCGAGGATGTAGGCTGTGTTGAAGCCGAACCTCATAAAATCCTGTGTCTCACTCTCTCTTTCCCTTACTCTTTATTTTTAGCATATTTATATTGCGTGGATGGTTTAAATTTGAAATCATATACACTACGTATATTTGGAAATCAAACAAACTTAAAGTTTATTTTTTATTTGGGTTGCGGAAACTGAAAGGGAGTACATTGGTTAAACCATACTTTGTGGAAACCATACGGGAGTACGCTACTTGGTTAAAACACCCAATGAAAATTAACTAATAGTTTACTTGAATTCTGAATTTTGGGAAAAGTGTGGATGTGTGGTTGTAAATCATATAAAAGAAGCAAATTTATTTTAACAAATATATCATTCAACTACAGGGCTTGATTCCTATTTATAAGGCATACATAAACAAACAACCGTCCTAATTTCTTACTACTGTATATCTTAATTTTGGTTTGGTTGTTTGCTTTCAAATTGTGTTTGATTAGTTTGGATAGTGTGGTTGATTGAAAAGTTGTTTGGTGATTTAGTTGTTTAAGTGCTTGTGTTGTTGATTGTATAAAAGAAACCAAGTTATTGTGTGTTTGAAAAATTAAACAAACAAGTAAAAGAATTGGTTAAACAATAAAAGAAGTTAAGTATTCTTGAAAGGAATTAAAAAGAAAGTTTTTAGATTCCCAATTCACCCCCCTCTTGTGAAGCTATCCTAATTTCAATACCGTCAACCGTGCTCAGAGAGTATGCAGCTCCCCAGTTCACTGGATTGAGGGGGCTAATTTGACGAGGTTGCAGCTAGTCCCACGCCTGGGAGAGTTTGCAGTTTGGTCGAGCTGACGTAGTGTAGAGTATAGTGACTCACCTGGAGGGCCGACCAAGTCAAGTCCCACCTACGGGCCGCACAACCCTGTCATGAAGTGTCAAATCATGACATACAGAATCTTAGGGAAAAAGCACAGTTATTTATATGTATATAGTTTTACCGCTTTTGTTGTATATAGTATGATATAGCAGTATGAATGATAGAAAGTTCAGATGATGTAAATGTTTTAAGCTACTATACATATGTTTTAAAAATTTTCTAGATCATGCAGTTTTATATATATTGATGTTATAGTTTTACGACTCAGTTGCCACACACTAGTAATAGTATATTTCCACTTACTGAGCGTCGACTCGCCCCATTACTTTAACATTTTTCAGGTGAGCCAGTTAGGCGAGCAGATCAGGCTCACGGATAGAGATCACTTGGTCACCCTAGTTATAGGGTAAGTTTTGTGTAGGTTTTTGTATTTTTGGGGTAGTTGACACTGGAGACAGAGATGTATTATGTAACTATGGTTGAAAATACTGGATTCTGGTATTGTGTGTGTGTGTGTGTGTGTATATATATAGAGATATATATATGTGTGTGTGTGTGTGTGTGTGTGTGTGTGTGTGTGTGTGTGTGTATGTGTATATGTGGTTATGTGATTTATGTTTCCCGTTGCATAGGGGTGCCCATTATATTCAAATATTGGAGTAATTTGTTATTAAAAAAAATGGTGAGAATTTTGAGGATGTTACATCTAAAATAGGGAAGGGGCAAGAGAGTAACAAGTTGCATAACAGCCCTAGGGGGTTAGGACATACAAGTAAGTTCTGGTCCTACACCCTCTAGATGTCTCACATACTAATGCCCTAGGGGGTTCTAACCTAATGTAGCATGCCCAAAAAAATTGTTCCATGAAATTGCATCTCTATCAGTCATGTACTCGAACATTTTGTGTGCCTTTATTAAATTGTCAAATTTTGCATACATACCTAGAACTACATTGTCTCTCACGCTATTTGATTTCAGCCTAAAAAATAAGTACAACTTATTAGGCAAAGAAGAATCGGCCCAACTGACAAGCAAAGCTCGTGAGACCAGAAGACTGCCCAACAAATGAGCATAGCTCATTAGGCGAGATCGGCCCAACTGACGAGTAAATCTCGTGAGGCTCGAAGAGTGCCCAAAAAATGAACATGGCTCATTAGGCGAGATAGGCCCAACTGACGAGCAAAGCTCGTGAGGCCAAAAGACTACCCAACAAATAAGCATAGCTCATTAGGCGAGAACAGCCCAACTAACGAGCAAAGCTCGTGAGGCCAGAAGACTGCCCAACAAATGAGCTTAGCTCATTAGGCAAGGTCCCCAGCTGACGAACAAAGCTCGTGAGACCAAAAGAATGCCCAACAAATGAGCACAGCTCATTAGGCAAAGAAGGCCCATCTGACAAACACAGCTCATGAGGCCATATAACCGCCAACAAATGAGCACGACTCTCTAAACAAAAAAGGCCCAATGACAAGCAGCTCAGAAGAAACAGCTTAGCAAGATTTGCCTTCAAGGGCAGCTCGACTAATTGCTCGGCGAAAATAGCTTAGCGATAATTGCCTTGAAGAGCACCTTGGCAAAACTTGCCCACGAAGAGCAACTTGGCAAAAAATGCCATGAAGAGCAGCTCGAAAAGAAAATGATACGACGAACAACTCTTTTAGAAATATCACGACGAGTAGCTCGATAGAAAATTTCCATGAAGAGCAGCTCGGCAAAAATAGTTCGGTGAGAATTGCCTTGAAAAGCAGCTCAACAGAAGTTGCCCACGAAGAATAGTTCGGCAAAACAACTCTGCAAGAAGTGCCTTGAAGAGCAACTCGGCAAAAGATGCCCACGACGAGCAGTTTAGTAAAAACAGCTCGGTAAGGAGTGCCTTGAAGAGCAGCTCGGCAGAAGATGCCCATGAAGAGCAGCTCGACAAAAATAGCTCAGCAAGAAATTCCTTGAAGAGCAGCTTGGTAAAACAGCTCGGCAAGGAGTGCCTTGAAGAGCAACTTAGCAGAGGATGCCCATAAAGAGCAGCTTGGCAAGAAGTGCCTTGAAGAGCAGCTCGGTAGAAGATGCCCATGAAGAGCAACTCCACAAAACAGCTTGACAAGAAGTGCCTTAAAGAGCAGCTCGACAGAAGATGCCCACGAAGAGCAGCTTGGCAAAAATAGCTCGACAAGAAGTGACTTGAAGAGCAGCTCAGTAGAAGATGCCCACGAAGAGCAGCTCGAAAAAATTGCCCGGCAAGAAGTGCCTTGAAGAGTAGCTCAGTAGAAGATGCCCATGAAGAGAAGCTCGAAAAGAAGTGCCTTGAAAAGCAGCTCAACAGAAGATGCCCACGAAGAGAAGCTCGATAAAAACAACTCGGCAAGAAGTGCCTTGAAGAGCAGCTCGACAGAAGTTGCCCACGAAGAGCAGCTTGGCAAGAAGTGCCTTGAAGAGTAGTTCAGCAGAAGTTACCCACAAAGGACAACTCGGTAAAAACAACTTGATGAGAACAGCTCGGCATAAACAGCTTGGCAAGAACAGCTCGACACAAATACTCAATCGAAATCCGACTCAGCAAATCGGCTTAGCAAAGCCTTGTTCACCTCCACCTCGGCTCATACTAGCCGATGCCCCTCAAGTTCGGCGTGGCAAAGCCAGAAGTGCCACAAGATTGGCTCGGGTAAGTCGAGCATACCCCAAATCCAGCTCGGCAAGCTATAGATAAAGAAGTAGCTGAAGAGGGTGTTAAAAAAAATTTCCGGCGGCAATGCCCAAGTAAGAAATCTTCCATTAAGAAATCACACATCATTACCTTGGATCGAGTCATGACCCAAATCAAACACAACTAGGCTCCACAAAAACCCAATAGGAACAAATTTTAAACTTTAGGAACATGGTTCAAAACTTTGAAACTAAGGAGGGGACAACTGATATGCCTTAAATATATCAGCTTATAAAAGGAAGTCAAAACACAGCAATCACTACCCAAGTCAAATCCTCTATTAAGAGCAATTAACTATAATCCAATAATGAAGGGAGAGATCCACGCTGGCACTTTAAACCTTCGGAGTGATCCATACCCCCGCATCATAATAACGGATTATGCCAAGGGTTAAACCTCGCCACTATAAAGAAGGGTGATGCAAAAAAACCAACGTAACTCACTCTTAACCCACTTTACTGTTGCATTCAACCTCTTTGAAGCGCTCCCTTACTTAGGCATCGAAGTGATCCCTCGGAGTACACCCCAGGTCCTCCAAGCCTACTGTGTTTCCATCATTTTCAGGTCATCGAAAGTTGGAGAGCGACGGTCGCAGGTCATCGCCAATTTTATCCCGCAACAGGCCTTAATCTAATGGCCAAAGGTCATTCAACTTCAACCTTCATCCATTTTCATGCGGATCTGATTTTTTGTGCTATATTCAAGCAATTATCTAGTTCATAAAGAAGGAACACAAGTTCATTACATATTTACATCTTTATATTAGGGGAAAATATTCCTGATTCAACATTTAGTCATCATTATTTTACTCTACCTAATCAAGTGTTCTCCTTGTCCTTCTGTCTTAAAAGGCAGTTTTTTTTTTTTTTTTTTTTCAAACTACTATACTTCCTGTGTGGTTGTTAAATCCCATCTATCCAAATGAACTTGGACTACTCACTTTAGCCTTAGTAGCCTCTAAAGCAATCCCCCATATGGGTCAATGATCATGTTATTTTTTTGGATGCTTTGGACAAAACAACATACAGCATGCATGTTCTTTTCTTTTGCTTCCAATTTTTTGGGTAGAAAAGTATTGTTGCTGCTTCTACGAATGACCAGTGTTAGAATTGGTGTTTTCCCAAGAGGGGGGGTGAATTGGAATTTTCAAATTTATCACCTAGGTTAAATAAAATACTCGTATAAAACAACCTAGGGTTGGTCTATATAATTCCAAATGCGCGGATATAAAAGATATGTGGAAATTTAAATTAAGCGCATCATTCACATAATAACATGCGCTTGTGGTAAATGTAACGTGCAGAAATGTAAATAAACACACGATATGTTATCGAGGTTCGGCCAACTATGCCTACGTCCCCGCCTCAAGCTCGCAAGCTAGAGGATTCCACTAATAATTCACTTAAGGGTGGAGCGACACCGTTTACAACCAGGTCAAATTAACACAGGGCTAACCTCAACCTACACCAGGTCAATTAGCGGGGCTGACCTCAACCTACACGCCTTAACAGGACGACGCACCTAGCTTTCCTAACCGGGTCTAAGCCAATCCGGGACTATTCCAGGGCTAGTCTCCCTCTTCAGGCTCGTGCCTGAAAATACAACAATAAGCTTTCAAGTAAAGCAGATGTGTACCCAGATACGCGCAATATCACATACACCACAATATGATATAATATGTAAGCTCAGTGTGGTTTAAGATGTCTACTCTCAAATAGATTTACTATCATTGTAATCAGTGCGTGAGAGTGTGAACACTACAATCTTTGTATCACAAGATGTATTCAATCTAAGTGCTTAAACAAAGATATTATCCAAGCTTCATATATTTCAATCAACAAGTTTTCTCAATGCATATAAGTATATGAAGTTCTAGCAATGTATAAGTTTGGTTTGCAAAAAGAGTTTAATCTTTGTATTCAACTAAAGATATAAATCAATGAATATTGCAACAAAGATTTTTCTCACACAAACAAATATCTCTTCAAAGATTTATCAATACAAAGCACACTAGATATTTGAAAGTATTTTGAAAATGTTTTGCAACCAAAAACAAATACAATCTTCTTAAGATGTTGCAATGAAGGTGCAAATCTTAGAAGATCTATCAAAGTCTTCTTAGGATAGACTTATTAACAAAGTCTCATAAGAATACTTAGGTTTAGCTCTCAATGAAAATAAATCAATCAAATATGAATAGGAGAGCAAACCTATTAAATATAAACACTCAATCGACTTACAAAAGATTTAAGAGATCGAAGAAGGTTAGCATGAGTGAATGGGGATTGGATATGAGTATTATAGGATTTGGGATTTTCAGAGAATTTCTCTTAATCAATATTTTTAATCCCATACTAATTATCCCAAATGAGGGGGTATTTATAGAAAACCCTTGAAATATAACCGTTGGGGACCTATTGGGAATAATTAGGAAGGTTTAATGACCTTTCAAATATTTTAACCCTGTTTAAAACATTTAATTGCGGTAAAAAAAAATCAGGGCAACCCGAGAGGTCCGATCGACCAGAAATGGTTCGGTCGACCAGGACTCAAATGGCTTGGTCAACCAGGGGTATTTTGAACTGAGCGGTCGGTAGACTGAGGCAAGGCGATTTTCCAAATTCCCGAGGTTCGGTCGACCGGGCCTTTTTAAACTGAAGGGCTCGGTCGACCAGACCGCTGGGAATTCTCCCAAGACCCTTCGGTCGACCAGGTAGTTGGAGTACAAAAAGTGGTCGGTCAACCGGGAGGTCAAAATGTTGACCCGGTCAGGGTTCGGTCGACCGGCAAGAAATGAACTATGAAGTTCGGTCGACCAGGCCTTGGTCAAAATGTTAACCCAGGGCCGGTTCAGTCGACCAGGCCAAAGTGAACTGTGTTGGCCGGTCGACCGAAAGTGCACCAAGTGTGCATTTCGGTCCCTTCTTGCAACATATAAACCCTATTCAAGTGCCTATTACATACAAGTACAAAGGTGAGTGTCCTAAGGTCACTTGGGGTCCAATACACCAAAAAAGTCCGGTGTCGGTCGACCGAAGGTCGATCGAAGGTGCACCCAAAGGTCTTTCTACAGTCCTTTCTCATTCATGGTTTGTTTGAGCTTACGTATTATCATGCATGTGATGTGTGTGAGCTTATTACAAACCAAAGACCTATTTACTATTACAGACCTTTCCTACTTAAATATTACAGACCCGAATATAAATTACAACAAATCAATTATATCAAGGGTCTTCAGAGTCTTCGTTTTCCTCCGAGTCTCCGAGTGCCATCATGGGATACTGCCAAGATAAACCTGCACATCAACTTGGCAATCATTAAATACCTGAGTATTTGTCATAATCAAAACAGGGATATGACCTATAAGGTCAACAACCAGTTTTGCACTATTGGAATTGAACCATGCATGGATGTTAAATGCATTGTTTATATGTGAAAATAAAATGTCATGCCCATGCGAATTGTAGGATGATGGAGTTTGGTTTGTTGTCCAAAGAGTTGGCAAAGAAAGTTTATGAGAAGAAACAGAAGAGGAATCGATAGCAAAATCTAGGTTCGCCTTTGAAAACTATTACTGTGAAGAAAATAACCTAGTCCGTTACCATTAAAAGAGAAAAACATCATCCTCTGGTTTCTTCAGAGAAGGAGAAGCCAATGGAAAAACCTGATTGTTAATTTAGGTGTAATCCCAAGTGGGGGGTGAATTGGGTATTTTTAAAACCTTTCAGATTAATTACCACTTAATCTTGATTTCTATGTTTAACAAATTAAATGCAAGAGTTTGAGGCTGATTTAAATTTATTTTATCAATGAATTATTTTTACCCTATTAAGTGTGTGTGGAGTTATTCAACATACACATGCAAGCTAGATATTGAAATGTGATGCGGAAAATAAAAAGATAAAGGAAGAGAGAAAACAAACACATATTTTACGATGTTCAGCCAACTCGGCCTATGTTCTCGCCTTGAGCAACCCACTCAAGGATTCCACTATATCCCTACTCCTTTAACCAGGATGGATCTTCCCTTACATCTGCTGCTTACAAGAAGCACAACTTCCTCCTCACCTGGTTCACAACCCAAACCATGATTACAATATAATATCAAATCTGCAAAACAACTCAAGATTTGCTTCTAACAAAGCTAGTGAGTACAATTGAAATCTATCACATATACATATGATGAAACTTGAAGATCAGTATATATGTAACAATATAATCGTTAGATGAATGATATGCTTCAACACACAATTTCCCTTTTTATCAAAACTCCCAAGTAATAATATAAGTAAAAGCTTTGGAGAAAATTAGGGTTCTAGTTCACTTTGTGAAAATGCACGAATATCAAATGTGAACTTATCAAAAACTTTGTCTTGAATATTATATCAATCAAAATTTAAAAACTTCCTTTCAAATATTCAATCACAATACGATCTTTGGAATATGCAAATACATACATGCATATATATATATATATATATATATATAATATGATTTCCAAAGATCAAAAATTGAATATAATGTTTTGCAAAAAATATCCCATAATAAAATATATAGTTATGAACACTAAGGATATTTAATCAAGTGGTTTTAAGATATAAAAAATATAGAGCTTTTTATGGAATACACACTTGATTCAAAAATATTTAACCAATGGTGAAAGCTTTTCTCAAGTATTGATCTTATCAAAATAATCTCTAAGTAAGTACACTCAAGATCAATCACTCAGCTTATATTCAATAATAGATTTTGAGTTGAAAAGTTCTTTGAAAACTAAATATCAAAAAGTAGATCAGTTTATATGAAGAACTCAATGAGACTAAATATTAAAAAGTAATGTGATTTACCAAACCTCAATATCAAAATGCTTGTACAATAATCACAAGAAAACCTTTTGAGGATCAAAGTAGCTTTAGCTCATATGTGTAGTATAAGATTTGAAATACCAATCACAACCTCATTAGTGTGATCTCCCAAGTTGTGCTAATATGCTCAATCGTATGCCAAAGGTCTGATTTTCTTCTTCTCGAAGTTGTTTCTTATCGTTCTTCTTATTCTTGTTGATCTTAGCATTCGGGCACTAGGGTTTAGATGTTCATTATATAGGTACCTTGCCCTTAGAATGAATCCTAACCGTTGGATCAAAAATTATTTCGTGAGTCCTCTCATTAAAAATTAAATTTTAAAACTTTCCCACTGGTTCAGATGATTGAGGGTTAAGGCCCAAATGACTGAAGTCCCTTAGAGCTTCAAAAAATTAAACCTAGACATAGGTTCAAACGACTAAGGTTAGGGTTCAGTCTTCTGAAGTGTCAGGTTTAGATGACTGAAGTCTAAGTTCAGTCTTTTGAGGTGCTTCTACCAAGTTATGTGTTTCACCATTAATTCTTTAGATGATTGAACTTAATCTTCGGTCTTCTAAAGAAATTCTTCAGACGACTGAATGTTGAGTTCGGTCTTCTAAACTGACCAATTCCTGGATTTTTTATTTTTAGTTTAAAAAATCTACTTCGCTCTCTTTCTTGACTCTTTTATAAAACATTTTTCGGGGTTTTAAAAATATTTCTAAGTCCATAAATATCCCCTAATGATGTTTATGAGATGCATGAGTCCTAAGATCTATCTAGGGTATATGCTGAGCCTCAAATTAAATCATATGAAATATGTGTATACATAAGTTCTAAGTACCTATTCCCATGACGTTTTTGAACTTGTTGATTGCATCTTCACTTTTCTACTCATTAAGTTCCATGGATTGTGCCAAGTTGTGTATACTTTAATTTTCATGGGTTCGATGACTTGTTATCCTTCCGTGCATGCTAAATATTGTTCATATTCACAATCTCAATACACAGATCAAATACCAAATGATTTTTCATTATCAAAATCGAAGTGGACTCATAGAGTCAGTAATATCCTTTTTGCATGGACAACACCCATGATTTATCCTCAATTGCTTCACTCACATTCTTAGGTTCTTCTTGAGATAGAAAGGCAAAATGACTAATCATATTCCTAAGTGAGGATTGTGTGGCTACTCCACGTAATGGTTCACCTATTATTTGATCAATGGTATGATTCTTTATGTACTTCCATTCTCTAGGTGGTTCATTAACCTCATTTTCAATTTGAGTAGTTTCAGCCGATGGTTCCTTAATTTCATTTCTCTTTTCTAAATCATCTTTAATTGATAGTTTTTTTCAATTCCTTGTTTATCTCACTTTCATCTTCATCATTCCTTTTAGAGAAGGGATTTGACTCATTGAACACTACATGAATGGATTCTATAATGGTTAATGTTCATTTGTTGTATACTCTGTAGGCTTTACTTTCTAAGGCATACCATAGGAAGATACCTTCATCTGATTTCATATCAAATTTTCTTAAATGTTCATTGTCTCTAAGTACAAAACATTTACAATCAAAGACATGAAAATATGATATGTTTGGTCTATGGCCATTCCATAATTCGTATGAAGTTTTATTTAGAGATGGTCTAACCAAAACTCTATTTAGAACATAGCAGGTGATATTTACTGCCTCAGCCCAAAAGTACTTAGGTAGTTTATGTTAGTTAAGCATAGTTTTGGTCATTTCTTGTATAGACCTATTCTTCCTTTCAACAACACCATTCTGCTATGGTGTTCTAGGAGTCAAAAAATCCTGAGCTATTCCTGACGAATTACAATTCTTCCATGCTTTGATTTTTAAATTTTTTACCCCTATCACTTCAGATTTTAGTGACAGTGTAACCCTTTTCATTTTGAATTTTCTTACACAAATTTATGAATTGTTCACACGCTTCATCTTTGTGACCTGAAAATAGAACCCATGTATATCTTGAATAATCGTCAACTATAACAAATGCGTATGATTTTCCTCCTAAACTCTGAATTGGGTTTGGGCCAAATAAATCTAAGTGTAACATTTGAAGTGGCCTAGTAGTGCAGATTTCTTTCTTCTTCTTAAAGCTCGTTTTTGCTTGTTTTCCTAGTTGGCATGCATCACAAATTTTATCTTTCACGAATTTAGTCTTAGGCAGTCCCTTAACTAATTCTTTATTAACAAGTTTACATATTAAATCCATGTTAGCGTGTCCTAGTCTCCTATGTCAAACCCAACTAATTTCATTCATAGCAGAGAAGCATGTCACACTCTGTGAGGTTAAGTTATCAAAACATGTGGTATATACGTTTTCATGACGCTCAGTTGTGAATAGTGTCTTATTATTAGTTTTGTGTTCAACAATGCACTTGTCATATTCAAAAGACACTCTATAACCTTTATCACACAGTTGGCTTATACTCAATAAGTTATGCTTTAAACCATCAACCAATAAAACATCATCTATAATTAGTGATGAATCATTACCAACTTTACCTACACCTGTGATCCTTCCCTTAGCATTATCCCCAACAGTGACAAATCCTCCATTCTTGGGTGTGATGGATGTAAACTTTGCTTTATCCCTGGTCATGTGACGTTAACATTCGCTATCCATATACCATCTGTATTTTGAGGAGGATGATCTTAAGCATATCTCAGAGTCATTATGTGCCATTAAACATAGATTTGCAGTCTCGTCATCACTGGATTTAGATTCTAAAATACTTGTGTTGTGTGTATCCCAACCGACTTTTAGCGCCTTCTTCTTTTTCTTGGAAGCTTTCATTAGTTTGGGACACTCAGGCTTGATGTGTCCAACCTCTTTGTCGTTGTAGCAAGTTGGTGGTTCTTCCTTCTTTTTCTTCATGCTTGACTCTCCTCTTTCTGATTTTGAGTTCCAAAATTTTCTATTGAACTTCTTATTCTTCTTTAAGAACTTCCTGAAGTTCTTTGTTAGCAAGGTCATGTCGTCTTTTGTATCAAAATCACTTCCCTCACTGGAGCAATGAGACAAAACCTTAAGTGTAGTGGCTTTAGTTGCTTTACTTTGATCATTTTTCCTCTCATTTATTGCAAGTTCATATATGATAAGCGATCCAATTAGTTCGTCAACTGACATCTCCTTAAGATTTCACACTTCTGCTATTGCAATAGCTTTTGCTTCCCAAACTGGAGGTAGTCCCCTGAGTATCTTCCTGATCAACTCATAAGTAGGGTAAGATTTACCAAGCGCATTTAAAGAATTTGTGATGTGTGTGAATCTAGTGTACTTGGATTGGATAAATTCATCAGCAATCATTTTAAATGCTTCATATTCACTGGTGAGCATGTCTATCCTACTATCTTTTACTTCCTTAGTACCTTCATATGTAACTTCTAATTTTTCCCAAATTTCTTTAGCAGAGTTACATGTCATTACCCTATTAAATTCATTTACATCTAGTGCACAGAATAGCAAGTTCATCATAGTAGCCTTTATTTGTACCAATTTCCAGTCTTTCTCTATATACCCATCTATAGTTTTAGGTACATTTAATTTATCAATTACTTTCATGGGAACATGATTTCCCTTAGTAACTATTTTCCATACCTTCCGATTTACATTTAACAGGTATATGCTCATCCTACGTTTCCAATAGGTGTAATTTACACCATAGAAAATTGGTGGGCTAGTGGATGAGTGTCCCTCACCGAATTGAGTTACACCGATGTGTACCATGTGATCTTTTTACAAATGAACAATTAAGTCTATATAAACCCACTCGGATTAAAAATGTTAATTTAGGTGTAATCCCAAAAGGGGGGTGAATTGGGTATTTTTAAAACCTTTCAGATTAATTACCACTTAATCCCGATTTCTATATATAACAAAATAAATGTAGGAGTTTGAGGCTGATTTAAATTTATTTTATCAATGAATTCTTTTTACCCTATTAGGTGTGTGTGGAGTTATTCGACATACACATGCAAGCTAGATATTGAAATACGATGCGGAAAATAAAAAGATAAGGGAAGATAGAAAGTAAACATAGATTTTACAAGGTTCGTCCAACCCAGCCTACGTCCTCACCTTAAGTAACCCACTCAAGGATTCCACTATATCCCTGCTCCTCAAACCGAGATGGATCTTCCCTTACATCCGCTGCTTACAAGAGACACAACTTCCTCCTCACCCGGTTCACAACCTGAACCGTGATTACAATATAATATCAAATCTGCAAAACAACTCAAGATTCGCTTCTAACAAAGCTAATGAGTACAATTGAAACCTATCACATATACATATGATGAAACTTGAAGCTCAGTATGTATTTAATGATATAATCGTTAGATGAATGATATGCTTCAACACAGAAGTTCCTTTTTTATCAAAACTCCCAAGTAATGATATAAGTAAAGGCTTTGGAGAAAATTAGGGTTCTAGTTCACTTTACAAAAATGCACAAATATCAAATGTGAACTTATCAAAAACTTTATCTTGAATATTATATCAATCAAAATCAAAAAACTTTCTTTCAAATATTCAATCACAATACGATCTTTGTAATATGCAAATATATATATAAATAATATGATTTCCAAAGATCAAAAACTGAATATAATGTTTTCCAGAAAATATCCCACAATAAAATATATAGTTATGAATACTAAGGATATTTAATCAAGTGGTTTTAAGATATCAAAAATATAAAGCCTTTAACGGAATACACATTTGATTCAAAAACGTTTAACCAATGGGGAAAGCTTTTCTCAAGTATTAATCTTATCAAAATAATCTATAAGTAAGTACACTCAAGATCAATCACTCAGCTTATATTAAATAATAGATTTTGAGTTGAAAAGTTCTTTGAAAACTAAATATCAACAAGTAGATCAGTTTATATGAAGAACTCTATGAGACTAAATATTAACAAGTAGTGTGATTTACCAAATCTCAATATCAAAAACATGTACAATAATCACAAGAAAACCTTTTGAGGATCCAAGTAACTTTAGCTTAGATGTGTAGTATAAGATTTGAAATACCAATCACAACCTCAGTAGTGTGTTCTCACAAGTTGTGCTAATATGCTCAATCGTATGCGAAAGGTTTGATTTTCTTCTTCTTGTGGTTGTTTCTTATCGTTCTTCTTGTTCTTGTTGATCTTAGCATCCAAGCATCCAAGCACTAGGATTTAGATGTTCATTATATAGGTACCTTGCCCTTAGAATGAATCCTAACTATTGGGTCAAAAAATAATTCGCGAGTTCTCTCATTAAAAATTAAATTTTTAAACTTTCCCGCAAGTTCAGACAACTAAGGGTTAAGGCCCAAATGATTGAAGTTCCTTAGAGCTTCAAAAAATTAAACCTGGACAAAGGGTTAGACGACTAAGGTTAGGGTTCAGTCTTCTAAAGTGTCAGGTTTAGACGACTGAAGTATGAGTTCAGTATTTTGAGGTGCTTCTGCCAGGTTCTGTGTTTCACCATTAATTCTTCATACGACTAAACTTAATCTTCGGTCTTCTGAAGAAATTCTTCAAATGACTAAGCTTAACTTCGGTCTTCTAAAGTTACATCTTCCGACGACTAAACATTGAGTTTGGTCTTCTGAACTGACTAATTCCTGGATTTTTTCTTAGAACCGAAATGCATTAAAAATGCATGTTCGGTTGACCGTACTTTCACAGTGTAAATTTGTTGGTCGACTGAATTGGTCACCAAGTCAACAATTTGACCACTACACAGTCGACCAAACCTTGTTCAGTTCAAGTCACCTAGTCGACCAAACTCTCTCCAAGTCAACAGTTTGACCAAACGGTCGATCAACCAAAAATCTTAAGCCAACTACATGGTAGACTGAATCCACACGTGTGTTTGGCCAACCGCTTGGTCGACCGAACCACTCCGTACAAATTCACACGGTTAACCGAACCACGCTAAAATGGAAAATCGCCCTTGGGACACTAAGTCTGATCGACCGAATTCTCAACTCAAATTTCGCCCGGTCGACCGATGCTCTTGGGTTGGAAATTTTTCTACCAAGGTTAAAAGTTTTTAAACAGGGTTAATGGTATTAAAATATTTTTAAACAATCCTAATAATACCCCACATGTCCTAAATGGTTATACTTTTGGGGAACTCTATATATACCCCTTCATTTGCAAAAATTAGTATAAGATTAGCAAAATAATTAGAAAATTTTCTCTGAATCTCAAAAAGCCTATTTTTCATATTCAAGTTTTATACTATCATTCTTACTCATCCATATTGCAAATACCACTTAGTAAGAATGCTCTTGTGTTCATCTCACCAAGCTTAAACTCTCACTTGCTCATTTTGATTGAGATTAATTTTTCTTTGAGAGAAAGCTTCTAGTTTTTCTAGGGAGCTTTGTAAATAAGCCTTCTGTAGGAAAACTTCTTAAAGCTTATGAGTTTTGCATTTTCATTGCAATACTCAAGAGTTCATCTTGTATTTTGATTGCTAAAATATTTTATACGTCATTTTCAATAATATCTCTAGTGCTTATCTTTGAGAAATTTATTTTGAGATATTTACTTGAGTGCTAAAAGATCTTTGTTGTTATACCTTTTGATTAAGATTATCATTTTATTACAAAGATCAAATAAATATTTTACAAACCATTGTTCAAATATCTCTTGTAGTATATATTGAGAAAAATTATTTGTTGAGATATTTGAAGTGTGTTTGTGATCTTTGTTTGTGCATTGTGACTGAAATCATTATTTGACACAAAGATCCTATCATTTACACTCTCATGCACTGACTGCAATATTTGCATAAATATTTGAGAGTAGACATTAAGACTACACTGAACTTATCGTATCCTATCTTTTGGTAATGCATTGATTATATTGTGTGTATTGTTGTAGTACATATCTACTTAGTTGAGAAGCACATTTGTTGTACACAAATTTTATTGAGAAATTTGTTGTATTCCAGGCATGGCCTGAGGGGGCGGTAATCCAGCCTGGAAGGATTGTATAGGTTGAGGTCAACCCTATGCTAATTGACCTGGTTGTTTAGGTGTTGCTCCACCCGTTAAGTGAGCTTATAGTGATAATCCTTGTGCTTGTTAGCCAAGGTGGGGACTTAGGCAACTTGCTGAACCTCGATAACATTTCTAGGTGTCATCTCCTTTACTATTTTATTGTGCATGCTTGGTTAAATTTCTATTGCAGTTTAAATTGTGTTGTATATTTACATTGATTTATTTTACATGCACTAGATTGACCTTAGACTTGTGTAATACTATTGTTAGTGGATTAACCTAGGGGATAAAATTTTTAAATACCAATTCAACCCCCTCCCCCCTCCCTCTTAGGATTGCACCAAAGCTAACAAACACGATCCAAGAGACAACCAAGAAAACACTGTATTTTTAGTTCGTAAGATAAATCAGATTTTCCACCATTCATATTATTCAAAATACCGTACCATATATCCTAGGTTTGTAAAATCCCTGTTGAACGGTTGGTTTTTAAAATAAACTTTGAACTTATAAATAAATAAATATATAACAGTTTAATCAGTTCATATTTAATAAAAATCCTGACTTAACTTATTCCCCCTACCTGTTTACTGAGAGAGTTCCTACGACACTCCTAAAGCCCATCCTACGATGATACGAAACCCAAAATCTTGAAAACACATTTCCCCAATTTAATCAACTCAAATCCTAGATTAGCAACCATAAAACATCCTCAGGCCCATATACCCCATTTAACTAGTTATATGCTAGACAGATAGCCCATTTCTACCCTTACCTCAACTTTGGGGTGATGCCTGTAATACCCTAGACCCTTGTGGTAACTTCCGATCGTTGATTCGGGCGATGAACGGCAAAGAATCGTAGAGAGAGAGTGAGGGGCACAATTTTTTGGAGCGAGAGAGAGAGAGAGAGAGAGAGAGAGAGAGAGAGAGAGAGAGAGAGAGAGAGAGAGAGAGATTTAACTTTTTAATCGAGAGGTAACTAAAAATGTATTTATAGGCCATTGATTCGGCCAAATTCATTGACGAAATGGAGTCTTCATCGACGAATTGCAAAAGGGCGTTTGTCGACGAAAGAAGGAGTTCATCGACGAACCCTAAGCCTGAAATTTCTCGTGGTATTTTTTCGTCAACGATGCCTGAACTTCGTCGATGAGCCACAGAAGGGCATTCATCAACGAAATCAGGGAATTCATCGACAAAATGCTGCTTGCCTTTGAATATTTTCCCTTTTTCCTTTTTTTTATTTAATTCTTTTAGTTTCCGGGTTTAGGTTACTACACTTTATCCAATTTCCCAATAGATGAACATTCACTTCCTTATCTAGTTTCTCTATATGAGAACTTCAAATCATCCATTAGTTTTAGGTAGTCATCCCTACATTCAGTCACTCATTTAATTTGTATGGAAGCATAGTCCTATTCAACTGTTTTATATAGGAGCATGATCTATTCATCCATCCATTATCTCACATGAGCATGTCTCCATTCATTTTATTATTTTAGACATTCATTTATGTATTCATTATTCAAGCATGCATTAGTGAAAATAAGCTTCTTTGCTTTTTCCTAAAAGAGATAGAAGACATTTAGTGAGACTTTGTGGATTTTTTTATCAACCACATAACCACTGTATGAGAGTTGTTTTTAAAGGAAAAATATATTACATCATCAAAACAACAAAGGAACCAAGATCATTACTTTTACAAAAAAGACCTTTAATACATAGTTCAGTGCCCAATAAGCATTCACAAGATCGCTTGGTTATTGAGCATTTAAAACTACATCATTTCCTTAGCTTCATTAAATAATGATTTTACCAAGGCAATGGCCAAAGGCTCATTTGACAATAACTTTAAGTGTGCTTAAAGGGAAGAAAAAAAGAACACCCATATAAATACCAAAATCAAACATAAAGATATGCCCTGTTGATGAGAAAGAAGTTTGAAATATTCATCTAAACCATTAACCATTTAATCTTCATTTCAACTATAAACCATTTAATCTTCTCTTCTTGATCATTCGTCATCTCTTTTTTAAAAAAAAAAAAACCAAAAAAAAAAAAGTTAACTTTGCTTCATATTTTGAGAAAAAATAGTTGTCTTCCATCTCAAATAGGGCATTAATAACATCCATCTATTGAGTAAAAATTATTTCCCTCCCACCATTTATTGGTTTCCATTTCCCTTTTTCTTAGCATGTTATCGAGTGACATAAAAAGTTCAATAGCAATAGGAAAATCAAGCTCTAGAACCAACATCTTCAGGTCGAACTAGTCAAGATTTTCTTATTTATAAACCAATCTTGCACATAATGGGAAAGGGTTTAATGCTTTGCAATTCTAAATGCAACTCCTTTTAGTCTACTTCCTGGCTAATAGCTACAAGGTGAGTGGTTTTGCATAAATATGAGGGTTCTCTTTATAGCGCCATTGTATAATTATATATGTCTGGCATGAAGAATGATAATTTTTTTACTACCCTTATTGAATCACAAAAATACCCATATTTCCCCTTTTGAGCTCAAAAGAAATTTTTTTTCACAACCCAACCCATACAAAAGCAACTTCCTTTGTTTGTGTACAAAGTGAGAGTAATCGTTATGTGAAGTTAGGGACCATCAATCTCAAGAGGTTAGTAGAAGCCAAAAAAAGTGAATGCTTATGAATAGATTGCATTTGGCCTTGATACATAAAATATCAAGATCTTTAGGGTGACTAATGTCAACTAAGCCTTTATAATATACTTCATCTCCCAATAAAACAGACTTCTATATAGGTATTCAATTTACTAGTGTTGGAAAAGAATGAAATAAGCATATACCAACATGTTGTAACATTCCCTCAAGGCAACTCAATGAATAAAAAATATTTAAGGATGAATGGGTTGATACAGAAGGTTTTAATATATGCAATACATTATAGATGTTTGGAGTTGCCACTGAATATTTTTTCTATCCTTGATGTGATTAGTCACCTAATTATCAATTTTAGCTACAAGATAAAAGAGATTTATCTTATCAAACTAAAATAGTACGGTTTAGTAAAAGTCATTCTTAGAGCATGGGTTTGAGAGTATAATTATGCATGTGAAAGGTACTAAAGATAAAGGCACCCCCATAATGATCATTACACGAACAGTATTTAGTTAACATATAGGTTGGCATTAACACGATGATCATTCATTATATTAGATTTAAGTATTTTTATCATATCTTCAAATATTGGTTTACTTTACTAATGTACCAACACTCTCGACGATACTCTTGACCAAATGAGTAGATTTCTTACTTTCGGCTTGCTCATTTTTATATTTTATGTTTTCACTTGCAAAATTAATTGAGAGGTTATAATTTGAGCTTATTTTTTGTGCTATGCTTGGTTGAGTGAAAAAATATATTTCCTAATGAAATAATGTATGATCAATCATCTTTTGATCGTGTAATGATAAGTTCCTTTTGTGAAAGAGGATTTCTTGTGGTTTGTGTTAGAGAGGTGTTGTACATTTGGTTTGATTTTCACCTCGAAGAATGTCAAGGTTAGCAAAAGTTTAAGGAGGTACTTTGAAAGTGAATGTAGGCATTGAGTTTGGATTAGACCACTATGCATGAATTGTAGTGTCTTTTTTTTTCACTTATAATTTTTAAATTTATAACATTGTTTCTATCGTGTGCGATTGATTGACTGAATTTTTATGAAATATTTTAAAATTTTTGAATTTAAAATTGTGCACCAACCTAATTAGCACAGAGGGGTTGTACTTGCACAAACAACTAATAAGGATCCTGGATTACACCATATAAACAAACAAATTTAAAGAAGGTTTCCTTTATCTATGTGATCGTTTGTAGATATTGTGATAAAGATTGTTTTTAGCTAATAATTTAGGAAATCATTTAAGACATTGACGTAAAAAAGTTTTTAAATGCAAATGTTGATAGTAGGAGATTAAAAAACACAAGATGTTGTAACATTTAGAATATTTAAATTATTATTATTATTATTATTATTATTATTATTATTATTATTATTATTATTATATATGTATAATTTAGATTAAAAATCGATAAAAGAATAAATGAAATCAATGAATTCTACATTTAAAATAAATAAATAAAATAATAATTTAAATATTCTACATGTTAAGTTGTAGATAAATGTTGTGATATCTGACTCATATACTGAATGGGATGCATGTACAAGGAGAGAACATGGTGGAAAAATCAAAGTGTTGGTGGAGCAGCAGGGAAACCATCAACGGATTGACTGCAACCATCAACGGTTTAGCACCCAATTTCAGACAATTTCCATTCTGTCTGATATTGGCGACGGTTTTGGCTATAGAACCTAGCACATATTTTTTGAATTTTAAAAGGGGGGACGTTAATATGGTTGGGGTTGGAGGAAAAACCTCCGAGAACTTTATTTCTATGTCATCTCATATGTATTTGTAGAGGATGGGTGTAAAAGAAGAGTGTTGTACATTGTTCATGTCTTTTGTATAAGAAGATTGTGAATTTTGTCATTTGCTCCTTTGGATGTAAGCATTGCCGAACCACATAAATCCATGTGTTTTTATTGCTTTCATATATTTGTTGTTTTTGTGGATTGTTTTGTATATTCGTCATTAAGTGTTGCAGTGTGTGTTTAATCCTATATATATTCTGCTATTCAATTCATTTTTCATAACAAATTGGTATTAGGGTGTTGTTGTTATGGCCTCTAGATCTTCATCTACAAAATTTGATGCTGTCAAGTTTGATGGAACTGAGAATTTCGATTTGTGGCAGAGAAGGATGAAGGATCTCTCAGTGTGCAACAAAACATAATGAAGGCCTTATATGGAATTCAACCAAAAAGCATGAATGGAGCAAGTTGGAATGAATTGGAGGCAAAGGCAGTATCAACCATCTGACTGTGTTTGGCTGATGAGATGTTGTATCATGTCATGGATGAGGATTCTCCGGCAATAGTTTGGTGAAAACTAGAAAGCCAGTATATGTCTAAGTCTTGATCGAACAAATTATTTCTTATGAAAGAGTTGTATTGGCTTAAGATGGTGAAGGGTTCAAATTTGAACCAACATATCAATGCATTCAATTAGATTGTGAGTGATTTGATGTGTGTTGATGTAAAGTTTGAGTAGGAAGACAAGGCACTGATTCTATTGAATCCCCTACCTATGTCTGACATGTATGAGAATTTGGTTATCACTCTAACATGGGGTAAAGAAAGCCGGAATTTGGAAGAGGAGACAAGCACATTGCTTAGTTTTCATCAAATAAAAATGGCCAATGATGAAGTTTCATATGGTGAAGGGCTTGTGGTAAAAGCAACCAAGAATGTGGAAGACGTAAGTCCCGGAGTGGATCTCAGTTGCAGTTTGGAAGAGGAAAGGCATAAAGTGTTTTAGGTGCAGTAAAATTGGGCACATAAGACCAGAATGTCTAAAGTGGAAGAAAGGGAATGTTGAAAATTAGCAGGGGTCCGTCAAAATCTGTAGGGAGCAGTGATGGTGATATGTTATATGTTTCATTGGGTTCCAAGTGCCTCCCGGGTTCTTGGATCCTAGATTCTGGATACTCTTATCACATTACAGCAAATAAAAAATGGTTCAATGCCTATAAGCCAGTTAATACTGGTTGTGTTTTTATGGGAAATGATATTTCATACAAAATAATTGGTATTGGAAATGTCAAAATCAAAATGTATGATGGTGTTGTAAGAACCTTATGTGATGTAAGACATGTACCAGATCTAAGGAGGAATGTGATTTCATTAGGCACTTTAGATTGTAGCGGATATAGTTACAAGTTTGAAAGTGGGGAAATGAAAGTGTATGAAGGCGACTCGATAGTGAATGAAAGTACAAAAGGTAGCTGAAAATATCTATACACTGCAGGATAATACAACATTTTTAGGTGGAGCTGCATCTGTAGAATTTGAGTCAAATATTTTGTGGCATATGCAGTTAGGGCATATGGGTGACTACATGTATTTAGAGGTTTGGGGACCGATGAGAATAGAATTATAGGATAGACATATGTGTTTCATGGGTTTATCACGAAATGTCTTGGTGTATCTCATATGACACAAGTCTGAGGGGTTTACCAAGTTTAACTTGTGGTTGAAGTGGAGAACTTAACTGGGAGAGAGATCCTCATATCAGAAATTTGGGACTGAGTATGCTAGTTTTGTTCAAGGAATTTTGTGAGCAGGGCAAGTTATATATAGGGCTTGCAAGGAACTTCTTGGTGTAGTGAGTGAGTATGACACGTTTCTTGTTTAACCGATTGCCAAAGGTATCACTAGATGGGAGAGTTGCAAGAGAATTGTGGGCAAGTTTTGCAGTAGACTACTCGAATTTAAGTGGATGCCCACATGTGCACGTTTATAGTGATGTTGGATCTAGGCTTGGTGTTATATCTAGATAGTACATCTTTTTAGGCTATAAGAAATATGGGTTCAAGTTGGGTGATCTTGTGGCAAACAAGGTGGTGATCAGTGGAGACATGACTTTTGGTGAAAAAGTCATGGGGCAGTGTACTCCGGTAAAGGAAGAGAAACAAATGTCATAAAACTGCAATAGCAGCAGTAGCAGCAAACATATAATTCAAGTGGAGTAAGATACTTAAGGCAAAAATGCAGGGAGTTCTATCTTGGGTCAACGGTATTGCAGGAATGGGCATGTGATGCAGGTTGAGCTACAAACTCAGGGCAGAGATGACATTGTTCATATTGCAGGGAGTTTTACCTCGAGAGACTTGCAGGGTTACGGTGGGCCTAGGTGCACTATCAGACCACCACTCAGGTATAAATTTGGCATTCTGGTGTTTTATGCATTCATTACTACCAAAAGCAAGGTTCCTACTATTTTTCAAGTTGTAGTGTACAAAAAAAAAAGGAAAAACATATGGATAAGTGTTATGGTAAAGGAAATGGAGTTACTGTATAAGAGTCAGATGTGGGAGTTGGTGAGGCTTCCAGTAGGGAAGAGGATGATAGGATGCAATGGGGTGATGTATCTATTTTTTGTGAATGACATGTTATTAGCTGGGAAGACTTTAACTGAGGATAATCAGTTGGAAACTCTATTGAAGGGTTTTGACATGAAGGTTTTGGGTACGAAAAAATAGGGTCTTGGTTTAAAGATTCGCATGGACAAAGCTACAGGGAGATTTGTGTTATCTTAGAGTGGCTTTGTGGATAGAACTAAAAGGAGATTGGTGTTATCTTAGGGTGGCTTTGTAAACATAACTACAGGGAGACTTTATTTGCCGTCTCGGGGGGGGGGGGGGGTTCTATAGAGAATCAATGTAAAATTTCTTCCGCTTGATACCCAATGACGGATAGTGAAGTCTTTGATATGTCAAAGGTCCCCCATGCTGATGCAATGAGGCATTTCAGCAGGCAAAAGAGCGGTCCGTCAATTGTGATATTTGTTGAAGACTATGTAGGGGGATTTGATGATAGAAGTCTTACAGTAGGTTTTGTGTTTACTGATGTGAGAAAGTCTTGTTGGAAGCCCAGGGCAAAGTCGCAAGTTGTTACATATACAATTGAATCGGGGTTATTGACAGAAATCAAAGCTGACACGGGCAAGTTCAAGCATTGCTTGGACTTGGTTTTTGTCTCCAATTGTCAGATGAGAGGTGTTCCCAACCAAACGTCCCAAGGTCAAGGTGCAACAGCAGGCTATGTTTTTGGTTTCTCCTAAGAGGTGTATATTTGCTAAGGGGGAGATTGTTGTGATATGTGGCTTATATAATGAATGTGATGCATGTACAAGCAGAGAACATGGTGGAAAATCAAAGTGTTGGTGGAGCAACAAGGAAACCATCGACAAATTGACTATAAACGTCGACGGTTTGGCACCCAATTTCAAACAATTTCTATTTTTTCTGAAACCATTGACGTTTTGGCTCGGGAACCCAACGCAATTTTTTTGAATTTTGAAAGGGGGATGTTAATATGTTGGGGTTTGGAGGGAAAAGCTCTGAGAACTCTATTTATATGTCATCTCATATGTAATTGTAAAGGATGGTTGTAAAATAAGAGTGTTGTACATTGTTCATATCCTTTGGATAAGAAGATAGAGAATTTTACCGTTTGCTCTCTTGGATGCAGGCATTGTCAAATCATGTAATTCCTTTTGTTGTTATTTCTTTCATATATTTGTTATGGTTGTGGATTGTTCTATATATTCATCATTAAGTGTTGCATTGTGTGTTTGATCCTATATATATATCACAACAATAAAAATGTAGTTATGAATAGACAATCATTTAACATGAGATAAGATATGTTAATTGTAACGGCCCGAAAATTATAATGATTGAAATAATTAGGAAGATAATGAATGGGATAGATAAATAAAGAATAAGGGAAGAAGGAAGATTTAAAAGAAGAATAGTAGACCTCATCGATGAATGTTCTATCCTCGTTTATGAGTGTTCTTCTAGAAATTGTTGACGAAGTTCAATCCCTCATTGATGAAGAGATCTCGAATGAGTAAATTTCAAATTTTAAGTTTCGTGGACAAACGCACCCACTCGTCAACAAAGTTTGTCTTCTCGTCAACGAGGCTACGTGGTAACACCATGTATAAAAGGGTTTGGGGAAGCTTCTTGGAAAAAAAAAAAAAAAAAAAAAAACTTATTTTCCTTCAATTATCTCTCTCTAAAATGTCCTCTCTACCTTCTCTCTACAAATCCGGCCTGGATTCAGCCCGAATCGTCTTCTAGGGAAGATTATCTACACATATAGCGGAGTAGATTTCTAAACTAGGCTTTTCGGGAAATGCTCCAAAGTTGAGCTAAGGGTTAGAATTCTTAGTTTTTGGGTTTTGAATGCTTATTTGAGGTTTATAGGTTGAGGAAATGTAGAAATAGTAGGTTATTTGGGGATCATCTTAATAAACTAGGGTTTTTGTTTTAGGGTTTGGGTGAGCGCCACAGGCATCATTTAGGGTTCCTGTTGGCGTAGTTCAAGAAAGCAGGTGAGGGGGAATATATATATATATTAAACCAAATTTTTATGAATTAAATGGATAAATGGATTATGTTATGTATATATGTATATGTTTTCTTATGGGTTTTAAAATGCCAACCGTTTAAATTATTATTTTTGAGCTTAGGACTGTTTTATTAATTATGTATATGTGAAAGATTTTTTAGGATAATTATGTAAGAAATTAAAGGTATATTTCAGTATATAATTGTTAAAACTAGGTTGGCTTATTTTACAGGAAATGTATGAATTTTACTACTAAATTATGTGACATGACAAAAATGGAAATTCTATGTTGAATTATGTTATATGTATAAGATACAGGTTATACAAGGAATGCAATGAGAATGAAAAGGTTATATGAACTATGTTGCATGTGATTGTTAATGTAACCATGTAAATGATGAACAACTGAAATGAGCTGTTAACTAACTGATGACAGTTAAAAGGAGCTGTAGTAGCATATTTAGCGCATATCTATGTGGACTAACCGATGTACAACTAAAAGGAGCTGTAGTACGAATGCATGAAATGAAATGAATGGAATGAAATGCAAGGGAGATGAAATGGAAATGAAATGTGAAATATGAACAATGTAAAATGGGAAAGAGCCACATAAAGTGAAATGCTATGAAATGTCAAAGATGAGAACATGAACAAATGAGAAATGCAAGATAAATGACAAACAAAGTAATATATAATTGCAGTATCAGTATTCACGCTAGTATGATATGTATTTATATGAGCGGGAAAAAGCTCTTTGCTTGAGAGCTTACTGAGAAAGGCGAGTGTCCTAGTAGGTATCAGATGTAGCAGTAGGCTGCATAACGTATTAGGGCGAAGAGAAATTACTTGTGTCGGCGGGTAAATTTCCTTATTCTTGGGAGCCTTTGCTGGTAAACCTTTGTATGAACAGTGTGAGTACGAGAGTATTTTTTCACCTGAGGGCTTATTGAGTAAGGTAAGTGCCTTGATATGCTTCAGTTGTGACCATTAGTTGCCTAAAGTATCAAAGCAGAGGAGTGCTACATGTATGAGCGGGTAATCACCCCAATCCTTAGGTATTCTCGTGAGTAAAATACCTTACATGTGTTTAATCAGACTCAGGAAAGGATTTTAGAAATTATGATAATGATTTGAAAATGATGAATACATATACATATGTTATTTACAAACCTCTCGTTGGCCACACGTTAATTTAATATATTGTTTCTCCTCTTATTGAGATGTGTCTCACCTGAATACAAATTTATCTTTTTGAGGACCTCCACGTGATCGAGCTTAGAAAGCTTGGAGCTGTTATAGCATTTTTGAGAAAAATGGTATAAACTTGCGATAATATTTTGGGTTGTATCTAAGTTTTATGTTTTATGTTTTAAGTCTTCTGAGAAATGGATTATTGTAAATACTAGATGTTGGAGATTTGTATATATGTGAATGCAGGTTGATGAATGGTTTATTTTGGAATGTAGATAGATGTAGAAAACTCTGGTATTATTTGTTGAGGATTGTAGTTGTGTTTTCCGCTGCGTACTTGTTAATAGAATAATAGGTACAGGAAAATGGATTACATGGCACCCAGGTCCACTCAGGTGGGTTCAGGGCGCCACGAAGTACGATTTATTCAGGTATAATGCACCGGACCATGTTTTAGAGTTCGGTGCATTACATTCATAATCTTAAGTGAGGATGTACACACTTTACTTTCAGAGTAAGTATTCAAATGCCACTACTTAGGTGCAATGATATGCTTCAACCATGAACAATAAGAAGTTTCATGCTAGTATTTAGACACATATAGTAACTACTAAATTGGATCAAGGCCAAGTTATTTCATAAATTTAATTCTTTCAATAAATAAGGTTTATTATGCCATTATTGCATATGTATTCACTTTGATAGCGTGAATTGGTAATATCTAATATAGGCATATTGCGTTACATTAATGAATGTGATATAAGATAAGTCCTAACAAAAAAAAAAACTCAAATTTGGTTAGGGCTAATACATTTATAATAACATAGTGCACATGACTTAATAAATTGGCTAACAGGATTTGATAAAAAAGTAACCCAACAAGTTCAGTTGATTTGATTTGATATAAAATGTTATTCATTATTTTTTTAATAATACATTGAAGAATATGTTATTATTAATTAGTCTTTAATTAGAACTAAAATAATAAATAAATAAATAAAAGAATACTAGACAAATCCTTATACTAAAAGGCATATAAAGGCTTCATAGAAACTCAACTATTTTGAGTGATAACCTCTTACCGTAAAAAGGAAGGAAACTTTAGAATAGAGTACCAAAAGAGGGCCACTACCTTTCTAGTTTGCATAGATGCAGCAAGCGATCGTCATTAAATAAAGTTATGTGAATCATATTGGAGGCAAGACACTTACTCTATTATGAGGTAACTGCAACCCTTTTTGCAAACAATTCTCAAAGATGTGAGATTTAGTATTTGATTCCTTAATGAAGATGAAAATTTGTTCACACTAAGTAATTAGACATATGCAAACCTATATTGTACTCTAATTTTCATTAAATTCAATGGCAATGATATTTTTTATTCCCCCATTGGGCATAGTACAATATCCCCATACCTATCCTCTAGAAATTAATGGCTGTGATATATTGGCAAATTTTAAACATTTTTTTACATGATATGTGCACTAAGTCCAAATTAAAGCTCTCAAAAGAAATCAAAATGCAAGCAATAATAGAAAATGAAGTTTCTTAGAAAATAATTAAGCGTTAACACATACATACTATTATACAGTCACATTTGATTTTCAAAATCAAATTCCTTGACGCAACAACTTCAAATGAAGAGATGTAGACCTAATATCCCAATACAACCCTACCTCATCTCCCGTACTAATAAATCTGTTTCGGACTAAGTCCATCCACCCTAGAAGGTAAGATTCATGTGATCCCCTCTCAAAAAATGTATTCTCACCACTACACACTCTAGGGTTATTGCTATCAGTAAAATCTCTTACCATGATAGATAGCTTATTACCCATTACAACATAGTTGGCCATTTCTAGGGTCCAATATCGGAAGATGTGATTGAACATTTCATAATGGGATAACACAAGCTTACCGTTCATAATTTCACTATTTGTGGGGCACTTTCTAATCCTCCATGGATTGTTAGGGTCAATCGATGGTTGCGGGTACAAGTCTCTAATCTCGACCAGTACACGATTGATTTGGCGTGGCCTCTTGTTTGCCTCAGCTACTTCTTCCTCGGCCTTGGAAGGCAAAAAATTGTAGTAGAAAGCTTTTTTCATGGTGATAGTGAGAAGTGAATGTTTTGAGGAAAGAAGTAAGAGTAGGAAGAGACATATATAACAAGGATTGACTACATTAATGATGAAAATTTTTAGGATGATGGGAAATTCATTTTTTTAACAGTTTCCTTTTCAGACTTGTTTTTCCAATTTGGAAAATCATTAAATAAAAGTTTTTCATCTTGAATTCCAACTTTCATCTGGTCTGACATTTACTTATTCTTTTCTTTTTCTTTTTTTTGAAAAAAGGAAAAGAATAAAAAAAATTGGAAGGAATTCAATTTTTCATTTTTTTTTCTCCTATGCGTCAAATATGATTAAGAATGAAATTTTGTTCAAACATGTAATTTAATATTTTTTTAAAAAATTAAAGGTTATATCATGGAAAAAATCAAATTATTGTTCATTGATTGATTATATTTTTATGTCTTTCCTTCATTTGTGTGTGTGTGTTTCTCCTAAATATTTTCAAGTTTCAAGCTGGCGAAAAAGGCGATTACCCCCATTGAGTGGGCTATGTGGTGCATTATTTGTTAACTATACTCCAAGTAGTTTGCCTTATATTTCCCACTGTACACATGCAGTTACCAATAACTTGCGTTTTCTCGTTTTGGTGGCATGTCATGTCATAGAAACATTTGAAATTAGGCCATTTATGGTAAGTGTGTAACTACTTACATGAATAAAATGTTGTAGTGGTTGGGATTTGCCAAAGGTTATTGGCTCTTTCTAATTGATTGCAAAAAGGGCATTATATTTTTTTTTGGCTCATTTAATGAGGGTTAGATTTGTCCAAAATATTTTAGATGGCGTTGTTGGATCAAAATTCAATTATGGGTATATACGTGAAACAATTATGTGTTGTGGATTGTCTAATAAGGAAAGACCTTATTTAAAAGTAATCAGTTATTTTGGACTATAATGGGCTTTAATGTATCCGAAATGGTTGTGGACATTTAATGTGTAGATACCTTAATGATTATTTCCGTTTATTATGATGGACGAAAACAGAAATACACTATATGGCCAACAGTTATACATATAGTGGTTATGGTCCTCGGATCACATGGACGGTTCTATAATTTCTCTTTTACCATCCCATCACCAAAAGAGAATACAGAGAACACAAAAGGAATTCTCTAAACATTACATGTTGATCTGGAAGGTCATTTGCAGATTCTCCAAGCTCGACACATCTAGGAATGTTATGGATTCAGGTATGCTTCCGCATTCAGCTTAATGTTCTTGATGATTTGACATAACCGATTCTGGCATGATGATGGTTCTCATTAACTAAAGAAATACTCTTTAAGTTCCTACAAGTGGTATCAGAGCGGCTTCATGTTGAATCATTGGGAAATAGTTTCTCAATTTTGGGTTAATTTGAATAAATCTTTGTTTTTTTTTTAATCTGGGAATTCAGATAAAATAATAATAATAATAATAATAATAATAACATTTTTTGAAAATTTTGTTCTTTGCGGGGATCGTGAGATATTTAGTTGCAGTTTAAATTTAGTTATTATATTTTTTGAGATAAAGATTTGGTTTGAATTTTTATTTTATCTTTTAGTAAATTCGAATCAAATTAAAATTATGGCCCAATAGTTTTTAAGAGGAGGATGGTCAAAGAATGGAAGTTATAAAATAAAGTCAAATATGGGTATTTTTAAGGACATATATATATGCACACACACACACACACACACACATATATGTATGTATGTATATTGAAACGAAGTTGATTAAAACAACAAGTCGCCAAAGTGACTACTCCTGTGGCCATCAATTTTGCTTTAAAATATAAACGGCTTGTGTGCGTGTATCGTATGTAAAAATTGATCGGCCCAAAAGAAGATAAATTTTTGACAGAATTGCACTCTCACTTGTGGTAATAAATGCGCGATAATTTTTCAGTCTATTTAACATATGAATAATAATTTAGCCTAAAGGAATATTTATTATTTGACATATTCTTATTATCAGCATTTGATTACTGCACCAAGATATCACTTACAAATTAATATATTTGTCTATAGATAAAATATTAACAGAGTACATGATATCTTGAAATGGGAATTACCTGTTTTTTGAATTTAATTTTGGTTTAGGATTTGTGTGAGCTTGTTTTAATTTTTATGGTTGTTTGTTATTCTCTGTTCAACTATGACTCCTACTAATAATACATCCAACATCAATTCTATTCCTATGCTAAATGGCTCGAACTTTAAGTCATGGAAATAGAATTTTTTAATGGATCTCGAAGTCATGCATATCGACCTTGCATTAAGGGTTGATTCTTTCCCACCTATTACGAACAGAACTACCTCTGATGAGAAAAGGGACTTTGAAAGGTGGGAGAAATCAAATTGCATGTGTATGATGATCATGAAAAGAGCCATTTCAAAAGCATTTAGGAGCACTATGTCAGATAAAATAATTACAGCTAAGGATTTCCTTGCCGATATTGAAAAGAGGTTTGTCAAGAATGAAAAGTCTAAAATTAGTACACTCTTGACAAGCCTAATTTCAATGAGGTATAAGGGTAAGGGTAACATTAGGGAGTATATTTTAGAGTTGTCTCATCTTGCTTCTAAGTTGAAAGCACTTAAGCTTGAACTCTCTGAGGACTTGTTAGTGCATTTGGTATTATTATCCCTTCCGGCACAGTTTTTCTAGTTTAAGGTGAGCTATAACTATCAGAAAGAGACCTGGTCTCTAAATGAGCTCATCTCACACTATGTACGGGAAGAGGAAAGACTTAAGCAAGATAAGGTTAAGTGTTCTCACCTAGCCTCAACCTTCAAGGAAAAAGGGAAGAAGAGGAAGAAGGATAAGACTACTGCAGATACAGCACCTCAAAAGAAACCTACCGAATAGGAAGGTACAAGTTGTTTCTTCTATGGAGCTAAAGGGCATAGGAAGAAGCAATGCATCAACTATCACGCCTGGCATGCTAAGAAAAGTATGCTTCTTAATTTGGTTTGTTCTGAGGTTAATTTAATTTCGGTACGTGAACACACTTGGTGGATAGATTCTAGTGCAACCATTCACATCACAGTGTCTATGCAGGGTTGTTTGAATTGTTGAATGCCAAATGATGCTAAAAGATACATCTATGTGGGCGATGGCAAGACAATTCAAGTTGAGGCAATAGGACTATTTAGATTATTGTTAAAAGCTGGATTTTATTTGGATCTTGTTGAAACATTTATTGTACCATCTTTTAGACGGAACTTGATTTCTTTTTCTGCTTTAAACAAGTCTGGTTATTGTTGTTCATTTGGGAAAGGAAAATTTAGTTTTTTTCATGACTTAAAATTGGTTGGTTCTAGTTCTTTATCAGGTTATGATAATCTTTATATAATAGATACAATTGCTTCATTTAATGAATCCTTGCATTTAAGTACACGTGGTACCAAGAGAAAATTAATCGGGGAGAATTCAGCTACGTTATGGCACAAGAGATTAGGTCATATCTCCAAATGAAGAATAGAGAGACTTATGTCAGATGAAATTCAAGACCCCTTAGATT
Organism: Malania oleifera; assembly: GCF_029873635.1. Taxonomy (NCBI): domain Eukaryota; kingdom Viridiplantae; phylum Streptophyta; class Magnoliopsida; order Santalales; family Ximeniaceae; genus Malania; species Malania oleifera. The sequence goes on along the minus strand of NC_080418.1, from coordinate 113,671,012 downwards.
TCATAGATTTTAATCTTTGTGTAAATTGAATTAAGGGAAAACAAACCAATAAAATAAGATTTGAAGCCAATAGAACCTTTGACATCTTAGAACTTATACATACGGATATTTGTGGGCCATTCCCTACAGTTGCTTGGAATGTTCAACAATATTTTACAATGTTCATAGATAATTTTTTTTAGATATGACTATATATATCTCATTCATGAAAAGTCACAGTCACTGGAAGTGTTCAAAAATTTTAAAGCTGAAGTTGAAAATCAACTCAACAAAGGGATTAAAACCATCAAATTTGACCGTGGTGGTGAATACTATGGTAGATATGATGGTTCAAGCAAACAAAGTCCAGGGTTATTTGCTAAATTCCTAGAGGAATGTGGTATTGTCCCTCAGTACACTATGCCAGGTTGGACCACTATAAATGGTGTTGCTGAGAGACGAAATAGAATGCTTAAGGATATGGTGAGGAGTATGATTAGTCATTCCACCTTGCCAGAATCACTCTGGGGAGAAGCACTTAAGACTGCAGCATATATACTTAACAGAATCCCAACTAAAGCAACTTCCAAAACCCCTTATAAACTTTGGACAGGTAAAAAACCTAGTCTAAACCACTTTCATATTTTGGGATGTCCAACTGAGGCAAGACCTTATAGACCTAATGAAAAAAAAAAAAAACTGGATTCAAGGACGGTGAATTTTTATTTTGTTGGGTACTGTGAAAGATCCAAGGGGTACAAATTTTATGATCTCAAAACTAAGTTGTTTTTTGAGTTAGGAAATGCCTAATTCTTTGAGGATATCGAGTTTGCGAGGGGAGATACAATTAGGGACTTTGTCTTTGAAGAGGAATATTTAGATATTCCCACAGGTGTTGTTGGCATTGATCAGGATTTTATTTTTGATCCTGTTCAAGACACATTAATTCAAGGCAATGTCGTAGAACCTCCCACCCAAGAAATTATTCCAGGAGAACAAACTCTTACACCTCAAGAACCTATGCCATTAAGAAGATTCGCTAGAGAGAGAAGGAGTGTAGTGCCAAATGATTATATTGTATTTCTTCAAGAACATGAGGTAGACATTGGAGTTATGGTAGATGATCTTATTAACTTCTATCAAGCCATGAAAAGTTCTAATTCTCATAAGTGGATTGATGCCATGAATGAGGAGATTAAGTCCATGAAGGACAATGATGTGTAGGATCTTGTCCCATTGCCAAAAGGTACGAAACCCATTAGTTGTAAATGGATATTTAAGACCAAAATGGATTCAAAAGGCAATGTGGAAAGGTACAAGGCTCATCTTGTTGCAAAGGGCATTACATAGAAAGAAGGCATTGATTATAAAGAGACTTTCTCTCTGGTTTCTTCGAAAGATTCTTTTAGGATTATAATGACATTAGTGGCGCATTTCAATCTTGGGTTACATCAGATGGATGTAAAGACAGTGTTTCTCAATGGTAACATTTATGAGACAATCTATATGGTGCAGTCAGAAAACTTTGTGTCAAGAGACTCAAAGAATATGGTTTGCAAACTAAAGATATCCATCTATGGACTCAAACAAGCGTCTCGACAATGGTATATTAAGTTTCATCAGCTAATTATCATAAGTTCAATGGGAGCAAGTATATTTTTCTGGTTTTGTACGTTGATGACATCTTGCTTGCTAACAATGATATAGGCTTATTGCACGAAACCAAAAGATTTATAGCTAAGAATTTTGAGATGAAAGATCTTGGTGAAGCCTCTTTTGTGTTAGGGATACAAATACACCAGGATCATTCTCGGGGTACTTTAGGACTATCAAAAAAGAGCTATATAAAAAAGGTTCCAAGATTGTAAACTAGGTGATACCCCCATGGCTAAAGGAGACAAATTTAGTCTCAATCAATGCCCTAAGAATGACTTTGAGGTAAAGGAAATGCAGAAGATTCCTATGCTTCGGCTATAGGTAGTCTAATATATGCTTAGGTTTGTACGAGTATGGATATTGTGTACGTTACTGGGATGTTGGGCAGGTATTTGAGTAATCCAAGAGCAGACCATTGGAAAGCAGCTAAACGGGTCTTGCGATACTTACAGAGAATAAAAAAATGCATGCTCACGTATCGTAAGTTAAATTAGCTTGAGATCATCGGGTATACTAACTATGATTTTGCAGGATGTCGAGATAGTATGAAATCTACATCGGGCTATATTTTTTTGCTTGCTAGAGGTGCCATCTCCTGGAAGAGTGCTAAACAGTTTTGTGTAGCCTCTTCCACCATGGCAGTAGAGTATATAGCATGTTATGAGGCGTCTAATCACAAGGTATGGTTGTGGAATTTTGTCACAGGGTTGCGCATAATGGATAGTATTGATAGACCACTTAAGTTATTTTGTGACAATAAATCTACAAGTTTATATTCTAACAACAACAGGAGCTCGACAAAGTCGAAGCATATAGACATCAAGTTCCTAGTTGTTAAAGAATGAGTTCAGAGTGGTCAGTTGTCTATAGAGCACATTGGTACAAACTCCATCGTTGCGGATCCACTTACTAAAGGATTGCCACCTAGACAGTTTTATGAGCACACTACTCAGATGGGTGTCATATTTCCAGATGATGTTCAGTTTTAGTGGGAGTTTGTAATTTATGGATGTTTTTTTTATATAGGCATGTTTTTAGCTATTCTAGTTTATGGATTATTTTGAGGTTATTTTATGCAGAAATAAAGTTTGGTTTTCACACTCTGATTTATGTTATGGTTTGATCGCACTAAGGTTTAAGGTGGACCAATTGGAAATAGGCATGTTAAGATCACATTGCATGAAATTTCCATGCTACACATCCACATCATAATCCATGTCATTCAATTGTTTTGGCATATGTGACTATTGATGGGTCGAGTTACGAATATTGTAGCAAAGGCCGCTTTGATCCTATGTCAGTATAATTGATGGACCGGATTGATTATAGAGACTTTTCGGTATAGCAGCAAAGTTGAACTCATTTGGTTATTTTGTGCAATACATAATTATGAGGTTACACATATAGCCCAAGTGCGAGATTGTTGGATCAAAATTCAATTATGAGCATATATGTGAAACAATTATGTGTTGTGAATTGTCTAGGAAAGGTCATATTTAAAAGTGATTGGTTATTTTGGATTATTATAGGCTTTGATGTATCCGAAACGGTTGTGGACTTTTAATGTGTAGATACTTTAATGGTTATTTTCGTTTATTATGATGGGCGAAAACGAAAAATACACATATATGGCCAACGGTTATATATATATAGTTGTTATGGTTTCCGGATCACACGGACGGTTCTATAATTTCTCTTTTGTCATCCCATCGCCAAAAGAGAATATAAAGAACGCAAAAGGAATTCTCTAGACATTACATGTTGATCTAGAAGGTCATCTGCACGGCTTGACACATTTTGAAACGCTATGGATTCAGGTACACTTTCACATTCAGTTTAATGTTTTTGATGATTTGACATGACTGATTCTAACATGATGATGGTTCTCATCAATTAAAGAAATACTCTTTAAGTTCCTACAGGCGTGTCTTCTTTTTCATGTGATACCTTATTTATGACAGGAGTATGAGTCAGACATGTTCTCAACACTATAAAAAATCTCAAATAGTCCACTTTCATTTTTTAATGTATTAAATAACAATTTTACCCCATGGTTTTCATAGCACAAAGGAGAAGATTAAGTGTGGAAAAAAAAAATTTACAAGGCTTGCAAGATGCAATGATTTGATAACCAACAAACAGCATCAGTAGTGTCTTGATCTTCCTTAGAAATTCCATTCCAAAGCTATTACTAAGAGTGAAACTAGCTTCATATGATTCCAAAACTCAACCCTTCAATTTTTAAATATTATAAACCAAAATCAAATTACAAGCCATTAGCTAAATAAAAAACTAAAGCACCAATTTATCAGTTTGATTCGATTAATTTGGTTTTTAAAAATTTTGAATAAGCAAAAATTTAGTTTAATTTACTAAAATTATATATATTATTTATATTTTATATATATTAAAAATATTTTATATATATATATATATATATATAGTAAATTGGTTAAAATCGATTAATTGATTTAATCAAAATTTAGTTTAGTCGATTTTGATTTCGATTAATATTGAATTTTGATTCAATTCGGTAAATGAGATTTTTGAACTAAAATTTTTTAATTAATTCACCTAATGAATCGAATTAATCGAATTGACGGAATGCTCATCGCTAGAGAAGGTGGCATGGGCAATGCATGGAAGTACTCTTATTTATGGGCATAGGGACAATTCACTGCATGGGTGTTTGTCCCCGCCACCTGTATAAAATTGCCTTGCCCCAAACTAGCTTCCTCTCATCGTGTGTGTGTTTAGCCTTTTAAAACAAAATACTATTGTTGGTGTGGAACAACAAATTAAGATTAAATGATTAAATATTTATTAACATATTTAATATAGTATAAAATTATAGCATATATTCATTCAATCAGTTTTCCTTTTTAGTTCGATTTTTGGCTGGAAATTAAAACAGAAATCAAAATTTGTTATTTCTAAAAATAGGAACTGAAATTGAAAGGTTTGGTTTGGGTCCCACTTTTGGATGTTCGGAATTTAGACATAATTTGGTTAATCAAATTATTTCCTTCGAAATTTAAACAAAACTAAAATTTTTAGGTTCACCAAAAGATGTGAACTGAAATCAAATCACTTTAAATAGTTAACATATGGAGCTCCAATGAACCAATGTTCAAGTCAATGTCCAATCTAACTTTAAAATTATAATTAATGCTGAAAGTATTATAAAAGATGTAGGAAAATAAATAAAGGTGAGACAAAAATTTATGTGATTCAGCTATGTTTACTCCACAAGTGGATGAGATAAAAAACTTTACTATCTCGGGAGGAATTACAAGATGATGTGTAACCAACCTTATATTGTTGGCCTAATAAGGTTTACAACTCTTATTTTGATAATAACAAATCAAAATAATTTGATATGCTTTCAAGTTGATATGTTTGAGAAATCAAAACTTAGATAGCTCAATAGAAATATGCAAACAAGAGGCTCAAGCTAAAAGGATTTTAAAACTCAAAAATTGACATATTTTATGAAAGCTTGAAGGATTGAAGCTTAAAGTTTGTTTAAAACTCAAAGAAATGACTCAAAGCAAAAGAAAAGTATGAAAACTCAAAGAGCTGAAAGATTTAGAGTCATTAAGAGAGTCTTGATATAAGTACTTCAAGTAAGACTCGATATAAAATGGTTAAAACTCTCTAGGACAAGATAAAATCTAAGAAAACATTTTCTTGAAGACCTTGAAATATGATTTCTAAAATTATAAATTACGAAGGTCACAAATGAAAAGAGTTTTTAAAGTCAAAATTCTTTAAAAACAAAGTTTTTGCAAAGTCACGCGCCTACCCAAACCTTCCAGGCGACTACCCATTTAATGTTTTTTAAGAACTACCAGACAGAAAGGTGTCAAGCGCCTACAGGTGCTTGATAGGCAACTACCTGGTCATCCCAGGCACCTACCTGTGTTTTGACAGGCGACTACCAATGTTCTAACTTTTAATTTTGAACTAAGACAGGTGCCTGCCATGTTGTTCCAAGCGACTGCCACTCGAAGAATTTTTTTTAATTACCAATGGGAAGATTTTTAAATTTGATTCTAGGGCTCCAAATCTTTTGCAAACTTAACCAAACACTTCATGTCAACTTGGGGAGTAAGGAAAACCCTATAAATAGCCCCCAAGACATGGATTTTTTTATTGACCTGGAAACATCTTCAGCAGTCTAAGACTCTCACATGCTTTCAACTCTCAAAGGCATTTTTGCCAACATCTTGCTACACATTCTACTGAGTTCTTGTTGATTCTCACACCGAAATTGTGCTTTCAAAGTCTAAACCTTTCAATCAAAGAAAGATTAATTCGGTAATAAAATTTTAATGAGCTTCAATTACTTTATATTGAATTACTTTGAAGTATATAGTGCTGATTGTTGTACTAACCTACTCTATCTGAGAGTGTCTCTTGTACACAAGTTATCTTCTCTTGTTTCTTGTCTTGTAGATGATTCAAGGTTGTTGGATCATTGTTACCAAGCGTAGGATTTCATTTGGAGAGGTATCTCTGCCTGTAAAAGAGAGAAGTGTAAAAGGTTTGTTCCGCCCGAAAAGTAACAGGTATAGTGGAATCCTTAAGTGGTTTGCCTAAGGCGAGTGTTAGTTCAGGTGTAATCCCAAGAGGGGGTTGAATTGGGTATTTTAAAAATTTTTAAGTTTATTTTACATCTTAATCCCTATTTCAATATTTAACAAATTAATTGCAGGGGTTTGAAATTAATTTAAATCATTATCTCAATAAATTCTATTTTACCCAATTAATTATCAAGTGAGTATAATATAAATCAACATACAACCATGCAAAAACTAATAATGAAATGCAAGCAGAAATTAAAAAGATAAGGGAGGAGAGAAGACAAACACGATTTTATGAGGTTCAGCCAACTCGACCTACGTCCTCGCCTTGAGCAATCCACTCAAACATTCAACTAAATCCCTACTCCTTTACCCGAGACGGAGCTTCCCTTACAATCCGATGCTTACAAGAGGCACAGCTTCCTCCTTACCCGGTTCATAACCCGAACCGTGATTACAATATAAAATTTCAAATCTGCAAAAACTCAATATTTCTTCTAACAAAGCTAGTGAGTACAATGGAAAACCTAACACATATTCATATGATAAAACTTGAAGCTTAGTATGTATGTAACAATGAAATCATTATATGAATGATATGCTTTACAAATCAATCCTTTAAATCAATATCTCCCAAGTATGACTTTATAGATAAATGCTTTGGAGAAAAATAGGTTCGATTTCAGAATACTTTAAGTAAGATTAGAAAACAAGATCCTTTCAAAAATAATCTTTGATAATGCGCAGATCTATATTCTCGCTATCAATAATCTGTAACGTTGGATTTTTGAATAAATAAATAGCTTTGAATATAGCAAAGATTTAAACACTATATTTGAAAAATAATATCCCTCAATAATATGTATTTAGAGGTTCTTAGAATTTGCGATCAAATACTTCTTACACTAATCAAATAGCAACCCTTTGAATGAAGATATATTTAAAACTTTTTTCAAGATTTTAGTTTTAAACAAGAACTTTTCTCAAGTAGTGATCTTCCACAATATATATATATATATATATATATATATATATATATATATATATATATATACAGATAATAACTCAAGATCAACTTCTCAAACTGAATATTCAATGATAAGTTTGCGAGATGAAAACCTCTTTGAGAACAAGCAAACACTTAGTTTGATCACTAGACCTCATTATTAAAGTTGTTTGCACAATAGTTGCTAGAAACCCCTTTTGAAAATCAATGTGGCCCAAGCTTTAATAAGATGTAAATGCGTTGAAATCGTAGACAAGAGCTTAGCAATAAGTTCAACAATGTTCAGAGATGTGTATACGTTCAAGGCTCCCAATTCTTTTACCAAAGTTGAGGCACTAGGGTTTAGAGGTTGATTATATTGGTAATTTCGGCCTTAGGATAAGTCCTGACCGTTGGATCAATTTGATCAAGTGTATAACCCACGTGTTCTCTTGCTAAAGATTAGATTTTTAAACTTCCCACAGGTTTAGAAGACTGAAGATTCGGGTTTAGAAGTCTGATGTTCCTTAAAGCACCGAAAATTATAGTCTGGACACAGGGCCAGATGACTGAACTATGGGTTTAGTCTTCTAAAGTCTCAGCTCAAACGACTGAACTGAAGGTTTAGATGTCTGAAGGTGTTCTGTCTGTTCTTTGTTTCAAAATTAATTCTTCAGATGACTGAACTAATTCTTCAGTCTTCTGGGGAAATTCTTTAGACTTCTGAAGAAAAACTTCAGTCATCTGAAGTTGAATCTTCAGACTTCTGAGGGTAATCCTCAGTCGTCTAAGCAGTCCAACTTTAGTTTTTTTATTTTTTTTTTCAAAAACCATTTTTGCTTTCTTACTTTGCTTCTTCATAAAACATTTTCCGGGGTTTTAAATAGTCTCTAAGTCAATGAATAACCCCTAAAAGATTTTCATGAGATGCATGAGTCCTAAGGTCAATTTACAGTATATTTTGAGCTTCGAATTAAATCAAATGAAATATGTAAATACATTCAGTTCTAAATACCCATTCCCATGACGATCTTGAACTTGACGCTTGCATCTTCATTCTTCTACTCTTTTAGTTCCATGGATTGTGTCAGGTTATATATATATATGCTTTAATCCTCATGGCTTCCAAGACTTCATCACCTTCCGTGCAAGCTAAGTAATGTTCCTACTCACATTCTCAATGCACAAATCAAATACCAAGTGATTTTTCATTATCAAAATAGGATTGTGTTAGCTTTGGTGCAATCCCAAGAGGGGGGTGAATTGGGTATTTAAAAATTATTGCCTAGGTCAATCAGTTTTACCAACAGTGTAATACGGCCTAGGGTCAGTCTACGCAATCAATAAATAAACATACATGTGCAGTAAATGTAAAGTGCGGAAAGGTAAACAGTACACGCAATATGTTATTGAGGTTCGGCCAAATTGCCTACGTCCCCGCCTTGGCCACACCAGCACAAGGATTACCACTATAATGCTCACTTAAACGAGTGGAGCGGCACCTATACAAACTAAGTCAATTCAAGGGGCTGACCTTAACCAACACGCCTTAACAAAATGGCACACCTAACTTTCCTAACCGGGTCTAAGCCAATCCAGGACTATTCCACAGGGCTAGTCTCCCTCTTCAGGCCCGTGCTTAGAATACAGCCAATGTGTATAAAATGTTTGTACAAGGAAATGCACTTCTAGACAAGCAAATGTGTACACCAATACACCTCAATCAATAATGCAAGTACAAATGATATGTAAATATGCTCAGTGCTTTAATGTGTGCTAAACACTCAATCACGTATAAGCTTTCATTTCAGATCTAGAGTGTATACCCAAGCAATATTTGAAACACACTATGTGAATAATACGATATCATATCAGGGTTTCAAAATATGCTAAGTAAGTTCAAACAAACAACCTCAAAACAATATTCTAATATTCAAAGCACACTAGAGTTGCTTGAAGCACTAGCTTTTGAAAAAGATTTTGCACAAAAAATCTAGGTTTAGGAATCTTGCAACAACAATGCAAGAACCACAACTCTCAAAGTTTTTCCACACTAAATTTGTCACATGAAATTAGTGAAAAAACCTTAATGCTAAACTCTCATAGAAAATCAATCAAACAATAATGTAACTGAGAGTTTTAATTACAAAGATCAAGCACAATAGCCTTAGAAAATACTTACAATGCTTGTAGAAATCAAGAATGAGGAGTATGTGAGTGTTTTGAAGTATTTGGCTAATAAAAGATTTTGGGTGTTGAGAGAATTTTTGTCTAATCAAGTTTGCTAATACTTTACTAATTATGATAAATGAATGGGCATATATAGGCAAGGAGGAATTTTTGACCGTTGGGGATCCAATGGAAATAATTAAAAAGTTTTAAACAAGTTTACAAAAATTAACCCCATTTAAAAAAGTTAACTGCGGTAAAAAATAAGGGACAGCCTGAGAGCATTGGTCGACCAAAAGACTTTCAGTCGACCGAATTTCATATGGCTCGGTCGATCGAACCAAATTTGAACTTCAAGGTTGGTCGACCAAGAGAGGCAATTTTCCCAACTAGTGCGGTTCGGTCGACCAGGAATATTTGAACTACATGATTTGGTCGACCAGACCATTGGGACATCTCCCAAGGACCCTTGGTCGACCAGAGCATTGGAGTACATTTTGGGTTCGATCGACCAGGTGGTCAAAACGTTGACTCCAAGGGAGTTCGGTCGACCGGGTATAAATGAACTGATAAGTTTGGTCGACCGGGCCGTGGTCAAACTGTTGATCCGGACCCGGTTCGGTCGATCGAGAGGAATTGTACTAGATGGTACGGTCGACCGAACATGCATTTAAAGTGCATTTCGTTTCCAACTCCCTTATAAATTTACCCTATTCAAATGACCATTCATATATATGCATGTGTGAGTGTCTTAGGGTCATTTCTAGGTCTTTTTGAAGACACCTAAAAAATTTGGTGTCGGTCAACCGAAAATTCCCTAAGGTCTTTCTATGGTCTGTGTAGGTACCTAAAGTCCAACTAAGATCGATTTAAGTATACCTACCTACCATGCATGATGCAAATAATTACAAGCTATACACGCTCACAGTTCATAATAAATTACATTCCAAAATGAATAAATAGACAAATGAATACAAATTATAACACAGAGATCTTCATTCTTTCGCACGAATATTGCACGCCATCATGATATGTCTTTTAGTTCGAAAGCGCGCACAAGGTGACCCGGCATGCAGTTCTCAGTACAACCATTAGTACCAAGAGTATTTGTCATAATCAAAACTTGGTGTGACTTATAAGGTCAATAGATTGGACTCCTAGAGTAAAAAATCTCCTTCTTTCTCTTAATGACAAATATCTGAGCAAAAATATAAAATGTGTTACGCCTAACAAGGCTCCCCCTCAAATAATGCACAATCAAATATTTAGCAATATGAAATATGCTCATACACAATTAAAAGTAGGCAATAGTTTTTCACATATAACACATGTACTTATGTACTTCTGCCAACTATTTTTACTATAACCTTATATTCTTCTCCCCTTTTTGACATCAACAAAAAGGTATATAACAAAAATGTTCGAACATAATTAAATTTCAATTTTTTTAAAAAAATATGCAACCGTCAAATTTCAAAAAAATGTATAAGGAAATATGTCTCCTTGTGTTAATTCAATTTACTTCTCCCCCTTATTAATGCAAAAAATTGTGTTGTTAAATTAAATTGCAATGTGAACATACACAGTGTGTCAAATTTCATAAACATGGATAAGCAAAAACAGTCACTAAAGTTCAAAGGTTACGTGAGGATTAACATGTGTCAGTTAACATGCACTCATCGTGATACGAGTTTAATACCAAATGTGAACAAATGTGATACCAAATAGGAACAAATGAGCCGAATTTGAAATTTTTAACCAATTATGAATATTAAGTGATGTTGCTCCCCCTGAATTATGTCATCTAATATAATTCTAGGCAATTTCTCGACTATGCATTAGGCCTAGATCACATCTAATTTGGACAAGCCTATCCTCTGCAAGTGGTTTCATGAATATGTCTGCCCATTGTTCATTTATGTATACAAACTCAAGTGTCACATCTCCTTTTTGCACATGATCACGAAGAAAATGATGTCTAATTTCAATATGTTTAGTTTGTGAATGTAATATTGGATTCTTTGAGATGTTTATTGCACTCGTATTGTCGCATCTTATAGGAATTGTGTCATAGCTTAATCCCAAATCCGTCAGTTGTTGCTTCATGTATAGCGTTTAAACACAACAACTTCCTGCTGATATGTATTCTACCTCGGCTATGGAAAGAGCAACTGAATTCTGCTTCTTGGAAAACCAAGAGACTAAAGAATATCCTAAGAAATGACATGTGCCACTCGTGCTCTTTCTATCCACTTCGCTATTAACAAAATCAGCATCTGAACAGCTGATAATCTCAAAGGATGAATACTTAGGATACCATAACCCCAATTCAATAGTTCCTATCAGGTATCCAAGTATTCGTTTGAGAACAAACAAATGTGACACTTTTGGTGCAGCCTAAAATCTTGCGCACAAACATACGTTGAACATTATGTCAGGTCTGCAGGCAGTCAGATATAGTAAGCTACCGATCATTCCACAATAGAGCTTGACATCTACTGGTATACCTTGTTAATCTTTGCCTAATTTCAAGGAAGAGCTCATAGGTGTCCCTAGTATTTTTCCATCTTCCATACTAAATTTTTTGAGCAGATCTCTAATGTATTTTGATTGATTTAGAAAAATTTCATGTTTCTCTTGTTTGATCTGAAGTCCTAAAAAGAAATTTAGTTCACCCATCATGCCCATCTCAAATTCATTTTGCATAGTGCTTAAAAACTCATTCCACAAGCCTTTATTTGTGCTCCAAATATGATATCACCTACGTATCCTTGAACTAGGAGCATGTCATGTTTCTTAGACTTTATGAAAAGTGTTGTGTCTATCCTTCCTCTAATAAATCCATTATCCAGTAGAAAACCACTTAGCCTTTCATACCAAGCTCTAGGAGCTTGCTTTAAACCGTACAAAGCTTTAGTTTGTTTATAAACATGTTTTGGATACTTATGATTTTCAAAACCTGGGGTTTGTTCTACATATACCTCTTCACTTATGTAGCTATTCAAAAATGCACTTTTGACATCCGTTTGATATAGTTTCAAATCCTTAAAAGCGGCATAATCTAACAACATACGAATGAGTTCCATTCTAGCTACAGGTGCAAAGTTTTCCTCAAAGTCTATACCTTCTTCCTGATTATATCCTTGAACTACTAGTCTTTCCTTATTTCTAACAACTATCCCATGTTCATCTTTCTTGTTCTTATATATCCATTTTTTTCCAATAATTGTCTTATCCTCAAGTCTAGGAACTAATGTCCATACTTTATCTCTCTCAAACTGGCTTAACTCTTCTTGTATGCACATCACCCAAGATTCATACTCAATTGCTTCACTCACATTCCTAGGTTCTTCTTGAAACAAAAAGGAAAAATGACTAATCATATTCCTAAGTGATGATCGTGTGGCTACTCCATGTAATGGTTCACCTATTATTTGATCAATGGGATGACTTTTTATGTACTTCCATTCTCTAGGTAGTTCATTAACCTCATTTTCAATTTGATTAGTTTCAGCATATGGTTCCTTAATTTCATTTCTCTTTTCTGAATCATTTTCAATAGACAGTTTTTTAAATTCTTTATTTATCTCAATTTCATCTTCATCAGTCCTTTTAGAGAAGGGATTTGACTCATCGAATACTACATGAATGGATTCTATAACAGCTAATGTTTGTTTATTATATACTCTGTAGGCTTTACTATTTAAGGCATACCCTAGAAAGATACCTTCATTTGATTTCATATCAAACTTTCCTAAATGTTCATTGTCTCTAAGCACAAAACATTTACAGCCAGAGACATGAAAATATAATATGTTTGGTCTATGGTCATTCCATAATTCGTAAGGAGTCTTATTTAGAAATGGTCTAATCAAAACTCTATTCAAAACATTGCAGGCGGTATTTACTGCCTAAACCCAGAAGTACTTAGGTAGTTTATGTTCGTTAAGCATAGTTATGGTCATTTCTTGTAGGGACCTATTCTTTCTTTCAACTACCCCATTCTACTGCGGTGTTCTAGGAGCCGAAAAATTATAAGCTATTCCTAATGAATTGTAGTAGTCTTCCATGCCTTGATTTTTAAATTCTCTACCCCTATCACTTCAGATTTTAGTGACAATATAACCCTTTTCATTTTGAATTTTCTTACACAGTTTAATGAATTGTTCACATGCTTCATCTTTGTGACCTAAAAATAATACCCATGTATATCTTGAATAATCATCAACTATAACGAATGCGTATGATTTTCCTCCTAAACTCTGAGTTGGGTTTGGACCAAATAAATCCAAGTGTAGCATTTGAAGTGGCCTAGTAGTAGAGATTACTTTCTTCTCCTTAAAGCTAGCTCATGCTTGTTTTCCTAGTTGGCATTCATCACAAATTTTATCTTTCATGAATTTAGTCTTAGGCAATCCCTTAACTAATTCTCCCTTAGCAAGTTTAGATATTAAGTCCATGTTTGCATGTCCTAGTCTCCTCTGCCAAATCCAACTAATCTCATTTATAGCAGAAAAACAAGTAACATGTTGAGAAGCAAGATTGTCAAGGCTAGTGGTGTAGACATTTTCATGACGATTAGCAGTAAACAATATTTTGTTTTCAGATTTATTCTCTACAGTTCATTTGTCATGTTCAAATGAGACTTCATAACCTTTTTCACATAGTTTACTTATACTCAATAAGTTATATTTCAATCCATTAACTAATAACACATTATCAATGACAAGTGAAGGTTCGTTACCAACCTTACCAACTCCAATGATTTTACCTTTAGAGTTATCCCCAAATGTAACGAATCCTTCATCTTTGGATATGATAGATGCAAATTTAGCTTTATTTCCTACCATATGTCACGAGCATCCACTATCCATATACCACTTGTCCTTCGAGGAAAACAATCTCAAGCACATCTGCAGCACATAATCAGATAACTACTTTTGGTACCCAGATTTTCTTGGGTCTATGGGGGTTAGTACTAGATTCTCCTTTGACTTTCCAGACTTTCTTGATTTGGACATCTTTATTTTTGAAGGGAAAATCAAATTTTATGTGACCTAACCTCTTACATTTAAAACATGTAATATTTCTATGATAGTCTTTAGTTGGAACATACGATTTTGACTCTCTTACAAAATATCCCATGTAGAGATGTCTCTGTTTTAGATTCTCTTTCCCATTAAAACCAAGACCTTCCTTCTCTAGGAATTTCTTTGAGCTCCTAAGAGTTTTTCAAAATTATTTTGACCTTCTGTAAATTTACAAATAATCTTAGATTTGTCTTTAAAATTCATTTCTAACTCCTCAATTTTCAAATCCTTGCCTTTCATGAGAGATGCATGAGATTCATTTTGACTTTCAACTAACTTCGAAAATTCTTTCAATTTTAATTCAAACCAGAATTTTTCTTATTCATTTTCTCAAGCATTTTAAGGGTATACAGATATTCTTGATGCAATTCATCATAAGAAAGCATGCTATTTTCATTTTCAAAATCACTTGAATAATAAGATGAAGCAAAACAAAAAGATTGTACCTCATGGTCATAGTGAGCCATCAGACATAAATTCGCAATCTCGTCATCACTTGATTCAAATTCTGAACTACTGGTACTGTGAGTGTCCCAACCCACCTTTAGAGCCTTCTTCTTCTTCTTCTTAGACACTTTCTTCAGTTGGGGACAATCTGGTTTGATATGTCCCAATTCGTTCGGCTTGGCTCTCCATTTTTTGTTTTTGAGCCCTTGAATTTTCTAATGTATTTCCTGTTCTTTCTCATGAAATCTCCAAATTTCTTAGTGATAAGTATCATGTTTTCATCTGATTCTGAATCACTACCCTCACTGGAGCAGTGGGATGATGCCTTAAGTGTTGTAGCTTTCTTTGCTTTAATTTGCTCATTCTTCCTCTCATTTATTGCAAGCTCATAGGTGATAAGCGATCCAATTAGTTCATCAACAAACATCTCCTTCAGATTTCTCCCTTCTGCTATTGCAGTAGCTTTAGCTTCCCAAACTGGAGGTAGTCCCCTAAGTATTTTCCTGATCAAATCATAGGTAAGGTAAGATTTACCAAAAGCATTTAAAGAATTCGTGATGTGTGTGAATCTAGTGTACATGGATTGAATAGATTCATCAGTAGTCATTTTAAATGCCTCATATTCACTAGTAAGCATGTATATCATACTATCTTTTACTTCCTTCGTACCTTCATATGTAACTTCTAATTTTTCTCAAATCTCTTTAGCAGTGTTACATGTCATCACCTTAGTAAACTTGTTTACATCTAGTGCACATAATAGCAAGTTCATTGCAGTAGCATTTATTTGCACAGATTTCTAATCTTCTTCAGTATACTCATCTTCAGTTTCGGGTACATTTACCTTATCAAATACTTTCATAGGGACATGGTTTCCATTGGAAACAATTGTCCACACTTTCCAATCCATATTTAAAAGATATATACTCATTCTTCTTTTCTAGTAGGTGTAATTTACACCGCAGAAAATAGGTTGTGGATGAGTGTCCCTCACCGAATGGTGTTACACCATCATGTGATCTTTTTACAAAAATGACAGTTAAGTCTATGTAAACTTGGCTCTGATACCAAATGTTAATTCAAGTGTAATCCCAAGAGGGGGTGAATTGGGTATGTTAAAAATCTTCAAGTTTATTTTACTACTTAATCCCTATTTCAATATTTAACAAATTAATTGCAAGGGCTTGAAATTAATTCAAATCATTATCTCAACAAATTCTATTTTACCCAATTAATTATCAAGTGCGTATAATATAAATCAACATACAACCATGCAAAAGCTGATAATGAAATGCAAGAAGAAATTAAAAAGATAAGGGAAGAGAGAAGGCAAACACGATTTTTCGAGGTTCAGCCAACCCGACCTACGTCCTCGCCTTGAGCAACCCACTCAAGGATTCCACTAAATCTCTACTCCTTTAACCGGGACGAAACTTCCCTTACTATCCGCTGCTTACAAGAGGCATAGCTTCCTCCTCACCCGGTTCACAACCCAAACTGTGATTACAATATAAATTTCAAATCTACAAAAACTCAATATTGATTCTAACAAAACTAGAAAGTACAATGGAAAACCTAACCCATATTCATATAATAAAACTTAAAGCTCAGTATGTATGTAACGATGATATTGTTATACAAATGATATGCTTCACAAATCAATCATTTAAATCAATATCTCCCAAATATGATTTTATAGGTAAATGCTTTGGAGAAAAATAGGTTCGATTTCAGAATACTTCAAGTAAGATTAGAAAACAAGATCCTTTCAAAAATAATCTTTAATAATGCGCAGATCTATATTCTTGCTATCAATAATCTCTAATGTTAGATCTTTGAATAAATAAACAGCTTTGAATATAGCAAAGATTTAAACACTATGTTTGAAAAATAGTATCCCTCAATAATATGTATTTACGGGTTCTTAGAATTTGCAATCAAATACTTCTTAAACTAATCAAATACCAACCCTTTGAATGAAGATATATTTAAAACTTCTCTCAAGTAGTGATCTTCCACAAAAATATATATATATATACAGATAATAACTCAAGATCAACTTCTCAAACTGAATATTCAATGATAAGTTTGTGAGATGAAAAACTCTTTGAGAACAAGCAAACACTTAGTTTGATCACCAGACCTCAATACCAAAGTTGTTTGCACAATAGTTGCTGGAACCCCTTTTGAAAATCAATGTAGCCCAAGCTTTAATAAGACGTAAACGCTTTGAAATCGTAGGCAAGAGCTTAGCAATAAGTTCAACAATGTTCAGAGATGTGTATACGTTCAAGGCTCCTAATTCAATAACCAAAGTTTAGGCACTAGGGTTTAGAGGTTGATTATATAGGTAATCTCAGCCTTAAGATAAGTCCTGACCGTTGGATCCATTTGATCAAGTGTGTAACCTATGTGTTCTCTTGCTAAAGATTAGATTTTTAAACTTCCCGCAGGTTCAGACAACTGAAGATTCGGGTTCAGACGTCTAATGTTCCTTAAAGCACTGAAAATTATTATCTGGACATAAGGTCAGATGATTGAACTATGGGTTCAGTCTTCTAATGTCCCAGCTTAGAGGACTGAACTAAAGGTTCAGATGTCTGAAGGTGTTCTGTCTGTTCTGTTTTTCAAAATTAATTCTTTTGATGACTGAACTAATTCTTTAGTCTTCTGAAGTTGAATCTTCAGACTTCTAAGGGCAATCTTCAGTCATCTGGGCTATCCAACTTTAGTTTTTTTATTTTGTTTTCAAAAAATTTTTTTGTTTTCTTGCTTTGCTTCTTCATAAAACATTTTCTAGGGCTTTAAATAGAGTATAAGTCAATGAATAACCCCTAAAATATTTTCTTGAGATGCATGAGTCCTATGATTAGTCTAGGGTATATTTTGACCTTCGAATTAAATCATATGAAATATGTAAATACATTCAGTTCTAAATACCCATTCCCATGATGATCTTGAACTTGACGCTTGCATCTTCATTCTTTTACTCCTTTCGTTCTATGGATTGTGCTGGGTTATATATATATATGCTTTAATCCTTGTGGCTTCCCTGACTTCATCACCTTCCGTGCATGCTAAGTAATGTTTCTGCTCACATTCTCAATGCACAGATCAAATACCAAGTGATTTGTCATTATCAAAACAGGATTGGACTCATAGAGTGAATAGCGAGGATGTAGGTTGGGGATAAGCCGAACCTTGTAAAAACCTTGGTCTCCTTCTCTTTCCCTTACTCTCTTTTATATTTCAGCAAATATATTAATTGTGTAGATGATTTAAATTTCCTAATCATAAGAACTACATGGTTTGGATTTTAAATAAGCTGAAGTTTAATTTGTTTTTTGGGACTTGTGGAAACTGAAAGAGAGTATGTTGGTTGATCAATAATTTGCAGAAACCATAGGAGAGTACGTTGATTGGTCAACACCCCAAAACCTATTAACTGAAGGTTTATTTGAAATCTGAAATTTGTAAAGAGTATAAATGTTATATTGTTTATCATATAGAAAGACCAAATTCATTCTTCACAGGGCTACATACAACCAAGCTGAGAATTTCCAAAGAAATTATATAGTATATCTTGATTGAACACATTGTGGTTGTTTGATTGGTTTATTGATGTTTTTGTTTAACTTGTGTGGTTTCGGATTGAATAAAAAGACTTAAGTTTTTGTGTGATTGCTAAATCAACAAAAATTCAAGAATTCATTGAAAGAATTAAAAGAGGTTAAGAATTTATATAAAAAAAGATTTAAAAGAAATTTTAATAACCCAATTCACCCTCCTCTTGGGACTACACCTATCAGAGCCAAGTTATAGCAAATCTTAATTAGAAGCTATATAAAGATCTAGATGGCACACATGAGAGTACCTCCCTTTGGAGAGGGTCAATCCTCTACTAGACCACCCATATTTTGTGGACTCAACTACACTTTTTGGAAACAACATATGGGAATCTACCTTCAAACAATGGATTGGAAGGCATGGAAAGTTATCACACATGGTGACTTAATCCCTACTAAACTAGTGGATGGAAAAGAGGTACCTAATGAAGAAAAAGAGATGATCAAAATAGATCACAAAATGCTGCAAGTTAACTCTAGTGCAATAAATTTCCTATATTGTGCACTTGATATTAATGAATTTAATAGAGTTATGGCATGTAAAACAACAAAGGAAATTTGGGATAAACTAGAAGTAACCTACGAAGGCACCATAGATGTTAGAGACAATAGGATTGATATGTTGACTAGTGAATACGAAACCTTTAGAATGAATTCTGATGAAACCATCACAAGCATATACACTAGCTTCACACACATCATAAATTCAATAAATGCTTTAGGAAAAACATATTCTACCTATGAGATGATTCGCAAAATTATTAGAGGACTTCCACCTATTTGGGAACCAAAAGCCACAACCTTAACGGAAGGTAGAAACCTCAAAACAACCTCACTAGATGAACTCATAGGATCACTTCTAACCTATGAAATGGCTATGAAAGAAAGAAACACTTAAGATAAAAATAAGAAATCCATAGCTCTAAAAGCCTCTAAAGAAGATTTAAGTGAAAAAGATAATGAATCCATTGAAGTAGATGATGAAGAATTAGCATTACAAGGTTCAAAAGCTGAAACTAGTAAAAAGGAAAACAAAAGTAAAAAGGAACCTCCCATTTGTTATCATTGTAAAAAGGTCAAACACATCAAGTCGGACTACCCTCAGCTCAAGAAGGAAAATAAGAAGAAGAAGTCAGAAATGAAAGCTACATGGGACGACACAAGTTCAAGTGAATCGTAGAGCAAATCCAGCGAGCAAGAGATGGCAAACATGTGCTTCATGGCACATAATGAAGAGGTAAACTCTTACTACTCTTTCTCAAAAGATTCGTGTGATGAACCATGTAATGATTCATATGAGAGTATGCCCTTCTACAAAGAAATTCAAGTTGAATTGTTTTCTCTTCATAATAGATTTGTTAAAGTATCAAAAAGGAACATAACCTTGAAACAACAAAATGAATGACTTAGAAATCGGCTTGAAACCTTAAAATCTGCTGAAAAAGAAAAAGACGCACAAATTGATGAGCTTAAAAAGAAAATTAATGACGTGTCTTAAGAATTAGTGAAGAATCAAGTAAATGAAGATGGGAAGAAAAACTTAGAAATAAACGAACTTAAAAACTCAATTCAAGATAAAGAAAAGATTATTTACAACTTTACTAGAGGAAAAGAAAACTTTGAAAAAATGGTAGGACAACAAAAGATGGCTAAGAGTAAAGAAGGAATGGGTTACAATGGAATACCAAACAAAAGAAAGAAAAATTTATTCATGGGATATTTTGTAAAACAATCTAAACACTATGCAAGTGCTTCATCCACAAACATACATGAACATACTACTTGCTACATGTGTAAAAATAAGGGACACGTAATGTTTAATTGTCCACTCAAGAAAAAATATATCGAAGTGAAAAATGAATGGAAGATAAACACTAAATCTAAACAAAACTTAAAAAGAGTTAAGAAAGTTTGGGTCCCAAAAGTAACAACATAAATCCTCTCTTGTAGGTATGCTTTAGGTCCACTCCATCTAAAGAAAAATGGTACTTGGACAGCGGATGTTCAAGACATATGACGGGAGATAGATCAAAGTTCACAACCGTCACTCAAAAGGATGGAGGATATGTAACCTTCGGTGATAATGCAAAAGGCAAAATTATCGGAATTGGTAAAATAGGTAAAGATTCCTTACTCACCATTGATGATGTTTTGCTAGTTTATGGTCTAAAGCACAATTGATTAAGTATTAGTCAACTTAGTGAGAAAGGGTTTGACATAATCTTTAAGAAAGACAAATGCATAATACAAAATCCTAAGAATCATGAAGTACTATTCACAACACATAGAATGAATAATGTGTATGGCGTAAATCTTGATAGCCTAATTTCTTAAGATGTAACTTGCTTGGCTACCAATAAGTGAAAATAGTTGGCTTTGGCATAGAAGATTAGGACATCCTAGCATGGACCTTCTATCTAAACTTTCTAAGAAGAATTTAGTAAAGGGCTTGCCTAACACTAAGTTTAGCAAAGATAAAATTTGTGATATTTGCCAACTAGGAAAAAAATGAAGCCAAGCTTTAAAAAGAAGAAACACATATCAACTAGTAGACGGCTAGAACTCATACACTAAGATTTATTTGGACCTACTAGAACACAAAGCTTATAAGGAAGACAATATGCCTTCATGATTGTTGATGACTACTCTAGATACACATGAGTATTGTTTTTAACTAACAAAGATGAAGCTTGTGATTTGTTAATAAATCTATGCGAGAAACTTCAAAATGAGAAAGGCTATAATGTTTCAAACCTAAGAAGTGACTAAGGAAGAGAATTTAACAATAAAGATGTTGAAAAATTTTGTAATGATCATGGAATAAGTCATAATTTCTCAGCACCTAGAACTCCACAAAAAAATAGAGTTGTTGAGAGGAAAAATAAAACTCTTCAAGAAATGGCAAGAAATATGCTGAAGGAAAATAACTTACCTAAGTATTTTTGGGCCGACACTGTAAATTCAGCTTGCTATGTAATTAACAGGGTGTCTATTAAAACAAGCCTAAACAAGACATCTTATGAATTATGGAAAGGAAGAAGACCAAACATAGCTTACTTCCATGTTTTTGGATGTAAGTGTTTTGTTCTAAATAACAAAGATGACTTAGGAAAATTTGATGCTAAATCGGATGAATGAATTTTTCAAGGATATTCTACAAATAGTAAGGCCTATAGGATCTATAACAAAAGAACACAAACCATCATTGAATCAATACATGTAAACTTTGATGAATAAAATCCTTTCATAAAAGAAATCAAGAATGAAGAAAAGGATGATATCTCGCAAAAAGAAGATAATCTAGAAATCAAAGAAGAAAAAGAAGAAAATATTGAAGAAACCTCAAAAGATAAACCTATAGAAAATCTTGAATTACCAAGAGAATGGAAGTATGTAAGAAATCACCCTCAAGATCAAATCATAGGAGAACCTTCTAGAGGTGTAACTACTAGATCATCATTAAAAAACCTATGCAAACATTATGCATTCTTATCTCAAGATGAACCTAAAAATGTTGAAGAAGCTTTAAATGGTGACTCTTGGATAATTTCTATGCAAGAGGAGTTAAACCAATTTGAAAGAAATAAAGTATGGCAATTAGTACCCAAACCTGAAAATCATTCAATTATTGGAACTAAATGGGTATTTAGAAACAAAAGGGATGAAAATGGTATAGTAGTTAGAAACAAAGTTAGACTTATAGCTAAGGGTATAATCAAGAAGAAGGGATAAATTATGATGAAAATTTTGCCCCCGTAACTAGAATGGAAGTTATAAGAATGCTATTAGCTTATGCATCCCACAAAGAATTTAAATTATATCAAATGGATGTTAAAAGTGTTTTCTTAAATGGTTATATTAATGAAGACGTATATGTAGAACAACCCCGTGGATTCGAAGATATAAGAAATCATGATTATTTGTTTAAACTAACTAAGGCTTTATATGGGTTGAAACAAACCCCTAGGGCTTGGTATGAAAGACTTAGTGGATTTTTAATATAGAAGGGGTTTTCAAGAGGAAAAGTTGATAGAATCTTGTTCATTAAAACTAATAAGGATGACATGCTGTTAATTCAAATCTATGTAGATGATATAATATTTGGTGCTACTAATGAAAATCTATGTAAAGAATTTGCAAAATGTATGCAAGAAGAATTTGAAATGAGTATGATGGGGGAATTAAACTACTTTCTTGGACTACAAATCAAACAAGCAAAGAATGAGACTTTTATAAGTTAATCAAAATACATAAAAGATATGATTAAAAAATTTGATATAGAAACTAGTAAACTCATACTTCCATTAGCCTTGATAAAGATGAGAAAGGAAAACTGGTAGATATGAAGTATTATAGAGGTATGATTGGAAGTTTACTATATCTAATAGCTAGTAGGCCCGACATATTGTTTAGTGTGTGTATGGGCGCTCGATTCCAATTAGCACCCAAAGATCACACCAAATAGCTGTTAAGAGAAGTTTGAGATACTTGATAGGTACCATGGACTTAGGTCTTTGGTATCCTAAGGACACTAGTTTTGAAACGATTAGTTACTCGGAAGCGGACTATGTCGGATGTAAAATAGATAGAAAGAGCACTAGTGGCACTTGTCACTTCCTAGGACACTCACTAGTTTCTTGGTTTTCTAAAAAGCAAAATTACGTAGCCTTATCCATAGCCAAGGCTGAATACGTAGCTGCTGGGAGTTGTTGTGCACAAACATTATACATGAAATAACAATTAAAAGACTATAATTTGGAATATACAACAATCCCAATTAAGTGTGATAATACAAGTGCTATAAATATGTCAAAAAATCCAGTATCTCACTCAAGAACAAAACATATTGACATTAGACATCATTTCTTGAGAGATCACGTACAAAAAAAAAAGAAATAACAATTGAGTTCGTTAATACAAATGATCAATTAGCAGATATTTTCACAAAACCACTTTCAGATGATCGGTTTGTATTTATTAGACGTAAATTAGGGTTGATGCATGTTTGAGAAGTTGTTTAGGAAAGGAATTTAGAAAAAGCCTGCATGACAGGCGATTGCCGCCTGAAAGGCAGACGCCTACCAGGCTACTACCTGATGAAAATAGGGTCATCAGGCGCCTAACTCCTCAAGTGGCAAGCACCTGATTTGTGGTAAGTGGCTCCTTTAAAACTCGAAAAACCCTCATTTTAACTTCCACCAATCGCCTGATATTGCTCCCTACCTCCCAAAAACACCTTCTCCTCCTTCAATCACCCTCCTTCAACCAAGATTTCCTCAAATCCGTCAAAATCAAATCAAACCCTAAACTCTCCACACATTAGGGTTTTCAGTTTTCATCAATACTAAATCATGCCATGAACCAAAACAACCAGGAACAAGACCTCCTTCTCCTCTCGACGTGTCAATAATGATCAAGTTGAGAAGTGGCTTACCACCCCTCAAGCTAAGATACTCTACCGAAATCAAATCCAATCATTGGATCCAATCCTTGGTAAAGTACTTGATGTTTCATTTTTCAATTCCGATTTTCCTGAAATTATTACAATTTTCAAAGATATTGGATGGGATAAGTTCATCACATAACAAGCAAATGGACATTATCCCAATTTGGTTAAGCTATTTTACGCAAATATGGAGAAACAAGAAGTTGGTTTTACCACTAACCTATTAGGGCAAACCATAAGCATCACACCGTTTTCACTTGGGAAAATTATCCGTGTCAAGCCAGGAAACTTTGAATGCAACCCATAGAAAAATAGTGGATTATGGAGCAAGCTTTTACTCCACAGGACTTCCTACCACTTGTAATGACCGACACATGTGTTTACTTTGGAAATCCTCAGCTTTACAAATAGTTGAACCTCCAAGCGTTGATTTTGCACAAACTCATCACTTACAACATCCTACCCCGCACCGGCTCACATGATCATGTTTCTTTCCTTGATTGTTTTGTCATGTGGTGCATTTTGAAAGTAAAAAACTGGATCATGAAGGAAGAAGCTCCCCACATCATTCTTCCTTATGCTGGGATGTTGAATCTGGTATTTGCTCATCATCACATCCTTACACCATCCTTCAACTTTGTTAAAAAGACCCATTATGACATTTTTTTCAGCCACTGCTCTCAAGTTAATAGGTTATAAAAGGTACACTCAAGGTTGGTTTCATAGAGGTTGTAGGCACCAGACACCTAAGCCTCCTCCTCAGCCTTCTGAGCAAGCTCCCTCCATTTCGTAGGATGGTGATACTCCTTCTTGGTTCCTGCCATTCTATACTCATTATCTCAATTTTAGTGAAAGAATGCAATCTGGTTTGGATACTCTTCAGGGGAAGGTTAACTCTGTGGAATCCCAATGTTCTTCCATTACTCAACGTTTGGACACAATTGAGAAGAATTTGGCCAGCTCCTCAAAAGGTGCAACACCTATGGATATCAGCTCTGCTTCTTCCGGTGACGCTACATCTAAAGAAGATTTTGAGGAACAGGAAGGTGATGATGAAGCATCTAAAGAAGAATCTAAAAACACTGCTAATGATGAAGATGATGATTGATATTTTGATCTGTTGTTGTTCTAAGATGTTCTTATCTTAGTTTTTGTATGTAATACACACTTGGTGTTATGCTTGCTTTTTGTATTGATACTTGGTACTTTTCCTTCTTGGCTTGTATCTCCAGCATTTTGATTAAACATGTAATGCTCTAGATGGCTATAATATTATACATTACAATCTCTCATATTGACTATACTTGTTCAATTTCTTTTTGATTGATGTCAAAAGGGGGAGAATGGTTATAAGAGCAAAAGAGATATAATGCAAAGAAAGCAAAAGAGATATACGGTTATGAGATATAGACTACCTTGTTTAAAAATTTGAATGAACTGGAAAATCTATGTTTGAATACTAAAACTTTATTACATATGTGCTTATTGTAAGGGGGAGCCTTTTAAGGTATACTCTCGTTTTGCTCCGGATTTGTCATTATCAAAAAGGGAGAGATTGTTGGCCTAACAAGGCTTATGACTCGTATTTTGATAATAACAAATCAAGGTAATTTGATATGATTTCAAGTTGATATGTTTCAGGAATCAAAACTTAGATAGCTCGATGGAAATATGCAAACAAGAGGCTCAAGCTAACAGGATGTTAAAGCTCAAAGATTGACATATTTTATGAAAGCTTGAAGGATTGAAGCTCAAAGTTTGTTTAAAGCTCAAAGAAAGGACTCAAAGAAAAATAAAAGTATGAAAACTCCAAGAGCTAAAAGATTTAGAGTCATTAAAAGAGTCTTGAAGTAAGTACTTCAAGTAGGACTCGATATAAAAGGGTTGAAACTCTTTAGGACAAGATAAAATCTAAGAAACCATTTTCTTGAAGACCTTGAAATATAATTTCTAAAATTATAAATTATGAAGGTAATAATGAAAAGAATTTTCAAAGTCAAAATTCTTAAAAAAAACATTTTTTTTGCAAATCCAGGCACCCACCCAAACCTTCTAGGCGACTGCCCATTTAATGTTTTTTAAGAACTAGGAGACAAAAAGGTGTCAGACGCCCCCTAGGTGCTTGATAAGCGACTGCCTGGTCATCGCACCTCCCTATGTTTTGACAAGTGACTGCCAGTGTTTTAACTTTTAATTTTGAACTGAGACAGGCGCCTACCATGTCACGCCAGACGACAGCCATTTGAAGAATTTTTTTTAATTACCAACGGGAAGATTTTTAAATTTGATTCTAGGGCTCCAAATCATTTTCAAAGTTGACCAAACACTCCAAGTCAACTTGGGGAGCAAGGAAAACTCTATAAATAGCCCCCAAGACATGGATTTTTTTATTGACCTAGAAACATCTTCAGCAATCTAAGACTCTCACGTGCTTTCAACTCTCAAAGGCATTTTTGCCAACATCTTTCTACACATTCTACTGAGTTATTGCTAATTCTCACACCGAAATTGTGCTTTCAAAGTCTGAACCTTTCAAACAAAGGAAGATTAATTCGGTTATAAAATTTTATTGAGCCTCAATTACTTTATATTGAATTACTTTGAAGTATATAGTGCTGATTAGTGTACAAACCCACTCTATCTGAGAGTGTCTCTTATACACAAGTTATCTTCTCTTGTTTCTTGTCTTGTAGACGATTCAAGGTTGTTGGATCGTTGTTTCCGAGCGTAGGGTTTCATTTGGAGAGGTATTTATGCCTATAAAAGAGGGAAGTGTAAAAGGTTTATTCCACCCAAAAAGGAACAGGTATAGTGGGATCCTTAGGTGCTTTTCCTAAGGTGAGGACATAGGCTAGAGATAAGTTGAACCTCATTAAAACCTTGGTCTCCTTCTTTTTCCCTTACTCTATTTTATATTTCAGCGACTATATTAATTACGTGGATGATTTAAATTTCCTAATCATAAAAACTATGTGGTTTGGATTTTAGATAAGCTGGAGTTTAATTTATTTTTTGGGACTTACAGAAATCGAAAAGGAGTACGTTGGTTGATCAATAATTTGCGAAAACCATAAGGGAGTACGTTGATTGGTCAACACCCCAAACCCTATTAACTGAAGGTTTATTTGAAATCTGAAATTTGGAAAGAGTGTGAATGTTATATTGTTTATCATATAGAAAGACCAAATTCATTCTTCATAGAGCTACATACAACCAAGCTAAGAATCGCCAAAGAAATTATATAGTATATCTCGATTGAACACATTGTGGTTGTTTGATTGGTTGATTGATGTTTTTGTTTAACTTGTGAGGTTTCGGGTTGAATAAAAAGACTTAAGTTTTTGTTTGATTGCTAAATCAACAAGAAGTCAAGAATTCATTGAAAGAATTAAAAAAGGTTAAGAATTTATAAAAAAAAGATTTAAAAGAAATTTTAATAACCTAATTCACCTGCTTCCCTCTTGGGACTACACCTTGGTTTTCATGTACAAAATATCTCCAGCCTTGTACAAGATATCCCTCTTTTGTTTATTTCACCTCTTCTTAATTTCTATATACCTACTTACTTTAAACATGCAAATGTTTATACAAGCATGCAATGTGTATATTCCAAATGAGAAGGGGAGTGTGCCCTTTTATAAGGTAAAATGGATAACAAAACACTTATCAAGGTGGAAAAACAAAGGAGTGGAAGATAAAGGAGTCGAAGATAAGGTGTGACATTTGTTGAATTAGGTGTAATCCCAAGAGTGGGGGTGAATTGGGTGTTTTAATATTCTTTGAATCTATTTACTACTTAATCCCAACTTGTACATTTAGCCTTGTACATTTAGCAAACCAATCTTAGGTATTTATAACAAAAACAAATTCAATTTACCCATGAGTTCTTATTACCCAATTAATTATGCAATGTTATTCAAACGCAGTTTTTATGATGTTTAGCCAACTCAACCTACGTCTTCGCCTTAAGCAACCACTCAAGGATTTCACTAAAATCTCTACTCCTTAAATTGGGATGGAGCTTCCCTTACAATCCGCTGCTTACAAGAGGTACAGCTCCCTCCTACTCCGCTGCTTACAAGAGATAAAGTTCTCTCCTCAAACACCGGTTCACAAATCACACCGTGTATACAATAGAATCTGTAAAAACACTCAAAAATGCTTCCAAACAAAAGCTTGTGAGTACAATTCAAATTCCTAATATATTAACATATGATATAACTTAAGGCTCAAAATGTATGAAACGATACAATCGTTTATGTATGATATGCTTCAACACACAAATTCCTTTTTATCAAATCTCCCAAAAATGATATATTTAAACGCTTTGGAGAATATTAGGGTTCTAGTTCACTTTACGAAAAATCACGAATAACTAATGTGAACTTATCAAAAAAGTTTTGAAGATTGCAAAGATTTTAAACACACTTTGTCAAAAACCAAAATTTTCTCAAGATTTCAATCTCAAAGCGATCTTGGTAATATTTGACTTAAAGTATATATCTATATATCTATATGATGAGAATACCAAAGATCAACAGACTTAATATTTGATTTTCAAAAACTATCCTTTAATATATATATATATATATATATATATATATTGTTATGCACTGCTAAGGATATATAATCAAATAGTTTAGATGTATTCAAAATATCAGCCTTAAACTAAGAACACACTTGAGTGAACACTCTTTAATTAATGCCCAAATAAAAACTTTCTCAAGCATTGAGTTTGTAAAAAAAAAACAATCTTTATATGAATGTGAAAAACTCAACATCAAACTTCTCTAAGGATATTCAAAACAGATGTTGATATGAGATTTAAAAACAATGTATTAATCAAACCTCAATCCAAGTTGAAACACAAGATGTATAATCGAGATCCCTTTTTATTTTCTGAGTTGATTTTCCCAAAGACGATGTGTAGAAGCTAGAGAGCAAGCAATCGTATATCAATCAGCTCAAGTTTCTCAAATCTCTTTTCAACAAGATGTGTTCTTTGCTTTACATTGATCTTCTTGTGTTTGGCTAATGTACTAAGGTTTAGATATTCAGTATATATAGTGTCTTACCCTTAGAATTGATCTCAACTGTTGGATCAAAGAAATATAAATTGATCTCAACCGTTAAATCAAAGAAATATATCGTGAGTCCTTTTAATAAAAATCATATTTTTAAGTTTTCCCGCAAGTTTAGGCGACCGAGGTCGAAGCCTAGGTGACCGAAGTCCATTAAAGCTTTGAAAATTTAACTTGGAATACAAGGTCAAGCGCCTAAGCTACAGTTCAGGCTCCTGAAGTGGCAAGTTCAGGCGCCTGAAGTCCTAAGTTCAGGCGACCGAAGTGCTTCGGCTAGGTTTTGTGTTTCCCATTAATTCTTCAGGCTACTGAACTTAATTCAGGCTACCGAAGAAATTCTTCAGGCTACCGAGGTTGAGTTTAGGCTGCCAAAGTGCCCATTTTCTGATTTTTTTTAATTTCAAATTTAAAAATCTACTTTGATCTCTTTCTTGGGTCTTTTATAAAAACATTTTCTAAAGTTTTGAAAGTATTTCTAAGTCCATGAAAGTACCCTAATGATGTTCATGAAATGCATGAGTCCTAAAGTCATTCTAAGTTATATTGAACCTCAAATTAAATCATATGTAAATGTACATACATAAGATCTAAGTACCCATTCCAAAGATGATCTTGAACTTTGCTGCTTGCATCTTGATTCTCATACGCTTTGAGTTCCATGGATCTTGCCAAGATATGTATGCTTTACTTTAAGGCATCCATGACTCGTTATTCTTTCGTGCATGCTTAATATGGTTCCTGTTCACAAACTCAATGCACAAATCAAATACCAAGTGATTTGTCATTATCGAAATCAGATTGGACTCATAGAGTCAACAACATTCATATTTACATAACACTCCCCCTTGAATGTCACCCATATATTAACTCCTTCTGCTAAGATCTTTAAGATGTCACATTCTGATGAGATGAACCAATTTCTTGAATGTTGTAGTAGGCAAAACATTGGTGAACAAATTTTCTAGATTACCACTAGATCGAATTTTCTGAACATCTATATCATATTCTTCTAGAGTTCATGTGTATAAAAGAATTTTGGAGAGATATGCTTTATTATGTCACCCTTTATGCATCCTCCTCTTAGTTGAGCTATACATGAAGCTTTGTCTTCATATAAAATTGTTGGAATATCTTTGATTGATTAAAGAAATCATTTATCTGAGCCACACGCATTCTCTACTAGCTTCATGGAGAGCTAGTATTTCAGAATGATTGGAGGATGTTGTTGTAATCGTTTGTTTTACTGATTTCCAAGATATAGCAGTTTTGTTTGTAAAAAAAAAATACATATCCAGTTTGAGATTTAGCATTGTAAGGATCAGATAGATATTCAGCATCTACATATCCTACTAGTTGAGATTTGGAATCAAATAAGTAGAATAAACTTAAATCAGATGTACCTCTCAAATAGCATAGAATGTGTTTAATTTCATTCCAGTGTCACCGAGTAGGAGCAAAGCTATATCTTGCTAGTAGATTTAAAGAAAATGCAATATCGGGTCTTGTACAACTGGTTAGATATATCAAAGAGCCGATAGCACTTAAATATGGTACTTTAGGATTAAGTAATTTCTCCCCCTCATCATGAGGTCGAAATGGATCCTTCTTAACATCAAGTGATGGCACCATCATTGGAGATCCCAAAGGTTGAACTTTGTCCATATAGAGTTACCTTAATACCTTTTTGGTATATTTAGATTGATGAACAAGAATTCCGCCATTTATATGTTCAATCTGTATGCTAAGACAATATTTTGCCATTAAATAATTAGTAGCTTTAGTGAGCTCTTCAAGAGTCTCAACTAAATTCAAATCATCAATAGAAACAACAATTAAAGAAAATTTGGATTCTAATCCTTTAATAAAAATGCATAGACAAATTGAATCATTTATGAATCCTTCTTTCACAAGGTACTCACTTAATCAATTATACCATATGCGTCCAGATTGCTTTAATCCATATAAAGAACGTTGGAGTTTAATTTAATATATGAGTTTTGCTTCAGGCAATTTAAATCCTTCGGTGATTTTCATATAATTCACTATCCAACGATCCATATAGGTATGATGTTACTACGTCCATAAAACGCATGCCTAGTCATTCAGCGACTACTAGCCTATTGACTTTTTGAGTCTGATCCCTGTTTTGATTATAACAAACCACAGTACCTCATCAATGTGCTTTGAATATTTAAATAGGTTTATGTTTCAATAAGCATAGATGATGATGCAATTTGGAAATCGTAAGAGCTCCTAAATGAGCATATCCCGGCGCATTCCGTGGAATTATAAAGGAGCAAAAGACTAAAGACTTTATCTGCTTTTCAATTGTATTTTATTGTTGGGTTGTAATAATAATTTAGGGTTACATGTGCATGCATATCATATGAATTAAATTGAAGCTCAATTAATGACCTTATATTGACCATAGGACCTCCAAGTAACATGAAAAACCTTTTTCATAAAATGTCTAACTTATACAAAGCTTTTAAAATGGTTTTGAAGTCAAAAGAATGCAAAAATTAATTTTTGCAAAAGGGTCAGTCGACCGGCCAGTCGACCAAAGTAATTTTCTCAATCCAAAACTTCTTATCTTAAAAAGAATTCAACATAAACATTGTGGGATTTTCTATTAGCTTTCTGTTGATGTCAAGAACATCCAATTTGGAGTCGTATCGAAAAAGTTATGGCTAAAAAACTGAAAGGTGTCCATAGAAAAAAATTCCCTTCATGTTTCTACCATCTCATTGATTGGATTTTTTCTCATTCCATAACTTCTTATCTTAAAAGGTGTTCAACATGAAAGTTGTAGGATATTTGTTTAGCTTTCTGTTGATACCAAGAACGGCTAAATTAGATTTTTATAGAAAAGTTTATAGCCAAAATACTAAAAGGTATCTGCACAAAAAACCTAAGGACAACTGACCGAGCTTGGCCTTAGCCAACCGAAGCTCGCAGATTTGAAGCCTCGATCGACTGACCTTTGGCCTCAGTCAATCGACCCTCTCGGTAATGTGTCCCAACAGCTAAAAAATGGCTATTTTTTGAAATATAATAATTTTTTAAACCCCCCCCCTAACGACTATATGTGATTTTTGTCTATAAATACAAGCCCAAAACACTTGAAAAATGTTGGAGAATCCCTTTGTTAATTTAGTTTATCATTCTTTGATTCTCCCACACTTCTATACCCCATTTGTTCTTTAAATTCTCGTTTTTCTCCTATTCTTTTATTTGAAAATAATTCTGGGAGAAAATATTCTTGGGGGTTTTATGTGAAGAGGTTTGAGCATATATCATATACATATATATTGTTTGATGATCTTCTTCTTTCATTTATGATATATTTTCAAAGATTAAATTTTTTCTTCTACTCTTCTTTTGAAAACCATTTTTGGGGAAAATATTTTTGGGGTTATGTTTGAAGAGGATTAAGCATATAACACTCTCTATATGTATATTGCTTGGAGGGCTCTCTATTTTTCATGTTTTCAAAGATTAAACTTCTCCCATATTCTTTTAGTTGGAAAATTATTTTTGGAGAAATTTCTTGTAAAAAATGTCTTGAAGGCTTGGGCTAATATTCTGACTCATATATTTTGCTTGAATTCCTTCTTGGGATTAATTTTACTAAGCTCAATCATTTTAAAGAAAACCCTAATATTCTCCTACTCTTATCTTGAAATATATTTGTTGGAGAATTTCTTTGGGTTATATAAGAGAGAGCCTTGAGCATATATCAATTTAATATATACTTGCTTGAGAGCCTTCTCCTTTTATTTTATAAAGGTCAATCATTTTGATAGCAAAATCCTAGTTTCTCCTACTTATGTTAAAGTATATTTTTGGAGAACTCTTTAGGTTATTCAAGAGTTTTGAGCATATATTCATTAATATATATTGGCTTGAAAAACTTCTTGAAAAAAGCTAAAGCATATATTCATTCTCATATTTTTTTTTTTTCTTGGTGACCTTTTTGATTTGAATTTGAAAAGGTTAATCATTTTAGAAAAGAAAATCATTTTTCAAACTCTCAAATTTTACTTGAAAAATATTTTGAGAAAAAACTCATACTCTACATGAGCTTCATTTCAAAATCATATAAGAGTGCATATTAGATTTTAATGTTGTACATCCTTGTTTAGTTGAGAAGCAATTATTTGTACAAATATTTTCTATATCTATTGTATTCCAAGCGTGACCTAAAGAGGGAGACTTGAAATGAAGAATAGCTTCCCAAGAGGGGGGGTGAATTGGATTCTTTTTATATTTTAATAATTTTTAAGCTTTTAATTTTAATTACCCGAAAAACAAGATATATATGAACGATAACCACACTTAAGAAATACGGAAATTTAAATTCACAAGTCAATCAATGAAACCAAGATAATTAAATCACTCAATCAAAAATATTAAAGCTTTTGTTGATTTCCCTGTAAACTCTTAGTATGCACTCTACTTTATTAAGATTTCTGCACATTAACCAATGTACTCCCTCTTTGGGTTCCCGCAAACGATTAATCAAAACGTGCTTTCTAAATATCAAGTACCTTTGTTTCTTTCTCACTTAAGAACCTGCAACCTGCACTTTTAAATCATACAACTATAGCAAGTAAAGAATATAAAGTAAAGCAGAGAAAAAGATACAAGATTTTTTACGAGGTTCGGTTTCAACACAGCCTACGTCCTCGCCTTTGGCAAAACACCAAAGGATTCCACTATATCAGTTCTTTTACCTGGTGGAACAATACCTATTTACAACCACTCCTTCTGTTAGGCTAAAGCCCGCCTCTCCAAACAATAACCCTTTGTTTGGTCCAACGATTCAACAACTTTGAATCGTTTAAGAATGATGATAAAGAAATTTGTGTACAAAAGAGAACTCTCACAATAGAGTAAATTAGTACAATGATCAGCTCACTTATACTTCAAGGTAATTCAAATATAAGAAATTTGAAGCTCCGAACTTAGTATGAATTACCAAATAATTTTTCAAAGAAAGATGAAAGATTCTAATTTTTGAAAGCTTTGCTTCAAAATATAAATCAATATCAGATCAGAATTTTTAAGCACAAGAAAGTTTTAGATCCTTTAAGAAATTTGAATACTTGAAGATCTCTTGATCTAAAAACCTTTGAAAAGTTGCTTGATCTAAAAACTTTGAAGATTTCTGGATCTGAGAACTTTGAAGATTACTGGATTTGAAAGCTTTTGAGAATTGCTTAATTTCAAAACCCTTTCAATATTCCTCTATGATCATTGTTTTAAACCTTTGAAGCTTTTGACTATTTATAGATGTTTTTAGAAGCCAACCATTACTCCCAAAGATTCCTAAAATTTATTTCCAAATATTTTGAAATAAATATGTTCAAAAACGTGATTTAAAAAATCTTCCCGTTGAGAGAATTAATACCAACGTTCGAGTGGCAGTCGCCTGTCACAGAACACTCTCTCAACACAGTATGCTAGCAGTCGCTTGCCAGAACCAAGGCAGTTACCTGGCTTGTTCACGCAGGCGCATGGCCAGTTAGGCAGTCGCCTGTCTAGCTACTGACTTTTTGAAAAATCATTTTCTTAATGTGCCAGTCGCCTGCCTCTTCATGGCAGTCGCCTGGCCCTTCATAATTTCAAAAATTTTTCTTTTCTTATACCCTTTCTTTTCATTTAAAAAAAATATATTCTTAAGAGTATAAACGTAAAAACATATTTTTGAATTTTTATGAGTTTCAAACCACTTTATATTTTAGATTAACTTTGAAGTACTTACATTTAGAATATCCTTAAAAAATATAATTCTTTTAGTCTTCAAACTTGTTCTTCCATCATCTTTGTGGTTGCAATCTTTCCTTTGAGCTTTTCACAATATAACTTTGTTCTTCATGCTCTTTGTAATCCATGAGCTTTACTTTGTGTTCTTCAAGAATTCTTTGTAATCCATAAACTTCCTTATGCACTTTGAGCTTTGTTATTTTCCTGAAAACTTTTGCTTGAAACATATTAAACATATCATTTGATTTTTTATCATCAAAATAAGAATTGTAAGCCTTATTAAGCCAACAAGACTCACCCTGTCAAGAGTCCCAGATTGGCTTAAACTCGGTTAGGAGAGTCTCAAATTGGTTTAGACCCGGTTAGGAGAACTAGGAGCACCATCCTGTAAGGTATAGTTATTGATTATAGCTTAACCCTGTAATTGAGCTGGGGAGTCTCCGCCCCATAGGGAGAGTGTAAGTGGCATCGTTACGCCCGATTAAAGTGAGCACTTAGTGAATCCTTGGGCTACTGGCTTTAGGCGAGAACATAGGCTGGTTTGGCCGATCATAGATAACAAATTCGATGTTCTTTCTCTTCCCTATACTCTTTACATTCCTGCACGTGCATGTTTATGTTTAAATTTACTATGCATTGTTTAAATATTCGTATATTCTTAATACCTATGAAATTGGTGAATGCTTAGAAAGACCTTAAGTTATGCTATACTGATTGTGATTTGAAGTCAACCTAGGAAGAAAATTTTAGATACCCAATTCACACCCCTCTTGGGAATACACCATTCCTATCATAGCTCAATTAAGAATCTGAAAGGGATTCCATCCATTATAGGCGAATATCCTCATAATCAATTATGGGTTTCTATGAGAAACCTTGTGCCACAAGCCTTGCTTTACATCCAATAATTTCATTATTTTCATTTTGTTTGCGCACAAATACCTAACGGGTTGGACATCTTCTGGTGTCTGGACTACAGGTCCAAAAAATTCTCTTTTTGATAAAGAGTTTAATTCTGATGTGGTACCTTCTTTCCATTTTGGCCAATCACTTCTATATCGACATTCATTAATAGATTTAGGTTCGGGATCCTCATTACTTCTGGTAGTGTCAGTAGCTACTGCATATGCAAATGTATTGTTGACAACAACTTCATTTATATCCCACATTTCTTTTGTGTAATGAATTGAGATCTCATTATTATTTCCATCTCTTTAGAAGATTATTCTTTAGGAGGTTCTATAATAGGGATTTCATTTTCAGGAGAAATTGGTTTGTGAATGTCAAATGAATTATCCACATCTGTAACCTCTTCTAGAGTTGTTGGCCTAACAAGGCTTAATCTCGTTTTGATGATAACAAATCAAGGTTACTTAATATGTCTATTTAAGTTTGAGTTTTAGGATTTAAGTGTTTTTGTGAAATCAAGTGAGTGTGCTTGAAGAGCTTAAATGATATGTACACTTAAAGTCATGAATCATGAAGGATATAAACCAATCAAGTCATTTGGGACATGAAGCACATTGAAGCAGTGTATAAAGCTCAGAAGAATCTTGGAAGCTTCACAACATGAAGACTTAGGAACTTAGATAGAATAATCGTATGAAAGTTTCATGTAAGTATTTCAAATTTTAATATTTAATTAATGAAGCTCCTAGGATATATCATGGACTTAGAGACCTTGTTTACACATGGAAAAATTTTCTTAAAGTCCAAATTAAGTCTTCCAATTTATGAATTTAAGTTTGGAACAAAAACATTGAAAAACAAGAGTTGCTGAAAGGAAAGGTGACTGATGACATTTCATCAGGAAACTACGATGCTACTGACTTTGAAAATATGCAAATAAAATACGTACAAGCGACTGACCTATGGGGACCAATTGACTAACTTCTAACTTTCAGAATGCTCTATTTTTAAAAGAGCACTGACGAATGACCTTTCGAGTCTAGTTGACTAATGCATATGTTTAAACGTTTAACACCTGTTTCCAAAACTTACATGATTGGTTTCCAAATTGAGAGAAATTTGAGGGAAACTTTTGGAAACCCTAGTGCACTATTTAAACATCATATTCTCACACATTAGGGCAAGAAGAAAGAACGGCATGCACATTATTCTTTCAAAACTCTCTGGTTATACTTTTCTGAAGAGGCTACTGTGTTATTGCTGAATACTCATGAAATTCTGATTTGATCTTTCAAAACGCACACTCTTAAATCAGATTTCTGGGGATATACTTTCGAGCTTCATCTTTCATATTGTTTTATTTGAAATATTTTTTATTCTAATGTGTACTAATATGCTCATTTGAGGAGCTTTCTCTTGTACAAGCATTTTTTATTTGGTTGTATTGTTTTGACTATTCATGTATTGTGAATCATTGCCTAGCGAAAGGATTTTTCTCGTTAGAGATGCAAACTCCACCTTGAACAGAGAGAGGCTTTATGTCACATGGTAACGAAGTTGGAAAGGGAATTCTCACAGCGGGTTGCTTAAGGCAAGGACGTAGGCTGTAACGTCCTCAAAATTCTCACCATTTTTTTTTTCATATATATATAACCATATCTACGTAGCGAATATACAAGTCATACAACCATATATACTAAACAATATCAGAATTCAGTACATTCATACCATAGCCATATACAATAACTCCCTCCAGTATCATCTACCCCAAAAATACAAAATCTTGTCACAAACTTACCCTACAACCAGGGTAACCAAGTCAACTCTCTATCTGCGAGCCTGATTTGCTTGCCTAACTGGCTCACCTGAAAAGTGGTAAAGTAATGGGGTGAGACGACCCTCGGTAAGTAGAAATATGCTATTACTAGTGTGTGACGATCGAGTCGTAAAACTATAATAATAGTATTTAAAACTGCAAGATCTGGAAAATCTGTAAAACATATGTATAGTAGCTTAAAATATTTGTATCATCTGAATTTTCTATCATTCATACTGCTATATTATACTACATACGAAAAAAACTGTAAAACTGTATACATATATATACATATACATAACTATGCTCTTTCCCTGAGACTTTGTATGTCATGATTTGACCCCTCATGATAGGGTTGTGCGACCTGTAGGCGGGCCTTAACTCTGGTCGGCCCTCTAGGTAAGTTATCATTCTCTACACTACCTCAACCCAGCCAAACTACATCCACTCCTAAGCTCGGGACTGGCTACTACCTCGTCAAACTGGCCCCCTCAACCCAGTGAGCTGGGGAGCTACATCCTCTCCAAGCACAGTTTGACGGTACCCACACACTATCTGAGATATGTGGTTGCACTCTATTCTGTATATAGCAATGGTACCGTGCTCTGTAACTGTATCTGTCTATAATTTTTCCACAGGGATCTGATACTATATACATATATACTATACCCTTATTACTATTTTCATTATGTTTCCAAAATAACCATAACACAATTAATTTGAACTATAAATACTGTAATATCTGTAGCATCTTGATGCTATAACTGTATAATCTGTCTATACTTTCTATCTGTGTAATTTGTCTGTATACTTTAAGTGTTATGGCATTTAGAAAAACATAACATTCTGTAAATACTATGTGTACTAATCTGAATAAATATCTGTGTGTGTGTGAGTGTGTGTGTGTGTGTGTGTGTGTGTGTGTGTGTATATATCTATGAAACTATCTAGATAAAAACTATATATGTACTTATATCTGTCTATGTGATATCGATGAATATCCGACTATATCTGTATATTCTGTATAGCATCATATACTGGAAAAACCATGTAAAATTCTACATTAAATAATATCTACTCAAGCCACACATACTTTAGAATCTCATATTCTGTAAAAACTACACAATAATTGGTATACATGCACATATGTAAAATTCCTATTAATATAATCAAATCTCCTAGCATAGCATATTTCTCTTACTTAGTTTCTGAAAAGCCCTCACTGAACTCTGGCCCTACACCTGCAGGGTTCTCCACTCAACACCCTGAAAATGACATCACCCAGAAAAAAACATCAGTATTTTCCTGCATACAATATTTCTTATAACTGCATGGAAAGCATATTCTGAATAAAAAACTTTACCCTGAATTTAGGATGAATTTCAAACCAATTCCACTAACGATCAGCTCCAGCAGTCTTGCAGAGAACTTCACCAGGAGCATCGTGGTGGCCTTGGATTTTCGATCCAGCGAGAAACGGGGCCAAAATCAAAAAAGAGAATGAGGGAGAGGCATTTAGAGAGAGAGAGAGAGAGAGAGAGAGAGAGAGAGAGGAAGATTTACGCCAACTTCTGCAAATTAACCCAAGTTTTCACTATTCGTCCACAAGACACATCATCTTGTCAACAAGTTCTTGAGTGATTTCATCGACGAACCTAACTTCCTCGTCAACGAATTTCAGACTGCTCAAAACCCCTCTTGGTATCTTCTTGTCGACGAGACATGGTTTCGTCGATGAGGTCTCCTTATGCGCTCATCGCGAACTTCCTTTTTTCATCGACGAGGCCCTATGTAAATCTTCTAGGTTATTACATCCAAAGTGCAACGTCGTCGACGAATACAAGCCTACTACCTCCTTCTGTTTCTGTTTCCATGTCCCTCCCTCTTTATTATTCAAATACCATTATTCTTGAGGTCATTACATAGGCTGCGGCCGAACCTTGTAAAAAATATAGTGTTTAGCTTCTTCTTCCCTACTCTTTTAAATTTTTACAAGATATCAACTGCGTGCATGATTTTATTTTCATTAAGAACTTACGGAATATTAACACTTGTTGAATATTGAATCTTGTTGAATATTTGAGAACGCGTTGAACATCGATATTGCTAAATATTGAAAAATCTATTGAATGATTGGAAATTATTTTTTGATTGAAACAAGAACTCCTATAGTTCGTTGATTGTATGTTGGATTAAAAAATCAAAATAGAAAAAGTTTTTAAATCTCTGATCAAATTAGCTGAAGTAAAAGGGTTGGTATTTAATCATATTATTGAAGTATATTTGTTGAGATAAACCAACTGAAATTGGAATAGCTTTCCCAAGAAGGGGGGTGAATTGGGATTTTTTTTAAAAAAAAATTTAATCCCCTTTTTAATACTTTTATGTTATAACAATAATCAATGCTCAGCCACAATCACAAAATTGAATCAAAGTAATCACAACCAAAACAAAATAATCAATCACTTAATAATAGTCCTATAGTAATGTGTAAAGCTTGCTGAATTTGTATAAGCCCTGTTGTTAAATTTTACAAACTACCTTCTTCCTAATGTTCAGCTTTTAAATAAACTTTTAGTTTAATAAGTTAAGGATGATCAACCAACATAGTCCCTTTCGGTTTCCGCAATCAATGTTGATCAAACCAAAACAAATTACCTTCCCGTCTATTTAACAACCAAACACTTAGAATTTAGAGTTTGATAAAGCATTCCCGTAATTTATAAATTTTGCTTAAAAGTAAAGAGTAGGGAAGAAAGAAGAACACAAGGTTTTATGAGGTTCGGCTTCAACACAACCTACATCCTCACCCTTGGCAAAACCACCAAAGGATTCACTATCACCGTTCCTTTACCAGGCGGAACAATATTGATTACAACACTCCTTGGTTAAGGCTAGAGTCCGCCTTCTCCAAACAATATCCCTTTGTTTGGTCCAACGATTCAACACTTGAACCGTCTATCAATCTGCTACAAAGATTTAAAAACAAGGTGTACAAGAATTGCTCCTTAAAGAGTTGATTAGTACAGATTAAAAACTATGTACTTCAATAAAATCCACAGAACAAAATTCAGATTGAACCTCTAGAGTTTTATCACCGTAGGAGTCTTTCAATAGATGAAAGAATTAACAATTGAAGCACAATATCAATGAGACAATCAGAAGAACTTTTGAGAATTCCGTGGATGTTGAGAGCAATAAAGAGCTTTCAGAATTTCAGAGTGCTTGAGAGAGAGTTTGATTGCTGATTTGAAATCTTGGTGTCTAAATCAATGTAATTGAGGGTATTTATAGATGTAGAAAGGTTTCTTACTTGTTCCCCAAGTTTACTTGGAGTATTGTCCAAGTTATAAAATAATTTGTGCTTCTGGTAATTGAAATTTTAAAAATATGCCCGTTGAGTAATTTGAATTTTTCCGCGAGCTAGACTGTTAGCTTTACCGTGATCCCAAGAAGGGGGGTGAATTGGTATTTTTAAAATTTTACCCCTAGGTGTTCCTCCTAACAGCAGTATGTTCACAACCCTATGGTCAATCTAATGCGAATAATGTAAATATATCAGAGATTAAAAGAAACACTTTAATTAATCGCACAAGCACCAGAAAGTAGTAAATAAAGGTTGACATGCAGATATGTTATCGAGGTTCGGCCAACTGCCTACGTCCCCGCCTTGGCTAACCAGCACAAGGATTATCACACTAACTTGCTCACTTGAACGGGTGGAGCGGCACCTATACAAACCAGGTCAAATTATCACAGGGCTGACCTCAACCTTTACACCAATCCTTACCGGGCTGGATTACCGCCCCCTCAGGCCACGCCTGGAATCTCTCAGATATACAATCAAAAGGTACAATACAAGAGTGCTTTCACGTAAAGCAGATTTGTACCACAAATGCGCACAAACACATACACCACAGATGATTTAATAATGTAAGCTCAGTGTGGTCTAAGTAGTTCAACTCTCAAACAATTTTTCTATCAGTGTAGTACGCACGTGAGAGTGTCAATAATAATCTGTGTATTTCAGAGTATTCAATCAAACTTGTTCACAGAGCATTAAACAAGCCTCAATAATATCAATCAATAGAATGTCTCAATCACATGAATATATATATGCTTGGATTGCAAGATATAAGTAATCTTTGTGTTTCAGCAAATGATATAGATTTGAATGGATATTGCCACAAAGATTAATATAACACACACAAATATCTTTTCACAAGAATATCAATATAAATACTACAAGATATTTGAATACGTTTGAAAATAGTTTTGCAAGCCAAATGCAAATACAAACTTCCTAAGTTATTGCAACGAGAATGCAACACTTGGAAGTTTAACAAGTCTTCTTAGGATAGGCTTATTAGAAAAGTCTCCTAAGAATACTTAGGTATGCTCTCGTTACAAAAATCGATTCAAGGCACTTCAAACAATGAGAGCAAACCTTTTAGAATACACACTCAAAGCACTTACAAATGATTTTGAACTTTTAAAAGGAAGGCTAGAGTGTTTGTAAGGAGGTATGAGCACTAGGAATCAAAAGAGTGTATTTTTGCTCTAGAGAGAAAATTCTTAATCATTTTTGCTAATCAATACTTAATCCACCAAATGAAAGAGTATATATAGACATACTGAAAATTTTGACCGTTGGGGACCTATTAGGGATTATTGGAAAAGTTTAATGACATTTAAATCAATTTAACCCTGTTTAAAAATATTTAACTCGCGGTAAAAATAATGGAAACCCGAGAGGTCCGGTCGACCAAAAATGTTTCGATCGACCAAGTCTCAAAAGGTTCGGTCGACCAGGGGACTTTTGAACTGAAAGGCTCGGTCGACCGGAGAGGGAGATTTTCCAAACTTCCAAGGTTCGATCAACCGGGCCTTTTTGAACTGTATGGTTCCGTCGACCAGATCGCTGGGAATTCTCCCGAGGACCCTCCGGTCGACCAGGTAGTCGGAGTATAAAAGTGGTCGGTTGACCGGGAGGTCAAAATGTTGACTCCCAGGTGTGGTTCGGTCGACCAGGCCAAAAATGAACTGATTTGGCCGGTCGACCGAAAGTGCACCAAGTGTGCATTTCGGTCTTGTCTTGACACAATCAAGCCCTATTTAAGTGCCTAACAAATATATGTGAAAGTGTGAGTGTCCTAGGGGCACTTGGGGTCCAATTTGAAGACACCGAAAAAGTCCAGTGTCAGTCGGCCGAAGGTCGAGCGAAGGGAGTACCCTAAGGTCTTTCTAAGGTCATTTTTGATTTGTATCTGGTTTGAGCTTACAAAATAAATCATGCATGTGATGTGTGTGCTTATTACAAACCGAATACCCTAATTACTATTACAGACAAAACTCACTACAAAAATATTACAATTAAGAGCATAAATTTGTCTTCAAGCTTTGAGCTTTCGTGTGCCATTGATGATATGCTAATATGAACCTGCACATGAACTAGATATTTATTAAATACATGAGTATTTGTCATTATCAAAATCGGGCGTGACCTATAAGGTCAACACAGACGACTGTGGGATCTCTAGCAGTCGTCTGTCCAAGTATTTCATGCACAATTTTCACAAATAGAAAGGTGGCAGTCATCTGTCACTAAACAACTCATTTAAAAAAAAAACATTCAAAATGGTGGCAGTCGGCTGGCAAAACACGCGTAGATGTCTCATTTGTCACTGGCAGTCGTCTGTCAAGAACTTGACAGTCGTCTGTCAGGAACTTGGTAGTTGTCTATCAGGCTTCTGACTTCTTAATTTAAGTCCTTTAAT
Source organism: Malania oleifera (assembly GCF_029873635.1). Lineage (NCBI taxonomy): Eukaryota > Viridiplantae > Streptophyta > Magnoliopsida > Santalales > Ximeniaceae > Malania > Malania oleifera. The sequence continues at coordinate 113,627,676 of NC_080418.1, read as the reverse complement.
ATGTCAGCTGTCTGTCCATAAACAGATAGTCGTCTGTCAAGAGGTTGTTTCTCATTTTAAGACAATTTTGATTTCTCTCTCTTTTGTTTATTTGGACTTAGAATCTCAATTTGGTTTTCTTTGAAAAATAAGTTCCAAATCATAAAAACTAAGGTCTCTAAGTCTCTTTTCCTAATTTAGCTTCAAAATGAACATTCATACTTGAATCAACTTGAAGTACTTACAAAACTTTGTTCTAAAAACAAATTTAACACTTCTTTGCTTTGAGGCACTTCTTTGCTTTGAGTTATTTTTTTCACTGATCTTGGATCTTTTAGACTTTTATGAGCTTTCATTATGGATCACTTGTATTTATGTGAGGCTTTCCTTGTTCCTTGATCCTCTTGAGCTTTTAAGATATGGCATTTGAAGTTTGAGCTGAGCTTTCGGAATTTTCTTTTTTATTACTGAAATCATCTTTTCCCGAAATAGTATCACTTGGAAACATATTAGATAACCTTACTTTGTTATCATCAAAATCAAGAGTTGTAAGCCTAGTTAGGCCAACACCAACTTTCAATATTGAAATTGTTTTTGTAAATCTCATTGAATCTAGTTGAAAATCATATTCTGAATAATTGCCTAACTAAATTTACTAATTCTTGAATTCATATTGTAAATTCAAATTTTGTGTTGATCTTTATATTCATATCTAGGACTCCCGATTGGTATAGTACGGTCGCTGCATAAGAATATTGTTTGTGAAATTGTTAAAGGGTTAAAGTAAATAGGAACTTTGCAAATAAATTTTAAATAACCCAATTCACCCCCCCCTTGGGAATACATCCTAATTTCAGGAGTGTTTACAAATTTCAATTTTCTCTATCTAAGAGTTTCATCTTTTGCACCAACAGGCCTTCCATGCTTAACTTGTGGTTTAGGTTCATTAGCCGGCTATTGTCCTTCAGGTATATCAATACATGCTAGAATATTTGTAGCAGGTGTATGAGATTTTAATATGGCATTTGTATCTACAAAATAATCTAGTAATTGATTTGCAATCCCTTGCAAATGTATAATCTTTTGAACTTCAAGTTCACTTTGATTTGTTTGAGAATCTAAATGAGATAAAATCATGACATTCAATGTGATTTCATGTTGTGCTTCTGACACTGATTTTGCTCTCCTTAATGTAGGGAACTACTTCATCAAAAATGACAATCTTAAAACCGTGCTTTAAACAAATCACATGTCAAAGGTTCAGGATATCTAATAATAGAAGGGGAATCAAAACCAACATAGATACCAAGCTTACATTGAGGACCCATTTTAGTTCTTTGAGGATGAGCAATAGGAATATATAGAACACAACCAAAAGTTCTTTAATAAGAAATATCAAGTTGTTGCTTAGAAACTAATTGCATGGGTGAAAAATTATTGTTAGTCATTCGTCTTATACGAACTAAACATGCAGGATGAAGAATAGCATGTACCCAAACAGATAAAGGCAATTTGGTTCTCATAATTATAGGTCTAACAATGAGTCGAAGTATTTTAATAAAAGATTCAACTAAACCATTTTGTGTATGGGTATGAGCAATGGGATGTTCAACATCTATTCCAAGTAACATACAATAGTTATCCAAAGTTTGAGATGTAAATTTACTAGCATTATCCAAATGAATTGATTTAATTGGATAATCTAGAAAATGATCTCGTAATCTAACCAGCTGAGAAAGAAGTCTAGAAAATGCAAAATTGCAAGTAGAAAGTAGAGATACATGTGGCCATCTAGTAGATGCATCAATTAAGACTATAAAATATCTAAATAGTCTAGACGGTGGATGTATTGGTCCGAACATATCACCATGAATTCTCTGTAAGAAACTAAGAGATTCAAGACTTACTTCTGAAATAGATGGTTTGACAATTAATTTCCCTTTAGAGCAAGCAAGTACACATGAAATCATTTGATAAAAGAATTTTCTGGTTTTTTAGTGGATGACTATGTGAATTCTCAATGATTCTTCACATCATTACTTCTCTAGGATGTCCAAGATGATCATGTCAAAGTGTAAATAACTTGGGATCATTGCACTTCTGCTGCAAGACATTATATGATTCAACTGCTTTAATCTTTATATAATACAATCCAAAAGATAAAGTTGGTAGTTTTTCTAAAATCTATTTCTTCTTAGAAGCAATAGAAGTAATATAAAGGAATTATTTACTGCCTTCATTTTTAGTTTCAATGTGATATCTATTGAGTCTTAAATTTTTAAAGCTTAATAGATTTCCTCTAGATCTGTTGGAATATAAAGCTTCATCAATTTGTAATAAAGTATCATTGGATAACTTTATATTAGCTCTTCCGGAGCCTTCAATCAAATTTGTAGAACTAGGTATTGTATTAACATTTGTTGAAGATATATTCAAGTAATGGAAATATTTCCTATCTCGAAGAATTGTGTGTGTTGTTGCACTGTCAGCTAAACAAATTTCTTTCAAAAGCATCTTAGAATCGATCAAAACTTTAAGACAATTCATAATACAACACATATTTTTAAAACTCATTATTATAATTGATCATAAAAACAATAATTTATTAAAATCAAAATACAATATTTCTTGCTTTATATCTTAAAATATTACATCATTATTTTCATCTTAATTTATAAGGAAATCAGCAACATCAAAATAAAAAGAGTTGGATGGTCCAATATTAAGATCTATTGGAACAACATTATTAGCAAAATTTGTTTCTACTTCTTTACTCTTTTCCTTTTCTTTTATACATACTTGATATAGATCTACCAAGTGCCTGGGCGTATGACAAGTATGTGACCAATGATCGTTTCCTTCGCATGTGTAACATTCAGTTTTATGTTGCATGGGTCACTGATTTTGATCATTTACCCACTTTTGGGGGACATCCCTCTTCTGGGGGTCATCTCTTTTCTTAGGGATAGTAACCTCACGTCGATGCTAGTGATTATTTCAATCACAGCCACGACCATACCTGCGACATCGTCCTCGACCACAAGATGTGTTCATATTCACTTCAGGGAATGGGGTCAAACTAGTTGGACGAGTTTTGTGATTTTTCAGTAAAATCTTATTATTTTTGTTGGAATTGGTGTGATCCCAAGGGGGGGGGAATTGGGTTTTAAAAGCATTTTGACTAAACTAAACATTTACGCTGATTCACCATATATCATATCACATTTTAATTATGGTCGGGTATGTAAAACTGAATAAGCAATATGTGTAGACATGCACATGTATCTCATTTAAAATAAATGTGTGCATTGAATTATCTATAACCATAAATGAATAAGCACACACATGCTGAATTTAAAGCGCAAAAATTAAATGAGATAAGGAGAGAAAGACACACGATATTTGTCATCGAGCTTCGGTCAAACTAGCCTTCGTCCCCATCTTGAGCATACCCCCCAAGGATTCCTCTAACCCTGCTCACTTACAGGTGGAGTAGAAACCGTTTACAAACTTCTCTCCTTACTAGGTGAGGAATACCCTAGGTTACATTATAGGGCTAACCCCAACCTACACACCTCTCCTTATAAGGCGAGGAATACCCTAACTCAATTACCAAACTGAGCCGAACTGGTCTCTCTTATGAGGCAGAGACTCCCCAGTTCAAGTAACGGGTTAAACCCAACCGGTACATAAAAATAGTTTTTGTACCTATGAAAATGCTTCTAAATACAAGCAGTGATGTACACATTGAAACTCAATGCACTCTAATATGATATGAAAATATGCTCAGTAGAGTAAGGGTGTTTTTCTACAAATAATTTTTCAACCTTTGAAAATATAATGTATATGATGAGTACTCAAAGGTTTTGACTCGAATAAAAATCCCTCCTTAAAATATTTTTCAAATAGTATTCAAGGGAAACTAGGGTATTTGCTCAAAAAGACTTTTGCAATCAAACACACATGAGCCTTTGAATCTTGCAATGGATGTGCAAGATTCATAGGCAAACACATATTTTTCCAAGAAAATATTATGAAGAAATGTATGGGAAAATTTTTGGAAACACTCTCAAAATTTATTTTAAAAACTAAAGAGTAAGTGAGAGTGAGTGCTTGAAAAAAATATGCCCGAAATAAAATGAATGCCCTAAGAGAAATTTCTCTCTTTCAAAAGATTTATTAAACAAGAATAAAAGAGAGATGGAGTATAAAATTCTGCCCCAAAAATGATTTTTTGAAGTGAAAAAGGATATAAGGGAACTTTGATTAAGAAAGGATTTAAAAAGATTTTGAAGTTAATCAAAGTTACTAATTGAAGTTATGAGAGGAGTATTTATAAACGATGGGAAAATTATGATGGTTGGGGACACGCTTGGTATTTTAAAAATATTTAATTATGAAATAAATTACATTTTAGTGCTTAAAAAATTTCCAACCGGAGAGGTTCATTCGGTTGACCTACAGGGTCGGTCGACCAAACTCACACAACCTTTTGAATTTTATAACAGGTTCGGTTGGCTGTGGGAGGTGACCGGTCGGCTAAGAGCTTTTTGTTCTTAGTTGGTCGGTCACCCGAGGAAGGTAGAGGTGCCAAGTTTCAAAGGCCGGTCAACCATGGACTATACGTTCAAAAACGGTCGGTCGACTAAGCCTTGTCAAAGTTTGACTTATGGCCTAAGGTCGGTTGACTGATCAGATTTGAATTGTATAGGGTCGGTCGACCGAGGCTTTTTAATTAAGCCTAAAAAGCCAACGTTGGTCAACATCTTTATAAAATTAATTTTGACCCTATTTTTTACCCTAAACAATTTTCCTGAAAATTTGTTGGTCCCTTATGGTCAGTCTATGGTCATCTGAGCATTCAATCATATCATGCAGATGCATGCATTATTACAGACCAAATAATAAGAATTAAATTGCATTACAAATGAAAGAAAATGTCTTCTTCTTTGCTTATTTGACTTCATGGAATGTGTCGGAGTATGAGCTTTAAGTCCCTCATTGGCTTCCATGACTAGTTCCTTTATGTGTGTGTTGAATTAATGTACCTGTTCACATGTTAAGTACACACATAAGATCCTTGTGCTTTGTCAGCATCAAAATAGGGATCGGACTCAAAAAGTCAATAATCTCCCCCTTTTTGATGATGACAAACGTACCAACGCAAAATGGGTTAAGCCTGAAAAGGCTCACCCTAAGAATATGCATAATTTAAAATATAAGCAGTAAAGCTTAAGCATATTCATAAAGAAGACATTACAAATAATCATGCATTTAAAATTTTGCGTTAAAGTATAAGCTCAAATATTTGTCCTTATTATTTGTCCCTAAAAACTTCCCCCTTTTGATCATTAACATTTTTCTCATAAAAATTCTCCCCCTTTTGGCATCAGCAAAAAGAGTTAAGTTAAGTAGAAAACATTTTGATTATTTAAAATAAACTTAGCTTAAGGGAACTCCCTATTTTAAAAATAATTTGTATTTTTCTGAGAAAAACTCTCCCTTTTTTTGCCATAAGATTTGGGAATAGAAATAATTGAACTTATTTGAAAGATATGACCATTAAGCATAAAAAACAGTATAATTGGTCATTTAAAAGATTAAAATGACATGTTAACAATATTAGACTATAAGTATCCTCAAACCATTGCAATTTAAGCACAACGTAAGACCGGCAAAAGATTTGAATTTAAAGCATGCAGCATATATAAAAAAAAATAGGTTTGAGCATAAGATTGGTCTAACTAGTTCACATGTATTTTTATGTATGGTCCATGAACCAGTTATGCAACACCCAAAAAAATTGAAAATTCATGACATAAAAATTTTAACACAAAATAGCATAAGTCATGAAAGTGTTTAAGCACATAAGCAAGAGATAAAAAATATTCTATACAAGTTCTTTTCTTGCTTTTAGAATATGTACATATATAAATATATACATCCCCTTATGATTATCAATGAATGTTGGGGACAATGCTTGCAGGATAGGAAAATTTAATCATAAAGTTCGAGTAAGCAATGTTTTTTTTGTTTGGCATTTAAGTGCAATCCATAATATATCCAGAAAAACCAACCATATAGATCCTAAAAATATTAGAACAACTTAAAAACAAGGATCACATGGTCGAACTTAACACACTATGGCTAAGAAAAATATTTTCAATCAAGATATTCAATAACACAAAATGTTTCATGCATATCTAAGCCAAAAGTGTGGGTGAGCACACAAGATAGAGATTTAAATTTAAAAGCTCCCCCTTTCAATTTGAATACGTGCTTAGATATTGTCAACTACTTATACTAATACTAACTGTTAAAGTTCATTGATAATTTAAATAGTATAAGTACTATTTTTCATTCCTAACATATTTTACTGGATATATGCTAAGCAATTTGTGTTTCACCAGTAAAATCATTCCTAGAACACATGCAGCAGAGATCTAATATTAAGTCATGTGTGATGTGTTCATACGTACCAAGTACAATCCATATCAAAGATAATTCAATAAAGACAAGATATGATATTCAGGGTAACTAGAAAAGTTTCAGACTCAAAAAGTAGCAACAATAATAATGTAAGTCCATGGGGTAGGTGCTTTTAATCCTTTTCACAACAATGGGGCTTAAACTCCCCTGATATATTTGCGTGCACACATACTCGAGTTTTAGCTCAAGGATGATAGTCATTTAAAAACACTCATTATATGTTCATCCTTTCAAAAGATTTCAGCATACAGAAAATATTAGTCATTTAGCACACAACACGGCATATTGCATTTTAGTTTAAGGCACGATAGCCAATCAAGGCTATACTCAAGAATTATGCAATAGGGATTCAATATGAAGATGACACAACGCAAAATACAGTGAGTGTGTACAACATAAAAACTCCCCCTAAGTCATACAAAATTCTCTAGTGTCATAGACTTGAAGGTTATGAGATGGTGATCACCCATTTAGGTCTAGAGTGAAATTCATAATCCAAGAATTAGGACCAAAAGGTGTCCATGAACTAGTTCATCCTAAGACAAAAGAAAAATGTGTACATGTCTTTCAATTTATATAGCATTTAGGATTTAACATGTACAAACCTATTCAAATTGTTTTGCATGCATTTTTAACTAAGGATGAAAAATTAATATTCTTTTATAATTTACTCATCCTTTCAAAAAAATTTTAACATGCATTACATTATTATCTAGGAAAAGTTCTACCAAAATTTCGGCAACATGCCGTCTGCGTTGACTTTAGTGTAATCCTAAGAGGGGGGTGAATTGGATATTTAAAAATTATTCTTCTTAGGTTTAGCTAAGCCAGCAATAGTAATACACAACCTAGGGTTTGTCTAAACTTTTCCCAATATCATAGAAAAACTATTGAGCAAATATTTAAACAAATAAACTAATCTCAGTGTTTCTCAAACATTCAAAACATGTATGTAAAATAAGACAATGAATAATAGCATACACATAAGGAAATTTAAGTGCATGAATTAAGGGAACGCACGATATGATATCGAGGTTCGCCCAATACTACCTACATCCCCGCCTCAAGCTCACAAGTAAGAGGATTCCACTAATGCTCACTTACTGAGTGAACGACATCGTTTACAACACCTGGTCAAATTACCAGGGCTAACCTCAACCTTTACAACCAATCCTTATAGGCTATATAAACACCCCCTCAGGCCACTCCTGGAATACAACAATGAATATAAAGTTTGTGTACAATTCAAATGCTTCTCAACTAAGCAAATATGTACCAGCAATAAGCACAGTATGATCAATGCACTCAAGTATGATAAGGAATTAATGCTCAAGTGAGTATGTCTACTCTATCTCTCAATCAAATGAAGTGTATGATCGTGTGAGAGATGCGCATGAATAAGTTCCTTGATTCGAAATTAGATGCACTCCAAATATTTATCAAGACACAATATAATATCTACCACCGATATATTTTCACAATGAAGTATGGGTAGCTGTAGAGGTTAGCTTCACAATATTTCTTCAATAATCACAAAATGAAGCCTTTGAGTCTTGCAATGAAAGTGCTAAGACACCCAAGTTCTGGAGAGTTATTCCCAAGAGAAATATATGTATCACTTAAAAACAATGGGAAGAACTTTAAATTAATACTCTCAATAGGATTTTAAAATATTGAGTATTTGAGAGTGATGATTTCTCAAACAAAGATTTGAAGCACACAATGAAACCAAATCAATCTCCTTTCTAACTTGTAATTAATTTGCAAGAAGGAGAGCAAGAAAATGTTACTCTCTGTTCCAAGATGATTTTTGCAAATAAGAGTTTGAGAGAGTGAACAATTTTTGCTTGAAAAATTATGGAGTATGAGCAAATAGGAGTGTAAAAATTTGAGAGAACTTTTTGCTAATCTATGTGCTAATCTTGTTGCTAATCAAAGCAAATGAATGAGTATTTATAGATACTCCACAAAATATAGCCGTTGGGGACTTATTTGGTATTTTAAAAATATTTAAACAAGTTTTAACCCCAATTGCCATAGTTAAAATATGGCAACTTGAGAGTTTCGGTCACCCAGTCCTTAGGGACGGTCGCCCGAACAAAGACAGAGAAAAGGTGAGCTTTTAGGTTCGGGTGCCTGAGGGTGAGTCCGATTGGCTAAAGCCAAGGCGATTTTCCAAACAATGCCGACAAGTTGTTCAGTTTGTCGAACCTCACAATTTGGTCACCCAGGCTGATTTTGAACCGAATGTTCGAGTGCCTGGGGAAGGTAAAAAGTGATAGCTCTAAAGTTTGGTCAACCATGGACATTCAATTTAGTTGCCCAAGCCATAGTCAATAGTTTGACCTAGTCTAATTCAGTCAACCGAGGCATTTATAACGCCAAGGTTCGGTCGCCCAAAATCCTTTCAAGCTTCAATTTTGGTCCTGATTTTGATAAGTAGTCACCCCTATTCATGTACTTATAACTCTTGAGTTATAGGGGATTTGTCATGAGGTGTTTAGGGACCAAGAGTTAGTCTACGGTTTAGGCTTTTAAATTAAGCCCAAAAATCTGACGTCAGTCAACCGCAGGTTTGGTTCCCTACAGTCAGTCTATGGCCTTTTGAGCATTAAATCCAAATCATACATGAGATGCAAATATTACAGACCATTATTACAGACCCACAAGATAAAACTTAAATGCATTACAATTGAAAACAAATATGTCTGCATCCTCAATTCTTTGCTCTTCTTGTCTTTATGGAATGTGTCAGATTGTCTAGCTTTAAGCATCCTGACTTCCATCTTCCCTTTTCCTTATGTGTGTGTTAAAATAAAATCCTGTTCAATCACTTAATAACACACATAAGATGATTGTGCTTTGTTTGCATCAAAATAAGGATTTGACTCAAAAAGTCAATAGTCTGTAAATTGAACATTTTCCCATTTTTCCATATACCTAAAACCTGATAGATTCGCGTAATCAATTAATAATTCAGTTCAAGTATGCGAGAACTTATATCCACTATGAGCATGCAATTCACATCACTGCGTCCGCCACACAGGAGACATATAATACAGGCATGCAATTCACTAGAGAATCAATATAGGCTATACATTAAATATGTTCATTTTACAGGCAATGGATAGTGGCGTTCAGCTTAAAGTAGATTATATCAAGAATATAATCCAGCCATCATGAAACCTAAGGTGTAGTCTCAAGAGGAGGGTGAATTGGGTAATTTAAAAATCCTTTAGAGTCTTTTTAAGAGTTCTTGACTTTTTACGACCTTTTAAAGACTTCTTATATTCTTGTTGATTAGGCAATTCACACAAACATTTACTTCTTATATTTAAATCCACAACCACAACATACAACCAATTGATTAATAGTTCAAATCAAACAAACACAACACAATCAATCAATATTTGCTTTGCAATATTTAGCAGCCTTGTATATGAATGTGCAAGTCCTGTATTTGGCCCTTGAACTTTAAAATAACATCCAATCCCTTTTTCAAAATCAGAATTTAAATAAACCTTCAGTTAATAGGTTTGGGGTTGTTAACCAATCAACGCACTCCCTTATGATTTCCACAAAAAATTGATTAAGCAACGTACTCCCTTTCGGTTTCCGCAAGCCTAAAAACAAATTAGGCTTTGGTTTATTTAATTTCCAATATGCGCTATTTTTATGATTGAAAGAATTACAACATCCACGCAGTTTATATTTTTGTTGGAATTTAAAGAGAGTAAGGGAAAGAGAGTGACACTGCTGCTTTTACAAGGTTCGGCTTACCCCAGCCTACGTTCTCACCTTAGGTCAACCACCTAAGAATTTCACTATACCTTGTTCCTTCTGGGTGAAACAAAAACCTTTACAATAACCAACCTATTTTTCAGGAAGAGAAATCTCTCCAAGAAACAACCTATGCTTGGTCCAATGATCCAATAATACCTTGAACTGTCAAAGATTTAATAGAAAGAAATGGATATTTGTGTACAAAAACACTCTCAAACACAGAGCAAATTGTACAAGTTAAATCTCAAATCGTACTTTAAAACCAAAACCAAATAAAAAATGTGAAGCGCAACCAATGGTTCTTTTTTAAAGATTTAGATGCAACTCAGAACCAAACCCTTATTTTTAATCCAGCAATTTTGTAGAGTTTCTCCTCAGCAAAGATGTGAGCAAAAATGAGCTTTAGGAGAGTTTTATCATAGCAATTGTGTATTGCTTGAATGTATTTTTCATTAAGGGAGGTATTTATAGACTTCTTATAGAAAAGTTTCCTCATTTAACATGGAGTATTTAGGTAACTTTTAAAAAAATATTAAATCAAAGAATTAATTTTGAAAATATTCCTGTAGGTTTGAATTTTAAAAATTCCCGCAGAGTTGGCGGCTAACCCACTCAACTGGGTCAATTTTTGCACTAGTCGGTCGGCTGGACAGGCGGCTGACACCATTCTGTCTCTCAAAAAATAATTCTGATAAATTGTCAGTCGTTTGACTAACCATGTTCAAAATAGTCAGTCGACTGGACACTGTCAGTCAGTTGGGCGTTTTTAGTGCATTGAGTCATTCGGCTGGACAATTAACTTTGCTGAAGGTTTCCTGTCAGTCGGCTGACCAAACCATGTTTAAAAATGGTCAGTCGGCTGGATACTTTTAGTTCAAGGAGTCAGTCGGCTGGCCAATCCTCTCTTTTCAAATACTTTCTATTTTTAATTTCTTTAAAATCTAGTTTGCTTGAAAATTTTAATTACAACTTTTCAAAAATATTTTTAAGAGTTTTTTAAGTGCTAGTCTCTAAGTCTTTGTATCTTAAGAAGCTTCACATATCTAAATAGTACTAGTTTGAAGTACTTACAAATATCCTCCGAAGCATGATCTCTTTAATCACTACGTCTTGCAGCCTTTTGAGGTTCAGTTTTTACTTCAGGATCTACTTGGCCTTTAAGCTCTTCATTTGTCGTTCATTGCTTCAATATACTAAGAAGCTTTCACTTGGTTGACTTTGACCTTCAACTTATTTCCATGATTAACCGTGAGTGTCCTTTTACTTAAACCTGAAATAGAGCCACTCAACAAACACATGTTAAACCATCCTTCATTTTGTTGTCATCAAAACAAGTTTGAAAAGCCAGTTAGGCCAACAATCTTCCCCTTTTTTATGATGACAAATGAGGAACAAAAATATGAGTAAGCCTTAGAAACCCCTTAGAACAGCATCATTAGACTCCCCCTTACAACAAGCATCATTTTACTCTCTCTTACAATATTTATAGTTTACAATATCATACAATATCATTCTCATCATAAATATCATACAATATCATGCTCATCATATAATATCATGCTCATTCAATATCAAATACTTCTCCCTCTACCTTTTGATACATATCTCGTGCTCTAATTTTTCAATATCATGTTTTTCAATTTTCTCAATTTTTGCTCAAATACTACTCCCCCTTTTGACATCAATCAAAAAAGAGTAAGATACAACATTCATATTGCGAAAAATACTTCAAAAGTCATATTTGTCATTCATAATTCATCATTCAATTACCAAGATTATGGCAATATTATTAATATCATTACATGCTCATAACTATACTGTATTGCTCAAATACCAAGTGATATATTCATGGATTCCAACATACTTCTTAGATGCTAATGTTGATGTCATATCATGCACTACTTACCAATTTTTCATTTATTCATGTGATCCATCATAAGCATACGTGGTCAAGTCATTTCAAAATTCATGTTTCTAAATCATGCTTAAAAATTTTATGCTCAGATTTTCAAAATACCAATTTCAAGATATACAAATGTAGCATATTGCATATCACATAAGTATGAAGTCTATCATTATCATGTGCATTAAACTGTACTTATGCTTGGATTATTGTTATGTTGCTCAAACATTTTACTATCATTCAAAAACAACAAGGGGAAAGAAACAAGTAAAGCAATCAAGTTGAGTCATATAACATATCAAAGTATAGACCAAAAAAAATATTTAGAGCACACAAAGAGACAAATCCTAGGTCAGTTGACTGACCACTTAAATGACTTGAGTTTTATAAACGAGTCTAGGGCTACTCTATCATTCAGTCGACTGACCTCAGGATCAATTGGCTAACTGCTCTCTGGTCCAGGAAGAATTCTTCAGTCAATCGGCTGACTTTTGAGTCAATTGGCTGACTGGCCTCAGTTCCAAGAGAACCTGCTTCGATCAGTCAGCTGACTTTAGAGTTAGTTGGCTAAATGTGGATTTTTCTTTAAGCTTGTCATTTCAGTTAGTTTCTCTACTATATAGTAGACCAAGCTCCCTTATAATGATTATGAATCTATCTTCTGAGAGTGGTTCAGTGAAGATATCAGCCCATTGATCATTTGTGTTGATGAATTCTAGAATGATATCTTCTTTTTGAACATGATCTCTTAGGAAGTGAAGTCTCATGTCAATGTGCTTGGTTCTTGAGTGTGAAATAGGATTTTTAGATATGTTTATTGCACTCGTATTATCACACTTAATTAGTATAGTTGTGTATTTCAAATTGAAATCTCTTAATTGCTATTTCATGTAAAGTGTTTGTGCACAACAACTCTCGCCTGCTACATATTCAGCCTTAGCAGTTGACAAAGCCACAGAGTTTTTTTTCTTAGAGAACCAAGAAACTAAAGATCTTCCTAAGAAGTGGCATGTGCCACTTGTACTTTTTCTATCTATTTTACATCTTACATCGTCAGCATCTGAATAACTGATTATTTCAAAACTAGTGTCCTTAGGGTACCATAGTCCTAAGTCCATAGTGCCTATTAAGTATCTTAGGATTCTCTTAATAGTTATTAGGTGTGATTCCTTGGGTGTTGATTGAAAACGTGCACACATACACACACTAGACATTATGTCGGGTATACTAGCTATTAGATATAGTAGACTTCCAATCATACCTCTATAATGCTTTGTGTCTACGGGTTTTCTTTTCATCTTTGTCTAGGTTGATAGAGGTACTCATAGGTTTCCTATGGATTTAATATTTTCCATACCAAATTTTTGTATCATTTCTCTTATGTATTTGGATTGACTTATAAAAGACTCATTCTTTGTTTGTTTGATTTGAAGCCCAAGAAAATAGTTTAATTCCCCCATCATGCTCATTTCAAATTCTTCTTACATACATTTTGAAAATTCTTTACATGGATGTTCATTAGTGGCACCAAATATTATATCATCTACGTAGATTTGAATTAAAAGTATATCATCTTCCTTAGTTTTAATGAACAAGGTACTATCAATTTTTCCCCTTAAAAATCTCTTCTCAATTAGAAATCCACTAAGTTTTTCATACCAAGCCCTAGAGGCCTGTTTTAATCTATACAAAGCCTTAGTTAGTCTAAATACATGGTTAGGATTTTCAATATTTTCAAAACTAGAGGATTGTTCAACATATACCTCTTCATTAATATACCCATTCAAGAATGCACTTTTGACATTCATTTGATAATACTTAAATTCTTTGTAGGAAGCACAGGCTAATAACATTCTTATAGCTTCTATTCTAGCCACAGGGGCAAAGGTTTCATCATAGTCTATCCCTTCTTCTTGGTTATAACCTTTCGCTACAAGTCTAGCTTTGTTTCTAATGATTATACCAATTTTTTCCTTTTTATTTCTAAATACCCATTTAGTTCCTATGATCGAATGATTTTCAGGTTTGAGTACTAATTGTCATACTTTGCTTCTTTCAAATTGGTTTAATTCTTCTTGCATAGCGATTATCCAAGATTCATCCTTAAAGGCCTCTTCAACATCTTTAGGTTCATTTTGAGATAGGAATGCATAGTGATTGCACAGGTTCTTTAGAGAAGATCTAGTAGTTACACCTTTAGATGGTTCACCTATAATTTGTTCTTGAGGGTGATCTTTCTTATACTTCCATTCTCTTGGTAATTCTGGATTTTCTATAGGTTCATCTTTTGGGTTTTCTTCATTTATTTTCTTTTCTTCCTTGATTTCTATCTCATCCTCCTTTTTGAAAATATCATATTTTTCTTCATTTTTGACTTCTCTTGAAAAAGGATTTGATTCATCAAAGTTTACGTGAATTGATTCAATTATGGTAAGTGTTCTTTTGTTAAAGATCCTATAGGCCTTACTATGTGTGGAGTTTCCTAGGAAAATACCTTCATCCAATTTAGCATCAAATTTTCCTAAGTTATCTTTGTTATTGAGCACGAAACACTTGCATCCAAAAACATGAAAGTAAGTTATGTTAGGCCTTCTTCCTTTCCATAATTCATAGGGTGTCTTGTTTAGCCTTGATCTAATGGAAACCCTATTAATTACATAGCAAGCTGTATTTACAGCTTCGGCCCAAAAATACTTGGGTAAGTTATTTTCATTAAGCATAGTTCTTTCCATTTCTTGAAGGGTTCTATTTTTTCTTTCCACAACTCCATTTTGTTGTGGTGTTCTAGGTGCTGAAAAGTTATGTCTTATGCCATAATCATTACAAAATTTTTCAGCGTCTTGATTCTTAAATTCTCTTCCCTAGTCACTTCTTAGATTTGAGATAGTGTGTACCCTCTCTCATTTTGAAGCTTCTTGCATAGAGTGATTAACGAATTACAAGCTTCCTCTTTGTGGGCTAAAAACAACACCCATGTGTATCTTGAGTAATCATCAACAATTACAAAGGCGTATTGTTTTCCTCCTAAGCTTTGGATTCTAGTAGGACCAAACAAGTCTAAGTGTATGAGTTCTAGGGTTCTACTAGTTGATATATGTTTCTTCTTTTTGAAGCTTTCCTTGATTTTTTTTCCTAGTTGACAGGCATTACACACTTTATCTTTGACAAATTTTGTAATGATCCGAAGAATAATGGTATATAAATAATAAAGAGAGAGGAAGATGGAAATAGAAAAAGGGGTGGCAACAGACTTCATTGACGAACGTAAACGTGGCATTTTGGGCTCATCGACGAGGGTGCGCTTCATCGATGAGAAGATACCAAGAGACTATTTTTTTCATCTCTGAATTTCGTCGATGAGGAATAGTATTCGTCGACGAATTTCCTTGACCTCGTCGACGAAGTGACGTGGTTCGTCGACGAAGACTAGTGTATAAATAGCCCTAAACTTAATTTTCTCTCAGAAATTTCATGCAGAACACTCACTCTCTCTCTCCTCTTCAGTTTCTCCTCCTTCTCTCTAAGATCTTGGGCCGAATTCTCGTCGATTCGATGATCTGAAGCTACCACAACACTCCTGAGAAAGTTCTCTGCAAACCTATCAAAGTGGATCGTCAGTGGAGCTACTTTGGAATTCATCCCTAGTTTAAGGTAAGGCTTTTTATTTAAAATTTGGTATTTTCATAATTATAGGAAATGTTGTATACGAAGAAATACTGAAGTTTAGTTCTGAGAGATGTTGATTTCAAGGTGTTGAACGGGGAACCCTGTGGATGAAGGACGAGTGAATTTTAGGGTGTTTCTTCTCAGAAATCTGGTAAGGGAATAAACTAAAGCAGTCATTTTTCCATGAAAATACTATTAAATTATTAGTAGATTTATGTTCAGAAAGCATGTATTACATTTGAATATTATTAAAAAAATGTTTATTTGGGAAAATGCTGCTATTATATTGAAATGTATGTATTAGTATGAAATGCCAAAAAATATGATTTCAGCATAGAATATATGGTCTTATTTAGCATTGTGTGGCATGTATATTATTTTATGTTAAAAGTATTATGTTAAGGCAATTTTACAAATAAAGTGTGTTTTCGAAAAAAAATATAGAATAATGCAGTACATTATGATTTTGCAATACATGATAAATAACATGTATATTCAGATTATTATTTATGAAATGTTCGGCACAAGGCCGTGATTGATAGCCGGCACAAGGCCGTATATTACGAATGATTTCGGCGCAGGGCCATATTTATGAAATGTTCGGCGCAAGGCCGCAGATGTGAAAGTAATCGGCGCAAGGTCGTATGTATTTATGCTATTACATAAAATGCTATCAATCTATTTACATTAAACTGTATATTATCATGTATTATATATTATCAGAAGCTGGATGATAGTTTAGTTTAGTTATAGGAGCACGTTACCGTAGCTATACAGATCAGATTATTATGTTTCAGACTTGTGCTAACCGCCCTGCAAGTAGAAGGGGTGAGAGATGGATAGTCGATGTGGCTTTCAGTGTAGAGTTGTAGACGTCCACCTGGCAATCCGGACTAGGGTGTGGCGGGCTCATCGTACTTATAGACATTTTTGACTTGGCAGTGGTCGGTCAGCCATTGTCGAGTCCTGCCTTCGGGTTGCACAACTCGTCATGGGGGGTAATACATGACATTAGCTAGCTATACATCTTGGGTAAATTTTAGAATTATTAGCTATATCAAATAGTTCATGAACAGTACAATTTATTAGAAATATGAAAGTATATGTTTATGCAGTTATTAAAGGATTAATGTTTTCTAGTATGCAAAATGTATTGTATATTTATAATAGCATTGAATATTCATGTTGCCACACAGCTCTATTTAGTTTATTTCCCCTTACTGAAAGGTAACTCACCCCAACTTAAATAATTTTCAAGAATCCCAAAAAGACCGGCGGAGCAAGGTCGCCGTTAAATTAATTATGCTACCCCGCTAGGAGGGTAAGTTTTAAGGTAGGATCAGGAAATTTTTGATGTGGGATCCTAGATATATTTTTGGATATTTTGGGGATTGTAAGTCAGGTATACCCCATTCACGGGTTCAGGTTCACTTTGTTGATTATGTTTAATTATATAGTAAAGTAAACAGGTCATTACAGTTTAGTATCAGAGCCTATGATGCTAGGTTCTATAGACTTTAGAATGCAGGAGTAATAATACCAGAGTACAGGATAAAGGAATTTGAGGTCTGGTTTTGCAGTCTAGATGCAAGACTTCCATGGTGGTTTGTGTGATTTTCCTAGGGTGACGATTTCAGGAAAGTCATGTTAAACTATCATCGGGTTGGGTATCTAGGTTGCAGGATTGAACCTTAAATTAAGATCGGGAGTGATGAATTAATTAAGGCGATATTGTACTAGTTAGATGATATATTATGGTGATAGGGTTCTAAGTTAAGTTATTTGTTTTTCAAGATAGACCCTGGAGGCAGTAGTGCACATGCTAGTGGGAACGAGAGAGCTGGACCCTCAGGCGTTGTGGGCGGTGATTCAAATGTAGTTTTACGCAGTGTGGCACATTAGGTTATGGCTGAAATTGCTAGGAATTCCAGGGAGCTGGGTGGTTCATTTGTAGGCCACGGTAGCTCGATTGAGAAATTCATTAAGATGAATCCTCCAGGTTTCTCGGGAGGAATTGATCCTGCTATTACTAAAAATTGGGTGTAGGAGATTGAGAAAGTATTTGCAATGCTGCAGTGTTCTGAGGAGCAGAGGGTACTTTTGCTACATATAAACTAACTAAAGAGGCTGAGAGATGGTGGATGACAGTGAAACTCTTAAAGCAGCAGAGGAAAGTACCTATAGAGATGGCATGGGAGCGATTTAAGGAGATATTCTTCGATAGATATTTTCCAGCCTCGTCCAGGGAAGCGAAGATTGAAGAGTTCCTGAATCTGAAGCAGGGACAGCAGACGGTGCAGCAGTACGCGACGAGGTTCATTGAACTATCTCGCTTTGCCCCGTACATTATTCCAAATGAGGCAAAAAAGGTACGGTAGTTTGAAATAGATCTGAGGAAAGAAATATATAAGCAAGTGTCGATACTGAAGTTGTAGGATTTTGTTGAGTTGGTGGATAGGGCCACTATAGCAGAGATTGGAGAGCAGTTGGAGGCGGAGAAGCAGAGACAAAGGAAGAGATCCACGTTGTCTGGTACCCAGTATGGGTCTAGTCGCAGTTCATGGAAGAGAGGTGGCTGCTATAGAGATCAGAGGCAGGAGACTGGGAATTGTGGTTTTT
Organism: Malania oleifera; assembly: GCF_029873635.1. NCBI lineage: Eukaryota > Viridiplantae > Streptophyta > Magnoliopsida > Santalales > Ximeniaceae > Malania > Malania oleifera. The sequence goes on along the minus strand of NC_080418.1, from coordinate 113,609,237 downwards.
AGGGTATGCAGCCACTTCCAGCTTGCACGACTTGTTGGAAGAGACACCTGGGGGAGTGTCGTGCCGGGAGAGGTATTTACTACTGGTGTGGGGAGCTAGGACATGTGATAAGAGATTGTCAGGCTCATATTGATGCTACTCCCGCTCCTAAACCTACTCAAGGAGGCTATCAGGTGCCACGTGGAGGCTAACAGAGGAACATGGCTCCAGCTAGGGTTTTTACTCTGATGCCAAGTGATGCTGAGGCAGCCGACAATGAGGTGACAGGTATAGTTAGTATGTTTTTATTTAAAGTCACTACATTATTTGATTCAGGTGCCACACACTCGTTCGTGTCTTCGGGGTGTGGTAAATTATATGAGGCAGACGCACAATCATTAGATGTCGAACTATTAGTGACTACATCGACTGGGTCAGCAGTGAGGTGTAGTAGGGTACTCCGTGGCTGTCTAGTTGATGTCCAGGGGAGGATTCTATCTGTTAATTTAATAGTGTTAGATATGCATGGGTTTGATGTCATATTCGGCATGGATTGGCTAGTAGCTAATTTTGCTAGTATTGATTTCCATTCGAGAGAAGTGATATTCAGACCGCCAGGAAGACCAGAATTCAGATTTATAGGGTCACAAGTGCAATCTCTACCTCATATGATTTCAGCTATTCAGGCAAAGAGATATCTTCAGAGTGGTAGTTAGGGATTCATGGCCTTTGTGAAGGAAATGTCAGGGAATGAATTGAAGCTTACTAGTACATCAGTAGTGAAAGAATTTATAGATGTGTTTCCAGATGAATTACCGGATTTGCCACCTGATCGTGAGGTAGATTTTCCTATTGATCTGCTTCCAAGTACAGTGTCAGTTTCTAAAGCACCGTACCAACAGAGTTGGCAGAATTAAAAGATCAATTACATGATTTACTTAATAAGGGTTTTATACGACCTAGTGTATCCCCATGGGGAGCTCCAATATTATTTGTGAAGAAGAAAGACGAGTCTTTAAGGATGTGCATAGAATATAGGGAGATTAATAAAGTGATCATCAAGAACAAGTATCCTCTACCCCATATAGATGATTTATTTAACTAGCTCCAGGGTACATAGGTGTATTCCAAGATTGACCTCAGATCAGGCTATCATCGGGTGAAAGTAAGGGTAGAAGATGTGTCGAAGACGGCCTTTAGGACTAGGTACGGACAATATGAGTTTCTTGTTATGCCATTTGGTCTGACGAATGCTCCTGCGATATTTATGGATTTAATGAACAAGATCTTCCATCTATATTTAGACCAGTTTGTTGTTGTTTTTATTGATGATGTACTGGTCTATTCGAGGAGCTATGAGGAGCATGAGATACATTTGAGGCAAGTTCTGTAGACACTCAAAGAAAAGAAGTTGTACGCCAAGTTCAGTAAATGTTAATTTTGGCTCGAAAGAGTTGTGTTTTTGGGGCATATTATCTCAGGGAATGGAATTTCTACGAATCCTAGTAAAATTGATGCGGTAGTAAATTGGGCCAGACCGAGGAACGTCTCAGAGATTAGGAGTTTTTAGGGGTTAGCTGGATATTACCGTCGTTTTGTTGGGCAGTTCTCGGAATTACCAGGGCCTCTGACACGACTGACTAGGAAGAATGTCAGATTTGAGTGGGACGATAGCTGTGAGCAGAGTTTTAAGGAATTGAAGCAAAGACTTGTCACAGCACCAGTGCTGATCATTCCGTCAGGGGGTGAGGGTTATACTATCTACAGTGATGCATCCTTGAAGGGACTTGGTTATGTACTAATGCAGCATGGTAGAGTGCTAGCATATGCTTCCATAAAATTGAAAGAATATGAAAGGAATTACCCTACCCATGATCTTGAATTAGCTGCAATGGTACATGCATTGAAGATTTGGAGGCATTATCTGTATGGCAAGCGATGTGAAATTTTCTCCGACCATAAGAGTTTGAAGTGTTTCTTCACTCAGAAAGAACTAAATATGAGGCAAAGAAGGTAGTTGGAGCTCATTAAATATTTTGATTGTACCATCAGTTATCACCTAGGAAAAGAAAATGTGGTAGCTAATGCGTTAAGCAGGAAGTCTGCGAGATCAGTGTTAGTAGCTATGGAGATCCAGTATCCAATCATGATGGATCTGGAGAGACACGGCATAGAGTTGGTAGAGAGTGATCCTCTAGTATGTATCCCTAGTTTAGTGGTACAACCTACTCTGCAGGAAAGAATTAAAGCTGCTCAGAAGGAAGAACCGGAATTAGCAGAGGTATTAGTCAGAGTGCTAAATGGTCAGGGGGAGGAATTCTGTTTGTCAGATGACGAAGCTTTGCGGTTCCATTCCAGGTTATGTGTTCTTGTCGATGCTGACATCAGAAAGACCATTTTAGAGGAGGCTCAAAGATCTTTGTATACACTTTATCTCGGAAGTATGAAAATATACAGGGATCTACGAGAGTTTTACTGGTGGAGTGTTATGAAGAAGGAAATTGCCAATTATATAATGCAGTGTCTGACGTGCCAGCAGGTAAAAGTTGAGCACCAGAGGCTGGCAAGTCAGTTGCAGCCACTATTTATCCGAGAGTGCAAGTGGGATCATATATTCATGGACTTTGTTTCAAGGCTGCCATCGGCGTCACATGGCCAGAATGCGCTTTTGGTGATTGTAGATCGGTTGACTAAGACCATCCATTTCCTACCTATCAAAATCAACTATTCCCTTAACCATCTAGTGGAGATGTATGTTCAAGAGATAGTCCGTTCTCACGGAGTGCCTGTGTCTATAGTGTCAGATCGAGACTCACGTTTCACGTCACGTTTCTAGAGGAGTTTGTAGGAGGCTCCAAGGTCTCAGTTGTCTTTTAGCATGACATTTCCTCCTCAGTCATACAGATAGACTGAGAGGACAATACAGATATTAGAAGATATGCTTTGAGCATGCGTATTGGACTTTGGGAGTAGTTGGAGTCAGTTCATGTCGCTGGTAGAGTTCGTGCATAATAATAGTTATCAGGCCAGTATTGGTATGGCACCGTTTGAGGCAATGTATGGTAAGAGATGTCGTTCTCCATTATATTGGGATGAGATGGGTGAGCGGTGAGTTGTGGGACCAAAGCTTGTGCAGCAAGCGTACGATAAGGTTTGGCTCATCAAAAATAGAAACAATACAGCTAAGAGCCGACAAAAGAGTTATGCCGATAATCGCCGCAAGAAATTAGAATTTGATATTGGTGATCATGTATTTTTGAAGATAGCTTTATTAAAAGGGGTTATGAGGTTTGGAAGGTAGGGTAAACTTAGCCCTAGGTTTATTGGTCCATTTGAGATTCTAGAGAAAGTGAGGTCGGTTGCCTACAGGTTAGCTTTAGTACCTGCGTTATCTAGGATGCACGACATATTCCATGTTTCCATGTTAAGGAAATATGTCCCAAATCCTTCTCATATAATCAGTTATGGTGAATTAGAGCTCAGTGACTCACTAGTCTATGAGGAGGTACCGGTGTAGATTCTGAATAGAAGAGAACAAGAACTACGTAATAAGAAGATTCCTCTGGTAAAGGTTCTATGGAGGAATCATGTAGTAGAAGAGGCTTCTTGGGAGCTCGGGGAGTAGATTAGACAAAAATACCCACAATTGTTCCAAGAAGTTCATATATAACGAGAAAAATGTAAGTAAATATGTAGTATTTCTTTTACAAGTACATGTAATAGTTTAGTTATAAATGGTCTTTTAGTTTTGAGAGAATTTTATTTTAATTTATATATGTAATCTCTCAGAACTTGAAATGTAGCCACGGTATTCCTCTGCCATAAGTGAGGGTAAGCAATAAAAAAAGTAAACCATTTTGCCTTTAAGGGATGATGAGTTATATGAATAGTAAATTTCAAGGACAAAATTTTATAAAGAGAGGAGAATGTAATGGCCCGAAGAATAATGGTATATAAATAATAAAGAGAGAGGAAGATGGAAATAGAAAAACGGGGCGGTGGCAGACATCGTCGACAAACGCAAACATGGCATTTTGGGCTCATCGACGAGGGTGCACTTCGTCGATGAGAAGATATCAAGAGGCTATTTTTTTTAGCTCTGAATTTCGTCCACAAGGAATAGCATTCGTCAACGAATTTCCTTCTTGACCTCATCGACGAAGTGACGTGGCTCGTCAACGAAGGTCAGTGTATAAATAGCCCTAAACTCGATTTTCTCTCAGAAAGTTCACACAGAACACTCACTCTCTCTCTCCTCTTAGGTTTCTCCTCATTTTCTCTAAGATCTCGGACTGGATTCTCGCCAGTTCGATGATCTGAAGCCACCATGATGCTCTTGGAAAAGTTCTCTGCAAACCTACCGAAGTGGATCGTCGGTGGAGCTACTTTGGAATTCATCCTTGGTTTAAGCTAAGGTTTTTTATTCAAAATTTGGCCTTTCCATAATTATAAGAAATGTTGTATACAAAAAAATATTGAAGTTTAGTTCTGAGAGATGTTGATTTTAGGGTGTTGAATAGGGAACCTGCGGATGCAAGACGAGTGAATTTTAGGGGGTTTCTTCTCAGAAATTCGGTAAGGGAATAAACTAAAGTAGTCATTTTTTCATGAAAATACTATTAAATTACTAGTAGATTTATGTTCAGAAAGCATGTATTACATTTGAATATTATTGAGAAAATGTTTATTTAGGAAAATACTGTTATTATATTGAAATGTGTGTATTAGTATGAAATGCTAGAAAATATGATTTTAGTATAGAATATATGGTCCTATTCAGCATTGTTTGGCATGAATATTATTTTATGTGAAAAGTATTATATTAAGGGAATTTTACAGATAAAGTATGTTTTCAGAAAATATGAAATAATGCAGTACATTATGATTTTGCAATACATGATAATTAACATGTTTATTCAAGTTATTATTTATGAAATGTTCAGCACAAGGCAGTGATTGATAGCTGGCGCAAGGCCGTATATTATGAATGATTTCGGCCGTATATTATGAATGATTTCGGCTCAAGGCCGTATTTATGAAATGTTTGGCGCAAGGCCGCAAATGTGAAAGTAATCGGCGCAAGGCTGTATGTATTTATTCTATTACAGGAAATGTTATCAATCTATTTACATTAAACTGTATATTATCATGAATTATATATTATAAGAACCCGGATGATAGTTTAGTTCAGTTACAGGAGCACAGTACCATAGGTATACAGATCAGATTATTATGTTTTAGACTTGTGCTAATTGCCCCTGCAAGTAGAGGGAGTGGGAGATGGATAGTCGATGTGGCTTTTAGTGTAGAGTTGTAGACTTCCATGTGTCATTCCAGACCAGGGTGTCGCGGGCCCATTGTACTTACAGATATTTTTGACTCGCAGTGGTCGGCCAACCATTGTCGGGCCCTGCCTTCAGGCTACACAACCCGTCATGGGGGGTAATACATGACATCTGTTAACTATACATCCTGGGTAAATTTCAGTATTATTAGCTATATCATACAGTTCATGAACAGTATGATTTATTAGAAATATGAAAGTATATGTTTATGTAGTTATTAAATGATGAATGCTTTCTAGTACGCAAAATGTACTGTATATTTATAATAGAATTGAATATTCATGTTGTCATACAGATGTATTTAGTTTATTTCCCCTTACTGAGAGGTATCTCACCCCAGCTTAAATAATTTTCAGGAAACCCAGAAAGACCGGTAGAGCAAGGCTGCCGTTAAATTAGTTGTGCTACCCTGCTAAGAGGGTAAGTTTTGAGCTAGGATAAGGAGATTTTTTATGTGGGATCCTAGATATATTTTTGAATTTTTTGGGGATTGTATATGAGTACATTATTATTGCAGATTGTAGTTAACTCTGGTATTATGTTTTTTTCTTTATGGTTTGGTGGATGTAATTTATGTTTACTGCTGCTTAGGTTTCTGCTGTGTAAGTTAGGTATACCCCGTTATCCACGAGTTCGGGTTCACTTTGTTGATTATGTTTAATTATATAGTAAAGCATGCAGGTCATTACAAATTTGGTGTTAGGCAAGCCTTTAACTAAATTCTTTTTAGAAAGCTTGGATGTAAGATCAATGCTTGCATGTCGTAGCCTTCTATGCCAAAGCCAACTATTTTAACTTATGGCAGCTAAGCAAGTTATATCTTGAGAGATCAAGCCATCAAGGTTTATGCAATATACATTGTTCATTCTATGTGTAGTGAATAGTGTCTTTTGATCCTTAGAATTATGAACTATGCATTTGTCTTTCTTAAATATTATTTCAAATCCTTTGTCGCTAAGTTGACTAATGCTTAATAAATTATGCTTTAGACCATCTACTAACAAGACATCATCAATAGTGAGTGAAGAGTCTTTACCTATTTTACCAATTCCAATGATCTTGCCTTTTGCATTGTCACTGAAGGTCACAAATCCTCCATCCTTTGAGTGAGAGAAGTGAACTTGGATTTATCTCTCGTCATATGCCTTGAACATCCGCTGTCCAAATACCATTTATCTTTAGACGGAGTGGTCTTAAAGCAAACCTACAAGAAAGGATTTATGTTGTTACTTTTGGAACCCAAACTTTCTTAACTTTCTTTAAATCTTGTCTAGTTTTAGCAATTATCTTCCATTCATTTTTTACTTTAATGTACTTTTTCTTGAGTGGACAATTAAACATTATGTGCCCTTTATTTTTACACATGTAGCAAGTAGTGTGCTCATAAATTTTTGTCGATGAAGTACTTGCATAGTGTTTAGATTGATTTACAAAATATCCAATAAACAAGTTTTTCTTTTTCTTGTTAGGTGTTCCATTGTAACCAATTCCTTCTTTATTGCTAGTCATCCTTTGTTGTCCTACCATTTTTTCGAAGTTATCTTTGCCATTGGTAAAGTTGTAAATAACTTTTTCTTTTTCTTGAATTTGGTTTTTAAGATTGATTATTTCTTGCACTCTCTTGCTGTCTTCATTCACTTGAGACTTAGCTAATTTTTTAGACAAGTTATCTACTTTCTTCTCAAGTTCTTCAATCTGTAAGTCTTTTTCCTTTTCAACAAGTTTTGAAGATTCAAGCTGATTTCTAAGTGTTTCGTTATTTCTTTGAGACCTTAATGAACTTATTATAAAGAGAGAATAATTCAGCTTGAAGTTTTTTGTAAGAAGGCATGCTTTCACACAAATTACTACATGATTCATCACACGAATCTTCAGAGAGAGAGTAGTAAGAGTTTACCTCTTCGTTATATTCCATGAAGCACATGTTTGCTACTTCTTAATCGCTTGACTCACTCTCCGATTCACTCGAACTTGTGTCATCCCAAGTTGCCTTCATTGCAGGCTTCTTTTTCTTCTTTTCCTTTTTGAGTTGTGGGCTGTCCAGCTTGATGTGTCCTGCCTTTTTACAGTGATAGCACGTGAGAGGTTCATTTTTGCTTTTGTATTCCCTTTAATTACTTTCACCTTTTTCAGTTTTTGATCCGTTGAATTTTCTAGTGAATTTCTTGTTTCTCTTGAAGAATTTTCCAAGTCTTTTAGTTATGAAGGCTAAGTCTTCATCTTCTAATTCACTAGATTCATTATCTTCTTCACTTGAATGTTCTTTCAAATCTTTTAGAGGTATAGACTTCTTTTTTTTATTTTCAGTGTTTCTTTCTTTCAAAATCATTTCGTAGGTTAGAAGTGATCCTATGAGTTCATCTAATGAAGTTTTTTTAAGGTTTTTCCCTTCCGTTATGGCTGTGGCTTTTGGTTCCCAAATAGGTGAAAGTGCTCTTAGAATTTTACGAATCATCTCTTGGGTGGAATATGTTTTTCCTAAGGCACTTAGTGAGTTTATGATATGTGTGAACCAAGTGTATATGCTTGTTATAGTTTCATTGGAATTCATCTTAAAAGTTTCGTATTCACTAGTTAACATATCAATTCTACTGCCCCTAAAATCTACTGTGCCTTCATAGGTTACTTCTAATTTATCCCAAATTTCTTTAGCTGATTTACACGTCATTGCTCTATTGAATTCATTTGCATCAAGTGCACAATATAAGGCGTTTATTGCCCTTGAGTTAATTTGCAAAATTTTGTAATCTGATTCGAATAGTTTTTTACCTTCATTAGGTACTTCTTTTCCATCTACTAGTTTAGTAGGAATTAGATTTCCATTTGTAACAACATTCCATGCCTTCCAGTCCATTGTTTGAAGGTAGATTCTCGTTCGTTACTTCCAAAAAGTGTAGTTTAGTCCACAAAAAATGGGTGGCCTAGTTGAGGATTGGCCCTCACCAAAGGGAGCTACTCCTATTTGTGCCATCTAGGTCTTTATATAGCTACTTGTTAGGATCTGCTATAACCTGGCTTTGATACCAATTAAAAGCTAAGGTGTAGTCTCAAAAGGGGGATGAATTGGGTTATTTAAAAATTCCTTAGAGTCTTTTAAGAGTTCTTGACTTTTTACAACCTTTTAAATACTTCTTATATTCTTGTTAATTAGGCAATTCACACAAACACTTACTTCTTCTATTCAATCCACAACCACAACATACAACCAATTGATTAACTATTCAAATCAAACAAACACAACACAATCAATCAATATTTGCTTTGTAATATTTAGCAGCCCCGTATATGAATGTGCAAGTCTTATATTAGGCCTTTGAACTTTAAAATAACATCCAATCCCTTTTTCAAAATCAAAATTTAAATAAACCTTCAATTAATAGGTTTTGAGTTGTTAACCAATCAACGTACTCCCTTACGGTTTCCGTAAAAAATTGATTAACCAACGTACTCCCTTTCGGTTTTCCCAAACCTAAGAACAAATTAGGCTTTGATTTATTTAACTTCCAATATACGTTATTTTTATGATTGACAGAATTACAATATCCACGCAATTTATATTTTTACTGAAATTTAAAGAGAGTAAGGGAAAGAGAGTGACACCGCTGCTTTTACGAGGTTCAGCTTACCCAAGCCTACGTCCTCGCCTTAGGTCAACCATCTAAGGATTTCACTATACCTTGTTCCTTCCGGGTGGAACAAAAAACTTTACAATGACCAACCTCTTTTTTAGGAAGAGAAACCTCTCCAAGCAACAACCTATGCTTGGTCCAACGATCCAACAATACCTTGAACTGTCAAAGATTTAGTAGAAAGGAATAGATATCTGCGTACAAAAACACTCTCAAACATAGAGTAAGTTGTACAAGTTAAATCTCAAATCGTACTTCAAAACCAAAACTAAATATAAAATGTGAAGCTCAAGGTTTAAAAGTCACCAATGGTTATTTTTTAAAGATTCAGATGCAACTCAAAACCAAACCCTTATTTTTAATCCAACAATTTCATAGAGTTTCTCCTCAGCAAAGATGTGAACAAGAATGAGCTTTAGAAGGGTTTTAGCATAGCAATTGTGAATTGCTTGAATGTATTTTTCATTGAACAAGGGAGATATTTATAGACTTCTTATAGAAAAGTTTCCTAATTTAACATGGAGTATTTAGGTAACTTTCCAAAAGATATTAAATCAGAGAATCAATTTTGAAAATCTTCCCATAGGTTTGAATTTTAAAAATTCTCGTAGAGTTAGTCGGATGACCCAATTGACTGGGTCAATTTTTGCACTAGTCAGTCGGCTAGACAGGTAACTGACACCATTCTGTCTCTCAAAAAATAATTCTGATAAATTGTCAGTTGGCTGATTGAACCACATTCAAAATAGTCAGTCAGCTGACTGAACCACGTTCAAAATAGTTAGTCGGCTGGGCACTGTCAGCTAGCTAGGCGTTTTCAGTGCATTAAGTCAGTCGGTTGGACAACTAACTTTGTTGAAAGTTTCCTATCAGTCAGATGATTGAACCACGTTCAAAAATGGTGAATCGGTTAGGTACTTTTAGTTCAATGAGTCAGTCGGCTGGGTAGTCCTCTCTTTTCAAATATTTTCTATTTTTAAATTTTTTTTAAATCTAGTTTACTTGAAAAACTTAATTATAACTTTTCAAAAATATTTTCAAGAGTTTTTCAAGTCCTAGTCTCTAAGTCTTTGTATCTTAAGGAGTTTCACATATTTAAATAGTAATGGCTTGAAGTACTTTCAAATATCCTCCTAAGCATGATCTCCTTAATGACTAAGTTTTGCAGCCTCTTGAGGTTCAATTTTTACTTCAGGATCTGCTTGGCCTTTAAACTCTTCATTTGTCGTTCATTGCTTCAATATACTAAGAAGCTTTCACTTAATTGACTTTCATCGTCAACTTATTTTCATGATTAACCGTGAGTGTCCTTTTACTTAAACCTGAAATAGAGTCACTCAAGAAACACATGTTAAACCATCATTTATTTTGTTATCATCAAAACAAGATTGAAAAGCCCAGTTAGGCCAACACATCAAATATAATTCATCTTTGAGCGAATGATGGATTGTGAGCGTTTAGAGCGGTGATTACAATTAACTATCCATCAAAGAGTTTAAAAATCTCACAATATATGGACAGTGAATTGCAGTGAAAAAACATTCTCTGCTCCCCCTTAGTTATGCAACCAAAAAATTTTATATTCAATTAATAATATTTGGCATAACTAATATATTATAATATGGGGATGAGTTCATGAATTCCTTAAATTTAATTTATCATTTGAACATGATTTATCGTTTAAGCTCAATGATGAGTTTAGAATTATATTTATATATACTTTGATAAAATTCCTAAACTAAAATCTCAGCATGATGGACAAAACATGCTATACTTAGGATTTTCAAATTTAGGAATATATAGCATCAAGAATCTTATAGCAATTAAAAACATTTTGTCCATTTGAATGGGATTTATTTAAACAAGTTATAGCTAATATATATATATATATATATATATATATATATTAACCAATCATAATTATATGTATATATATTAAGCTTAGATTGGACATGATCACTAAGACTCATGTAGTGGCTAGAATTTCTTAGGGTTCTCAAAATAACAATAGTGTATATTAAGATTTAGAATTTTAAGCGCAAACACTATTTAAGCATTCAAAGCACTATAACCCCATTTTCAACAAATTAAAAAAAAAATTCTTACGAATATTAATAAAATTTCTTTGAGAGTGCACCTCATAAGATGGTATACAATCATAAATAAATTTACATGATTCAAAAAAAATTAAACACAATGTAAGCATCATGAATCATGGCATGATTTGCATAATAAAGTAAAGGATAGAAATAAACCTTTTCATTTTAATCATTCTTAGTCGTTTAGGCTCGGAGTGGCGTTCCCCTCTCTCTCGGTTTTTCTATACCTCTAATGGTGCCCAAAATCCTTAACACTTAAAAATAATAAATTTTGAAAAAACATTAGTGACTAAGGCATAATATAAACATATGCATGACATTCAAATGATATGCATTAAAACTATATCATGCTCATTCAAGGCATTTTCAAGTTTGGGAAAATTTGCATTTAAAAAACATTTTTCTATGGGATATGATTTCATGTACCAAACCTTTTCCAAAACCTTCGATCAACTGATTTTACAAAAACTTTTTCAATATCCAAGCCGTAAAATCTATGCAATAAAAAAAGTGGAGGATTTGCAAAAGTTTGACCCTCAAAACAGGGATACACTGAAAATTAAGTCGTTGCAATCTTTATGTAAATAGCGGTTAAGCTTATTGCAACCTTACTCTAATACCAATTGTTGGAATTGGTGTGATCCCAAAAAGGGGGTGAATTGGGTTTTAAAACATTTAAAGCTTAGAATTTAAATGAGATAAGGAGATAGAGACACACGGTATTTGTTATAGAGGTTTGGCCGAACCAGCCTACATCCCCGCCTTTGGCATACCCCCCAAGGTTTCCACTAACCCTGCTCACTTACAAGTGGAGCAGAAACCATTTACAAACTCCTCTCCTTACTAGGCGAGGAATACCCCAGGTCACATTACAAGGCTGACCCCAACCTATAAACCTCTCCTTACGGGGCGAGGAATACCCCAGCTCAATTACCAGGTTGAGCCGAACTGGTCTCCCTTTTAGGGCGGAGACTCCCCAGTTCAATTAACGAGCTGAACCCAACCAGTACATAAAAATAGTTTTTGTACATTCAAAAATGCTTCAAAATATAAGCAGTGATGTCCACGTTGAAACTCAATGCACTCTAGTATGATATGAAAATATATTCAGTAGAGTAAGAGTGTTTTTCTCAAAACGATTTTTCAAACTTTGAAAATATAATTTATATGATGAGCACTCAAAGGTTTTGACCCCAATAAAAATCTCTCCCTAAAATATTTTTCAAATAGTGTTCAAGGGAAATTAGGGTTTTGGCTTAAAAAGACTTTTGCAATCAAACACACATGAGCCTTTGAATCTTGCAATGGATGTGCAAGATTCATAAGCAAACACATATTTTCCCAAGAAAATATTCATCAAGAAATGTATAGGAAAACTTTTGGAAACACTCTCAAAAATTATTTTAAAAATTAAAGAGTAAGTGAGAGTGGGTGCTTGAAAAAGAAATGCCCGAAATAAAATGAATGCCTTAAGATAAATTTCTCTCTTTCAAAAGTGTTGGGAGTCCCAGCCCGAAGTATATAGTCTAGAGGGGGGGTGAATAGACTCTTTTCGCGGAATACATATTTTTCTACAAAATAAAAACTCTTGGCAAGATACAAGAAATTATATCACAATATAAATATAAATCATGCACAAGATATAAAATAAAGAGTATAAGGGAGAGAAAGAAGAACACTGGTATTTTTACAGGGTTCGGCACCAAGCCTACGTCCACGCCTTAGCAATAAAGCCAAGGATTCCACAATCCACTATAATCGCTCCTTCCGCAGTGGAGCAAGCCTTACAAACTCGGGAACAAATCCCTACCGCTCACAAAGAGCCTTTGTCGATTCGGTTCACAAAGAACCTTACAACTTGGTTCATAAAGAACCTTTCACAAAAAGATGGAAGATTACAAAGAATACTCCTTACAATGACCAAATATGATTTACAACTCAAACTTCACACTTTTCTCTCAAGAATTTAATCAAACACAATAAGTGAGCAAGAGATAATGAGCACATGTAATGAAAAACTAATATGCAATGTGCTAGGTTTTGTATAAAATAATGTTTTTTACTAACAATGATCAAAGACCTTCAAAACCATGTTAATACAAGTCTAATAGCTTGTATTTATAACCCAAGAGCCTTAGGAGCCGCTAACAAGCCGTTGGGGGGAATAAAATATATTTTATTCGGTAAACTAGCCATTTTCCACCCATTAGCATCATTCTGCCCGTTGGACTCGTCGACTAGGCCCCTGCACTCATCGACTAATCATACACTGCACCTCGTCGACGAATACCTTATGTTCGTCCACCATGTCCCTGAATTAGAAAAAGTCATCAACATGAAAGTTGTGGAATTTTATCTTAACTTTCCAAGGACACTAAGATTGTCCCATTTGGACTTTTCTAGCAAAAACTATGCCCAAAATACTAAAAAATATTCAGGACTCATGGCTGCACTATGGTAGTCACGATTGCTTTGTTTTTCCTTATCAAAAAGTGTTTTAATGACTCAAAACATTCTTGAACAAAAGTATATGAAATGTATTAGTCTAATGAAGATTAAAACTTATCCAAATGAGTTTTCTTTTGAATATAAGATATCTTGATTAATAAAACACGTTTGAAAACCTATTTTGATATCTTATATGCTTAGTATGTCATTTTATAAATATACTTGACTTTCTTTGAACCTTTAGGACACAAAACTCATTTTGATAAAATTGGGATAAGTATGAAGATGTTCCAAATACTAAGATGTTTGAAAACTTGTCTCTTTAGAAAACATATTTGAGTTTAGGATTCATTTAACAAACTCTTTAAGTTTAACTTTGAAAGCCATGAAAGGTGAGTTTGTTTTTATGTCTTTAGTGCAATCCTATATTCTCATGTGTCCTAGTATGCTTATGCAATGGCTCAACTCTTACTCAGAAATCATGCAAGACACACACCGCAAGAGTTACAATACGTACTCACTCACACAACCCTTCTTACAATTAATTCATACACAATAAAAATTTCAGGATGTGCTTTGGTGCTTTTGAGTCAGTGTCCTTCCGATCTTTTCTATTTGATGTCTACTCGGTCCGATCTTTGCTTCTGATTTGGTATCTCCGTGTATCCGACACTTTGTACCTGTACTAGATAAGATTTGCAAGGATGGAAAATACTAGAAACAACAAATAGGTTAATATTATCAAAACATATAAACCAAGATAGTGTAGCTGTCAGGGCTAACAAAAAAATTTTCTAAACAAGAATAAAAGAGAGATGGAGTGTAAAATTTTGCCCCAAAATGATTTTTTGAAGTGAAAAAGGATATGGGGGAACTTTGATTAAGAAATGATTTGAAAGGATTTTGAAGTTAATCAAAGTTACTAATTGAAGTTATGAGAGGGGTATTTATAGACTCTGGGAAAATTATGACCATTGGGGATAGGCTCGATATTTTGGAAATATTTAAATATGCAATTAATTAAATTTTAGTGCTTAAAAAATTTCCAACTCGAGAGGTTTAGTCGGCTGACTTATAGGGTTGGTCAACCAAACTCACACAACCTTTTAAATTTTATAATAGGTTCGATTAGCTATGGGAGATGACTAGTCGGCTGAGGGCTTTTTGTTCTTAGTTGGTCAGTTGGCCAAGGAAGATAAAGTGCCAAGTTCAGAGGCCGGTCGACCGTGGACTTTACGTTCAAAAACGATCGGTCGATTGAGCCTTGTCAAAGTTTGACTTCTAGCCAAAGATCAGTCGACTGAGCAAATTTGAACTGTACAGGGTCATTCGACCGAGGCTTTTAAATTAAACCTAAAAAGCCAATGTCGATCGACATCTTTATAAAATTAATTTTGACCCTATTTTTGACCCTAAATAATTTTCCTGAAAATTTGTTGGTCCCCTATGGTGAGTGTCTATGATCATCTAAGCAATCAATCATATCATGCAGATGCATGCATTGTTACAGGCCAAATAATAAGAATTAAAATGCATTACAAATGAAAGAAAATGTCTTCTTCTTTGTTCCTTTGACTTCATGCAATGCGCCGGAATATGAGGTTTAAGTCCTTCATTGGCTTCCATGATTAGTTCCTTTATGTGGGTGTCGAATTAATGTACTTTTTCACATGCTAAGTACACACATAAAATTCTTGTACTTTGTCAGCATCAAAGCAGGGATCGGACTCAAAAAGTCAACAATTTTTCTTAGCGACAATAAGACATGATAAAGTTTAGAAAATTTAGTAAATTTCCTCTCCCTATATTGCTGCTGTAAGAGCACATTAGTGAGATGGAAAGTAGTAAAAGTTTTTTCTAGCATGTCTTCATCAGTATTATTTTCACCACATAATTTTAGTTTCGAGCTAATCTTATGTAGAGCTGAGTTATATTCACTGATTGTTTTAAAGTCTTGCAACCTTGGGTGCAACCGTTTATATCAAGCTTTTGGAAAAATCACAGTTTCTGATAGTCAAATCTATCCTTTAAATTTTTCTATAGTATAAGTGGGTCTTTAATAGTGAGGTATTCAATCTTTAATTTTTCATCTAAAAGATGACGGAGGAAGATCATAACTTTTGCGCGATCCTACAAGGATGTGGTATTTCCATCAAAAATAGTATTTCAAGTTCATTGCATTTAGATGGATATCAAGAATCGATGATAAATAATTGTTGTCTTTAATATCAAGGGGAACAAATTCAACTTTGCTTAGGTTCGACATCTGAATAAATTAACAATAATAAGGCAATTTAGAAAATAAAATGTAAAAACTGACATAAATCTAAGTAATATAATATTATTTTCATCCTTCCGAGGTACTTAAATATGTTTCTTCAAGAACATTATATTATTTTTCTCAATTTGTACTCTTCATGAGTATGATTCCAATTTACAATATTAAATTGGGTAATAATTTACCACCACTTCTGGAGGTTAAATATACTACCCCATCTGAAGGATAAACGTTTCACCTCTTCAGGAGGTCAAATTTAACATCTTTTTGAGAGGTTAAAAATATACCCTCTTCAGGAGGTAAATATTTATCATCTCTTCTGGAGATTAGATACATAGCCTCTTCAGGAGGTCTTTCTTTTCGAGAGATTAAATATATAGACGAGATATTTAAATATATAGTCTCTTCAGGAGGACTATCTTCCCATTTCTTTTGGAGATTAGTACTCTTTAAACTTTAAAAGACATATTCTCTTTAGGAGAATATTATGTTCTTGTAGAGTAAAACTTACAAGAAATAAATTAAATAGGATTTAAAGAAATATTTTAGATAGTTAGAGTCTCGTACTGATAACGTGTTATAAAAAATGTAGGAAAATAAATGGAGATGAAACACAAATTTACGTGGTTTGGCTATGCCAACTCCACAGGTGAATGGGATAAAAAACTTCATTATCTCAGGATGAATTACAAGATGATTTGGAACCGGTCTTGTACAAAATATCTCCGACCTTATACAAGATATCTCTTTTTTTTTTTCTATCTTTCCTCTTCTTTTTATATACCTACTTACTTCAACCACTACAACAAAATTGGTTTTTCATGACGGATTCAATTTCGTCACTAAAAGCTACTTACTTCAACCACTATAACAAAACTGGTTTTTCGTGACGGATTCAATTTCGTCACTAAAAATGGGTATTAGTGACGGTTTTAGTAACCATTATTATTACAGCACTATTAGTGACGAAATAATTCGCTACTTAAAATTGGAAAAAAAATCACGGGAAAACATTTTTCACGCATAAATTATCTTGGGAAAATATTAGCAACGAGTTCTATGGTATTAGTGATGAATTCAATTCGTCACTAAAAGATATTCATTAGTGACGATTAAATAACCGTCACTACTATCACTTAAAAAAAATAAAAAAAATTATTTCAGAGTATTAATGACAAATATACAAATTCGTCACTATTGGCCAATTATTAGTGACGATTAAATAACCGTGACTAATACTTCTCATATTTAAAATAAAAATAAAAATTTTAGTTTCAAAGTATTAGTGACGAATATACAAATTCGTCACTATTGGCAAATTATTAATGACGATTAAATAATCGTCACTAATACTTCCCATATTTAAAATAAAAATAAATTTTTTTGTTTCAGAGTATTAGTAACGAATATACATATTTGTCACTATTGGCCCATTATTAATGATGGATTTGGGAACCGTCACTAATACTTTCCTTATTTTTAAAAAAATAAAAATTTTTGTTTTAGACTAGTAGTGACGAATATACAAATTCGGCACTATTGGCCCTTTGCTAAGTGTGGAATTTTACAAAGAAAATTGATCACACCAAACTTATTACACCCATATAAACTTTCATTTTTAATATATTAGATGTAGATAGAAAATGCAATGTAAAATAAATTGCACAACATTTTGGGCCATGAAATCCAAAAGCTTGGTACTTTATGGTTTGTTTGGGGAAGAGCCTAAGGAGACTTGATTTGCTAATTTTGTTTAATTTCTTAATTATTTAGTTAAATAAATTTACATTGTTTGAAATCATGATCTTTCTTATCATAAGAATTACTTTAACAACTAAATTAACCCTTGTCTAGTTTAGAATTTGGAATGAATACGAGTAAAATTGAAAATTATAGTTTAGTCATTTTATTTCTTGAAAATATACATGGTTCATTGTCATTCAGGTTTGGATTTTTTAAATAGGTAGTGAAATTATTAGAATGTATCCAGTATTTTAAAATGAATTTGGTATTTTTATTTTTTTTTTTTTTTTGTTATCATAAAAGACGATAATGTCATTTTAAGATATAAAAACTTATTTCTCTCCTTAGAATTGACATTCGTTGTCACATTCCCTTAAAATTTTTCATAAGTAACAATCTGAGTTTAGTAGGGGTGAGCAAACGGTCGGTTTGGTGAAATTTGGTTAATTAACCGAATTAACCGAAAATTTCAATTAATCATTTCCATTAACCGAACCGATTGAATAAGGGGTATTAACCGAACCTCGCTTGACCGAATTACCTGTTCAGGTAATTCGGTTAACTGAATTTAACCGAAATTATTTAAAACTAATTATTAAAAACAAAATTTTGGTGAAGCTTAATTTTTAACATAAATTAATTTATATTTTAAATTTAATTAATTACTAAATCGGTTAATCGATTAACCAAATTTATATTTCGTATTCACCGAACCGAAAACCGATTCACCGAATTTGGTGAAGCTTAATAGAACCAACTGTACTGATTTTTTTACCCGAACCGAACCGACCAATTTCGGTCAGTTAAATTGGTTAATTTGGGTTTCTCTGAATTATGTCCACCCATAGAGTTTAGCAGTAAAGTTCACTATGAATGATTCTCAATACACAAATACAAAATGCTAATTTGTTCAGGTGCATTTTCGTTTTTCCATTAACATTTATGCAGTCTCAAAATATCTAGCACTATTATCCCGATGTTTGGATTATCAGATGGAAGGAACATGTACATTTTTTGGTTGTACATGCTTTACGAATTAACTAATTAATGTTTTTCCTCATCCAAAATTCCATCCATCCTACCTAACATGTAGCACAACTAAAGGTCAAATAGAGTCTCATATTTTGTTTATGCCACATTTAATAATTAACCTGAAAAATGCCATATAAATAGAGGTTTAAAGCAATTAATTCTCTCTCGACACAAAATTCCTACATACGACTCTTAGTAATAATTAAAATTAGCATACATTTCATAATTTTACTATTTCAAAAAGTCAATTCCCTTTTGAATTCCATATTTCATGAAAGCAAATATCTGAAATTATAGAAAAAAAATATTTATGTGCTAGGGGGCACGGTATCCTCATGACACGAGTCTTTCTTGAAACTAGGATCTTGAAATTTATAGTTAAAAATTATCTTCCATCAAATGAATACATGTATATTTGAATGATTACATGTCTACCAAAATAATTAAACTACCAGCAATAACTACTCTATTAGTAATGTAAAAATGTAGTTTATCAATCCAAATAAAAATAATGTAATTTACTGCTTTTTTGATATCCTACAATAGACACTTTTGATACATAATGAAGCTTCTCTTTTTAAAAAGAAAAAGTTTGTTTCAAATGGGAAAGAGAAATTATTAGGTCATGCACCTACCATGTCATGTTTTAGAGTATGAATCAAATCCTATCTGCAAGAGAGTTTGATGTGACTGTAATGCTGCATAGGAGTAGCTGGAGAGGTGAGGCCACTTCACTAAAGTCTCTACAAATTATAATACACATTTACCCTATGTTTGAGAGTTTTTATTTCAGTCGATTTGCATTTGTGGATTTGGACAGACTAATTTTGTCCAACTAGATACAAATACAAAATGAAAGTTCAAAATTTATGCTTTAATGACCCAATTAAAGACATTGTAGCCTCCAACTTGAGAAGTTGTCCACGTGCGTGGGATAGAAACCGTAGGAAAATTGGGCTATGGGCATCCATGAGTGCTAAATGTTGTCCTCCATTAATTTCACTAGCAATGCATTGTCTACAGTTATTCTATCAAGTCTAAGCAATTATTACAAGATCATTTCTTTAAAAAAAAAAATAGTAAGTATGCCTCTTAAATCACATGATCAATTATGCATTTTCAAAACTTTGGCATTATCCTCTTCTTTTTTGACATTTGATATATTATTCAAACTTACAAAATTTTAAATGCAACTACTATTATAAAGTTCTTATGTTAATAATTACGGGATTATTTCTTTTAAAAAAATTAATTATGTGTGTCTTAAATCTCATGATCAATTTTTAGGTACCAACTTATCAAAGTTTTGGCTCTATATAAGCTTAAAAATTTAAAGTCCTACAAATTTGCTTCATTAGAAGCAAATAAAAGGACAAAAATATAAAAAATAATTTGTTCATGAAAAAAATTAGCTCTTAACTTTTCAATTTTTAATTTTGAAATTTCTAAAAAATTAAAAGTTGATTTTTAGAAACTAAAAAATTTATACCAAAAGTTATACCTACCATCATCTTTTAAAAAGGACAAGACAAAAGAGGGGCATCAAACTCACCCTAAATAGCTTAAATGTTTACCTTATTATTTATGAATTGATATATTATAATCATATATATATATATATATATATATATATTAAAATGAAGCGCTCACCTGAGCCATCCCTAATGATTTTATTTGATTTAGTAAATGAGTTTTGAAATTAAATTTATGTTGAACATTTTTAATAAGGAGGTGTGAACATTTTCTCGTAATGTTATTGTTAAATATGCCCCTCTGAAAAAAAATTTGTTTTGAACTTAAATCGTAGGGTTTCCTCTTTACTGGCCAATGCCTCCGCGAAGGAATCCTCGGGCAGCCTCAAAGTGGCAGAGGGTTCAGGACCCGCCAAGGGGAGAGTCTTCTTCCAGGGGTTGAGCTGTATTGAGTCAGCACGAAAGGATTTTGGATGAGACGAGAGCACCAAGGGTGACTTTTGAGGATGTGCAGTTGCCCCCAACACGTTCTGATGCGCCACCTATTTGAGAGTAGTCCTCGAATGTTACCACAGGGCTTTGCTCATCCAGTGTTGTTTCGTACGATTAGGCCGACCATGACTTATGATTACGATAATCCACCTACAGCGGACATTCCTAGCCATTTGCTGCCTTGGGCCCTCAACCCACGCCTATACAAATCACCAACCTCCCCTTTTACCCCTAAATTGCATTGTCTTCTGAAGGAAATGGCACGGGACCGAGATGCCGCTAAAGCAGTTGCCTCATCTTGTTGCTTATGCAGTTCCGATTCTGATTCTGACTCTGATTAGGATAGACTAGATGCTTGGGATCTTTTTATGCGCTTTCTTTTTTGCTTATATACTGTGCTCATGCACCCTTTGCTTTTATTTTATTTCTTTTTCTTTTATTTATTTTTTATTGTATTCTATGTTACCTTACTTTTGAATAGTTGTACGCGTGCTTCGATGGGTCTATCTACATTGTATTGCCTCTGAAATTAATGAAAATACATGGAGCTTTTGGTTTCTACCTGTATTTTGTGTTTCACAATATCATAACGTTTTTCTAGCTATTTTTGAAATTGATGTGGATGTTACTTACACAGATAAGTGTTTATTTTTTTTATCCTTATTGTGCATTCATTTAAGATTGTGCACGGTTAGAAAATCTTTGGAACAACAATATATAAAATACAGTGAAAGGCCAAGAACTAAATGTCATATGAAGTAAACTGCCAAATTAATTATTGTCATTTCTTATACTCATTGAAGCTTAGACCCATTCAAGAATGGTTACTATACATTCATGTCTCGTCGTACATGTGAGACAAAACAACTATTGAAATTCAATTGATTATTAGTCATACTATGTTGACTAATAATCAATTAATTATTTGTTTCACTTACGATTAGTAATGTTTGTATTTCAACCATTCTTGGATTGTCCATCGAGGACAGTTCAGGAAGTTGTATTTACGTTGTTGTCATCGTTCACGCTTTGTCAATTGTCATTATATATTTTGAACGCGTCTCTACTTGTGTTCTCTGGGTACATAGAGGGTTGTCGTGACAATTTGTTAGTGATAGAAAACTAGCAACATGTTCACTTCCCCCATCTCGTGTACTTGGAGAGCCATGGGGAGATGCTGCTGAAATTTATAATGACTACAATGAAGGAATTTAAGTGATTGATCGCAACGTAAATGCAACATTCTTGAATGGGATGAGATCCGTACCCTTTAAATGGAAGGTCGTCGATTATAGGATTCACGATGCATACGTCATAGACATTATGAGAATGTAATCAACACCATTTACTTGAATATGTTTAGGGTAATTAATGAACATAAATAACAGTTGGATGAACGCTCGGGGTAGGTTTTTTCCAGAATATGTGAAAGGGGTATATGATTTCATAGAGTTCGCGCGTTGTCGTGCAGAGAAAGCTAATAGAATAAGGTGTCTTCATAAGAAATTTCAAAACATAACATTCAAACAAATTGATCTGGTTCATTCACATTTATTAGACTTTGGAATGGAGAAAAGGTACACAAGATGGGTGTTCCACGGTGAAGATTACGCAGTTTAGAGCGATGATGATGACGATGAAGATGAGGGGCAAATATAATAGGTGGTGATACATGATTGGAAGGGTTAATTGAAATGTTAGGTGACTTGCAAAGGGGGATTGCAGTGGACACGGGCAATGTCAATGTGTCGTGTACTGGTGATGAATCTACTTCAGCAGGTACCATACCTTGCAATCCTAGTACATTGAATCGACTCAGTAAACCATTTTCTAATCTCGTGAGGGATGTATGGGTGCCCCTATATCCAAACTGTAAAAAGTTCTCAAAATTAGAGTTTCTGATAAAGTTGCTTCATGCAAGGACAATGTATGGGTTATCGCAGAGTGCATTCAACATGCATTTAAGCCTCATTAGGGCAGCACTGTTTGATGGTGAAACACTTCCAAAGTCTTTTTATGAAGCAAAGAAATACATGTGTGAATTGGGTCTCGGTTACACTTTAATACATGCATGTAGGTATGATTGTGCGCTCTTTTATGGTGAACATGAAAATGCGAATGAGTGCCCAGAATGTGGTGAACCGAGGTATATAACTAATTAGAAGAAGGGTAAAAAGATCCCCCAAAAGGTTTTGTGATATTGTCCATTAATCCCACGACTGCCGATTGTACATGTGCAGAAAGACTACTGTCGATATGAGATGGCATCAAAAGAAACGTCTTCAAGATGGAAACACCCTTAGCCATCCAGCGGACTCTGAAGCTTGGGCCGATTTTGATAAAATACATCCATGGTTTGCTAGTGATCCTCATAACATCAAACTTGGCCTTACTTTAGATGGGTTCAATCCTTTCAATGATATAAACAACCCGTATAGCATGTGGCTAGTTATGATGATGCCATACAATATGCCGTCTTGGTGATGTATGAAAGAAACCTTCATTTATATGTCATTGCTTATTCCCGAACTGAGGGCACCTGGTAATGATATTGATGTGTACTTATGTCTGTTAATTGACGAGTTAATAGAACTATGAGAACAAGGAGTGGAGACATTTGATGTGGAAAGTGAGACAACCTTTCGGATGCATGCTGCAGTGTTGTAGACAATTAAGGATTTTCCCACTTACGGCAACCTGTAGGGTTGGAGCACAAAAGGTTACTCAGCATGCCCAGTCTGTAATA
Source organism: Malania oleifera (assembly GCF_029873635.1). NCBI lineage: Eukaryota > Viridiplantae > Streptophyta > Magnoliopsida > Santalales > Ximeniaceae > Malania > Malania oleifera. Next base: position 113,585,974 of record NC_080418.1, on the reverse strand, counting down.
AGGATGTTAGGTCATTATCCTTGAAGCATGGACGCAAGTTATGCTTTATATGTCATCGTCATTTTCTACGACCTGGACATCCTTGGAGGACTCGTGGCATCAAAAGCTTTAATGGAAAACCAGAACGAAGGTTGCAGCCAAAATGACTAAGTGGGGAAGAGATATTAAACCAGTTCAGGTTGATCAGAGATGTGAAATTTGGGAAACCACCAACTAGTAAAAAAAGAAAACATGCTAAGTGGGAGTTGAATTGGATAAAGAGAAGCATCTTCTTCGAGTTGCCATACTGGAAAAATCTTCCACTACGCCACAACTTAGATGTCATGCACATCGAAAAGAACATTTGTGAGAACATCATTTCTACATTGCTGGATATAAATGGGAAACAAAGGACACTACAAATGCTCGCCAGGATATGGAAGATATGGGAATACGGCCTGAGTTGCACCTATTTCGTGATGGGGACAAACTTCTCATGTCATCAGCTTGTTACACATTTTCGAAGGATGAGAAGAATAAATTCTTCGAATGGTTGAAATCAGTGAAGTTCCCTAATGGATATGCATCGAACATAGCTCGATGCATAAACACGAAGGAAGGAAAGATGTTAGGAATGAAAAGTCATTACTGTCACGTCCTTCTACAATGGGTTCTACCCATTTTCCTTCGTGGAAACTTGACTGAAGATGTTCGCTTAGTGCTGATTGAGCTGGGAATCTTTATTCGACAGTTGTTCTCCAAAAAATTGAGTATAAACGTACTTGAACGGTTAGAGGATGACATCGTGATCATACTATGCAAGCTAGAGAAAATATTTTCGCCAGCATTCTTCGATGTGATGGTCCACTTAGTCGTCCATTTACCAAGGGATGCCATAATTGGAGGACCAGTCCAATATCGTTGGATGTATTCTATTGAGAGGTAAATTTTAAAGTCCTTCTATAGGGTCACGTGATTTCCTCATTTTTTTTTTTTTTTTTCCATTTTGTGTCTACAGGTCAATAATGCTACTTAAAATGCACAGGTTCTTCTCCACTTTGAAGGGGTATGTGCGTAATAAGGCACGGCCGGAAGGTTCAATCAATGAGGCATACATTGACAGTGAATGTCTTGCATTTTGCTCAATGTATCTACATGACATTGACACAAGGTTCACTTGCGAGGAGCGAAATGCAAATGTTCATGCTATTAATGGCAAAAATGAAGAACCGAGTAGCTCTATATTTCAAGAAAATATTCGGTCATTCGGTGCACGAGTTTATGATTTCATGGATATGCCTGACCTACAAAAGGCCCATTTTTACGTCCTTAATAGTTGCGATGAAACTGTTCCATATATCGAGTACGTGGTTCGAAACTCCCTACTTTGTAATGTATTTACGTATGCATATTTATGTACTTACTTGACATTAACATGTACTATTGTTGCATATAACATAAACGAGTATGAAGCAAATAGCAAAAAAGGAATGTCGATGACAGACATAAGAAGGAATTTGTCAATTGTTTTGGGAGCCGTGTAAGTAACAAATATTGCCTTAGTACGAAGCAATGTACATTGTCAATGTTGACGGTTTACTCATCTAAACTCCTGTTTATTTAATAGATGAAAGTCATGTGTTACAATAAAGAACCAATGGCAAGTAAAGATTTGTACGCATTGGCATATGGCTTTGATCAACGAGTTAATCGCTACAGCGATTGCATTGTCAATGGGTACGATTTCATACACAGTCCCTCAAACGGAATAGAAGAACCCAAAATTCTGGGGTTGCGATACTAGGCACAGAAGGAGATGAAGAAATTAACTACTTTGGTGTCTTGGATGACATTATAGAGCTTAACTATGGAGCCAACAGACTCGCCTACCTGTTCAAGTGTACTTGGTAGGACATTGGCAATAAAAATACTGGGATAAACACGGATGCCTACTTTACTAGTATCAATTTTAGCAAGAGCTAGTATCAAAATGACCTTTTTGTGCTAGAAACACAGGCAAAATAAGTGTTTTACCTTAAAGACACCAAATTGAAGGGTGAATGGCAAGTGGCCCAAAAGATTCCTCCTTGAAGTTTGCTTGCTATTATAGAAGTTGCAAATGGGGAGAATAGTGCCAGTGAGGTTTCATTCCAAGAAGATGATTCATCTGTCAGTGCAGCAGTGCAATCTTCTTTCAATGTTGTCGAAGAAGGAGCCGATCCTATACCATTGAATAGGGATGGTGCCACGACAAGCAACGTAGGGACTACTGACATTATAATTGAACCTTTTGTAGACGGTCACTTTATCGACGATGAGGAAACTGATGGGGAAGATGAAATAGGGGTCGAGTACTGTAGTGAAGAGGAAGACACTTTAGAAAGTGAGGATGATACCGATATTAAGGACGTATAGGGGGTAAGCATGTTATGTTCGTCACTATGTATCTGACATGTGTAAATAACTAAAAATATGTGTATTATCCATCCATCTAATATTCATACTTCTTATATTTACTTGTCTAATAATTTGCAGACATGGCACCAAGAGGTCAACGTGGCCGACTTCCATCCAAGCACTCGACTACATCGCATGAGGATAATCCGACATCCTCGAGACTGGTGGAGCCCATTGGTCCTGATGTTGCAGCACCATTGTCTGAGCCATCGACACCTCGACCAGATGTGGATACCTCAGCTCGGGATGATACGCAGGGTGAGTTGCCCACCATGATTAGCAGTGTTGTTAAGGTTTTCTTTTATTTATTTCGATGTAAACTATTGATTTTTATTCACATGTATGATTAAAATATTGTTCTTAATTTAACTCTTCTTTTAGCATCGACATCCACGGCCAAGTCAGGTTGTGGTGTCGTGAAAAGCATGGCGCTGAAGAAGCACCTACAGAGGATGGGGCAGCGCATTAGGATCGACATTCCTCTAGGCTTCACCGCCCCACGTGACGATTGGTGTCCAGCGTGGACGTGAGAGTTCGGTTATATGCTGACAGTATGCTCCAATCACCTCCTTCAGTTGGCCACAAGTGACTAAGGTGCAGCGCATGGTTCTTTACATGCACATCTTGGTAAGTAATCCTAAACCTTACGACACATTGCAGTAGGTCGAGGTTATTCGTAAATCATCAACGGGTAATTGCTATATATAACACTATCTGAAGAACATGTACGCCATTAATATTAATGATGTTTTATATAATAATGTAACGTGATCCTAAGACTGGCATCGAGGAGCCGCTACTAGATCTTTATTAGAGAATGCACCAAAGGCGATCGAAGGAGTGGTGCGACGGTGCGCAGAGCAAACATGTAAATCAAATTAAATATGTAGTTTATAATTTGATCAAAACATCGAAGTTGTATTCTCATTTCTTCTTTTTTATCATTTTCATGACTGAAAATAGGCGCAGATGGTCGAGCTGATAGATGCACCTATTGAAGAGGGGAGCCAGCAAATGACAGATTACCAGATAACCACTCTCAAGTGCTTGGGGAACGAGCGAGGGGCTGGGTGAAAGGGCTTGGAAGTGGATACATCGCCCCCACAGCATCGTCTTTGATGGGTGCGGAGGCTCGTGCTAAGCTACAACGAGCGTGTCGATAGGCCGATGCTTAGGCAGACGAGATGGATTAGCGGGTGCAAATGGTGGAGCTGGAGAACCAGGAGTTGAGACACTTGGTGTCTAATGCCACATTGGAGAACTAGATTTTGAAATAAAAGGTGTCCACCTTTGAAGCCACGCTCGCAACTATGATGAACAGGCAAGCGCAGTTCGAAGAAATGATGTGCCAATCTCGATCAGATGATGCAGGTGGCTCCTCTCATTAGAAGGTATGTCATAGATCTATTCTTATGCATTGAAAATTCAGCATCTATACTATACCTTATAGAGTAGGAATTTTTAGATAATACTCTAATACATCGATGATTGAACTGATAGGTAAATCCGTCCATAAGCATGTTTGAACTGATAGCTAAAAAAAAGTTTATTTCATGATATATAACATATTCTTGCTGCATATTAATTTCAAAGATTGACTTAATTTTGTATGCATGTTGCTGCATATTCTCCAGCACATTAATTAGGCATCTCACTATACATAAATATATTCATCATCACATAAACATTTGGAATCACACTACATATAATTTATTTGTATAGTGTGTGTGTGTGTGTGTGTGTGTGTGTGTGTGTGTGTGTGTGTGTGTATTTGTAGAAGCGGCCTTGAACTTTTAACTATTTTACGACAAGGAGCTTCAAACATATACATGAAATACATGGGTATGCTAGTATGTGTGTCCTTGCAAATTAATATTAGAAAATTAAAAAAAAAAAAAAAACTTCATTTCAAATATGTTGTGTTAAAAAAATGAATAAATTTTGTTGGTTTTCAAAATAGAGATGAAAATTATTTTGTATTTTTTGAGTAAATGAAGAAATGAATAATAGGTAAAAGTTATATCCATTGTTAGATGGTAATATTTATATCCTTTGTAGATTCTTAGTACTTCATCGGATGTAATAAATGAGTCCATTGTAAACTCACCATGCATCGACATCATTAGATGCATTTTCTTATTAGATGTGTAAGTCTTACAAGCAATAATAAATTGTGTTTTAATGGTTTCATGGTAATATTTTCTTAATGGATGATATTATGGTATATGAATTGTATATTGAACTACTGGAATACATGCTTGTGTTGAACGCCAACTGCATGGCTGATGCAGTATATTGTGAATTGCATGTTGGTAGCAGACTTAGGTTCTCACATGCTCAAACTCACTTGTATCTGCATGATGCGTATTATTGTGATTTGTTTGCTTGAATCTATCAAGTTTTAGTGCAGGAATTTTTTGGGAAATGTCCAATTTACAGACGACATGCTACCAAAATTTTGGTAAAGTTTTTCCAAAATAAATCATGTATAAAGAAACGTATGCATGATCAGTAAAAACTTAAAGTCATTCTAACTCGCGCCTCTCACGTGTTGATATTCGTAAGAAAAGAGGCAATCTTTGGCTTATCATTCAAAATGTGAAACACTTGGCTAAGAACAATAATGTATAGAATACAGTGAAAGGTCAAGAACTAAATATCATATAAGTAAGTGAAAGTCACTTATGAACATCATAAACCCATTAAAGAATCACAACTCGAAACCTCCTATATATTGAAAACTTTTATAGTCAAACTCGAGTTAGCAAATTAAATCCTAAGGACCAAAGACAAGATAAAAAATCTCCAACAAAGAAAAGGCAATCTTAATGTATAGAAAAGGCTTATCATTTAAAATCTAAAACACTTGGTTAAGAACAACAATGTATAGAATACAGTGAAAAGTCAAAAACTAAATGCCATATAAGTAAGTGAAAGCCACTTATGAATATTAAAACTTATTAAAGAATCACAACTTGAAACCTACTATATATTTAAAACTTTTATAGTCAAACTCAAGTTAGCAAATTAAATCCTAAGGACCAAAGACAAGCTCAAAAATCTCCAACAAAGCAAAGGCAATTTTAAAACCTTCTAAACCAGAATTCCACCACTATCACTGAATAGAAGAAAAAAAAACCATAATCCATTCCCTCAATCTATAACCAAAACTTTTTATATCCACAACTGAATCCAAGAATCTCCAACTCAATCTATCACAAGTCTTCTCACAATCTAAGTAACAAATTCATGCACAACCCAAGCTGCATCAAGAATGCTTGAGAAGCAAGCTTCTAGACAAAACTAGAAAACCTTAGTTGAATTGTGTTTTAATGTTTTCCTCGTAATATTTTCTTCATGGATGGTATTATGTTATATGAATTGTATATTGAACTACTAGAATACATGCTTGTATTGAACGCCAACTGCATAGTTGATGTAGTACATTGTGAATTGCATGCCGGTAGTGGATTTAGGCTCTCACATGCTTGAAATGTTTTATTTTGTGAAAACAATCATATTTCAGGTACATGTTTTATAGAAAAATGTTCAATTTATAGACGGCATGCTGCTGAAATTCCATTAAAATTTTTCAAAAAAAAAAAACCATGTACAAAGATAATTATGATAAAATGAATGTTAAAATATTTTTGAAAGGATGAGTGAAAGTCCTAAATTTGCATCAATTAACATACATGTCATATCATTTGCTTTTAACTATGGATAAGCATTACCATTTGTCTACCACCAGGGATACTTTGTTTTAAGAATGAGTTAGAGTGTTTACATGCGCGATTTGATGCATGCAACTGTATATATTCATACATACATCATTCACATTCATTTCAACTATTCGTTTAGGGTTGAAAATTATTGTAAGGCGCACTCTCTATATTTTTCTTCCCGATTATACTGAGCGTTAGCTCTCCATTCTGTTCTCCATTTGTATACTAATTTTTTTTATGATTCTTAATTTGTCGGGTTCGCAGCTGTCATAACATTAGCACGATGCCACTACAGTCATCAGATGCAACTTTTGATTATTTCTTTGTAATTTTTATTGTTATTTGAACAAATGAAATTTCTGTATTTTAATTTGAATTTGTATAATGTATTTGCATTTGAATTTTGAATTTTGAATTTTTGAAATTTTTTTTCTTATCTGAACAGATGTTATTTTTTTTATTTTAATTGAATTTGTATTTGAATTCGAAATTTCGAATAATTTATGAATTTTGTAGTAATTATGGTTTCAGGTTATGTATGCAAAAATGTAATTACAGATTTTCATAGAAATTGATGATTCAAAAAAATTAGTATTAAATTTTTTTTTTAATTTCTTAATTATTAGTGAAAGATTCAAATTCGTTATTAATAGTAGGGTATTAGTGACAAATTTGAGCTGAACCAATATAGAATTTATAGTGATGGTATTAGGGTTTTAGTGACAGTTATAATCTGTCACTAATACTCCATTATTAGTGACGAATTTAAAATTCATCACTAATAGTTAGTAGTAATAGTAGATATAGCAACTAATTTAAAACTGTTATTAATCCTTATAAATTCGTCACTAAGATCCTTCACTAATACCTTGATTTTTTGTAGTGAACCATGCAAATGTATATACAATCATGCAATATGCGTGTTCCAAATGAGAAGGAAAGGGTGCCCTTTGTTAGCTTTGGTGAATTCCCAAGAGGGGGTTGAATTGGAATTTTAAAACTTATTCTTAGGTTAAACCAGATATTAGCAATATTTCACAACCTAGGGTCTTTCTATGCAATTCCAAATGCGCAGATAAATAAAATGTGCGGAAATTAAATCATGCGGAGCATGCACAGAATAACATACATGTACAGGAATGTAATTTGTGGAAATGTAAACAGTGCACACACGATATGTTATCGGATTTTGGTCAATACTGCCTACATCCCCGCCTTGGCTACACCAGCACAAGGATTCCACTACGGCTCACTTAACGGGTGGATTGACACTGTTTACAACCAGGTCAATTAGTGGGGCTGACCTCAACCTACACCTTACCAGAATGGTGCACCTAGCTTTCCTAATCGAGTCTAAGTCAATCCGGAACTATTCCACAGGGCTAGTCTCCCTCTTCAGGCCCACGCCTAGAATACAACAAATGTAATACAAATTTTGCATACAAATAAATACTTCTTAACTAAGCAGACTATGTACCACAATTCAGCAAAATATAATCAATGCACACTAAACATGTAAGAATGATACGCTCAGTGGTGTATATGTGCAATCTACACTCAGTACAATGATAATCTCAAGAATGCACAAGAGTTTTCAAACAAGCTAATCTTTGAAAGCAAAGTATATCAAATCTCAATATCATATTAGTGTTTCAAAGATGCTAGCAATAATATTCAAACGAATTCAAAAATATTTTCTCAAACTGTATCAAGCATAAGAGTTGTTTGAAATCAAGCTTTGTAAAATATTTTGCACACTAAAAGTATAGCTAAAGGAATCTTACAATGACAATACAAATATCCTTAAGCTAATGAGTTTTTCCCAACACTAGATTTAGCAAATAAAATTTGTGGGATAACTATTTGCTTAACTCTCAAAAATCAACAAACAATCAAGCATAATGTTGAGAGTATTAAGCAATCAATAATATAGCAATAGCACACTAAGAACTCTCACAAAGCTAGGATGAATCAAAGGAATGGATGTATAAGAGCATTTTGAGTAGTATAGGAGTAGTATGAGCAAAATAGGGTTTTGAAAAATAGAGAGAATTTTAGCCTAATCCTATTTGCTAATCCATCCTTAATTTTGCAAATGAGCTTGTATATATAGGCATAGGCAAAATTACGACCATTGGAGACTCAATGGGCATTATTAAAAAAGTTTTAAACCTGTTTACAGAAAATAACCCCATTTAACCATTTTAACCTCGATAAAAAAATAAACAACCCGAGAGTTTTCGGGTGCCCGAATAGACAGTGCAAAAAGGTGTTGTTCGAGGTTTAGGTGCCCGAAAATGGGCTCGGTTAGCTTAACGAGGCGATTCCTCAAAAAGTATATGGTTCGGGTGCCCAATCAAATTTTTGGTTGACCGAACTCACAAGTTCGGTCGCCCAAGGCTATTTTGAATGCTAAGGTTCAGGAGCCCGGGTTGGTGAAAAGTAACCTGACACAGGTTCGATCGACTGAGGAAGATGTGTATAGTGTGTTTCGGTCTGCTGAACACAGGTCAACATGTTGACCCGTCCACCGTCCGATCGCCCGAGGTGTTCTGAATACCATGGGTTTAGTCACCCGACCTCTCACAGATTTAGCGTTTATGTTCATTTTTACTTCAATTAATTACCCTGATATGTTAACTGATTTTTGGGACATCTTATGTGCTAGTGCTGGGACCTAGGGTCTTTCTAAGGTCTTTTAAGGATATCGAAAAAATTTGGCGTCGGTTGATTGATCACTAAGGTCTTTCTATGATCTGTGTATGATCATTTACTAAGCTTACTTCCTACATGCACAACATGCATAGATTATTACAAACTCATTTGAAGCGAAATTATTATAGACCCAAAATATATTAAAACAATTAATGAATATGTCGGGGTCTTCAAATTTCTTCAAGTTATTGTAAGCTATCAATATGATCCAGCTAGTATAATCCTACACACTAACTTGAAGGTCATCAAATACAAATAGTATTTGTCATTATCAAAATCGGGTATGACCAATAGGGTCAACAATCTCCCCATTTTTTATGATGACAAATATTTGCCTACTTCTCCCCCTTTTGGCAGGAGCAAAAAGGGTCTAGATAAACATTTAAGTATATATAGGCAAATAAGAGGAAAATATCATTCATATACAAGGTATGATTTGGGAAAATTTTAAGAAAATTCGGCAGCATGCTGTTTGAAACTAGAGCATTTCCCAAAAATACCTTTTATATAAATGACCTGATTGAGTTTTAATATTAACAATTTATCCACAACTACTTAACTCAAACAGTTCAGTATGATCAAGAATTATTACTTTCAACATCCAAAAAGATAATATAATCATACAATGCATAATGAATGACAACGTATGAAATATAGCAATTAAGCACACAAACAATATAACTGGTCATATGAATTTAAAATGATATAACAAATATGATCAGATCAGAATTATCCACAAATCACAGCAATTTAAATCATATCATAAGATCCATAAAAGATTTGATTTTAAAACACACGACATATGATAGCAAATAGAAGGTTTAAGCATAAAATAGTCTAGCTAGTTCGCATGCATTTTCATGTGAAGCTACCGAACCAGTTATGCAATTTTTAAAAAACATATATATTTATATATATATCCCCTTTGATATTTGCAAAAAGTACTGGGAGTTGCTTGCTAGAAAGATTTTAATTTAAAGTAAGCAAGTAACATTTTTCTGGTTTAGCATTTTAAGCATATTCATATTATAACCAGAAAACCACAACCATAATGATCCTAAAAATGTAACAATCACATGTAAGATCATATGGCAAATCAAGTGACTGTGGCAACAACAACATATTTCAAATTTATGATTTACTATAAGAATAACACATTTAAGCACATGTCACACTATATTTAAAACATATCTAAGCTAAAAAGTGGTGAGCATAACAAGGTAGATATTTAAATTTAGATGCTCCCCCTATCAATTTGAACCATAGCTTAGATGAAATAAATTACTTATACTTTGCAAGGGATTGATTTCATTGAACATGCCAAAGTATAAGTGAGCACACAAACCATTCTTCAACAACTATATTGGATATTTATTAACAATATTTATCTCTAATCAGTATAGTCGTCTCTATAGACAACAAGTGCATCGGAAATAGATATTAAGGCATTCTATGCAATTCATGACTCAAGAACATTTCATATCAAATAATAGAACTTTAAGTGTAGGATACAATGTTCAAGGATATCATAAGAGCCTCAATATTCGAAAAGCAAATTGATGCATATAAGTTCTTTGAGTCTTTTCTATAGGGATGGAGCCGAGCTCCTCTAAATGTCCGATGATTATGCTAGGATGAAGTTTAATTTTCATTGAATTTTCACTCATCATTTCAAAAAGATTTTAACATTTTTATCATCATAATCATCTTTGTACATGGATTTGTTTTGGGAAAATTCCACCGAAATTTCACCAGCATGTCGATTGTAAATTTCCCAAATTTTTATGCACCAAGACCTGATAAATTCAAGCAATCAATTCAAAATAATTAAATTTGAGCATGCGAGAACCTATTTCTACTACCAGCATGCAATACACAACATACTACATCAGTCATGCAGTTGACGTTCCATACTAGCATGCAAGTAAATAAGTTTCTGCAACAACCTTGCAGATGACGTTCCATGTAATCTAGTATTATCAATCAGTATATTTAATAATAGTTCACAATACTAGATAATCACAAATCACTATCCATCAAGATATAATATGAACAATAAACAACAATGGATAGTTATAAGTTTAGTGCTATATTGTTTTTCATAAAGGCATATGGAAATATAATAATGAGAGCATTCAAAAAAGTCATGAAATTTTGAAAGAAATGCTCCCCCTGAGTTATGCACTTATTCATTTTATGCCTTTTTCATCTCCAAATATTTTAGCTAAGGTTCTTAAGATTTTCAATGGATTTAGACTTGGCATGAATGTTTTAGGCTTATCGGACCAAAAAGTCACAATGAATATTCATTAAAATGATAGGCTAATGTCTGCCTCTTTTCTTATAAATCTCAATGCATGTGAGGGGCACAGGATTAGATACTCTCAAGGATTACAATTTCTGTTAAGTTCGAAGAGTATTTATTATGAGTAGACATGATTTAGCAAATTCACATGGAATTGAATGTCCAACAGTTTAGGCAAAGAGCATTTATGAGTATATGAATTTTCTTGAACAATGCTCTTCAGAGAATAGAAAGTATCCTATAGATATGATCATGATTTGCAGCAAGGATACAAATCGATGGGTAGGCATAATCTCTACTAGATATGATCGTGGTTTGGTAAAGAGTCCTATGGATGGAATGGTGAACCAAAATAGAGGATTTTTGTATTTTGAATTCAAAGGGAATATTTTGATTTAATCAATAAAACTTGAATCCCTTAGTGGTTGCCTCTAATCTTGATTATAGCAAGATGTCTTATGAAAAACACACTTAATATATATGAATCATTTATGATCAATAGTGCTTTAAGCCTAGAGTGATGACTTGATTTTGATTTAGACTTTTCATATTCAAAAGTAAGTTTAGGTTATAGTGATATATGATATAAGATGGATCCCTATCACTCAATCTTGTGCAATGGACAATAGTGGCTTAACTCAAAGATTTATATTTAAGCATGGGTTAAGCATTTGAAATTAATTACCTATTAAGAATGCCCTATCCATTTGGAAGAGGATGTGTACACTGAGCTTCTACATTTTGAACCTAAACCACCTCCCAAGCCTTTTGGTCATCACTATCCCTAAACCTAGGAATTAAGGATGGATTAAATGATTATTAATATCTATTTAAATCTGATCTTCCTTAGACCTACAAGGTTTGCCTTCATTATTAGTGTTGACCTTATAGGTTACACCCGATTTTGATAATGACAAATACTCCTGTATTTAATAAATAGCCAGTTCATGTGCAGGTCTATATTAGCAGACACACTGATGACATGTGAAAGCTTAAAGCTTGAAGACCAATTCAAGTGTTTCAGTTGTAATATATATTTTTAGTAAGGAAATTGGTCTGTAATAGTAATTAGGATATTTGGTTTGTAATAATCACACACAACACATGCATGGTTTATTCTGTAAGCTCAAACCAAATAAGAACTAAAAGTAACCGTAGAAAGACCTTAGGGTTTACCTTTCAGTCGACCGACACCGGACTTTTTTGGTGTCTTAATTTTGGACATAAATGACCCTAGGACACATACATTTGCACATATGTTTGTTACACACTTGAATAGGGTTTGTATGTTTCGAAACGGGACCGAAATGCACACTTGGTGCACTTTCGGTCGATCGGCCAACATAGTTCATTTTGGCCTAGTTGACCGAACCGGACCTGGGTCAACAGTTGACCAAGGTCCTGGTCAACCAAACTAGGTAGTTTAAAAAGCGCCGATCGACCGAAACCTCCCTGGGTCAACATTTTGACCATCTAATCGACCGAGCCACTTTTGTACTCCAACTACCTGGTCGACCGAGGGTCCTCGGGAGAAATCCCAATGGTCTGGTTGACTGAACCAGCCAGTTCAAAATCACCCGGTCGACCGAACCTCGGAGATTTGAAAAATTGCCTTCTCTTGGTCAACCGAGCCTTTAGTTCAAAATCCCCCTAGTCAACCGAACCATATGAAACCTGGTCGACCAAAACATTTTTGGTCGATTGGACCTCTCGGGTTGCCCTGATTTTTACCACGGTTAAATATTTTTTAAGCAGGGTTAAAATGTTTTAAACATCATTAAACTTTTCTAACAATCCCTAATAGGTCCCCAACGGTCAAAAATTCTAGTATGTCTATATATACCCTCTCATTTGGGAAAATCAAAAGCAGATTAGAAAATCAAATTCTCTCTCAAGAAAAATATTTCTCATTGCTCATACTCTTCCAAATACACTCTAACTTACATTCAAAACTCATTAAATCATCTGTAAGTGTTCTTGAGTGTTTAGATAGTAAGGTTTGCTCTCTCTTTGTTGTGAGATTGATCCATTTTTATTGAGAGCCAAGCCAAAAGGATTCTTAGGGGACTTTACTAATAAGTTCATCCTAAGAAGACTTTACTAGATCTTTTGAGAATGCATATTCGTTGCAACATCTTGAGAAGCTCGTATTTCCTTTTGGTTGTGAAATATTTTTAAAATCATTTACAAATATCTATTACTCTTTATTTTGAAAACCATTTGAGGAGATATTTGTTTTTGAGGTGAAACATCTTTGTTACAATATTTATTCACTCATATATTTTTGTTGAAAACAAAGATCATATATATTTTGCAAGTCCAAGCATATACATATTTATGTGATTGAGATATTCTGCTAATCGATACTCTTAAGGCTTGCTTGATATTCTGTGTGAGCACGTTTGATTGAATATCTTGAAATACACAGATTGTCGTTAACACTCTCACGTACGTATTACACTAATAGAAAATATATTTGAGAGTTGAACTATTTATACCACATTGAACTTACATTATTAAATAATCTGTGGTGTTTGTGATTGTGCGCATTTGGGTACAAATCTACTTTATGTGAAAGCACCCTTATATTGTACCTTTTGATTGTATATCTAAGAGATTCCAGGCGTGGCCTGAGCGGGCGGTAATCCAGTCCGATAAGGATTGGTATAAAGGTTGAGGTCAGCCCTGTGCTAATTGACCTGGTTTGTATAGGTGCCGCTCCACTCGTTTAAGTGAGCAAGTTATTGTGATAATCTTTGTACTGGTTAGCCAAGGCGGGGATGTAGGCAGTTGGCCGAACCTCAATAACATATCTGCGTGTCATCCTCTCTTTATTGCTTTCTGGTGCTTGTGTAATTAATTAAACTGCTTTGCTTAATTTCGGATATATTTATATTACTTGCACTAGATTGACCGTAGGTTTGTGAATATACTGCTGTTAGGAGGAATACCTAAGGGATCAATTTTAAAAATACCAATTCACCCCCCCTTGGGATCACGGTAAAGCTAACAATTAGCCATATCATTTTCTTATCCAAGCCACTAGCATCTCCAGATGGACAATTATGTTTAGTGTGCCCATTTCTTTTGCAGTGTAAGCAAGTTATGTATGTGCATGAGAGAATATACTTTTTGATTTCATGTTTGCATGAAGAGGCATGATTGTGGGATTTATAATATGAACACTTTTTGAAAAATTTATTTCTTTTGAATCTTAAGGGTTTATTATGATTATTCTTTCCATATTTTACTTTGGGTGAAACTCTAGAATAATCACTTACTTCTTTCATTAAGTAGATAATTTTCAATGTCTTTTTAATTTTTCTCTTCTCGAGAATGGCATGATAATCTTTTGATTCTCTCAATTGTATAGTTATCCTTTTGTTTTGATTTTTCTGAAAAGTTTTATGATACGACATTCTAACTAGAGACTTATGAATTTTAAATGAATCATTTTCTAGTTGTCTATTCAATGATATGCTTTCATCATAAAACTCATTGCATGATTCAATATAAGATTTATCTCTATAACTATCATATGAATTCATGCATACAGTATCATTATTAGAAACAATTGATGATTCATCATAAGATATATCATAGTTGTTACATGAATCATTGCATACTATGTCAATAGTAATATCATAACATTCAACAAATGATTCATCAAGTAATGTGTTGCAGGGATCAATAGATGAATCATCACATGCAATATTAATTAAACCAGAAGGAGAAACATATACCTTCTCGTTGGTTATTGCAGTATGCTCATGATCTGCCACTACCTGATCATTAAGACTTGAAGCATTTCGAGTGGCAATCTCATTTTCTTGGGATTCTCCATATTTCTTTTCAAGTTCATCCCAAATTTCCTGTGCACTATGACATGCCACAAACTCAACAAAAATATTAGAATCTAATGCAAGATATAACATGTCCATGACATATGAATTTGCATGCATCAAATTAATATCATTTTCTAATGGCATACAAATTCCTTTATCAATCACTTGCCAGACCCTCCAATTCATAGATTTTAAAAATACATTCATTCAAATTTTTCAATAGGTGTAATTGACACCACAAAATATAGGAGGACTGGAAGGTGACTGTCCTTCGGCAAATGGGGATGCACCAATTTGAGCCATCCCGATTTTTAGTGTTAGCTTTACCACGAACCCAAGAGGGGGGGGTGAATTGGTATTTTCAAAAATTAATGCCCTAGGTAAATCCTCTAACAACAGTATTACACAATCTTATGGTCAATCTAATGCGGATAAATTAAATCAATTTAAATATGCAAGGGAAATTAAATTTCACAATGAAACTAACCAAGCATGCACTAGAAAGCGGTAAATAAGAGATGACACCCATAAATGTTATTGAGGTTTGACATACTGCCTATGTCCCCGCCTTGGCAAACAAGCACAAGATTACTACTATAAGGCTCACTTAATGGGTGGAGAGGAACCTAGACAACCAGGTCAATTAGCACAAGGCTGACCTCAACCTTTACAAACAATCCTTATCGGGCTGAATTACCGCCCCCTTAGGCCACGCCTGAAATACAACAGTATTTTCACAACAAGACTGGTATAGTGATTATACTTCTCAGTAAAGTAGATATGTACCAAATGTAATCAATTACATGCACATCAACAGTATAGAATATGTAAGCTCAATGATGTGAATATTTGTGCAAATAACACTTAACAACATATGATCACCAAAATGTTCAAAAGTGTTCTAATCAAATTGTATCTTTGAAACAAATTATATCAAATAGCAATAACAAATCAGGGTTTCAAAGATGCTGATCAGATAATCAAACTAGCTCAAAAGATTTTCCTTCAATACAATGAGCATAAGAGTAGTTTGAAAAATATTATAGCTTGTAGGAAATATTTTTGCACAACAAAAACAAAGTTATAGGAATCTTGCAATGACAATGCAAAGATCCTTAAGCTTACTAGTTTATCCCAATACAAGATTTATAAAATTCAAATCTGTGAGATAAACCTTAGCCAAACTCCTCAAAATCAATATCAAATAATCAATCAATACTATGAGAATATTAGCAATATCTAGTAATCACAAGCACAATCAATAAGCTCTCACAATACTAAGATGTATCAAAAGAATGCAGATTTGAGAGTATTTGGGCAAGGTAGGATTTTGAAAATAGAGAGAATTTTTTGCTAATGATTTTCTTAATTAATTGTTAATCCACACAAATGAACCCATATATATAGACCAAGGTCAAATTATGACCGTTTAGGATATGTAGAGTATTATTAAGAAAGTTTTAAAACACATTAGGACTTTTAACCCGGTTTAACCTTTTTTCACCTTAGTAAATAATTAGGTAACCCGAGAAGATTCAAGAGGCTGAACTTCAGTTTGATCACCCGCTTAGCTGAAAAAGGTTTTTTAAATGTTTCGGGTGCTCGAAATTAAACTCGGTTGGCTAAACAAAAGTTAGAAAGTTTTGGCACGCGGTTCGGGTGCCCGACAATACGTTTGGTTAACCGAACAGAGGGATTCGATCGCCCGAGGCCTGTTTTGAATTGAAAAGTTCGGCAACCCGAGTTGGTGAAAAGTCACTTTCTAAGGGTTCGGTTGCCCGGGGAAGATAGGGTCATTTTAGGTTTGGTTGCCTTAAGCCTGGTCAAACAGTTGATATCCCAACGGTTCGGGCACCTGAGGTGATATGAAAACCTAGGGTTTGGTCGCCCAACCTCTCTCATTTTATGCCTGTTATGTTCTATCCATTTCAATTTGATCCCCTAATGGAGCAAGTTATTATGGAAAGTGATTATGCATTTGTGTTGGGACCTAAGGTCTCACTAAGGTCTTACTGAACTTACGGTATATCCTATATGCATGACTTGCAGGTAATTATTACAGACCTTATATCCTAATTACTACTACAAACCCATATTACATGAAATGAATTACAACATAAAACCAATCTTCAGGGTCTTCATGCTTTGCTTTCATGTGCCATTACTTGATCTGCTAAAATGAACCTGTACATACACTTGAAAGCCATCAAATACCTGAGTATTTATCATTATCAAAATCGGGTGTGACCTATAAGGTCAACATTTAGTAAAAACGTTTAAATCAATGCTACAAGACTCTGATACCAATTGTCAGCTTTGGTGTATTCCCAAGAGTGGGGTGAATTGAAATTTTAAAACTTATTCTTAGGTTAAACCAGATGTTAGTAGTATTTCACAACCTAGGGTCTTTTTAAACAATTCCAAATGCGCAGATAAATAAAATGTGCGGAAATTAAATCATGCATGGCATTCACAGAATAACATATTTGTGCAGAAATGTAAAATACGGAATTGTAAACAGTGCACACACGATATGTTATCAGGGTTCGACCAATACTACCTACGTCCCCACCTTAGCTGCACCAACACAAGGATTCCACTACAGCTCACTTAACGGATGGATCGGCACTGTTTACAACCAGGTCAATTAGTGGGGCTGACCTCAACCTACACCTTACCAGGATAGTGCACCTGGCTTTCCAAATCGGGTATAAGCCAATCCGGGACTATTCCACAGGGCTAGTCTCCCTCTTCAAGCACACGCATAGAATACAACAAATGTAATACAAATTTTGCGTACAAATAAATGCTTCTTAATTAAGCAGACTATGTACCACAATTCAGCACAGTATAATCAATGCACACCAAACATGTAAGAATGATAAGCTTAGTGGTGTATATGTGCAATCTATACTCAGTACAATGATAATTTCAAGTTTGCACAAGAGTGTTCAAACAAGCTAATCTTTGAAAGCAAAGTATTATCAAATCTCAATATCATATTAGTGTTTCAAAGATGTTAGCAATAATATTCAAATGAATTCAAAAATATTTTCTCAAATTGTATCAAGCACAAAAGTTGTTTGAAATCAAGATTTATAAAATATTTTGCATACTAAAAGTATAGCTAAAGAAATCTTGCAATGACAATACAAATATCGTTAAGCTAATGAGTTTTTCCCAACACTAGATTTATCAAATAAAATCTGTGGGATAACTCTTTGCTTAACTCTCAAAAATCAACAAATAATCAAGCATAATGTTGAGAGAATTAAGCAATCAATAATATAGCAATAGCACACTAAGAACTCTCACAAAGCTAGGATGAATAAAAGGAATGGATGTATGAGAGTATTTTGAGTAGTAATGGGAGTAGTATGAGCAAAATAGGGTTTTGAAAAATAGAGAGAATTTTAGTCTAATCCTATTTGCTAATCCATCCTTAATTTTGCAAATACGCTTGTATATATAGGCATAGGCAAAATTATGACCATTGGGGACTCAATGGGCATTATTAAAAAAGTTTGGGGACTCAATGGGCATTATTAAAAAAGTTTAAAACCTGTTTAAAGAAAATAACCCCATTTAACCACTTTAACCTAGGTAAAAAAATAAACAACCCGAGAGTTTTCGGGTGCCCGAACAGACACAGTGCAAAAAGGTGTTGTTCAAGGTTTGGGTGCCCGAAAATGGGCTCGGTTAGCTGAACAAGGCGATTCCTCAAAAGGTCCGCGAGTCGGGTGCTCCGTCCAACGGTTGACCGAACTCACAAGTTCGGTCGCCCGAGGCTATTTTGAACACTAAGGTTCAAGCGCCCAGGTTGGTGAAAAGAAACCTAACATAGTTTTGATCGACTGAGGAAGATGTGTACAATGTGGTTCGGTTTGCCGAACACAGGTCAACATGTTTACCTGTCCACGGTTCGGTGGCCCGAGGTGTTTTGAACACCACGGATTCAATAGCCCGACCTCTCACAGATTTGGCATTTATGTTCATTTTTACTTCAATTAATTTTCCTAATATGTTAAGTGATTTTGAAGACATCTTATGTGCTAGTGCTGGGGCCTAGGGTCTTTCTAAGGTCTTTTGAGGACACCGAAAGTATCCGGCATTGGTCGACTGATCCCTAAGGTCTTTCTATGGTCTGTATATGATCATTTATTGAGCTTACTTCCTACATGCATGACATGTAGAGATTATTACAAACTCATTTGAAACGAAATTATTACAAACCCAAAATATATTAGCACAATTAATGAATATGTCGGGGTCTTCATATTTCTTCAAGTTACTGCATGCTATCAATATGATCTAGCTAGTATGATCCTGCACACAAACTTGAAAGTCATCAAATACAAAGAGTATTTGTCATTATCAAAACTAGGAATGACCCATAAGGTCAACAAAATCTTATGAAAACTTAAAGAATGTTGAAGCTCAAAGTCAAGATGGACTCAAAGGAAGACATACATGAAGACTTCACACTTTGAATGTTTAAGTCTTAAGAAAGTCTTATGTAAGTATTTCAATTTAAAATCAATATGGATGCTTTGAAACTCTTAGGAATGATTATTGAATTAAAGACCCATTTTAAAAATACTTGGAAAATATTTTTTTAAGGTCAAAATTTATTTCGAAAAGGTTAAAATTATTTTTGAAATGAAAAGTACCTTACATATGCATTGATGAGCAATTTTATCTATAAAACACTCTTTATCCTAAAAGATGTCTAACATGAAAGTTGTGGGATTTTCTCTTAGATTTCTGTTGATACCAAGAACATTCAAATCGAAGTTGTATAGTGAAAGTTAGACCCAAAATAATGAAGAGTGGTTGAAGCTTACAACACCTATTTTTGAAAGGCAAGTGACTTTCCAAATTTACGATAAAGTAGCTTGGGAAACTATCAAAATTGTTTGCTTAGGCTCCAAACTTTGTATAAATTTGGGAAATACTCCAAGTAAACTTGGTAAATACTCCAAGTAAACTCGGGCAACATTAAATTACTTTTAGAACCCTATCAATACATGGGTGATTACGCGTCAAAACTACATTATTGGGCATCTTAACCCGGAATTTACGACTTATATTCTTAATTAAATGTCCAAATTTGTCCAATATTTTAATAAAGTGCCAAAATTATCATTCTCGAGTTTTATTGTGCAATTTATGAATTTTTGGTAATATTTTATCGCGGGAAAATTTTTAAGAATCAAAATCGACACCTGTTCGTATTTCATGCATAACATTTTCGTACAAGCTCTAATCAAGGCGATTCAAATTTTTAGAGAAAGAGGAAAATATTATCTACAACTTTCATGTTTTAAGTTTTGTGAGAAACGGACTCTAGAAGGGTCAAATTTGGTGATGAACAGAGAATGAAAAAAATAAAAAAAAAATATACGAGGATATGTGATGTGACCCGGCCATGCAAGCCGGGTCAGCTCCAATTGGGTCAGGTTGAGCCATCCGAGTAGTGGGTCTAGGGCGAGCCTCCCCTCTCCTTTATTTAAATTTCCCATTTTCCTTCTTTTCCCCTGTTGGGCGCTGCCCCAGCCGCACCATTCTCTTCCTCTTCTTCTCTTGTTCTTCTTTTCTTCTTGCTTGCTATCTCCCTCTCTTGCCCTAGTTCCTCTCTATTTTATTTTAATTCTCTCTTTTCCTCTTTCTCTCTTCCCCTGTTTTCCAATACTCACAAATCTCCTTTCTCCTCCAGCCCTCCTATGCACACGACCACAAGTCACTGCCATACCAATTCCAGCTTAGCCTCTGCAAGTCTCCCCCTGGTTCTCAGTTGAACTCCACGGTAGATCTCAGCAATCCCTCCTCTGTTCCAGCCACTTACTGGAACCCGAGCAGCACCAGCAGCTCCAGTAGACAACACCTGCGCACAGCAGCCCCATGGAGACCCGAAGCCACCACCCTCCATGCTGTTCCAATTCTGCAGATCAAGCTTTCGGCCAGCTGCTCCGGACACTCCCATGGCTGCCTCTCTCTCTCCCTCTATTTTATTTTAGTTTATTATTTGTTTTGTTGTTCCTATTTCTTCCATTCTCCTTCAATGTTTATTTGTTTTTTTTTATTCCAAGTAAAGTTTAAGTCAAATTGTTATTGTTTAGGGAATCTAAATTCTTTGTTTTATTGAGTATTATGTTTCCATTAAAGTTGTTTTTTTTGTTGGTTTTGTTTTTTATGTTTGAGTATGTTAAGTTTGATTTCTTAAGAAAAGGAAAAGAATAAAATACAAGAAGGCAAAAAAATTGTCTTTATTTTAGAAAGTAATTTAGTTGCCTTTCTTTCGTAAAATTTGATTTTTGATTGAAGTTCGGTTTAATTTAGGTTTGGTTTTTATTAGAGTTTATTTTTTTATTTATTGTATTCTGTTATCGGTTAAATCGTTAATAGTTAATTTTAGTTCGAGTTTTTAATTCATGTTAAAATGTTCGATTTTTATTGCGCGTGTGTGTGTTTGGTTTAGCTTCTATTGTGTGTTTTTAATTCCATGTTCTAGGTTGCCATATTTGATTAACGCGTGTTTTAGTATTTTCTTGAGTAGATTAGAGTTTAAATCTTTGCTCGTTAATTCAGTGCTTGTTAGGTTTAGGGTTTTTAAATTATGTGGCATTTAATTCGTCAAAAGTGAAATTGAACCATCTTGAAAATCTGAATCTGAACCGAGTTCAGTAACTTTTATTTTTCGATTGGGCGAACGTAAAATTTGAGATTAAAATGCATTCCCTGAGGAGACGATCTAGCCCTTGGGTTAAATATTACACGACGTAACTCCTATACTTGGGATAGCTTCCGAGCTGCTCATTTTTCGAGTGAGTCAATGGGAAACCAAAGGATTTTTACACACAACTACTTACAATCTAGCAATCAAAGTCTCTAATTCTCAAAGCTCTTTTGCTCACTTATCCTTGTTGAAGTTCTACTAAATTCCTGTTGGTACAACCACTCGGTTCTTGTGCTCTTACTAAGTTTCATTCAATTTAAAGAAGAACCTGATGATTAATTTCTTGAGCTTCAAATTCAGTCTTTATTAATACTTAATTTGAAGTATATTAATGCTCTAACTTGTACTAATTAGTTCTATTTGTGAGAGTGTCTTTGTACACAAGAATTTGTTCTTGTTACTGTTGTTTTTGACAATTCAGGATATTGAATCGTCGGTTTACCAAGCAAAGGGTATCGCTTGGAGAGGAGGACTCTATCCTATTTGAAGGAATGTGTAAAAGGTTTGCTCCACCCAGTTAAGGGAGCGGTACAGTGAATCTTTGGGTGGTGTACCTAAGGCGAGGACGTAGGTGGGTATAGCTGAACCTCGTGTTGGGCTTTGTGGAGCTAGTTCCATTCGATCTGGATGATGACCCGACCTTTCTTTAATGAGAGATTTTTATCTTAAGGCTTAGTCCATGGAGCGAAGGCTTAGGCCCGTTTTGTAGTGCATTGCTGTGCGCAAGATATAAAATCGCCGTTATGGTGATTATGGTTGATCAGCCGTCACACTTCGCGAAAGAGAGAGTATTGTACCGTCGCATTTTCTATATTTTCTTCCTTATAATAGTGAAATCCCTGCAACTCCGTGGACATAGGCAAAATTGCCGAATCACGTAAATATTGTCTTGTGCGTGTGATTGATTTTTTTTTCTTTGGCATGTATTATTTCTTTATTTTGTTTCTCACAGGTTTCAAAAATTTGTTGTTAATTCCCAACACCTCGTAAAAATCTTGATGTCACTCTCTTCCCTATTCTCTTTAAATTACAGCATATATAAAACTGTGTGGATGCTTATTTGAATTGCTTTGATATTAATTATAAACTGTGTGGATGCTTATTTGAATTGCTTGATATTAATTTGCTTTTGGGAATTACGGAAACCGTAAGGGAGAACGTTGATTAATCAATATTATTGTGGAAACCACAAGGGAGTATATTGATTGATTAATACCAAAGCTCATTAATATATTGGTTGGTTACATACTTAAAATCAAGATACTTATTTTGATATTGATATTTGAATTTTGGAAGCTTGGTTGAATTTTCTATTTTTGTGATATCAAGCTAACTTCATTGATTGGATTGAGCATCAATTATACTTGTGAAATTGTTGTGTTTGAAGAGTGTGATTGTAAATTAACTCAAATTGAAAAAGGGGTTAACTCTTAACTAAAGGAACTTGTAAAACAAAGGGATTTCAAAGAAAATTTTAAAAACCCAATTCACCCGCCTCTTGGGAGTACACCTAGCTTTTCAGTTGCAACTTTTCATAATCAACCTAGTACAATGGACACAGACTTATATATATTTTCCATTTTCTTTAAAAGAAAGAGCAAAGAGTTGGTTGTATTCATTGAGACCACGTTCGATTGGGTCATATGTTGAGATGACTCAAGAATTTTTTCATAAGTATTTTCCACATCACAAAACAAATGCTTTGAAAAGACAAATCTCAACCTTTGTTCAGAAAGAAAGTGAAACTTCATACCAAGTTTGGGAGAGATTTAAAGAATTGTTAAATTTGTGTCCCCACCATGGTTATGAGAATTGGCGCATTGTGAGTTACTTCTATGAAGGACGTGTACCTAGGGAGCGCCAATTCATTGAGATGATGTGTAATGATGAATTTTTGCAAAAGGACCCTGATGAGGCCATTGAATATTTGAATAACTTAGCAGAAAAAGCCCACACATGGACAAGACCTAGTGCTACTGAGAGCACAAATAGGTCATGACCTACAGGAAACCCAAATGGTGGTGGAATTTACCATCTCAGGGAGGAGGATAACCTAAAGGCTAAGGTTGAGATGCTCACTAGGGAGTTGGAGGTGTTAAAGACTAAAGACTTAAAGCCAACACATGTGGCTAACTATGCAAAGTCTTTTAGACCATGTTTTGTGTGTGGTGGGGTAGATCATCTTGTCTAAGAGTGTCCCACATTTGTTGAGATGAGAGGGATGCATGAAGAACAATGTAATGCCTTAGGTGTGTATAAGAAGCCTTTTACACCTTTCTCTGATACCTATAGTTCGGGATGGCGCAATCACCCCACTTTAGTTGGAAGTCTGAAAACCAGTCATTGGATAGGTTGGGTTTTGGAGTGAAAGCCTCTGGGGAACTTAAATATAGATGTTGTATTATGTAACTCAGTGTCTTTGGATACAAAATAGTGAAAATTACATTACCGATTGCTCCCGTTGATGTAGGCATTGCTGAACCATGTAATTCTTTATGTCATTGTTATTACTTTCATTATATTCTACGTGATTGTTGTTTTGTATATTTCACTATTGTTTGCTGCGTTGTAAAATTATTTATTTTTGTTGTGCATATAATTTTTCACAACACAATCGTCAATATCCCTTTGCGAGATAGGGTCTCCTCCTTACCATTTGATTCCCATTGGAACACTCCCCATGGCCATATCCCATGATCTCTTGCACTCTATTGCTACCTCGTACACCCCTATGCCCTTTACCAACATTGCATCTCAATCATTTGATCTACTACCTTCGATGAGACTCCATTGGAAATTGAGTTCCTATCTCTCCAACCAAGGAGAAAATGTAGCCTAAAACAATGGACAATTTTTCTTCACCCCTTCCCTACCTCAGGAAAAATCCCTCACTTCCTCTCACAAGTAACAACCCACAACTCCCATATAATAACCTCTCAACCCATTAAGTGTTAACCTTTTAAACCGCAACGTGTCAAAAGCTCATGAATGGAAAATGTTCGGAAATAATATAAGTAATAGATAAATAGATAGATAGACAGATAAATAAGTCATCTTAATAATTCAATTATTTGCTAATAATGTCTCTTAAATACTCAACTTTTCTAATGATAAGTTCCATGTGTTTTTTGATAAGTAACAAATTCAAAATAATTTTTTCGTATAACAACGGGTGTGCCAAAATAAAAAATTTAACAAAAACTACAAGTATCTTTTTATTAAAAGGTTTAGAACATATTAATTTATGGAAAATATTTTTTATTTTTAAAAAATTACAAATTTTTTTTTATATTTCTTTAGAAGAGTTGAAAAATTATAAATAAAAAATAAAATTCTTTGTAATAAAATCCACACTAACTCTTAAAATTTTTTAAGAAAGCATATGTAAATTTTCAAGAGTCACTCGTGCTTTTGTTTTTATTATTATACTACTTTATTTAGTGGAGAAAATTATGTATATAAGAATTTAAAAACCAAAATAAAAATAATTGTCATGTAATGAAAAATTTATTTTTTAATACACTTTAAATGTGACTTTATTTTTGAATAATTAATTTTATAAAAAAATACCAATGACTTAAGCTACTTTGACATGATAAATTTATGAATTTATTTAAATTTGTGTTTCATAAAAAAAACAGACAGGACTTTTCATTAACAAAAGATAAATGATTAACAATTAACAAATTAAATAATTTGAGTTTTTGTCTCTTACGATATATTAGTCTTATCTCAGCGGGACCCACAACCGCTGCGCGAGGACGTTCCCGCCGCCCGCTCAGTGCGCCCTCGAAGAAAGCGAGTGAGAAGTGGCAGACCCCAGCATTTCCAACCCACCGTCAGTTTTTAATTTCCCAAAGCTTATGTAGAAGGGTGTCCTTCGATCAGATTTTTCAAGAACCCAACTCCCAAGTCGCCTTTGATTTTGCAGCAATGAAGCTTCGCTGCCGTGGAAGTCGTTCGATAGAAGGTAAGAAGTCACAGGTTTTGTTTTTTGTTTTTTGTTTTGTTATTTTTAATGCATTTTTGGAGAAGAAAATTCTCAATGTACGATTAGTTTGATCGGTTACTGAGAAAGCGTAGGACATTTAGTTTTCTTATTATTTTAAATTTTTTTTTCGTTGTCTAGAACATGGGGAATAACAGCAGTTTTGTCAAAACAAACAGCAGATTGTTTCAATTTCATTTATTTATTTATTTATTTATTTATTTTGGCTTCTGTTAATTTTGTAGCAAGTAGCAGTCGCCGTCGTAAAGATCGCTCTGTCGAAGAAGATTACGTTCCTCTCACGGACTCTGACGATGGTAGCATCAGCGACACAGGTACCCAACTTTCTTTGTCTAGTTTATTGGTGGGTGGGTAAAATATTTTACCCAACCACGTTCGTTTTGATGAGAATGTAAGTTGTATATTATCCCCCTTAAATGAATTTTATACTTTTTATAAGGTGTTTTCTTTATATTATATCCAGATAAATAAAAAAAATTATTTGGATATATTTTTGTTAAAGCAAATGCAGTCTACATACGGAAAGATTTA
The DNA here is from genome assembly GCF_029873635.1 of Malania oleifera. Taxonomy (NCBI): domain Eukaryota; kingdom Viridiplantae; phylum Streptophyta; class Magnoliopsida; order Santalales; family Ximeniaceae; genus Malania; species Malania oleifera. The sequence goes on along the minus strand of NC_080418.1, from coordinate 113,559,672 downwards.
ATAAGATTCATGCTTAGATTATTGCAGTAACCCGTATTGAGTTGTGTAAATGTAGATGAAGATTATTTGAGTTCGCTGCAGCACAATATTCATAAAAGAAAATGTGGGACGGAAGTAAGTGATGAAGAAGATAATATTTCTGATTCTGATTCTGATTCTGATTCTGATGAGCATGTGTTGAGGAAGAAAGTGGAACGGAAGAAGAAAAGGGGCCGGTTGAGGAAGGAAGTGCAATGGTCAGAGGAAGGGAAGGAAGAAGGAAGTAATGAGAAAGAAGTAGAACATCAGATGCTTGATGAGGACTTTGATGGGATTGATTCTCTTGGGCGGAATGAGGGGTTGAAGAAGAATAAAAAGAGGAAAAAAAAGGGGGACAAAGGACCGACATTGATGTGGGAAGTTTGGGAAGAGGAGCATGAAAGGTGGCTTGATGGGAACATGGCAAACGATATTGATTTGGATAATCAGAGTGAAGTAGGGAACAGAACTGTTGAGGCACCCCCAGATTTGACCGTACCTCTGCTGAGATATCAGAAGGAATGGCTGGCCTGGGCTTTGGAGCAGGAGGAATCTGCAACTAGAGGTGGAATCCTTGCGGATGAAATGGGAATGGGAAAGACCATCCAAGCCATTGCACTTGTACTTGCTAAACGGGAAATCCGTCGGACAATTTGTGAATCTAATGGACTGTTTCTGCCACCCAGTCCAACCACAGAGTTGCCTGAAATTAAATGCACCCTTGTAATCTGTCCCTTGGTTGCTGTGAAACAATGGGAAAATGAAATTGAAAGATTCACTGCAAAACAAAGTACAAAGGTGCTGGTTTATCATGGTGCTAACAGAGGAAAGATTCATCATCAGTTCTCTGAGAATGATTTTGTCATAACCACTTATTCCATCGTAGAATATGAATACAGGAAAAATGTGATGCCACCAAAGCAGAAGTGCCAGTGGTGTGGGAAATTATTTTATTTCCACAAACTGTCTATTCACTTGAAATATTTCTGTGGGCCTGATGCTGTTAGAACAGAAAAGCAATCTAAGCAAGCTAGGAAGTCGGCAAAACGTGGAATAAAAATTTTAAAGAAAGCAGAATCAGCTGAGGATGAAGCCAGTGCATCCAAAGCTGCTAAAAGGAGGGGAACAAAGCAGTACAGCCGTGGGAAAGATGTGCGAGTTGATTCTTCCATGGAGAATTCAGCTGGTGCTGAACAAGGCTTGGCCACCAAGAAATCAGTTTTGCACTCTGTGAAATGGGATCGCATTATTTTGGATGAGGTGAGTAAATGAATGCCAATTATGATTAGATAATTTTATATGAATTTGCTCTCTGTTGAACTGTCTCCAACTGTTAAGTTACAGAAATTTTCTGGATTAGTTATGTTGTACCGGCCCGACATGACTTCCCTTTCAACCCAACCCACATGTAGGCCCATAAGCACATGCAGTAAAGTAAAAAATGCTTGGAAATATAACAGTTAATGGTTATTTTCACAATCCATATGTCAATTGCAAATCTAAAGTGGTAATCTTAAATTTTTTGCAATTATATGTTAGAATTTGGAAAAGTTAATGGAACTTTTATACAGTTGTATATCAAATTTGTGCAGAATTCATAGTAGATATAATGAATTCCATATTCAGTTAAATTCACGATAGAAATAATGAATTCCATATTTACTTGGTACTAGAATTTGTAACCTACTTTGGAGAGAGGAATTCTGTTAAAAAATATTGTACAGAATCCGTTGCTGTCAAGTCTGAAGCCTATAGCTTTGCTATCCAGATCACACATCTCTCTGTAGCACTAGATTTAATAGCTAGACTGTGTTTCAGAAGATCATGTCAGTTAAGTCATATCCACTTAGGATGCTGACTCAGTCTTGTAGCTGTTATGCATTTTCCTTGTGGAAATTAAGCCAATACAATTAAATCTATACTAAGTACATTAATGGTGAAAGCATTATATTCGGCTAAAATATCCTTATCATTTAAGTTGCTTACACAAAAATATTCATATGGGAGTTTATTTTAAGTACCGCTTGTCCAGTGGCACCTATTCTGTGATTGCGACTGATTTTATTTCAAAAAACTGTGGGAAGAAATAATTGTGGGGAGAGATTGTAGAACAATGGAAGTCAGTAGAAAATTTAAATTATTTGAGTATAAACTAAAGTACCATTTTTTTTTTTCGATTGTTGGAGCGATGTCACCTAGAACAAAGTAGGTGACATTTTTACCAATTCCTGTGGTTTGCTAGGGTGTTAACGTTTTCTAGTAACTATGGTTTGGATTAAATGAATAATTTTTTAGGGGGTGGTGGGATTGAATAAGTTGAGAATGTCAGGTGGTTTAAGTTTTATGCTATGATTGCATTTTGTTAATGTCCAGCCTGCCATGGACTTTAAATTCTCTTTTTGTGTAATATTTTCTTTATTGCCTTTATACGAGTCTCTTTATTTATGTAAAAAAAAAAAACTTGAATAGAATATGAGATTAGTGGTTATGTTTGGGAAAATGAAGGGACAACATTGAAAAAGAGTTTGCCTTATAATGGTAATAGGTTTTATATTTGAGAAAAAAAAAATTCATATATATTTTTTTTGAACTTGGCTATAGTAAAATATCCTTATACTGAGTACTGTGAGTATAATGTGTATCTATTTGAATATTCTTATTTTGAATTTTTGTTTGTGTATAGGTGGCTCTTATGCTCCTACATGGCAAATGATGCTATTATTTAGAAGAAGGTAATAGAATATATTAGCTCAGGGGAAAAACAGTACCACCAGACACGAAGGCTAAACAGCTGGAAAGGAACCAGCAAAAAAACCAAACTCAATCAGGACAGATTATGTAGTGTCCTGCCAAATACATATCAAAACTGAATCTAAAATTGGAACTGAGTTCTCAAATATTGCTGTGTTCCTTGCTTTTCGAAGATGGTAAATAGCAGCAGCCTGTACCAGCTTGATGGCAATTGAAAGATCAGAATTGCTAAGAGAAGAAATCCATCCTAGATCAGCATCCCAGTCAGAAAAGGTGCCGCTAATGATAAAGGAATCGAGAGATCTTTGAAGCAGCACCTCCTTGGAAAATTGACATGGAAAGGGAAAATGATTCCTCCTTCCAGGGGTGCTACTACAGTAAACACAGCAAGGATTAATAGAATTATTCAATTTTGAAATCCTATCCAAGGTCCCCAATCTCTTGGAATGCACAGCCGGCAGATGAAAGCATGTCTAGAAAATAGGAATATTCTGATTGAACCAGATAGCTGTATGCCAACTAACAAGATCAACCTTCAGAATTAATCCCAAGCAATTGAACCAGGGTTAGACAGAAAATCAATACTATTGATAAGTTCAGTAATTCTGGTAGATGTCTATTTGGCCATTTCCACACTCCATTATGAATGATGTCAGAGACTTTTGTAGTTAGGGATAAGCCTAGCTCAATAGCAACATGAGGGCCACGAGTCACACCCCCAGGGCTTAAAGAAATCCATCGTCATAAAACATGACTGTATTTCTGCCGTTCCCAATTGAATGTCTAAAAAGCCCATATGCTTTGTCTCTAACCTTAAAGATTCCAAGAGCAGCAAAGGGGGTTTTAATTGCCCAAATTGTCTTGTCCTTAAGCTTGTAAGATAGAATCCATCTTACCCAAAGACGAAGAGAGGAAGAGCAGACATACCATAGGAGTTTACGATCAGTGATCTCATTTCATGCAGAGAAAAGCCTCATACGCAAGCCTCCTTCATTAGTAGGGTTGCAAACTTGAAACCAGCTCACTTTGCAGCCTTAGAGTTCCAATCATTGCCATTTTTACAAAAAAAAAATTGAATTTACATTCAATTTCTTTTACAACAGAGTAGGGCAGAAATTTAACTGATCCCCGATAGTTTTCAGTGCTTGAAACAACTGCTTTGATTGGTTGAAGTCTTCCAGCAAAGGAAAGATGCTTGTGTGTCTAGTTGAAAATTCTTCATGCAATTTTAGTAAGTAGAAGACAGTCCAGTTTATTTAACTTCTTTGTAACATGGGGAAGACCCAAGTAGTTGACAAGCAAGGGGGTTTCAGAAACTACCAGAATGTTTAAGATAGAATACTTTTCAGAGTTAGAAATGCCAGAAGAAAAAAACTTGACTTTGAAGGATTGCAATGAAGACCAGACAGAATAGAAAAAGAAGATGAGAGCATTTTTTATACTCTTTGCCGAGTCAGAGTCTCAATGGGCAAAGATCAGAAGATCAGCTGCAAAAGACAGGTTAGTAATGCCTAGGTAGCTGCAATCTTTATGGTATCTGGTTCACCTTGGGAAGCTGCCCTCTTAAGGATTCTTGGAAGAACTTCCATCACCATTACAAATATATAAGGGGATAGAGGGTCCCCTTGTCTAATCCCTTATTTCCCTTGAAAGTAGCCTTAAGCGAACCATTCATACGAATTGAGTAATGGGGAATGATGATACACTCTCCTTCCCATCCAATGAAAACATCAGGAGTGCCAATTATTTTAAGAATTCCTAAGATAAAATCCTAATCTACAAAGTCAAAGCCTTCCTTAAGTCAACCTTTGGAGCCATCATGGGAGGACTTCTATTCAGATGGTAGTTATGAAGTTGTTCCTGTGCAAGGAGGATGTTATCTTGGATTAGTCTTCCTTACAAAATCAGTCTGGTTGAGGGGGGAGGGGGGGGGGGGGGGGGGGGGGGGATGGGGAATAAAAGAGGTGAGGCAAGATTGAAGCCTGTTAGCCAGCAACTTAGTAGTACATTTGTAAAAGGGGATTACAGCAAGCAATTGGCCTGAAATCTGCTGGGTTCACGGGGTTTTTAGTTTTGAGGGCAAGAACTCAGGGAGTAGCGTTGATCTGCCTTAGAAGATGAACCAGAGAAGAAAGAAATAATGGACTTATGAAGATCCTCTTCAATGATATGCCAGCAAGTCTTGAAAAACTTGGTATTAAAGCCATTTGAACCAGAACTTTTTTTATGGGAGAAATACTCTTTCTTTATTTCCTTTTCACTGATAGGATGGGTGAGCTGCCTTTTATGCTATTATTGTTGTTGTTGTTGTTATTATTATTATTATAATTATTATATATTTGATACTCTCATAATAAAACAAATTTATGTCTCGTATATTCCTGAGCTAGACATTACCAAACTAAAAAGACCGAATTTCACTCATGAAGCTTTGGTAAAATTATATAAGTGTAAAATACTAGAAATGTGTGTTCAAGTATTTGATTACTAAATATTACGAAATGATGAACACTTGTTCTATTGCTCCACCAGTTTAGACTATTAAATTCTAAAATCTGCTTGTCAATGATAAAGTTTTGATTGACTTGGGTACAAAAGATAATTTGCACAAGCAGCATTCTAAAGGATTCTTAATAATGCATGGTGTGGACATTATAAGATAATTAAGTGTAACACAAAAAGTTTGGAACTTCATTCTTACCCATATCAACATTGATTGTTAAGCATAATTTCATCCACAATCCAACATCCCGCCTGAAAAATAATAAAGATAATTAATTTAAAACAAACTCATACCATCTTGTGCTGGATCTAGTCTTATTATTATTTTTTGGAATTTGTTGTTCTGCATAAAGTTGTTTTATTTAAATTTATCCCAGATCATTTCCCATTTTAATTTTCCCATGTATTACATATATGTTATGCATGTGCATCGTATAAAAGCACAAAAGTATTAGATGTTTCGTTAGTTTCAAATAATGTTATTCAATACCTTTGACTTTTTGCTATATCTATGCATATTTGTCACATAATATCATAAGAAAAACTCAAATTTTTTAAAATCAATGAAGATAGGTCATATGATGCCTTGTTTGTGCTACATAACTTTTCACTTTAAAAAGTTTTAAAGTTTTGGAAAATATGATGTGCTAGTGATATACTTTATAGATATCAACTATAGTGTTTATAGTTATCAGAATAAGTTTAATATAAATAAGTTTGGTCCAAACAAGTATATTAATATCAAGTACATTAATATACTTATTAGTTATTAGTAATATCAAGTACCATATGTTAAAGTTATATTACTATTATTAATCCATAATTGTTAGAAGTACTTAGAACTATACTTTATACTTGATATTATTATTATTGTAATATCAAGTATAATACTGTTAGTCATCCAATTAAGTTTGTCTATTAGTAATCCATTGCTTAGTATGTTAATATCATGTATATTACTATTAGTACTATCAAATATATTACATTTAGTAATCCATTGTACCATATTTTATTGCTAACCATTAGTTCTGTATATTATACTTTGCATGTTATTATTCTAATATCATGTCTATTACCATTGGTGATCGAAACAAGTTCAATCCAAATAATCATATCTATTACTAATCCAATAACAGAAGCTGTTCAGGTAGGAATCAATCTTTACACAAATAAGGACAAGATAGACCTATGTGTGTTTGCTTAATGCTACATAGAATATTTGACTAATCGACCCAAAGCACAACCCAAATGGTGTATCGAATAGACCTATCCCCTAAGAATTGCTTCCCTATTAAGTACCCTACGCTGTTCCCGTACCTTTACCATGACCCAAAACACATTGTGTTTCCAAGTAGCTATGCTATGGAGATTTGCAGTAAGAGGTATGTGTGGAGCAACTTCCTAGCTATGTTGCTTTTTTTTGGGTGGGGGGGGGGGGGGTGGAGAATATATAGGTTGAATATTTATGTTATTAAGTAGTCTCCTTGAGCTTGGTTTGAAAAAAATATTATAGTGATCTCTAGTTTAGGTTTTCTTCTGTGTCACTTTGTTTGCAAAAAGGATAGAGGTTTGGTACTTTTAGTACTTCATGTTGATAATATCATCATCATAGGTAGTGATCAAAGTAGGATTGCTTCTGATCAAGGACTTGGCGTACTCCATGTTACTTTTTTAGTATTGAGATGTGTTAAATCTATCTCTACTAAGTGAGATTAGTATTTTGGAAATTAAACCAATTGATACTCCTATGGATCGCAATGTGAAGTTGTTCTAGGGATCTTGGGCCGGACTTTGAAGAAAACATTGGTATTGATGGCTAGTTGGAAGTTGATCTACTTAATTGTCACTGAACGTGCCATATCATTTGCTGTGGGGGTGGTGATGTAGTTTATGGAAATCCCAAACAACCACATTGGGATGTGTCAATTGGATTGAATCCTCTCTTTGTGAGGGTTCTCATATTATATAGCAAATAGAAACGTCAGTTACAAGGCTAAAAATCAGCAATTACAGCCATTTAGGAGACTAATTAAGGCAATTACAATCAATCTATTAATTGCAGAATATCAACGACAATCAGCCTATTAATCACAGAATATCTACAACAATAATATAAAATCATGCCATAATCAGAGAGACTAATTATGGCACCGTATTTGATTGACATCCCCCCTTAAATTGATGTTGGCCGATCAAGAAGCATCAATTTGCCCACAAGGAACTGATGGCGTTGTCGTATCATAGCCTTCGTGAAGACGTCAGCTATCTGGAGGTGAGTAGAAACATGAGGTAGAGATATAATCCGAGTGTCCAAGGCTTCTCAAATAGAATGACAGTTTACTTCAATGTGCTTTGTACACTCATGATAAATAGGATTAGTATCTATTTGAATGGCACTAGTATTATCAGCATGAAGAGGAGTAGGCCAAAAGCCCACGAAGCCAGACAATCTATGAACATGCAGCAGACATTGCCCGGTATTCAGATTTAGTAGAGGATTTAGAAACACGAGCTTGTTTCTTAATTTTCCAAGAGATCAAGGAATCACCAAGAAACATGCACCTACTTGTGACGGACCGCCGAGTATCAGGACATCTAGCCCAATCCGCATCACTATAAGCGACAAGGCGAAGCGGAGAGCCATTTGGAAAGAACAACCCACGACCTCTTGACCCTTGATGATATTGAATAATACGGCGAACAACAGCTAAATGAAGGTGGCGGGGAGTTTGCATAAATTGACTAACTTGTTGGATAGCGAAGGAAATATCAGGCCGAGTAATAGTCTTATAGTTCAAGTTCCCTACCAACTGTCGGAACACAGTGGGATCAGAAAGAAGATCACCCTCCTCACTTCGATATTTCACGTTGACCTCCATAGGAGTATCCACTGAAGGCGAATCCTGAAGAATGGCTAGCCCAATCAAATCCTAGGTATACTTGCGTTGATTCAAGAATATACCTGAAGAATCCGTGTGCACTTCCAAACCCAAAAAATACGTAAGAGGACCAAGATCTTTCATATGAAAAGAAGCCTGAAGATTCTGCTTAAGATGATCAATCAAGTTGGAGTCGGTGCTAGTAATGACAATATCATCCACATATATAAGTAAGAGAACGAGACCAGTTGGAGTCTTGCAGAGAAACAAAGAAGAGTCATATTGGCTTTGAACAAAGGAGAGACAAAGCAAAGTAGAGCTGAATTTTTCAAACCATGCCAGGGAGCTTGCTTTAAGCCATAGAGAGATCGCTTTAACTTACATACTGCGGAAGACGGAGAAGAAAACAAACCCAGAGGAGGACTCATGTAAATATCCTCTTTGAGATCACCATGAAGAAAAACATTTTTAATGTCCATCTGGTGAAGTGGCCAGCCTTGGGAGGCGGCAATCGAAAGAATCATACGCATTGTAGTCATCTTCGCTACAGGAGCAAATGTCTCCTCATAGTCCACCCCATATTCTTGCTTGTTCCCAAGTGCAACTAAGCATGCCTTGTACCTGTCTAGAGTCCCATCAGAGCGGAGCTTAACCGAGAAAATCCATTTATAACCAATGGCTTTAACAGTAGAGGGGCAAGGAACAATATCCTAGGTATGATCGTCGAGAGCCTGAAGTTCCTCATTGATCGCTTTTTGCCAACATTCATGTTTAACAGGCTCTGAAAAGCATGTAGGAATGGAAATAGACGACAAAGTAGTGTTAAAAGAAGCGTGGTAATCATCATACTGATCAGGAGGACGTGATACCTGAGTAGATCGTCGAGGACCAGGCTCAGGAGGCATTGAAGAACTAATCGGACCAGTCTTTGGATGTCATGTCAATCTCAGGAGAAGTCGTCGGAACAGTTTCAGATGAAGGGTCAGTCTCAGGAATAGGTAGAGTTGGTCGACGTTGAGTATACTCAAGTTCGGGTTTGAACCAGTTAGGAAGAGATGGCAATTCATCAAAACAAGGTAGAATACTAATCTCAGGCAACGACTCAACATGTGTAGGAAAGAAACATTGATTCTCAAAGAAAACAACATTACGAGATATACGAAAATTTGTTAGCACAAGAATCATAGCAAACATAACCTTTGTGGGAAATACTATAACCCATAAAGACACATTTAACAGACTGAGCAGAGAGTTTGTGACGTTCATGATGAGGTAAATGAACAAAGCAAACGCATCCAAAAGTATGCAGATTAAGATAGCTAGGATGCTGATGGTACAAACGGTAATAAGGAGAATCAAAATTCAAGACCTGAGAGGGCAGTCTATTAATTAAGTAAACTGCAGTAGATAATGCCTCAACCTAGAATTTAGAGGGGACGGATGATTCAAGCAATAAGGTGTGAACAACATCCAAGAGGTGTCGGTTCTTTCGTTCCGCCACCACATTTTGCTAAGGAGTATGAGGACAAGAATGCTGAGAGGCAATTCCTTTGTGATGTAAGAAATCATGAAACTCGTGGGACATGTACTCTCCCACTAGAATCATACCTCAACATCTTAATACATGTAGAAAATTGGTTCTCAATATATGCGACAAAGTTCTGAAAAACAGATAGGACCTTAGATTTGGCCTGAAGAAAATAGACCCAAGTATATTGACTGAAATCATTTATGAATGTCACAAAATATTTATATCGAGCTAGAAAAAAATAGGAGAAATGCCCCACACATGACTATGTACAATATCAAAGCATTTTGTAGCATGAATACCATGAGAAGGAAATGATAGAGTCTTACTCTTACCAATTTTGCATACAAAACAATCAAATGACAAGTGTTTAGAAACATGTTCATTATTGCTTAACAAACAAAAATTTAACATACGAGACAAGACAACACAACAAAGTTTGGATGGCCCAAACGTTTATGCCATATTGAACTCGGAGTATTAACTGTCAAACAAACCAAAGATAAACTAATAGGAATAGAAAACTGTAGTGGAAAGAGTCTGCCAACTTTAGGCCCCTTCGCGAGTATCTTCCACGACACCTGATCCTGCACAAGACAACCATCACGAGAAAAATGGACATCACAGTTTTTCTTAACTAACAGGCCAACCGAAATAAGATTATTAGACAGTCCAGGAGATACATAAACATCTTTGAATGAAGGATTGATATTTCCTATTTCATCAATAGCTAAATGACTCCCATTAGCTACCTGAATTTGCGACGAACCATGATGTGGATGAACATTGCACAATGCATCTGATGATTTGGTCATATGATTGGATGTAGCAGAATCAATAGGCCAAGACTTGTGCGAAGTATTACCTTGAAGCCCCAAGGCGGAAAAAGCTGACATAATCATTTGCTGGACCATTTCAGCGGAAAGAGTAGAGGATCCAGCGGCAGACAAAGAAGATGAGGACATCCCTGGAGCAGAAGAAGTGTTCTTTGTAGCTTGATAAGCAGTGGTGTGACGGTTTGGAGGCCGAGTGGGACATTCTATGATAAAGTGGCCTTGTTTCTTACAATAGTTACACACTTTCTTTGCACAGTTGGCGACAATATGACCATACTTCTTGCAGCTGAAACACTGGACCTTGCGCATATCCTTATCCTTCCCTCTCCTGTAGGCTGCATAGGCAATGAGATTTAGGTTAGCATCTTGCTAGAACTCAGCCTGTGTGAGAAGGCGCTGCTCCTTGCGAAGTAATTCTTCAAAACAAACGTCCAAAGATGGTGAAGGATCTTGGTTCATTAAATTTGAGCGAGTAGCCTCAAATTCAGGGCTCAATTTCATCAGAAATTGATCTCTCTTGCTCTGCTCATGAACAACTTGGACAGCAGAGATAGATGCAGCAGGTGCCTTCGCATAAACCACATCAGAAAAATCTCACCATAAATTCTGAAAAACCAGAAAAATACGCTTGAATGGAGAGTTTGCCTTAAGTGTAACTAGCTATCTCATATTCAAACTGAAATCGACGTGCAGTATTATCCTAGTGATAAACCTTTAGCAAGTACTTCCACATAGTCTTCGTAGTCATATAGGCCCTTAAATTGAGCACAATAAGAGGATCAACCGACCCTAAAATCTAGGACATCACACGTGCATCTTTGACCTTCCACTTGGCCAACTCCTTAGGCTCCATAGGAGCTGGATCACTACCATCAATCTGGCCCCACAATTCTTTCCCCGTAACAAATAAACAAAACTGGGATTCCCAAGCAGAGTAATTTTTTCCAATAAAACGCACCCCAAAGGAATCCCTAGAAGACGTGATGAAACCCCCAAAGGAATCGCTAGAAGACATGATGAAACCCAACAAAAAATTGAATCACAAAAAATAAAACCTGATTCATGTGTCAATAGCCTTCGATGGGACCTCTAGGAATTTGAATCGGCAAAGATATGCAGAAACTCTTCACAAATCAACACCACCAAAGATTTGTGACGAAACAGAACACCGACAACCACCAGAAAGGATAACCGAACACCACTGATCGACAACCACCAAAGATTTTGAAGCAAACAGAATCAACCGCCCAACAAAGACTGCCGACAGTCAGAAACTGCTGACAACCCATAAATTGCCGCTACCCATAGGAAAAAAACCAAAAAAAACAACCCTAATTGAGATAACGCTCTGATACCATGTCAATTGGATTGAAGCCTCTCTCTGTGAGGGTTCTCGTATTATATAGCAAATAGAAACATTAGTTACAAGGATAAAAATCAGCAATTACAGCCATCTAGGAGACTAATTAAGGCAATTACAATCAGCCTATTAATTACAGAATATCAACTACAATCAGCCTACTAATCACAGAATATCTACAGCAATAATATAAAATCATGCCATAATTAAAGAGACTATTTATGGCACCATATTTGACTGACAGGATGTTGGTCAAAGGCTCTCGGTTTGATAGATAAATGTAATAGAAATTGTGAGATCATAGGATATCTATTGCAGATTGGACTCACTATGTTGATAATTGAAGGTCTACTATTGGTACTCTACATCTGTGGGATTTAATCTTATTATTTGGTGTAGCAATAGCATGATGTAGTGTTGAAGCACAATACCAATCTTTGGCTCATATTTTAAGTTAGCTTATGTGTTTGAAGTCTCTTATGCCACAAATGGGATTGTTGGTGGTGATCCATAGATATGTTTTTTGATGATCAAACTGCTGCTTATTTTACTAGCGGCCTAGTATTACATGGGACGAGAAAGGATATTGGAGTTGACTGTCATTTTATGTGGGATGTTGTGTTGAAGATGGTTGTAAGGACTTCGCTTTTGAAATTTATGGATCATGATGTTTTCACGAAGGCTTTATTTAAGCTTCCTTGTCTAATGGTTATACAATATTGGGTTTGGTGATTTTTAGATAGAGAAGAGAATAGGTTATTTTAATATGTAGTGTGAGTGGGGCTTATTTTTATCTTTCATTATTATTATTATTATTATTAATATATAAGAGGGCAGACCTGGAGCTCACGTAAGTTATGGGGGAACTGCCATCTGGTTTTTTCTCCCCTTCTCTTTTTCTCTTTTCCATCTCAAACTTAAGTGCTGTATTTTCTTCATGTAATCTTCAATTTATTTCATTTCTACAACATGAAAACACACACACACACACACATAATGAAAATGTAATGATAAATTTTATTTTTGAAATGAAGGCTCATTTCATAAAAGATAGACGGAGTAACACTGCCAAAGCTGTTCTTGCCTTAGAGTCTTCCTATAAATGGGCTTTAAGTGGCACTCCCCTCCAAAATCGTGTTGGAGAACTTTACTCACTGGTAATAGGCTCACAAGCTTATTCTCATTTTTTTTTTAACCTTTTCAAATGAGGCTAATTTATGTGCAATTTCATTTATACAGGTCCGCTTCCTTCGAATAATTCCATATTCATATTACTTGTGCAAGGATTGTGATTGCAGGAAACTTGACTATAGGTATGATTTACTTTGTGCCGCATCTGGTTTTGCATGAGTATGCCCTGTACTGTTATATAATTTGGTTAATTAACTTGATTGATGAGGATGACATGCATCTAGTGGCCTGTTTAAGTTCCTCAGATATGGGGAAAATAGGATGCTTTGAAGTGTAAATATTTTGCATGCAGCCGCAGATGAATACTCCTGAGCTCGATACTGATGTATCTTTTTCGCTTTTGTGAATTAATATCTTCTAAGTTAAGCTTTATGTTATGTCTCCGTTTTTTGATAATTTTTCCCAAATAATCAAGTGCGTGCCAAATTTTTGGCCTTTTTCATAATGCAAAAAGGACCCTTTGATGCATTTTTAAGTTCTTATTTTATTTGTAAAATAATTTTGTAATGCCTTTAATCACTTGTCAATGTCTGGAAAATATCAATAATTTTTTGGCTAGTTTCAGAATATTTAGAGCATACCAGGTTACTGCAATGGCTTGTCTATACTGTGAGGAGAGCTTCCCTTCCAAAAATTAGCATGATGTAATCGTATTAATTAAGTAGTTCAAATATATGGTAAAATAAGAAAAAGAAAAAGGGCACCCCAGTGCACAAAGCTCCTGCGTATGCGGAGCCCGGGGTAGGGGCAGACCACAATGGGTCTATAGTACGCAGCCTTACCTTGCATTTTTGCAAGAGGCTGTTTCCACGCCTCAAACTCGTGACCTCCAGGTCACACGGCGACAACCTTACTGTTGTGCGTAAGCTCCCCTTCTAGATCAAATATATGGTACTTCGCTCAAATCATTCCTTGCTTGACATTCATAAACAGAATTCAGTAATGTAGTACAGAAGGTCAGATGGTTGAAAACCATTTGATCATTTGTATGTTATGATGCATGTATTTCTGACATGGTCAGTTGGTATCTCAGTCACATTTTTAATGGTCTCATTACATGGCTATATTTTTTAGGTTACTTATGATATCTTTTATCTATATTTTTGTACTGAAGTGCTTCTTACTTCTATGGGACAAATTGTGGGTCCCTGTCATGGCAAAAATTGCCATTTCCTGGTATAGTAGTGATGTTTTGGAGCTGTTAAAATTGAACTGTGCCAGTTAAAGTTTGAATCTTGAGAGCAGGCTCTTCGTGCAACAAGAATTTGGGTTATATTCAACTCATCCCTCATCAGTCCTTCCTATCCCTAAATCAAAATTAGAAGGGTTTGAAAAAAACTTTTCTATGGGAATATTTGGGAGACTTTAAATGCACTTTTTGTAAAAGTGGGGTTTCGAATTAAAGATCTTGTTTTTCGATCAAGCTCTCCTCAGGAAATGTTTTGAAGATTCATGGGGGAAAGAGAAGAGTTGTCATCTGGAATGTTGTTAAGTATTGGGATACTAGGGCTAGGTGGGCTCCTAATAAAAGAACTATAGTGTGGGACTTTCAAAATTCATTTGTAAGGAGTGGGAGGATTTCTTTCTCTTTGTTTCCTTTGGTATGCAGACTGGCTCCCCTATTCAATATGATGTGTGGTGTGAAATACAACCCTTGGTGCCACTTTTGGGTTAATAATGAAGAATTTCTCAGTGATGGCCCTAACTAGGATTTGCTGCCAAATTAGAAGGCAATAGAGATCCAAGTACCCAGCCAGGAGCTGGTATTCCAGTATGTAAGCCCAGGGAGAGAAGAAAGACTGCAACTTTCTGGAAAGTAATTGAAAAGATTCTGGGTTGCCTTATTAGATCAATTAGAACACCTTATATGGAATAAAAACTTAATGAAAAAAAAACATAATTTCTGACATGTGTCAAGACACGTATCCAGCCGTGTCATGGGTGTGTCCATGTTTGGTACGTGTCGGATACCAACACTCTTACCCTTTTGAAGTGTCTGTGTTTCCTAGATACTGGTGTATTTTTGCTCTTTGAGTAGGATAATGTCTTAGTGAAAATAGTGAGTGTGATGTTTCCTTGTGACGGAGTGAGAATAACATAGAAAGCTCTTTATGGGAGGGTGAGTGTTCATCATTCATTGTAAAACTCACTAGCTTTAGTAAACATGTTTAGCTAAAGAGGTGTAAGCAATGAATTGCATTGCTTTACAGTTTACCATGTGACTGTCATTTGCTTTCATATTTGCTTACGGCTTCCGCTATATTTGTATTTGATGGTTGTGAATTTGTTCATGTGATGAAACTGCAGTATACTTTAAGCTAGTGTTCTATAAACCAATAACTAGTGCCACATGGCTTTCGCAAGGCGTGAATTGTTCGGCCCATGACACATTTGCAGCCTTCAAGTTAGACAGTTTCATTAATTTACTCAGAAGAAAGTGTGGTCAGATCTTTGAGGTTCTCTTGCTAATACATTAGTCACAGTCAACATTCAACTAGAATGTGGAGCAATTCTATTTTTCAATTCCCTTGTTTTGTGGACCCATTTTGTCCTGAATGGAATTATTTGTGTTCGCTTTTCCCTTTTTGCTTGTTTATGAATTTGTACTTTTCAGTGCAAAATATGAAGTTATAAAGAACTTTGGACTTGGTTGCTTGTGTGAAGTAATTAAATTTCTTGGAATTGCTTGTTTTTGTCTTTATTTTCTTCCTCTTTCTCCTTAATTTTTATCACTACTTTTTCGGGTGTATAGTTGTGTTGGTTTCTAATTGTTAAGATTGTTTCTTATGTATCTTTTTCAACTCTTTGCCTGAATACAGTTCATCAACTGAATGTTCAAACTGCACTCATAAATCTATGAGGCATTTTTGCTGGTGGAATAAGGTGAGTTTTGCAGTTCATTGTTATTGTTGTTTTCATTACATCTGTCGGACTGAAACATTTATGATGTTGTAGTAACTTTTAATCCTCAATCCATCCTAGTATGTGGCTACACCAATACAAGCATGTGGAAATTCAAATGTGGGGCAAAGAGCCATGACTTTGCTAAGGCATAAAATTTTGAAAAACATAGTACTAAGACGGACCAAGAAAGGCAGGGCGGCAGATCTTGCACTTCCTCCTACGATTGTAAGATTTTTGAATCATCTTCCTTTGGTGCATGTTTTTTTCCTCTAAAGTTTTCTCATACTGGTCCCCTTTTCTTCATTCTTTCTTCCCTGAAGGTTTCGTTGAGACGGGATTCCCTGGATATTAAAGAAGAAGATTATTACATGTCATTATACAATGAAAGTCAGGCACAATTTAATACGTGTGTACTGCATGTCCTTCTATCTGCTGTTTTTTTCTTATGTATTTGACTGGTGTCCTTGTGTAAGAATTGGCTTTTGTTACCATGGCAAAAAATGGTTTGCAACTTTTTCTTCTTATGTATATGTGTGTGTGTGCATGCGTGCATGTGTAATTTTTTTTCATGTGTTCCAAATGCAAAGATTTGAGTCATCCTTAATTTTGTCTTCTAATAAAATAAAAGTTTCCTCTGTGCTAAGCTAAGGGTTTCAACATATATACATATTTTAGTCTTTTCCAGTTTTAATTTCAGGATTGTAATGATCTCAATCAGCATTCAAAAGTAAAATATTAATTTATTGAACTTAAAAAGTTTTTTAAGTTGAATTCTAATTAAAAAACAACAATATATTCATATATTGGCAATTTTTTGCATTCCGTTGCTTGTAATCCATGTTCTTTTCCCATTTTTTGTTAAGCAGTTAACTAGGGTTAGAATTTTTTAACTCATGAAGCAGTGTTTGAATATTGTCCTGCTTATTTTACACGTGAAAATTTCTAATTATGGTCTTTGAATTTGAACATTCTAAACTTTTTGACAATCTGCCTCCATCAAAAAATTCTGTGGAAATCTGTTAAGACTTTGGATTTTGGATCCTGCAAGTCTCCTCTGTTTAAGCTTGCTTCTTTAAGAATATTCTATAGTTACTGCACTTCTTTTGCTCCTTGTGTTCCTGTCTTGTTTTATTGCAGACACCTTCTTTTGCCTACTTCTGGTACTGACTCATTCCATTCAAGCCACAATGGATGACACATTTTTTTTTATTTCCCTTTTCCATTATGATTTTTTTTCTTCTACCTATTCTTGTTTCTCAGTAATATGATCTGTATAAGGAGGACATTGTTATGGGCATGATGCCTGAATTGTGTTCGAATTGCAGTAAGCAGGTCCATCTGTTTTACGTATACTTTATTTAGATTGAAATATTCAATTGGTGAAACAGTCAGATTCCAAGTAGTATGTGTTGTTCACGTAATTTTGGTAGATCTTTTTTTTTTTCTCTTTTTTTCTTTTTCTTTTTTTGAGAATAAGCAAAAATATTTTTAGCTGATGGTTGTATTTGTGTCGTGCATGTATCATATGAAGGATAAGATACCAATGCTCCTTGGTACATCTAGATACATATCAGATACTTCTTAACATATCCTCAATAGGACCAATATCTGTGTGTCGATATTTTGATTTCCAAAATGCATCAAAAGATCTTGAGCTTGAAGCTGGTAAACAAATGAATATTTTATTTCCCAAGTAGTCAAAGAAATCAAAACAAGCTGTGTTAAAGAAGTATAACATCAGAAAAGGGGGAGTCAGGCAGGAACCTCTCAGCGCATGTTAGTACACATGAACTAATGTACACCATGTTTCCCTCCTTCAGTTGATTCTACTTTCTTTGCATCAATCCTTAATACTCTGTAATGGCTAACAACCTAGAAGCTTCTACAAGTAAAGGTACTATTTTCAGGTATTAACCTAGATGATTTGGTGAGCTAGTCTGCAAATGATGCACCCATAACAAATCCTCCTTCTTGGCGTGGACTGGACTAGTCTCTTCAAATCTGGTAGAGTTTGTGAACCAGAGCTAGTGTACAACAACAACAACAACAAGCCTTAAGTCCCACTAGGTGGGGTCAACTACATGATCCCTATTCCGCCAGCTCACCTGATCAAGAGCATCTTCCTCTATTTGATTAAGGGCTGTTAAATCCTTCCTCACTACTTCATTCCAAGTTATTTTAGGCCTATCCCTACCCCTTTTCATGTCAGAAATAATAACTAACTCACTCCTCCTCACATGTGCTTTACTAAGCCTAAGTATCAAATGTCCAAACTATCTAAGCCGCCCCTCATCTTGTTTTGAAGTGGTGCTATGCCTGAATTATTAAGTATATGCACATTTCTTACTTTATCTTTTAATGTTAAACCACTCATCCACCTTAACATTTGCATCTCAACAACTTTTATGTTTTGTACATGTTATTTCTTAGCTGCCCAACATTCTGAATCATAAAGCATAACGGGCCTTGTAGCCGTCTTATAAAACTTTTCTTTTAATTTTAAGAGTATTCTATGATCACGCAACACACATGTCGCACTCCATTTTATCCAACCTGTTTTAATTTTATGCACTACATCTTCAATTTCCCCTTCAGCTTGTATAATAGGTCCAAGATATCTAATCTATCTGTGCTATTAATATCTTGATTATCAAGTTTAAACTTCTCTCTATTGCTACTCCTCATATTACTGGAATTACATTTTATATATTTTGTCTTATTCCTACTTATCCTAAACCCTTTAGACTCTAATGTGGCTCACCAAAGTTCTAGCGTAGATTCCACTCTGCTCCGACTATCATCAATCAACACGATATCATATGCAAACAACATACACCAAGAGATCTCATTTTAAATGTTCCTAGTTAGTTCATCAATTACTAAAGTAAAAAGATAAAGACTCAAAGTAGAACCTTGATGTACACCTTTTGTGATTGGAAAATCTCTAGATTCTCTTCCTATAGTCCTAATGCTAGTCACTACTCTATCATACATTTCCTTAATGACCTTCGTATCTATTGTAAACTCCCTTCTTTTTTAAAACCCACCAAAAAACTTCCCTAGGTACTGTTAATGGAGAAAATTCAGGCAATTAGGCTGTAAATAATGCTGAAAATCTGGCAGCATTTAAGTGCTGAAAATCAGGCAACAACGATGTAAATCTCTTCTATATAATGAAAGCAAACCTGATGGAAAAGGCATTTAGACCAAAATTAACATGGTATTAGAGCCCCTCTTTTGATTACGTGGTTTTGGTCTTAAATCACTGGGTGCGATTCTCATCGCTGTTTTTTTTTTCTCTCGGTTTTAGCAAGTTCTTTCTTGCTTTTCGTGGGCGTTGGCCTTCTCTATGGTGTCCACTTTGGTGGTTTTGAGTTTTGTTTGGGGCTGCCGAAATTTTTTTTTAGTTGCGCACGCTGTCCTTTGTTGCGGGCTACTCATCTCGGTGTTTTTCTTGTGGTGGCTACGCATCTTTGCGGCTGTCGGTCGTTTCTGTGGTGGTCAGCAGCTTCGACGACTCCTGGTGTGATCGACGAAGGTGCTGTGTTTCTTCCTCTGTTGTGTCGTTTTTCACACAGGGCAGGCATTTCAAGTTAGGTTTTCGTGTTTGATCTGGGTTTTTTTATTTCTGCTGTAATCTGGTTGTGTCTGTGCGCCTCTTATTATTTGGATTTAGACTTGATTTGAGTTAGGCTTGCTGTTTATTTGGTTGACTGCTTGGACTTATTTTTTTTTAGTGCCTTTCATCATGTCTATTGAAAAGACTATTGTTTGATTTACTGGAAATAATTTCTCTACGTGGGAATTCCAATTTAAAATGTTTTTGAAAGGGAACGAATTATCAAATCATATTGATAGTTTTGCTCAAATTTCCACTGATGAAAAGGAATTTGCACAAAGGGAGGTCAAGGATGCTAAGGTGATCTCTTGGCTGTTGTGGACGATTGAGTCTCACCTTTTGACCAATCTTTGCAGTTTTACTACTGCTCAGGCTATGTGGGATTATCTCCACCGTATTTACCACCAAGATCACAGTGCTCGAAAGTTCCAGTTGGAGTTGGAAATTAGTAATTACAGTTAAGGTAATTTACCAATTGAACAATTTTATTCTAGTTTTATTAATCTTTGGAGCGAGTATTCTGCTATTGTTCATGCTAAGGTTCCCTCTATGGCGCTTGCGGTTCTTCAAGCGGTTCATGTTGAGAGTCAACGCGATTAGTTTTTTATGAAAGTTCGACCTGAATTTGAGCCTGTTCGAGCCAGTTTATTGAACCGTAATCCGGTTCCTTCTTTGGATATTTGTTTAGGAGATTTATTGCGTGAAGAACAACAGTTATCCACTTAGATGGGTATGACTTCTGAGAAGGTATTTTTTGAGGTTGTAATTGTAGTATATGCAGCACAAGGGAGAGGGAGGAACAAATTGTAGTGTTTCAGTTGCGAGGAGTTTGGTCATATTGCTCGTGGCCGTCCTAAGAAAGTTTGTAAGTACTGCAAGAAAGAAGGCCATATCATCAAAGATTGTTGAGTGCGGCCTCAAAATCTCCAATCCTAAGCTTTTCAGGTTGCTATTCTATCCTCTTTTTCTTATGCGCCACCCACTGTAAGCTCTGACTCGTTTGTTCTCATACCAGCAATGGTCCAACAGATGATTGTGTCTGCTTTTACCGCCTTAGGCCCGCAAGGTACAACTACTAACTCAACTTCTTGCATTGTTGATTCGGGCCCTTCTAATCATATGATTGGTAATATGATGAGTCTCCATGGTGTTCGTAAGTATTGAGGCACGCAAAATATTCAGATTGCTGATGGCAGTACTCGTCCAATTACTGCTGTTGGTAATTTGGGTTCTTAATTTCGCGATGTTTTTGTCGCTCCTGGATTGTCTATCAATTTGATTTTTGTTGGACAAGTGGTAGATAATAACTGTGATGTTCATTTTTCTCGTGGTGGTTGTCTTGTGCAGGATCGAGTGTCGGGGACGGTGATCACGAAGGGGCCTAAAGTAGGACGTTTATTCCCTTTGCAGTTTTCTATTCCTAATGTTGTTTCTCTTGCTTGTACGACTACTGCCAATAATAATGAAGTTTGGCATATGAAATTGGGTCATCCTAATTCTGTTGTCTTGGCTCATCGTATGAAACATGGTTTTTTGGGCAATAAAGATTCCTTTTCTTCTTCTCTTGTATCTTTTGATTGTGCTACTTGTCATCTTGGTAAAAGTAAAACTTTACCTTTTCCTGCGCATGGTAGTCGTGCTTTTAATTGCTTTGAGATTGTGCATACTGATGTTTGGGGTGTGAGTCCTGTTATTTCTCATGGTCACTATCGTTATTTTGTGAAGTTTATTGATGATTATAGTCGATTCACTTGGATATATTTTCTCCGCTCTAAAGTTGACATGTTTTCTGTCTTTTAGAAATTTGTTGCGTTTGTCGAGACATAGTTCAGTTTTTGTATCAAAACTTTATGCTCTGACTCAGGGGGGGGGGTACATGTCTCATTATTTTTTAGACTTTTCTTCAGCAAAAGGGGATCATTTCCCAGCATTCTTGTCCTTATACCCTTCAACAAAATGGAGTCGCTGAGCGTAAGAATCATCATCTCTTAGATGTCGTTCGTACTTTCTTGATTGATTCTTCTGTACCTTTTAAGTTCTAGGTAGAAGCTTTATCTATTGCTGTCTATTTGATCAATCGTTTGCTTATTGCCCCTCTAAATTAATTTTTTATTTGGCATATTTCCTGAGTATCAATCCTTTCATACTTTTGGGTGTGTTTGTTTTGTTCATCTACCACTTGTTGAGCGTCACAAGCTTGTTGCCCAGTCTGTCACGTGTGCCTTTATGGAATATAGTCAAACTCAAAAAGGATTTTTTTGTTATGATGCTCATGCAAGCAAATTTCGGATCTCCCGGAATGTGATTTTCTTCAAAAATCAATATTTCTTTCAATCTTAGGTTATTTCTGAATTCTGATACTCCTATTATTCTTCTTCCTGCCTTTGATGACGTGTCTTCTTCTATTGAGCGATTTAAACCAGGTGTGGTGTATCATTGACATACTCCTCCTTCAACGCCCCTTCTAGACATTGATCCATCATCTAATTCTGCGGTTCCTCAACGCTCTACCCGGGTTACACATCCACCTGATAGGTATGGTTTTCCTTATACCTCGCTTATTGCCACTCTCGATACTGTTTCTGTTCCTCACCCATATACCTAGGAAGCCACCCAAGCATGTTGGCAGCAGGCCATGCAAGAAGAAATCCAAGCTTTTCAAGATAATCACACTTGGGATCTTGTTACTTGTTCCTCTGGTGTCAAACCTATTGGTTGTAAATGGGTGTGCTCAGTCAAGTTTTGGCCTGATGGGTCACTAGACAAACATAAGGCCCGTCTCGTGGCTCTTGGGAACCGGCAGGAGTATGGTTTTGATTATGAAGAGACCTTTCCACCTGTTGCCAAAATGACTACTGTGCAGATTATCTTGGCACTTGCTGTGTCGCAAGGGTGGTCTCTCCGGCAGATTGATGTGAAGAATGCTTTTCTACATGGGGATTAGAAGGAAGAAATCTATATCTCCACCTCCCGGCATGTTTGCTGCACCTTCCTTAGAGGTTTGTTGGCTGCGCTGATCCTTTTATGGACTGAAATAGGCTCCCGCCTGCATGGTTTGATAAATTTCGCTCTATCCTGCTTGCTTTTCATTTTACTCAGAGTTAGTTTGATTCCTCTTTTTTTCTTTGCAAAACTTTTGGAGGAATTGTATTGCTTCTGGTATATGTTGATGACTTTGTAATTACTGGCTCTGATGTTGAGTTTATTAAGCAATTACAACAGCATCTCAAGGCCTCTTTTCACATGAAAGATTCTGGTCTCCTGCAGTACTTCCTTGGCCTTAAGGTGCAGCTTACTTCGATTGGTATGTTATTACACTAACACAAATACACGCAGGAAGTGATTTCATTGGCTGGTCTCCAATCGGATAAAACTTGTTCTTACTCCCTTGGAGGTAAATCTTAAGCTTTGTCAAGAGGAAGGCGGGTTTCTATCAGATCCATCCTTGTATCGGCAGCTTGTTGGGAGTTTGAACTACTTAACGATTACTGGTCCTCATATTTCTTTTGCTATGCAGCAAGTCAGTCAATTTATGCAAGCTCCCCGACATCTTCATTTAGCCGCTGTTCGTCGCATTATTCGATGTCCGAAGGGCACCTCTACACACGAGTTGTTCTTTCCTAAGGAATCTTTCTTAAATTTGGTGGGGTATAGTGATGCTTATTGGGTCGGATGTGCGGATACTCGTCGCTCTATTATTGGCTGGTGCATGTTCTTAGGCATTGCACTCATCTCTTGGAAGAGTAAGAAGCAAGATAGAGTTTCCAAGTCCTCCACTGAGTCTGAGTATCGTGCTATGTCTTCCGCATGCTTTGAGATCACATGGCTTCATGGGTTGTTGGGTGAACTTGGTTTTTCCCAGCTTCATTCCACTCCCCTTGATGCTGATAATACTAGTGCTATTCAGATAGCCGCTAATCCTGTCTTCCATGAGCGTACGAAACATATCAAAGTCTATTGCCATTCCATATGTGAATTCTTTGAAAAACGAGTGATTACTCTTCCTCACATTTCCACCGAACGTCAAACTATAGACATTCACTAAAGCTCTTTCTCGGCATTGACATCAGTTCTTGGTTGACAAATTGATGCTTCTTGATTTACTAGCATCAATTTGAGGGGGGATGTTAATGGAGATAATTCAGGCAATTAGGCTGTAAATAATGCTGATTAGGTTGTAAATGTTGCTAAGTCTGGCAGCATTTAAGTGCTGAAAATCAGTCAACAACCATGTAAGTCTCTTCTATATAATGAATGCAAACCTGATGGGAAGGGCATTCAAACTGAAATTAATAGGTACTCTATCATAAACTTTCTCTAGGTCAATAAAAACCATATGCAAGTTCCTTTTCTTTTCCATAAACTTTTTCATTAAACTTCTTAAAACGTAAATAGTTTTTGTTGTTGATCTCCTAGATATAAAACCAAAATGATTTTCTGAAATCTTTGTTTCTAATCTTATTTTATGTTCAATTATCCTTTCTTGTAATTTCATCGTATGACTTATAATCTTAATTCCACTATAGTTATTATAATTTTGAATATCACCTTTATTTGTACAAAGGTACTAACACACTTTTCCTCCATTCTTTTGTCATTTTCTTGGTTTTTATAATAGTGTTGAATAGATTAGTTAACCAAATAATTCCTATATCCTTTAAACATTTCCAAACTTCAATTGGTATTTTATCTGGTCCTATAAATTTCATACTTTTCATCTTTTTTAATGCCATTTTTAACTTCAAATGCTTTAATTTTGTGAATAAATCTCCTATTTTTAGTTTTCTCTTCCTTTGCCACTTCAAAGTTCAATCTTTCATTTTGGTTTTCATCAAACAACTTCTCAAAGTATCTTTGCCACGTCTCTTTTCTGTTTTCTTCTCTAATGAAGGCATTATCATTCTCATCCTTTATACATTTTACATCAACTAAATCTTTGCATTTTCTTTTTCTAGCTCGAGCAAGTTTATCGATGTCTTTTTCTCTCTCTCTTTTTTTTTTTGGTATCTAGTTTAGTATATATAAGCTCTATCTTTAGCTTCACTAATAGTCTTTTTTGCATTTTTCTTGCTTCTTTATATTTTTCAAGATTTCCTGTATTTGTTTTTTCATTTTGCCATATTTTTTATCAATTTCTTTTTGTCTTAACAACTTTTTGAACCAGAGCTAGTATGACAAACCCAAAATACACAATGGTAAGATTCTAATCAACCCTCCTACTACCTTTGCAAGATTGGAACTGAAAAATGGGCTGCGGTTACCCTCATTGGTAGGTTTCTAGGGAAACCCCCCTCCCTATGGGCTGTGGTCACCCTCACCGGCAGGTTTCTAGGGAAACCCCCCTCCCTATGCTCACCTTTGAAATGCAATAGACAAGCTATGGAAAAAAGCTGGTGATATTGACATTGTCACGCTCTCCTCTGGCAATTTCCTTTTCAAATTTATGACTATCAGACAAGTAATCGAGACAACGGACATTGTTTCATGTGAAGCATCCCATTGTTTCATCTATTGAGCTTTCCTACCTTCAAGCCTGACAAAATTCTCGTCTGAGTTAAATTCTCCAACATCCCTTTTGTGTATTGGACTACAGAAGGCTTAAGTTACATTGCCTGTGTAGTTGCAACTTGGGACCCATCTGTACATTGACTCTTTCACGAAGCAAATGAAAACCTTCACTTTCTTTGTATTTGCATTGAAATAGACATAAAAAAAGACCTTCCATTCATTGTGGACTAAAAACGTCCAAATGGGTGAACTCTTACCATGGACCTTGATTATGCTTAGAAACCTGTCAATGCTCAAACTGTTACACCTTGGGGCACACCTCCAAGCTATGCTCAGCCAAGGAAGTATGGATAAAAAAACTGGATAATGTTATTTCTGCAAACCCCATCCCCACATTGCTGGTTATGTGCAGCATCCTAACACCCTTGAAACCATCTCTGGAATCTAATGCATCAACAGTTCCCTCAGAAGTCTCTGAGGAAACCAAGGCTCCTACTAGTGCTACTGCAGAACCTCTCATTCAGGCAAACTCTTTTGACAAACGCTTTGCCATACCACTGGAGCAAATCCTTATTGATCACTCTGCAGAGACGGCATGCCCTGAACATCCCCCTCAACAAAGGATACAAATTATATGGCCAAAGGGAAAGAAACTGTTATTACACCTAATGGAGACTCAACTCCCAAGGACCATCCTGTGGCATCATGAAAGCCAAACCATCAGGTACCAAGAAGCAAAATAGATAGGTAGCCTCATGGCCTAGTGTCTTTCTTGGATCAATCAGTACTTCAGCCTCAATCAGCTCCATAGGAGGGTAACCCGAAGACAAAAACTAGACCTCCTTACATGAATTTCAACATCTGTAGCTGGATTCTTAGGGGATTAAATGACCCTATTAATCAAAAAGAAAATAAAAAACTTCATCAGAATAAGGAAGTTGCAGATGCTAGGAATCTTTGGGACTAGAATCAAAGCTGAGAATTTTGACAGTCACAACAGACCTTCAGAGATACTGGTTGTTCATCCATAACTACCCCAAAAATAATAACACTGGCAGAGTTTGTTTTGTGCTGAATCTAAAAATCTTCAAGCTGGTTGAGGTAATCACTCATCTGATCTCCATTAAGGTAAAACTTGAAAAGAAACTCTGTTGGTTCACCTTTATCCATGCTCCAAATATTTTCCTAGAAAGAAGAAAGCTTTGGGCAGATTTGATTGGGTCTGCCTATCACTTGCAGGGCATCCCTTCTGGTTTGTCGTATGAGACCTCAACACTATGAAGTGTCACAGAAAGCAGTAATCCTATTAGTGATTTCTCTTTGCAGGTAATGCTTGATTTCAAGGAGTTTTTACATACCACTAAACCTGAAGACATCACTTACAGTGGTTCCTTCTTCACCGGGTCTAACAAAAGGACTGACAATTTCATTGCTCATAAACTTGATGGAATTCTTATACTGGTGGAGCACTCGTTAATCTTCCTAAGGCTCTCTGCAACTTTTAATCCTCCAAGCCTTCTAGACCACTGCCCTGACATCTCCGCATTGGCACAAAAAAGTTAATTTTCAACCCCACGATAGGCTTCAAATCCCTTAATTGTTGGACGCAATATGCAGGCTTTTCTAAGATTATTGCAAAATCATGGAATATTAAAGTAAATGGCACTCCCACATATTCTCTTTGCACCAAACTCAAACTTCTCAAACAGACCCTCAAGGAGTTCCATTCACAGCAGTATGCACATTTAAGTGGAAAAATCTCCCAAGCTAGGGAAGCTCTCTCCAAAGCCTAGTGTGAAATGCTTTCAGGTATTACAAGTCCTGCCAGTGTCAGTGAGCACACTGAAAACTTACTCTACTCTCCCTACTTAAAGCAGAGGAAAATATTCTCCAACAAAAGGCAAAGACAGACTAGCTAAAGTTGGGTGACCGAAACAATAATTTCTTTTCAATGGTGGTGAAAGACAAACTCGCCAACTGCAAGTTTACTACCTAAACCTTCTTGTTAAAAATAATGACAGTATCATCTCATGCAACCCAACCTTCCTATTTAATATGCTCAACTTTTTTTGGAATCAGGATGAAAGGTTTATCCTAAGTGAAATGGTGGATAAAGATGAGATTAAAGCTGCTGTATTCTCTCTCTCTGACACCAAAGCTCCCAAACCAGATGACTTTAATGGCAACATTTTCAAGTCCTCCTGGAATATCATTGGTGAGGATGTCTCAAAACTCAAAAGCCATTTTATCCTTCTTCCAAAGTTCAACTCTCCTCAAACAAGTCAATGCCACTGCTCTGGCCCTTATTCCAAAAAAGAACAACCCAGTCTATGCTAAAGGCTCAAGGACAATTTCTTGCTGCAACTTCATCTACAAATGCATTTCCAAGATTCTAGCAAATAGAATTCAGAAATGCATTGCTTCTTTCATTAGCCCAAACCAGACATCCCTCAAGGTAGATCCATCCAAGATAATATACTGATGACACAAGATTTGATGCATTACTACCATTCAAATTCTACATCCCCAAGGCTTGGACTCAATGTTGACCTTGTGAAAGCTTTTAACTCAGTGCACTAGGCCTTCATCAGTAAGCTCCTAAATCCATGGACATTCCAATTAACATCATACAATGGATCAATGAGTGCATCTCTACAATGAGATCCTCAATTATATTAAATGGTTCTTACAAGGGGGCCTTCTTCATAGGGCAAAAAAGGTATTAGGCGAGGGCATTCCATCTCCTTTTACCTTTTGTGATGATGATGGAAGTCCTAACTAGACTAATCCCATAGACATCCACTAGAGGCAAAATGCCATCTCATACCAAATGCAGCAAGCTTAACCTCACAAATATATGCTTTTCTGATGAAGTTCTAATTTTTGCAAAAGAGGCATGGACTTGGCTATTATTATAAGCTAACTTTAGAAATATTCTATCTAGAATGTGATCTTTGATGCAATCCACAAAAATCTGAGCTTTTCTGCTTTGGCATATAAAACTCCATCAAACAGAAAATCTCAAGCAAACTTGCATCCCACTAGGCCAACTACGTGTTAGATACGTAGGCCTACCACTTGTAACAACAAAAATCTGCAGGCGAGACTTGATTAGCTTATTGAGAAGATCTTAGATAGAATCTTCTCCTAAACAAACAAATATCTTTCATATGTAGGCAGGCTCCAACTTATTGAATCTCTCCTACTAGCCGTACTTGGATACTAGGCAACTACCCTATTCCTAAAAAAATCTATCATGAATGAGATGGAAAAGAGATTGAAATCCTCTCTTTGGAAAGGAAATGACTGGTACTTACAAGGATGCAAGGTAAAATGGAAGAATGAATGCAAACATAAAGAAGAGGTTGGTTTGGGGCTCAAGATGTTGCCAGAATTTAGTGACCTAGCTGCCATCAAGCTAATATGGCTTCTCTATGCTTCTAAATATTTCCTTTGGATTAATTGGGTCGACACTGATAAGCTAGAAGTAACAAACTTTGGCCAATCAAAATGCCCTATGCCAGTATATGGATTTGGAAGAAAATCCTCAAATCTAGACCCTTTGTGTTGGCATAACATGACTTTCAAATCTCGTTTTGATGGTAACAAATGAAAGTTGATTTAACATGTGTTGTTAAGTAATGATGTTTCAGGAATGCTTAATTAACAAGGTTAAAAGATCAAAAGAATTGCAAGTTCAAGATCACCAAGGACCATAAAGCCACACTTATCTTCAAAGTGATCCAAAGGAAGCTCAAGTGGACCAAAATGATTCAAAGCATTGGGAAACCTAAAGTTGACTCAAGCTCAAGTCTTAGAGGACTCAAAGCAAAAACTCATATGAAGACTTCAAAGCTTAGAGTGTTTAAGGTTTTAGGATGAATTATGTAAGTACTTCATATAGAATATCATGTGGAAATGTTTTGAAACTCATTAGGTTTTGTCTTGGACTTAGAGACCTTGTTTTAAAAACCCTAAAAAATGTTTTTATAAAGTAACAAAGCAAGAGAGCCAAGTGTTTTCGAAAAATAACCTAAAAAACAGAAAATTTGTCTATTCAGGCGATTGAAGTGTAAGCTCAGGTGCTTGAAGATTTTCCCCAGGCTATTGAAGAATAAGTTCAGGCACCTGAAGAATTCCCTGATGAATTTCTGAAGAGGTAGTGTACCCTCAGGAAACCGACCCTTGTCACCTCAGGCGCCTGACCTTGTTTTTAGTTAAAAAATTTCAATTTTAAAGAACTTCAGGCGACTGACCTCGAGACTTCAGGTGCCTGAACACTGTTAACGGCTATATTTTTTAAAAGTTTTAAAATTCAAAATTAAGTTTCTTTTTGAGCTTATAAATACATGTTTTCATGAATCAAACATATACCAAGCAATTGAAAATCTGCTCTTAAGATGAAAACTCTCTAGTTCTCTCAAAGCTCACTCTTGCAAACTGAGAATTACTGAAATTTTGAAGTGCTGATCATTCTTCTCTGAGCTCTACAATATGAAATACTGATTTCCATCTAGAGAAGTATTCCGGTGATATTGTTCTTGAGCTTCAATACTATTTCGTTTGATATTTGTTATTGAAGTATGTAGTGATTTCAATTGTACTAAAGCTCTATCTGAGAGCATTCTTTGTACAAAAGAAATTATTTCTTGTTTCTTGTTTCTTGACGGTTCAGGTGATTGAATCATTGTAACCGAGCGTGGGGTTGCTTGGAGAGGGGGCTCCACCCTAAAGAAGGGTTGTAATCGGTTTGTTCCGCCCGAAAAGGAACGAGTTAGTGGAATCCTTAGGTGGTCTTGGCTAAGGCGAGGACGTAGGCTGGGGATAAGCCGAACCTTATAAAAAATTTCGGTCTCTCTCTCTACCCTTTTCTATTTAAATTTCCGCATATACAAATTGTTCAAAGTGCAGGTTTGCTGAAAAACTGAGATTGAGAAGACCTTTTTAATTTGAGAAAGTACGTTTGTTAATCTTTTGCGGAAACCTTAAAGGGAGTATGTTGATTAACCGCTTGTGGAAATCTTGATTAAAAGGAGCGCTTAAAAATTCATTCATACTGGGCTACAAGTTGAAATTTGGCAAAACGCCGAAAGAAGAAAGTGCTGCAAGCTTTCACAATTTGGTTAAGTATTGTGATTGGTTGATTGATCATTGCTTGGTTTGTGATTGGTGTTTGGCTTGTGTTTGGATTGTGGTTGATTTAAAATTAAGTCATTCTTGTGTGTTTGTTTAAGTTTACAAAAGGTTGAAAATTTGTAATAACACATAAAAGAATTTTTATAAACCCAATTCACCCGCCCTCTTGGGATAACACCTTGACTTTCACTTTGCTTACTCCAACATCAAGCATATTATAGGGAAAGGAAACTCCACCTCTATCTAGGTAATTGGCATCCCAACTGTTCATTGATTGAACATTTTGGCCATCAGATCATCTCTGAACTGGGTCTTTTAATAAAGTGAAGGTGATGGAAATATCCTTGTAAACAACAGATGTGTATGGCTAAGAAGACTATCTACAAAAGCGCTGCAAATAAAGAGAAACAACAATAGTGAATCCTATTCCTCCAAGGATGATGCCTTTATCTGGTCACTGATCCCATCTGAAAAATTTCTCCAACAAATCCACATTGGACTCCATGCATAGCCGCAACCTTAGTCCCCCATGGCATAAAATCATCCACATCTCTAAACAAGCTTTCATAGCTTGGCTTGCCCTTCAAGACAGATTGGTCACTCTAGAAAATCCGGCTTCATGGGCAAGGCTCTTTAAAGGATCCACAACTCCCTCTTTAGAAAATTGCAAACATCTCTTCTTCACGCCTTGCTGCTAAGTTGATCATCAGCAAGGTCCAACCTCCTTTTAATTGCCTTGCTTCCCTTCTTGACTAGGATGTCACCTTAAATTGACTAAGTCACATTGATGATTCCCCACTAGGTTAAACATAGAAGCTCACATGGTGCTCCACCATTTATCGTACATGGAATGCAAGAAACAAACTCCTCTATGAATTTGTAAAATCGAACATAGGTCAAATCTCCCAGTGAAACATACAAGACATCAAAGCTAAGTGTTTCAGAATCAGAAAATTTTGCTTTTTTGTAGATATGATTCATTCTTCTAACTATACGTTTGTCCTTATACTTGTAATTCCCCTTTTGGCTATTAATAAGATTCTTACTTTCTTTCCCAAAAAAAAAAAAGAAAAAGAAAACAGAAATATAACATCCTTTTATTGCCCGTAGTCCTATTCATGTCAAACTCCTTGGATACAAATAACTTCTTAGCACCAATCTAGCACTTGCATAGCTTGCTTTAATTGGTGCTACTAGTGCTGTTATATGGTTCTTGGAATAGCCAGAGGGTTTTCCTTCATCCCCTTTAATGTCATTGGAGTCATATCTTGTTTTTCTTTTATTAAGACTTTTGGTGCTTGTTATAGCTATTTTGGATATTGTTAGGATAGATAAGTGTGACAATTGAGGAAATAAGTGAATAATAAAAGAACAATGCAAGAAAATAGACACAAGATTTACATGGTTGGGGGCTCATAGCCTACTCCATAGGCGAAGATGGCAAGAGAACTTCACTATTGGGAAGAGATGGAATACAATAGCATTTATGTTGTTCTGCTTTTTGACACACTTCACAAAGACCCAAAAATGCACCTGTATATACGCCCCCTCAAAAATAACTCCCTCTCAAATCAAGGGAATTAAATTAACTCTCCCTCAAATTAGGGATGTAGATCAACTACCCTTAAGGTTAACATTCTCTTTAGTTTTCTTTTTTCCAACACAAAAAAAAAAAAAAAAAGATTTATTGTGAAGCATAAATGTGTTGACCAAGGCGTAACTACTCTCTTGAATAAGAGATTTATTGTAAAGCATTCATATGGGGCTGGTCCATCGTAATTGTTAATGGTTATTTAGTCATTTAGCATTATTATTAATTGTTAGAGTTTGATTTGTGATAAGTGTAAGTTAGTAAGGGCATAATGGTCATTCCAATTGTACTTGACATATATTATAAATAGAGGGAGAGACCTATCATTGAGTTTAGGTCTTTCATTTTATCCAATTATTCAACATGGTATTAGAGCATGATTTTGAAACCTAAACCTTAATTGTTACCACCACCATCAAACGAAGCCTGAAACCTATAATCGGCTGCATGTCTATCATCATAGAATATTTTTCAGCGATACTATAACCCTAGAAAAAAAGCCAGCAGCAGCAAAAAGTCAGATCGGTCGCTGGAATTTTCCGGGCAACGCTGCCAGTTTGAGAACATCAGATCCACTATAGATTTGTCAAAACCAACACCGTAGTCACCCACAGGCACTTCTGATCTTCCCCCCAATGAAATCCCACCTACAGCTAGTGTACCACGCTCCCTCATGCACCGGATGAAGGTTGCCAGGGCCCAGGGCCGACTCCACGCGCGGGTGTGTGAAGCCACTTTTAGACATGGTTTTGACCTGAAATGATCCAGCACTGATCCAATCTCTCTATTAACATGTTTTTGGATTTTTTTGTGATGGTTTTTGCCCAAAGATCTCACCTTTTTTAATTGCTCAAATCCGGCACCCAAGGACTGGTTGTTTGATGCTTCGTGAAGCAGTTTATCAATGGTTATGAGTTTATTGGGTCTGAAACAGTGGGATTTTCTGTGTTTTTTCATTCAATAATCTAATTCCTTCCATATATCAAAATATCAAGCTGTTGGACATGTGTTTTGCTCAAAGATCCAATCTTTGTTTAACCATGCACTCATGGTAATTCGTCAATTGTTTTTTGGTGTTAGTAACAGTCATTGGTGACTTTCTTGGAGCAGTCACTGTGCTCATAAGCTGTTTTTTTGTGAGGCTATGGTAGTGTTATATGAGTTAGTTGGTGATTTCTCCATGGTAGTTTTAGTGGTTCCCTCGCCAATTGTTTCAGTGCTGTGAGTTGCTTTCTTGGGGCTGTGTTTGATTTTCTTGGTGCTGTGGCAGTCTTGTATTGACTTATTTGTGACTTGTTCATGGTTGATCATCTTGTTTGTGGTCGTTCCGATTGCCCCAACAATTATTCTTATGGTCATTGGTATGAGCTTGTGAATGTTGGGATGGAGTTAGCAAATCCCAAAAGTATGGTTCCTTCGTTAATCACTTGTTTGAGTGAATCGTGTACTGTGACTATATTAGAGGAGTATTCAAGGTTTCTATAGTATTAGTCGTCTCAACAAGCGTCTTCTCACATTGTGTCTTTTGCCCAGAAAGATAATCCTATAGTCTATATGTAATCTGGTATCCTTCCTACGAGTCCTTGGGTTTATCGATTTTGCTTCCACTGGCCATATAACATGTGCAACCAACTTTTTAGATCTCTAGTATCCTAAAAATCTACTTCAAGTTACTATTGCTGATGGGTCCACTATTGTTGTTAAGGGGATAGGAACAATAAATCCTACTTTTTCCATCTCTCTATCTTCTACTTTATACATTCCTAAATCTCTTTTTAATCTTATGTTAGTTAAATGGTTCTGTCACATTCTTTCCTGATTATGTGGTTATTTAGGATTTGAAGACAAGAAAGACAATTGGCACATGACTTGAGGCTTGTGGACTTTACTACTTTGAGTCGCCTTCTCCACCCACTGCCTGCATAGTTGCAGCTACACCACATCAAATCCATTGTTGCCTTGGTCATCTGTCCTTGGACAAGTCGAAACAACAGGTTCCTACATTGAGTTCCGTGTCTAATCTTGAGTGTGAGTCTTGTCAATTGGGCAAGCATCATCGTGTTCCCTTTGCTTCCTGGGTCGACAAACGAGTTGTTAGTCATTTTAGGCCCATTATGATATTTGGGGTCCTAGTCGTGTCACATCAAAGTTGGAGTTTTGGTACTTCGTTACATTTTTCAATGACTTCTCTAGGATGACTTGGTCCTAATGTAAGATTCTTCCGAGTTTTTTGATACCTTTCATGCCTTTTGTTCCCAAATAAGGACTCAGTTTGATATGCTAGTCAGAATACTTCGTAGTGATAATGCTAAGGAGGACTTCAGTACCCAATTCATTACTTATATGACTAGCTCTATTATGATCCATCAGTCCTCTTGTGCCCACGTTCCACAACAAAATGGGGTTGCAGAGCAGAAAAAAGAGGCTTATTCTTGAAGTCACTTGTACCCTATTGTTTCATATGAATGTACCCAAAGTTTTTTGGAGCGATGTTGTGCTCGAAGCTTGCTCCCTCATCAATAAAATGCCATCCTTTCTCCTTGGCGGCAAAATCCCTATATTCAGTTGTCTTCCCTAAGGCTCCTTTGTTCTCCTTTCCTCGTATTTTCGGTTGTGTGTCCTTTGCCCATTAGTTAACTCCATGAATGGATAAGTTGGATCCTCGTGTTATCAAATCTATCTTTTTGGGCGATTCCTATACTCAAAAGGGATATTGATGTTATTTTCCTACTTTATATCGATTTTTTATCTCTGCTGATGTCACCTTCTTTGAGTCTACACCAAACTACTCTAATTCCTTGAGTTATGTTGAGCTTAATGAGTCTGTTTCTCTGCCTTGCCTTCCAGACCCAAACCTAGTATCTATGCCCAATCCTCCTATATCTTCATCCAGTTTGAATCCTTTTCGTTGCTTGGATCATCCCAATTTGTAGGTATACACACAGAGACTCGAGGGTGAAGTGCCTCCTCCCGCTTCTACTGCTGTGCCTTAAGTTCCCTCGTCAGATGATCTTATTCCCCATGATGTTGATCCTCCTATATCTGTTCGAAAAGGTAAACGCACTTGTACCCAACATTCGATCTATATTTTTGTTTGTTATGATTTCTTGTCACCCTCTTATTACTATTTTGTTAGTACTTTGTCTTCAGTTGCTCATCCAAAATCTATTTTTGATGCCCTATCCCATTCTAGGTGGAGGACAACAATGGTTGAAGAGATGTGTGCGCTACATGATAATGATACTTGGAATTTGGTACCTTTTCCTATTGATATGTCAGTGGTTGGTTTTCGCTGTGCGTACACTGTGAAAGTCAATCCTGATGGTTCTGTGGCTCATTTGAAGGTCCACTTTGTTGCTAAGGGGTATACTCAAGTGTATGGTTTGGATTATTCAGACACATTTGCTCCAATCGCTAAATTTGCCGCAGTACGTTTGTTCATTTTTTTAAGCATCACTTGTCATTGGCCTCTACATTAGTTAGATGTGAAGAATGCTTTCCTACATGGTGATCTTCATAAGGAGGTATATTTGAAGCAACCACCTGGGTTTGTTGCTCATGGGGAGTCAGGCTTAGTCCGTTGGCTTAAGAAATCTTTGTATGTATTAAAACAATCTCCAAGGGCATGGTTTGACCATTTTAGTATTGTAGTTTTTGAGTTGTACCTTCATTGGTGTGCAGTAGATCACTCAGTTTTTTATCGTCATACTACATCTGGCAAGATTTTGCTGGATGACATTGTGATCACTGGTGATGGTGATCGAGGCATCCAAAACCTAAAGCTTTTTCTATATAGTAAGTTTCAAAACAAGGACTTGGGACTATTGAAGTACTTCTTGGGTATAGAAGTATCGAGATCTCATATGCAAATTGTATTGTCATAGAAAAAGTATGTTCTTGATCTTTTAGATGAGACGGAATTGTTGGGATCCAAACCTATTGATACACCTATGGATCCCAATATTAAGTTAGTGCCAGATATGGATGATTTGGTGCCTTACGTAGGTCCGTATAGGAGACTTGTTGGAAAGTTGAATTATCTCACAGTCACTCGACCAAATATATCCTTCGCAACAAGTGTTGTGAGTCTGTTTCTCGATTCCTCGAAAAAAAGTCACTGGGATGCAGTAAGTCGTATTTTGAGATCTCTCAAAGGTGCACCAGGGAGAGGTCTCTCCTAAAAAAAAAGTCACTGGGATGCAGTAATTCATATTTTGAGATATCTCAAAGGTGCACCAGGGAGAGGTCTCTTATCTTTGTCGATAATAATTTGGTGTCTTAGAAAAGTAAGAATCAAACTGTGAAGGCCAGGTCGAGTATTGAGTCAGAATATAGTGCTATGGCACACACTACATGTGAACTTGTTTGGCTGAATAACATGTTGAAAGAACTAGGTTTTCCACATTCTCAATCTATGGAGTTGATGTGTGATAATTGAGCTGCTATTCATATTGCCTCCAACGCTATCTTCTATGAGCGGACAAAGCACATTGAAGTTGATTCCATTTTAATTGACGGAAACTTGTACAAAAGCTCATTACAACCACTCATGTAAAGTCTGAGTTTCAACTTCCTAATTTGTTCACTAAAGCCTTGGGAGGTGCTCGTGTGAAATTCATTTGTAACAAGGTAGGAGCATATGATGTATATGCTCCAGCTTTAGGAGGAGTTTTAATGGTTATTTAGTCAGTTAGCATTATTATTAATTGTTAAGAGTTTGGTTTGTAATAAATGTAAGTTAGTAAGGGTTATGGTTTTCCTATTGTACTTGACATATATTATAAATAGAGGGAGAGACCTATGATTTAGTTTAGGTCTTCTATTTTACCCAATTATTCAATAATAACAAATGTCCCTATCCAGCCACATATGGATAATAATTTTCTTCTTCAATCCTCTCCATCATATGTCCCCAGGGGGCATATTTCATGAACTGCAAATTCCAATCAAGTCCAAGCAATGCTTGAACTTACATATCTGTAGGATTATCAACAATGCCAATTTTTTTTCACTACAATTTTCCCTTGTGAAATATTATTATGAACAAAATCATACCTAACATTAATAAGTTTTGTTCTTTCATGAAATATTTGATCCTTAGTTAAATGAATAGCACTTTGGCTGTCGCAATAAACTATAGTCTTGTCCTAACAAGATGTGAGCTCGCCAATCAAACACCTTAACCAGATAGTTTCTTTGATTGCCCATGTTATTGTCATGTATTCTGCCTTGGTAGAGGATAACACAACATGCTGTAGGCTTGCCTTCCAAATTGCGACACATTCTCTGAGAGTGAACACATAATAAGTAATGGATCTTCTCTTGTTGAGATCCCTGGTAAATCTGAATCAAGATAACCAATAACATAGGATTGATGTCTCCAAAATCTAAACTAACATTAGTAGTACTTGTTAGATATCGAATTATCCATTTTACTGCTTGCCTATGCTCTTTACTTGGATTAGCCATGTACCTGCTCACAACACTAACCTTGTGTGAGGTGTTTGAACGGGTACAAACCATATCATACATAGGTATCTAGCTGCACTAGAATAAGGAACATGTGATATATACTCACTTTCTATGTCTGATTGTAGAAAAAACAATTGAAAGTTGGAAATGAGCAACGAGTGGAGTGCCAATAGGTTTGGAATTTGTCATGCCAAAATGCTCCAGAAAATTTTCAATTTCTTATGTCAAATATAACAATCCTTCCTTTTGATTCTTGTGAATTTCCATGCCAAGAATTTTCTTCGTTGCTTCTAAATTTTTCATTCCAAATTCCCTGGTAAGCTGGGCCTTTATCTTGTTGATCTCAAATTTATCTTTAAAAGAAATAAGCATATCGTCAACATATATAACAAGTAAATAAAAGAATCACCTTTATGTTTCTTGAAT
This sequence comes from Malania oleifera, assembly GCF_029873635.1. Classification (NCBI taxonomy): domain Eukaryota; kingdom Viridiplantae; phylum Streptophyta; class Magnoliopsida; order Santalales; family Ximeniaceae; genus Malania; species Malania oleifera. The sequence continues at coordinate 113,521,951 of NC_080418.1, read as the reverse complement.
TACACACAACTATCACGCTTGTTCCTTGTATAGCCATTGTCCAACTTAAACATGTGAAACCTTTTATACCACTGACAAATAGATTTCTTCCATCCATATTATGATTTCTGTAAGAAACAAACATGGTCTCGTTTTCCTTCAATTTAGGCTGACATATGAAAATCTTTTTTTCAAGTATATTATGTAGAATATTTGTTTTAACATCTAGTTGTTCCAATTACAAATCATGCACAACAATGAGAGATAATAATACACATATAAATGCATGCATAACAAGAAGATAGAAAACATCATTAAAATCTACTCCTGCAATTTGACTGTTTACTTTGGAAAATAATCATGTCTTATACTTTGCATCTTTAGCTCCTGGAATACCTTCTTTTTTATTTAAGACTCATTTGCAACCTACAATATTCTTCCCATTGGGAGGCTTTACTAATTCTCAAGTGTGATTCTTGTGTAAAGACTCAATCTCCTTTTGCGTAGTCACTAACCACTTAGCGGAATCGACACAAGAAATTGCTTCTGAATATGTAGCAATTTTTCCAGTTTCATTTGTTTCTTGTGCAACTACAAAGCATAGCCAATAGGATTAGAATGAAAAAATTGTACAACATTGCTATACCTTGACGGTAATTTGTCTCTTTTCTAGGCACGTGTTTAACAATGCTATGTGATTCCTCGTGTGGCATCTTTTCTACTTCACTAGTGTTCTTAACCAAGCTAGTCTGACTAGGAGTTGTTGCCTGTAAAGGGGTAGTGTCATCTTTAATCTCCATTTTCTTGATGTTATTCTTGACTTGGTTAATTTCTGCAATGGTTTCTTTCTCCTTCTTTGGGTTGAGCATTATTGACTCATCAAAAATAACATCTTTGCTGATAATAAACTTGGGTGACTTGGAATCAAGACACCAAAGTCTATAACCCTTCGCCCCTTTTGAATAACCAAGAAAATACATTTCCTGTCTCTTGGCTCTTAACTTCCCTTCACTAACATAGGTGGAAACCCAATACTTTTTAGATTAGAATAATCAATAGATCTATCAGACCGTACCTCTTATGGGTCCTAAACTCTAAAGCTGAGGCTGGAGAACAATTTATTAAATAGCAAGCAGTAGATTTAAACTTTACCCAAAAATCCCTTGATAAATCAGCATTTGAGAGCATATAATGAGGTCTCTCCAAGAGGGTTCTATTCATGCACTCAACTACCCCATCCTATTATGGTTTATGTTTGACCATCTTATGCCTAACAATGCCTTCATTTTCTGAAAAATTCTTCAAACTCGAGTTAGCAAAATTCCAATCCTCTATCACTTCTAAGTCACTTGACCTTTTCATTTTGTTTCTCAATCATCACTTTCCACTGTTTGAAATATCAGAACACTTTATTCTCATTCTTCAAAAAGAACACCTAGGTCTTTCTTGAGTGGTCATCGATGAAGATAAGCATGTATCAAGCTCCACCTTTAGAAGGAACACGAGAGGCACCCAGAGGTCAGAATGTATATTGTCCAGAGTACCTTTGGCTCTGTGGATGCTAGTGTTGAAAGTGACTCTCTTCTACTTCCCAAACACACAATGTTTGCAGAATCCCATCTTACCTGTACTTTGGACTCAAAAAAGACCTCTTTGGCTCAATAATGTTAGCCCTTTCTCGTTTACATGTCCCAACCTTATATGCCATGATTTGGTAATATTAGAATCTGACATTGAGGATTGAGAAACAAATAGCACCTGAAACTATAGCACCTTGCAAGACATATACATTAGGAGGTAATTTCTTTTCTTTTAGAATGCACCTTTGTTGACCTTCATAACTCCACTTTCAGAGGAGTACTTGTACCCTTTGGAATCAAAGGCTCCAAGAGAAACAAGATTCTTCTTCAAATCTGGAACATGCTGAACTTTAGTGAGAGTTCTCACAACACCATCTGCATTTTGATTTATACTGTTCGAATTTTAGCAATTTTACAAACTGCATTGTTGCCCATCAATATGATCTTGCTAGAGATTGATTCATATGAGGAAAACCAATCTCTGTTGGGACATATATGAAATGAGCATGCTGTATCCATCACCCAATGATTTTTAAAGCATGCATCACTGGTAGTTGAAAGAACAAATTCAGCACCTTCGGATTTGTTATCGGTAACTTTGCTTTGATGTCTTTCTCATTCTTTCTTTTATTTTGGCCTTGTTTGTTCTATTTATTCTTGTTCTTCAACTTGTAACAGCCACCCTTGATGTGCCCTTTCTTCTTGGAGTAATTGCAAAATTTATTTGTATTCCTTGATCTTGACATGAAACTCTGATCTAAATTTCTTTCCATGGTCCGTCCCCTAGGTACCAAAGTATCTTCCAATCTTTCACTATTATTTCTTGTAATATGCTTCTCAAGCAATTCTTAAGAGAATAATGAATCTTTAACATCCTCTAAAGAATAGTATCTCTACCAAATAAGACAGTTTCTCTAAAATGCTTTAGGAAAGGGGTAAAGACAAAAAAGGGCTTGATTTTCTTCTTCAATTTTGACATCAGTTGAATTCAAATAAATGATAACGGAATTGAAGTCATTTACATGGGTTTTCATGGACATCTTATGCTATCTGCAGCATATACAAGCAATGCTTTAAATATAATTTGTTTGGCCTATGTACAGTGACTCCAATTTAAACCATCAACTGGCAGTAGTCTTTCCTAAGAGGACTTCTTTCAAAACAGTGTCTGAAAGGTATAGTTGGATTGCTGTCGAGGCTTTTTCATCCATTTCGTCCTTTTGATCATTTGTCATAGTACTTGGCATTTTCTCTTTTCCCGACAATGCTTTCACCAAACCCTTTTGGGGTAAAACTACTAGAACCATCAAATTTCTTAATGTTGTACAGAAGCCATTGGATTTGATTAAACTGAACTAGCTCTGATACTACTTGTTAGTACTGGAGGAGTCTTTGCACAAGCTTGATATGCATGAGCGCCAACTTGACCCAAAAAGCTAAAGCCTATTGGGTCTTGGGCCCAACTATGTATATATGCACCCATCCTCCACCATATTTTTATGTGGGACAAACTTGTTAGTGGAATTCTCTACAGATATAACATTTTTAAATAATAGTGTGTGTATGTGAATAAAGTTTTAATCACAAGTGTATGGCCGCAGACTCGCAGTATGATATCTTTGGGTCTGTTTGGTTGTGATAACAATTTTCATTTTCCATATCCGAATTTCCAAATGATTACAAAAATGCCACCTACTTTTTTAGTTTTCTAAATTTGTAAACAAACACCCCAAGTTGGAAGCCAACTTTCCTATAGAAATTTAGAAAACTAAACGCAAGGTGTCATTTTTGTAATTATTTGAAAAAGGAAAACTGAAAATAGAAATTTGTTGCACTTGTGAACAGGGTCTTAATTTTTCAAGAATAAACATATTTGTATCCTTGTATCCATCTAAGTTATATTTGTCTCTGTATGCATGCTTCATATCAAATCTGTGTTGGCAATATCTGGTATTTGTGCTTTGTGCAGCAAGGTTGAATTACTTTTGTATCATTTTTTGTGCGCGCAGGAATTAATTCTTAGGAGTGTTTATTTATGTTATGCTTTCTCAATATTGCAGATATGTTGAAGCAGGAACTGTGATGAATAATTATGCTCACATATTTGACCTTCTTACACGTTTGCGCCAGGTGAAGTATTATTCTGAACTAGAACAGATTTAAGTGTGGGCTGTGGATTTTGACACATTGGCAGTTTAAATTACTCCATTTAATTTCCTTCTAATCATTAATTCAACGTCATTGTTTTTTCTTGATTCTTATGTGTTTATTAATCTTTTTGAGAAGTTCTTAGGAGTGTTTCTTGGGGATGAAACTGACTCTATTGATCAGTTCTGCTCTTCGAGGTGGATGTTGGGAGGGGGCTTTTATGTGGTAAAATTTCCCATAGAGAGGAAAAAAGGGGGGGGGGGGGGTGTCCAAGGTTTCTGCAAGGATGTGGAACTTTGACTCATTAATTAGGGACTTTGGTTTGAGAGACTTTTCCTTGGGTAACACTTCTTTTACCTGATCTTTAGAAAAGGGAGGGGGAGGGGGGGCGCTAGAGCAGTTGCCAGTAGATTGGATTGATTCCTATTTTGCAGGGAATCAGAATGTCACTCTTCACAGGGACCAGTTAGTTAGCTGGGTGAGGTTTGTAGGTCAAAAAAGGAGCGAGGGTTGGGTCTAGAGAAGTTGGTGTCTAAAAACATGGCTCTTGTAGCTAAATGGCTATGTCGCTTCCCTCTAGAAGAATCGTTCCTTTGCCATAGAGTAATTAGAAGTAAGTTCGGGTTGGATGAGAATGCGTGGATATCAACATTAGTTTAAGATGTTCTTTGGGTAGTCCGTGAAGGTCCATTTCTCAGCTTTATCCTTCTTTCATCCCTCTCACCAAACTTGAGGTGGGGAGGGGCTCTTGGATCTGTTTTTGGAAAGACCCTTGGGTGGGTAATGCATCCTTATTCACTTCACTTCCTTGTCTGTTTCAAATTTGCTCCGAGCAAAATAAAGCAATATTCTTTCTTTGTTGGGGATCTGAGTAGACCATTGGTTTTTTGGAATCTCCACTTTTGGAGACCTGTCTTCTTTCTTATCTGTATTGAGTGGCAGTAATCTTTCTTCGGGGAGGGATGTTTGTTCTTGGTTTTTTGGATCATTTGGAAGTGTTTTCTCGTAAACATTTGTTTTGATTCTTGATTCACTCCAATTCTTTTTTCCCACTCTCGTTTCATTTGGAAGGCTAAGGCTCCTCCAAAAATCAAGTCTTTCACTTGGTTAGTTGTGCTCAATAAAATTAATACAAATAACTTGCTGCAAACTAGGAGACCTTTGAAAGCTCTCTCTCCCGATGTATGTGTGCTCTGTTACAAAAATTTTGAGACAGCTTCTCATCTTCTTTTGCACTGAATTTTCTTGGAGGATTTGGAGTATGCTTTTTGGTATTTCTGGGGAGAGCTGGGTTTGCCCTTCTTTGGTTGGTGAACTGTTAGCTATTTCTTTCACAGGCTTTGGTAGGAGTTGGAGAAAGGATAAGGCAGTTCTATGAAAGTGTAGAATGCTTGCAGTTTTATGGGGGTTATGGTTGGAGTGTAATGGAAGGATATTCAACAGGAAGAAATTAAATTAGGCACTGGTTTGGGATAAAATTGAGTATTTGGCCTCACTGTGGTGTGCTGTTTTGGGCTTTTTCAAAGGAATTAGTTTCCACGAGTTACATAGAGATTGGAGGAACTTTTTGGCATGTTGATCTTTTATTTTTTGGCTTTTATTAGTTGTCTTCTTCTGGATTTTTTCCAGGCCTTTTTTGGGAGATGACTTATTCTCTCTCGTGTAAATTCTCTTCCTATTAATGAAATATTTCTGTTTCTATTAAAAAAAAAAAAATTTCAGAAGTAATTTGATATTTTAACAATTATGTATGACGTCAATATTATCTAATTATGTTCTTTTTTAGAATGCATGAAAATTGTTTGCATTATAGCTGCAAATTGTTTTTGTACATCTAATCTATGGTGTAATGATCAACTTTAAATTGATGAGGGAACACGGTTAGGGCTGCAATTGGGTCCAGGAAGATAAGATTTGACCAATTTGGTCTTCACTTTTTGTTAAATGAGCTTTAGATTTCTTCAGTGTGGATATTTGTTAAGTAAGCCTATTCAAGCTGACCACAGTAAGCTCTCTTTTTGTAAATTGGCCCTTGTGGACCTACCTCTTAAGTTGTTGATAACATCAGTTGAAATTTGATACAAATGATTTTAATATTATTTACAAATTATCGGTTAGGTAACAGTATATATTTATCTAGTATTGTTGTGTGCAGTAGAGATTTTTGGGCTAAAATTAAGTAAAATGGTGTAAATTCTTTGTGATTTTTGCAGAATGTTCTGTCTGCAAATAATTTTCAGCTAGTTCTTATTAAGTTACCCATTGTACATATGTATGTATGTATATATATATGCTGTTGAATAATTAGGTAAAATGGAAGACCTTAAACTCAATGATAGGTCTCTCCCTCTGTTTATAATATATGTCAAGTACAATTGGAATGACTTGGGAGGAGATAATGAGTAAGGATTTAATATCCTTGAATCTATCAAAAGAAATGGTTCATGATCACATAAATTGGCGGAAAAGGATTCATATAGCCGACCCCACTTAGTGGGACTATGGCTTGGTTTTGTTGTTGTTGTTGTTGTTGTTGTGTACAATTGGAATGACCACATTACCGTTGCTAACTTACACTTATTACAAACCAAACTCTAACAATTAATAATAATGCTAAATGACCAAATAACCATTAACACTCCTCCTAAAGCTGGAGCATATATATCATATGCTCCTAGCTTGTTACAAATGAATATCACACGAGCACCTACCAAGGCTTTAGTGAACAGATTGAGAAGTTGAAACTCGGACTTTACATGAGTGGTTGTAATGAGATTTTATACAAGTTTCTCTCGAATAAAATGGCAATCAACTTCAATGTGCTTTGTCCGCTCATAGAAGATAGGGTTGGAGGGAATATGAATAGCATCTCGATCATTGCACATAAACTCCATAGGTTGATAATGTGGAAAACCTAGTTCTTTCAGCATGTTTTTCAGCCAAACAAATTCACATGTAGCGTGTGCCATAGCCCTATATTCTGACTCACTACTTGGCTTGACCATCACAGTTTGTTTCTTACTTTTCCAAGACACCAAATTACTACCGACAAAGATACAATACTCGGTTGTGGATCTTTGGTAGGAACATGACCCGACTCAATCTGCATCTGTATTATCCCTTAATATAATTGTGATCCTGATCCTGATATAAGAGACCTCTCCCTGGTGCACCTTTGAGATATCTCAAAATTCGAATTACTGCATCCCAGTGACTTGTTTTAGAGGAATTGAGTAACTAATTCACAACACTTGTTTCGAAGGATATATCAGGTTGGGTAACTGTGAGATAATTTAACTTTCCAACAAGTCTCCTATACAGACCTAGGTTGGGCAACAAATCACCCATATCTGGCGTTAACTTACTATTGGGATCCATGGGTGTATCAACAGGTTTGGATCCCGACAGTCCTATCTCATTTAAAAGATCAAGAACATACTTTCTCTGTGACAATACAATTTGCGTACGAGATCTCGACACTTTTGTACCCAAGAAGTACTTTAATGGTCTCAAGTCCTTGGTTTGAAACTTACTTTGTAGAAAAAGCTTTAGGTCTTGGATGCCTCGATCATCATCACTAGTGATCACAATGTCATCCACATGCACAATAAGCAAAATCTTGCCAGATGGAGTATGACGATAAAAAACTGAGTGGTCTGCTACACACTGATGAATGCCAAAATCAAGTACTACAACACTAAAATGGCCAAACCATGCCTTTGGAGATTGTTTTAATCCATAAAATGATTTCTTAAGTTACAGACTGAGCCTGACTTCCTCTGAGCAACAAACCCAGGTGGTTGCTCCATATATACCTCCTCATGAAGATCACCATGTAGGAAAACATTCTTCTCATGTAACTAATGTAGAGGTCAATGACAAGTGGTGACTAAAGAAATGAACAAACGTATCGAGGCAAGTTTAGCGACTAGAGAGAATGTGTCCAAATAATCCTAACTATATAGATGTGTATATCCCTTAGCAACAAGGTGGGCCTTCAAACGAGCCACAGAACCATCAGGATTGACTTTCACATTGTACACCCAGCGACAACCAACCACAAACTTATTAGGAGGAAGAGGTACCAGATCCCAAGTATCATTATCATGTAGTGCATGGATCTCTTCAACCATTTTTGTCCTCTACCCAGAATGGGATAGAGCTTCAGAAATGGATTTTTGAAGAGCAATGGAAGACAGAGTATGAACAAAACAGTAATAAAAGGGTGACAAGAAACCATAACAAATCAAATTAGAGATTGGATGTTGGGTACGAGTGCGTTTACCTTTTCGAATAGCTATTGGAAGATTAACATAATGAGAAATAAGATCATCCGATGAGGGAACTAGAGGCACAGTAGTAGAAGCTGGAGGAGGCACTTCCTCCTTGAGTCGCCGTGTGTATACCTTCGAATTGGGATTATCCAAGCAAGGAGAAGGACTCAAATTGGATGAAGATGTTGGAGGATTGGACACAGATGCTAGGTTTGGATCTGGAAGGCAAGGCAGAGGAAAAGACTCATTAAGGTCAACAAAACTCAAGGAATCAAAGTAGTATGGTGTAGACTCAAAGAAGGTGACATCCATAGAGACAAAAAAATCGATGTAAAGTAGGACAATAATATCGATATATTTTTTGAGTATAGGAATGGCCCAAAGAGATACATTTGATAGCACGATGATCCAACATATTCATTTGTGGAGTTAACTAATGGGAAATTGACACACAATGATGTTATTAAATTTCCACGAAATTGTTGGAATTTTTGGTTTTCGTGACACTTGAAATCAAAATTCCAATTGATTTCCTTCTTGCATAATTTCCATTGAAATCTCAACGAATCATCCGAAATTTATCAAAATCTCGAAAATTTAGCGAAACTTGTTGAAATTTGAATTATGCAATGGAATTTCCTCGGAAATCAAATGAGAGATTTAGAAGTGAAGTGAAATTTCTCTCTTAAATTATTTTATTTATTTTTATTGAAACAAAAGATTATTGCAAGTGCTTTTGAAATTACATGAAAAAATAAACTTACAACAACATTTTATTTAACCATTTATGTCTACATTATCATTATTTGTATAATAAATAATATTTAAATGATTTATGAATTTCATATGTATTAACTAATTTACTAAATATGTTTAATGTACATTATCTTACAAATATGTTTGATGCACATATTATATTACAACTTCTCCACCTCATACACAACATAGATATTACTTATAATATATTAGTCCTAAAACTTAATTATTATGTCTATTAATCAAATTTAAAGCTTCATAAAAGAATGTCATGCTTTACTACGGATTTCCATTATTTTTCTAAATTGAAATTGAAATTTCCATAGAAATTTCTGTACTTTTGGAGCTTCAAAATTTGAGTCGAAATTGAAATTTAAGACCTTGCACACAACTGAATATACAAGGAGGAAGGGAGAACAAAGGAGCCTTAGGGAAGATATCTGAATATGGGATTTTGCCACCAAGGACAGAGGATGGCATTTTATTGATGAGGGAGCAAGCTGTGAGCATTGCATCACTCTGAAAAACTTTGGGGACATTCATTTGATATAATACAGTACAAGTTGAGCACGACTAGGACCCTAAATATCGGAATGGACAAGCATGAAAGGAATAATTACTTGTTTGTCGACCCGGGAAGCGAAGGGAACACGATGGTGCTTGCCCGATTGACAATATTCACACTCAAGATTAGATGCAGAACTCAATGTATGAACTAGTTGTTTCAATTTGTCCAAGAACTGGTGACCAAGGTGATAATGGATTTGAAGTGGTGTAGCTGCGACTGTGCAGGCAATGGGAGGAGAAGGCGACTCAAAGTAGTAAAAGTCTAAAGCCTCACATCCCGTGCCAATTGTCTTTCTCATCTTCAAATCCTGAATAACCACAGAATCAGGAGAAAATGTGACATAACAATTTAATGACTTTGTAGGCTTACTAACTGACATGACATTGAAAGGAGATTTACGAATGTATAAAGTAGAAGAAAGAGAGATGGAATGAGTAGGATCTACTGTTCCCATCCCCTTAATAGCAGTAGTGGATCCATCAGCAAGGGTAACTTGAGGTAGATTTTTAGGATATTGGAGATCAGAAAAGAAGCTGGTTGCACTTGTTATATGGTCAGTGGCAGCAGAATCGATAACCCAAGGACTGGTAGGAAGGATACCGGATGACATACAGACTGTATGATTACCTTTCTGGGCAAAAGACGCAATATGAGAAGATGCTTGTTTAGATGACTGATACTGTAGAAACCTTGAATACTCCTCTGATATAGTTACAGTATGCAGTTCACTCAAATAAGTGATTAGTGAAGGAACCATACTTTTTGGGATTTGGAAACTCCATCCCAACATTCACAAACTCAGACCAATGACCATAAGAGTAATTGTTGGAACAATCTGAACAACCATGAACAAGGTGATCAACCATGAACAAGTCACAAATAAATCAGTAAAAGACTTCCACAGCACCAAGAAACTCAGACACAGCCCCATGAAAGCAACTCACAGCACTGAAACAAGTGGAGAAGTGAACCACAGAAACTACCATGGAGAAATGAGAAATCACCAACTAAACTGCCCCACCCTCACAAAAAAAACAGAAGAAGAAAGAAAACAGCTTATGAGCACTGTGACTGCTCCAAGAAAGTCACCAATGACTATTACTAACACCGAACAACAACTGACGAATTACGACGACTGCATGGTTAAACAAAGCTTGGATCTTTGAGCAAAACACATGTCCAACAGCTTGATATTTTGATATATGGAAGGAATTAGATCATTGAATTGAAAAACACTGAAAATCCCACTTGTTCAGATCCAGTAAACTCAATAACCATTGATAAACTGCTTCACGAAGCATCAAACAACCATTTTTGGGTGCTGCAGCTGAGCAATTAAAAATGGTGAGATCTTTGGGCAAAAAGCATCACGAAAAACTCCAAAAACATGTTAATAGAGAGATTGGATCACTGCTGGATCATTTCAGGTCAAAACCATGCTTGAAAGTGGCTTCATGCACTGGTGCATGGGGTCGGCCCTGGCATCCTTCTTCTGGCACGTTTGAGCCCATGAGACACTGCCTGGAGGTGGGATTTCAGTTGGGGGGGGGGGGGTGGTTGCAGATTAGTAGTGTCTGTGGGTGACTATGGTGCTGGTTTTGACAAATCTATAGTGGATTTGATGTTCATGAGCTGTCAGTGTCGCCCAGAAAATTCCAGCGACTGGTCCGACTTTCTGCTGCTGCTGGCTGTTTTCTAGGGTTAGTATTGCTGAAAAATATTCTATGATGATAGTCATGCAGCGGATTTTGGGTTTTAGGCTTCAGTTTGATGGTGGTGGTAACACTTAGGATTTAGACATGTTGAATAATTGGGTAAAATGGAAGACCTTCAACTCAATGATAGGTGTCTCCCTCTATTTTTAATATATGTCAAGTACAATTGGAATGACCATAATACCCTTACTAACTTACACTTATTACAAACCAAACTCTAACAATTAATAATAATGCTAAATGACTAAATAACCATTAACATATACATATACGTATATCATGCTTTATATGAGCTTATTCATTCAGTAATTTGCATCTTCACAAACTATCTCTTGAACTCAATGACCCAAGCTGAACCAATCTCAGGGATTGCTCATTTATTAGATGAGCTTCACAACTAGCTTTGGGCTTGGCTCACTGGCATTGACAAGTCTGCATGAACAAGCCCTTATCAGGCTGGGATTTGATTGTCTCGAGAGGAGCTTGTCTATTGGGAGGGTTATATGTGGCCATGGTTTTATATAGTTACCTTGGTAATATTACCAGTGGACCTTAATCCTATTTGGCATTGGCCAATACTTTTTCAATAAAACAAGAAAGGGAGATTGAACATAACTCTTGTTGAGAACACAAATTAGGGCAATTCGATGTCAAGTTTTATTTTTATTTTTTTAAAAGGAGCAATTGCATGTAGGATGACTGTCTTCGTTTTAGAAGTTCACATAGCAATGAATAACAATGGGGTTTCATACAAGGATCCCACTACCATATTATTTTTTTCAGTAAGTTCTATAGTTTGGATACTACAAATTCAATACTAGCCTAATAGGGTTAAAAAGCTCACAAAAATGGGGGTTATGTATTTTACAATCTTCACCATTTGTTGTGTTTGTCATCTATCAACAGACACCAACTGCTTTTATATTCTTTTTTAACCTGAAAGGAAAAAAGATTATTGTAATATTTCAAATTGAAATAATAATTCTGGAAAAGAATTAGGCTCTCATTATGTTTTGTCCTGTTACATTGCATAGTTTCTATTGGTGTTTGTAGTACATATTGAAACCAAATATAATGCTAGTAGAATGCTACGCTGAGTAGCTTGATGTGGAAAAAGACGAAATGACAGAAAGGACTTTTTCCTAATAGCTTGCCTTTGTTCCTGATAACTTCCAGAGTAGATTATTGCAGTTTCCTTGAGCTTAGTTGGTGATGGGTTATTTTGAAGTTGATTTGAGGCTGTTTTGATTACCTTATGTAAATGCTAAATTAAAAGCAGAAAAAAGAGTGTAGCAGCTTGTTACTTCTCATAAGAAGAACGTGCAGCACTAATGACGTGCGTTTGACATGTCAAGTGGATTGATTAGATGAGTGATGGTGCTGTGCATTTGTCATGTGTTCTCATTGAAAACAAATGGTGATGGTTGAGGTAGCTCAGGATTGTTTAGAATTTTAACTAAAGAGCTATTTTAGTCATTAACCTGAACCCCCTTCAACTCATCTCTGAATTTTTGAAATATTTTTGGCCTATTGTATATCCACATTTTGTTTTGTTTTGTTTTGTTTTTATTTTTTTATTTTTTTTTATTTTTTATTTTTAGTTTTAGTTTTTTGTTTTTTTTATAGCTTCCATTGGCTTGATTTTTTTAGAAAGCTTCTAAATTTCTCATTTTTAAAGGATTTTTAGCATAATTTACTTAATGGGATCATTTTTATGTTGAGATTTTAAAAATTTGGATTAGAACCAGGATCTGGAGGAGTGTTTTTGTAGAGTAGCAAGACTTGATAGGGTTTGACAGTTTTTAATGCCAGACTGCCAGGCTTCTCAGCTTGTGTATTACAAGCTCCCCCTGCCCCACGCCCCCTGCATACCCTTTATTTTGTGAGGGTGACCTATTTGTGCAGTAGATCGGCAAGACTTGGTAAGGTTTTGAGATTTGTCAGTGTTTAATGCCAGACTGCCAGGCTTCTCAGCTTGTATATTACAAACATTGCATAATCCCAAAAAAGGGCTTTCTTTCCTCCCCCCCTCCCCCCACATACCCTTTATTTTTTTAGGGTGACCTATTTGTGCTGTAGATAGATCTTGGTTTTGAATTCGTCCAATTAATCTCTTTTTGTAAAACAACAGGCAGTCGATCATCCTTACCTTGTGGTATATTCTAGATCTGCCGCATTAAGAAATGGAAGCATGGCTGATACCAATAACAGTGAAAAAGTTTGTGGCATCTGTCATGACCCAGCGGAAGATCCTGTGGTAAGTCTTTCACTTTATATTGTTTTCCTTTTTATTTTTATTTTTATTTTTCTTTCTTTATTTATTTATTTGTTTGTTATTTTGGATGGGATTGTTTTAGACATCATAGCCATTACTCTGCTTAAGGTGAGGTTTTTTAGTGCTGCAGACACTTTTCTTGATTGAAATACCCTATTAATTTTTAAGTTTTTCTATATTGCTAGATGCAAGCAGTCTATTACTATTTTAATAGAATTTTTATTCAAATATTTCTGACGCCATAGATAAATTTGTGTAGCCACTAAATTATCCCCTATTAAGCTGTCTGGTTGGCTTCAAATTATGGACAATTACTGCTAAAGGAGACATTTTACTGGTGGTTGATTTATTTCCTGTATTATGTCATCTTCCTGTGCTGGACTTGAAAAAATGGCTCTTTCATATGTCAATGAGTGCTGATTTTATATTGATACATTTGTCAAAAGAAATGTTGCGTTCGCACTTGGAAATGCGTGAAGCATCTGCATTGAACTTAACATGCCGTGGTTAGGGTTAGGGATGTGTTAAGCATGATGACATGCCTGGCAATGTATTGGGGAAAACACCATTGTTTTCTAGAAGTTCATGGCTTTATTTCATAATCCTATAGTACCTGGTGTGTAATGCAGCCACTTTATTTTGCTCAATACGTGTGGTATAAGATAAGGTGGAAACTTCGACTAATCTATATGTGCCTTTGTGACCCAAAATTACTGTTGTTGTTGATGGTTAGATGCAATCCAAAAAGGCACCTATGCTAGGAAAATCTGAAGCCCGTATTACACGGTGAAGATAAAGTTTGAGTTGGTTTCTTGGAATCTTTTTCATTTCCACTCCAGCAATACTTATGACACGAGTCTGATTTTTTTATTAATATCTATACTAGTTTATTATGTCAATAGGTACAGTTGAGGATGTTTAATGTAAAAGAGTAATCTTAAACAATTCATATGTTAATTGTTTGACTAGAAGAGTAATTTTAAACAATTCATATTAATTGTTTGACTCATGCAATAACTGGTTAAGCATTCTGTGTCTCATGTTCTGGTGTTTTGTGTTATTTGTTGAATGAAAAAAGAGAACAAAGATTCTGCAGGGCCACCTAAGAACTATATGCCCATAGCATTAACTTTTTTTTTTCCCCTTGATGTGTGAAATCCTTGGGATTTGTGTTTATGTCCCTACTTATCTTATTATTGTCTCTCCTCTTTAAAATAAGGACAAAAGGCATTGCCCTCTCCTGAGGTTTGGCAAAAAGACATTGACATCGCCTGAGGTTTCAAAAATTCAAGGGACTCCCTTGAGGTTTCAAGAATTTTAGGAATCTTCCCTAAGGATTGTCAAAAAAGACAAATCTTTCATTGTATTTTGCAAAACGACAAGTTTTTTTAGGGGAAGTTTATGTCTTTTTGGCAAACCTCAGGGAGGGTTTGTGGCACTTTTGAAATCTCAGGGGAGGTCGATGGAATTTTCAAAACCTCAGGGTCCTAATCCCTATCTTTTTGGCAAACCATTGGGTAGGTGAGTGTTTTTTTCCCTTAAAATAATATCCACCTTTGAAGTTGCTGCATGACATGTTTGCTATTTAAGTAAATGACTACAACACATTATTTTATATTCTGGATGTTCAGATGGCTGAGACTATATATATATATATATATATATATATATATATATATATGTAGTCATTTACTTCTTAAATAGCATGCATGTCATGCAGCAATTTCAAAGGTGGATATTATTTTAAGGGAAAAAGACACTCACCTCCCCTAAGGTTTGGAAGAAAGACAGGGATTAAGACCCTGGTTTTTTGAAAATTCACACACACACACACTTTTTATCATTTTATGATATTAATACTATAAAATGATATATAGAGAGTAGAAAAGGAATTCATAAGAAGGAAAAGGTATTCTCCTAGAAAAAAAAAAATGTGAAAGGAACAGCTATAAAACTTTATCTGAAAAAAGTACAATATTTTGATTTTCAACCATGAGAAAATTTTCTGCATTGACATAAATTTTACAAACTGCAATTTATTCTCTGTATAGTGCATTGGATTTGTGGGTGCCTTGCGACTATTTTCTGTGAGATCATTTACGCTGTGGTAAATTGAGTTGTTGGTTTCTTGGATCATAATTTTTTTCTTTTCTTGTTTCAGGTTGCTTCTTGTTCACATGTCTTTTGTAAAGGTTGTTTAATTGATTTTTCTGCTAGCTTCGGACAAGTTTCATGCCCTTCATGTTCGAAACCACTTACTGTTGATTTGACAACTAAAATGAATACTGGAGATCAGAATTCTAAGACAACCATTAAAGGGTTTAAATCCTCGAGTATTTTGAATAGAATCTGGCTTGATGATTTTCAGACAAGCACCAAAATAGAGGCTTTGGTATGTTTTCTTTAAAACCATTTCATTTTCCCTTATATTTATTTTGGTTAAAACATTGCTTGATAGAAAAGGGGCTGCTGCAGGGAAAGTGTTACCTTTGTACAGCATGACTATAGGTTATTTATTTGCTTAATATGAACTTTCTGACAGTTTATGGAGGAGATTTTATATTTTAATTCTATTTTTGTTTGTTCTATTTATGATGTTTTTATTAGGGTCATATGACTCTTCTCTAAAATTTAAGGATATTTTAATTAGGGATTGGTATTTTAGCATACTTAGATTTTTAAATATAGTTCCCTTATCTTCCAAGCATTGTAAGGCTATTAAAAGGCCCGTTCGTTGTTTTATCAAACTTAAATTGAAAAAGTTGTTGGTTATCAGCGTAGACTAATCTGATACAATTCCAGTGTTTTTGATAAGGTTCACAGATTTTAACTCAAATCGATGCAGGCTGTCAGCGTTTGACACTGTTTGCAAGTTTCCGCTAGAAACTTTTAAGGTTCATGATTTTATCTTAAATCACTTTGGGCTGCTACTGTGGCCTCTGCCTCCACTATGTCTCGCAACAATGCAGTTTGAATCCCACAAGCTGTAATAAGCTTCATATTGAAAACCAGCCTGTAAACCCCTCCGGCAAAATTTCCCATTTGCTCAGTTCTATGTTTCTTCGGCAGCTGTGCTTTCTAAATAACACAGCAGACAAGGCTCCCCATCCTTGTTTTCAATTAATCTCTGGATCCCAACTGAATACAAGTTCGACCCCAAATTCCATTAGTTTGCCCAATTGAGGTGGAGATCATCAACTGAATCTTGTCACCATCATTAAGAATTCTTCACTGACAAAATTATACTTTGCTGGAGTGCTGATCTGGAACTACTGCAGCGTCCTAGAAGTTCTGTTCACCATTTTGATTGCTTCTATTCTTCATGACATTGTGCCTCTACCAAATGTGCATAAGCTTGAAATGAAGGAAGAATAGTGGTTGGAACCTAGGTTGATTGAAGACCTGCCCTAATTTCATTCAAAGAAGAAACTTTAAAACCGGTTCACTTCAGTTGACCTGAAGGCTCAGCTAGACCGGACTGAACTAAACAGGATCAGTCAACCCATGCTGAACTTTTCATATGGCCAAGTCAAAAAATGACCAAGGACTAGTTTGATCTGGTTGCTCACAAAGTGGCTCAAATTTATTAATGAAAAGAATGAGAAGAAAAACAAATCCACGAATTGGACTTTGACTTTGAGGTATTTTCTCCCAATTCCCAAGTTGTCATTTTTCGAAATCAAATTGTCCAAACTTTCAGAAGTTTGAAGGTCTCAAGTCCTTGGTTTCTGCTTTCTTGTCTACTATTTTCATTCCTTAATCAGTAAAAAGGGAGATTTCATTTGAAGGCACCAAGGCGGTGCCACCTGATTACAACAAAGGGAACAAACAGGAATCACTGACAATGTAATGCCCCAAAAAGAAAAGTATCTAGCATATAACAGCCCCTAAAACAATAAGAGTGGTCAGCCAGAGCTGCGTGGCTGACCCTTTTTTATCGCAAAATAAAATTTCATTTATAGAGAAAGAATTTACAAGAGGGAGGATGACATCTCCCGAGTAAAATTTGGGACAAACCGGAAATAAAGAACTAAGAACAAAGAGAAAAAATATAAAGCCAGCAAGCTCCTCCAATCTCTTTTTAATACTGGAAAACTAGCACCTGTAAAAAATCCAAGCCCAACACATTAGAAAGAGGCTATATATTGAATTGTTCCCCACACTAACACCCAATTTATTTTTTTCCCAAAATGATCTGTGCACCACGCTCCAACCATAAACCCCATAAGACTACAAATATGCCATACTTCCACAATGCTGCCTTATCCTTCCTTCTTCCAAAACCTGTGAAAGAGGTAGCTAACAAATCTTCACCCAAAAAAAAACAAACCCAACTCTCATCCATAATACCAAATAGCTTATTCCAAATTGTCCAAGCTATTGAGAATCCCACTTGTGTGTTTGTCCCATATTGGAAAGTTTGAGTGGATGATGACTGCTTTTATGTCTGGTTGGGCCCAATACCTAATAGGCTTAACTGCTTAAACCTTTTGGCTCAAGCTGGTCCTCACCCATGTATATCAAGCTCGCTCTTAGACTCTCCCAATCCAAACAAATGGTATCAAATCACTTTAATCAAATCCAATGGCTTCAACATTGTACAATATTAAGAAATTTGATGGTTCCAGCAATTTTAATCTTTGGCAAGTAAAAAAGTGTGTTGTCCTGACCCAAAAGGGTTTAGTGATATTATTAATGGAAAAAGAGAAAATTTCGAGTACTCTGACAAATGATCAGAAGGACAAGATGGATGAAAATTCTTTGATAGCAATCTAGTTATGCCTTTCAGACATTGTTATAAGAGAAGTCCTCTTAGACAAGATCGCTGCCATTTTATGGTTTAAATTGGAGTCATTGTACGTGACAAAGTTCCTCACCAACAAATTATATTTGAGGCACTACTTGTATATGTTGTGGATGGCAGAAGATATGCCCATGAAAACCCACCTAGATGAATTCAATTCCATTATTATAGATTTGAATTCAATTGATGTCAAAATTGAAGAAGAAGATCAAGCTCTTTTATTGTCATATTCCTTAACCCTTTCCTACAAGAATTTTAGTGAAACCTTCTTAGCTAGTGGAGATACTATTTCTTTAGAGGGTGTTAGAGCTTCTTTATTTGAGAAGCATATTATAGGAAATAATAGTGAAGGATAATTAGATTCTTTGTAGCCATAAGAAGGACTATGAAAAGAAATTCAGATCAAGATCAAGACATACGAACAAATTTTGCAATTACTACAAGAAAAAAGGGCACATCAAGGCTAACTGTTACAAGTTGAAGAGCAAGAATAATGAGAACAAATAAGACCAAAAAATCAAAGATAGAATGAGAGAGGATGGAGAAAATGTTTTCGTTAACAATTCCGAAGGTGTTGAATTTGTTCTTTTCACTAGATGCATGCTTTAAAAATCATTGGGTGATGGATTCAATATGCTTGTTTCATGTGTCCCAATAGAGACCGGTTTTCCTTATAATATTCAATCTCTAGTGGGATTGTATTGATGGGAAATGAGAACTCACTGAAGTTTGACACGTTCTAGATTTGAAAGAATAAACTCATCCAAGGGAAAGAAGATTGTAGATTGCAAATGAGTCTTCAAGAGAAAAAGAAGGTATTCTAGGAGTTGAGGGCGCAAGGTATAAGTCACAATTAGTAGCTAAATGTTATAGTCAAATTATAGGAGTAGATTTTAATCTTGTTTTCTCTCCTGTTGTCAAGCATACCTTTATACGTGTATTATTATCTCACGTTGCTATGCATAATTTGGACTTGGAGCAACTAGATGTTAAAACAACTTTTTTGCATGATAGACTTGAGGAAAAGATTTTCATCCACCAACCTGGAGGTTTTATTATTGATGAAAACAAAACCATATTTGTTTATTAAAGAAATTTTTATATGGATTGAAGTAATCTTCTTGTCCATGGTATCAAAGGTTTGACTTGTTTATGTTGGACCATGGTTATAGAAGGAGCACACATGATAGTTGTTTATACTTCAAGAAACATAAAGATGATTCATTTATTTACTTGTTATGTATTGATGATATGCTTATTGCTTCTAAAGATAAATATGAGATCAATAGGTTAAAGGTCTAGCTTGTTAGGGAATTTGAAATGAAAAACTTGGGAGCAACGAAGAAGATTCTTGGCATGGAATTTCAAAAGATTCGAAAGGAATGATTGTTATATTTGACACGAAAGAAATATGTTTAAAAATTTCTGGAGAGTGTTGGCATGACAAATTCCAAATTAGTTAGCACTCTACTTGTTGCTTATTTCCACTTTTTAGTTTTTTTGTTGCCAAAATCAGACATAGAAAGTGGTTATATGTCACATGTTCCTCATTCTAGTGTAGTTGGAAGTCTTATGTATGCTATGATTTATACCCATCTAGACATTTCACATGCGGTTAGTGTTGTGACTAGGTACATGGCTAATCCAGGTAAAGAGCATTGGCAAGCAGTAAAATGCATAATTTTATATACTAGGTACTTCTGATGCATGTTTAAAATTTGGGAGACATAAGTCCAATGGTATTGGTTATGTTGATTGAAATTTTGCTAGGGATCTTGACAAGAGAAGATCCATTATTGGTTATCTGTTCACTTTTGGAGGATGCGCCATAAGTTGGAATGCATGCATACATGTATAATTTGCTACCAGGGCAGAATGTATGGCAATAACAGAGGCAGTCAAAGAAGCTATTTGGTTAAGGGGTTTGATCGGTGAACTTACAATTTGGGACAATGCTATAGTTCATTGTGATAGTCAGTGTGTTATTCATTTGACTAAGGATCAAATGTTTCATGAAAGAACAAAACATATTGATGTTTTTGAGGGAGTGTGTATATAGGTGTCTTTCTGAGTCTTTTGAGGTGTGTTAGAGAGTATAAAATCTTAGGTCTTCTTGTATTCTATCTCTTCCTCAATAGTAAAGTTCTTTTACGATCTTTGCTTGTGGATGTAGGCTATAAGTCGAACCACGTAAATCTTGTGTTTATTTTATTGCATTTCTTGTTTATTATTCACTTATTTTCTTAATTGTCATACTTATTGATCCTAACAAGTAGTATCGGAGTCGATGGTTTGTAAGTTTACATCGTAAAAGTCGAGGTTTGAAGCTAATTTTTGTAATGTACCACTAGTTGGAGGTCCAAGTGTGTGACCAATGCCAATAAGGATCATCTAGGTCCAGTAGATGACTTTGAATAGAGTCTAAGACATGAGAGGTAGGATTTGTATGGGGGCACGTGGAATGCAATACGTGACACATAAGACACTTGGTATGGTTTACCTGAGCAGTTGTTGGAAAATTGGGCTTGCTTCCACAATGGATATGGTTATTACTCAAGGGGGAGATTATGAATTGGACGCGAGTGTTCTTGCACGTGTTTCTACAAATGTAGACATGTGAAAGAGAAGAAGTCACAAGTGGACTCACATGGTTTCATGCCCTTTCTCATGGTTGAGCAATGATTCCTAGTTGACATGATAAGTAATGACTTTCATTCAAAGGGGAGTGGTTGGAACTCACAAGTGAAGGGAGATTGTTGAGAATTCGATTTGTAAGTTTGTCCCACATTGAAAAGTTTGAGTGGATGATGAGTGCTTATATGCATGGTTGAGCGCAAGGCTTAATATGCTTTAGTTTTTGGGTCAAGTTGGTCCTCACCCATGTATGTTAAGCCTGCCCATGGACTCCCCCAATCCTAACACAAGCAAATTTGCAAAGCAAAAGAAGATGAGATGCTGTCTTGGAGTTCTTATAAGCACGCATACATCTGGAGAGAGAGCCTTCAATGGCCACTTGATCTGCAACAAGTTATTAGTATTAAAGTTTTATTAAGCACAACCAACCAAGTAAAAGCCTTAATTGTGTGGCTGACCCTTGGAATTCCCTTCTGCTCCTTTCCTTCCACATGGTCCAAGAGAGTTAGGTGAATCAGTTCAGTCAAGGACATAGCTGTTCTCTTCTCTTTACTAGAGTGAGATCCCTTCCTAGTCCAATTCCTTCAAGTAACACCTATTAACTAAAGTTAGGCCCCTCTTTTGAAAGTTGTTAGTAGTGAGAACTTTCCCCAAAGCAGCTTCCTATGTGAAGGAAAGCAACTTGGTGGGGATAGAGTCTTCCAAATGCCTTTCCAGGGTGTGTGAGTTCAGCTTCTTATAGTGACAGAAAATGTGCCATTTTTTGTTTAGGGTCCACCGGAATCATCTGAATTACTGCTAGAGGGGCTATTGCTGTAAATTTTGCCAAGAAAATTAGAGTAGATGTCAAGTTCCCAGTTATTAGCATTACTCAGAAAAGGGAGATCCTACATGGCTCCATTATCGAAAAGATGGAAAAGCGATCCGACACTTGCATCTTTGTCTCATGCTAAACTGATGAGTTTAGGAAATTGGGTGCAAAGAGATGTTCCACTGCCACACTGCATATCATGCTAGAAAAAGATGCTGTCCCCATTACCCACTGTGAATCTGATTAAAGAAAATAAAGTATCCCAACCCTTCCTAATCCACCTCCAAGATCCACTTTGAAAGGCTCATGAAATTCTTTTGAGATCTTACCATTATGCTCTAGCCAATATTTAGCCACAATGAACATTCTTCAATAAGATTATTTTCCTTCATGGATATCTGGACCCATTTGCCTAGTAAAGCTCAAGGTTATTAGTATTGATCCTACATAAAATTGTTGTGGTGGTCTGCTGGATTGGACCAGAGGATCAGAAACAGGATTGTAAGATTCTACTTGTAATGTAAAATAAATTTAAAATTATGTATTTGGAATTATATGTGAACCCACAATAAAATAATCCTGAAAACTTGGTAGTAAGCTTTTGAAGTATTTTAAACAAATTTCAGGATTGTAGCTAGCCTGCTAGCTTAGCAGATCTTTCCTACAGTAGTTGACCCTAAAAGAAGTGTCATAGTCTGAATTGCAAAGTTCTCTGCAGAGGGCAGACTGATTCAATAATTGTAATTAAAAGGAAAAAAGAATGAAGAGAAAAGGAAGAAGAAATTGCTAGTTTTTTATTTATGTTATTTTTATAATGATCATATCTCTAAAATTTATGGACATTTTATTAAGGAATCAGTATTTGAGCTCATTTAGGTTTCTATATATAGTTTCCTTGTCTTCCAAGCATTGTAATCCTATAAAAGGCCTTTATGTGTTACTTTTTTATTCAAACTTGAATTGGAAATAAATTTGTCTCCACCCAGTGATTCTGTTGCATGTCAATGTGTGTGTTTGAAATGAAGGCATGAACATCCATATATAATTACATTCTTGATGTGATATTAGTAATTATGTTTATGAAATGGCAATAGTAAGATCCATCTTTGCCTGGAGGATGCTAATAATTGAATTTTATGGATGGAACTGCGCCTTTTTGAAAACATTCCTTAAGATGAAATGGAAATGAGATGAGGGCTAAAATGTTTGTTATATTTTTTCATCCAAAGCATAAAAATTTCTTGCCTGTATACTTCTTTTTGCAAGTATTTGATTATTAAGTCAACTATGATGCCCTCCTGGCTTTCAGCGCCCCAAAATTTATCCATAGCAATTTTGAGCTTGGGACTTCAAATTTCAGAAATTGCAGTTGGTAAACACCCATTTGCTTGTGAAGCTAGAGATCCTAAAAATGAGATTGTTTAGATGAATATGGCAATGAAAAGACAGAATAATTTATTTGTGAGGGACGAGGTAAACATTAGAGCTTAGGATTGAGAGATCATATGCCTATAGGCAATGAATACCAATGAAGAATCAAGTTGAAAAAATTATGATAACATGAAGATGGTCAAAACATGGATGAGGGTGGTTGTGGTAAGAGGCACAACGACCTATATTTCATATAGAAAAAAGGCATAGTTTTTAGTAGAACTAAATACACAAAAGGAATGCATGTTACTTATGGTTGCGAGATTTATCATTTTAGAGTTGTGTTGATTCGAACTGTTGCAAAAGGGTGATTTAATGCACCTTGGAAGGGATAGAATTCTTGTGAGATTGTTTAAATTATGAGTTTGTGATCTGAACGTGTTATGAGGTGACCTGATTAAGTTATTTGAACATGATTCACTAACTTTGTTTCCAGCATCATCTTCTGCACTGTGGGTTGTGTGAACTTGTGGTTTCATGAGATACTTAAGATAGATTTGCTACAAATTTATGTTATTTTCCCTCCAAACTATGCCATTTGCATGCACTGTTGCATTTTAATTTTCCCTATTGCTTCGCTTAAATCATTTAAATTGGTGTAGAGAGAAGAAATCAGATTTATGACTGAGAGGGATGGTTCTGCAAAAGGAATTGTTTTTAGCCAGTTCACATCCTTCTTGGACTTGATAAACTACTCTCTTCAGAAGGTAAAATACAATTTATTATTAATAGTTTGCAATTGACAAACACAGACCATAGTGATGTGATGAACTTTTTGCAGTCTGGGATAATGTGCGTTCAATTAGTGGGATCCATGTCGATGACTGCAAGAGAGAATGCTATTACAAAATTCATAGAGGATCCAGAATGCAAGGTTTTCCTCATGAGCTTGAAAGCCGGGGGCGTTGCTCTCAATCTAACTGTTGCATCAAATGTGAGAAATCCCATGTTTTTTATTTAATATTTGATAGTTTTTTTCTGGGTACAAATGCAAAGGAGAACATGTGAACTGCCTCTGAGTTATGCAAAATACCTCAGATTAAGGTTTGAGTAACAGATAAAAATATATGACCATATGAGCAAGAATGATCGAAACAGCATTACACAAAGTGCACGACAATGCATGCGTTCAGCTTGGAGGCCTTTGTGGTGTAGGGAAAGCAAAACCCTATCTAGGATTTGTTGTAAAAGAGTAAGAGGGTCTAATGAGAGGGTAATAGAGTTTAACATACTCAACCATGGGGTGGTCTTCTGGAGGCTTAAGTCCAGGGAAGACAAGGAAGATTGGAATGTCAATTTTAAATAAATCTTGACTGTCATTTCATCAATTAGAACACCTTATGCAGCATAAAACCTTGAAAAAGACAAACTTAAATAGGTTTAATCTTGACCATACAAGGTAACTTAAAAGAAAAAATAACCAAAAGGAATAAAAGCCCTTAAAAGAATTCTGCTACAGTGACATGAACAGCAATGTGAACCGTGTTGGATCCGGTAACAGTCCCAAGTGTAACTCAAAAGAAAGTTCAGACTTCTGCCTGTGCATCACTTTGTCCATAGTTGATGTCAAGAAATCTTACAAAGAACAGAGAATATTGTAGTTTTCTGCTCAAATTTACTCTTAAAATGAGTTCTGCGCGTACAATTGGTCTTAACATGAAACATCCCAAAAAATGGCCTTTAGTCACAACACAGAAAAAGAATTCTTGGAGCAGCTATAAACATCAGTTGGATCAGCCTTTAAAAAATCAGTCACAACTGGCAAAAAGGCTCACAGGGGTCAGAATCTGAGATGATAATATACTATCACATGTTCTCATTTATGTGCGTAGATTTTTTTTTTTTCATGTAGTTTCTATTTATTGAGTTCGTCTACACCAAAATGTGACCTGTTTCATGAATAAGTTGGTAAAATATTGAAACATTAATTATTAAAAGATTTACCTAGAGTTTGTCAAGTACCAAAAGAAGAGTGGTAGTCAATAAGTTTAATTTATTAAATTAGTATATTTCTAGTTTACTAGTGGGTAATAAAATTTTGATGGAGGAAAACTTTTGCTTGAATTGAATGTTGACACTCTTTTTCATGGATGCCTAAGCAATTTTCCTTCGATTAACCTGCTTTTCTGTGCTCTTAAGATAATTATAGGAAACAACACAATCAGTCAATCATCTCTCTCTCTCTCTCTCTCTCTCTCAAGTAAAAAAAAAAAACGAAAAAGAAATTGGAATAGGTTTTCTAGTCCTTTAATTATTTGTTTCATAGCTTGTGGCGGTACCACATACCCCTTGCTCTTGATCTCGATTTCTGCTCTTTTCTTTCAAAATATTCCATATTTTCAGACTTCTGCAACTCTGATTAACAGCTTCTCATATTCGACTTGAATAGGTTTTCTTGATGGACCCTTGGTGGAACCCAGCTGTTGAGCGGCAAGCCCAGGATAGAATTCATCGAATTGGGCAGTATAAGCCTATAAGGTGCCCCTCTTTGCCCACTGCTCCTTTCCCAGCTCCTTGCTGAACTATATGGTATTGATTTGAGTTATTAACCTGTCATTTTGCATATTTTTAGAATTGTGAGATTTGTGATTGAGAACACAATTGAGGAGAGGATTTTGAAGCTTCAAGAGAAGAAGCAATTGGTGTTTGAAGGGTAATAGTTGGATTTGTTGCCAGCTTTGATGTGCATGTGGCTGTGTGCGTGCGTAAGAGAATTCAAGAATGAGATGGGTGCAGACTTTCTTTCCTCTGCACTGCACACAACCATTAGATGTGTGTGGTGTTCAAAAATCTCTCTGAGCCAGCAGATCCTACCATCCTACGTTTGCTCATCGATGCTTGCATGCATAACTGTTGGATTTTGTGACGATGGACTCGGTGGATTTAATGGCTGCATGATGGGCATGCTATTTCATGGTGTTGGGCCTGCGATGGGCATGCCATGGTGAAAGCATTGATGCACGGAAACGCCTTTCCATTCTTCTTTCATGCAGGGAGAAAATGTGGAGTGGTTGGATCTGTTGGATCTCTCATGCAGTGGGCAGGAAAGAAGTTTTGCATCGTCCTTGAAACCTCTTGTATATATGTATGCCTACTCGATGGTAGGTTCTTCCTAAATATAAAACTGACCAAACCATTTTTCTGCCTTTAACAGCACTGTAGGTGGCTCTTCCGAGGCTCTGGGCAAATTAACAGAGGCTGACATGAAATTCCTGTTTGTCACCTGAGCCAGAATGCAGTATAATTCACCTGATGAAGCTTCACTGCATGTGGCCCTTGCTGTCATGGGCATACCCTCTTGTTTTTGGTTGATGTCATTGACAAACCTTGTTTTGGTGTTTGTAGCATTTTCTAGGTCTCAATGACATTCGTAGGCTCCCTATGAAAATGGTGTTTTTCAAAAACCCCCAGAGCACTGAAATATTTTCAGATATTTAAACTTTTTGTATGGTTAGTTAAAAAAAATTGAAATATTTATTTAGCATTTTAAATCCCATCATCGCAGAGGGCTCAATGAGAGTATTCTTTAGTTACCTATGCATGTGATTGGAAAAGGGGATTTTTGTGGTTGAAGGATTTCAAAATTATGGGGATTTTAGAATTGTGTATTCCATTTATTGAAAGAATTTGTTGTATTAGAATTTTAGATCTCTTAAATTAAATTCTCTCTAAACATTTTGAAGTCGTTTGCATTATCTCAACATTAATGTGAACTAAGTTAAAAGTCCAGCAACCTAGAAACAAATCAAACATAAGAAATATATGGATTAAGAGGTAAATTTCTTGAATGAAAACTTGAAGTGGAAGTTAAGGATTTTGTGAGGAAAAACAAAGGGAAAATCATGTGTGGAAGGACAGGTGGAGTGTTTTTTAATCTTGTCACGGTGTAGACAATTAATTAAATTCTTATATTTTGGATGATTATAAAGAAAGTTTGATCAAATAAATTACTGTCAATTAAAATTTGTTAAAAATTTAAGGATTTGATTGATTGTTCAAAAAACGACTGTGGTTTAAGAATAGGATAAATTCATGTTAATTAGGCCAAAGTGTCTTTTTGTTTAAACGATATTATTTCGTTATAGGTGAGGATTATTAATAAATTTGGGACATGGTATGTGGGTCGGTTTTTTTCAATATATATATATATATAGAAGAATATAGAAATGCTTGTTTAATTTATTTGTCCTAATAATATAATCTAGTTGTACATTGAAAGGAAAAAAGCAGAATGATATGATGATCTCTGCGTTTTGCTACCTTGATGGGAGCCAACATTGAGCTTACATTACAAATAAATTGTCATCATTAAGTCACTTGATACTTTGCTCTTTAATCATGCTAAGTGCCCTAGGCTTATGAGTTGCCTCATTTAACCAAGGCACTAGCAGACTTGTTAATAACTCAATAATAGGCTCATAAGTTTACTTGTTAAATAAGTTCGTGAACATGTTTGCATATAAGGTTTTTTCGTTACTTTGTTTGGGCTTATTTTTAATGCTTGTTTAAGAACTTAACCCTCGTTCGGTTTGTGGAATAAAATTGAAGTAAGAAAGGAATCAAAGGAGGAATGTAATCAAGGTAGGAATGTAATTGCTTTTGAAATGCAATTACTGCGTTTGCTTAGTAACCTGGAATAATCGTAAGAATTTAGTTTCAGTTTCTTTAGAATATGTAATATTCCTCAATGATTCATATAATGGGATAAAAAACAAGTCTTTTTTTATTAGAAATCCCTAATACATAATTATTTAATTTATTATTATTATTTTATAATAGTGATTTATATTAGTTTTAAAATTATTTATGTTGTTGTCATTATTATTATTTTTTATATACTAATTATTATCCTTAAAATAATAATAATAATAATAATAATAATAATAATAATTCCTTTTTTATTATTATTATGGTTCTTTTTGTTATTGTTATTTTATAGTAATAATTATTATTTCCATTATTTTTAATAATTATTGTCCTTAAAATAGTAATTTTTTTTCACTTATTATTATTTTCCATAATTATTAATTTTGCACTTTTTATTAATAAATATTATTGATAGTTTTTTTCTTATTGTTATTGTAATTATTATTAGTTATTATTTTTATAATGATAATAATAGTTAGTATTATTTTTTATTGTTTTTTTGTTTGATTATTATTTTTATTATTTTCATAATAGTGATTATTATTAGTTTTTATTATTGTTATTGTAATTATTATTAGTTATTATTTTTATAATGATAATAATAGTTAGTATTATTTTTTATTGTTTTTTTGTTTGATTATTATTTTTATTATTTTCATAATAGTGATTATTATTAGTTTTTATTATTGTTATTGTAATTATTATTAGTTGTTATAGTTTTTATAATGATAATAACAATTAATATTACTAGTTATTGTTGTGTTTGTTTGATTATTATTTTTTATTATTTTCATGACAATGATTATTATTAGTGTAATTATTATTGTTTATTGTTGTTATTTACTATTTTTATTATTTTTATAATAATTATTATCCTTAAAAGAATAATAATAAATATTATTATTATTATTATTATTATTATTATTTTATTATTATTGCTCTTTTTATTATTATTATTTTACAATAACAAATATTTTTTTATTGTAGTTATTATTATTTTTGATTATTTTTATAATTATTATTATTATTTGGTTTTTTTATTAATCTTGTCCTTCTTGTTATTATTATTTTTGTAACGACCCCAAAAATAATGTACGTGTAAGTGTGAAAAAAATGTAATTAATTAATTAATTAATTAATAATTATTAATTGAATAATATAATATTTTAATATATATGTTGGATTTGGTGTATTTCCAAGAGGTGGGGTGAATTGAAAATTTTAAAACTTATTCTTAGGTTAAACTAGATGTTAGCAGAATATCACAACTTAGAGTCTTTTTATGCAATCCCAAATGTATCGATAAATATAACATGCAGAAATTTAAAACATGCACATCATTCACACCATAACATACACATGCGGTAAATATAAAGTGCGAAAATATAAACAGACACACGATATGTTATTAGGGTTTGGCCAACTGTGCCTACGTCCCCGCCTCTAACCGTAAGCCCGAGAATTCCACTAAAGGCTCATTTAACGGGTTGAGCGACACCAGTTATACTTAGGTCAATTCAAGGGGCTGACCTAAACCAACATGCCTTACTAGGATGACGCACCTAACTTTCCTAACCGGGTCTAAGCCAGTCTGTGATTATTCAACAAGGCTAATCTCCCTCTTCAGGCCCGTTTCTGAAATACAATCAATGTGTATAAAATTTGTACATGGAAATACA
The DNA here is from genome assembly GCF_029873635.1 of Malania oleifera. Taxonomy (NCBI): domain Eukaryota; kingdom Viridiplantae; phylum Streptophyta; class Magnoliopsida; order Santalales; family Ximeniaceae; genus Malania; species Malania oleifera. Next base: position 113,492,650 of record NC_080418.1, on the reverse strand, counting down.
CTTCTTACACAAGTAGGTATGTGTACCAGTATAACTCAATATAATCAATGCACCTCAGTGATGTAAGAACTATAAGCTCGGTGCTCTACATGTGCAATCAACATTCAATATTATGGATATTCTGAAATATGCACAAGAGTGTATAAACAAGATTTTCTTTGAAACACAATATAAAATATCTCAATGCAGGCTTAGGGTTTCAAAGATGCCAATTAGAGTATTCAAACAACCTCAAAAGTATTTTCTCAAATGTATCTAACACAAGAGTTGTTTGAAATCTAGTTTTGTAAAATATTTTGCACACAAAAATAAAGCTATAGGAATCTTGCAATGACAATGTAAAGATCTTTAAGCTTATGAGTTTATCCCGACACAAGATTTTATCAATAAAAATATATGGGATAAACTATCCCGAACTCCCCAAAATCAATATCAAATATTCAAGCAAGACAATGAGAGTATAGCAAACTATATTAATCAATAACACAATATAACACTCTCACAAGGATAGGATGTATCAAGGTAATGAAGTTTTGAGAGTATATGGTAGTATTATAGGCAAAACAGGATTTTGAGATTGAGAGAATTTTTTACTAATTATGTTGCTTATCTCATGCTAATTATTCCAAATGGAGTATATATAGACTTTCCCCTGATTATAACCGTTAAGGACACAAATGGAATTATTATAAAATTTTTAATATTATTTAATTAAATTAACCCCGTTAAAAAAAATGTTAACCGTAGTAAATTTTTGGGGCGACCCAAGAGCACTGGTCGACCGAGACAAGTTCGGTTGACCGAGTTGCTTGAAGTTTCAGTCGACCGGGCATTAAATGAATTATAAGTTCAGTTGACCGAACTTGTAAGTCCAAGGGCGAGTTTTTCCTTTTTTGTGGTTCGGTCGACTAGGGACATTTTGGACTACTTCGGTCGGTCGACCAGACCATTGAGTTCCCACACGTGGGAACTCAGTTGACCAGGGCGTTGATATGTAATTTATACTCGGTCAACCAGAAGGTCAATTAAGTTGACTCCTAGGGGGTTTGGTAAACCGGGTTCAAATGAACTAAATGAGTTCGGTCGATCGAGTTGTGGTCAACCTGTTGACCTGATCCTAGTTCGGTCGACAAGGGGCATTTTGTAAATGGGAGTACGATCGACCGAACATGTAATTTTCATACATTTCGGTTATTTTCAATTTGTGCAAACACCCTAATCAAATGACCAAATATATAAATGCATGAGTGAGTGTCCTAGGGTCATTCTAGGCCTTATTAAGGACATCGAAAAAATCTGACGTCAGTCGACCGAAGGGTGTTTCCTAAGATTCATCTATGGTCTTGATTTTTGTGTAGGGACCTAGAGTCGTTCTAAGGTCTTTGAGCTTTGTAGTTCCTACATGCATGATATGCATTAAATATTACAAACTTTTTTCTCCTAATTACTATTACAGACCCAAATAGAAATTATAACAAATAAATTACAACTAGGGTCTTCAGGGTCTTCATTTTCCTCTGAGTCTCCGAGTGCCATCATATGATACTGTTAAGATAAACCTGCACATCAACTCGGCATACATTAAATACTGGAGTATTTGTCATAATCAAAACAGGGTATGACCCATAGGGTCAACAATATATAAATGTTAAAGTAGGATCAGGATACTTCGTGATCCTACTGAAAGCTAATTTTCCCCCCTCTTTGCTGTTCTCTCTCTTCCTCTTTGAACTTTCATCCCTTCTCTCAGTTTCCCTCTCAATTTTTTGTTCCTCTCTCTACAAAATTAAAGAACATAAATCATCCCTAGGTCCCAATTCCACTCTCCAAAGATTTGACCATGGGAATTTCGTCTTCTGCATGTTGTAGGCACTACTCTAGAATTAGGGTATAAGTGGGTTAGATTATGTCAAATTTTATTTTAAGTATATTCTTGATTTAAATTGATTACATGAATTTAGTTATATCCATATGCCTGGGTTAAATTAAACCGCGGGGATTAATGTAACAGCCCCAAAAATAATGTACATGTAAGTGTAAAATTTTTTTTTTAATTAATTAATAATAATTATTAATTAACTAATATAATATAATATTATATATATAAATGTTAAAAGTAGGATCAGGATTCTTCCTGATCTTGAAAGCTAATTTCCTCCCCCCTCCCCGTCGTTCTCTCTCTCCACTCTCTCTCTCTCTCTCTCTCTCTCTCTCTCTCTCTCTCTCTCTCTCTCTCCCTCTCTTATCTCTCATCCCTTTTCTCAATTTCCTCTCAATTTTTTGGTTCCTCTCTCTGCAAAATTAAAGAACAGAAATCATTGTTGTCTTTTGCACGCTGTAGGCACTATTCCAGAATTAGGGTGTAAGTGGGTTAGATTATGTCAGATTTTATTTTAAATATATTCATGATTTAAATTGATTATATGAATTTAGTTATATCCATATGCCTGAGTTAAATTAAACCGCGAGTATTTGATCATATCTTTATTTTAATTATATCCAATTAAATTTGAGTATATGAATATGGTGATATTTATTTTATTTAAATATATACTTGAGTAAAAATTGAAATACATAGATTTGATCATATCCAAGCTTCTTTTTTTTTTTTTTTATACTTGCATGTACATTATTTTTGGGGTCATTACAATTTTATAATAATAAATATTATTTATTGTTATTGCAATTATCATTAGTTGTTATTTTTTTATTATAATAGTAATAATAATTAGTAGTATTAACATCTGTTGTTTTCAAAATTTTTTTAATTATAAAATGAGTATGATTCCATGGAATGAAAATCGATTCTAGCTTATCTAGAAATCGTATTTCGGTTGAAATACAATTGTATTCTTGATTATGCAAATCAAACGTTGGAATGAGATTCCATTTAGGAAATTTGATTACATTCCATGTGTAATTCCGCAAACCAAATGGAGGATTAAAGTAGAACTTATTTAGATTTACCTCCTACGTGTTGGTCGAGGGCACGATCGGCGTAGGCGTGAGATTAGTATGGTGCGTAAGTTCAGGACACCCGATGATATAAAAATAAATAAAATAGAACTTATTTAAATTGACATTATTTTTATATAATTATATTTTAAAGTTTAAATTATTTCTCTCAAATTATAATTTCATGGGGACTCAAAAAGAGTTGTTCTTGATCTCAAGCTTGTATTTTTAATATAAGATGAGCTTTCAAGCAATTGTCGAGCTAGGCTCATTTATTAATATAAAATGAGCTCCAATTGAGTTGAGTTGCATTCATATAAACGTTAAATGACCAAAGATCAAACAATACCTTTTAATTAAGTTCAATCAATGCTCGAGTGGAGCTCAAGCAATCGACCAACTCAACTCAGTTTAGCTTGTATCCCAACTCTATGGATTGCTTAAGCATACATGATCCATTCAACCGCTACAGAATGTTGTATTCATTAATGGACTGATCCAAGAAGCAAGATTTAGATTGATGCTACTGGAATCATTAGTCTAAAATATCAAAGACTTAGCAACAACAATTCATATTTTTATTACTAAGTTTACTTTTGGATTGTGGAATAGTGGAACAACATGTTAATTAGGGGTGTAAGTGAGTCAAGTCTACTTACGGATTAGTAGGACTCTATTCCTTCCCTAACTTGATTCAACCTAATTTTATTAACATTCAAGTTGAATTCAAACTACTCGTGTATTATGCCGAGTTTGAGCTGTGTAAAACTACTCGAGTTGTGTTCGAGCCTAACCAAGTTTTTTAATTTTATTATTTTTATATTATATAAATCATATGATACATATTTTATTCATATACTTAATATTATATACACGTTATATATATATATATATGTATGTATTTAATATTATTTTATAATTGAGCTGTGTTTGAATATTAAAAATTTGTAGTTGAATCGAGTTCGAGCTTATTGATTTTAAGGTTCATTGAGTTCAAGTCAAATTTTGAGTTTAACATCTAAAGCCAACTCATGGTTCAAGTATTTTATTGTATTGATCTGACTCGACTCAAATACGCCCTTATTGTTATAGAATAATTATTGCATAAGAACATTACAAAAACTAAAAAGTCCTATTTTGAGACAAATGATCATGCACTAACATAGAATAACATAGAAATAAATATTTTTATATTGCATTTGGGAGCATGAGTTTCGGATATTGGATTTAGATTTGGGTGAATTTGGACAAATTTTACTACAATTTTATATTATATTCCATCTTTCATCGAAATCCAATGCACAACAACAAAACCAAGCTTAAGTCCCCTTGTGATAAAAACCAATATCACAAAACTCAGTAGATCATAATCCACCTGTATCCGTGGATACCAGGGATAAAACATGACACATAACAGAAGCCTAAGCAGTAGAAAACATACAATCATAATATCATAAGTACTAAACCATCCATCATAATACTAGAGTTACTATATCCACTGTATTTAAGTATATACATTCCAAAAAGAAAGACTTAAGGACATTTCTTACAAAAATCCAACAATCCCCACCAAAACTTACCCTACAGAGAGGGCAGATTATCATAACTATATCAGCGGAGCTTTACCCGCTCTCCTATTAGGGGCTCCTGAAATGTTTATAAAATTTTGAGGTGAGACACCTCTCAGTAAGGAAAATAAACTAACACTAGTGCGAGGCAACATGAGCATTTCTATGATATATATATATATATATATATATATATATATATATATATATCTTTATGGGAAAACACGTATAATCATAACATGACAGAACATAATAATGGTTCCCATAGCATAAATTCATCTCATATAAATAATAATGCAAAAACATTCATGGTAGGTTAACTGACTATTGTCATGTATTACCCCTACATGACTAGGTTATGTGGCCCGAAGGCGGGATCTGACCATGGTTGGTCGACCAGTATCAAGTCAAAAGTACAGTCTGTAAGTTTGATGGGTTTGCCAGACCTGGTTCGTACACCAGGGGCGCTCACACACTTCTTAAAAACCATATCGACCTTCTAATCTCACACCACGCCGTACAACAGTTTTAACACAAATATCATGATAAATCATAAACATATAGCATCGATATCGTGCAAGTGCTAGCCTAGACCAAGCCAACTATATTTTGATAACATATAGCATATACTGAAACTGTGATACATGGATATTTTATACCATTAATTATCAAATCAAATATATCATTTTGCATATATATGTATATCATGAAAATCATAAGCCCGTACGCCGGTATTTCACATTTTACCATAGCTCGGTCTGTACGCTGGCAAATCATATCCATAGCTCAGCCCATACGCTGGCAAATCATATCCATAGCTCGGCTTGTACGCTGGCAAATCATATATATAGCACGACCCATATGCCGGAAAAACATATCCATAGCTCGGCCCGTACACCGGCAAAACATATCCATAGCATGACCCGTAAGCCGGCAAACATATAAAAATCTCGGCCCGTAGGCCGATTTTCCATTAGAAAAATCCATATCTTTATCATATTCTCAGAGAACAGTATTTCATAATAATTTCCACTTATGCCACTTGAAACAGGTTTTTCATATATTTAACATACCATCATTTTCAGTAGTATTTCCCAAATATAAATCATATATAAATATATTTATTTTCCTGAAATCAGATGTTGTAATAACATACATACATTTTCATAAAATAACTAGCTTAGTTTATCTCATTACTTGAGTCCTGAAAAGCCCCTAAAACAAATAACCCCGCACCCGCAGGGTTCCCCGTTCAACACCCTGAAAACAACATTGACCAGAACTAAAGCTCAGTATTTTTACGCATACTACACTTTCTACAATTATAAAAAAGCCAAATACTGAGTAGAAAGCCTTACCTTAGATTTGGGATGGTTTCCAACTCAGCCCCACCGACGATCTGCACTGGAAGACTTGTAGAGAACTTTCCCAAGAGCGTCGTGGTGGCCTCAGATTGTCGATCTGGGGACTAATGGGGCCGAAATAGAAGAGAGAGAGAGAGGGGAGAGACCGTAGAAGGAAAAAAGAGAGGGTTTTGGTGAATTTTCTGCGTAAGAAAATGAGTTTAGCACTATTTATACTGTGGGATTCGTCGACGAGCCACGTCACCTCGTCGACGAGTCTTGTAGAAATTTCATCGACAAACCTGAACCCTTGTCGCGAATTTCAGACTTCCAAAATCCTCTCTCGGTATCTTCTCGTTGACAAGATGGAACTTCGTCGACGAGATCCTGAAGAACCCTCATTGACGAAACCCCTGTGTTCGTTGACGAGCCTGAAAAGTTTCTTGGGATTATCCCATCCAAAATGCAACGTCGTCAACGAACGCGAAGTCGGCAGCCTCCTTCTGTTGCTGTTTCCATTTTCCTTTCTTTTTATTATTTAAATACCACTATTCTTCAGGTCGTTGCATTCTCTCCTCCTTATAAAATTTCGTCCTCGAAATTTATCGTTCATATAACTCATCATCTTTTAAAGGAAAAACGGTCTACTTATTTTATTACTTACCCTCACTTATGGAGGATGAATATTGTGGTTACATTCCGAGTCTTGGGAGATTACATATACAAAATAAAATTCTCCCAAAACTAAAATGCCACTTACTAACTAAACTTTTTAAATGTACCTGCAAAAGAAATACTATCTAACTACTTATATTTTACCCGTTTAGACTTTTTGGAATAGGTGTGGATACTTCTACTTTATCTGTTTCTCGGATTCCCAAGAAGCCTCTTCAACTGTATGATTCCTCCACAAAACTTTTACTTGAGGAATCTCCTTGTTACGCAACTCCTGCACTTTTCTATCCAGAATCTGTACTGGTACCTCCTCGTACACTAGTGAATCACTGAACTCTAATTCACCATAACTAATGTTATGAGAAGGATCTGGGACGTATTTTCTCAACATAGACACATGGAATACGTCGTGGATCTTGGACAACATAGGTGGCAAAGCTAGCCTATAGGCAACCAGCCCCACTTTATATAGAATCTCAAATGGACCGATAAACCTAAGACTAAGTTTACCCTTCTTGCCGAACCTCATAAACCCTTTCAACGGAGCTATCTTCAAAAACATATGATTACCCACATCAAATTCCAAATTCCTACGGTGATTATCAGCATAACTTTCCTGTCGGCTCTGAGCTGTACTGATAATATCTTTGACAAGTCGAACTTTATCACACGCTTGTTATACTAGCTTTGGCCCCACTACTCGCCGCTCACCCACTTCATCCCAAAACAAAGGAGAACTGCATCTCCTACCATATAGAGCCTCAAATGGTGTCATGCCAATGCTGGTCTGATAACTGTTATTATACGCAAACTCTACCAACGACATGAACTGAGTCCAACTACCTCCAAAATCCAATACGCATGCTCAGAGCGTATCCTCCAATATATGTATCGTCCTCTCAGTCTACCCATCCTACTGAGGATGGAATGCCGTGCTAAACGATATCTGAGACCCTAGTGCTTCCTGCAAGCTCCTCCAAAAACGTGACGTAAAACGTGAGTCTCAATCTAACACAATCGATACTAGAACCCCATAAGAACGAACTATCTCTTGAGTATAAGTCTTCGCCAAACAGTTAAGGGAGTAGCTGATCTTGATAGGTAAAAAGTGGGCGGTCTTAGTTAAACGGTCAACAATCACCCATATGACATTCTGGCTATGCAACACTGTCGGCAGTCCTGACACAAAAGCTATATATATATGATCCCACTTCCACTTTAGGATAAATAACGGCTGCAACTAACCTGTCGGTCTCTGGTGCTTAGCTTTTACCTACTGGCACGTCAAACACTGCGCTACATACTCGACAATCTCTCTCTTCATACCACTCCACCAGTACGATTCTCGTAGATCCCTGTACATCTTCGTACTACCAAGATGAACTGTATACAAAGATTTGTGAGCCTCCTCTAGAATGGTCCTCTTAATATCCACATCGGCAAGACACATAATCTGGAACGGAACCACAAAGTTCCATCATCTGCAACACTAAATTCCTGCCCCTGACCACTCTGCACTTTGTCCATCACCTCTGCTAATTTTGGGTCTTCTTTCTAAGCAGCTTTAATTCGAGTAGGCTGCACTACTAAACTGGCAATCTGAGCCTAAGAACCACTCTCAACTAATTCGATGCCGAGTCTCTCCAGATCCATCATGATTGGATACTAGGTCTCCATAGTCACCAATACTGATTCACTGGACTTTCTGCTCAATGCATCAGCTACCACGTTTGCTTTCTCTGGGTCATAACTAATGGAACAATCAAAATCCTTAATTAGATCCAACCACCTTCTTTGCCTCATATTTAGTTCATTTTGAGTGAAAAAGTACTTCAAACTTTTATGGTCGGAAAAGATTTCACATGGCTTGCCATACAGGTAATGCCTCAAAATCTTTAATGCGTGTACAACTACAACCAATTCAAGATCATGGATAGGGTAGTTCTTCTCATATTCTTTTAACTTCCTGGATGCATATGCCACCACCCTACAACGCTGCATCAATACACAGCCAAGTCCATTCAAGGACGCATCATTGTAAATGACATACCCCTCACCCCCTGACGGGATGACCAATACTGGTGTTGTGACTAATCTTTGCTTCAATTCTTGGAAACTCTGTTCACAGCTATCGTCCCATTCAAATCTAACATTATTCTTAGTTAATTGTGTCAAAGGCCTCGATAACGCCGAAAATCTCTTTACAAAATGACGTAATACCCAGCTAGCCCCAAGAAACTCTTAATCTCCTGGACATTCCTCGGTCTAGCCCAATTCACTATGACCTCAACCTTACTAGGATCCACAGAAATACCGTCTCCAAATACAACATGCCCTAAGAACACGGCCTTCTCAAGTTAGAATTCACATTTACTAAACTTGGCGTACAACTTCTTTTCCCGAAGTGTCTGTAGAACCTGCCTCAAGTGCATCTCATGCTCCTTATAACTCTTCAAATAGACCAGTACATCATCAATAAAAACAACAACAAATAGGTCTAGGTATTGATGGAAGACTTTGTTCATCAAGTCCATAAATACCGTAGGAGCATTCATCAAACCAAACGGCATAACAAGGAACTTGTAATGCCCGTACCTGGTCCTGAAGGCCGTCTTCGAGACGTCTTCTGCTTTCACTTTTACTTGATGATAGCCAGATCTGAGGTCAATCTTCGAATACACCCGTGTACCCTGGAGTTGGTCAAACAAATCATTTATACGAGGTAGAGGATATTTGTTCTTGATTGTTACTTTATTAATCTCCTTATAAAATATACACATCCTCATAGACCCGTCTTTCTTCTTCTCAAATAGAACTAGAGCTCCCCATGGGAATACACTGGGTCGTATGAAGCCTTTATTGAACAAATCTTGCAACTGATTCTTCAATTCTGCCAATTCTGCTGGTGTCATTCGATAAGGTACTTTTGAAATCGATGTTGTACTTGGAAGTAGATCAATAGGGAAATCTACCTCATGATCTGGTGGCAAGCCTAATAACTCATCTAGGAAATCATCTGTAAATTCTTTTACTATAGGCGTGCTAGCAAGTTTCATTTCGTTCTCTAACCTCTCCTTTACAATAGCCACAGACCCTGGAAACCACTTATTAGTAGTCTTCTCGCCTAAATAGCTAAAATTAGCTGAGGCGGGGATTGCACTCGTGACCCTATGAATTTGAATTCTGCCTATCCCGAAGGTCTGAATATCACTTCCTGTGAATGGCAATCTATGCTGGCAAAATTAGCTGCTAGCCAATCCATGCCGAAGATCATATCGAATCCATGCTTATCTACCACTATCAGATCAGCAAACAGAATATCAACTGAGCAATGCCGGAGCACCCTACTACACCTCATTGCCAACCCAGTTAGTATAGATGCCAATAGTTCAATATTCAACAACTTTGTTTCTCCCTCATATAGTCTAGTGCATCCCAAGGACACAAATGAGTGTGTAGATCCTGAATCAAACAATGCAATAACTTTAAAAGAAAACATAATAACCATACCTGTCACCATGTCACCTGCCGTCTCAGCCTCACCCGGCGTCGGAGTAAACACCCTAGCTGAAGCTATATTCCTCTGCTGGCCCCCACGTGACACCTGATAACCTCCCCAGTATGGTCTGGGAGATGAAACTACATTTGGTGGGGTATGGTAGTCTCACACCATGTGCCCCAGTCTACTGCAGCGGTAGCAGACAACTCCACCTACTCGACACTCTCCCTAATGTCTCCTTCCACAAGTTTGACAGACTGGAGGACCCTGCACTGCCTGAACCTCAGGTCCTCCAGTCTCCTATCTCCGTCCTTTGCCATGGTTTCCTCTCCTCCATTAACCCGGTCTATGAACCTGCTGATAACCTATAGACGCAGACCTCTTCCTCCATCCTTGATCCTCTACATCCGGCCACTCACCAACCTCTGCCAAGGCTGCTCTATCAACTAGCTCAGCAAAATCCTAGATTTGTAGCACCACCACTTGCTTGAATATACTTCGCCTCAAGCCTCTCTCAAACTACCTCACTTTTTTCGCCTCATCAGGGACAATATACGGCGCGAAACAAGAGAGCTCGATGAAATGCGTTGCATACTACTGGATGGATAGTTGTCCCTGCTTCAGACTTAGGAACTCTTCCACCTTAGCCTCCCTGACAGTAGGTGGAAAATATCTATCGAAGAACAATTCCTTAAACTGGTTCCATGTCATGGTTATCAGAGTCGCCCTCTACTGCTGCAGCAGTCTCACCGTAGTCCACCACCTCTCGGCCTATTCCGTCAGTCTATAGGTGGCAAATAGGACCCTTTGTTCCTCAGTACACTGCAACACAACCAAAACTTTCTCGGTCTTCTACATCCAGTTCTTAGCGGCTGCAGGATCAACTCCCCCTGAGAACGCCTGAGGATTCATCTTCGTAAACTTCTCGATAATGCATCCATGGCCAACCGACGGACCACCCTGCTTCGTAGAGCTCCTAGCGATCTCAGCCATAACTGGCTGAGCCACGCTACGTAATACTGCGTTAGAGTCCATCCCAGCTACACCTGATGGCCTTGCTCCATCACTGCCACTCGCGTGGGCACTCTTTCCTCCGGGATCCATCCTGAAAACAATAAACGCAACTTAGAAACCATATCCTTATAATTTACCCATCTAACCTAACCTTTTATTCAAACATTCCCAACTTATTTCTAACCCCAGTCCTACATTCTAGGAACACAACCTGACAATAGCTTACTATGGTTTTCCTGAATTTGTCACCCTAGGAAAAACACAGAAACTACCATGGAAGCCCTATCTCCAGATTGTAGAACAAAACCTCAAATCATTTCCTATTCTCTGGTATTGTTTCTGTTGCATTCTCAAGTCTACAGAACCTAACAACCTAGGTTCTGATACCAAACTGTGACGACCTGCTTAATTTCCATAGATTTTTTTTTTCATAATATAATAAAAACCAATATCATAAAACTTAGCAGATTATAATCCACCTAGATCCGTGGGTACTAGGGATAAAATAGAACACATAACGGAATCTTAAGCAGCAAGAAACATACAATCATAATATCATAAATACTGAACCATCCATCATAATACCAGAGTTACTACATCCACTGTATTTAAGTATATACATCCCAAAAAGAAAGACCTAGGGACATTTCTCACAAAAAATCCAACTATCCCCACCAAAATTTACCCTACAGAGAGGGCAGATCAACAGAACTATATCAGCGGAGCTTTACTCGCTCTCTTATCTGCGATTCCTGAAATGTTTATAAAATTTTGGGGTGGGACACCTCTTAGTAAGGGAAATAAACTAACACTAGTGTGTGGAAACATGAGCATTTCTGTGATGTATATATATAATCATGAACATAACCAATAAAACTATATATATATATATATATATATATATTTCTAGGAAAACATGTATAATCATAACATGATAGAACATAATGGTTTCCATAGCATATATTCATCTCATATAAATAATAATACAAAAACATTCCTAGTAGTTTAGCTGGTTGTTGTCATGTATTACCACCACATGACTGGGTTGTGTGGCCCGAAGGCAGGACCTGACAATGGTTGGCCAACCACTGTCAAGTCAAAAGTACAGTCTGTAAGTCTGATGGGTCTGCCAGAACTGGTCCATACACTAGGGGCGTTCACACACTTCTTAAAAACCACTTCGACCATCCAATATCACACCACTCTGTACAGCAGCGTTAACACAAATATCATGATAAATCATGAACACATAGCATCGGTACAATGCAAATGTTAGCCTAGACCAAGCCAACTAGGTTCTGATAACATATAGCATATACTAAAACTGTGATACATAGATATTTCATACTATTAATTATCAAATCAATCATATTATTTTGCATATATAAGTTTATCATGAAAATCGTCGGCCCGTATGCCGATATTTCACATTTTACCATAGTTCGGCCCATACACCGAAAAATCATATCCATAGCTCAGCCCGTACACTGGCAAATCATACCCATAGCTCGGCCTGTACGCCGGTAAATCATATACATAGCATGGCCTATATGCTGGCAAAACATATCCATAGCGCAGTCCGTACGCCGAAAAATCATATCCATGGCACGGCCCGTACGCTAACAAACATATAAAAATCTTGGCCCGTACGCCGGTTTTCCATTATAAAAATCTGTATCTTTATCATATTCTTAAGAAACAGTATTTCATAATAATTTCCACTCATGCCACACGAAACAGGTTTTTCATATATTTAACATACCATCATTTTCAACAGTATTTCCCAAATATAAATCATATATAAATATATTTATTTTCCTGAAATCAAATGTTGTAATAACATACATACATTTTTCATAAAACAACTAGTTTAGTTTATCCCCTTACTTGAGTCCTGAAAAGCCCCTAAAACAAACAGCCCCGCACCCGCAGGGTTCCCCGTTCAATACCTTGAAAAAAACATTCCCCAAAACTAAAGCTCAGTATTTCTACGCGTACTACACTTTCAATAATTTTCAAAAATCCAAATACTGAGTAGAAAGCCTTACCCTAGATTTGGGATGGTTTCCAACTCAGTCCCACTGATGATCCACTCCGGCAAACTTGCAGAGTACTTTCTCAAAAGCATCGTGGTGGCCTTAAATCGTCAATCCGGCAACTAATGGGGCCAAAATAGAAGAGAGAGAGGGGAGAGACCGTAGAGAGAGAAAAGAGAGGGTTTTAGTGAATTTCCTGTGCAAGAAAGTGAGTTTAACACTACTTATACTACGTGATTTGTCGACGAGCCACATCACCTCATCGATGAGTCCTATAGAAATTTCATCGATGAACCTATACCCTCGTCGACAAATTTTAGACTTCCAAAAATCCTCTCTCGATATCTTCTCGTCGACGAGAAGGAACTTCGTCAACAAGATCCCGAAGAACCCTCGTCGACGAAACCCCTGTGTTCGTCGACGAGGCCCAAAAAATTTCTTGGGATTATCTCATCCAAAATGCAATGTCATCAACAAATGCTTCGCGTTCGCCAACGAAGTTGGCTGCCTCCTTCTGTTCTTGTTTCTATTTTCCTTTATTTTTATTATTTAAATACCAATATTGTTCGGGTCGTTACATGTAACGACCTGAAAATTCATACCATATTTTAAAAAATATATATATAAACTATAAATTACCTTATTTTGATACCCCTGTAATGACTACTGAAATACACCTATGTAGCGGAAAACATAAAATTGTACAATCATATACACAGCCAGAATTCAGTATCTCTTCAAAATACACATACATAATTACACATCATCCAAGTATCTTGTAACCAAAAACTCCTGAATGCTACTAAAAAATACACATCATCCTAGTATCTTCTACCCAAAAACTCCTGAATGCTACTAAAAAATACAACCCCCAACACTTACCCTACAGACAGGGTAGTGTAGACGACCTCTCTACCTACGAGTCTGATCTACTCGTCTAGTTGGATCACCTGAAAAATGTTAATTTACTGGGATGAAACAACGCTCAGTAAGAAGAAATATACTATTACTAGTGTGTGACAACTGAGTTTACATAAATAACTACTGATAAATAACTAAATTGAAATACCATGTAAAATATAATATTGTGTAACTCACACCTATGTGGCTTAAAATGCATTTGTAATATATGAGTTTTCTATTTAATCATACTGTTGGTATTATAATATATCTGCTGCTATTCTATAAATTTGTATATATATATATATATAACTATGAAAACTACCTTGGAAATCTATATGTCATGATTTAACCCCTCATGATAAGGTTGTGCGGCCCGTAGGCGGGACTTAACTCTGGTTGACCCACTAGGATAAGTCAACTGATACTCTACCAATCCTTAGTCCAGCCTTACTGCAATCCCTCCAAAGGGTTGGTACTAGCATCTACCTCATCAAACTAGCCTCCTCAACCTATACTTCTGCGGAGCCTACAATCCCTCCATAGGCACGGTTGACGGAAATCCACACACTATCTGAGATATGTGGTTGCACTCTGATCTGATATAGCTACGGTGCCGTGCTTTGCTAACTAAATTTGACAGAAATAATTAATCTGACTAAAATATTTCATTAGGATTTGATACGATATAATACTGATATCATGATTCCAAAATAACTATAACATTCTAAATTTGATCTGTAAATACTGTAATATCTTACTGAAATAACTGTATATCTGATCTGTATTATCTAACTGAATAAACTGTAATATCTGAGTGTTATGATTTTGTAATTTTGGAAATCATGGTATTCTATAAATACTGTAAAATATATGTCTGTATAATATCTGTTTGTAAAATGTTTGTCTGTAAAATATCTGTTTGTATAATATCTGTCAACAAAATATCTGTCTGTATAATATTTGTTTGTATATATACAATGTAATTTATAATTCTGTAAAATTTGGTAAAACATATTTCTGAGCCAAAAATACTATAAATCATGGTATTCTAAAAAACTGTATAAACTTAGTACTGAACAAAATATCTACTCATGCCACACAATTAATAAAACTCATGTTCTGAAATCTATAAAACTGTTTAATTGATACCCTGTATCTTAATAAACAAATATTATAATTTACTGATAAAATTTTTGAATTTACTAGCATAGCATATTTCCCTTACCTGGCAAACTAAGGTCGTCTGCTAACTTACTAACTTACACTCATGGCATTCATAATTTCATAATCCTGAAATTATAGACACACACACACACACACACATACACAGATATATATATATACCTGTCAATCAACTGAATTTCCTAGGCTAGTTTCATACTCCAGTTCTTAAATAATAAACTATTTATCATTTACCTAGGCCCTTGAGGAAAAACACCCACTGAAAACCTAACCTGCCTGTCGTGTATACGCCAACCTTGAATTATACCAAAATCCCAATTTCTTAATTTAACCTCAGAAATACATTCACATCTAAGCTTATACCTTTAATAATTAAATAATCAACCCAAAACACTCAAATAACACCTTTACCTTAGTTTTGGGATGGTGCCCTAAAATCCCCAAATTGAAATTCTACTCTGCCCACATTGCAGAGAATCTTCCCAGGAACCCCGTGGTGGTTCCTGATCATCGAAATGAGGCTTTTTGGAGTAGAAATTGTAGAGAGAAGGGAGAGGGGTCGTGGTTATGAAGAGGGAGAGAGAGAGAGAGTAATTTGATTTTATTTCATAAAATAAGCTCTCGGTTCTCTATAAGTTTCAACACTAGCTAGAAAACCGTCATCGATTTTCTGTGCTTCTTAGAAAACAGTCGCCTGTTTTCTATTAACCGGCTCAAAGATTTACCATTTTACCTTTATTTTGGCAGCGATAACTTCCCAAAACCGTCGCCGATTTTCTAGCTCCTTTAGAAAACCGTCTTCGATTTTCTACTACCTTAGCCAAAAATCCCTTTTTTCTAATTTCTTTCATTATTATAATTTTCGGGTCACTACATTCTCCCCTCCTTATAAAATTTCGTCATCGAAATTTACTATCTGTGCTATACACCATCCCTTGAGGAAAAATTGGCTACTTATTTTATTACTTATCCTCACTTATGGCGGAGGAAAACCGTGGTTACATATATGGTTCTAGGAGATTACAAATATATACATAAAAGAAAATTCTCCCAAAACTCAAAATACTACCTATCCTATACCCTAATATACAACTTGTACATACATTATTCAGCTCTGCACAAAATAAAACCAAACTACATAAGCTGAATTTACTTTACCTGAATCGCTATTGTTCTTTCTGTCTAATATTGGTCCCCACTGAACAGATGTGGGTATCTCTGTCGTATCTCCTCCTCTAACTCCCACGAGAGCTCCTCCACCGCATAATTTCTCCATCGGACTTTTACTAGTGGAATTCTTTTAGTACGCAACTCTTGTTCTTTTCTATCTAAGATCTGCACTTGTGTTTCTTCAAATGCTAGGGTATTCCTGAGCTCTATCCCCTCGTAGCTGATCACATGGGAGGGATCCAACATGTATTTCCTCAACATAGAAACATGAAATACGTCATGTATTCTAGATAACGTTGGTGGTAAAGCTAGCTTGTAGGCAACTGGATCCACTCTTTCTAGTATCTCGAATGGGCCAATAAACCTAGGGCTCAGCTAATCCTTCCTCCCAAATCTCATAGCCCCTCTCAACGGTGCTAATTTCAAAAACACTTGATCTTCCACATCAAATTCCAGTTTTCAGAAGCGAGTATCTGTGTAGCTTTTCTATTAACTCTGAGTTGCACTGATTTTGTATTTAATTAATAAGACTTTTTCGTATGCCTGCTACACTAACTTTGGTCCCAAAACTCGCCTCTCACCCATTTCATCCCAGTATAGTGGAGAACGCACCTCATACCATACAATGCCTCATAAGGTGTCATTCCAATGCTGACCTGATAGCTGTTACTATACGCAAACTCAACCAGCGGCATATACTGGGTCCAACTACCCTCGAAATCCAGTACACATTCTCAAAGCATATCCTCAAGTACCTGAATCGTCCTCTCTATCTACCCATCTGTCTGAGGATGAAATGTCGTGCTGAATGATAACTGAGACCCCAAAGCTTCCTGCAAGCTCCTCCAAAACCATGATGTGAAACGTGGGTCTCGATTTGAAACTATAGATATTGGCACTCCATGAGGTCGAACTATATCCTGCATATATATCTCTGCCAGTTTGTTTATAGGGTAGCTGACTTTAATAGGTAGAAAATGGGTAGTCTTCATCAGCCAGTCTACAATTACCCAGTTAGCGTTCTGGCCACGTAGCGTTGGTGGTAATCCTATAACAAAGTCCATGGATATATGGTCCCACTTCTACTTAGGGATGTAGAGTGGATGCAATTGTCCTGTTGGCCTCTAGTGCTCAGCCTTTACTTGCTAACATGTCAAACACTGCTCCATGAATTCTGCTATCTCTCTTTTTATGCCACTCCACCAGAAAGATTCTCAGAGATCCCGATACATTTTAGTATTTCCAGGATGAACTATGTACATGGATTAGTGAGCTTCCTCCAAAATAGCCTTCTTAATCCCAGCATCCACAGGAACTCACACTCTGGTATGGAACCGTAGGGCACCGTCATCTAATATACTGAACTCCTCCCCCTGATCGTCCTGCACTTTCTCTATCAATTCTACCAACTCTGCGTCATTTCTCTAGGCAGCTTTAATTTTTTCTTGCAAGGTAGGAAAAAAATGCTTGATGACCACCCTCTACTAATTCTACACTGAGCCTCTCCAGGTCCATCTGAATCGGATGCTGAATCTCCACTGCTGACAATGCTACTCCCACTGAATTTCGGCTCAATGCATCAGCCACCATATTTGCTTTCCCTAGATGGAAGTTGATCGTACAATCATAACCTTTAATGAGCTCTAGCCATCTCCTTTGCCTCATATTCAAATCTTTTTGGGTGAAGAAACACAAAATGCCGGTAATACCTTGCCAGACCCAGAAAGCTCTTGACCTCCTGAACATTCACTGGTCTCACCCAACTCACTACTGCTTCTATTTTGCTCGAGTCAACTGATATGTCGTCCCTAGAGATCACATGCTTAAGGAAAGTAACTAGCCTCAGCCAGAATTCACATTTTTTAAATTTTGCATATAAGTTATTTTCCCTTAACACCTGCAATACCAGCCTTAGATGATTCTTGTGCTCCTCAAAACTCTTCGAGTAGACCAGTATATCATCAATAAATACCACAACGAACTGATCTAAGTACTGATGGAACATCCGATTCATTAGATCCATAAACACTGTTGGTGCATTAGTCAATCCGAATGACATTACTATGAACTCGTAATGCCTATACCTAGTTCAGAAAACTGTCTTCAAAATATCCTCTACTTTAACTTTTACCTGGTGGTAACTTGATCGAAGGTCAATTTTGGAGTAGACCTAGGTCCCCTGGAGCTGATCAAATAGATCATCAATTTTGAGAAGAGGGTATTTATTTTTGACTATCAATTTATTTATTTCTCTATAATCTATGCACATCCTCATAGTCCTATCTTTCTTTTTCACAAATAGGACTGGTGCTCCCCAAGGCAACACACTAGGCCTGATAAATCCTTTATCCATCAACTCCTACAACTGGTCTTTCAATTCTTTCAGTTCAGCTGGATCCATTCTGTACAACACTTTAGATACTGGTGCTAACCTTGGTAATAGACCCACAATAAATTCAATCTCTCAATCTAGTGGTAAGCCAGGTAATTCCTCTGGAAAGACATCTGGAAATTCTCCTAATACTGGAATATCATCCTGTTTCAACTCTTCTTCTGGAATTTCCTTTATATATGCAATATAACCCTGGCAACCACCTTGAAGTAGCTTTCTTGCTTGAATTGCCGACACTAACTATTGTGAGGCGTGCACACGTGAACCCATAAATCTAAATTCTTGCTCATATTGAGGTCTAAAAATCACTTCTTTTCGATGACAATCTATGCTGGCATGATTAGCAGCCAACCAATCCATACCCAATATCACACCAAACCCTTGCATGTCTAGTACCACAAGATCGGCTGGTAATACTTTCTCCTGAATTTCCACTGGAAAATTTTTAAGTACCTTCCTACATCTCATTACTGATCCAATCGGTGTGGCTACTAACAATTCAACATCTAACTACTGTGCCTCAATTCCAGATAACTTAACATACCTCAACGAAATGAAATAATGAGTGGCACCTGTGTCAAACAAAACAACAACTTTATATGGTAAAGCAATAAGTGCACTTGTAACAAAGTCTTCAATAGCCTCAACATCTCCTGGCGGCAATGGATAAACCCTCCCTAATGTTGTTTTCCTCTACCGGCCTCCACGAGGCGCCTGGTATCCATCCCAGAATGGTCTATGAGCTGGTGCGTGAGTCAATAGTCCCTAACATGCCCAAGCTCTATAGCCAGGTCTTCCATAACAATAACAAACATTCTCTCCTTTTCTACACTCTCTCAAATGCCTTTGACCACATCTAGGACAAATAGGGTAAGTCTGCTCACCCTGAAACCCTCAGTGCTCTGTCATCTATCTCTGACCTCCACCGAACTAGTCTCCTCTCTATAGGCCCCGGTTGGAATCCGCCTAGAAACCCAGAGGCGTAGGCCTCTTCCTATGTCTCGGTACTCCTACATCTATCTGTTCACTCTCTTCTACTACTGTAGCCCTATCAACAAGTTCAGTGAAGTCCTGTATCTTTAGAACTGCCACTTGCTATTATATGTCTTGCCTCAAGCCCCTCTCGAACATACTGGAATTCTTAGCTTCATCTAGTACTATATATGGAGCAAAACGTGACAGCTCAATAAATTTTGCCACATACTATTGAACTGTCATCGGTCCCTAGGTCAAACTTAAAAACTCCTATACTTTAGCCTCTCTGACTATGGTAGGAAATTATCTATCGAAGAATATGTCTTTGAATCGAACTCAGGTCATAGGCACTGGTATGGGTCTCTGCTTGTCCAGTAATCTAGTTGCCGTCCACAATCTCTCAATCTCTCCTATCAACTTATACGTGGCATAGAAGACCTTCTGCTCGTCGGTGCAATGAAGCACCGCCAGTACTTTCTCAATCTCCTGCATCTAGTTCTCAGCAACTGCAGGATCAGCTGCTCCTGAGAATGCTGGAGGATTTATTTTCGTGAACTTCTCTATGGTACATTCCTGGGCTGCAGATGGGCCTCCTTACTCCCTGGAGCTCTGTGCAATCTCAGTCATGACTTGCTGTGCTACATTTCGTAAAACAACATTTGAGTCTTCGCTGCTTATATTAGAAGGCCCTACTCCATCATCACTGCTAGCGTGAGCACTACTACCTCTAGGGTCCATCCTGTAATAATAACAAATTATTCTGAGAATCTGATCCTCATAATACTAATCTAACTAAAAGATTCCCCTATTCCTCCTATCAGTAATTTAAGGTCTAGTCCTATTGTATAGAAAAGGAAACCGACGATAGTTTACTATAATTTTCCTGAAATCGTCACCCCGAGAAAAACACAAAAACCACCCCAAAGTTCCTGCTTCTAGATTGTAGAACATAAACCTAAATTCTAATCCTAGTTCCCAACATTAACTCACTGATATTCTGTTATATCCTTCTCAAAATTCCATCCCTATATTCTGGTATTGTTTTCCACTGCACTCTAAAGTCTACAGAACCTAGCAACCTAGGCTTTGATACCAAATTGTAACAACCTGAAAATTCATACCATTTTTTTAAATATAAGCTGTAAATTACCTTACTCTGATACCCCTGTAATGACTACTAAAATACACCTATGTAGCGGAAAACATAAAACTGTACAACCATATACACAATACCAGAATTCAGTATCTCTCCAATATATACATACATAATTACACATCATTCTAGTATCTTCTACCCAAAAACTCCTGAATGCTACTAAAAAATATAACCCCCTGATAACACTTACCCTATAAACAGGGTAGTGTAGACGACCTCTCTACCTGCGAGCCCGATCTATTCGTCTAACTAGATCACCTGAAAAATATTAATTTATTGGGATGAGACAACACTCAGTATGAAGAAATATGCTATTACTAGTGTGTGGCAACTGAGTTTACTTAAATAACTACTGATAAATAACTGAACTAAAATACCATGTAAAATATAATAATGTGTAACTCACACCTATGTGGCTTAAAATGCATCTGTAACATCTGAGTTTTCTATTTAATCATACTGCTAGTATTATAATATATCTGTTGTTATTCTGTAAATCTATATATATATATATATATATATATATAAAACTGTGAAAACTACCTTGAAAATTTTGCATGTCATGATTTAAGCTCTCATGACAGTGTTGTGCGGCCTGTAGACGGGACTTAATTCTGGTTGGCTCATCAAGATAAGTCAATTGATACTCTACCAATCCTCAGTCCGGCCTTACTGCAATCTCTCCAAAGGCTCGGTACTGGCATCTACCTTGTCAAACCAGCCTCCTCAACCCAAACTTCTGAGGAGCCTGCAATCCCTCTATAGGCACAGTTGATGGAAATCACACACTATCTGAGATATGTGGTTGCACTCTGATTTGAAATAGCTATGGTATCGTGCTTTGCTGACAAAAATATTTCATCAGGGTCTGATACTATATAATACTGATATAAAATTATCTTAGTATTTCATCATGATTCCAACATAACCATAACACTATAAATCTAATCTGTAAATACTATAATATCTGACTGAAATAATTGTATATCTGATCTGTATTATTTGACTGAATAAATTGTAATATCTGAATGTTATGGTTTTGTAATTTTGGAAATCACGGTATTCTGTAAATACTGTAAAATACTTATCTGTAAAATATCTCTTTGTATAATATATGTCTATAAAATATTTGTCTGTATAATATCTATTTGTATATATACACTGTAATTTATAATTTTGTAAAATCTGGTAAAACATATTTTTGTGCCAAAAATACTGTAAATCATGGTATTCTAAAAAACTGTATAAATTCAGTACTAAAAAAAATATCTACTCAAGCCATATAATTAATAAAACTCATGTTCTGAAATCTATAAAACTGTTTAATTGATACCCTGTATCTTAATAAACAAATACTATAATTTACTGATAAAATTTATGAATTTACTAGCATAGCATCTTCCCCTTACCTGGCAAACTAAACTTGTCTACTAACTTGCTAACTTACGCCCATGACGTTCATAATTTCATAATCCTAAAATTATACACACACACACACACACACACACACACAGATATATATATATATATATATATATATATATATATATATCCCTGTCCATCAACTGAATTTCCTAGCCTGGTTTCATACTCTAGTTCCTGAATTATAAACTAATTATTATTTACCTCGGTCCCTAAGGAAAAACACCCACTGAAAACCTAGCCTGCTTGCCGTGTATACGCCAACCCTGAATTATACTAAAATCCCAATTTCTCAATTTAACCTTGGAAATACATTCACATCTAAGCTTATACCTTCAATAATTAAATAATCAACCCAAAACACTCAAATAACACCTTTACCTTAGTTTTGGGATGGCGCCCCAAAATCCCCAAATTGAAATTCTACTCCACCTACGTTGCAGAGAATCTTCCCAGGAACCCCATGGTGGTACCTGATCGTCGAAATGAGGCTTATTGAAGTAAAATTGTAGAGATAAGGGAGAGGGGTTGTGGTTCTAAAGAAGGAGAGAGAGAGAGAGAGAGAGAGAGAGAGAGAGAGAGAGAGAGAGAGAGAGAGAGAGAGAGAGAGAGAGAGAGAGAGTAATTTGATTTTATTTCATAAAATAAGCTCTCGGTTCTTTATAAGTTTTTGCACTAGCCAGAAAATCGTTGCCAGTTTTCCATGCTTCTCAAAAACCGTCGCCAGTTTTCTATTAACCGACTTAAAGATTTACCATTTTACCTTTACCTGGCCACGGTAAATTCCCAAAATCGTCACTGGTTTTTTGGCTCCTTCAAAAAACCGTCGCCGATTTTCTACTGCCTTAGCCAAAAATCCTTTTTTTCTAATTTCTTTCATTACTATATTTTTCAAGTTACTACATGGGGTTGACTATATGAATTCTTTTCTGCCAATTTATGCGATCATGGACCATTTCTTTTGACATATTCAGAGATATTAAATCCTTACTCACTATCTCCTCTAAAGTTATTTTAGGTCTATTCCTACCACTTCTACTGGCCCCCACAGTAACTAACTCACTCTTCCTCACTAGTGCACTATGCGGCCTATGTTGCATTTGTTCATACCATTTGAGTCATCTCTCCCTTATCTTATCTTCTATAGGAGCTACACCTGAGTTACCACGAATATGTTCATTCCTTAATTTATCTTTCAATGTTATACTACTCATCCATCTAAACATTCTCATCTTGACAACTTTTACTTTTTGGATATTATGTTTCTTCGTCACCCAACATTCTGAGCCATATAGTATAATTGGTTTTATAGCTGTCCTATAAAACTTCCTTTTCAATTTTAAGGGAATTTTATGATCACAGAGAACACTTGAAGCACTTTTCCATTTTACCCAACCTCCTTTAACTCTATGCATTACATCATTTTCAATTTCTCTTTCAGCTTGCATAATAGATCCAAGGTTTCGAAATCTATAAGTGCTACATATTTCTTCATCATCAAGTTTAACTTTGTCTCCAATATTCCTCTTATCATTACTAAAATTAAATTTATATTCTGCCATATTTCTTATCCTAAAGCCTCTACATTCCAAAGCTTCTCTCCATATTTCTAACTCAGCCTCTACTCTGTCCCTAATTTCATCAATTAATATAATATCATATGCAAACAACATACACCATGGAACCTCCTTTTGAATACTCTTAGTCAATTTGTTCATCACTAAAGAAATAGGATAAGGATTCAAAGCAGATTCTTGATGTACACCTATGGTGATCGAAAATTCTCTAGTTTCTCCATCTGTAATCCTTACACTAGTCATTCCTCCATTCATTTGAAATTTTCTTAGTTTTTATAATTGTATTAAATAAATTAGTTAACCATATAATTTTGTTATCACATAAGCATTTCCAAGCTTCAATTGGGATGTTATCTGGTTTTATAGCTTTCCCATTTTTCATCTTTTTTAGTGCAAACTTAACTTCGTTTACTCTAATTTTACGAATAAATATCATACTTTTAGTCTTTTCCTTATTTGACAATTCTAAGTTTAAGCCTTCTATTTGGTTTTCCTTAAACAACTTACTAAAGTAACTTCGCCATCTTTCTTTAATATCTTCATCCTTAACCAAGACAATATCATCCTCACCTTTTATACATTTTACATTTCCTAAGTCCTTACTCTTCTTTTCTCTAGCTTTAACAAGTTTAAATATATTTATTTCCCCTTATTTTGTATCTAATCTATCATATAAACTATTAAATGATCTTTAATTAGCTTCACTAATGGCCTTTTTTAACACCTTTTCTTTCCTCCTTATACTTTTCAAAGTTATCCTTATTTCTACATGTGATACCCCATGGAAGAAAGGCTTAAAAAGGATTCATCTTACTACCCATGTCAACAAGGTGCACCTTTCTTTTTAGGAGCCTTCCCATAAGAACTCCATGGTTAAGCGTACTTGGCTTGGAGTAATCTTGGGATGGGTGACCTTCTAGGAAGTTTTCTCAAGAAGTGTGTGAGTGAGGACAAAATACAATGAAAAGGATATGTGTTGGTCTATAGGACTAGTCATTAGTCTGATAAGGCTCGCCCCCTTGTTATTTGGGTCAGGTGGAGGAGGAGAGACGCAGTCCTCCCTGATAGACCCAGGTTGGGGCATTACAAAATGGTATCAGAGAGATTACCCAGCTAGAAGTGTGATGAGATTCAAATTACTTGGGTTTGGAAATGTGGGTTCACAACAAGAATGTTGCGTTCTGTAAGTGGGGGAGAATGTGATACCCCGTGGAAGAAAGGCTTAAAAAGGATTGATGTTACTACCTATATCAATAAGGTGCACCATTCTTTCTGGGAGCCTTCCCATAAGAACTCCATGGTTAAGCGTGCTTGGCTTGGAGTAATTTTGGGATGAGTGACCTTCTGGGAAGTTTTCTCAGGAAGTATGTGAGTGAGGACAAAACACACTGAAAAGGATGCGTGTTGGTCTGTGGGACCAGTCATTAGTCCAATAAGGCCTGCCCCTATTGTCTAGGCCAGGTGGAGGAGGAGATATGCAGTGCTCCTTGGCAGACCCAGGTTGGGGCACATGGGCAGTTGTTGACAGATTGACGAAGACTGCCCATTTCATTCCAGTTAGAGCTAGTTACTCTATGGATAAGCTAGCATAACTCTATGTTTAGGAGATAGTCAGAATGCATTGCATGCTCGTTTCCATCATTTCAGATCAAATCTGCGGTTCACTTCCTGGTTATGGAAAAGTGTGCAAGGAGCATTGGGTTCTCAACTCACTTTCAGTACTGCATTTCACTCGCAGACGGATGGATAGTCTAAACGAACCATTCAGATTCTCGAGGATATGCTACGTGCATGTGTATTAGATTTTGGGGGTAGTTGGATTCGATATATGCCGTTGGTTGAGTTTGCATACAATAACAGTCACCAGGCCAGCATTAGAATGACATCATATGAGGCTTTGTATGGTCGCCGGTGCTGATCTCCGTTGTACTGGGATGAAGTAGGCAAGCAACAGATTTTGGGGCCAGAACTTGTTTAGCAGGCCTCTACAAAAGGTCGAGCTTATTAGGGAAAGGATGAAAGCAACCCAGAGTTTGCAGAAGAGTTATGCGGACACTCGCCGATGGGAGCTAGAATTCGAGATAGGTGATACGATATTCTTGAGGATTGCTCCGATGAAAGGGGTAATGAGGTATGAAAAGAAAGGCAAGCTGAGCCCTAGATACATTGAGGTCGCTCGAGTTTCTAGAGAGGATTGGTTCAATGGAGTACAAGATAGCATTACCCCTAGCACTGTCTAGGATGCATGACGTGTTCCACGAGTCCATGTTGAGGAGGTACATTTTAGACCCCTCACATGTGATTAGTTATGAGTCATTGGAGATCAGGGATGCTTTGGCATATGAGGAGGTACCAGTTTAGATTCTGGATCGAAAAATACAGGAACTACGTACTAAGGATAAATCGTTAGTGAAGGTGCTGTAGCGAAATCATGCAGTTGAGGAGGCTTCTTGGGAGTTAGAAATGGAAACGCTAGAAGTACTTACAACTTTTCAGCGAGGTTTATCACTAGGTAGGTAGGTGTATGGTTTTGAGTATAGGTTATTTAGAGTAGGTTTTTTTATCTAGTTTGTTATTGGTTTTGTTTATGGATGGTCTTTGGGAAGAGATTTGTTATAGTTACTGTAATCTCCCAAGACATTGTATGTAACCATGGTATTCCTCCGCCATAAGTGAGAGTAGTTAATAAACTTGGGAGGGGGCTGTTATGTGGGTAGCTACCAACTCTTCTGTAGACAGGGATCGTGAGTTAGGGATGTGATCAGTAATAGTTAGGAAATTTCGAGGATGAAATTTATATAAGGAGGGGAGAATGTAATGCTCTAGAAAATTAATACGCATGGAAGTGTAAGAAAATAAATAAATAAATAAATAATTAATTAAATAATATAATATAATTATATATTAATATAATATAATATAATATAATAATCTAAAGTTATATTATATATATCAATCCTTCCTAAAGGAAGGATTGATTCTTATATAGAGAAGCCGCCGCCCCCCCTGAACATCTTCGTCTTCTCTCTCTCTCTCCTCGATTTCATCAGCCAATTGTGTGCTGATCGAAAAACGAAAGAGACCACTGAGTTCCATTCTTCACCACCGATATTTCTACCGAAGTGGATTTGTCGTAGGAGCGACATAGGCACCACTCCTGGGATAGAGTAAATCAATTTCCTTTCCTTAGTTTTTCCCTAAATCTTTAGTCAAATCGATGATCAAACACCACCACGGGGTCCTAGTCTCGATCGTCTTCATTTTAACCGGAGTGAATTTTCAATTTGGGTTTCGTAGACACCATTCCAAGGCTAGGGTAAGATTTAGGGAATTTAGCAAATTTGATATTTTTAGGAATTTAATTGTTTATTTGGAGTTTATAGGCTTAGGAAATATTAAATAGTTATTGAGAATTTTGTGAGCCTAGGAATATTAAGGAAATTATAATTTTGGGGTTGAGTTGATTTTATTAGGGATAATGTGATTTCAGGGTTTGGAGTTTTGAACACTCTAGGCGTGAGTTGGAATTTTTACTAGACTTTTCAAGATTCAGATAAGGGGATCAAGTTAAGTCAGGATTTTATTTAAATTTGAACTAATTAAACTATGTTGTATATATGTATATACCTTTTTCAAGATTATTTCGAAAACCAACTATTTGAAATCGATTTTACAAACCTAGGATATATGGTATGGTATTTTGAATAAAAACGAATGGTAGAAAGCTTGGTTGTTTATATGTTTATGTTTAAATGTTGGAATCGTGTGGCAGATGATTATTTGGTTGGATTTATTGTTTAACTGGATTTGAGACTGTTTGTGAAATATTGAAATTGTTTGCGAAATACTGGAACTGCTTGTGAATAATACAAGGATTTGATATGATGGTCGATGGCCAGGTTTTATATCATAGCCAGGGGCCAGGTTTTATTTGACGGCTGTGAGCCGGGTTTATTTGACGGCCGGGGGCTGGGTTTTTATTAAATGGCAGGTGTAAAACAAAATGATTTAAATTACAGTTTTTATTACTTAAATTGCATGATATGCTTTAGGAACCCTGGGGACCAATTGTTATGTGAGCACGGTAACGTTGCTAGTGATTGATTATTAGACCATGTGCACCCACACTGTTCTGGATACTTGTAGGGGGTTCAGTCAACTACCTACATGAGGTTGAAGTAAGGGTGTTAGACCTGCAGCTTGGCTGTAGATGCCTGCAGACGAACTCGCAGAGGATGATGTTTTGACTTTGTTTTGGGCTGATCACCTAGGCTTAATCTAGCCTTCGAGTCGCACAACCTGTGCCATGGGGGAAGTAAACGGCGTTAGTCACAGGGAGTTGTCTTATATGCATATCTGTTGGTTTATGTAAATAGTGTTAAATATTTACTGAACTGGTTTATATTGTGGGAAGGAAAAAGGGCATTTTCAACTGTGTAGAATAAGCATCTATTTAAATGTTATTTTTGGTTAAATGGAGAAATGATTATTTTCTGTATACACTAAAACTCATGTTGGCCACACACTGATATTAACTTAGTTTTCCCTTACTGATAAGTTGTCTCACCCCATCATACAAATAATCTTTTCAGGAAATCTCAGGGAACGTTTTTAGTAGGCTAGAGAGGCTAAGACGATTGTATAGTTTTTGTATGTGGTGGGTATAGTTTGAATTGGTTTTGGTATGAGTATAGTTCGTTGGTTTGTAATAAGGATTTTGGAAGCTTATGTACATATAAAGGTAGTATATAACTCTGGTAATGGATTTTGGAGATTGTATCTATTATTTTCGCTACATTTTATATGATGTGTTTGGTATCAAGTACACATATATCACTAAAGTAGCACCTCGAGCCCCACGTGGCGGGTTGGAGCGTTACACTACATTTTTGTTATGTTTTATATCAAATTCTTTTTGTCTTTATGTCTTTTTGTACATCTTTATCCCACCACCAACTTTCTTTGCTATTTGAGAATCTTCCTATTAATTCACTTAAAGTCACTTTTGCTATCTTTTTAATAAAGCTAACTAATCTACTCCAAAGAGTATTTGTATCTATCCCATCCTCTATAGTCCAATCCCCATCTTTGATAATTTTATCTTTAAATTTGATTATATTTTCTCATTTTAGGTTCCACCGCCTAGTTCTTTTATACTGATTTATTTTATCCTTTTTCTTCTAATTTTTAATACATATATCTAACACTAAGACTTTATATTGTATGGTTAGACTTTCAACTAGAATAACTTTACAATCCTTGCATAATAAACAATCTACCCACCTAGTTAAAAAAAAAATCTATTTAACTTCTATTTTGTCCATTTTTAAAGGATTTTTTTTTTTTTGTTTACTAAAGGAGGGCAGCACCTCCATTTATTTATTGATATACCCTCACTTTTGGTGGAGGAATACTGTGATTTATAAGACAAGCATTGAGATATTACAGATAAAAAAAAAAGATTAAAGGCCTCCTAAAAACGACACCAACAACCAACCAAAACAGAACTACAAATCCAAACAAAGTTAAATAAGAAACAAATCTAAACAGACCTATCAAAAATTAAACTAATAAAATAAACAAAAATAAAAAAATCTAAACCAACCGAACAGAAATCGAGAGGATGAACTAATGACGAAAGGAAGTGAAACTGTTGACCTTATTGGTCACACCCAGTTTTGATTATGAAAAATACTCTTAGTACTGATGTTTGTACTAAGACTTGCATGTAGGTTCACCTTGTGCGCGCTTTAGGACTGAAAGTCATATCATGATGGCGTGAGGTGTTCGTGCCGAAGAATGAAGATATAGGTATTGTATTTTGTATTCATTTAATTATTTCTTCGTTCTGAGATGTAATTTATTATGAACTGTGCGCGTGTATGGCTTGTAATAATTTGCATCATGCATGGTAGGTAGGTATGCTCAAAACGACCATAGTTGGACTTTAGGTGCCTACACAGACCCTAGGTCGCCAAACAAATGCACAAAGGTCCCCATTATTATCTTCATATCAGGGGAATTACAACTGGCTAAAACATGGACTTAAATTTAAAAGGTTGAGAGGGTTCGGTTACAACTAACTAAAACATGGACTTAAATTGAAAAGGTTGAGAGGGTTTGGGCGACTGAACCCAGGCCGTGTAAAACGGCTCAGACGACCGAACTGGTCAACTTGTTGACTCTGTGTTCGGGCACCCGACTCATTTTGAACGTATCTTCCTCGGGCACCCGAATGCATATTAGAGCACCTTTTCAACTACCCGGGCGACCGATCGCTTACGTTCAAAAGTGGGCTCGGGCGACCGAATTGCCCAGTTCGGTTAACCAAACTCAGCTTCGGGCATCCGAACCTCAAAAATTTGGCAACTGAGTTTAATTTAGACAACCGGACCTCAACTCGGGCACCCGAACCTCTTAAAATTGATTTCTTGACTGTGTCTGTTCGGGCACCCAAACCTCACGGGTTAAAATAATTTTTACTTGATTTTTAAATGGGGTAAACGGGGTTAATTTTCTTAATGGTCTTTTAGAAATTTCTAATTATACCCATTATATCCCCAACGGTCAAAAAATCCTCCTTGCCTATATATACCAGTTCATTTGTCTTAATTAGAGAGAGATTAGCAAACTTGATTAGAGCAAAAAATTCTCTCAACTCTCAAAACCCTAAAAGCCCTATATTAGCCAAATATTCTTTCAAGCACTCACATATTTCTCATTTGTGATTTCTCTAAGCATTGTGAGTATTTCAAGGCTATTGTGCTTAACCTACTTAGCTAGAACTCTCACTTGGATTATTTGTTTGATTGATTTTCTTTGAGAGTTTTGCATTAAGTTCTTCCACGGATTTCATTTGATAAATATTGTGTAGGAAGACTTTGAGGTTTTTGGTTCTTGCATTATTGTTGCAAGTTACCTAAACCTAGTTTTTGTGTGCAAAAATCTTTTATAAAAAGCTAGTCTTTCAAACAACTCCATTGTGCTCTATACATTGAAATATTCTATTGAGTTTGTTTGATTTATCTTGCTTAACATATTTGAAACCCTGATCTGATTTTGCAATATTCAAATATTGTGGTTCAAATCTTGCTTAGATATACACTCTAGATCTAAACTGAAAATATATATACGTGATTGAGTGTTTAGCACACATTAGAGCACTGAGCATATTTACATATCATTCGTGCTTGCAATATTGACTGAGCTATATTAGTGCACACATCTGGTTGTGTTGAAGTGCATTTCCGTGTACAATCAATTTAATACACATTGGTTGTATTCCAGGCATGAGCCTGAAGAGGGAGACTAACCCTGTGGAATAGTCTCGGATTGGCTTAAACCCGATTAGGAAAGCTAGGTTCGTCATCCTGTTAAGGCGTGTCGTTTGAGGTCAACCCCTTAAATTGACCTGGTTGTATAGGTGCCGCTTCACCTGTTTAAGTGAGCATGATAGTGGTAATCCATATGCTGGTGTGGCCAAGGGGTGGACGTAGGCACTATTGGCCGAACCTCGATAACATATCATGTGTGTTCTTTACATTTCCGCAATTTACATTTACTGCACGTGTATGTTTGTTTGATGGTTGCATAGACTGACCCTAGGCTAAATTACATTGTTGTTAAAATCTGAAGACCTAGGTAACATTTTTTAAATACCCAATTCACCCCCCTTTTGGGGTTGCACCATAACTATCAAAAACCCAACCTATCCATCCAAAGGATACCTTTCAAAGAACGTGGTAAAAGATGTTGTTCTTTGTAGATGACATTGTTTCCCATTTCTCCATCTCTAACAAGAAAATCAGCCGCACTATTGTCTTCCCTATATTGATGGATCACCATGAAGTTCACTCTTTCTAGTTCCTCCATGAGGTCCTCCCAAAAATCTCAAAGATACCACATGGTACATCTACCTTTCCGAATCCAATTAACAACAATTTGTGAGTCACTTTCAATAATCACATTAAAATAATGAAGTTGTTTGTATAGATGAATTCCTTCTAGAATTGCTTTTAATTTCGCACTATTGTTCGTACTATTGCCAAAATAGCTTGAAAAAGCCGCTCTCACCATGCCATGGCAGTCCCGAGTAATTCCTCCACCTCTTGAAGTACCCGGATTGCCCCTACAGCTCCCATCACAATTAAGTTTTATCCAACTTTTTTTTCTTTTTTCTTTTTCTTTTTTCAACTAAAAGAGGGCGGCACCTCCAATTATTTATTGATATACCCTCACTTTTGGCGGAGGAATACTGTGATTAGAAGACAAGCACTGGGAGAATACAGATAGAAAGAAATTTAAGGCCTTTCATAAACAACACCAACATCCAACCAAAATAGGACTACAAATCCAAACAAAGCTAACCAAGAAACATACAACCAATAAAACATCCCACACATCAAACCAAAAAAAGAAAAAATAAACCTATACCAATACCAAAAGGAAACCAACTAAACATACCCTATAAGTCGTACCCATCTTATCTAGTTTATACAAACCTTTGATCACTCTAGGAAGTTGACTACTATTTGTAAACAAACTATTCCTCCCCATAGCACCTTATCTAGCCAAAGCATCTGCCACTTTATTCCCATCTCTATACAAATGATTTATAGAAAAAGTGTACTCCCTCCAATAAACAAATAAGCTACTCCCAAAAATCCCACAAATACCACAAAGAGCATTTATTGGATCTTATCCAATTTACTCCAATATTCGAATCGCATTCAATGTCAATACTGTAATGGCCTAATTGTTTGCAAAGATTTATTCCTTCCATCACTACTCTCAATTCAGCTTCATTATTTGAACAAGAACCAAAATATTTTGAAAAACCAATAATAAAAGGACTTGTACAATCTCAAGGATGCTACCACGACCCGCCGACCCTGGGTTCCCCAAGCTGCTCCCATCCAAATTTAATTTCAGCCTCCTTTGCCTCGGTTTTAGCTATCTCACACCTTGCATAGTTTTATTCCTTTTATTCACAATTTGCACTTCCAGATTCTGTAAAATCCGAACATTAGCATCCTTTAACTACGCCATAGCTGTCACGTTCTTGCTTAAAACCCCACCCAATACTTAATGGACAACCACACGTCTGTACTACTCTCTAATTTCCCCTCCATTCTAGCCACACATCTCCTTCTCCGCAACCTCCAAACTACTAAACAAGGAATCAAACCCATCAATGCTCCCAATTGAGAGTATTGGGAAGCCCTATTAAACCACATTTGAACTCTTTCTTTCCAGTTTTGGTGCCTAAAAAAGGTACACCTACCTCCACCTAAACCTTCCTCCATACATTAGCAGCAAGATCTCCCTTATTTAAAACATGCGTCACATCTTCTAATTGCCTCATCTCACAACAATCACAAGACGAAGCAAGTGAAACCCCCACCCTTCTCTCCTTTTCATCAACTCTTAAGCACTCAAACACAGCCTTCCACATACAGATAGCAATTTTTTTCGGTAATCATTTGTTTCAAACCCACTTTACCTAATCAAATTTTGGAGCTCTAACTTTGATAGCATCCCCCAACTTTTTATTAAAGCAACCATTTTTTTTTTCAAGAGCCATAGTAGTATGTCCGAAGAGTTTCTAAGTTTTCCAACTCTTGCCATCACTTCTTCCGCTTTATTAAATCCTAGAATCCTTTACAAATTTTCCACATCCTACGCATTATTAATAACTAAATCTTTTAATCTGATATGTGAATGTGCACCATCTGGACATTCTAAAAACAATGGTCTTGAATCCAGAAACTTATCATACCACAATTTTACATCTCCTTCTCTAACCTTCCACTTATATTTACTTAACAGCTCAAGCATACACTGCAAAATTTTTCTCCAAAAAGAATAATCCGATCCATATGGTCTGCAAAGAACAATATGTCCTCCTTTAACATATTTAGCTTTAAAAAATCTAGCCCATAAATAATTTTGAATTAATAACTATCAACCAAACTTCATAAACAATGACCGTTGCACTTCCGAAATGTCCCTTACTCCTATGCCCCCCTCCTTCATAGGAACACACAATTTTTTCCAAATATGTAAAAAGAAATTTACCTTCAATAAAACCAGTCTCTTGTAGAATTTCTCCCTTCTTTTGAGCACCCAACTTCTTTGAGAAAAAAATAGTTGATTTATCTTTATTCACCCTTTGGCTAGTCTAGCTTTCATACTCCTTAATCACCTCCATTAACTGTCTAACATATTTTTTACCAGCATTAACAAATATCACAACATCATCTGTGTACATAAAATACGATATAATAGGAGCACCCCTCGGTTACGCAAACGGTAAAATCCGCTTCTTAGTCATCTTTTTTTAGATTAATTTAGAAAGAACTTCTTCCATTATGACGAAAATATATGGGTACAACAGACCCCCCTGCCCCAAGCCCCTTTTAGACTTGAAAAAACCCCTGTAAGTGCCATGCATCATAATAGAAAACCATGGAGTAGAAATACAATTTTGAATCAACTTACAATACCAATCTGAAAAACCAAAAGCAAGTAAAATATGATCTACCACCTGCCACTCCACTCAATCATACGCTTTGCTCATGTCAAGCTTTAACATCATATTCCCTCCTCTCACCCGCCTATGTAATAATTTTGTCATCTCTTGAGCAAGCATTATATTTTTCAAAAATACTCATCCCTTTCACAAAAGCACCTTACTCAAAAGATATTAAATCACCCATCACCAATGATAGCTAGCCAACAAGGATTTTGGAGAAAATTTTATAGATTATGTTACAAAGGCTTATCGGATGAAATTTATCAAAAGAATGAGGATCCTTTACTTTTGGAATAAGAGCTATATACGAGGAATAAAAATACCAAGGCAACATAACACCTTTGAAGAACTCCCTTACTGCATCCATCACATCATTTTTAATAATCTTCTAGCATCTAATATAGAAAAAAGACCCAAAACCATTCGGTCCCGGGCTACTGTTCATAGAAATAGAAGAAATTGCAGCATATACCTCCTCCTCAGTCGGAACTTCCTTCAACTGTCTTATAGAATTCTTCGAAACCACCAATTGGATAATATTGTCTAGATTTGACCTTTGCACTGAATTATTCTGCCCCAAGAATTGCTTAAAATAATTTACAGCCTCATCATGAACCATCTGCATATTTCCCAGCACCGAACCATGAAGAAGCACCATTGAGTTCACACAAAAGTTACTCCTTCTTTGCACAATCACTGCATGGAAAAACTTTGAATTATGATCACCATCAGTCAACCATTTCATCTTTGATTGTTGCGCCAGCCTTGTCTCTTCCTTTCTATACCATACCTCCAATTCTGCCTTAGAAACCAGGAACTCTTCTTCAACTGATTCTGAGTACTCTGTCTGAAGTAAATTCTTATAGTTTTCCACCCTTTCCTCCAACTCTTGAGTGATACCACCAACACGACCGAAAGTCTATTTATTCCACACCCTAAGCCTTTGTTTTAGCCTTTTCAATTTACCCGCCAATTTACAAAGCCCTGAATCCACCACAATATGTTCTCTCCAAGATGACTCAACCATTCCACATGTTCTGAAATATAAAAGGCGCTGGCCCATACCTCTCCATACTCGCACGTAACTGTAATATGATAGGAGAGTGATCTGAAGTATTTCTTTTCAACAATGAAGTCTTAGCTTCACCGTATTTTACAGAAAAAAACATTATTAATCAGCACCCTATCAAGTTTCACCCAACTTCTTGTCAATCCTTGATGGTCATTACACCATGAGTATTGACTTCCTTCGAATCCGAGGTCCAATAATCCACATCTATTAATACAACCATTGAATTCAGCCATAGACGAACCCAAGTGAGGTTGACCTCCCACCCTTTCCTCATTTGACTGAATTACATTAAAATCTTCCATACCAACCCAAGCCATATCAAAACTCAACATCCCCTGAAGTTGTTCCCATAATTCTCTTCTCTCAATATGATAACATTTAGCATATACAAAGGTAAAAAATAGAGAGCCTCTATCCTCTGTTAAAAAAACTTTCAAACATTGATTTGAAGCACCCACCTAATCCACCTGAACTTCATCTTTCCAGAATAGCCAAATCTTTCCACGTTCCTCTACATTAGAACAAAAATTATTGAATTGCAAAAACGCCGCCCACCTTCATATCTTCTCCATCTCTTGAAAAGGTTCAGAAACAGCCAAAATTGAAACTTTCTGATCTTTCACAATTTGTTTCAATCTTCTCTTCGATGTGCCCAACCCTCTTATATTCTAAAACATAACTTTTCCTATCATAAGTTCAATTTTTGAGGCACTGCCCTCTTAGACTTTCTCACTTGCCAATCATCTTTATTTCTTTCTTTCGATCCACCCACTATCACATTACCTAGGTCAGAGCAATATTCTTTTTGAGTATCAATGCAAACCTCCATATCTCCCTCGGATAACACCTTATAATTATCCCTACACACCATACCCTTCTCATCCCCCTTTCTCTTATCCACCTCCTCCACCAGAAACACCTCCCTATCCTTATCTTTTTCAACTTCTCCCCCCCCCCCCCCGCCCCCCGCTTCATCAAAAACTCTCATTTCTTAGTTGGTCCTAGAACAACTAACCAGTTCTACCTGCACCCCTAACACCCCTGACTTATGATCTTGAAAACATTCGACTTTCTCTCCCCTATTCTTCTCTACCAAGTTCACTTCATCCAATTTATGTGTACCCACATTACTAACCTCATTCACAACTTCTTTATTTTTCTCATTCACATTCGAAGGACCACTTACATCTCCATTCTTCTTCTCCTCCACTCTCTGATTCTGAATCTGTAAAACAGAACCTTCCTCTTCAACTTTATGTGTATCCGCATTACTAACCTCATTCACAACTTCTTTGTTTTTCCCATTCACATTCAAAGGACCACTTACATCTCCATTCTTCTTCTCCTCCACCCTCTGATTACAAATTTTCAAAACAGGACCCTCCTCTTCAATTATAACATTTTCTTTTCCACCTACTTCTTTCCAAACCATCACATCTCTCTTCTTCCTCATACCTACCTTCCTTTTATCCTTAGGCTTTACTCCAAACCGGCATACCACATCAGTGTGACCTTGCTTACAACATTTACTACAATAAAAACCCCTCTTCTCATATATTACACTTTTCTAACTCTGCTTTTGTCTTACCACTAACGGAAAACCCTCCACAGGATCCTTTTGCAAATCCACTTCAACACACAATCTTGCACCAGTGGCTCGTGTTCTATATAATGTGGCATTATCCGTACCCAAGAATCTACCAAATATAATGGTCAAACTCTATAAACAGTCCATTCTATATAAATGTAAAGGCAAGCCTAGTAATAAAATCCATGGTGGTGCTATCGATGCCTCCTTGTTGACATCAAAATTCATGGACCAATTAAATAGTCAAAATTGGCACTCTGCACCCATCTTCCTTCTCGTGCCCATGCATGAATGTAGTCCTTTTCATTCACCAAATGCAACAAAACATTATAATTGTCCATAAAACTTATCATTTGAATTTTAGAAAGACCTCAAGATTGGATAATTTGCCTCCAAAGGACATTGATAGATGGCCTTATAGAAAGAAATTTAAGCACCAACGCAAACTTTAGATCCTCAGCAACCTTTTCCATCTCCACATCTGACAACACAAAACCTAATTCCCCATTAATCAATTCCGGCTTCCTCAAAGGGATTTTAAATTTCGAAGATGGAATTGACCTCTTCAATGCTTTTGCAAACGATTTTCCACCAGTGAAACCTTCCCCCTTTTGGACTGTATCATCCCCTGACCCACTCCCCGTAACCCGTAAACCACCATCGGCACCTCCCCTCAACCCTCCAGTAACAGCTACCGTAGATGGTGCAACCATGGCTAGAGGCTATCTATTTTCCATATTGAGCACCAAAAAATAAAAATAAAAAACCAACCTTTTGTGGAGAGGGTAAAAGAAACCTTAATTTCGATGGCACCTGCAAACTCCTTGGCATGCGGTGTCCCTTCCAGTGATTCACAGTAAAGAAATTTCATGAGAAGCGATTTTTGGACTTTTTAAAGATCTCTCAAGCCCATACCCCCTTCCGAGGTAGGTTTACAAATTTTCTCCTAAGAGCGCTAATGAATCTTCCTTTTACCTTCACCTCTCCCCATAAAAAAAAATAGCAATAAGAGAGTTGATGCGGGAAAATGTGACCTGTGAAACATTAATAACTAACATCAAATGTATCGGCATGATAGACAACACATGTCTTAATAAAATCAATCTTCCACCTTGCGAGAGCAACTTAAATTTCAACCTTACAATTTTCTTCCTAATCTTCTCTACAAGAGGCTCCAAGATCCTGTAAGACAATTTTCCAGAAACCAAAGGCATATCCAAATACATAATTGGGCTGAGTAGGAGTAATGTATTTCAAAAGGAATAACGTAGACTTTGTCTTACTGATTTTTTGACCCGACCACTTCTCATACATCTTCAGAGTGTACACCAAATTTCTAATAGACCTTTTCCCACCATATGCAAAAATAAGAATATCATCTGCATAAAGCAAATGCAAAACCAAAGGGGTCCTAATCGGATGATTAAATTGTCCAATACGACCTGTTTCATTGTTTTTCCTAAGCAGTCTTGTCAAAACCTCCTCCATTATGATGAAAAAATAAGGAGAAAGTGGATTCCCTTGCCTCAAGCCTCTAGTCGATTGAAAAAATCCTTTAAAAGTTTCGTTCATCATAACGAAAAACCACGGGGACTCCAAACAATTTTTTATGAGCTTGCAAAACCTCTTAGAGAAGCCAAAAACCTTAAGAACCTCTAGGAGGAAATTCCAATTCACTCTATCATAAGCCTTAGCCATATCTAGTTTTACCATCACATTGCCCTCTAGCCATTTTTTTTTTTTTTTTTGTGCAAAGAATGAACCATTTCATGTGCAAGTGTAATATTCTCAAAAATACTACACTAGGGAATAAAAGCACCTTGCTTATGTGAGACCATCTTATCAACAATCTTAGTTAGCCTAAAAACAATAATCTTGGAAAAAAAATTTGTAAGCCACAAAGCACAAACTAATAGGCCGAAATTTATCAAAGCTAGAAATATTGTCTACCTTTAGAATTAAAACAATAAACGAAGAGGAAAAGAATCTGGAAAGAAGTGTGCCCTGAAAAAAATTCTTTGCCACATCCAAGAAATCTTTTGTAACAATGTCCCAGGAAAAAATAAAAAATTCAAAGCCAAACCCATCTGGTGCCGGACTGCTTTCTTTGGGAGTAAAGAATACCACTCTGTTAACCTCTTCTTCTGTCGGATCAGTACAGAGAAATTATTATCAACATCTGAAATCTGACTTTGAATTAACTCGGAGAGATCACAAGGGTCAACCACTGGAGACTCTGAGAGAAAATTTTGAAAAAAAGCAGTAGCTTCATTATGTATTCCTTCCGCACCATCCAATATCCTCTCATCATTCAAAACTGTTGGAATTGGTGTGATCCCAAGAGGGGGGTGAATTGGATTTTAAAATGTTTTGGCTAAATTAAGCATTTCGCCAATTCACCACAAATCATATCCCATCCAATATACACGCGTGTATGTAAAATAATAAATCGATAAATGAAAACATACATGTGTGCAATATATCTTATTTAAATCAAATGTGTGTATGCAAATAATTATGACATCAAATAAACATTCATACACATGCTGAAATTAAAGTGCAAGGATTTAAATAAGATAGAGAGAGAGTGACACACATATTTGTTATCGAGGTTTGGCCAAACTAGCCTACATCTCTGCCTTGGGCATACCCCCCAAGGATTCCACTAAACCTACTCACTTAAACAGGTGGAGCAGAAGTCGTTTACATCCTTTCCTACGGGGCGAGGAAAAATCCCAGTTCAATTTTTGGGCTGAACCGAATCGGTCTCACTTACGAGGCTAAGACTCCCCAGTTCAATTATGAGTTGAACCCTACCGATCTCACTTACAGGGCTGAGACTCTCCAGTTCAATTTCGGACTGAACCCAACCGATACAATAAAAATCATTTTTGTACATATAATATGCTTTTGAAATACAAACAAAGATGTACACATTTAAGCTCTAACAAATGCACTCTCTAATGATATGAAATATGCTCAGTAGAGTAAGGGTGCTTATCTAAATAATTAATGTACGAATAAAATATATGAAAATATCAAAATGATTATTATGTTCTCCAACAAATTTTTTTTCTAATAACAATGTTTGGAGAATTTGAAGTTTAAGCTCGAGAAAAAAAAATTTGTGCAATGAAGGATTTCTTCCAAAAATATTTATCAAGAAAATTAACGGGAAGAAATCTTAAGGCTACTCTCAAACATGATTTTAATAAATGAGATGCAAATGAAAGTAAGTGTATACAAATGTAAAATAAATATGCTTTCTTTCAAAATGATTTTGAAATAAATGAGTGGAAAGAGAGTGGAAGAGTTTTGATAAAT
Organism: Malania oleifera; assembly: GCF_029873635.1. Lineage (NCBI taxonomy): Eukaryota > Viridiplantae > Streptophyta > Magnoliopsida > Santalales > Ximeniaceae > Malania > Malania oleifera. The sequence goes on along the minus strand of NC_080418.1, from coordinate 113,452,265 downwards.
ATATATATATATATATATATATATATTTATATATGCCCCAAAGAAATGATTTTATCAATAAAAATTGGTTTTGGGGGAACTTTGATTAACAAAAGTTTAGTTTGGGGTTAATCAAAGTTGCTAATTTGAGTTATGGAGGCGGTATTTATAGATTTTCAAGAAATTTGATCGTTGAGGGACACGCTCGGTATTTTGGAAAAGATTAGTTAAAAGTTAATGACATTTTAACCCTTTAAAAAATTCCAACCCGAGAGTTTCGATTCGGTCGACCGAGGCATTTTTGAACTGTAGGTTCGGTCGACCATATTTGTGTGATTTTGGATCCTCCGAGGTTCGGTCGACCAGGTCAAGTTCGGTTGACCAAATTTCATAGGGTCGGTCGACTAGAGCATTGTGATTTCCCACGTGCCAGTTTGGTCAACCAGAGCATTGAAGTTCATTTCAAACTTTGTTGACCAAATGGTCAACTGTTGACCCTAAGGAGGTTCGGTCGACCGAAGGTCTATGTGTAATGACTTGCTAAATAAATTTTTTTTATACTAATAAATACTATGAAATTCCACTGCTCCATTATTTTCTAATTAATAAAAACCATCACCCTAAGCAGTGGGAAGCTGAAGTTGAGTATCCCCAACCATATACATATACAAAACAATACCAGAGTGCTAAATATTCCCACAATATACATACGTAACTAAACGAGGGCTACACAAAAATACCCTATTTCCCAAAAATGCTCACCCTCCTGGCAGGGTCGCACAGTAGCCCCTCTACCTGCGAGCTTGATCTGCTTGCCTAGTTGGATCACCTAAAAAATATCAATTAAATAGGATGAGGCGACACTCAGTAAGAAGAAACATGCTATTACTAGGGTCTAGCAAGTGAGTCATATACTTGGAAAAATCTGATCTAAACAAAATAATACCATGTATAACAAAACTGAGAAAACCTGTATACTTGTTATCATATAAAACATGCTTATGTAGCTTAACATAAACTGATTATTCAAAATGTTATATTCATAATACTGATAATACTTATAAGTATAACTGTCGTTTGTAAATTTGATCATAATATATATAAATAATAACTATGAAAATTCCCTGGATGGATAGCTGAAGTCATGAATTAACCTCTTATGATAGGCTTGTGCAGCCCAAAGGCAAGACCTAACCTGGCTGGCCAACTAGGGAAAGTCAACTGAACTCCGACAGTCAGATCGGCCCCCTCAACCCATATCTGATGGGGAGCCTGTCCACAACATAGGCACAATCGACTTCTGAATACCACCTATTATCTGAATTGGGGTTGCACTCTAAACTGAATATAGCTACTTTACCGTGTTTTGCTGCTGAATATGGTCCATCAAGGTCTTATACTATATAGGTAACTGATATTTCTAAAATACTATTTTTACCATGATTTTGTAACAACTTAAATAACCATAACATTACATATACTGAGCTGAATAAACTGTAATAACTGGATATTTGAAATGTCTGCATAACTGAATAATTGAAGTATCAGATTAACTGTATAAATTGAGTGTTATGGTTTTGAAATGGGTATAACATAATATTCTGAAAAATACTGTAAAATACAAGTTTCTGTGCGTATACTGAAAATCATGGTATTCTGAAAATTATCGAAATCTTGTACTGAACTAATAATAAACTCATGCCACACAATTAAATATTGATATTATCAGGCTCCGAAACCGCATAAATAATTTGAATAATAACTTACTGAAAACAAATAATTTATACTAAATCATAATAGGTTTTCCTAGCATAGCATGTTTCCTTTACTGTATTGGGTCCTACACCTGCAGGGCTTCCCACTCAATACCCTAAAAATCATATATCCGAGAATAAAATATTACTATTTCTACGTCTACTGCATTTCTTACAACTGTTGGAAAGTCAAATTTCAAGAAAAGGGCCTTACCTTAAATCTGGGATGAAATTCAACTTTGTCCCACCGACAATCTATTCCAGCAGACCTAGGAAGAATTTCTCCAGGAGCGTCGTGGTGGCTTCAGATCGTCGACCTGGTGGTCACGAGGCTGAAATCAAGGAGAGAGGGAGGAGGAGCCGTAGGAAGGAGAGAGAGAGAGAGAGAGAGAGAGAGAGAGAGAGAGAGAGAGAGAGAGAGAGAGAGAGTGAATTTATGCCGTTTTTATGTAAAAAAAAAAAACTGAGTTTCACACTATATACTGCGACCTTCGTTGACGAGCCACGTCATCTCGTCAACGAGGTCATGACAAAGATTCGTCGATGAACACTTGTCGACGAATTTCAGAATTTAGAAAGCAACCTCTCGGTATCTTGTCGTCGATGAAACATACCCTCGTCAACGAGACCCTGTGTTATCCTCATCGACGAATCCCCTGTATTCGTTGACAAGTCCTTGATTAAATTCCTGGGTTATTACATCGAAAGTGCAACGTCGTCGACGAAGTCTGCTGCCTCCTTCTATTTCTGTTTCCATTTTCCTCCCTTTTTATTATTTAAATACCATTATTCTTTGGGTCATACACTATGTGTTTTTTGGTTCAGTCGACTGAACACACAAAGATTGTGCATTTAAGTTCTAATTCCCTTTTGAAATCACCTCTATTTGCATGATTATTACTTCTAAGATATGAAAGACTTTTTCATGCAATATTTAGGGATCTAAAGTCATTCTATGGTCTTTTAGAGCTAACCCTAAAAATCTGGAGTCGGTTGATTGAAGGTCGACTGAAGGGTGATCCCTAAGGTTATTCTACGACCATCTGAGCATACAATCCATATCATGCAGATGCATGCATTATTATAGACTAAAGATTAAAAAAAATTAAATGCAATACAAATACAATAAATTTTTTTGTCTTTTGCTCTTTCTTCATGGGATATGGCAAGTTGAGTGAATGCTTTAAGTCCCGTCTTGGCTTCCATTTTCCAGAATCTTATGTTCGTGCTGAAATGAAAACCTGTTCACACACTAAATGCACACATAAGATACTAGTGGTTTGTCAACATCAAAACAAGGATCGGACTCAAAAAGCCAACAATCTCCCCCTTTTGATGATGACAAACACCCAAGAGCAAAATAGGTACAACCTGAAAAGGCTCCCCCCCTAAGAATATGCATAATGTAAAAATAAACATAATAGCTCAATCATATTCACGAGAGAAGACATTACAAGAAATTATGCATTTAAATTTTTGCGTTAAAGCACAACTGCTCAAAAATTTGCCCCTACTTAAAAACTTCTCTTTCGATCATTATCATTTTGCCTAAAAACATTCTCCCCCTTTTGTCATAAGCAAAAGGGCTAAGTTAAGTAGAAAAGTTTGATCATTTAAAACAAACTTAGCAAAGAGAACTCCCCCTTTTTGAAAATAATTTTTGTTTTTCTTAGAAAAAACTCTCCATCTTTTTAGTATACTTTATAGGCATAAAAATTGTGTAACTGTTTGAAAGATATATGGCAATTTAAGCACACAACACAGTTTAACTGGTCATTTAAAAGATTAAAATGACATGTTAACAAGATCATACCAGAAATATCCTCAAACCATTGCAATTTAAGCACAACGTAAGTCCCCGCAAAGATTGGAATTTAAAAATATGCAGCATATGAAAAAGTAGGTTTGAGCATAAAATATGTCTAACTAGTTCACATGCATTTCATATATGGTCAATGAACCAATTATATAACACCATTTTAAAAATAAAATTTCATGATGCAAGATTTTAACACAGAATAGCACAAGTCATGAAGACATTTAAGCATACAAGCAAGATATAAAATATATTCCATAAAAGTTCATTTCTTGCTTTTAAAAATGTATATATATATATATATATATATATATATATATATCAACTTAAAATTTTCGATAAATACTGGGGCTTATGCTTGCTGAAAAAGAAACTTTAATTCAAAGAACAAGCAAGCATAATTTTTATGGTTTATCATTTAAGCACAAATCACAAAGTACCAGAAAAATGCAACCATATAGATCCAAAGATATTAAATAAGTTTAAAAATAGAGATCATATGGCAAAACAAAGAACTATGACCAAGCAACATTTTAATTCAAAATTTTTTAATATAAACATCATATTTAAGCACAAGCCAAAGAAAATACAAAAACAGATCTAAGCCTAAAGTGTTGGTGAGCATAACAAGATGGACAATTAATTTTAGATGCCCCCTCTATCAATTTGAGTTCATGCTTAGATACTATGGATGTGCCATAAAATACAAACATTAAGTTATGTGCAGTGTTCCTGTGTACTAGGAATAATCCATATCAAAGATAATTCAATAAAGACAGGATATGATGTTCAGGGTACGTGAAAAGCTTTGGACTCAAAAAGTAGAAACAATAATAGCGAGAGTCCACGGAGCATGTGATTAAAATCATTTTCTCAAGGATGGGGCTTATGCTCCCTAGTATACTCTCAAGCACACAAAAAAAAATGCATTTACGAACAAGGACCAATTTCATTTAAGCACATCCAACATAAGTTCATCCTTCATGACAAAACATTGTATGTAAGAGACTATAGGCATTAAGCACTTTTTTTCATTTTTACTAAGAGTGGGGCTTAAACTCCCCCTGTATATTTGCATGCATACATACTTGCATTAAGTTCAAAGATGATAGTCATTTAAAACCATTCCTTATATATTCATCCTATCAATGGATTTCAGTATGCAGCAAATATTGATCATTCAACTTATGTGCATAACATATTGCATTTTAATTTAAGGCACGATAGCCAATCAAGGCTATACTCAAGAATTATGCAATAGGGGATCAAAATACGAATGGCGCAACTCAAAATACAATGAGCGTGCACTAAGTGAAAACTTCCCCTTGAGTAATGCAATCTTCCTAGTTTCATGGACCTGAAATGTATGACATGATTATTAACCATTTGGGTCCAACATGAAGTTCACATCCTAGGGGTTAAGACCAAATGGTGTCCATGAACTAGTTCCTCCTAGGTCCATAAAATGTGTACATGTTTTTAGTTCAGCGCAAACTAATAGGATTTAACATGTACTAATATATTTAATTATCTAGCAACCTAGGAAATGACATGAAGACTGTGTATGTTTTTCCGTTAAGCACATACCATTTTAAAATTCAACATGCACCATTTAGTTATTTAATTATTTTGCATGCATTATAAAAATAATTATAAAGTTCATCTAGCATGCATTTTGTCAAAATACGTTCTAGTATATGGCTTCATTTTTGGGAAAAGTTCTACCAAAATTTCAGCAACATGCCGTATCTAAATTGAACATTTTCTCATTTTTCCATGTACCAAAAACCTGATAATTCACGCAAACAATTCAAAAATAATCTGCATCATGCAAAAATCATTCAGTTTGAGCATGCAAGAACCTATATCCACTACCAGCATGCAATTCACATCATTGCATCCACCATGCAGGAGGCATTCAAGACAAGCATGCATTCAGTAGATCAATATATCAAGTAAAATATAAACTATCCATACGAAGATATGATCATTTTGCTAACAATGGACAGTTGTATTCAGCTCAAACAAATCATCCAATAAACAAAACAAGATAAGCATAACATAATATATTGCTTATCAGATGAATTTTGAAAAACAAGGTTGCTCCCCCTCAATTATGCAGCCAATTAAAAGATGATTAAACTGTTAAGCTTCAAAATGAGTTTAGGGGAAAACAAATATGTAGTACTAAAATAATTTCCTAAGCTCAATTTCATGTGTTGGACAAGGATGTGCTATATTTAAGATATTCATACTAAAGCATATATAGCATCATTTCACAAATTAAAACCCATTGTCCATTTGAAGGGGATTTATTTAAACATGCTTATGAGATTTAATTTAAGAACTGATAATTTGATATAACCATGCACTAGCCAATATTATCATATATTAACCAATTATAATTATATGTCTATATTAAGAAAATAGATTGGATATAATCAATTTAGATTATCATATTGGCTTGCTTCACTAATAATATTAGAATAATAATAGTGTATACTAAAATTTAAGAGTTTAAATACAAAACACTACTCAAGCTTTTAAGGCATTAAGATCCCTTATTAAACTTAATCCTAACATCCTATGAGTATTGATGAAATTTCTTTTAAAATACACCTCATAAGATGGTATGCAATTATCACAGAATTCACATTATAAAGATAAACACAAAGCATACAACATGTGAATCAAACATCAAATAAAGTAGAAGGAGGAAAGATATACCTTTTCATTTTAACTCCTTAATTGTTTGAGCTCGGAGTGGTGTCAATTTCTCTCTCGATTTTTCAAAAGTCTTATGGTTCCCAAATATTCCTTAGTACTACTACAAGACATGAACTTTTCAAGAACATTAGTAGCTAAGGCAAAGTATATATGCATGACACTCGAATGATATGCATTAAAACTATGTCATGCTTTTTCAAATCATTTTCAGGTTTGGGAAACTTTGCATTTTAAAATAATTTTCAATGGGATATGATAAGCCTTGGCAAACACTTTCCAAATCCTCTAATCATTTGATTTTACAAAAATCAATTTCAATATTCAAATAGTAAAATCAACGCAATAAAAGCAGGGGAGGATTTGCAAAGACTTGACCCTCAAAACAGGGAAACACTGAAATATAAGCAATTGCAATCTTTATGCAAATGCGGTTAAGCTTATTGCAACCTGGCTCTGATGCCAATTGTTGAAATTGGTGTGATCCCAAAAAAGGGGGGGGGGGGAGGGGATGAATTGGGTTTTAAAACATTTTGACTAAATTAAGCATTTCGTCGATTCACCACAAATCATATCACATCCAATATACACGCATGTATGTAAAATAATAAAATTATAAATGAAGACATACACGTGTGCAGTAAATCTTATTTAAATCAAATGTGTGTATTCAAATAATTATAACATCAAATAAAAATTCATACACATGCTGAAATTAAAGTGCAGAAATTTAAATAAGATAGAGAGAGAGAGCGAGTAACACATATTTGTTATCGAGATTCAGCCAAACCAGCCTACGTCCCTGCCTTGGGCATACCCCCCAAGGATTCCACTAAACCTATTCACTTAAACGGGCGGAACAAAAGCCGTTTACATCCTCTCCTTACGGGGTGAGAAAAAACCCTAGTTCAATTTTTGGGCTGAACCAAATCGGTCTCACTTACGGGGCCGAGACTCCCCAGTTCAATTCCGGGCTGAACCCAACTGGTCTCACTTACAGGGTTGAGACTCCCCAGTTCAATTCCGAGCTGAACCCAACCGATACAATAAAAATCATTTTTGTACATATAATATGCTTTTGAAATACAAGCAAAGATGTACACATTTAAACTCTAATAAATGCACTCTCTAATGATATGAAATATACTTAGTAAAGTAAGGGTGCTTATCTAAATAATTAATGCACAAATAAAACATATGAAAATATCAAAATGATTATTATGTTCTAAAACAAATATTTTTGCTGATAAAAATGTTTGGAGAATTTAAAGTTTAAGCTCGAGAAAAAATATTTGTGCAATAAGGGATTTCTTCCAAAAATGTTTATCAAGAAAATTAACCAGAATATATCTTAAGCCTACTCTCAAACATGATTTTAATAAATGAGATGCAAATGAGAGTAAGTGTATACAAATGTAAAATAAATGCCCAAAATAAATATGCGCTCTTTTAAAATGATTTTGAAATAAATGAGTGGAAAGAAAGTGGTAAAGTTTTGATAAAATATATATGCCCCAAAGAAATGATTTTTTCAATAAAAATTGGTTTTGGGAGAACTTCGATTAACAAAGGTTTAAAGAGAATTTGGAGTTAATCAAAGTTGTTAATCTGAGTTATGGAGGGGGTATTTATAGATTTTTTGGAAATCTGACCATTGAGGGATATGCTTAGTATTTTGGAAAAGATTAATTAAAAGTTAATGACATTTTAACCCTTTAAAAAATTCCAACCCCAGAGTTTCGGTCGACCCAATTGCCTAGATCGGTCGACCGAGGCATTTTTGAACTGTAGGTTCACTTGACCGTTTTTGTGCAATTTGGGATCCTCTAAGATTCAGTCGACTAGGTCAAGTTTAGTTGACCAAATTTCATAGGTTCAGTCGACTAGGTCATATTATAACTGGAAGTTCGATCGACCAGAGTGCTGAAGTTCATTTCAAAATTTGTCGACTAAATGGTCAACTGTTGAACTTAGGGAGGTTCGGTCAACTAAAGGTCTATGTGTGTTCTGGTTCAGTCGACCGAACACACAAAAATTGTACATTTAAGTTCTAATTCCCTTTTGAAGTCACCCCTATTCACATGATTACTACTTCTAAGATATAGGGGACTTTTTCATGCAATATTTAGGGATCTAAAGTCAATCTATGGTCTTTGAGAGCTAACCCTAAAAATCCGGCGTCGGTTGACCAAAGGTCGAACGAAAGGTTAGCCCTAGGGTCATTCTATGGCCATTTGAGTATACAATCCATATAATGTAGATGTATGCATTATTATAGACCAAAGATAAAAAAATAAAAATTAAATGCAATACAAATACAATAAATGTCTTCATCTTTTGCTCTTTCTTCATGGGATACGCCAAGTTGTGTGAACACTTTAAGTCCCATCTTGGTTTTCATTTTTCAGTATCTTCTGTTTGTACTGAAATGAAAGATACTAGTGGTTTGTTAGCATCAAAATAGGGATTAGGCTAAAAAATCCAACAAGAACCATACGGTCTATTTGGCCCATATTCCGCTTCTGATTGATGACTGAATGGAAGAATTTAGAGTCTTGATCCCCCTCAATCAACCATATTTTTTTTCACAATTTTTCCTAGGCGAGATGCTTCCCTATTCTCCCGCACCTAAATCTCCAACTTAGTTGTCAAGTAATCGGCTTCGACCTCCTCAGAAAAACCCAATTGCACCTGATTTTCTAGAGATTCCATCCTTTCCTCAAGAGCTTGTAGGTTTTCTCTCACTCTCCCAAAGACATTTTTATTCCATACACGTAAAGCAACTTTAGTTCTCTTAAGACGAATAGCAAGTTTCAAAAGACCTGAGGCCAATTCATTCCTGATCTAGGCATCTTTAATGTACGACAAAAACAAATCATGCAAACTCTACATATTAAGGAACCGAAATAAGGTAGGTCTACACAAAGAGAATGACGTATTTGTATAAACCACCATAGGATTATAATCTGAGGATTTCCGACTCAGATATTTGAATTTAGCCGAACCATATAGGTTGGAAAAAGCATTATTAAGAAGATCTCGATCAAGCTTAGCCCAACTACGAGCCACCCCTTCATGGCCATTGCACCATGACATACGAGGGCCTGTGCTTGATAAATTAAAGAGGCCACAATGATGTAAACAATCATTAAACCCCATCATAGGTAAGAGTGGTCTTGGATTTCCACCAATTCTTTCTGCATCCGTTCGAATAGCATTAAAATCACCCAGGACCAACTAAGGAAAACCCGATTGGCACACCTCTAGTAGCCGCCATAATTCCCTTCTTTCAACATAAGAACATTTGGCATAGACAAAACTCACCAAAATCCTTTAGCTGTTCCTGAAGAACCACCCGGAGATCATCTGAGTCGTGATTGAAATCACCTCAAAGGCATTCATATCCTTCCAAAATAACCACAATTTACAGCCTTGATTTTCATTAGATATAAAATGATAATAATTCAAAAAATTACCCAGCATTACCATCCACTCCTCAACTGTGAAATGTTATGAAATAGCAAACAAACCAACATTAAACTTATTTATCAGCTTCTTTAACCTACCTCTAAACCTACCCAACCCTCTAATATTCCAAAAAAAAAAAAAAAATTATATCAATCATAAATTTAATTTATGCGGTTGGATGTGAACCCTCTAAGATTTGCTCATAGATTTTTCCTTTTCGATTTTGGTGTTTTCGGAAGTCCATTCCTGCCCTATATTAGACTCATACAATTTTTATTTGCCCTTCAACACTAAAATTTCACCTTCCTCCCTCTTGGACGAATAACCCAGAGCCAATTCCCCCTGATGCAAACCAAGGTTCCCACCTTCATTATGTTTAATACTGTCCACATGATCCACTTTCTCTTAAGACATAGGTTCACCATATGAAACTCGAGCATCATCATCACACACAACTTCCTCACCTCCTCTTCATCACTTTCTATTGAATCTTCATTCATATTATTTTCCAAGCCTCTCTATGGTACATTAGATTTTTGAATTACATAATCCCCTTTTTCTTGAGTCGGAGGAATTTTCGCTAATACAGGGCACCTATCCTTGGTCATCTTCGTCATCGGCAAATTATTGGGTCCTGCTTCTTGCTCCACCCTCTTTGCCCCTTTATCCACATCAGTACTAGTTTCCATTACACCGTCATTCATATTTGGTTTTCATATCTTTTTTTCATTATATTTTCCTTCATCCCTTCGCTTCTCTCCTACCCCAAAAACAATTGAGGTATGTCCTTATCGGCAACATTTAGAGCAGAAAAAACTCATCTTTTCATATTTGGTCTCTTGCCAAATACATTATTTTGGAGATAAAACAAGAGAAATCCCTTAACTGGCTCCATCATCAGGTTGGCTTCCACGCAAATATGTTCCCCCGAAGCTCTCGTATAGTTAATTGTTGCATTATTAGTCCCAAGATAACAACCAAAATGAGTCGCTATAATTTGAAGAAAATCCTCTTGGTAAAGGTGCATTGGTAACCTCAATAAGAAAATCCATTGAGGAGCCAATGGAGATTCTTTTTTGACATCAAAATCCTTCTTCCACTTAAATAGCCAAAATGAATTGCCTTCCATAGTTCTACCTTCCCTTACCCACCCATACAAAAAGTCAGGTTCATTTTTCATGTGTATAAGCACATGGTAATCATCCTTAACATTGATCATTGGAATTTCCATCAAGCCCCACATTTTCACAATCAATAACCAAATTTTATCAATAGATGGTTGATTCCTCAAAAATTTTATCACTAATGCAAAATGAAACTCTTCCTCAACCTTAACCATCTCCATTTCTTTGAAAATAAATCCCAATTCACCATTGATATTAACTGAAAATATCATAGGGGTTTTGAACGCAGGTATTTCCACTTTTTTATTCATGACTTGTGCATACGATTGCACCCCAGAACCATCCTAAGTGGCATTCCCCGCTGATTTTGAGGCCATTAGAGGGGAAACGTAAAGGAGCTTGCCCTGCTTCTTCCTAGTGAATTCTACACACTTGGAGCTTAGCAAAATTGGACCAGCAACACCTAAAAGGGATGGTGTGTTGTAGCTGCTTCTTCTTGGAGAGTACAAAATCGGCCCAGCTACGCCTGTAATGGAACGACGGTGTGCGGTGTGTGGCAATGACAAGGACTCCTGTGTGGTGCGACGGTGATGATAACCTTCTGGCGTGTGGCATCCTTGCCCTAGGATGTGCGGCAACGATCGTTACCCTTAGCACTCTAAAGCAACTCCTGAGAGGGACGGTGTGCGGTAGCTGCTTTTTCCCAGTGAGTACAATTGGCCTAGTAATGCCTGAGAGTGCGGCGTGCAGCGACGACGACGACCCTCATGTGGTGCGATGACGATTGCCACCTTTTGGCATGCGTCCTCCTTGCCCTAGATATCGTAGATGCTAGCACACTTTTCGGATTTCAACTTTTCAAGTAGTTCTGTCAACATAGATAAATCCAGCCTTGAATGGGTTGTTCCACTATTGAAGGTTATTAAGTGTTCTTCTCTCTTCTTAAATCAAGTATTCATTATACTAAAATCATATGACATAGCGAAGTCTAAGATCATCTCCCCAGACTCATTTTTGTCTCCATATCCATATCTTTTATGTATCCTCTCATAATTTTTATTATCCCTTCCAACGTATCCATTTAGATCTCCTCCTATAAATATTTTCTCAGTCCCTAGTATACCTTATATAATACTATTCATATCTTCCCAAAATTGTCTCTTAAGATTTTCTTCTAAGGCAAATTGAGGAGTATAAGCACTAATGATATTTATTATCTCTTGTCCTAATAACATCTTAATTTTTATAATTATATCCCTTACTCTATTTACATCAACAACACTTGTTAGCCTTGGTGGCTACATGAGCTTTATTATCTTATTTTGATGATAACAACTCATTAGTGGTTCTAGGTAAACTTATCTTTGCATGTTAAGTTATGGTAAGTATAAATACAAATTAAAAGATTAAGTAGATTCTTAATAATATAGACATCATAAAAAATGGGGGAGAATGTTAGCTTTGGTGGCTACACTATCATGGTTTATATGTTTTGATGATATTAACCTATTTGTTACTTCTAGAGTTTTCCTATCTCTGCAGATCATGTTTAGTATAGGTACTCATATATGAAGTACTAGATCAAAGGCAAAGATCGGACCAAGTTGACGTTTGAATAGGGTGATCAAATGGACACTCACTCGGAAGGACCCAAGCACAATCAAAGGAAGCTAAATTGTTGAATTATATGTAATGTGGGTTGTGTGAGATAGGAACATTTTGTAACTCTTGCGGTTTTGTTTCGTGCATGATTTATGAGCAAGAGTTGAGCAAAGCGTATGCATATTAAGACACGTGAGTTCATAGGATTTCACCTAAAGTCAACAAACTCAACATTCATGGTTTTCAAAGTTAACTCAAAGAGTTTGTCAAAAGAATCCTAAACTCAAAGTTATTTTTCAAAGAGACAAGTTTCCAATATCTTGGTATTTTGAATTTTCACATACTTAGTCCTGATTGTGTCAAAACATGGTTTATGTCCTAAAGCTTTAAAGAAGTCAAGTATATTTTCTATAAAGGGCATACGAAGTATATAAGATATCAAAATAAGCTTTCAAATGTGTTTTATTAATCAAGATATCTTATATTCAAAGGGAAACTCCTTTGGACAAGTATTAAACTTTATTAGACTTGATATATTTCATATGCTTTTATCCAAAAATGTTTTGAATCATTAAAGAGATTTTGACATGGAAAAATAGGGGACTCATCGACTAGAAAATTCAGTAGCTGATCTAGTCTAGCAGCCTAGGTGACTAGTCGACTAGTGTAGGGCACTAGTCGACTAGTGGGTGAGACTAGTTGACTAGTGAGTGGGACTAGTCGACTAGTGGCCTCGAGCTCAACACTGCAACGGCTAGAACTCGAGCCACCCAAATGGGATTCCCTCCCAACAACTAGTTAACGGTTAGAATAAGTTCTTGACTATAAATACAAGTCCTTAGACTTGATTTAACATGGTTTTGAAGATTTTTGATCATTCTTTGTGAAAAACATATTTTTATGCAAAATTTAAGCACATTGCATATTAGATCTTCATTACATGTGTTCATTCTCTCTTACTCACTAATTGTGTTTGATTCATTCCATGACAGAGTAATGTGAGATTGTGTTGTAATTATTATCAGCACATTGTAAGGGGCATTACTTTGTAATCATCTTCTTGTTGTAAGATTCTTTGTGAACCGTTTGGTGAAGGTTATTTGTGAACCGAACTTGCAAGGAATCTTGGTGATCCTTATGGCTCTTAGTGAGCGCGATAGGGATTTGTTCCCGAGTGTAGGGTTTGGTACCTGAGTTGTTAGGCTTGCTCCGCCGGTGAAGGAGTGTTATAGTAGATTGTGGAATCCTTGGCTTGGTGTTACGGCGTGGACATAGGCTTGGTGCCGAACCACGTAAAAATACCGATGTTGATCTTTCTCTACCCTTCTCTTTATTTTACTTGTCTTATGCATGATTTACACTTGATTTATTGTCATATAATTGTTTGAATCTTGCCAAAAGTTTTATTTTGTAGAGAAAATCATAATACACGAAAAGAGTCAATTCACCCCCCCTCTTCGACTATATACTCCCGAGTGGGACGATTAACAACACTATCTTTTGTGATTTTTGGTGTAATCCCAAGAGGAGTGGTGAATTAGATATATTAAAATTTCTAGGTCAAAGTAGGATCAAGATCAATATTACTCAACCTCGAGTCTTTCTAATACAAATATTAATCAAGCATATATATGAATATTTAAATAATTTATACAAATATCACCGTTCCAATATTTTCCAATCAATCATAATATAATATTTAAGTACTCAAGTAGTTATATCAACAAATGAATATAAGCATGCAAGTACGAAAATGTAAAAGGAATAGGGAATAGTGACACAAGGTTTTTTATCGAGATTCGGCCAATGCTGCCTACTTTCCCACCTCAAGCCAATCCACTTGTGGAATCCCCTAAATGCTCACTTAACCAGGCAGAGTGACACTGTTTACAAGCTCTCCTTATGAGGTGAAGACTCCCTAACTCAATTATGGGGCTGAACCACAACCAGTATTCCTTGTAGGGCGGAATCTCCTTGGTTCACTTACCAGGCGAAACCAAACTGGTTCTCTTTACGAGGCAGAGACACCTCAGCTCAATTTTCAGATTGAGCCAAAGTGGTACACCTTACAGGACAGTGACTTCCTCTTCCGACCACATGCCGGGAATACAAGGATATCAAATAAAGTTTTGTGTACAACAAGATGCTTCTTAAAATAAGCTAATGTCTACAAAATGAAGCATTGATATACACACTCTTAGATGATTTACAAATGAAGCTCTGTAGAGTATGTAATTTTTCTCTCAAATATATTTTTCAAATAAAAAACCGAGAGTTATGGAAGATGCCTTTACTCAAGATTGATTTTTTATAAAAACCAAAATACAAGAGGCTTTTCAAGCAAAGAATATATGAGTTGATATATTGCTCAAGCACTCTTGATTTACTAAAAAATTATCTCCGAAAATAATTTTTAATGATGAAGCGTATAGGAGATTTTGATCTTTGAGGTTAACCACAAAATGCAATAAAGACTTTCAAGCTAACTATATGAAATTTGAATACATGCTCAAGTCTTTTTGAAGAACCCAAAAGAAATTTGCTCCAAGAAAATATTTTTCAAAACAAAGAATTTTGGAGAAAAGATGTGCTCTTTAAGCTTGAATAAATGCTCAAAGCCAACTTGTATGAACCTTAAGATTTCCTTAAAAAAAATAATTTTCAAAATGATAGTATGGGAAAGATGGATATGATCTCTTGACATGGAGTAGAAAAATGGTAAAGAATTAAAGAATGAGCAATATAACTTTCAATCTATTTTTCTAACCTTCAAAGATGTTTTGGCCACGTATTTATAGACTTTTTCAGAACATGGCCGTTGACTAACCATTGAGTATTAAAATAATATTAAAATTTAAATTTTTTGACCGTTGAATACCTAAAAATTTGAACTCCTACGAGGTTCGATCAACTTACCAAAAAGGGTCGGTCGACTAACCCTCAAGCACTTTCAAACTTTGTGATAGTCAGTTAGCTAAGCAAAAATTGCCGATCGACTAAGCCATTTATGCTTTTAAAGTTGTCGGTGGACTATCCTTGTGGTATTTTACCAAACTGGCTTTAAGGATTCATCGGTCAACTGTCCATATAAAATTGTAAATAGGCCGGTCAACTAACCTAATATAAAAAATGTTATTTTGGCAGTTTAGGACACATCGGTCGACTGAGCTTAGTAAAAATGAATTTTTGGTCAAGTTTTTTATTCCAAAAATAGTTTAAACCTTTTGTAAAAGTGTTTAACTTTAAGTGAACAAGGTTTTTAGTCTAGTTTAGGGTTCCTATGGTCAATCTATGGTCTTAGTAAAGCTACAATGTAATTCAAATGGAATGTATGCACAAATAAGCCTATTTTACTGTTACAATTTAAACATGGTAATGTCTTTGTTCCTTACTCGTTGTATGTCCACGGAATGGCTAAGATAATGTGATATTTAAGTTTTGTCTTGGTTTCCACAATGCATCATCACCTGTGTTAGAATTGGTGTATTCCCAAGAGGGGAGGGGTGAATTGGAATTTTCAAAAAAATTCCTAGATTATGTTTAAATCCACAAGAAGTATACCGCAACCTAGGGTCTTTCTAAACATATACCAATTACCCAACAATATAAAACTGAGCAGATAAATAAAACAATTATAGTAGACTCGGTATTTCACAACCATTCAAAGCATGTATGTAAAGTAATCAAGATAATACATAATATCATACATGTGTGGAAATAAAACTGCAAAGATAAGGGAACACACGATATGATATTGGGGTTTGCCAATACTGCCTACGTCCTCGCCTCAAGCTAACAAGCAAAAGGTGTTGGCCTTACAAGGTTTAACATCCTGTTTTGATGCTAACAAATAAGAGGAGCTTAACATATTTGGTTAAGTGATAACATTTCAGGATTCAACTATGAAAATGCAAGGTCAAGTATTCAGAAGGATTCATGAAAGCTTTTATTTCAAAGGAGGATGATCATATGAAGCCTAAAGCATGGATTCAAGGATGATTTAATAAAGCTTGAAGAAAATGATCACACGGAACATTTTTAAAGTTCACATCAATACAAGTGATCAAGAATGAAAGCTCGAAGAACAATGAAGCTCAAGACCAAAAGAACTCAAAGTAATAACTTCAAGACTTCATGGAGTTCAAGAAATGAAGAGTTGAATGAGTCTATAGAACATATTTTGTAAACACTTCAAGTATACTCAAATATGAAATCGTTGAAGCTCATTAGGTGTAAGATACCTAGGGACCTAAAACTTAATCTTGGAACATATTTTTTAAGTAAACAAATTAAAATTCCAAGAATTAAGAAGCAAAGAGAGTTCTTACAAAAATATCTTAAAAATAGTATTCTTGTACTTGACAGCAGCCTGACTGAAATCCTCAGTAGGCTGAAAATTTAAATGTTTTTAAAATGCACAGACAGAAAGGTCATCAGGCTACTGCCTAGACCCTAATAGGCGCCTAACAAGACAAACTAAGAAGCCTGACTAGGTTCTACCAGGTGACTACCACCCTACTGACTTTGAAATTAAATTGTGTATTTAGTGATAGGCGCCTAACCAAAAGGTGACAGGCTACTACCATACGGGAAATTTTAAATTTTTATAACCAAAAGATTTTTTAAATCAAATTGCTTGGGGCTCAAACTTAATTAAAACTTGGGCACTGCTCCAAGTAAACTTGGGGATCAAGTAAATTCATTTTATCTAGCCTTAAGATCAATGATTTTAAACACCAAGCATACAATTCAACTCTCAATCTCTCTCAATTGCTCTCATCATTCAAAGGCTCTCTTGTTACCATATTGTGCACAAATTCTATTGAGTGTTGTGGTCTTTCAATCACTGATCTTATGCTTCAAATATAAATCTTTCAACCATTGAAAGAATTAATTAGTGATAAACTTCCTTGAGCTTTAATTTCAATTTCATATTGATTTTCTTTGAAGTATATAGTTTTGAAATTGTACTAATCTTCTTTGTGAGAAAGCATCATTGTACAAAGCTCTTGTTTCTTATTTCTTTGACGATTCCAGGTTGTTGGATCGTTGGCCAAGTGTGGGGTATCACTTGGAGAGGTGCAGCTCTAGCCTATTGAAGGAATGACCGAGTGTGGGGTATCACTTGGAAAGGCGGGCTCTAGCCTATTGAAGGAGTGTGTAACAGTTTTGTTCCACTCTAAAAGGAACTAGTTTAGTGAATCCTTTGGTGGTTTGCCAAAGGTGAGGATGTAGGATGGGGATAAGCAGAACCTCGTAAAAAACCCGGTGTCACTCTCATTCTCTTACTCTTTTTAATTTCCAGCAAACATATAAACTGCGTGGATGATTTAATTTCTCAATCATATATACTACGTAATTTGGATTTTAAATAATCTTAAGTTTAATTTGGTTTTGGGATTGCAGAAACCGAAAGGGAATAAGTTGGTTGATCAATACTTTACGGAAACCTCAAAGGAAGTACGTTGATTAATTTACACCCAAAGACAAATGAACTGAGAGTTTATTTAAATTCTAAGTTATTGGGAATTTGTGTTGTGGTTTGCATTGAAGAATCAATTTCATTCTCTACAGGGCTTGCGTAAACTTTCATATACACAGAGCTGTTAACAAAAGCTGAAAGCTAAATCTTATATCTTGTTTAAATATTGTGGTTAATTGGTTTAGTTGATAGATTGAATGATTGTGTGGTTGTGTATTGAATGAAAGAACATTGAATTTTGTGTGATTGCTAAATCAATAAGAAGTCAAGAAATATTTGAAAGAATTTAAAAGAGCTTAAGAATTCATAAAAAGATTTAGAAGAAATTTTAATCACCCAATTCATCCCCCCCCCCCCCCCTCCTGGGACTACACCTTAGTTTTCAAAAGGATTCCACTAAATTGCTCACTTGCGAGTGGAGCGACACCGTTTACAACACCTTATAGGCTAGTGCACCTAGTTCTCCTAACCGGGTTTGAATTAGTCTGGTGCTCTCCTGACCAAGTCTGAGCAAATCCAGGACTATTCACAGGGCTAGTCTCCCTCTTCTGACCACACATCGAGAATACAACAAATAATCAAATAGTTTTTGTGTACAAACAAAATGCTTGTTACACTAAGCAAATATGTACCAATAAGCACAAATACACTCACGTATGATATGAAATCAAGCTCAATGTGAGAATGTGATTTTGTCAAAATGACTTATGCAATCTTTGAGTTAGATGTATATGATAAAACAATTCAAAGATGTAGACCTTAATAAAAATTTTCTCCCAAAAATATTTTTCAAATGAAGTGTAGGAGAACCTAGAATTTTGCACTCAAATTAATTTATGCCCAAATAATAATATATTATCTTTAAAAAAATGTGCAAAGTATACTTCAAAGATCTTCAAATTATCAAAAGTAATCTCCAAAAATATTTTTCAAAATGAAATATAGGAGATTTTAGAGTTATGCCCAAAAACGAATTCTTGCAACAAAGGCAAGATAAGCTTTATAAATCTTGCAATAGAAATGCAAAAGATTCACAAGTTAGAAAAATATTTCTCCCAAGATATTTATCAAAGAAATATGCAGAGAAACTCAACTTATACTCTCAAGGAAAGATTTTGAAAAATAATAGCAAATAAAAGTAAATGATATTTGTTGTGAAAAATAAATGCCCAAACAAATTTGTTCTTGAAAAGATTTTCAATGTAATGAGTATGAGAGAGTATAAAGGAATGAAAAAATCAAAAATATTTTTAGAGGATTTGCAATCTAATCTCTTGTTTAAAAATGTGTAATTGAGGGGTATATATAGAGTCTGAGGGAATTTTGACTGTTAAGGACATATTAGGGATTTTAAAATTTGTTTAATGAAAAATTAACCCTAATTACCACAATAAAAATATGTGAACACGAGAGGTTCGGTCGACCATATTCAAGGTTTGGTCGACCATATTGTTGAGTTCGGTCGACCGTGACACTTTTGAACTATAGATATGATTGACCGTCTCAAGGTGATTTTGAACCCCTTTGTGGGTTTGGTCAACCGTGACCAAGGTTCGATTGACCGCCCATCTAGGTTCGATCGACCAATGCCAAAATTAACTACATATTTGGTCGGCCGAACAGTTGGGGGTCAGACACATTTTAGTTTGGTCGACCTAAGATGATACGTTCATTTTAGAATGGTTGACCATACGAAGTCAAAATGTTGACTTCTGAATGGTTCAGTCGACCATGGAATTTATACTGCCATAGGTTTGATCCACCATAACTAAGTCTTTTAAGCCAACAAAGGTTTAGTCGATCCAGCTGAGTATAACTAGGTCTTGATTATTTTAGGTCTTGATTTTAATTAGAATTCACCCCTAATAATGATGGTATAACTTTTAAGTTATAGGGAATTTTTCATGAAGAATCTTGGGGACCTAAAGTCAGTCTATGGCCTTGGCATTTTAATTGAGCCCAAAAGTCCAACGTCGGTCGACCGAAGTCTTATCTAAGGACTTTTGATTTCCCTATGGTCTGTTTACGGTCATCACTAAACTTTCATTCATACCATGCATGCCATGCATTATTACATACCAAAATATAAATACTAAATGCATTTGCACTTAAAATAAGTATCTTCTTCTTCTTCTTTTGCTCCTCTAATCATGGAATATGCCAGACGGTATGATTGTTATGTCCTTCAGGCTTCCATCAATCCTCTCTCATGTGTGTGTTCTAAATTAATGACTTGTTCAAGTACTAAGCACACACATAAGTAACTAGCGGTTTGTCATTATCAAAACTAGGGATCAGACACAAAAAGTCAACAACCTGTTCTATCAAAAATTTACCATGTTCATTCACTAAGCACACATATGAGACCATGTTCATTCACTAAGCACACATATGAGATGTTGTAGTTTTTCAAGATCAAAATGGGGATCGGACTCAAAAAGCCAACAATCTTCCCCTTTTTGATGATGACGAACACAGGAGCAAAATTGGGTACAACCTAGAAAGGCTCCCCCTAAGACTAAACATTTTTAATAAAATAAAGTGCAAGTATATGTAAATATGAAGACTTTAGCACATATAAGTTTAGCATTTTAGTTCAGTGGTTTTTTTGTGCAATATGTATTGAAGCTTACATAAGAATATTTTATTTAAGAACAAAATATAAAATTTGACCATTTTAAGATACAAAGGCAAGAGAATAAGAAATTTTTCTCATAAGCCTTCTCCCCCTTTTGTCATCAGCAAAAGGGTAAAAAAAAAAATCCTTCTTAGATAAGAAATGATCAGAGCCCCCAAAAAAAATTCCCTTGTTAATATTATTATGAATTCCAAGGGATTGATTTGCCATGGCTTTGCTGAAAAATAGGAAAAAAAAAATAAGTTAAGCAAACCTGCAATACTTTGGTCAACCATTTAAGTACATGTCATAAGTATTCATAACCAGAAAGGACAACCATCATGATCTTTAAAATTTGAATTTTTTTTTTAATGCAAGATCATATAGCCACTATAATTTGATGAATTGAGCTAAGGTGGGTGAGCATAAAGAGTATAAATTTCAAGTTTAGAGGCTCCCCTTATCAATTTGTGGGTGAGCATAAAGAGTATAAATTTCAAGTTTAGAGGCTCCCCTTATCAATTTGAAAACGAGCTTAGTTTGAAAGAAGTCTCTACAGAACACACATGCAACCATTAAATTTTGAAAACAAGTCCTGCAAGGTGTTCACGTGACACCATAACAATCCATATTAATTGGAATTCAATAAGCATAAGAGATAATGTTCAATGGTGCTTAAAGCAACCTTGGGACTCAAAAACAAAATAAGAATGTGCATGCAAGTCCATAAGGTTTAATTTTTCTAAAAACATAGAATGTAAATAATTTAGATAATTTTTAGAAAAATTTGGGTAGTATTTCCTATGAAAATAGGACGTTTTCCATAAACACCTGCTTCAAAACATGGTTGTCTCACACCAAGCATTTCACATTAATTTTCATCATGCAGATGCCATTTAGTTCAGGCATGCAACACCCTAGAAATTCTACTAGCATACAATTCTCATCAATGCATCAACCATGCAAGTGGCGTTCTAGTTTAAAAAGCATGCATTCGATCAGTTCATAGTATAATAAAAAATAAACCATCCATCAGTGTGTGTTCAAGCATAAACAAAAGAAATAGATGGTGAGTGTGAGTATTGTGGTGTAATGTATAAGGTATAAAACAAAGAGTAAGATGTTTATGAGTACAGACCAAAACAAAGTTCAACAAATCCTACTCCCCCTGAGATATGGTACCCTCTAAGTTATAGCTTCTAGGCCTCTCCATCGATAGGATCTCCACTAGATGCCTCCTCATCTCCAATGTCCATACGATCCACTCCTTCTTCAACATCATTGCTTTTCAATTCATCGAGGTGATCATGAATTTCATTGAAGCTCTCCTGTATGAACTCTTCCAGTTCTGTATTATGTTTCTAAATTTCATTTAGCTGATTTTCAGTAAAGAGTCCATATACTCTAAAATCTTTAGGGTTGGAGGTATTCCGAGCATCAGAAGTAGTAGCAAGATCCCTAAGCTCACCCTACATGGAAGTGAGGTGAGAATTTGCTGACTCTAGAGATTTTGTTGTCAACTCTTGGAATTCATTGAAGGATGTGGAGAGATGCACAAATGGTGCGGAGAGTTATGCAATAGCAGCCATGATGTCAGCATCAGTAGGTTGCGGTAATTGAGGGGCAAGTTCCTGTGGAACACCTAGATGGACTCTTGCTTGTCTTGGGGCTATAGGTATCCACATGTTATCAACCTGGTCGTATCCCATATACTTTACCGTGGTCGAAGAGAATATGTCTGTGTGCTTCCTCCTCTTAATTACTGAGAAATTTTTCTTTGTGAACTCCAGCTTTAAAAAGACTCTATTTAATATGCCTCCATACAACATAATGATCATGTTTCCCATAGTCTTTAAACACATCCATTTTATTATCAAGCTAAGTAGGTCTAATTTCTTTCTTATAAATAGACATCACATGAAAAAATAGTCTAGAAATGACACATGCACCTTAGACCCACTTTTTGACAAGATATTGTATGAAATTAAGTTGTACACTATCTTGGCTTCAAGGGAGAATGTCCTATAATCAGGGGGCCAGTTGTGATTCACAATGGGAACTGTCATGACAAGATTTGCAAAAGCCTTAACCGTAATTTTTGTTCATTTATCCAAGATGACCCAGGGTCAGGACATTCAAACTCTCCCCGCTGAATATCAAAGGTCTCAGCCAAGTATTTTGCATCGAACCTTGTTGACCTTATAGGTCACGCCCTGGTTTTGATAATGACAAATACTCTTGTATTTAATAAATATCTAGTTCATGTGCAGGTTCATATTAGTATATCATCAATAGCACGTGAAAGCTCAAAAGCTTGAAGACAAACTCTTGATCTTAATTGTAATAATCTTAGTGAAATTTGTCTGTAATAGTAATTAGGGTATTCGGTTTGTAATAAGCACACACATCACATACATGGTTTATTTTGTAAGCTCAAACCAGATACAAATCAAAAAATGACCTTAGGAAGACTTTAGGGTGCACTTTCGGTCGACCGACACTGGACATTTTTGGTGTCTTCAAATTGGACCCCAAGTGCCTCTATGATACTCACACTTTCACATATATGTGTTAGACACTTGAATAGGGCTTGTTTGTTTCAATATGGGACCGAAATGCACACACGAGGCACTTTCGGTCAACCAGCCAAGCCAGTTCAATTTGGCTTGGTCGACCGAAACTCCCTGGGGTCAAAGTTGACCCCTCGGTCGACCAGCAAGGTTAGTTCAAAAGGCCCTGGTCGACCGAAGCTCCTTTGGGTCAAAGATTGACCACTCGGTCGACCGAAACTTACAGTTCAAAAGGCCCTGGTCGATCGAAACCCTCTTGGGTCAACATTTGACCATCCGGTCGACCGAGAGCTTTTCAACTACAACTACCTGGTCAACCGAAGGGTTCTCAGGAGAATTCCCAGCGGTCTGGTCGACCGAACCATGCAGTTCAAAAAGGCCCGGTCGATCAAACCTCAGAAATTTGGAAAATCGCCTTGCCCCGGTCGACCGACCATTCAGTTCAAAAGTCTCCTAGTCGACCGAGCCATTTGAGTCCTGGTCGACCGAACCATTTTTGGTCGACTGGACCTCTTATGTTGCTCCTATTTTTTACCGCGGTTAATATTTTTAAAACAGGATTAAATTGATTTAAACATCATTAATCTTTTCTAACAATCCCTAATAGGTCCCCAACAGTCAAAATTTTCAGCATGTCTATATATACCCTTTCATTTGGTGGATTAAGGCACAATTAGCAAAAGGATTAAGAAAATCTCTCTCAAGCAAAAATATTTTACTTTGTGATTACGCGCCGAAACTGCGTAATTGGACGTTTAACCCGGGCTTTACGGTTTATATTTTTAATTAAATGTCCAAAATTGTCCAATGTTTTAATAAAGTGCCAAAATCATCATTCTTGAACTTTATTGCACTATTTATGAAGTTTTGGTAATTTTTTTGTTGCAGGAAAATTCTCAGGAACCAAAACCGATACCTCTTCGTATTTCATGCATAACTTTTCCATCCAAGTTCCGATCGAGACGATTCAAATTTTTGGAGAAATAGGAAAGGATCATCTACAACTTTTGTGTTTTGAGTTTTATGAGATATGGGCTCTAGAAGAGTCAAATTTGTGACCAACAGAGAACAAATAAAATGAGAAAATAAAAAAATATATTTGAATGAATAGTTGATGTGACCCGGCCATGCATGGTTGGGTCGGGTCAGTGCTATCCGGGTCTAGGGCACCCATTGCCTCCTATTTAAGCTCCCCTGTTTCTTCCCCCTGCGTAGACAGCTCTGGCGGGATCCTCTTCTCTTCCTTATTTTTCCTTAGCTTTTGTCTTCTCTCCTCTCTTCTTCTTCTTCTTCTTCTTCTTCTCCTGTCCCCTCTCTTTCCCTTAGTTTTTTCTCTGTCTTCTCTCTTGTTCATTATTTTCTCCCCTGTTTTCCTTAACCTTTTGCAGTCTCTCGCTCTCCTTGTTCCTTCCCTACTGCGCCGGCTTCACGGACCACCCCAACACTCCTCAGCTCACCGGAGTACCTCCATCCTCTGCAGCATCCTCAACACTCCACCCGAGTCCCTGTTCCACTCCAGTGGCAGTAGCAGGTCCTCTGCAATTTGTTGCAATTCTCCATCTTAGACCAGCCTCAACAGTCCCCTACTGCAGCCGAGACCCGAAGCCACAGCAGAAAACCACCAGTCCGAGACTTCTCTGCCAGCAACACAGCAGGACAGCAGCTGCCACGACCAGTTCCTCCAATCTGCCAGTACCCAAGAGCTCCACCATAGCAATTGCTGAGTCTTCCACGGCCTACCATGGCCGCCTCTCTCTCTCTCTTCTTCTCTTTCTCTTCCAGTTTTCTTCTTCACTTTTTATTGTTATTATTATTGTCATTGAGTCTTGAGTTAATTTGTATTGCAATTTATTAAAGTTTTGATTTTTTTTTCTCTTACTTTGATTATTGTTTAGGGATTTTTGCTTGAAATATTTATTTAGTTTTTTTTCTATTGCAGTATTCAGTTATTTATTTATTTCTTTCTTTTCTTTCAATTAAGTTTGTGTTAGATTTGTTTAATGTTTCAATTTAGTAGTTTAATATGGTGATGTCTAGTTTTGTCCTAAAATAAAATAAAAAAAGAAGAAAAAAAAAAGAGATACAAAATATAAAAGTATTTTTTTTTATCAAAATTCGGTTTAGTTCAGGGTCAATTTCATTGAAGTTTTCGTTTTTATTGCGTTCAGTTACCGTTTGAACTGCTTAAGTTTTTATTCGTGTTTATGTTTATGTGAGTTTTGCTATTGCGTATTTAAAGATCAATGTTGTCATTTTTAATTAGCACATGTTTCGGTTTTGTTTGAGTAGATTAGGGTTTCTATTCTGGCTATTTAATTCAGTGCAAGTTAGTTTTAGGATTTTAATTTGAGTGTTTGTTTTATATAAGTTCCAACCAACTTTGAAAACTCCGAATTTGAACTTAGTTCAGTGCATTTTTGTTTTCAATTGGGTAAACGTAAAATCTGATATTAAAACGCATTCTCTAAGGAGACGATCTAGCCCTTGGGCTTAATATTACACAACAGAACTCCTATACTTGGGATAGCTTCCGAGCTGCTCATTTTTCGAGTGAGTCACTTTGCCTCTCACAGCTCATACTCTTTTGAAAATCCACTCAAGCTTACCTTCTTCATCTATCTATATCATTTTGTAAGTGTATTAAGCATTACTACTTAAAAGGTTTGCTCTCCCGTTTATTGCATATTTGAATCGATTTTTCTTTGAGAGCACAACCTAAGTTTTCTTAGGAGGCTTTGCCAATAAGTCTACCCTAAGAAGACTTGTGGTGAATTCCCAAGTATTGCACTCTTATTGGAATAACTTAGGAAGTTCGTATTTTGTTTGGGGCTTGCAAAAATATTTTCAAACGTACTCAAATATCCTCTGGTATTCATATTGATATATTTGTGTAAAGGTATTTGTGTGTGTGTTATATCAATCTTTGTAGCAATACCCATACAAGTCTACATTATCTGTTGAAATACAAAGATTTAGTATATTTTGCAAACCAAACATATACATTGCTAGAGCTTCATATACATATATGTATTGAGAAAACTTGATGATTGAAATATATTGATTTTGGAAAATATCTTTGTTTGAGAACTTAGATTGAATATCCTGTGATACAAAGATCATCTAGGTTTGCACTCTCATGCACACATTACAACTATAGTAAATCTATTTGAGAGTTGAAACTATTTAGACCACACTGAGCTTACATTTTAAATCACCTGTGGTGTTTGTGTTTGTGCGCATTTGTGGTACAAATCTGCTTTACGTGAAAGCACCCATATATTGTACCATTTGATTGTATATCTGAGGGATTCCAGGCGTGGCCTGAAGGGGCGGTAATCCAGATTGTTGTAAAGGTTGAGGTCAGCCCTGTGGTAATTTGACCTGGTTTGTATAGGTGCCGCTCCACCTGTTCAAGTGATCAAGTTAGTGTGATAATCCTTGTGCTAGTTAGCCAAGGCGGGGACGTAGGCAGTTGGCCGAACCTCGATAACATATCTTCGTGTCATCTTCTCTTTATTGCTTTCTGGTACTTGTATGACTGTTTAAATTGCTTCATTTGATTTCTGGTATATTTACATTATTTGCACTAGATTGACCCTAGGCTTGTGAACATACTGCTGTTAGGAGGAATACCTAGGAGATAAATTTTAAAAATAACAATTCATCCCCCCCCCCCCTCTTGGGACCATGTTAAAGCTAACAAACCTGATGGGCATGTCTAGGACCCTAGAGTAATAACCTCTGTCATCCTTTCCTAGGTTAGAATAAAAGAGTTGTACTAGGGCGAATAAAAACCTTTAGCCTGGTACGCAATGAACGTGTACCACCCCTGATATTTGAACATCTCTAAAATGTTTTTAAAATGTTGTTGCATAAACGAGATGTCAAGAACCTTACCTAAGATTGCATCTTTGGGGTGAAAGTCCCTTTCAAACTTGACCTTGGCATTGCCAAATATGAACCAAATAGTTGAGACATCTACTGCTTCTTAGATGGCTTTTCTCTTATCTGCCCTTGACATTGTGGATTTGAAGGATGTTGTGGGTAGGAATTTTAGTTAAAGTGCGAGGACTTGGAAAAACAGAGGTGTCCATTTCAAACAGTCGTGAAAAATGAACAGTGGGGCGCTGAAATATGTAGAGTCCTGAGGCTTCGGTCGACTGAGCAATATCTCGGTTGATTGACAAGAATTAAATAAGGCCTCTTTCGTGTCAAGTCCGTTGACTGATAATGATGCATCAGTCAACTAAAGTGTGCAATGGTTCAATTTCTGAAGGTCGGTCGGCTAAGCGAAATGACGGGTCGATCTAGGCACGAACGTATACTGATTTTTTTTATTGCTCTGTCGATTGGGGCTTAGCGACGGTTGACTGAGCTTAGGCAGAGAGCACCAGTTGAGGGACCGGTTAACTATGGTTAAATCGGAGGGGCTTGGTCAACTGACTAGTTGATTGAGCCAGTAATATGTGCATCTCGATCGACTAACCTATATGGGTTGGTCGACTAAGGCATCAATTTCTTTATATGTTGGCCTCTTTTCACCCTTTTTGCATACAACCTATTAAGCCAAAGTATTTTTACTTCTTTAATGACAAACAATTAGCTTTTAATCTTAAAGCACTTATTGATCTTTTACTTTAAAAAATTCCTTCAATTTGTATTTTGATTTTGAAGAATGTAAAGGGTTCATTTGAGTTCTTAAGTCTATGTTCTAAGGTGGGGACAATAGGACATGCTTTGGCACCCATTTTTATTTGAGTCTAGGCAGGATAAAAACTCGACGTTTCTTTAACTCTCCATATTTGTTTGATCTTCACACCATTTATTTTGAACGAGCAATCAAACTTGATGTGACCCTTCTTTTTACGTAGAAAGCATGCAGTGTGACCATATAAATTGGAGGAAGAACTAGCAGCGCATTTTGATTCTTTCACAAAATACCATATGTAGAGGTTCTCTCTTTTCTTGTTCTCAATCCCATTATTCCTTCCTTATCTAAGTTCATCTTTTGTGAGCCTAATAGTTTTTTGAAATTTTCTTGACCCCTAGTGAATTTATGGATGATCTTAACTTGGTCCTTTATTTTCTTTTCAAAACCTAATACTTTCAAATCTTTTAGGCCCTTGTAAACAACTTGTAATTTTACAAATTATTTTGTCATACTGTTTGCTTTACATTCAAGATTAGAAATATGAATATCCTTTTTATTTTCAATGGAAAGTTGGGATCTCACGTCGTTAAGCTCCTTTAACAGCATTGCATTCTTGTTATCCAATTTCATGATTTTCAAATCCCTTTCTTTTATATCAAGAATTTTAGATTCTAAATATTCTAATGTTGCCTCACTTTTGTTTTTCAAATCAGCATAATGTTTGTTTATTTTAACAAGAAATTTATGAGTTTTGATGTATTCTATTTTCAATTCCTCATAAGTAGGCATGCATTCATTATCAGATTCAGATCATGATTCGCTAACATATCTATCACATGATATAGCATATGAATCAGTATATGAATCAGAAATAAATATAGAAGGTGATCAATGTACCTCCTCAACGATTAAGGCAACAAGGCATTGATTTTCACCTTCTTTAACACTTGAGCTTGATGCTTCTGGAGTAGTAGACTCCTTTTT
Source organism: Malania oleifera (assembly GCF_029873635.1). NCBI lineage: Eukaryota > Viridiplantae > Streptophyta > Magnoliopsida > Santalales > Ximeniaceae > Malania > Malania oleifera. The sequence goes on along the minus strand of NC_080418.1, from coordinate 113,423,494 downwards.
GTTGGTCCCTCCATATCTCCTATCAAGTGTTTCCTAGATCTCCTTTGCATTTTGACTTGCTATAATTTCATAAAAAATATTTGCATCTAAAGCACAATACATCATGTTCATAGCACTTTAGTTAATCTGCATTAAATTTAATTTGTGCTCATTCATTTCATCTAAAGATTTGGAAAACCCAACATTTTGAATAAATTTCATTGGGACAACATCCCCTTATTCGATTACTTTCCAAGACCTCCAATTTATATTGTGAATTAAAATAGTCATTCGTTGTTTCCAGGTAGTGTAATCAACACCACAAAACAATGGAGATCTTGAAAAGGAATAACCCTCACTAAACCGAGATACACTGAACTGAGTCATTGCAATCTTTATGCATATGCGGTTAAGCTAATTACTACTGGGCTCTGATGCCAAATGTGATTTTTGGTGTAATCCTAAGAGGAGGGTGAATTGGATAATTTAAAATTTCTATGTCAACGTAGAATCAAGATCAATATTATTCAACCTACAGTATTTCTAATACAAATATTAATCAAGCATATATATGAATATTTAAACAATTTATACAAATATCACTGTTCCAATATTTTCCAATCAATCATAATGTAATATTTAAGCACTCAAGTAGTTATATCAACAGATTAATATAAGCATGCAAGTACAAAAATGCAAAGAGAATAGGGAATGAGTGACACAAGGTTTTTATCGAGGTTTGGCCAATGCTACCTACATCCCTGCCTCAAGCCAACCAACTTGAGGATTCCACTAAATGCTCACCTAACCAAGCGGAGTGACGCCGTTTACAAACTCTCCTTACGGGGTGGAGACTCCCAACTCAATTACAAGGTTAAGCCACAACCAGTATTCGTTGCAGGGTCGAATCTCCTTGGTTCACTTATCGGGCGGAAGCAAACCAATTCTCCTTACGAGGTGAAGACACCTTAACTCAATTTTCAGGCTGAGCCAAAAGAGTACACCTTACAGGACGGTGACTTCCTCTTCCGACCACATGGCGGGTGTAGACATCCCAATTTTAACCATGCCACCCCAAGAAAACCCGACACAATAAAACTTGACTTTGAGTCCGGAATAGACCCTTTATCAAAATCAAGACCCTAATTCCCCCAATTGAAGTCCTTTTGATTCCAAGTAGTCAAGTCCCTTGCAAATGTCAGAAAATTAGTTTGAAATTGAGTCTTGAAGATTTTTTATTCGAGTTTTGATTTTCAGGTTATTAGGACGAGTCCCTTTTGATTAATTAGGTTTTTCTAGTTGCAAAATTAATCTACATTCCCCTTAGGTTAGGTATTATGATTCAAGTCTTAAAAAACCTAAAAATTAAGCCTTTTTGAACTAAGTTTCTTCGATTTTTTTTTAATTTGCCTTTCAAAACCAGATTTTCTTGTATTAGGTTTTCAAATTGAGTCCTCATAATTAAAGTCTCCAAACTTTTGGTCAAGTTATTTAGGCTTTAGAGGTTTGTCCTCTCATTTTGATAGTCCAGTTCATATTTAAATAGAGTCCTTTAAATTTAAATGCCCAAATTTTAAATTGAGATTTGTAGCATATGAATCCAGTCTTTGATGTTGACAGAGGTCTTGTTTGGGTATTAAGGTCAGTTTTTATTAACCTTGGTTTTCATGGGGCAAAATGGGATTTGTTGGCCTTACAAGGCTTAACATCTTGTTTTGATGCTAACAAACAAGTAGAACTTAACATGCTTTAAGTGATGTATTTTGAGGATTCAATGATGAATGCAAGGTTAAAAAATTCATGAAAGTTTATATTTCAAAGAATGATGATTTATATCAAGCTTGAAGCCTGGATTCAAAAATAGATTTAAATATAAAGCTTGAAGATCATTAGAACATGAGGATTAAAGAGAACTTGATGAAAGCTCAAAGAAAGATGAAGCAAGCATAAAGACCTCAAGGAATTCAAGAATTGAAAATTTGAAAGAGTTTATAGGAATTTTCATGTAAGTACTTCAAATAATTTCAATATGGATACATGAAACTCTTAGGTTAATTTATTGGACCTAGATACCTTTCAACATACTTGGAAAATATTTTTATAAGGTCAAAAATTATTTTAAAAAGGTTAGAATCATTTTTGGAATGAAAAGCACCAAAAGATGTTTTATTAAATGCTGTTAATTTTCTACATCTGCATTGAGGTGTATTTTTCTCTATCCAAAACTCTTTATTTTAAAAAGTGTTCAAAATGAAAGTTGTAGGATTTTATCTTAAATTTCATTTGAAACCAAGATCATCAAATTTAGAGTTACACAGAGAAAATTATGACCGAAAAATATAAGAGTACTCGAAGCTGACAGTAACTAGTAGACTGCCTGAACCTGGACAGGCGCCTAGGTGGTCAAGCCAAGCGACTGGCTATGTCCTGGCAGGCGACTGCCACCCTACTACCCCTGCTGCTCCTTTAAAAATAACATGGCAAGCGACTGCCAAAGTGGGGTAGGCGACTGCCACGAACAGATTTTTAGAAAAACCTCAAAAGAAACATTTTTTAAATGGTTTGCTTGGGGCTCAAACTTTGTAAAAACTTGGGGGATACTCCAAGTCACTTGGGGACCAAGTTACATACCTTTTAAAATCTATAAATAAGCCTCAAAGATCATTGAATCAATGAAGCAAGAATTCAAATTCAGTAAAAATTTAAAATCTCTCTTAATTACTCTCAAATTCTCAAGGCTCTCTCTTACTCTCACCTTGCATGAATTCAACTAAGTTTTTGTTGATCTTCTTTCACGGAGATTGTGCTACAAATTCTAAATCTTTCAATCATTGAAAGAGTTAATCGGTGATATACTTCATTAAGCTTCATGTTAATTTTCATATTGTGTTTACTTTGAAGTATATTAGTTTCTAAATTGTTGTACTAATCAGCTCTTTGTCTGAGCAAGTTCTTGTACACATCTATTTGATTTATTTCTTGTAGATTGGGGATTCCAAGGATTGTTTGGATCATTGGCTAAGCAAGGGGATATTGCTTAGAGAGACGGGCTCTAGCCTAGTTAAGGAGTGGCCGAACGAGGGGATATCGTTTGGAGAAGGCGGGCTCTAGCCTTAACCAAGGAGTGTTGTAAAGGTTTGTTCCGCCTGTTAAAGGAACAGGTTTAGTGAATCCTTTTGTGGTTTGCCAAAGGTGAGGACGTAGGCTGGGTATAAGCCGAACCTCGTAAAAATCCCTATCTCACTCTCTCTTTCCCTCACTCTTTATTTTCAGCATATTTAAATTGTGTGGATGGTTTAATTGATAATCATATATACTACGTAATATAGATATCAAGTAAACTTGAAGTCTAATTTTGATTTGGGTTGCGGAAACCGAAAGGAAGTACGTTGGTTATACCATACCTTACGGAAACCATATGAGAGTACGTTACTTGGTTAACAGCCCAAGGATAAATTAATTAAGAGTTTAGTTGAGTTCTGAATATTGAGAAGAGTATAGATATTGTGTTGATTGGATGTTGTATTGCATATCATATTGAAGAAGCAAAACAATCAATACAGGGCTTATATCAGCAAGTACAAATTTTATATATACAGGGCTTATATAAAAAAACAAACTATTTTAAGTGCTACAGGTAACTTATGCTTGGAAAATCATTTGGTTGTTTGTTTTCAAATTGTGGATGATTGGCTTGGTTACTTGAATGATTGATTACTTGTTTGGCTAAGCAATAGTGTTGTTGATTTATTAAAAGAACCAAGTTCTTGTGTGAGTAGTAAATCAAACAAACAAGTCAAGAATTGGTTAAAAGAAATAAAAGAAGTTTAAGGATTCTTAAAAAGAATTAAAAGAAATTTTTATAATCCAATTCACCCCCCCTCTTGGGACTACACCTTGCCTTTCAGGATTTTTATTTTTGGATCAGAGTTTCTCCATAAAGGGTATGTGAGGTCATATTTTATCACAACAAAGGGTGTGAGGGCACATGCAGTAGATGTGCACACCAGAACCAAAATAAAAGGCAGACTTACATTTCAAAGAAATACAGAAAATAACATTGCACAGTACAAGATATATACAAGGAAATGTAAGTTACATAGGCAATGAAAAGTTATACAAAATAATGTTACAGGAAAGAAAACTTGTGGGTACATACAGGTCGAGGATACCAAAAGAATATATAAAAATACATGAAAAGTGCAAACAAAAAAACAAAAACAATTCCATGCCCGCCACTCCTATGTTGCCATCTGGATCACCTTGCTCACCTGCGTACACGGCAGAATTAGTCTGTTAGTAGCTGATCCAAAAATTTTAAAAATAAAAAAAATATAGAAATTCAAAAAGCACCCAAAAGCCCTTCATTCTCGGGCTGCCACCTGGAAGCTCCAAAAATCCCTCCATTCCTCACCTTCCTCATAGAGCTCCAATTTATCTGTGCATAGGAGAATGAGAATTGGTTAGCCAAGAAATCCACAAAATCAAAAAAAAGGGGTTCACATGTGCGATGAATTACTGCTTGACACAGGCTGTTGGTGGAGAATTGCTAAGAAAATTGGCACCAAGGGCCACCCCATACTCCCTATAAATGGGGAGTCCCGGCACTGTAGAGACACACCCTAGAGAATACAGAGACACCCTTCCCAAATTGAGAGATAATGAGAGTGAGAATTTGAGAGGGGAAGCTCTGATTGGTTGCAGAGAGCCGAGAAGGGAGCATAAGAGTACTCTACAAAAATTAAGAGAGAAGAAAAAAGCAATTAAGAGTAAAGAGCTTCTGCCAAAACAAAGAGTGAATCAAAAAAGAGAGGGGGGGAGGTTCTGTTGAGTTGACAGTAGATAAAGGCTCTGCACTACTTAGTGAAAGGAGCAGAGGATAACACTTTGAAGAATTCAGATCACTGAAAGTAGAGGGAGTAGAATTCAGGGTCGCTAGGCCAGAGCACAAACACACACAGAGTTGGAAAAGAAGACCGGAGGAGGAAGAAAGAAGAGGTAAAATACAGAATATTCACTTTCATTTCATTCCATTCCTATCGATTGTGGGTAAAGTTCAAGTGCAGGCACTTTCCCTCTTAGTGTTTAGGTTCTAATTTTAATTAGAACCCAGGCTCTCTGAAAGTCCAGACCTATACCTGAACCCGTACCCAAATAGAGATCTAAACCCCTAACCATGTGCCCCAAACCATTTAAGCCGAGTTGGGGTTTGGGTTCAAAGCCCATCTCAAATAAACCCCTAGTACTGGTTTGTTAAAAGGAGGCCACTGACTCCAATTTTGTTAAACTAAGCCCATTACCCATTTTCAAAAAAAGACATGAAGCCCATTTTGTTTTAATAATAAGTTAGGCCTTGTTTTTAAAAAGAAGTGGGCCAGCCTGTTTTAAAACAATAACTCGGGCCTTGTTTTAAAAAAAAGGAATGGGCCAGCCCATTTTAAAAAAATAACTCGAACCTTGTTTTTTTTTTAAAAAAAAGTGGGCCGACCTTGTTTTTAGAATCCAAAATCGGGCCCAATTCACTTCTTCAAAAACCTCGGGCCCAACCCACTCCCTAATACACCCAAGCCCACTCTCGGAAGTCTCAAGGCCCACACATGACCTGGACACATGATAGAGCACATATGGCTCACTTGGGGTGCCCCAAGTTCACTTAACCCACCTAAGTTCACTCGCACGATTCAACTCTGGTTTAGCTCAAACCACTCACCTTGTGTTGACTCGAACAAGTCAAACCTGGTTCGACACTCACTCACCGAGTTAAAGACGAGTTGACTCGTCTTCGACCCCACCAACCAACCTGAAACCCTACCCCTCGAAACAGGAAACCCTAAACTACCACAATACCTTAACAACATTCAAATCATCACCAGTCAAAACCATAACACACAAGGCGCATACTTGCGTTCACACATCGGATTTCAAAAAAGAAGAGCCATGAAAATAAAAAAGAGAGGGGGACCTAGAGAGTTAGCTTTGAACCCTGCAAGACCTCCTCCTTGGCCTTCCATCGAACCTTGCTTCCCCAAATGACTTCAGGTGCTCCATTGATTGCCTTCGAGTGGGCGAACATTATCAATACATCACTTACAACGAGAGATGGGAACCAAAGTTAGGATTTGTGAAAAAAAAAAGGGTTGTAGGCTTTCGATTTCTTCATGTTCGGGGCAACATGAAGCCTCTGAGAAATGGATTTGAACTCGAGTGTTTGAGATGTCAAAGAAGCAGAGTGAGAGAAGTTAGATTTCAGAAAATGCTAGGTTTTAGATCGAGAGAGAGAAAACCAAGGATTAGGTTTTCTCAGAAGAACAAAGGGATAAAGAAGGGAGAGGTTGCAAAGAAACGAGAGAGGAAAGCATCAGAAAGGGTGAGAGAAGGGAGTTGGAGATCTAGGGTTTCGAGTGAGGCTTCAGAAAGCTCAGAGAGAACTCGAAGGAAGAATAGAGAGGGTGAGAGAAGAGAGAAGAGGGAGAGAGAACTTTCGAAATGAAAAATGAACAAAATGAAAAAAAAATTGGGTTTAAGTATCCTGACCCCCGGAGCAACTGGATCTTGACACCTGGCACATCTTCGCCATCCAATGTGAATAAATCGTGGCCATCCTTTGTGTCTTCTAAACACGGCCATGATCACACCAAGTCACCAATCCGTGTGCACTAGATTATGCACCATTCGATCAAGGAAGCCTTGCCAGTCGAGATCCACCCACGTCATTTGTCCGCAAGTGCACGAATCACCACCGTTTGATCCCTACAGGGCATCAACATCCCTGATCTCCATTTGTTAGAAGCTATCATGCACCTTTGTCTCCCTTACCCGACCATTGACACCTAGCAGCATACCAACGGTAGACATCGCCCTGCGCATGAGCCATTAAATGATGCTAGTTGCCACCTCATAAATGCTCGCCTGCCTTTCTAGTTGTTTGGCGACATGTGTTCATTTTGTTTCCTGAGCAATCAATGCTGGTGGACATCGTTCAAACCCACTGTTGGATCATCGCTTCCACTAAGGGCCCAGATCACCTCGCGTCACCCTGTCAGCATCAAGCGTCCATGCGTTCTCCATGATCATCTAATCCCTCCATCCATCAATGATTAGGATCGGCAGTGTTGGGAGTCATGATGGACTCCTGAACCACCATGCAGACAGCGGCACGTAGCACTCCTCTTCCCCTCACACGCTCGACCTGTCATGGCTCTCCAGGAGCTCTTCGATCTGAGTTTCCTATTGATGACCGTGATTGAGCCACATCAAGGATCCCCTCTAGAAGTCCCTGGCCACTCAAATTCTGACACGTAGCATGGTTTCAAACCGGATAGCCTCGACTGGCCTTAAACTCATCCCTCCTGGACCGGTCAACGTTTGATTGGTCCTGCCCCCTCCCTTAAACCGGTTTGATCCGATTTTCCTTTATTTTAATTTTTAAATAAACTCCTCTAAACATCAAATAAATCCATAAAAACTTATAAAAATTTAGGAACAATGCCAAAAGATTTATAAAAATAAGAGAAAATTCCCAAAAATATTTTAAGTCATTTTGAAAATAATTCCATCATACATGTTCATTCACAATGTTGACTTTTTGAATCCAATCTTTGGTTTTGATTATGACAAACTGCATATTAGTAATGTGTGTGGCTAGTACTTGAACATGTTATTAATTCAGTGCACACACATGAGAAATGATTGATGGAAGCCTGAAAATCTTAAAGATCATACTCCTTGCATATTCAATGAGAAAATGAAGGGCAAAAGAAGAAGACCTGTTTATGCTTCATTTGTAAATGCATTTATTATATTTGGGTATGTAATAATTTATATCGGTCTGTAATAATCTCTACATGTCATGCATATAGGTAATTGTAAGCTCAAAATGGACATAGATTGACCATAGGGAACCAAATGTCATTAGGGCTCGGTCGATTGACGCCAGATTTTTTCGGTGTTCTCAAAGACCTTAGAAGGTTTTTAAGCCCATGCACATGTACATTAAATAGTCCCCATAATCACTTACATTATCAGGGGAAAGAATTGAAATGAATTAGACAAAATAGGAAAATTTGTGAGATATCGGGCGATCGAACTCGTTGTGTTCAAAACACTTCGAGCGCCCGAACGACTGAGAAGTCAATGGGTTGACTTGGTTTTGGGCGACTGAACCAAAATGAATACACCGTCTATGGGCAACCGAACCCTTGAACTGAATTTTTCCACCAACTCAACCAACCGAACGTTTATGTTCAAATTGGGCCTCGGGCGACTGAACACATGAGTTCGATTAACCAAATCATAGACCGGGAGACCAAAACATGGACAAAATGGAATCACCTCAATTCAGCAAACTGAACCTGGGCTCGAGCACTCGAATGTTCAAAAGCTGCTTTTTTAACTGAGTCTATTTGGGCGATCGAACTAAGGTTTAGCCACTTGAAAACTCTCGGGTTGCTTATTTTTTTATCAAGGTTAAATGTTTAAAATAGGGTTAAAATTTCTAAATTATTTTTAAACAATTCTAATAATATCCTACATGTCCTAAATGGTCATAATTTGCCCAACTTTTATATATAGGGCCTCATTTGTGTGGATTAGTAAGAGATTACGAAAACCATTAGTGCAAAATCCTCTCAAGCTCAAAATCCTATTTTGCCTATAATACTTCCAAACACTCTCCAACCTTCATTCCTTTGATCAATCTTAACTTTGTAAGAGTTCTTGCTTGTGTTATTGCTTAGTATAAATTGCTTAATACTCTCATTATTCTTGTTTGATTGATTTATTTATTTTGGGGAATTAAGCAAGGTTTATCCCACAGATTTTATTTGATAAATCTTGTGTTGGGAAAAATTTAGTAGTTTAAGGATCTTTGCATTGTCATTGCAAGATTCCTATAGCTATCATTTTTTGTGTACAAAGGTTTTTACAAGCTATAATTTTTCAAACAACTCTTATGCCTATTTTACTGAGGAAAATTTTTTTTGAATTGATTTGAATATTTGATTAGCATCTTTGAAACCCTAATCTAGCATTGATATTTGATATATCTTGTTTTAAAGAAATAACTTGTTTATACATTCTTGAGCATACATGTGATTATATCTTATTGAGTGTTGCTTGCACAAAAATCACATCACAGAGCTTACATTACCTATACTGTTGATGTGTGGTTGATTGATTACATTTGGTACTACTTGGTTGAGAAACATAATCACTGTACCCTGCTTGTATTGTGAAAATACTGTTGTATTCTGGACGTGGCCTGAGGGGGCAGTAATCTAGCCCGATAAGGATTGGTTGTAAAGGTTGAGGTCAGACCTGTGCTAATTAATCTGGTTGTTTAGGTGTCACTCCACCTGTTAAGTGAGCTTATAGTGTAATCCTTATGCAGGCGTGCTAAGGCGAGGATGTAGGCAGGATTGGCCGAACCCCAATATTATATTTGGTTTCAAGTTTACATTTCCTACATTATATTCTGCTTTGTGCTTGGTTTAAATTTCCTACTGAATATACTGCACATCTTATTGGCACACAATTATTTTTTAGTTGAGAAATACTGAAATTGTGGTGCATGTTCTAAAAATTGTTTAATATATCATATGTGCAATTTCATATTCTTTTAGACTGCCCCTAGGTTGCATAATACTGTCGCTGGATTAGTTAAACCTAAAAGGGAATTTTTTAATCTCCAATTCACCCCCTCTCTTGGGATTGTACCAAAGCTAACACACAAGCACTCTCGCACCTTCATGCTTACACACACACATGCATGCACATGCAGGTACACACTCACACAAGCACACTTTCTTTCCTGCATGCATTCTAACACTTCCACACACACATACATACATGAACATGCATGTACACACACGAGTACGCTTTCATTCTTGCATGTATTCTAACACTTATGCACACACACACACGCACATGCATGAACACACTCACACAAAGTACACTTTCATTCATGTATGCATCCTAACACTTGCACACATGCATGCATGCACATGTTCTACACACCCACACACGTGCACACCCATGCGTGTAACATACACTATAACACCCGCACACATTTACACACATTCCATGCATACACTAAAACACACGCTAACACGTGCGCCCCGTAGGTACCGCATGTTGACTCGGTTTTGACTCGACCCTAAACAGGTTGACCTTTTTGGTTTTCTCCCCGAACCTATCAAGTCTTCTGAACCACAATTGAGCCGGTTTAGTTTGCATCATTACTACTTGAATAAGTCCCAAAATGCACCATTTTCCTCAAAAGCATAAAAAGTCAGAAAGTCACAAAAATGTTTTCAAGCTTTAATTTTCATGGTTTTTTGTCTTAATTTTATTTGTGTTATTTTGAAGTTTAGGAAAAAATCACAAAAATGTTTTCACTCTTAGAAAAATCACAAAAATGTTTTTTGGCCTAGGAAACCGTTTTCATCTTGAACAAATTCCAAAAACCCCCCAAAATATTATTTTTCATACTTAGGAAATCCTATAAAAATTTCAAAATCCCGAGAGTGTAATTTGGTAAACTATTTTCTCAATTTTCCATCCCAATGATTTCAAAGGGTGGCATGAACTCTTCGGAATATGATATGCCCCGGTTCAGAGGAAATACCTATATAGTACCTTCATTTTTTTTTTTCAATTTTTGGAAATGAGTAATATTAAAGGCTTATTACATTTAGTTTGTGGGATAATCTTCAATTAATCTGGTGTCGTTCATAAGAACGGGCGTGTAGGGGGTGTTAATACCTTTCCCTCGCATAACTGTACTCCTGAGCCCGACTTTGGTAATGTAGACCAATTCTACCCCTAACGGGGTAGCAATCAAGTATTCTAACCACACTACAAAAGGTTAGTGGCGACTCTATCACACATTGTTTTTTCCACGAAAATATTTATTTTCAAAATTCACACTCATTTTTTCCCAGTTCGCAGTCGCACCCGTGCTAGTGGTTTGGCAGGTCCGGGACGTCGCGACAACGGGACTACAAGGATATCAAACAAAGTTTTGTGTACAAAAAGACGCTTCTTAAAATAAACTAATGTGTACAAGATGAAGTACTGATATGCACTCTCAGATGATTTACAAAAAAAAAAAGCTTTGTAAAGTATGTAATTTTTCTCTCAAATATATTTTTTAAATAAAAAATCGAGAGTTATGAAAGTTGCATTTCTTCAAGATTGATTTTGTATAAAAACCAAAATACAAGACGCTTTTCAAGCAAAGAATATATGAGTTGATATATTGCTCAAGCACTCTTAATTTACTCAAAAATTATCTCCACAAACAATTTTCAATGATGATATGTATAGGAGATTTTGATCTTTGAGGTTAACCACAAAATGCAATAAAGACTTTCAAGCTAAGTATATGAAATTTGAATACATGCTCAAGTATTTTTGAAGAACCCAAAAGAAATTTTCTCCAAGAATTTTTTTTTTTTTTTTTTCAAAACAAAGAACTTTAGAGAAAAGATGTGCTCTTTAAAATCTTAAGAACAAGAGGCTTTTCAAGTAAGATATGTAACCTGAATAAATGCTCAAAGCCAACTTGTATGAACCTCAAGATTTCCCAAAAAAAATTTTTTTTTTCAAAATGATAGCATGGAAAAGGTGGATATGATCTCTTGGAGTAGAAAAATGGTAAAGAATTAAAGAATGAGCAATATAACTTTCAATCTATTTTTCTAACCTTCAAAAGATGTTTTGGCCAAGTATGTATAGGCTTTTTAAGAATATGTCCGTTAACTAACCGTTGAGTATTAAAATAATATTAAAATTTAAAATTTTCAGCCGTTGAATACCCATAAATTTGAACTTCCATGAGGTTTGGTCGACTAACCCTCAAACACTTTCAAACTTTGAGATAGTCAGTCAGCTAAGCAAAAATCTCCCGTCGATTGAGTGAACGGTGCCAATCGACTGAGCCATTTATGCTTTTAAAGTGGTTGAAATTGGCCTTAAGCACTCGTCAATCGACTGTCCAAGTAAAACTATAAGCGGGCCGATCAACTGACCTAATATGAAAAATGATATTTTGGCCATTAAGGACGCGTCGATCAACTAAGCTTTACTAGTCGGTCGACCGAACTTAGTAAAAATGAATTTTTGGTCAATTTTTTGATTCCAAAAATAGTTTAAACCTTTTGTAAAAATGTTTAACTTTAAGTGAATAGGGTTTTTAGTCTAGTTTAGGGTTCTTATCATGAATTTATGGTCTTAGTAGAGCTTCAATGTAATTCAAATGTATTGCATGCACAAATAAGCCTATTTTACTATTACAATTCAAACATAGTAAAGTTTTCGATCCTTGCTCCCTGTTTGTCCATGGAATGCCCAAGATAATGTGATCTTAAAGTTCTGTCTTGGTTTCCACAATGTATCATCACTTGTGCTATCAAAGATTTACCCTGTTCATTGACTAAGCACACATATGAGATGTTGTAGTTTGTTAGAATCAAAACAGGGATTGGACTAAAAAGGTCAACATCTTTTAAGTTTTTTTCTATAATAATTCCTACTCCCTTCTTATACTTTTCTTTTCTAGTATACCAAAGTTTAGATCATGATTTATCAATTTCTTTAGCTTTCTCCCCCACCCACTTAATTTCTTGAAGGAAAATTATATTAATTCTTCTTTTGATCATTGTATCCACAATTTCTATGCTTTTACCCGTAAGAGTCCTTATATTCCAAGTTGCTAATCTAATCCTAGTTTTTTGAACTAACGTCTTTACCTATCCATGTCCAGAATGATGTAGGAATCCTAGTATATTTGATATCGTAGCCAGGCGCCGACATGGCGCGTCGCTTTGGGGTGACGACCTAGCCCACCCTCGCCCACTTTTCGCTACACTCAGGTAGTACAAGTGCAACGCGTCGCTTGTAGGGGACGCTCCAACAAATATTCGGTAAGGATACATATCATAGTGATCTTAAAAATTGTATATTGGTTGTCAGCTACTTAATGCAACCCTCCTCCTTTACTCGGGCTTGGGACCGGTTGTGTGTGAAAAAATTATGACATTAAGTGCATCACATGCAGAGTTTCTCATTGAAATTCAATACAAACCCAAATCCAAGGTCTCTCTAATATAGGATTAACTAACCAATTTGGAGTACCGAAGCGATAATCATTTACTACAGTAAAAACCGAACTAACTGAATTACTTATATTAATTGAATTTACTTAATTCAATCATTAAATTTTATTTTAACCGAACGATACTCAACCTTGAGAGGAGCGTAATTACATACATGGTTGGGTTCAAAACCTAATAGCTTATCAAAATATCTCCACCACCTCTCTTTGATATCTGTTCTTTAGTTAAGGCATTATCATTCTTGTCCTTTATACATTTTAAAATACCTAAATCAAAGTTCCTCTCTAGACATAGGATTCACTTAACCAATTTGGAGTATCGAAGTGATAATCATTTACTCTAGCAAAAACCGAACTAACTAAATTTCTTATATTAACCAAATTTACTTGATTAATCAATCACTTGATTTGGTTTTAATTGAACTATGCTCAACTCTGAGAGGAACGTAATTATATACATGGTTGGGTTCAAAACCTAATAGCTTATCAAATTATCTCCACCACCTCTCTTTGATATATCTTCTCTAGTTAAGGCATTAGCATTCTTGTCCTTTATACATTTTAGAATATCTAAATCTTTGTATTTTTTTTTCTAACACTAACAAGTTTGTGAGTGTCGCTTTCTCTTTTTGTGTCTAGTCTAGTATATAAATTATCATGAGCTATATGGTTAACTTCACTAATGGTATTTTTTTTGTATTTTTTTCTTGACTCTTTATATTTTTCAGGGTTTTTTTTTTATATTTCTACAAAATTTTCATGTTTTATACCTGTTTCTTTCGTCTTAACAACTTTCTGGACTTCTTAACTCTACCACCAACTTTCTTTATTACTTGAGTATCTTCCTTTGGACTTACCAAAAGTATATATTTTTTTCTATCTTTATGATAGAATTGACCATATTATTCCAAATATGATAGTATTCGTATCTATCTTACCCCCTATTGTCCAATCATACTCCTTGATCATTTTATCGTTAAATTTTACTATATTTTCTCCCTTCAAACCCCACCATTTAGCCCTCTTGTGTTGATTTATCTTTCCCTTCCATTTTTAGTATGTATATCTAATACTAGGATTCTACATTGTGTAGCCAAACTTTCATTTGAAATAATTTTACAATCTGATAGACAATCCTCCTTCCTAGTTAAGAAGAAATTTATTTGGTTTTTTTATTTTACCCACTCTTGAAAGTTATTAAGTGTAATTATATTTTTATAAAATATTCAATATAATCAAATCATAAGACACGACAAAATTTAAATTTTTTACTGACCTCATTTTTATCTCCATATATCCATGACCTTTTATGTATCCTCTTGTAACTTTTATTATCCTTTCCAATGTGTTCATTCAAATGATCTCTTATAATGCCTTTTCATATATGAGTATCCATTGTAAAATACTATCCATATCTTTCCAAAATTATCTTTTAAGGTTTTCTGCTTAGCTTATTTGGGAATCATACATACCAATGACATTTACCATCTCCAAGCTTAGAGCTATATTGATTTTAATGATCCTATCCGCTATTCTTTTAGCATCTACTATATTAGCTTTTAGGCCTTTGTCTACAATGATTCCCACTCCAATTTTATGTTTCTCTTTCTAGTATATCAAAGTTTAAATCTTGATTTTTGAATTTCTTTAACTTTTTCTCCTATATATTTCATATCTTGAAGGCAAATTAAATTAATTTTCCTTCTAAACATTGTTTTCACTATTTCCATATTTTTACTCGTAATACCTTGCAAGTTGTTAATGTAATCGCAATTCCTTTTTCTAACCTCTTAATCCTCTCCTTTCTATATTGATCCGATCTATTCCCTTAACCTGAGTGGATTTGGTAAAATTCATTATATAAGGGTCTGACAAGTTTTATGTTGGCTATTAGCAACCTAATACAATTTTACTCCTTTATCCGGGATTGATTGTGTGCATAAAGATAATTTGTGTTACTTAGGCGAAGGGTAAGTGTTTTTTGAATGCAAACTTATTTCATTTAGATATAGATAATAAATCAAAAACTAAAAACCCATACAACCTACCCCAAGCAATCTAAATGTAATTCAAAACTAATCCACACTAAAAAAAAATCTACTAAATTCCTACACTTTTGGCATATGAATCCAAGCTAAATTAAATAAAAAAATACAAATTCTAAGTGCATATGTTAAGCTTACAAATAGAAAATACATAATCTACTTTGCTAAATAATAATAAATGAGAAAATAATAATAAAAAAAAAATAATATCAAGAAAGGAGAACATCGCATTGACGGCCAAAATGGCAAGGTTATTTTAGGAAAAGTTGGTTACCCCAACATAAAGGACAATGACAACTGACTGAAAATACCTTAGTGAGGATATTTTGATGTTGAAAATTTAATGTCGATAATGAAAATCAATTGAAAAATATGGAAAGTAACTAGAGATTGTAAGAATTTATCAATCTAAATTCAAACTTGCCTAGAGAAAAGACCATTTGACTAACAATCCCAAGTCATCCTTAGTAGTCCAAGCTTGTTGCCCAATAACAATTGGTCACTAATCATCTAGCATTTGATCTTACAATAGTTTATTTAGGTGGTTTTCTCCAAGGTTAATCTTGGGACATGATTGCATCCACAAACACTTGGATATCACATATTTGAGCATAGGATGTATACCATTTGACTCACTTGAGCAAAATAAAATCTAGATAAACTTATCTCGACCATCTCTAATAAAGAAATATTGATTCTTCAAAAGGTACAAGATGTTAGAATTTTAGATTTTTGTAGGAGAGGGTAATAAGCTGGCAATGGAGCATCTCAACTATTATATTAATGCCAAACTTAGGAATATGAGAACCAAGTATTGTATGACTGCACATATCTATCAAAGGCTCTCTTAATTCATGCATAAATATTTGTGTTATAATGTGGATGGTAGGAGAGTATCGTTGGTTATGACCCAAAATCGTTCAGAGTTCTCATAAGATATTATGTGAGATATTAAGATAGATAAACAAATTAAGATAAAATTATAATTACGACTTTAATAATTATGATGAAATTGATGTGATTTGAGGAAGAGGGTAAATTGAGTTTTAAAAATTTTTCGACTAAATTAAATATTTATGCCGACAGGTTAATAATTCTACAAAAGCCTCAAATTTTGTGGATAAAATATCAATTGTTATTAATGATGAGGCCAGGGATCCAACGAACATAGTAGAAAACTATAAAGTTGGGCCCGCCGGCGTGCGACTGCTTAATTCAAAGTTCGACCAATTTTGAGAGAGAAGAGAAAAGCGGTACAAAAGCCATTATAAACGAGCGGAAGCTGAAAGGCAGTTAGGCCTGGCGGACGAGCGAACGTGATCGAGAACCACCTTTCACGCTTACTGAGATTCTCGCTCTCTCTTTCCTTGAGCCCTCAAGTTCTGACTCTTCGACTGTTTCTGCAATCTGGTGCTTCATTTCCACTGATTCCAAGATGATACAGCTTCTATACTCGGTCATCCTCGCGGAGGCCTTTCTGGTCCTGATCCTGCTCTTCAAAACCCCTTTGCGGAAGCTGGTCATCATGGCCCTGGATCGCGTCAAACGCGGAAAGGGTCCCGTCATGGTCAAGACAGTCGCCGGAACCGTTTTCGTCGTGCTCCTTTCCAGCGTTTACAATATGGTAAGTATTCAGCAGCGTTCCGTCGAGGCTGGTGTGATTAATCCCACAGATCAGGTCCTAATGGCCACGCATATGCTCGAAGCCTCCCTTATGGGTAATTTACTCATTTTGCAGTTCTGTTCTGCGGTTCTCTGT
Source organism: Malania oleifera (assembly GCF_029873635.1). Taxonomy (NCBI): domain Eukaryota; kingdom Viridiplantae; phylum Streptophyta; class Magnoliopsida; order Santalales; family Ximeniaceae; genus Malania; species Malania oleifera. The sequence goes on along the minus strand of NC_080418.1, from coordinate 113,406,597 downwards.
TTATATTTTTGAATTTGGGTTGCTGACTGATGGGGATTTGCTCGTGTACGAGGGAAGTAGGGCATGTAGAGTATGCGATCCGTTATGCTATTCTCTAATTTTGAATTGCAAATTGTTTTCTGGATGAGGATGGTTCACTTCGCGAGAGCGTTCTTAAAAAAAAAATGAATAGATTAAGTAGATCGGGGGTGGATTCCCACTGGGATGCTTGTTGAATTTATGAATTGAGTGTAGGCATCCCTTTTTTTTTTTTTTGGGGCACCTTTAGTACATGTTTCCCTCAACAACAACAACCACAACAATAGCAAGGCTTAAGTTCCACCATGTATGTTGGGCTCTATGAATTCTTTTCTGCCAATTCGCGCGAGTGAGGGCATTTTCTGTGCCTAAAATAGAGCTATTGAATCCTCCCTCACTAACTTATTCCATATTATTTTACTTTTTTCCCTTTCCTCTTATAATGCCATTTACAATGACTAGCTTGCTCCTTCTCAGTGATGCGCTAGTTCCCTTATATTTCGAATGCCCAAACCACCTAAGCTGCTTCTGCCTTATCTTAGCTTCTTCTACCAGTGCTACACCAAATTTATTGCGAATATGTTCATTCCTTAATTTATCCTTTAATATCTACCTTTGTAAGAAAATTTCTTTTTGTTGCTTTTCTCTATAAGAAAGAAAAACAACTTTTGAAATGCTGAAGTGACTATTTTTTTTTTAGATCTAATCACTGTCTTTGTACATTGCAGGTAAATCACAAAAATGCACATATTTTCTGTTTATTTCTTTAGATATTAAGCTCCCTTTTCTTATGGATATCTCTCTACATTGCTTGTTTTGAGCTGAGGAACTTGATAATGATTATTAAGAACGTGAGGATTGAGGATCTTTTGTGAATGTGTGTAATAGATTTCATTATAGTGCATTATTCAAGTTGTGAAACATAGTCATTTCTATCCAAGGTGCTCGCTTCGAGACTCCAAAAAGTGATCTTGGAAGTTATTGGGCACTACTAGCATGCTTTTCTTGCAGGCAGAAAGTCACGGATCCTGGCCTTATAACTTTAGAAATTGTGGATAACCATTCTAGCGCTAGAAAGAGAAGAATTGTTTGCAAACTTGACATGGAAAAAGTGTTTGATCATGTTTGTTGGGACTTTCTTCTTTATGTTCTTTTGAAAAAATGGTTCTTTGGAAACTTATGGTGCAAACGAATTGAACAATGTATCATCCCACCATCCTTATCAATTCTTGTTAATGGTTGTACCTTGAGCTTTTTCCATTCTTCTAGAGGATTGGAGCATGGAGATCGCTTATCTTCTTTTCTTTTCATGATTGTAATGGAGGTTCTCAGCCTTATGGTGCAAAAAGCGATAAGAGTGAGGCTGTTAAAGGGGCTGGGTGTGGGAAGAAGTGGAAGGGAGCTGGATGTATCTCACCTCCTTGTTGCAGATGACTCCATAATCTTTTTGAGATGGAGGCTCACCAAATCCTTAACCCAAGGTGCATCCTTTTTGTGCTTTGAAGCAATTTCACTTGAAATTACTGGGAAGGACTAAGCTTATTTCCATTGAGGATGTGGCTGATGGAACCTTCTTGGCTGGTTTCATGTGCTACAAGTTGGAGACCTCTCCTTTAAAGTACTTAGGGCTTCCCCTTGTTGCAAAGCTCAAGGAAAAAAGGGTGGTTCAGGACCCTATTGTTGAGAAGCTTGAAAAAAAAGTTAAAGTGGTTGGAAACAAAACTATTTTTGTGAAGGTGGAAGACTCATGCTCATCAAAAGTAATCTCTCTAATCTCTCGGCATGCTTTATGTCCTTTTCCTCATTCGTTGCATAGTGCGCAAGACCGGAAGAAATTGAAAAAAAATGCTTTTGGGGAAGTGCAAGGAAGTTCTCAACTACCACTTTTAGTTGAATAGGGAATTGTTAGGCAGCCTACCCAAACAGATGGCATGGGTCATTAGTCTCTCATGCTATTCAATAGAGCCCTTTTTTGCAAATGGATATGAAGATTTATGAGTGGGGAAGACTTTTTTAAGAAAGATTATTTCTTCGGAACATGACTTTGATCACAATGGGCGGACTTTCAAAGATGATAGGGAGCCCTATAGGTTGGGTGTTTGGAAATGGGTCGAAAAAAAGTTTGGAGGGTTTCTTTCCCTTTGTCTTTGAATTAGGAAGGTTAATATTTTCTCTTGGCAGGACATTAGATGCAGTTTGTCTCCATTTAATGCTCAATTCTTGTCATTTTGAGTCTAGCCTACCAAAAAAAAAAAAATCTTTGGTGTGAACTCATGTTGATCACTCTGAAAGTGGAATAGTTTGGGATATTTCCTTTGTGTCTGTGACTGGGGGCTTGACTCTACTTTTGATTTCTATGGCTGCTCATACAGCAATGTCCCTTGTTGGACCACCATGAGACATTCCTTTATGCCTGTGACTGGGGGCTTCACTCTCTTATGATTTGTATGGCTGCTTATACAGTGATGTCCCTTATTGGACCTAGAAGCAGGAGTGCTGGACAACCTTGTTGAGGCTGGCATCAATTTCCCTTTGAAGGCTATCTAGAAATCTCCATCCCCAATCAACATATCCTTTTTATTATTTTTTTGTCCCTTTTTTTTTTTTTTTTTAAATTTTTATGTGGGAGGGATTAGGCAACTTTGAGGTAGATCCTCACTATTAATAGTCTTTAGAAAATGGGAACAACTCTGGTTAACATATGCTTTCTATGTAAAGAAGATGTTGAATCTGTGTTTCACCCTTCCATCACTGCCACTGGACTAGAATCCTGTGGAATTTGGTCATTGCTTTGTCTGTCTAGCACTAGGCTATAGCTGATACCGAGGAAAAGGAGGTCTGGGCTTCAGGCGGTTTTCCTTTGAAAGTGAAAGGAGAAAGCCTTCATCTTAATCCTTCTCATCTTTGTGCATATATGTGTGTGTGTGGAGGAAGAGAAACACATAAGCCTTTGAACGGACACCTACATCTTTTACAACTCTCAAAGATATGGTTTCCAACTCTTACTCGTCACACAATTCTTGATTTTTTGGAGACTGTCACACAATTGACTTGGCATGTTTTGCATCTTTCAGTCTCTTTTGCTTGTACTTGGGTGGAGTCCCCTTGGTGCCCTTCTAATGAATTCTCCCTTCATGGATAAATATGAAATTTGGTAGAGAAGATATTGGTAACTCCTATGTCAATGATGGGGACGGAGATTTGATCTGATGGTTATATAGATTTTGTGATGCACCGGAGAATCTAGTTGTTGATTGTTCTGAAGGAGGTTGTTGAGAGTCGATCAAAATTGGAATCTGTAGTGATGGTTATAGATATAATCTAGTAAAAGGATAATATCATAGTTTTAAAACCCAAAATGGACTGGCCGGTTTGTCCAAGTTTGGTCACTAGACCAGTTCGGTCAGGTCCTCAGAACCAAAAATGGCATGAACCGGCAGACTTGGTTGAACTAGGGTCAGTTGTGGGTCAACCTGGTTCTTAAATCCTTAGTTGTTAGACTCCTTACGTTTGAAAGAAAAAAGAAAAAAAATATTCATATGTCGCAGCGATAACGATATAAACCCAAGACCTCATGAAATGCAAGCCCTTGCCATTGTGCTAAATCGATTTGTTTCTTTGTTTTCTAGTAAGCATTATATATAATATAATTAATATACAAAGTTACAAACTCACACCAAATAAAAGAACTTTAATAATTCAATCAATCTCTCCTTTGATGATTTGTTCCGAAATTTGTTTGACTTTGGTAATTAATATATATACTAACTCTTTCTCACACAGATAAACACCAAATAAAGAAATTCTATTAATTTAATTAAAACTTTTCTCTCCATTCTTTCAAATTTTTTTTGATACTTATTAATTGAATCAAATATTATTCTCTCCCTATTCTTTTCTTCTACTAATAATAAATTTAAGCGTATTTATTAAATATAAATTTTGTCTACAATGTGTGTGTTGTTATTTTTGACTCTTAATAACTAATAAATAAGTGTGGTCACTTTTTATAATATTACTGTTGCAATACACACACACACATGTTGTGATGTTGTCAATGGTTCTAGTTTGATCCATTTGTCCGACAGGTCGACTGGTCCGAGTCTTAAAACCATGGACAATAAAATTTGGGATGGGACTTCTCATTTTAGGTCTAGGAAGGTGGTTGGTTGTGGGATCAAAAGAAATTGAGGTGAACAATATTCTAAGTTTGAGTTTTGTTGGAGAAGTTTTAGGGATAATTTGGAACCGCTTATGAAAAAGTACTTTACTAAAAAAGTACTGATTTGAAAAAAGTATTGATGAAAGTACTTCCCCCATTTGGAACATCTTAAAAAAAGTACTTATTGCAAAAAGTACTTAAAATAAGTAGTTGTATATAAAAAAAAAAGTGTTTAGTTTGTATAGCAATAAGTTCTTATTATAAAAAAGTACTATTAAAAATCACTTTATTTGGGGCAAAAAAGTACTTCTCAAGAAGTAATTTGGGATTACTTCTTGGGCCCTTGTAATTACTTCTTAGTTATCACTATAGCGAAGTGGTGTCAAACTTACAATATTGAACAATTTATGGGAATGATGGGAATTTTGTGTTTTCTTTCTCATTCTCTCCCTCTATATTGTCTCTCTATTGTGCTTTACACCCAAGCTCTGGTGACTGACGCCTCCTCCCTCTTCCTCCTCCACCCCCTTCACCTCCTTGTGGACGTCTCCTTCTCCGCCTCCTCTCCTCTACCCTTGACGGACTCTGTTTCTTCCTCCTTGTCTCACTGCCATCGACACCTTCGCTGCCTCCGCTTTTTTACCTTCGTTGCCATCACTTTCCGACCTTTGCCACCTCCACTAATGCCTCCTCCTCCATTATCATGGCCTCTGCAACTTCCTCCTGCCCCTCCACCTTGATTACCTAGATTTTTGTGTTGTTTTTGTTTTTTGTTTTTTGTTTTTTGATACTAATAGATTGTTTGTTGACATCAATTAAAAATTGTAGTTAACATATAATATTTTTTTAAACAAATTTTAACATTTTAAATTTAATTAATGTTAATTATTTTTAATTAAGTGTTGCATTTTTAGTTAGCAAGTATTGTTAGCTACATTTAATGCTAATTAAAAATTTTTAATTAACATTAATTTGTTAATTAGACAATGTTTAAAATGTTAAATAAAAAATAAAATGCTAAGTAAGATAAATATTAAATATTAATAATCTTATTAATAATATAATAATCTTATTAATAATATAATAATATTATTAATAATATAATTTATAATCTTATATTATTTTTTTGACTATGATATTATATTGAAATTTAATGATAATATTATTTTAATAAATTCATACTGTACTTGTAATAAAAGTGACTAGCAAAACACTACTTCCTTTATAAGTACTTATAATCAGTACTTAATTTTAGACACAACCAAGCAGTAGTTATAACAATCATTGTGTTTCCAATTTATTGCATGTCTCGAAGATTTTGAAGGTTTGTGAAAGGCATTGGGACAAGAAACAAGAATTATGGGCACATGTGATTGAGTCAATCTAAGTTGAGATTTATGAAACAAAGAAGATGAAGTGCTCCTAATAGATACTTTAAGAAAGCATGTTGATTTATTTGTTAGTGTTGGTCTGCTAGGGGCCAACGCTAAAGATGTGTGCGGTGTTTGTTAGGTTCATGAGATTCCACTTCTTTTATGGCTCATTTCCTTTCTCGGGTCACTTCAGTTAGGTTTTGGCTTTTTGTGTCATCTTGTAAATCTAGGAATAATGTACTTGGTTCTAGTTTGGGTGGTATGGATCCTAACCAAGGGATTTGTCTACCCCGAAAGACTTCATAGCTGCCATTGATTCACCAATTTGCCAGAGGAGTTTGGGATCTAAAATGGGGATTGTAATTGAATGAACTTTAATAATCTATTTATTATGATGGGGGTAGACATAGAGAGGTAAGGATGTTAGACATGTCCTATGAAGATTTTGAATTGGAATGTTAATTAAGAGGGTTGGGAAGAGGGTTAAGAAAAGCTGGTTCATGGGGTTGTCCTAGGTCATAGGCTGGACATTGTTTATTTAGGAAGCTAAACACAAATTTGTGGATGGGCTTTTGGTTATGATTTTGTGGGATAGTCAAGGACTTAAATTTCGATTTCGATGGAAATTTTGATGGTCTTAATTTACGGAAATTTTGGTGGAAATTTTGATTTTGATTTAAAGAAATTACGAATATTTATAGTAAACGATGAAAATTTACAATAAAACTTTAGGAAATATTAAAATAGATGATTATGCTTGATATGGTATCAGAATACATTAAAAAAATGCATATATGACAAGTTTTTAGTGTGTAGGATATTAAACTGCATATCGCGAAACAAACTATGAAGTGAAGAACATTCAAATGATTATAAAGTTTTGAAGCTATTCCTTTAATGATTTAAGCCAACAAATTATCATTTTAAACAATTACATTTTCAATAAATATCATATATTTAATGATCTAATACCACATGGAGTTTCTTGGTGGCTCAAAGTCATCTCTCCTGTCCCTATTATTGGGATTTCGAGATGACATATATTGTTTACAATAATCACTCCATGTTTTATAATTTCCAAAATATTGAGTATATGTGTACATGTGTTGTTCATACTCCTCCATAGTCATTTGGTTCATGACAATTTCTACTCGGCCAGAAGATCTTCCTGTACTAGGATGTCTTCTTGCAGGTTTTACTTGTTGTATATGTCCATAAGATTGTTTTGAATTTGCAAACTGACCATACCCATATTCTTGGTCTATTCGTCCATACCCATAGGCATGTGGTTGCCAATTTCCACATTGTCGTGCCTGCTCATATGCATACGAAAACGATTGACCATATGTAGAATGTGAGGAACTGTTTTATGTAGATTTAAAACCACTTTAACTATTTGAGTCATGCTTTGTTCCTATACTCATAGATTCCAAGCTAAGTGAAAAGGCTCTTCTATTTGATGCATCTTCCCTTTTCCATTTCTATGACTATACTGCCTATATCAATTGGACGCGTTTCTCTTTGTGGACCCTCATTTTCTAGTTGGGGAGGATGTGTATATTCCACTTCTGGTCTATAATTTTGCCATCCCTCATTTCCTCCATAGTCCCCACCATCACCACCTTGCCCACTACTACCGCCGGTGTTAGATCCGTCACCACCAGCATCGTTGTCGTCATTATCATCATCACCACCAGAGGACATAGTGGATGAAGTTTCATATCCAGACCCAAGATTCATTAGTGAATCATCACTGCTAGATGTTACTTTTTCTACCATCACCTAATTAACATCAATGCCAAAGTCATCTCGTACATGCTTGGCCATCTATGGGTAAGGACTTCTACCTCGTTCATCAAGATGGGATGGTCTAATCCATTGGAAAAGTGGTTACTAATCTTCATCACCTAATTCAACTGATATCTCAAGAAGGTCTAGGGGATCTTGTTTAGCCACTTTGTCCATTTTGGCCTTCATATCTCTTATTCGAAGCTTCATATTGTAATAACAAAAAACAAGCTGCTGAAGTCTGGTGTAGGCTAGTCTCTTTCTTTGCTTTGTGTGAATGAGCGCAAATGTGCTCTGATTTCGTTCCCAAGCTGATGAAGATGTAGTTTATGACAAAATGTGCAATGCTAGCTTCCTTAGGATTGGAACACTTGATCCATACATCATCCACCAATTAGCTGTGTAAGATATTTTAAGAGCATAAGTTAGTACTTAGTAAATTGTATTTGAAGTTTGTAACTTTGTATTGTACATTTATGTATAAATACTTACCAGGTGCCATGGTTGCCCTAAGCAACTGCTTCTCCAAAACTTCTTTTTGCATCTCTAAATAGAATAATCTAAAAAAAATTGTGATTAAATAATTAAACATGGATTAAAACCTATTTTATTTAATTTTTATTTTGAAAATATACCTCATTTCCAATTTGATCCAGGCCAGAGGAATTTGGCTCAAGGGTGTTAAAAACTTTATGAATTGCATTAAGAAAATAAGGATCTTTCCCAACACCTTCTTTGTATTAACATTTTGGATTTAAAAAATAAGCTGCCAATCAATTAAATTAAATTATAAATATGTAATAAGTAATTTGATATATGAATTTCTTGAAATTTATAAATATTTTATACCTGCTTCATGAAGAGGATGTTCTAGGGTTCTTTCCCACCGGTCATTGATTACTTTGAGAACCCATCTTGCACTTCTTGCACCTACTTCAATAGCCTCTTTCATTACCCTTATTGCTTCAAATACAACTCCTAATGTTGGCCACACTTCACTATTGACTATACGCAATACTCTATAAATAGGCTCATAAATGTTATAAACTTTTGCCACTTTATCCCAAAATTGATGGTTAAGAACCGTGCTTTCAATTTCTTTACCCATTTTTGTTCGACTAAAAGCATGCTTAGCCCATTCATCAGATGTGAATAGAGATTTTAAGTGTACTCTTTTTTTTTTTGTAAGCTATCAAGGGCAATGCAGTTTTTAGCAAATTGTGTGGCTCTTGGACGCATATTATCCCTTTGACAGTGCTCCCTCATTTTAGCAAGCAACCATCCATGGTTATATATAAAATTTGTGATCTGTCTCCCCTGCAAGATTATTTATTATTTTTTTTTAAAGAGAAACCAAGAGCAATGCCATTGTGAACAAATAATTAAAAAGAAAATAGTTTGTTTTTAAATTTTTAGAAAATAAATAAAAATAAAAAACTTCAAAAACAAATGTTGGACATATTTGGAATTAAAAGAACACTTTTTTTTTTTTGGCAAAAATAGCATGAAGATAAAAGAGTTGACTCCTTTTGCATAGAGATGTAAATGTATGTGTTGTCTCCCCTACAAGATTACCGTGCTTATTGCCTCTTTTTTTCGATTTTCTCAAAAATGAGATTAATACAATGGGCAGTGCAAGGAGTCCAATACAAGTTGAATTTTTTTATTAATTTTAGATCCACTTTCTTGTAGGCGTTGTCATTATCGGTCACTACCTAGACAATATGTTGCTTTTCTACCTCTTGCACAACTTGTTTTAATAGGGAATATATGTATTCATAATCTTTATGTTGTCAGAATCCTCTACTGATTCTAGAAAAATTGTGCTTCCTTTTGAGTAAACCATGAAATTTATGATGGATAATTTTGTAGTGCCTGTCCATCCATCACACATTACAGTGCAGCCATACGTGGCCTACTTTTTCTTCACTTCTTCTATATGGCCTTACATTTCTTTTACCTCTAAATCAAGGTATTTTGTTCTAATTTCATAGGGTGTCAGTGGATCGACTCCCGTTCCAGCTGCTTGGCAACCTCACACCATGTTTTTAAAATGAGGTGATATTGCCTTCTCAGGTGGAACATTATCATATATAAAAAATTTTGAAATCAACCTATTCATTTCTTCTTTTATTTTATCTCATTTGAATAATTTTTTCAAGCTTTTTTGTTTTGTTGCACCTGACTTGTAATATTGAGAAGACTTTGAAATATATGACTCTGTTTTTGGCTCTCCCACACTTTGAGATCGCCTCATCGGAGGTCACCCTCCACTACTACCGACCCCAGAACTGCCTCCTTGTTGGCTACCTACAAACCTACGAGAATAGTCTCTTTCCTATTCTGTCTATTTTGAAGCATAGAATGCTCGACAAAATGTAGACCTTTCATAGGGAGAAATATCAGAAGGGTATGCAATATCATCAGCATCTCCCTCTTCATCAATTTCCTTGGTTGCATCAAGTTCCCACGCAATTCATTTTTTATTTCCTTCGTTCTTTCTATTTTCTTTGCTTTAGTTGCTGTTTTTCTTTAAAATAATTCTCATTTCCTGCTTAACTTCTGGAGGTACTTTGTTGCAAAACTTTATATTATGTTGTGGGTCATAATTTGCTGAGTTCATTTTTAATGTTGTTGCGCCACCACTCTTCATTTGTATTCCGCAGTATTTGCAAATAAATCCATTTTTTATGTTGGGCATTGGGTACCCATGTTCCCATGCTAGATCTTGTTTTCTTCCTTCAGACATTTTTGCAGACAATTTTACTTTCCCACGAGGTTACAATGAATCAATAAAAAAGTGTTAAATTAGTCAACAATTTTAAAAGGAAATTATTTAAGATGTTTTATCAATATAAAATTAATAAATAAGATAAACATTAAATGTTAAATAAAATTTTCAAAATTTAATGATAATTTACAAATTTACTAATAAATTATAGAAATTAAATTAGTCGAATAAATGAAATAATTTAAACTATAATAAGCTAATAATTAGTAAATTGCTTTAATTTATTTATTTATTAGGCTATAATGATTAGGTTTTAAATTACTCTATAATTTTAAAAGAAAACTATTTGAATGTTACTCTACAATTTTAAAAGAAAAGTATTTAGATGCTAAATCAAGATAAATTAATAACTAAGAGAAATATTAAATTATTAAATTAAAATTACAAAATTAAATAATTACTGATAATTTTTAAAAAATTACTATTGAGTATTAAATTTTGGAAATTAAATTATCCAAATAAATGAAATAATTTATACTATAACAAGCTAATGAATAATAAATTATTCTAATTTTATTTAATTACTAAACTTACTATTTACTATTTACGAGCAATCTAGGACTAGGATTAAGGGGCTAAATGGGAAAGGTTAATGGGGAAAATGTATCTAAGGAGGGTAATCTCGTAAATATATTGGGGAGAAGGGAGATTTTAAGTAACTTAAAACATAAAATCAGGCAACCAGCTTTGCCTTTATTTTTATATGCTGCTGCTCTACCTGCTTGTAGAGTCGTGGACTCAAGTCTTGAGTCTCTCAGTCTCAGCTTGGCCATGTCGTGTTCACAGCTCTGCGTGAGGGAGATTGCAGTGATGGGAGGAGGTGCTGCTGCTGGCTGCGACTTGGGAGATGGAGGTCTCCCAAGGCTAGGGCTAAAGGGAGAGGGTCGGCCACTGGAGGGGAGACGAAGGCTAGGGCTTTTTAGAGTTTGAAGGTGGAGGCAGGGCCGTAAGAGGCAGCTGAAATCTAGGTTCTTTTTTGAAGTTTGAAGGTGGAAGATGGAAGAAGAAGAAGCCTTTTGTCAAGGACCTTGAGGTATGTATCCTAATGCATGCTACAAGCTAATTTATAGAAAAAAATTTCATTTTGCTTGCATTATTGTGTAGATATTTTCATTGGTAGCTGGTAGGGTCTTCAGCCTCTTGATGAATTTGTGGAATAGTTGGCTTGCATCTGTAGAGCATCTCTGCAAGATCTCTTTTTTCTTTGTCATGACTCTAGTAGTGAACTGATATTTGTTCAAATCTCTCTAGTCTCCACTGTATACTCACAAGTTGCGCAAAAAGAGCCAACAAATCACGTGGGAAAGACAAAACAAATGCAGAGAACAACACTAAAATTTCCCTCTTTTATTTTTCCCATGATTTCTAGAAAATTTCAGAAGAACAACCAAAATTTTCGAAATTTTAGACTTTTCATTTGAAATTTACCGAAATCTCGAAATTTTAGTTGAATATCTGCAAAATCGAATCTATATCTCAATTTTGACCAAAATTTAAGTCCTTGGGGATAGTGAGGTTATCGATTGGGTGTGGTTGCTATATTTTGATTGTTTGGGATACTGGTTTTCCCACTGTAGATTCTCTCGTAGGCATTTTTCTGTAGCTGTTTTTTGTGACATTAAGGGTAGAGCAGAGTGGTAGTGCCTATCCTCATTCAGGCCTCATTTTTGGGTTGAGCTTGGGGATTTGTTTAAGTTTTCTAGTTCACATTGGTTCTTGGGATGAAGGGGATTTTAATGTTTTCAGAGCTTCTCATGAGAAATTACGGGTCCTAAGATCATGACTAGTATGTTAGGTTTTGATGATTTTAATATTGTCATTTGAGACTTTTCTTTTTTGGGTTAAGTGCTCAGTTAGTTGGTCTGTTACCCACATGGTGTCATGAATTTGATCATTTCCTTTTTTAGTACTGAATAGGAGGATACTTTTCCTAATGTAGCTCAGGAAATCTAGATACGATACGCACCTTTGATTATTTATCCATTGTGTGAAGTCAAACAACATGAGATGGTATCCTGGTCCATTCCATTTTGAAACTATCATCAACTCATGATGATTTTCATAGGTCAGTCGTTGATTGGTGGAGTGATTGCCAGGATCAATGCTGCTGGGTTTGTTTGTATGAAGTTTGAAGATTTTGATGGATGAACTTAAGTTGTGCAATTGGAAGAGCTTATGTAGATTTTAGGGTGAAAAAAATGATCTTCAGTGGGAGATTGAGTTTTTAGATAGAGTGTTGAGGGAGGGCCTTTTGATGTAGGTAGTTTGTGTAACAATCCAAAGATTGAGTTAGAGGAACTCATGTTAAAGGAGTGGATTCAAGGGAGATAAAAACCCTCAAAGGTAGAGTTTGGAAGAATGAATTTCGGGGCTTGGATTTAGTTTTGTGTGGATTTGGAAGAAACTTAAGACAACTTTATATTATGTTTTATCCAAATCTACACAAGTTCAAATCCAAGGTTTGAATTCCTTGCTCCCAAATGTAGGGAAAGAGTAAGTGGAAGAAGGAGGAAACACTTCATTTTTATAGTAGGATTCCAACCGGGGGAGTAGTGAAAGTTAAGGAGTAGTCCCAAGAGGGGGGTGAGTGGGGTTATTAAAATTTTCTTTTAACTCTTATTACAAATTTGCAACCTTTTGTTAATTTAGTGATCACACAAGTTTGTTTTAACTTCTAATGCTTAGTTAGATTAACCGCAACTTAAATATCAACACAGCCCAATAATTCTCAACAATATCAATTAAACAAACATTAAACCACTCAACCACAATATCTTAATCAAGATATGATATGTAGTACTTTTGCAATTTTCAGATTTTACAAGATCTCAAAGTAGAATTTGTTTGTCATCCTGTATATATGAATTTGATTCAAGCCCCGTATGAATGGATTGTGTTTCCTCAATACAAACCACAACTCAAACTTCCAACAACTCAAACTTCAAATAAACTTTTAGTTAATATGTCTTGGATGTTAACCAATCAACGTACTCCCTTTGAGGTTTCCGCAATTTATATTGATCAATTTACGTACTCTCTTTCAGTTTTCGTAATCCCAAAAACAAATTAAACCTTGGTTTATTTAATTTTCAATCCACGTAGTATATATGATCAAGAATTAAAATCCAATCATGCAGTTAATATAAACAAGAAATTAAATGAGAGTAGGGAAGAGAGTGAGATCAAGATTTTTTACAAGGTTCGGCTTATACCTAGCCTACGTCATCGCCTTAGGCCAATACCACCTAAGGTTTCCACTATACCACTCCTTTTTGAGCGGAGCAAACCGTTACAATCCCTCCTTCAGGGTGGAGCCCCCTCTCCAAGTGATACCCTACGCTCGGTCACTCCTTCAATAGGTTAGAGTAACGCCTCTCCAAGTGATACCCCACACTCGGTACAACAATCCAACAACCTTGACCGTCTAAGAAACTACAAGACAAGAACAAATTCTTTGTGTACAAGAGATGCTCTCACATAGAGCTAGTTAGTACAATTGAAATCACTAATATACTTCAAAGTAAATATCAATATGGAATTAAATTGAAGCTCAAAAGAATTTATCACCGAGATCTTCTTTCTTTGATTGAAAGATTCAGAATTTTTGCTCAACTTCAGTGATTAAATCTCAGCAATACTCAGTAGTAAAACTTCAGCAAGGATGTGTGCAAGAGAGCCTTTGAAGATTGAAAACAAAGATAGCTTGATTGCTGTATTTTCTTGGTGTGTTTAATCCTTAGCATTGGGGGGTTATTTATAGATGAGAAATCAAGTCTATTTTGTGTTCCCCAAGTGACTTGAAGTGTTTCTAATGTTTATAGAAAGTTTGGAGCACAAGAAATACGAATTTGAATTTAAAAGCTTTTAAAAAATATAGCTGTTAACAGTGTTCGGTCGACTGAGGAGTCGGGTTCAGTCTTCTGAAGTTCTTTAAAACATTGAAATTTTAATTGAAAAGAGGGTCAGTCGACTGAAGTGACAAGGTTTAGTCGTCTGAGGCTTTACTATCTCTTCAGGAATTCATCAGAAAATTCTTCAGTAGACTGAACTTAATCTTTAGTCGCCTGATAGCTTCGACCCCCCTTTAGTATTTTGGTCATAACTTTTTCTATACAATTCTAAATTAGACGTTCTTGGTATCAACTGAAAGCTAAGAGAAAATTCCACAACTTTCATGTTGAACACCTTTTAAGATAAAGAGTATTTGATAGAGAAAAATGTATATCAATGCAGATATAGAAAAAATAACAGAATTTGGAAAATCCCGTTTTAGTGCTTTTTATTCCAAAAATAATTTTAACCTTTTTGAAATAACTTTGGACCTTATAAAAATATTTTCCAAGTATTTGAAAAGGTATCTAGGTTCAAGAAATTAACCTAAGAATTTCATGCATTTGTTTGAAGTACTTACATAAAGACTTTCTAAGACTTTGACATTCTAAGCACTTAGATCTTCATGCTTGTCTTTATTTAACTCCATCATGTCTTCAAGTTTCAATATACTTTAAGCTTTTAGCAAGTTCTCTTTAATATTCATGCTCTCATGATCTTCAAGTTTTATTAAATCATCTTTGAATTCATGCCTTAATATTCTTTAAGTTTCATTTGATCATATTTCTTTGGAGTATAAACTTTTAATGATCCTTGTGAGTACTTGACCTTGTATTCACATACTTGAGTCCTAAAATATCATCACTTAACCAAATATGTTAAGTTCCTCTGATTTGTTATCATCAAAATAAGATTTTAAACTTTTCAAGGCCAACAAGTAGAAATTTGATTGTAGAGTTGGGGGTGGAGTGTGGTTGTACTGTTCTTGATTCAGAAGTTACTGCTGAGGATATCAATTAATTTATAATGCTTTGTCTTCTGAGGAGAATGTTTTTAGGACAAGATTGAGGATTTGGATTGAGCCCTGTTTTTGAGGGTTTAAATGCTTGGTTAGAAAGGTCTTTGTCTTAAGATAAGCTGAAGGATGTGCTGTTAAGTATGAAGGGGGATAATTCTCTATGTGCAGATGGTTTTACTGGGCATTCTTTCATCGCTCTGGGAATTGTGAAGGATGATTTTCATGATAATGGTGTGGTAGTTAAATGTATTAATTCAAACTTTATTACTCCTGTGCATAAGAAGTATGGCTCCTTGCATGTGAGAGGTTGTAGGGCAATTAGTTCTACATTTCTCTTTCCTAGTTGGAGCTAGGTATATTTTAGATGCTGCCATAGTTGCTAGGTGTAGAGGATGGGGTATGGGGCACATGATGCTTCCTAAATATAGAAATAGAGCTGGTGGAGAACATGGTGGTATATATTTGTATTTGTAATACCCTGTATCAATCAAGTGTCTTGTGTATGCATGTTTGCGTGTGCTTGCATGCACGTCATGTGCATGGCAACAAACCATAAGGAGTTTGTAATCATGAGAAAAAGATTGTATCACAATTGCATGTGTATGTGCTTGTGCACGGCAACTAACCATGAGGAGTTCATAATGAAGAGAATAAAATTGTATTAGAGTTATATAAATGTTCACTTATAAAGACGTATGATCATTGTTTGAAGTAACAAAGCTTCTGTTTTGCATTTAGCATTAAAGAAAGACGATGACTTAAAATAACTGCTTTTTGGATTTATAGCTTCAAACAATTAATTGCTTTTAATGCTAGTCGCAGCTGGTAATCCAAAACTAAGTTCGTAAATAACAAGTGCTTTTATTCTGGATAAAATAAGCTGATAGTAGCAAGTTCTAAAAATGAGGCTTGTAGCACTAGCCCATTATTATTATTATTATTATTATTATTCTTTAGCCTTTTTTGAGGGAAAAAAAATGTAATTTTCTACCAAAAGAAAACATTTATTTTGGCTTACTGTCCAGACATGGTGCACTTAAAAAGAATATATTTTAAAGAAAAATCAAATGTACTTTCCAAATATTGTTTGCCCTTCGCATATATGCCTTTTTGGACAAGTGTTTAATAATAAAATCTTATGTTAAAAGTTCTTAACCCATTCTTGTAGGTCTTGTGGAATGGCACCTTCATGTCCTTGTACTAGTGACATTTTTTGTGTAAGTAAGTTAATTGTCAGATATAGTGGATTCATGTGTTGTTTGGACAAATATTGGCGTGTCAATTCTTATTTAGAAGTGCTTTGCTGATCATAAACATGGACTTGATGCGCTTTCTTGAAAATGGGGCTTGGTTGGCATTGGCACGATTGTTAGGGATCACTCTAGTGCAACTGTAGTTTTTTCTGTGCCGCCATATATATATGAGTAGTTGTCAGAACAGAGTTTCTTTATCATCTTTTTATTGGGGATGCTTTTGTAGCAGTTGTTGGGCTAAAGATGGGACTGGGATGTTGGTGCTATGCACATTTAAGCAGAGGAATTTGTGTGTTGTTTCTGTAGCGAGGATGCATTTAGATGGAAAGGAGAATGAAAAACCAAAAGGATGAGTCATTGCCAAGAGGAGTTGTTGATCTTTTTAAAAGTTTTTTTTAACACTTAATAGAAACAGAATAATAATTGGGGAGAAAAAATGCAAAAGGAGGAGAGCTGTCACTCTACTGGTCTTACTTTTCAAGGAAAAATTTCCTTGATGTTCATTATCCAAAAAAGATACCTTGCCTTTGATATATTTGTGGAGATGTTATATATTTGGTACCTTGCCTTTTCAAGGAAAAATTTCCTTGATGTTCATTATCCAAAAAAGATACCTTGCCTTTGATATATTTGTGGAGATGTTATATATTTGGTAGCGTTGCTCTCTCTTTTGTTTGTGTTTGGCTGGACGGATTCCTCATTCTTTACCTTGGTACTCATTATTGTCTGAGATGTTTTTTCTTGTCATATAAAAAAATAATTATTTAGATCTGTGAATCAATCAAGTTCAAGATGTTATACGTATCTTATTCCACCTATTAATGCATGTTGATGGTGGTGGTTCTGTTTCAATTATAGGCACCAGTACCACAATGAAGATTCACCTTTATGTTTCACCAAATTGCCATTTTTTTTTTAAAAATGCAATTCATTTCTTATTTCTGGAATCTGTATATGAGGTAGCTTATGATGTGCAGGATTCTCGCTATTCCTTTCACTGATGATCGATAGACTGCATCATTACATAAGAGAACTTCGATTACTGAGAAAGACTATGGAAGCTGTCAAAAAACAGAACCGAGCTTCAGAGGATGGGAAAAATGGTGGTTTAGAGCAGCAGCTCAAAGCCATGGGGGAAGAGCTTGCTTCATTGAAGAAGAAGATCAAGAAGCTGGAATCTGAATGCGAGACCAAAACAAATGAGGCTGAGGCTGCAGTTGCTAATGCAGAAGCTCTAAGAAAGCAGTCTGAGGGATTCCTCCTGGAGTACGACCGCTTGCTGGCGGACAACCAAAACCTTCGGAACCAGTTGCAGTCAATTGACCAGAGCCTGTCACAGTCTGATGGTAAGAAGAGCTCATAATGAAGGGGTGAGCCATTCTCTCTTCTGAGCTTGGTGGCCTTTTAGTTTTTCGTTTCTTATGGGGGTTGAAGCTGGTGGGTTATATCAACGTGTAGAGTGAAGAAACGAATTAAAGCCAGAGAATGTCTGAGTAAATGAATTGTTTAGTTGAGGTAATGTATGCATAACTGAGATATTGGCAAGATTGTGAACTTATTACCTTTAATACGTGGGCTTTCCATTGTTATGCTCTAGGACATTCCATTTTTGTTTTGCTTTAATAGGGTTCATGGACATCTACACTTTGGACTTTGGAGGGATTATAAAATCCGTTCGCTGAGATTTGTGAGAACCAGTCTAGTAATCCCAATTTTTAGGATATTGCCCATTGATAAACTAATATATTACATCGAAATCTGAAATCTGATTCTCCATTCATCATCCCATCCATTCAGTTGTTGCACGCTATGCACAGCCTACAGTAGAAGAGGCAAAATTTTCACTGAGAGATTTTTGAATTTGAATTTGAATTTGAATTTGAATTTGTATAAATTTAGAAAAAAAATGTAATATAATATTATATTGAGTTTTATTTAAATCTGCATAAATTTAAGTTCAAACTCGAAATTCAAAATCTATGCTCCCACCCAAGCGCAACCTAAGAAAGTGATCAAGGATTATTAATTACAAGTACTTTTTCAAGTAAGTGTTTTTTTTTTTAAAAAAAATGTCTTTCAAAAATACTTATTTTCTTTTAAAAATAATTAAAAAGTAATTTTTTGAAATAAATGCATACTTAAGTGTAAATTGAACATTACATACTTACATAAGTACTTAATTTAAATATTTTTATAATAAATAAATATTTTTTAAACCTTTCAAATGGGGTTTAATTACTTTTTCAGATAAGAAAAGTACTTTTTAATAAAGATTTGTTTGGATCAACTATTTTATTTGGAGAAAGAAAAAGAAAGGAAAACAAGAAGGAGATTTATTTTTTAATTTCTCTACATATGAAATACTATTAAAGATAAAAAAATTATTCTAATATGATTAAAATTAAAAAATTAAATATTAATGATGTGTAATATCAAATTTTGTTTATGAATTTGGTGTATTTTTTACATTCTTTTTCAATTTCTTTGATAACTATATAAAACAAAATGAAGTCTTCGTATTTTCTTTTCATTTTCTTTAGTTTTTGAATTCCAAATAGATCGCAAATGGTTCTAAGTGATGCCTTAATAGTAAGCTTATCATGGGCTTTGCTTAGTAGGGAAAAAAAAAAAAAAAAATAGAATTCTTCATTTTTTCAAGCTTCATTGATATTTGCTTCGTTTAGGTAAATCAATAAAATTGTAACTAAGGTTCCCTAATTCTCATATGGAAAAAAATATTGGGTTGATTGTTCCCCAACTAAACCCAATTTTCAGGATATTGTCCCTAGGAGGCGCTGTAAACCGGTCGTGTTATGCATTGATATAAGTACTTAATTTAAATATATTCTTAATAAACATTTATTTTTTAAAACGTTTCAAATGGGGGATAAGTACTTTTTTAGATAAGAAAAGTATTTTCTATAAGGGTTTCATTTGAAACAAAGATTTTATTTGAGAAAAGAAGAAAAGGAAAAATAAGAAGATTTATTTCTCATTATATTTTCTCTATAAATGAAATAATATTAAAAATTAAAAATTATTTTAATATGATTAAAAATAAAAAAATTAAACATTAATGATGTCTAATATCAAATTATTGTTTATTAATTTGGTATATATAGATATATATATATATATATATATATATATATATATATTCTTTAATATTTAGTTAAATCTTTTATATTTTATTTTCATTTCCTTTATTTTTTGAATTCCAAACAACCGGTTCCAAAATGATGTCTTAATAGTAAGCTTAAGGTATGCTAAAGTAGAATTCCTTCCCTCACGAAAAAAAAAAAAAAATTCCTTCATCTTTTCAAGCTTCATTGATATTTATTTGTTTAGGTAAATCAACAAATTGGTAGTCCAAGGTTTCCTAATTCTCA
This sequence comes from Malania oleifera, assembly GCF_029873635.1. Classification (NCBI taxonomy): domain Eukaryota; kingdom Viridiplantae; phylum Streptophyta; class Magnoliopsida; order Santalales; family Ximeniaceae; genus Malania; species Malania oleifera. The sequence continues at coordinate 113,386,974 of NC_080418.1, read as the reverse complement.
TACTCTTGGGGTGGGGCGACTAGAAACTAGGAAAAAATTGTTTGATTTGTTGACTTTGGTGCAATCCCAAGAAGGGAGGGGGGTGAATTGAGAATTTAAAAATTCTTCCTAGATTTAGCTAATTCAGCATTTTACAAACCTAGGGTCTTTCTATGTATTCACATTACCAAACAAATATTCAAAGGGGCGACTAGAAATCAGGAAAAAATTGTTTGATTTGTTGACTTTGGTGTAATCCCAAGAAGGGAGGGGGTGAATTGAAAATTTAAAAATTTTTCCTAGGTTTAGCTAATCCAGCATTTTACAAACCTAGGGTCTTTCTATGTATTCACAATCCCAAACAAATATTCAAATAATAAACGTAAAACATACAAGTGCAGAATGTAAATTGTGGAAAATAAAATCAACACCAAATATGTTATCAAGGTTTGGCCAATATGAGCTACTTCTCCGCCTCTAGTTTGCAAGTCCAAGGTTTCCACTAATGTTCACTTAACAGGTGGAGCGACACCAGTTACAATCAGGTCAATTCACGGGACTGACCTCAACCTACCTTATTAGGATGGTGTACCTAACTTTCCTAACCGGGCCTAAGCCAATCCAAAACTATTTAACAGGACTAATCTCCCTTTTCAGGCCCACGCTTGGAATACAACAAATGTATAAAAATTTACGTACATGGAAATGCTTCTTACACTAAGCAAATATGTACTACAATGCGCATAGTATAATCAATGCACTACCGAAAGATAAGATATGATAAGCTTAGTGTAGTCTTAATGTCTACTCTTAAAGATTAATGCAAATATGACAATCAGTTTGTGAGAGTGTATGTGAAAAAAATCTTTGTGTCAAAATAACAATATCAATCATAATGCAGCAACAAAGATTTTAAGCACATTTCAAATATCTTCTGTTGACCTCATTGGTCACACCCAATTTTGATTATGACAAATACTTTTAGTATTGATGATTGTATTGAGAATTGCATGCAAGTTCACCTTGTGCATGCTTTAGGACTAAAAGACATATCATAATGCCGTGCGGTCTTCCTACCGAAGAATGAAAATCTATGTGCTGTATTTTGTATTCATTTGATTATTTCTTCATTATGGGATGTAATTTATTATAAACTATGTGCGTATAGGACTCGTAATAATTTGCATCATGCATGGTAGGTAGGTATGCTAAAAACGACCATAATTGGACTTTAGGTACCTACACAGACCTTAGGGATTCAGTCGACCGACACCGGATTTTTTCAATAGGATAGAAAGTCCTTAGGTCTTTAAACAAATGTACTAATAAGTCCCCATTATCATCTTCATATCAGGGAAATTATAATTGGCTAAAAATTGAACTGAAAATTAAAAAGGTTGAGAGGGTTCGGGCGACAGAACCTATGCCGTATAAAGCATCTCGGGTGACTGAACAAGTCAACATGTTGACTTAGCTTCGGGCAACTGAACCTCTTTTGAGCATATCTTCTTCGGGCACCCGAATGCTTGTCAGAACACTTTTCAACTACTCGGGTGACCTGATGTCTATGTTCAAATAAAGGCTCAGGTGACCGAACTCAGTTTCGGGCACCTGAACCTCGGACATTTGGTTACTGACTTTGGTTCAGCCAACTGATCCTCAACTCGGGCACCCGAACCTCTTAAAGTTGAACTTTTGACTGTGTCTATTCGGGCACCTGAACCTTGCAGGTTAAAATAATTTTATTGATTTTTTAAATGGGGCAAACTGGGTTAATTTTCTCAATGATCTTTTAGAAAAATCTAATTATACCCATTGTGTCCCTAACGGTAAAAAATCCTCCTTGCCTATATATACCAGTTCATTTGTCTTAATTAGTAAGGATTAGCAAACTTGATTAGGGCGAAATTTCTCTCAACTCTCAAAACCCTAAAAACCCTATATTAGCCAAATACTTCTTGAAAACACTCACATACTCTTCATTCTCTTTCTCTAAGCATTGTGAGTATCTCTACAAGGCTATTGTGCTTAAATTTCTCTATTTAATACTCTCTTTTGATATATTGATTAATTGATTTTACTTAAGAGTATAGCCTAAAGTTCTTCCACCGATTTCATTTGATAAATCTAGTGTGGAAAGACTTTGAGGGTTTTTGGTTCTTGCATTATTGTTGCAAGTTACCTAAACTTAGATTTTGTGTGCAAAAATCTTTTTCTCAAAAAACTAGTCTTTCAAACAACTCCATTGAGCTTTACATATTGAAATATACTATTGAGTTTGTTTGATTTATCTTGCTTAGCATATTTGAAACCCTAGTCTGATATTGTGACATTCAAATATTGTGGTTCAAATCTTACTTAGATAAACACTCTAGATCTGGACTGAAAGTATATAGTTGATTGAGTGGTTAGCACACTTTAAGAGCACTGGGTATATTTACATATCATTCGTGCTTGCATTATTGACTGAGTTATATTGGTGCACACATCTGCTTGTGTTGAAGCGTATTTCCATGTACAAACATTTTTATATACATTGGTTGTATTCCAGGCACGAGCTTAAAGAGGGAGACTAGCCCTATGGAATAGTCCCGGATTGGCTTAGATCCGGTTAGGAAAGCTAACCACGTCATCCTGTTAAGGCGTGTCAGTTGAGGTTAGCCCCTTGAATTGACCTGATTGTATTAGGTTCCGCTCCACCCTTTTAAGTGAGCATTATAGTGATAATCCTTGTGCTGGTGTGGCCAAGGCAGGGACATAGGCATAGTTGGCCGAACCTCGATAACATATCGTGCGTGTTCTTTATATTTCCGTAATTTACTTTTACTGCACGTGTATGTTTGTTTGATGATTGCATAGATTGACCTTAGGCTAAATTACATTGTTGTTAAAATCTGTAGACCTAGGTAACAAAATTTTTAAATACCCAATTCACCCCCCCTCTTGGGGTTGCACCATAACTATCATATTCAACAAATATTTTTCCCAAAATAAACCACATAAGATATTTGAAATCGGTTTGTAAAATAGTATTTATCTTCAAGCACACTTCAAATACCTTCAACAAATATTTTTCTCAAAATAAACCACACAAGATATTTGAAATCGGTTTGTAAAAATTATTTGATCTTTGTGTCAAGATGATAATATCAATCAAAAGATACAACAACAAAGATCTTCAGCACAAGCAAATATCTCAAAATATATTTCTCAAAAAATAAGCACAAGAGATATTTGGAAGATGGTTTGCAAAAAATTATTTCACAAACAAACCACAATATGAACTCCTTAGTATTGTAATGAATATGCAAAACTCAGAAGCTCAAGGAAGTTTTCATACGAAAGGCTTATTTACGAAGCCCCCTAGAAAAACTAGAAGCTTACCCTCAAAGAAAAATTAATCGTAATCAAAACGAGCAAGTGAGAGTTTAAGCTTGGTGAGATGAACATAAGAGCACTCTTACAATGAATATTTGCTATATAAATGAGTAAGAGGAGTAGTATATGGCTTCAATATAAGATTTTGGACTTTTGAAAATCAAAGGATATTTGCTAATTATAATTGTTAATCTCATACTAATTCTTGTAAATGAGGGGGTATATATAGACTTCCCCAAAATTATAACCGTTCGGGATATATGAGTCTTTTTTGCAAAATTTTAAGTGAGGTTAATAATATTTAATAGTGTTTTAACCTCGGTAAATTCGAAACAACCCAAGAGGGTTGGTCGACCGTCTTGAGAGTTTGGTCGACCGTGGAGCTCAGCTTGGTCGACTGAGGAAAATTTGAACTATGTGTTCGGTCGACCATCTTGAGGGATTCAAAGGTGATTTTTCAAATATGCGCGGTTCGGTCGACTAGATCATTTTGAACTAGGAGGTTTGATTGACCAGGCGGTTGGGGCTTCTCCTAAGGATGTTTGGTCGATTAGAGCATTGGAGTTCATTTTCTGGTCGGTCGACCGAAAGGTCAACTTTTGACCCCAGGGAGATTCGATGGACCAAGCTATATAGGCTTGGCTAGGTTCGGTCAACCGTATTGTGGTCAAACCGTTGACCACTGACCAGTTTGGTCGACCAAGCTGAATAAGTTTGGTTGGGTTCGATAAACCAAGTGGTCAACAGTCAACCCTGGCGAGATTTGGTCGATCGAAGATGTTCTGTATGTTTTGGTTCAGTCGACCGAACATACAAAAACTATGCATTTAAGTTCTGATTTCTATATAAAGTCACCAATTCTCACATAATTCTCATTTCTAACTTATAGATGACTTTTCATGTGATATTTTGGGGTCCTAAAGTCAATCTATGGTCTTTGAGAGATAACCCCAAAAATTTGGCATCGGTCGACCGAAGGGTACCCTAATGTCATTCGGATCCCTATGGTCATTTGAGCTTATTAGTCCTATCATGCATGTAATGCATTAATTATTACTGACAATTTCTTATTTACTATTATAGACCCAAATAAAACTCAATTAAATTATAACAAATAAAAGGTCTGGGTCTTTATCTTCTTCAAGCCCACGTGCGTGCATTATATGATACTTCCGATTGATCCTACACAAAAACTCATCAACCGTTAAATACCAAAGTATTTGTTAATGTTAATTTTGAAGAAAACTGAGAAGGAGAATGAAAAATATATCAAATTCATAAACAAAATTTTGATTTTATAAATTATTAATAATTAAATTTTTATATTTTTTAATCGCATTAAAATGAGCTTTTATTTTTAATAGTATTTCATATAAAATAAAACTATAATATGGAAAATGAGTTTCTTCCTTATCTTCTTTTTCTTTTCTTTTTTCAAATAAATCTTTAAGATAAAACCGCGTCATGTAAGCTTGTGCAAGATCACACTGTTCATTTGGTTTAGTATCATTAGGTGTTATGAGGTACTTAGGTTTTATTCAAACTAATTGCCATTAACCAATGTTCACATGGCTTTTATTTGGCCAATAAATGTGCATTTTGTTTTCATGTGGCCTACGTTGAGATTGAGAGGTTGTCGGTTGATGACAATTGAAGTGGTGGGGAGAAGTAGTGATAGAGATGAATAGTGGATGGTACCATCATATCACATGCTTGTGTTTCATCATTAAAAACCAAAATTAACACTTTCATCATGCAATTCTTTTTTGCATTTAATGAAATAATTACATGTTCTATAACATGATTTGGTTCTTAATTAATTAATCACTCCTAAGGACATAGGTTGGGTATAAGCCAAACCTCGTAAAAATATCGGTCTCACTATACCCAACCTCGTAAAAATATCGATCTCACTCTTTCTTTCCCTTACTCTTTATTTTGAGCACATATAAATTGCATGGATGATTTAATTTCTTAATCATATATACTACGTATATTTGGAAATCAAGTAAACTTAAAGTCTAACTTTGATTTGGGTTGCGGAAATCGAATGGGAGTACGTTGGTTAAACCATACTTTACGGAAACCATAAGGGAGTACGTTACTTGGTTAACATCCAAAGATAAATTTACTAAGAGTTTATTTGAACTCTGAATTTTGGGAAGAGTGTAAATGTTTTGTTGAAAATCACTTTGAGAAAGCTAGTTCATTATTAGAAGGATTTCAATTAACCACAGGGCTTGAATCAAACTTTCATATTTTCAGGACTGCAAATAAACAAGAGCTGAAATCTTGTATCTTATATATCTTCATTTGAATATTGTGTTTTGGATAATTGGTTTGGTTGATTGATGGGTTACTTGATTGTTTAAATAGTTGTGTTGTTAATTGTATAAAAGAAACTAAGTTCTTGTGTAATTGACAAATTAAACAAACAAGTCTATTATTGGTTAAAAGAAATAAAAGAGGTTAAGAAGTCTTAAAAGGAATTAAGAGAAATTTTTTAAAATCCAATTCACTCCCCCTCTTAGGACTATATCTTAGTTTTCAATTGGTCTTAGAGCCTAGTTATAGTAAATCTTAACAAGGAGCTATGAAAAGATCATATGACACGCATAGGAGTAGCTCCCTTCGGAGATGGTCAATCCTCAATCCGGCCACCAATCTTTCGTGGTTTGAACTATACTTTTTGGAAACAGCGTATAGGAATTTACCTTTAAATCGTGGATTGGAAAGCTTGAGAGGTTGTCACGGATGGTGATCTAATTCCTACCAAATTAGTAGATGGAAAACAAATCACTAAGGAAAAGAAGGACATGACTGAAAGAGATCATAAAATATTACAAATAAACTCTAGTGCTATGAATGCATTGTATTGTGCTTTAGATATGATTGAATTTAATAGAATAATAGCTTGCAAATCGGCTAAGGAAATATGGGACAAGCTAGAAGTCACTTACGAAGGCACTATAGATATTAGGGATTATAGGATTGATATGCTTACAAGAGAATATGAAGCCTTTAAGATGAACCCAGATGAATCTATAACTAGCATATACACTAGGTTCACTCACATAATAAATTTCCTAAATGCCTTAGGAAAACCCTACACTACCTATAAGATGATAAGAAAAATTCTTAGAGGGCTGCCACCTATATGGGAACAAAAAGCCACTGTAATAACAGAAGGTAGGAACCTTAAAACTACTTCTTTAGATGAACTTATAGGTTCTCTCCTCACATACAAAATGATAATGAATGAAAAGAGTGGAAAAACCAAAGTCCAAGAATCAGTAGCCTTCAAAGTCTCAAAAGAAAACTTTAGTAGTGAAGAAAAAATGGATAAAGATGAACTAGCCTTCATATCTAAGAAACTTGCAAAAATTTTTATAAGGAAAAACAAATTCAAAAGAAGAAACCAAGGTTCCGAATCAGAAGAAGAAGAAATTAGCGAAAAGAAATCCAAAAATAAAACTCCTACATGTTATAATTGTAACAAAGTTGGACATATAAAATCGGAATGTCCATTACTAAAGAAAGAGTCTAAGAAGAAAAACAAAAAGGCCATGAAAGCCACTACTTGAGATAGTACAAATAGTTCGGAATATGAATCAAGTGACCAAGAGGTTGCTTATACTTGCTTTATGGCTTGAGACAATGAGGAAAACTCCTCATCCAAATCCTTAAATAATTCTTGTAGTGATTCATCAAATGAATCCAATGATGAGTGTATGCCATCTTATTATGAATTACAAAATGATTTACTCAAAGTCCATAAGATACTAATCAAAGTAACTAAACAAAACACATAATTGAAAAATAAGAATGATGGAATGATGAAAGAATTAGAATCAATTAAGATTGCTGAAAATGATAAAGATTCAAAAATCAAGAAAATAGAAAATATGTATGATGCAGCAATAAAAGAATTAGAAGCTAAAAATCTTACTGAAAAAGAAAAAGACCTGAAAATCAAGAAATTAGAAAGCAAGAATGAAAAGATGATAGAAGACCTTCGATCCCTATCCTCTATGGAATATGAGAAAGACATATATATTTTTGAATTAGAGGATAAAATCAGAAAATTATCTCAAGAATTAGAGAAATCACAAAAGAAGGTTAATGACAAGAAAGATATTGAAATAAATGATCTCATAAATAAAATTGAAAATAAAGAAAAGATCATTTACAACTTCACAAAAGGAAAGGAAAACTTTGACAAAATGATAGGCTCACAAAGGATAACCTTAAACAAAGAATGCATTGGATTTAATTGGGTTGAAAAAAAAAAAGAATCTTTACATGGGTTATTTTTCAAAAGCATCTGAAGGTTATGCTAGCACATCTTCTAATGCCTACACTAACACCATATGCTATCAATGTAAGAAAAAGAAGCATATAAAGTTTGAATGTCCAATTAAAAGAAATGGTGTGAAAACTAAACAAATATGGAGAATTAAGGAAACATCCTTTATTAAACCAACTGGACCCAAAAAAGTATGGGTACCAAGATAAATACTAGTTCATAAACGAAAAACTCCATGGATTAAGTCATTTTCCTTTAAAAATTGAGAAAGTAACTTAATTCATGATCAATAAACGAACTAGTTGAAATAGAAAAACTTAAAGATAAGTTTAAGAGCTTATTATAACAAATTCAAAATGACATTGTTAGCAAACATCATAGGATGATTTTTACAAGGCTTAACTTAAGAAAATATTAAGAAAATATCAAATCAAACTTATTACATAAGTACCTTAGTTTTCAATATGCTATATGCTACATGTGTATGACTTGACTTATATTGAAAATTTATGACTCACTATGTTGAAATTTGAGCATGAGATTATTGAGCATAAGCATGAATTTTCATGTGAGATTAATTCTTGACCATGCATGCTATTGATGAATCACATGGATAAACTTACTGCTCTTTATATTGATATCTATGAGCTATGAAAGATATAATAGTTATATTGGTATCCATGAGCTATGCATGATGTGATAATGACTTTGGTATCCATAAAGTACTTTGGTATCCATGAATATTTTAATTAATATCAAAATTTAAAAGCTCACTTGGCATCACAATCTAAAAGTTCAATTTGTTTTTTTGATTATGACAAGTATGATTATATCTATGAGCATGGTATGACATTGATGATATTAGCATGATATTGATATTTGATACATGATGTGAATAAATGTTTTGAAATATGGGATGATAAAGTAAAATTGGTAACAAAATTGAATGTATTGAATTCAGGGTGAGTGTTATGACTTATTACTTATATTATGATTGTTTCCTTATTAATCAATTGGTATCATGAATTAATAAAATTTTAAATTGATATCATGAATTAAATTTTAAATTGGTATCGTAAAATTCACAATTGGTATCTTGAATAATGTCAAAGGGGAAAAAAACTGTTAGTAAAGATATGACTATTAAAACACACTACACATGCTATATTCAAAAATAATAAATTGAGTGTGTACATATGTTTGATATGCATGTTTGATGATATGCTCAGAATATGATTTTATTAGAACTTAATCGTTTTTTTTTTCTCTTTTTGATTGATGTCACAAGGGAAAAAAGTTTTAAGTAAAAAATGAGCATGAACATAATATATATAAAAAGGGGGAGAAGTATTTGATATTCATTGATAAACTTAAATTTGAATGAAGTGATGAGCATGTTTGTAAAAAACGTTTTTGAAATTAATATTGTTAAGATGATGTTTATTGAAAGGGGGGGGGGGGTCTTTTTAAGGCTCACTCCAATTTTTGTTTCTTATTTGTCATCATCAAAAAGAGGAAGATTGTTGGACTTACAAGGTTTAATATCCTATTTTGATACTAACAAATAAGTATAGCTTAACATGTTTTGTTTAGTGATGTTTTTTCAAGACTCAATGATGAATGCAAGGTTAAAGAATTCATGAAAATTTATATTTCAAAGAAGGATGATCAATATGAAGCTTAAAGCATGGATTCAAAAATGGATTTAAAGATAAAGTTTGAAGATCATGAGAGCACGAGGATTAAAGAGAACTTGATAAAAGCTCAAAGAAAGATGAAGCAAGCATAAAGACCTCAAGGAATTCAAGAATTGAAAATTTGAAATAGTCTATAGGAAATTTCATGTAAGTACTTAAAATAATTTCAATATTGATGCGTGAAACTCTTAGGTTAATTTCTTGGACCTAGATACCTTTTAACATACTTGGAAAATATTTTTATAAGGTCAAAATCTATTTCAAAAAGGTTAAAATCATTTTTGGAATTAAAAGCACCAAAAAGAGGATTTTCCAATTGCCGTCATTTTTTCTACATCTACATTGACGTACATTTTTATTTATCAAAAAGTCTTTATTTTAAAATGTGTTCAACATAAACATTGTGGGATTTTCTCTTAGCTTTCGTTTGACACCAAGAATGTAACACCCCAACCCCGAGGGGCCTAGGATATTAACTTTGTACTACTAATTTATAGCGGAAGCAAAATAAACTCAATTTTTATTAAACCAGAGCACTAATTATCCATATTACAATCATTTATTTCAAAGAAGAAAAATTATACAAGCATAAATATCTGACATCATACTAATATTTTTAAACAAATCTTTATTTTTCTATCCCCACCCGCATGCTTGCTAAGCCCGATTTTCAATATGCTCTTCAGAGTTATCTGAAATAAAATATGATTGGAATGAGACGACGCTCAGTAAGTAAATAAGATTATTATTAGTGTGTGGCCAAAATAGGTTTTTTTTTTTTTTTTAAATTTCGTAAAACAATATTTAATATTATAACTTCAAAACTGTCTCTAGAATAAATATAAATTTAAAAATTTCTGCGTAAAACTTTTACCATAAACTATAACAGTAAAATTTTATAATCATATACTATAACTGTTAAATTAAACTTTTAACTTTAAAACTGTATAAATATTTAATGATAAATATACATATACTTTTCCTTATACGTTTTCTTTAGGTCATCATTTAAGCACTAGAATGATCTTCTTCATGTAAACTTATACTTTTCTTTCAAATCATCAGTAACTTTGTACACGTAATTAATTATGTATAAACATATATTATAAAAACCACCCTTAGGCCTGTTTGACGTAAGTCATGTTTACCCCCATGACTGGGTTGTGCGGGCCGAAGATTGGACTTAGCTGGCTAGCCGATCAAACTAAATCAACGTACGTAAACTTTAAGCGAGATTTTCCCTATTAAGTCCTAGTCCGGAATCAGGTGTGCACTCAGGAGAAATCCACTAACATAAATAACCACTCTGTAAACAATGTGGGTGCACACTGATCCGTATAAACTTTAAGCTGCGGTACCGAGCATCTGTAACTTTGAACTTTCGTTGCCATAAGGGGTTTGAAAATCATCTTATTATAATTTATGCAATTTAAAATAAGATCGTAAAAATCTCATCTTTACTCATATTTTTATAAAAAATGCAACATAAAAAATAACTCATGCCACACAATTTTTATGTTAAAAATATATATAATTTTATTTTTGAATAGAAAGAAATGTTGAAAATTTACTCGAGGGGATTAAAACATTTCTTAACCCAAAAATAGATGCAAGTATATTAAAGATAGAACTGGTATAATTAAATATGCGTAAAAATAAACTCATGGTAATTTTGTGGAACTAATTAACATAATTGAAATTTACTTATAAAATAAATTCGGGTATAAATTTTAAATAAAAAAAAATAACATAATCAAAATTTACTTACCTTCTTTTTTTATCGTGTGCTACGAACACAATAACTATCTTTAAGAAATGAAATCGGAAAGAGTGGGTGAGTGAGAACTTACTCAAAATTCTCTCTCCACCACAAATTCTTTCACTTATTAATCCTTCTCTTCCTTAGAAAATTGTTGTAAAAAATGAAGGTTGAGAGCTCCCTATTTATAGGAAAATTTTGGGGAAGAAATGGAATTTATAAAAGTGTGGGGAGATGGGTGAAATTATAATTTTTTTAAAATTAAAGAATGGGCAAGAGATGGGTAAGGTATGAGTTGAGTATGGGATGGGAATGGAGGCCATGTGGGAATGCTTGCCACCATTCCCATTAAATAAATTTTTAATTAACTACTTACCTAATTAATTAATCAATTAGTTAGTTAATTATTTTATTATTTTTCTTAATCATTATTATCATTATTATTATCATTGTTATTACTTTAAAACTATTTTTAGTATTTATTTATTTTATTATTTATTTTTGAACAAGAATTAAATTTAAATTTTGAAAACTCATGTGGGCCCCACATGGTCTTGTGGGCCCCACACAACTTCGAGACCCGAATGGATCCTACGTAACTCGAATAATTCTTATACGATTTTATGCATCCTAAATAGCTTTGAGACTTGTGTAAACCTCGTGTACAAATAGTGTCTATCTTGTTTATCCTATGAAATTCCATTTTGACTAGGTCGACCTTCAGGGAGCGACTGAACCGCAATGGTTTCTGAGCACTCGCTAAGACAAGGTCTTTCTTAGGCATCAAACATGGAATCAAGGATCCTACAGAAAAACACTTCTGTATTGATATTAACTTAATGACCATTTTTATTATTTTATTATTATTGTACTTTAATTATATATATATATATATATATATATATATATTTTTTTTGGGTCATCACAAAGAACGTCAAATTTAGAGTAATGTAGAAAATGTTACGATAAAAACACAGGGTGCTCAAAGCTGATAGCTTGATAGCCGCCTGTCCATGTTCTTATAGGCGACTGTCAATGAAATCTGAGGAGTTTGTCTGTGTTCTAATAGGCGACTGCCACCCTACTGCCCCTTTAAAATAACTAGACAGGTGACTATCTAAAAAGGGACAGTCAACTATCACGCGGCAGATTTTAAATTTCTATAACATACAAATTTTTTAAATGAGATTGCTTGAGACTCAAACTTTGTGAAAACTTGGGGAATACTCCAAGTCACTTGGGGATCAAGTTACATACTTTTTCAAGTCTATAAATAAGCCTTAACATCATTAAATTAATTACTAAGAATCAAATTTAGCTATCAAACTCTCTCAAACTGCTCTCATCATTGAAAGGCTCTCTTGCTCATATCTTGTACACAAATTCAACTGAGTATTGCTGACATTCAATCATCAATCTTGTGCTACAAATTCTAAATCTTTCAATCATTGAAAGAATTAATCGGTGATATACTCCCTTGAGCTTCAAGTTAAAATCTATATTGTTATTTACTTTGAAGTATATTATAGTGCTGAATTGTTGTACTAATCACCTCTATTTGTGAACATTCTTTGTACATCTATTTGATTTGTATCTTGTAGATATTGATGGTTCAAGGTTATTTGGATCGTTGGCTAAGCGTGGGGATATCGCTTAGAGAGGCGAGCTCTAACCTAATTGAAGGAGTGATCGAATGAGGGTATATCATCTGGAGAGGCGGGCTCTGACCTACTGAAGGAGTGTGTAAACGGTGTTGTTTCACCCAGAAAAGGAATTGATTTTAGTAATCCTTTGGTGGTTTGTCAAAGGCGAGGATGTAGGTTGGGTATAAGTCGAACCTCGTAAAAATCCGGATCTCACTCTTTCTTTCCCTTACTCTTTATTTTCAGCACATATAAATTGCGTGGATGATTTAATTTCTTAATCATATATACTACGTATATTTTGTAATCAAGTAAACTTAAAGTCTAATTTTAATTTGGGTTACAAAAATCGAAAAGGAGTACGTTGGTTAAACCATACTTTGCGGAAACCATAAGGGAATACGTTACTTGGTTAACACTCAAAGATAACTTTACTAAGAGTTTATTTGAATTTTGAATTTGAGAAGAGTGTGAATGTTTTGTTGAAAATCACTTTGAGAAAGCTAATTCATTATAAAAAAAAGATTTCAATTAACCACGGGGCTTGAATCAAACTTTCATATTTTCAGGGCTGCAAATAAACAAGAGCTGAAATCTCATATTTTATATATCTTGGTTTGAATATGGTGTTTTGGATAATTTGTTTGGTTGATTGATTGGTTACTTGATTGTTTAAATAGTTGTGTTGTTGATTGTATAAAAGAAACTAAGTTCTTGTGCAATTGACAAATTAAACAAACAGGTCAAGAATTGGTTAAAAGAAATAAAAGAGGTTAAGAAGTCTTAAAAGGAATTGAGAGAAATTTTTTAAAATTCAATTCACCCCCCTCTTGAGACTACATCTTAGTTTTCCCTATGAAATTTAAGAAGTACTAGTGACGGTTCCCATATCTGTCACTAATAAGGGGATAATAGTGACGAATTTACAAAATCATCACTAATACTATGAAATAATTTTTTTTCCATTTTTTTCAAATAAAAGAAGTATTAGTAACGGTTCCCAAATCTGTCACTAATAAGGGGATAATAGTGACGAATCTTCAAATTCATCATTAATATTGTGAAATAAATTTTTTTTATTTTTTTTAAAAAATTATTAGTAACGTTTCCAAAATTTGTCACTAATAATGGCCTAATAGTGACAAATCTTCAAATTCGTCACTATTACTATGAAACAAATTTTTTTTAAAATTTTTTTAAAATAAAAGAAGTATTAGTGACGGTTTCCAAATCCGTCACTAATAAGAGGCTAATAGTGACGAGTCTTCAAATTTGTCACTAATCTTGCGAAATAATTTTTTAAAAAATAAAAAAAGCATTAGTGACGGTTCCCAAATCTATCACTAATAATGGGCTAATAGTGACGAATTTCCAAATTCGTCACTAATACTATGAAATAATTTTTTTCATTTTTTAAAATAAAAGAAATATCAATGACAGTTCATAATTCTATCACTAATAAGGGGATAATAGTGACGAATCCCCAAATTCGTTACTAATACTATGAAATAAATTTTTTCCATTTTTGTAAAATAATAGTAGTGATGGTTATTTAATCATCACTAATAATTGTCTTTTAGTGACGGATTTAATTCGTCACTAATGCCGCATAAATCATCGCTAATATTTTTTCGAGATAATTTCTGCGCAAAAAACGTTTTCCTGTAATATTTTTCAATTTTTAGTGGAGAAGATATTAGTGACGGATTCAAATCCATCACTAATAGTCCCGCATTAATGACAGTTGCTAAAATCGTCACTAATACAAACTTTTAGCGACGAAATTGAATCCGTCACTAATAGTTTCGTCACTAAAAACTAATTTTTTTGTCTTGTATGTCTCCAAAGGTCATAATTTTATGAATTTCTATATACACTAGTTCATTTGGAAATATTAATGAGAGATTAACAAATATCATTAGCCAAAATACTCTGAATTTTCAAATACTCACATAAGCTAAAAATCACTCTCATCCTACTTGCTAAAATCCTTTGGTATGAGTTTTATTGAGATTGTTCATATTAGCTTACACTCTCAAATTACTTGATTGATAATTGATTTTATTAAGAGTAAGCTTGAGTGTTCCCTTTTGAGTTAATTCATAAGTTTTCATAAGAAATAACTCTCAAAGGTTTTTGAGTCTTGCATTTGTGTTGCAAGATTCTTGGGCTTGTTTTTGTGCTTTTGTGAAACACTTTTCAAACAAACTTGTTTTCAAATATCTCCTATACTTTATACTTGATATTTGTTCTAGAGATATTTGTGTGTGCTTTTGAGATCTTTGAGGTTATTGCTTGTGATTAATTGATATACATATTTTAACTCAAAGATATATTCACACCACTTTCACATATAAATTGTTATTGTTGCATATAACTGAGAGTTGACATTTAGACTTCACTGAGCTTATACATCCATATCATACTAAAGTATAATTGATTGTGTGAATATGCGCTTAAATTACGTAGTTACGTGTTTTAATTCATGCATTATGAATTATATTTTTAATTAAATGCCTAATTATATTTATAATATTTGGGCTTTATTGAGTAATTTATGAAATTTTGGTATTTTTATTGTAAGACAACTATTGGAAGCTAAAAACTAACAGTACTTTGTAATCTATGCATAACTTTCTCGTCCGAACTCCGATCGAGACGATTCAAAATTCTTGGGAAATCTGAGAAAGAGTCTACAACTTTCGTGTTTTGAGCTTTGAGAGGTACATGTTTCAGTATAATCAAAATCAAGCTTGAAGTCGTATCTGCTACACAAATGTGCATGGGTGAAGTTTGAAAAAAAAAAAAAAAAAAACTAAAAACTAAATTTGCCTTGGCTAGCCATGCATGCATTTCTTTAAAGAGAGAGACTTGGCTGGGTGTGCATGAAAAAGTAGTGGATTGAGTGTGTGGGTTGTGGACCAATTAAAGAGAAGGAGTGGGCTTTAAATTGAATAATGCTTGACTTGTTTGTGTGAGAATTGTGAAATAACACAAGTTAATGTGACCTGGCCATGCAACACCAAAACAAGAGATGTGAGGCACTGGGTGAAAAAAAGACACAAAAGGGAGGATTTTTTAGAGAAGGGTTGCACTGGAGATAAGGAGAAAAAAGGAAAAAGTAAAGTGAGGAGGTTTGAAAAGTTCAAGGAGCCATAAGGTTAAGTTATTGGAGGTCGTGCGCAAGAAAATATTTTTGGGGGGCTTTGGAGTTTATTCGGTTGCTGGGAGAGGCCGCACCACAGATTGGGAAAAAAAGGAGAATTTTTTCTTCTTTATTGGGGAGGCCGTGTGTAGGGTTTATTGGAGGAGGCCGCATGAGACAAGGAAAAAGAAAAAGGATTTGAAATTCTAATAGAAGGCTGCACGCAGAGGAGGCCGGGAAGGAGATTTCTCATTGGAGGAATTTCTTTAGAGGAGCTTCTCGTGGGAGATTAAAGGAGAAAATTTTTCTTGAGGTTTTCTTCTAACAACTGCATGATTGAAGTTTAACAAACACAACAGCAAGGAAGGTGGCTGGCGGTGTATAGAAAATTAATATTTTTTTGGAAAAGAAAGGCGGCGAACAATGGTAGTGCTCGGGGTGTTTGCGGCGAGCGACAGCAGTGCTGTGAGTGTTGATTTTTCCTCTACTCTCCAAATAAAAGAAAACATGGTGAAATCTTTATTGTTGGATTTAATTTACATAATGAACTAATTTTTGTATTCTATGAAAATGATGTAACTTGGTTTCAAACTATGCTTGCTCGTTGATGCTAATCTGAAGTAGTTTTCCTTTATGTTTATTTGAGTTATTCCGCGCTTAATGCTTTTAATTAACTGACCATTAATTAAATGATATTAGTCTTGTGATTTGCTACCGAAAAAGGGGATTATAGGATAGATCTTGGATAATTCAGCGTAGGTAAATATAGTGATCAAAAGACTTGTATGAACCTATGTAGCATTAAAAATCGAAGGTCTTATTGTGTTCTTGTGTTATTAATTTGCATAATCTTATGCTAAATAATAAACAAGAATAGGTTCTGATTAGCTATCGAAAGAGGTTTTTGGAAAAATTGAAAATTTGCTAACAAATAGAGAATACGAATTCGAATTGGCTAGATGAGTAAAACATAGTGACAAATTAGATGAAATTGGTTTCTTAAAAGTTTTCATCGTCATTAATTGGTTATATATCAACTGATTTTATTTTATCTTGAATAGTTTATTTAAAATAGTTAGTTATATTTCAATTTTACAGTCTAAAATTATTAATCTTTCTAAATAAAATCAAGGTTAGTTTAATTTCGGTACTTGGTAAAATTAAGACTCCAATCCCTGAGGACGATACTCTACACATCATTATATTATAAAACTACGATATTGTGCATTTGCAGTTTTGCACCGATCAAGTTTTTGGCGCCATTGCCGAGGATTGAGTTTTTCTTATTTCTGCCAATATCAATACAAAGTAATCTTGGTTTTAATTTAGAATTTTATTTTATATTTTATATTTTATTTCTTTTTTTATTTTATTTTTATCTTCTTTATTTCAGGTGTGTTTTTTTTATGTTGAATGCGCCGTGTTAGAACTCGCGCCATTATTCCTTTTGATTCGAAGATTGAAAGAACGCTTAGAGCACTAAGAAAGAAGAAGAAGGTACTAGCCATGGAGAACGGACAAGATAATGTGCAGTCACACGCCTTGAAGGATTATGTACGACCAGTTACTATTCGAGTATCATACGCCAGCCCATTAATGCCAACAATTTTGAGCTCAAACCCGCATTAATCAGCATGGTGCAACAGACCCAATTCAATGGATCACTACTTGATGATCCTTATATCCATCTGGCGATGTTTCTGGAGATTTGTGACACTATAAAGATCAATGGTGTTACTGAAGAAACCATTAGATTGAGATTGTTTCCTTTCTCTCAGAGGGACAAGGCAAGAGGTTGGCTACAATCCTTACAACCAAGAAGCATCACTAGTTGGCAGGACATGGTAGAAAAATTTCTGGCTAAATTCTTTCCACCTGCAAAAACAGCTCAACTCAAGAGTGAGATTGGTTAATTCAAGTCTATGAAGCATGGGAAAAGTATAAGGATTTGATTTGACGCTTCCCACAACATGGATTGCTAGATTGGTTACAGATTCAGATGTTCTATAATGGGTTAAATGGGCAAACTCGAACTTTAGTTAATGCTGCATCTGGGGGAACTTTGGTGTCAAAGACGCCTTAAGGCGTTACTGCTCTTTTGGAAGAAATGACCTCAAATAACTATCAATGTCCAACTAAAAGAACTATGACTAAGAAAGTGACTGGAATTCATGAATTGGAGCCACTTGCTACACTTTCAGCTCAAGTTGCTTCTCTATCCCATCAAATTTCAGCTTTGACAACCCAGAGGATACCACAAAGTGCAGAATATATGGCGGCTACAAGTAGGACAAATCCAAGCAATGAAGCGAGTCATGAACATGTTCAATATATCAACAATTAGAACTACAACTATAGGGGTAATCCAGTGCCACAATACTATGATCCAGGGCTTTAAAATCCTGAGAATTTGTCTTATGGAAATACAAGGAATGTGCTGCAACCTCCTCTAGGACTTGATAGCCAAAAAAGTGAGAAGAAGATGTCACTTGAGGATGCTATGATATCTTTTGTTGAGGAGACAAAAGCAAGGTTTAAAAAGACAGATGCACGACTGGATAACATTCAGAATCATTGTAACAACATGGGAGTTGCCATGAAGTATCTTGAAATGTAAATTGAGCAACTGGCCACGACTATAAATACCCAATAGAGAGGAACTTTTCCTAGCAACACCGAAGTGAATCCAAAGGAACAATGCAATGTCATCACACTTAGGAGTGGAAGAGAAATTGAGAAGTCACCAGCAAAGGAAACCATGTCCGCCTTTACAACTGAAAATAATGGTCGAAGCAAGAATAAAGTGGAAGAAAAGGAGATGGTGGATGATAGACCAGTAGAGACTGACACGCCACCAAAAATTTCATTTCCAGACAATCCTCCTATTCTCTCTACTCCACTTCTTTTTCCTCAACTTTTTCAAAAACAAAAATTAGATAAGCAATTTTCTAAGTTTTTGGATATTTTTAAGAAAATTCACATAAATATTCCTTTTACAGATGCCTTGGAACAAATGCCAAATTATGTCAAATTCTTAAAGAAGATCATTTCTAAGAAAAGAAGGTTGGAGGAGTTCAAAACAATGAAGCTTACTGAGGAGTGTAGTGCTATTCTTCAAAAGAAATTGCCTCAAAAATTAGAAGATTCAGGGAGTTTTACTTTGCCTTGCACTATTGGAAATTCATTTTTTGATAAAGTTTTATGTGATCTTGGTGCTAGCATTAATCTTATGTCACTTTCTGTTTGTAGGAAATTGGGACTTGGAGAGATGGAACAAATAGTCATTTCTTTGCAACTAGCAGACCAATCCATCAAGTATCCACGTGGAATCATAGAAGACGTATTGGTAAAAGTGGATAAATTTATTTTTCCTACTGATTTTGTGGTGTTAGATATGGAGGAAGACCAAGAAGTTCTACTAATTCTTGGCCGACTATTCTTGGCCACTGGAAGGGCTTTAATTGATGTTCAAAAGAGTGAGTTAACATTAAAAGTGGACATGGAAGAGGTTAGGTTCAACATCTACCAAGACATGAGATTTCCAGAAGATCCAAGCACTTGCTTTTGGGTAGATGTCATTCAACAAGGTGCAGAAAAAGCCTTTCAAAAAGATGTACCAGCTGATCACCTAGAATGATCCTCGAAGCAGATTACAACATAGCAGCATATGAGGAGGCTAGAACCTATGGTAGCAAAGACGGATTTTGTAATCTCTAAATAAAAGATGCAGCAACCTATATCTCCAAAGTTGAAGCACTTCCTTGAGCATCTTCGCTATGCGTTCTCAGGTGATGTGTATGAAAATGCAAAAATCTACAAAGAGCAAATGAAGAAGTGGCAAGGCAAATAGATTCTTGCGCGTGAGTTTGTTCCAGGACAATAGGTTCTACTCTTCAACTCAAGATAAAAACTCTTCTCGGGTAAGTTGAGGTCAAGATGGACAGGTCCTTATACAATTGACAAAGTTTTCCCTTTTGGAGTAATAAACTTGAAGGACAAGATAGGGAATTTATTCAGAGTTAATGGTCAGAGACTGAAGCACTACTATGGAGAACAAATGGAGAGGAACTATACATTTATTCCTCTTGGAGATCCTGGTTGATGAAGGTTGAAACGTTTGGCTGCAGACGTTAAAATAAGCGCTTATAGGAGACAACCCAAAGAGTTTTTCTTTTGTTTATTTATTTAATTTTTTTACTTTGTTTATTTATCTATTCACTTTTGAATAATTTATATTTTTGATGCAGGTTTATTTGGCGCGAGTACAAAGTTGAAAATTGAATTCCTCGACGAATTCCCCAAGAAACTAGGGAAGCTCCTTTATTTTCTTCGATCTTTCTCATCTTTGAATAACACTGAAAAAAAAAATGTGAATATGGATGATTAGACAATGAGTGACACTACTTATGCTCTTCACATACTTGCATATAACCTAGGAGTACACACTTGGGTCAATTATATGTAGTTTCTCTATATATGGCTAAACTAGGAATTGTAACTTATTGAAGGTTGATTGGTAGTTCATTTGTGTTAATCTGACAATATAAACTCTTGTATCTACATGGTATCTATTAAGACTTAAAAAATACATGTTCATGTGACTTGTGGCACTTAGGATTCCTTGTGAACACTGAGAGAGCGCCTGTGGCGACTTTGACACTTTGTGAGGCACTGTTGAGTCATTTATTGTTCTTTTAAGCTTTTGATGTCAACTTAGAGTTCATGAAACTTAACTTTTCCTTTATTTTTTGTAGATATTCTTTGTACACTAGTCTTGGTTTTTGACTTGCTAGCCTAGGGGTGACATCTAGTGGGGAGATAGAAACCTAAGTCTTATAGCCTACTCAAGATGTGAAGGCCGAGCCACCCCTAAAGATAGACTTATTTCATGGACTCTAGTTCGAGCTCAATGCACATGGGTGGTATGAAAACAATAAAAGAAGTGTTATGATTGTCCTAACAGACCATGAAAAGAAAGAAATTGAAAAATGAGTAGAAGAAAGAAAAAGAGAACTAGAAATACCCCAGCAGCGGTGAAAGCTTAATACCTGCTCCACACAACTACAACAAAAGTCAGGGACAAGACACATGTTATCCATATATGAAGACTCTTCACCCGCCTAATGCCTCGGATGTATTCATGTCTGGTTTGTGAATAAGTTGATCTAGGGTGGCCTTGGTTGGATATGGTGAGTAGGTGAGAAGATGCTAGGGTGAAAGACCTGACACCTCGTAAATAGGTTGGATCCTTTTTAGACTACTCCACTCTGTACATTTAACGTTTGTTCCTTGCAGTATGTGGGATGTTTGATCATGACACTCCTCACATACGACGAGTGAAACCATCATTTTTGAGTGCTTTTTAGGGTATACCAGTTAGGCTGAGTCAAAGCGACAATTCTGTAGGTGACCACGAATATCCTGGGTGTAACGAGTCATACACATTACACATGCTTCGAGATTTTGCCTATTTATACTCGAGTTTATATGACTACATTAACTCTCAATTGTGATTGCTAGTTAATCTTATGTGAGTATAATGTGCTTAATGACTATATAATGATGAAACTTACTTGAATGACTTATTTCGGAGTTACGTGAATTGGGTATGAATGAGTTTGTGTGTAATTTGATGATATTCCTATATGTGAAAGGGTATGGTTGTGTTGCATGTACATTCATTCACTGAAATTGGTATGACACCACCCTGAATTGCATTCACGTTATTTGCTAGGAACTAGCAAAACTTTAGTTTGGGGGGAGGGGTGATTACGCGTTTAAATTGCGTAATTAGGTGTTTTAGTTCATGCATTATGAATTATATTTTTAATTAAATGCCTAATTACTCTCAATATTTTAACATTGTATTCTATTTATAATATTTGGATTTTATTGAGTAATTTATGAAATTTTGGTATTTTTTATTGCAGGGCAACTATTGGAAGTTAAAAACCAACGGTACTTTATAATCTGTGCGTAACTTTCTCATCTGAGTTCTGATTTAGACGATTCAAAATTTTAGAGAAAGTTGAAAAAGAGGTCTACAACTTTTGTGTTTTGAGTTTTGAAAGATACAAACTTTAGTATGGTCAAAATAGGGCTTGAAGTTGCTACATATGCTACAAAAATGTGCATGGGTGAAGTTTGAAAAAACAAATAAATAACTAAATAAATTTGCCTTGGCTGGCTGTGCATGCATTTCCTTAAAGAGAGAGACTTGGCTGGGTGTGCATGAAAAAGTAGTGGACTGAGGGTGTGGGTTGTGGACCAATTAAAGGGAAGAAGTGGGCTTTAAATTGAATAATGCTTGACTTGTGTGTGTGAGGATTTCGGGGAGAAGGGCTGCACTGGAGATAAGGAGAAAAAAAGGAAAAAGTAAAGTGAGGAGGTTTTGAAAAGTCAAAAGAGGCATAGGGTTAGGTTATTGGAGGCCGTGTGCAAGAAAATATTTTTGGGGGGCTTTGGAGTTTATTCGGGGGGAAAACAGGGAGATTTTTTTCTTCTTTATTGAGGAGGCCGTGCGTAGGGTTTAATGGAGGAAGCAGCAAGAGACAAAAGAAAAAAAAGGATCTGAAATTCTAATAGAAGACTGCATGCAGAGGAGGCCAAGGAGGAGATTTCTCATTGGAGGGATTTCTTTAGAGGAGCTTCTCGTGGGAGATTAAAGGAGAAAAATTTTCTTGAGGTTTTCTTCTAGACACTACATGATTGAAGTTCAACAAATATAACAAGAAGGAAAGTGGCTAGCGGTGTATAGAAAATTAATATCTTTTCGGAATCGGAAGGCGGCGAACAACGGTGGTGCTTGGGGTGTTCGCGGCGAGTGATAGCGGTGCTGCGAGTGTTGATTTTTCCTCTACTCTCCAAATAAAAGAAAACATGGTGAAATCTTTATTGTTGGATTTAATTTACATAATAAACTAATTTTTGTATTCTAGGAAAACGATGTAACCCAGTTTTAAACTATGCTTGCTCATTGATGCTAATTTGAAGTAGTTTTCCTTTATGTTTGTTTGAGTTATTCTACGCTTAATGCTTTTAATTAACTGACCATTAATTATGTGATATTAGTCTTGTGATTTTCTACCGAAAGGAGGGATTATAGGATACATCTTGGATAATTCAGTGTAGGCAATATAGAGATCAAAAGACTTGTATGAACCTACGTAGCATTAAAAATCGAGGGTCTTATTGCATTTTTGCGTTATTAATTTGCATAATCTTATATAAAATAATAAACAAGAATAGGTTCTGATTGGCTATCGAAAGAGGCTTTTGAAAAAATTGGAGATTTATTAACAAACAGAGAATATAAATTCGAATTAGCTAGATGAGTAAAGCATAGTGAGAAACTAGGTGAAATCGGTTTCCTAGAAGTTTTCACCATCATTAATTTGTTATGTATCAACCAACTTTATTTTATCTTGAATAGTTTATTTAAAATAGTTATATTTCAATTTCGTAGTCTAAAATTACTAATCTTTGTAAATAAAATCAAGGTTAGTTTAATTTCGGTTCTTGGTAAAATTAAGACTCCAATCCCTGAGGACGATACTCACATCATTATATTATAACACTACGATACTCTGCACTTGTAGTTTTGCACCGATCATTGTGCGTATTGGTACATATCTGCTTGTTGGAAAAGCATGTATTTTGTACATGAAATTTAAATTGAATATCTGTTGTATTCCATGCGTGGCCTGGAGGGGTGATAATTCAGCCCGGAAGGATTGTATGTAAAGATTGAGGTCAGCCCTGGTAATTTGACCTAACTGTAGTCGGTGCCACTCCACCCATTAAGTGAGTTGTAGTGGAATCCTTGAGCTTGCGAGCTAGAGGCGGGGACGTAGGCAGTATTGGCCGAACCCTGTCTACTTTAATTTCCAACACTTTATATTTCTGCACATGTATGTTATATTTATTATATTGTGAATGCTGCGCATGATTTAATTTTCACATATCATTATCTGCGCAATTAATATATGATTATAAAGACCCTAGGTTGTGTATTATTGAAATCTGGTTAAACCTAGGAATAAGTTTTTAAATTCCAATTCACCCCCCTTGAGAATACACTAAAGTCAACACAAAGGGATTTAGTGAACTAGGGCAAGAACACTTAGTTTGCAAGTTGAATAAGTCTCTTTACGGGTTGAAACAGTCTCCAAGGCAATGGTTAGGGGTGTACATGGTTTAGTTCGTTTATTTCCAAAATTGAAAACTGAACCAAACTCCTCGGTTTTTAAAATGACTGAACTGAAACTGAATCGTAAACCATTGGTTTATAAGAAAAACCAAACCATCAATTTTGTGGTTTTGTTTAGTTATTTTCAGTTTTATCAAATATTGAATTATCAATTAATGAAAAAAAATCCTTGAAAGCCCAAGACTTTGAGTTAGGCTACAACCACAACCCATCGTATAATTCTAACAAGGCCAAATCTTTGAATGCAAAGCCCAGCATAGCCCAAGACTTTGAGTTAGGCTGCAACCACAACCCATCTTATAATTCTAACTGGGCCAAGTCTTTGAATGCAAAGCCTAGAACATGGGACAAAATGAAAGTACCCAACTTGAATATATAAGGTGGGGAAACCAGTTTCCTTCCTATTTCCAACCTATGTGGGACGAGGAGGTAGGGAATATAATTAAGGGCAAGCAGTGCAGCACTCCCTGTACAGGATTCTAGAACGAAAGGTAGGGTAGTGGGTAACCTTTCCATTTTGCTTTGAGAAATTTGAGTGTCCTATATTGACAATCTTACAACTCGGGGCTGGGGCAGCCTCATATAATATAACCCAACTGCCACCCCAAGATTCTCATACTAATTAGTAATTATTGTAAATTGCTAGTGATGAAGTATTTCATTATCAAGGGTATTAGCCATTTTGATTTGTAATTAAAATATTAAAAAATAATAAATTGAGTAATGAGTGTACAACAACTCTAAATATTAGTATTATATATTAGCAATATACAAAATTATACAATTATTATTTATTAATTTAGTTTTCGATTTTCTCAATTTAGTTTTGGTTTTAACTGAAATCGAAATCGAAATCAAAATTTTTTATCTTTCAAAATCGAAACCAAAACTGCAAACTGAAAGACCAAACTGAGATGTGTTTCGATTTAGTTTCGGTCTGATTTTTTATTTTTTAGTAATTTTTGTACACCCTTAGCAATGGTACAAGAGATTTGATTCCTATATGATCAAGATAGGCTACAGAAGATGTGAGTATGACTGCTGCATGTACGTGAAGAAGCTTGATGATGGTTCTCTTATTTCTTTTATTGTTGTATATCGATAACATGTTAATAGCTGAGAAGGATTTAACTAAGGTAAATCAGTTAAAGAGTCTGTTGCATAAAAAGTTTGACATGAAGGATCTGGGTTCAGCCAAGAAGATACTTGGGATGGAGATTTGCTAGGACAGAACTGCAGGGAGGTTGTTGTTATCTTAGGGCGGTTATGTGGAGAAGGTGTTGGAAAGGTTCAGCATGACTGATGCTAAACCGGTATGCACACCTCTAGCGAGTCACTTTAAATTTTCTGCTACTAAATGCTCAAGTACGGATGATGATATCTGGGACATGTCAAAGGTCCCCTATGCTAGCGCCATGGGGAGTTTAATGTATGTCATGGTGTGTACAAGACCAGACTTGGCATATGCAGTAAGTGTGGTAAGCAAGTTTCTCTTTAATACGGGTAGACAACATTAGGAAGTCGTCAAATGGATTTTCAGATACTTACGAGGTACTTCTAGTTATTACATCATGTTCGGCAGGCAACACCGTAGTCCATCAGTTGTGGGGTTTGTTGATGCTGATTATGTAGGGGATATGGATGATGTTGACCCTATGGGTCATATCCTGATTTTGATAATGACAAATATTCAGGTATTTGATGACTTTCAAGTGTATGTGCAGGTTTATATTAGCAGGTACACTAAAGGCACGTGAAGTAAAGCTTGAAGACCCTAAAAATCATTTTTATTGTATTTCATTATTACTTAATTCAGGTCTATAATTTTTAAGTTGGAAAGGTCGGTAATATTTAATGCATATCATGCATATAGGAACTACAAAACTCAAAGACCTTAGAACGACTCTAGGTCCTTTCACAAAATCATGACTTAAAGACCTTAGGGATCATCCTTTGGTCGACCGACGCCGAATTTTTTCAGTGTCCTAAAGAAAACCTAGACTGACCTTAGGACTCCCTATAATTTATAAAAATATGCCCTATAGTCTTAAACATTAATTATTATATGAATAGGGTTAATATAAGAAGGGACTTTGAACCGAAATGTATGAAAAATACATGTTCGGTCGACCAAACTTAAAAACAAAATTTCTCACTGTCAACCGAACTGGTTTGGGTCAACAGTTTGACCATAGCATGGTCGACTGAACTCTGCCTAGTTCAAATCACCCGATCAACCGAACTCTCTCCTAGTTAACAGTTTGACCACACGGTCGACCGCACCTATTGCTTAAGCCAACTACCTGGTCGATCGAGTTCCCATGTGTGTTCGCCCAATTGCTTAGTCAACCAAACCACTTAGTTTAGAATCACCTGGTCGACCGAATTGCACCGAAATTGAAAAATTGCCTTGGAACCCTATTGTCTAGTCGACCAAACTTCCAGTTCAAATTTTACTTGGTCGACCGAACTTGGACATTTGGTCAACCGAACCTCACCTTTGGTTGACCGGTGCTCTCGGGTTTCCATATTATTTTTACCGCGGTTAAAATATTTAAATAGGGTTAATTGTGTTAAAACATTTTAAAACAATAATAATAATACCCTATATGTCCCCAACAACTATAATTTTTCCTATCTCCATATATAGGCCCTCATTTGCAAAAATTAAGAGGAGATTAGGGAGTTTGATTAAGAAGAATTTTCTTTAAATTTTTGAGTGCCCTTTCTTCATACACATCCCATATACTCATTCTTTTATCATTCTCTTGCCATATCTTTTTGAGTGAGTATATCTTGAGAGATCCTACAAAGCTACAACTCTCATTACATTTGTTGATATTTGATTTTCATATTGAGAGTTAAGCAAAGATTTTTCCACTGATTTAATTCAATAAATCTTTGTGTGGGAAAATCTTATAGCTAAGTGGGTCTTTGCATTGTTATTGCAAGACTCATTTGGGCTTATATTTTTGTGTGCAAAAATATTTTAAAAACTTATTTTTGAATATCTTCTTGTGCTTGAATATTGTGAAATTATTGTTTTGAGATATTTAGAACACTCTTGGTAGAAATCTTTGAAACCCTATAATTTTGATTGAGATATATTGATATATAGTTTCAAAGATAGCTCTAGTATACACTCTTGTGCTTAATTATTTGAGAACACACATTATAGTGAGTGTAGATTGCACACATTCACATCACTGAGCTTATAGTTCCTATCGTGTTGATGTGCATTGTTTAGGGACTGTGCATAGTTGTACAAATCTTCTTGTTGGTGAAGCACTGAAATTGTACACAAAATTTATATTGTAAATCTGTTGTATTCCAGGCGTGGGCCTAAAGAGAGAGACTAGACCTGTTGAATAGTTCCGGACTGGCTTAGACCCAGTTAGGAAAGCTAGGTGCGTCATCCTAGTAAGAGTGTTGGTTAAAGTTAGCCCCGTGAATTGACCTAGTTATAACCGGTGTTGCTCCACCCGTGAAGTGAGCCTTTAGTAGAATCCTCGGGCTTGCAAGTTAGAGGCAGGGACGTAGGCAGTATTGGCCAAACCATTGTGTGTGCATTTAATTTTTCCATAATTTACTTATCGCACGTGTATGTTATATTGTGAATGTCGCGCATGATTTAATTTCCACACAATATATTTATATGCGCATTTGGAACTGTATAGACAAATCCTAGGGTGCGACTATACTGTTGTTAGATTAGCTAAACCTAGGAATAAATTTTAAAATTCCAATTCACCCCCCCTTTTGGGAATACACTAAAGCTAACAATTGGTATCAGAGCCTCGTTACACTAGACTTAAACATTTTTGCAAAAAGATCGTAATGGCTCAATTTGGTGTATCCCCATTCGGCAAGGGACAGTCACCTTCTAGGCCTCCTGTATTTTGTGATATCAATTACACCACTTGGAAAATTAGAATGAGTGTATTTATAAAATCAATGGATTGGATGGCTTGGTAGGTGATTGTTAATGGGATTCATATACCCTTGAATGAAAATGATATTCAGTTAATGCATGCGAATTCATATGCCATGGACATGTTATATCTTGCATTAGATTCTAATATTTTTGTTAAGTTTGTGGCATTTTAGACTGCACAGGAGATCTGGGTTGAGGTAGAAAGGAAAAATGGAGAGACCTAGGAAAAGAATATTGCCACTCCAAATGCTCCAAGTCTTAATGATCAAGTAGTGGCAGATCATGAGTATACTGTAATAACCAATGAGGAGGTATATGTTTCTCCTTCTAGTTTTATTAATATTGCATATGATGATTCATCTATTGATTCCTGCAACACATTACTTGATGAATCATCTGTTGAATATTGTGATATTACTATTGACATAGCATGCAATGATTCATGTGAAAATTATTATATTAATTCTTTTTTTGAATCATATGCTGAATTGAATATTAAAAGCATGTTGTCGTATAAAAAACTAGAAAAGAATTTATTGAAAATGCACAAGTTTCTAGTTAGAGCATCTAAGCATAAAATATTTTTGAAGAATGATAACAAAAGAATAGCAAAACAATTAAAGGAGTTAGAAAATTATCATATTATTCTTGAAAAGAAAAGGATTGAGAAAATATTAAAAATTGCCTGCTTAGATGAAGAAATAGATGATTATTCTAAAGTTGTTTTCAAAGATAAAAATAAACCCTTAGGAATTAAAAGGAAAATTCTATTCAACAAGGGTTCAAGTTTAATTCATATATCCAATAATCTTGCCTTATGAAGCAAAAATAATCTAAATAAGCATAATTTTTCACGTATATACAAATTATGCTTATTTCATGAAAGAAAAGGGCACGTGTGGTTTAACTTTCTATTTAGAAGTACCAGAGGCTTGAGTAAAGAAATGATATGGGTTATCATGATAGCAAACCCAGTAGGAGATGAGGAAGGATTGTTTCAATAGAAATTGCATAATTAGTTAATTCTTCCTTAGATCTTAGGATTAGGTTAAAAGGGTAGTGATGACTATAGGCTCGGGAAGTGGTGCGTACTTAAAATTCTTTGAAAATTTAGCCAATATGAAAAGTCATGAAAAATATCCAATCTAATCACTTAATGAAGAAATATCATGATGATTGGATAAAATATGAAAACATTGACTGTAGCATAATTGAATGAAATCCACTTCCAAATGGACAAAGCATTATTTTCCTGGTAAATAATTCAAATTGCTTAACTCACGCTTAAATATGAATATCTAAAGTTAAGCATACTTTGTCCATTGCACAAGTTTGAGTTTTAGGAAATAAATTCTTCTATTTAAACATCTTATCCTAAACTCATCTTGAAAGCCTTAAATGCCTAATAAAATGGTTAGTCATCACTCTAGGTTTAAAGCACTATTGATCATAAATGACTAATATATATTGAGTATTTCTCATAGCTTTAACCAAAATAGAAGCATCCGTTAAGGGAATCAAACTCATAAATCAAAATATTCCCCTTGAGCTTAAAATATAAAAATCCTCTAATCTTGGTTCACTAGCTCTTCCATTGGAATATTTTGCCCTTCCACGACTATTTTTGTCAAAGACTCTTTCTATCACTTGATGCGTATCCTTACTCTTGATTGTGTTCATATCTAAAGGATACTTTCTATTCTCCAAAGAGCATTGTTCTTCAAATATCTATATACTCCTAAATGCTCTTTATCTAAATTGCTAGGACTTACCTTCCAGCCTGCTTATACCATACAATGTTCTGCTTCACCTAAATACTCTTCTAAGCTTAATGATAATCTTGTTATCCAAGAGTATTTATCCTCTACAACTCAAACAAAGCTCTCAAATGTTAAAATGAAATCATTTAGAGCTTTATATCTTTAGTGAAGTTAAATGGTTAATATAATTGCTATAGATTTCAACATATACAAAATTGTAAATGTCTAAGAAATCTATGCTCGAACATTAAAAATGAAAAGCCATTTGGACTTGGGTCTCTCTCACATTTTGAAGATTGTAAGAAAAGAGGTAGTTATAGGCTTTATTCGTTGAAGGAATATTGATTGTGACTCCTTGGGTCCTTTAAAGCCTATGCATCTACCGCCAAGATATAATCACTGAAAATCTTAAAATGATTGGCTAAAGAATTTGAAAAAAAAAAAAAAGGGCATGATTTGGTTGTGTGCATAACTCAAGGGGAGCATTACTCTTTCATGACTATAAAAATTAAATGTTCTCATTATCTTATAATACCCATGTCCATACGCCTTTATGAATTATAGCATTGCACTGAACTCATATCTATCCTCCACTCTCTACCATTTATATTCTATGATGGATAGATTATATTTTATGAATTGTTGTTTGCTACCAAATTGCATGCTTAGTCTAGAATGCCTCCTACATGGTGGATGCAGTTGATGAGAATTGCATGCTTGTAGTGGATATAGGTTCTCGTGTGCCTTGAGCTTAATTATAAATTATTTAATTGAACCTATCAGGTACAAGTTTTATAGGAAAATGTCCGATTTACAGATGGCATGCTGCCAAAATTTCAATAGGAATTTTCCTAAAATAAAACCTTGTGCTATGATTATGATAAAATTAATGTTAACATTTTTGAAAGGATGAGTGAAACCAAATAGATAATTAAACTTCATCTTAACATAATCATCAACCGTTTAGAAAGGCTCAGATCCATCCCTATAGGAAGCGCATAAATGATCCATATGCATCACTTTCATCTACTGAATTATTGAGGCTCTTATGAAATCATCGAACGTTATATCCTGCACTTGAAGTTTTATGATTTGATATGAAATGTTCTTGGATCATGGACCACATAGCATGCTTTAATATATATTCTCTGATGCATCTATGGTCTATAGGGACAACTATACTAATCAAATGACAAACGTAATTGAAAAATACTCAGTATAGTTGATTTTAAAGATTTGAATTGATGGCTTATACTACTAAGGATAATGAAATTAATCTTTGATTAGTATAAGTAGTTAAAGAATCTAAGCACGTACTCAAATTGATAGGGGGAGCATCTAAACATAAATTCTTATTTTGTTTTGCTCACAAATATGTTTAGCTTAGATCTGTTTTTTGAATCAAGTGTGGCATGTACTTAACTGAAATGATATTGTTGAAAATCTTTGTTTATGTTGCCATAGTTGTTTGCACTTGCCATATGATCTTGCATATGATTGTTACATTTTTAGGATCATATTGGTTGTGATTTTTTGGTTATATTTTAGTATGTGCTTAATTGACAAACCAGAAAATTTGTGTTTGCTTGTTTTAAATTAAAGCTTCTCTTTTAGCAAGCAACCCCCATCACCATTTTGTAAACATTAACAAGGGGATGTATATTATAATTATATATGTGTATATATTTATTTACATGTACTTTTGGGAAGATCAAATTTCAAAACAAACTCTTTTTCCTCTTGCCTCATTATTAGTATTATATACATATATGTTTTTCAAAATTGCATAACTGGTTCAGTGACTTCATATGAAAATGCATGCAAACTGGTTAGACTATTTTTATGCTCAACCCCTCTTTTTGGCATCATATGTCGTGTGCCTTTAACTCAAATCTTCCATGGGTCTTATGATTTGTTTCAATTACGAATGGTTTGTGTATGCTTATGGTTTAACCTTGTTTTGATGTCATTTAAATCATTTAAATGACTAGTTATATTGTTTGTGTGCTTAATTGCTGAGGTCATCTTTGTCATTATTTTTGCATTGTATGACTATTATATTTCTTGAATGACTGAAAGCTATACCTCTATTTTATATGTTGATAATATTGGAAAGTTTGAGTAAGTAGTTGTGGATATATTGTTAATATATTACTCAATCAGGTCACTTGTATGTATTTTTAGGAAAAATGTTTTGTTTTCAAATGGCATGCTGCCGAATTTTCTAAAAACTTTTTCCCAAACATATCTTGTATTAAGATGATTATTTGCCTATATACTTTAATGTTTATTTAGGTCATTTTTGTTGTTTCCAAAAGGGGGTGAAGTAGACAAATATTTGTCATCATAAAAAAGGGGGAGATTTTTTACCCTATGGTTCATATCCCTATTTTGATAATGACAAACACTCAGGTATTTGATAACTTTCAAGTGTATGTGCATGTTTATATTAGCAGGTACACTAATGGCACATGAAGTAAAGCTTGAAGACCCTGAAGATCATTTTTATTGTGTTTCATTATTATTTAATTTTGGTCTGTAATATTTAATGCATATCCTGCATGTAGGAACTACAAAGCTCAAAGACCTTAGAACGACTCTAGGTCTTTTCACAAAATCATGACTTTAAAAAGACCTTAGGGATCACCCTTCGGTCGACTGACGCTGAATTTTTTCGGTGTCTTAAAGAAGACCTAGAATGACCTTAGGACTCCCTATAATTTATAAAAATATGCCTTATAATGCAACGTCCCTCAATTTCTTAATATAAAATATCACATAATAAATAAAATGGTCAACCCGAACCCGTGAGTAGCGGGGACACCTGTCAAACACAGCGGAAAACCTAGCAGCAGTAAATATAAAATCTCAAACATCCAATCATAAAAAATAATACTATAGCATTCTATACATCCTCAGATACATCAAAATATCTATAGGGTCAAACACAAAATAACTCTGACCCTATTACAAAATCTTACCCTTCTCACAGGGTAATCTCACTAGCTCAACGGCGGCCCTAACCCGCCGGTCTCTCAGGGGCTCCTGAAAAAAAATATTTAAGTTTGGGGGTGAGACACTTCTCAGTAAGGGAAAATAAACTAAATACAGCTGTGTGGCAACATGAATATTTAATGCATTTATACGCATATAGTACATTTCATAATTCCATAAACATCATCATATCGTACTGGGTAAATATATATTTTCACATCTGTTAATAATTCATATCATACATAAAATCATTTGTTATAACTGTAGTACTGAAAACAAACACAGGATGAATAGCTAGCTGGTGTCATGTATTACCCCCCATGACGGGTTGTGCAGCTCGAAGGCGGGACCCGATAATGGTTGGCCGACCACTGCCGAATCAAATATGTCTGTAAGTACGATGAGCCCGCCACACCCTGGTCCGGACTGCCAGGTGGACGTCCACACTCTACTGAAAGCCACATCGACTATCCATCTCCCATCCCCTCGTGTGACGGTAGCACTAATAAGGCCTCGTGCCAAAATTAACCCATAGCAACGGTACCGAGCTCCTGGCCTGAACTAAACTAACATCCTGGTTGTGAAAACATATAATACATGATCATACGTAACATCATTACGGCCTCATGCCGAAAACATAGATATGGCCTCGCGCCGAGATCATACATATGGCATCGCGCCAAAATCATAGTAAATATGGCCTCGCGCCAATAATATAAATACGGCCTCATGCCGATAGCATAAATACGGTCACGTGCCGATAACATAAATACATGGCCTTGCGCCAATAACATAAATACGGTCTCGTGCCGATAATATAAATATATGGCCTCACGCCAAAAACATAAATACGGCCTCGTGCCGATAACATAAATATATGGCCTCGCGCCAAAATTGTTTCAGGTATATATATACTGAAAATACATCATTTATCATATAATTGTCAAAACCATCACAACATAACTCATATTTTCATAATACCTGAAATCATGCTTGGTTCGTAAAATCTTTCACATCATAATACATTTCACATAAAATAATATTCATGCCATACATAGGCTGTTAAAAGTCATACTTTATATTCTAAAATCGTGAATTCCTTACATCTCATACATACATATACATTTTAATCATCATAGCAGTATTTTCCCAATCGTACATTTCATTCGTAATACACAATATAACATATGTTTTTCTGAAAATAAATTTACTCATAATCAATAATAATTTGTATGGAAAATTACTGCTTTAATTTATTCCCTTACTTCCCTACTGAGAAATTCGTTAGGATCCAAAATTTCACGCCCTTGGCGCCCTAAATTTAACTCCTGTAATTTACATTTTTTCCTAGATTAATTAATCTATTTCTTCAAAATAATACTCATCTAGCCTTCCTTAGGCTCCATATACCTCAAATTAATGTTTAAACTATTATTTAACTTCCTCACTTAATTTTCCAAATTTTTCCTGCGGGTCCCAAAATTACACCCGCGGTGCTCACCTGGGGCCTAAATTCCAGAAATCCTACTTCAGTCCCAAGTGCTTAATATTTTAGCATTTCTAAATTAATGCTAATTAATTAAAAATAAGCCCCTTAATAATTGTCGCACCCCAAATTTGGGGTTTTGGTCCGACACCCTCACAAGAATTCCGTCCCACTAGAGTTGTAGAGAATCATCCCTAAATTCTCGTAGTGGTGTCCGTTCATCAATTGGCCTTATATTTTGCAAGAAATTAAAGAAAAAGGGGAAAATGGCTTACCCCAGGGAATATGCCTACGCCGCTCCTACCACCGATCCGCTTTGGTAAAAATGACGACAGCGACGAATGGAGTCCAGTGGTATCTTTGGATTTTCGATCGGACGAAAATCCGCCACGAAATCGAGGAGAGAGGGAGAGAGAACATGAGGAGAGAGAAAGAAATTGCAGGTTGTAGGAAATAGTATAAAGAAAAGAAAAAGTAAAGAAGATGAAGAAGAAGAAGAAGATAATCTGGGGGGGTGCGTGAATTCAATTTAGAATCCACCTGAAGCTTCAAAGAAGCTTCAGGTGGTTAACATATATATATATATATATATATATATAAAATAATAATAATAAAAAATTTAATTAATATTAATAATAATTTATTTTATAAATAAAATAAAAATAAATTTTAATTAATTAATTTTTTTTCTTTTTCTTTTTAAATTCGTTTAATTAATTAATTAATTAATATATATTTTTTAATTTTTTTAATTTTTTTTTCTTATTTTATTTTTATTTGGAATCATTCTATTAATCTTTTATATCTCTTTTTGGGGTTTTTACATTATAGTCTTAATCATTAATTATTATATGAATAGGGTTAATATAATAAGGGACTTTGAACTGAAATGTATGAAAAATACATGTTCGGTCGACCGAACTTAAAATCAAAATTTTTCATGGTCGACCGAATCGGCCTAGGTCAACAGTTTGACCATAGCATGGTCGACCGAACCCTGCCCAGTTCAAATCACCCAGTCGACTGATCTCTCTCCCGATCAACAGTTTGACCACACGGTCAACCGCACCTATTGCTTAAGCCAACTACCTGGTCGACCGAGTTCCCACATGTGTTTGGCTGACTGCTCGGTCGACCGAACCACTCAGTTCAAAATCACCTAGTCGATCGAACCACGCGAAAATGGAAAAAACACCTTGGAACCCTGTTGTCCGGTCGACCGAACTTCCAGTTCAAATTTCCCCTAGTTGACCGAACTTGGACACTTGGTCAACCGAACCTCACCTTAGGTCGATTGGTGCTCTTGGGTTGCCATATTATTTTTACCGTGTTTAAAATATTCAAATAGGGTTAATTGTGTTAAAATGTTTTAAAATAATAATAATAATACCCTATATGTCCTCGACGGCTATAGTTTTTCCTATATATATAGACCCTCATTTGCAAAAATTAAGTGAAGATTAGAGAGTTTGATTAAGAAGAATTTTCTCTAAATTTTTGAGTGTCCTTTCTTCATACACATCCCATATACTCATTCTTTTATCATTCCCTTGCCAAATCTTTTTGAGTGAGTATATCTTGAGAGATCCTACAAAGCTATAACTCTCATTATATTTGTTGATATTTGATTTTCATATTGAGAGTAAAGAAAAATTTTTTCCACTAATTTAATTCGATAAATCTTTGTGTGGGAAAAATCTTATAACTAAGTGGGTCTTTGCATTGTTATTGCAAGAATCATTTGGTCTTATATTTTTGTGTGCAAAAATATTTTAAAAACTTATTTTTGAATATCTTCTTGTGCTTGAATATTGAGAAATTATTGTTTTGAGATATTTAGAATACTCTTGGTAGAAATCTTTGAAACCCTATACTTATGATTGAGATATATTGATATATAGTTTCAAAAAAAGCTCTAGTATACACTCTTGTGCTTATTTGAGAACACACATTATAGTGAGTGTTGATTGCACACATTCACATTATTGAATTTATAGTTCCTATCATGTCGATGTGTATTGTTTAGCGACTGTGCATAGTGGTACAAATATGCTTGGTGGAGAAGTGCAGAAATTGTACACAAAATTTATATTGTAAATCTATTGTATTCTAGGCATGGGCCTAAAGAAGGAGACTAGCCCTGTTGAATAGTACTAGACTGGCTTAGATCTAGTTAGGAAAATTAGGTGCACCATCCTGGTAAAGCGTGTCAATTGAGGTTAGCCCCGTGAATTGACCTGATTGTAATCGGTGTCGCTCCACCCATGAAGTGAGCCTTTAGTGGAATCCTTGGGCTTGCGAGCTAGAGACGGGGATGTAGGCAGTATTGGCCGAACTCCGATAACATATCAAGTGTGCATTTAATATCAGTTATTGGTTGATTGGTTTTTGATTCAAGAGTATATATATATATATTGTTCATAGAGCTTATCATTGAAAAATCTAGTTTGATTAAAAGGTTGATCTTGAAAGCGTCTATACATATACATAGTTATTTTAAACAAGTTCATTACTTGATTAAGGTTGTGTTGTTGATTGAATGATTTGATTCAAGTGTGTGTTAAGTTAAAAGATTCATATCTTAGATACATTAAAACACTTGAATATATATCTGTGGAGTTCTTAAGTAAATATATTGTTGAAGGATATTTTCTGAAATAAATCACATTGTTTTTTATCCTTGGAATCCATATCAATATATATTTGCAGATTGCAAAGGTTGTATTGTGATTGAATATTTGAAAGAAAACTTTGTATTTTTGATTGATTTAATATTGAAGACAAAATTTTTCATCAATAAGTTCACATCAAATATATTTGTGCATCTTTACAAAGTGAACTAGAACCCTAGTATACTCCAAAGCATTTTAAATATACCATTACGTGGGAGTTTTTGGTTAAAGAGGGTTTGTGTGTTAAAGCATATCATACATAAAACAATTGTATCATTTTCATACATTCATGAGCTTCAAGTTATATCATATGTTAATGTGTTAAGAATTTGATTTGTACTCACACGCTTTTGGTAGAAGCATTTTTGAGTGTTATTTTTCAGATTCTATTGTATACACGATTCGGTGTGTGAACCGGTGTGTGAGGAGAGAGTTGTATCTCTTGTAAGTAGAGAAGTAGGAAGGAGCGATGTGCCTTTTGTAAGCAGCGGATTGTAAGGGAAGCTCCGTCCCAATTTAAGGAGGAGGGATTTAGTGAAATCCTTGAGTGGTTGCTCAAGACGAGAACGTAAGCCAAGTCGGTTGAACCTCGTAAAAAACGTGTTTGTCTTCTCTCTTCTCTTTACTCTTAATTTTTAGTACTGCATTTAAATTGTGTACATTGCATGTATAGGTTGGATAGCCTTACACATAAGTAGTTGAGTAACAAGAATTCATTGGTAAATATATAAGAAGGGTTTGAGCAGTAAATAAGTGTTAAAGAATTTTTTAAATACCCATTTCACCCCCCCCTCTTGGGATTACACCTGATTGAACAATAAGGTCTACAACGGGTTATGTCTTTACCTTTGTGGGAGGACCTATATGTTAGTGGCATTATCTACAACTAAATTTGAATATATGACAGTTACCAAAACTGTAAAGGAAGCCTTATGGCTTACCAGTTTGGTCAAACAACTAGGTATACAACAAAGTGGAGTTGTGCTACATTATGACGGTCAGTTGGTAAAGAATCAAGTGTACCATGCTAGAACCAAGTATATTGATGTAAGGTTCCATAGGGTCTAGGAATTGATTACTTCAGGTGAACTTATGTTGGAGAAGGTTCACACATTTGAAAACATAGCAGACATCTTGACAAAACCGGTTGCTACTAATAAGTTCAAGCATTACACTTGCTTCATGTCTCCAAGTGCTAGAAGGGAGATGAACCCAACCTAACATTCTAAGGTCAAGGTGGTGCATCGGGCTATATTTTTCGAATTCTCTTAAGGGGCAGAAATTTGCCAAGGTGGAGATTATTGTGTTTGGTGGCTCATATCTTGAGTGGCTGACATGCACAAGGAGGAGAACATAGTTAATATCAGTAATATGGAAGAAACCGTCGACGATTTCACTAATTGTCGACGGTTTGACTGAAATCTCAAAAATTCTACTCTCGGTATTTTTCCATCGAAGCAAATCGTCGATGGGCCTCTGAAACCGTCGATGGTTTCATTCTGGGTAGTTAGGTTGAATTCAAAATTTGAATATGAACGTAAAGTTGGTTTGGATTTGGGGCGAAACCTCCAAAGGGAACTTTATTTATACACTAGTTAGAGTGTATTTTGAGAAGAAGATCATTGTAAGAATGATTGTATTGTATGTTCTTTGGCACTTACATAGTGAAATTTTACCGATTGCTCCCGTGAATGTAGGCTTTGCCAAACCACGTAAATCTTTACGTTATTGTTCTTACTTTCATATATACTGTGTGTATGTGTGATCCATATTTGTTCTTCATTGACTGCTGCATTTAATTTCCGTTGTGGTAATCTGAGCTTATTCACAACAAAAACATAATACAACTCCAAATCCAAAACCTCTCTAAGCATAGGAAAATGATTTTGATGAAAATATAAGTACGATGATTTATCTAGTGTCTTTGGAAGACTAGATGGGCAAGCGAGGTTTTGTATAAGAGAAGGTTTGTCCCTATTATTTTTCTTTTTCATCAGCTCACTCAACGCACATTTATGAGAAAATTATTGAAATGATTTCATTGCTTTAATATATCACTTGAAATTATACACTACAACACTCATGGAGAGGATTATGAAAATTATTTGTCTTTCCTTAAACCAACTATTTTTGGGTCTTCCTCTTAACTTCAAGTAATCACCTAATATTCCACCACATCTAAATAGCAAGATTCAATATCAACTGAGAGGAAATCGTTTAGTCTTGAAATGTCAAGGCCACTCACGGTGGTGAACCCCACCCTTAAGAGTAGTCACGATTGCTCAATTGAAAAGTCCTAACTCTAAGACCTTCTTCACCACCAACCAAAAAAAACTTCTCAATAATCTTTATGGGGTTTTAGTTATTATTTTCACCTCAATAATTCAATGGGGTTTAAGTTATTACTTTTAAATTGCCAGGCACATGCATGCTGACTTCTCTCAATATAAAATAGTGGCCAGCTGGGGAATGGTAACATGCACCACCTACTCCAAATTTTACAAATTACTATTCCTTCTCAACTTGAACAATTTAAATTGTTCCCTTATAAACGTCCAAAAGTCCAAAAAAATAAACAACCCCCAAGACAGCAAGTAGTTTCTCCCTTTCTCTCTCTCTCTCTCTCTCTCGTCGATCTGCACTATAAATGTGAAGTTCACATTCTACGTACCCTCCACCAGTGCACAAACCAGCAGTAGCACTTCCCGATCTTGATCCACTCCCAGCATGGTACCAAAGATAGCAAACGCTGCTCTTGCATTATCCTTAATGCTCCTTCTAGCCTTATCCACATGCTCCGACGCCAAGCCCAAGTTCGGCAACCTCAAACAGACCAACATGGCCTTCTACATGTACGACTGGGAGACAGGCGTCAACATCACCACCATCCCGGTCGCCGGAATCGCCAACAAGCAGTGGGGCATCCTCCAGTTCGGGACGGTCTTCGCCATCGACGACATCTTGACGGAGGGCTCGGACCGGAACTCCACGCAGGTGGGGCGAGCCCACGGCATCTACGTGAACTCGGCGCTGGACGGCTCCGATCTGCACCTCCTGTTGTCCATTGTTTTCACCAACAAGCAGTTCAACGGAAGCACCCTGGAAATACAAGGTGCCGACCGCTTCTACTTCAAGCACCGGGAGGTGTCCGTGGTTTCCGGCACCGGGATGTTCCGGCTGGCCAGGGGCTATGCTACGCTGGAGACTCTCTTTATTGACATTCCCAACTCCAACGCTCTCATCCGGTGGAACTTGACCGTTTTCCATTACTGATATGGATCCATCACGTATTTATCTTTCCACATATATATTTACAACTATCATGGGAAATTAAATTACAAAATTATTGGCCGATTCTTGAGAAATGTTTAAAGTCATGGGTGGTGATATTACAGGTCCATGTGACTGCATCAAAGGAGGAAATGCATAGAACCTGCAACCTCTCTTCTTCTTTAATGATGCTATCTGGGTTTAATGGCTTATAATAATTACGGGTTGTGCTACGGCCTGTTCTTATGATTTCTTTTTGTTTCTTTTAGCTTTTGTTTGTTTTCCTTTTAATTTCGAATGAAATGTAATGTTGGTATGCATGCAACCACAATGATTGAACAAATTGATATTCATGGCCAAAGAATCTCTCTGACTCTCTCACACATACTAATATGATGTTTGAAAGTTTGTAGATTGATTTTGGGTTTGTATGTTTACGCATTTGAATAAAATATAAAATGATATTGTTTTAAGTTGTGTTTAAGTTTACACAATCTCAAAATCTGAAATCATAAAAACACTTTTGGTTAACAAGTAAAATACAAATGTTAAGGAATTTTGATTTGTAAGCTTTAACAAACTTTAGGCAATGAATTATTGGGCCATAAGGATCATCCACACCGCAACTTTGGAAAATGCACAAGAAAAAATTGCAAGAAATAAAAGATAGTTAAATAGCCACAATACAAGAAAAT
Organism: Malania oleifera; assembly: GCF_029873635.1. Taxonomy (NCBI): domain Eukaryota; kingdom Viridiplantae; phylum Streptophyta; class Magnoliopsida; order Santalales; family Ximeniaceae; genus Malania; species Malania oleifera. The sequence goes on along the minus strand of NC_080418.1, from coordinate 113,346,047 downwards.
GTATATGGCTCAATATCCACATGCAACTTGACAAGAAAATTAATATGAAGGTGTATGAAGAAATTAAAACAAGTGAATTGATCAACACTTCTCTCCCTATAATTATGGAAAATTGAAAAACATTTCGTAACCCAATAAAAAAAAAAAGATGTGGAGAAAGGACATGCATAAGGTCAATTCCCTTATAAGCTCACTCTCTTTTGGCCATAACGTATATCTTCTTCATATTATTATGTGATCATGATACACCAGTCCTTGTATAGATCCAATATGCATATAGTGACCAACTGCCCAATAAATAATCGTACTATAGTACTGTCAATATGATTTTCCTGAAAGTCAATACATGTCTTTGAAAAAGACACTCTTTGTGACAACCCGAATAATAATGGTATTTAAATAATAAAGAGGAAGGGAAATGAAAATAGTAACAAAAGAAGGAAGTCGACGAAGCGTTCATCGACGACATTGCACTTTGGGAGTATTAACTAAGAGAATTCATCAGGGCCTCGTTGATGAACACAGGGGATTCGTTGATGAGGGTATAAGAAGGCCTCGTCGACGAAGCCAAATTTCGTCGACGAGAAGATACCGAAAGAGGATTTTGGGAAGTATGAAATTCATCGACGAAGGTGCAGGTTCGTCGACGAACTTTCTACAGGACTCGTCGATGAGGTGACGTGTCTCGTCGACGAATTCGGTCCAATAAATAGCAAAACTCGGATTTTTAACGCAAAAATTAAGAAATCTCTCACTCTCTCTCTTTCTCCCTTCGATTTCTCTCTCCTCTCTCTTTGATTTCAGCTCCGTCGCTCGCCGGATCGACAATCTGAGGCCACCACGACGCTCTTAGGGAAGTTCTCTCCAAATCTGCCGGAATAGATCGTCGGTGGAACTCCGTTGAAAATCATCCCTGAATTAAGGTAAGACTTTTTATGCCAAATTTAGTCTTACTGTAGTTATAGGAAATGATATTCACATGAAAATAAAGAAGTTTAGTTCTGCGAATTGTTGATTTCAGGGTGCTGAATAAGAAATCCTACGGGTGTGAGACCAGAGTTTATAGGGGCTTTTCTCAGTAGCCAAGTAAGGGAATAAACTAAAGCAGTGATTTTTCCATACAAATTATTATTATTTATTAGTCAATTTATTTTCAGGAAAGCATGTATTATATCTATATATTACAAAGGAAATGTACATTTGGGAAAATACTACTAATATGTTGAAATGTATATGTATTTATGAGATGTCAGAAACTATGATTTTAGAATACAATGTATGGTTTTATACAGCAAATGTGTGGCATGAATATTATTTTACGTGAGAAATATCATGATATGACAATGATATGAATGAAGTATGTTTTTCAGAGATTATGAAAGAATATAGTACATTATGATTTTAAAATACATGATAATTGATTTATTTCTCAGAATGATATGTATGAGATATTCGGCGCAAGGCCGTGATTGATAGCTGGCGTGAGGCCTTGTTTTTTGTATGATTTCAGCGCGAGGCCGTATTTATGAGATGTTCGGCACGAGGCCGTATTTATGAAATGTTTGGCACGAGGCCATATTTATGAAATTATAGAAATGTTATTAATCTATTTATGTTAAACGTTATATTATCATGTATTATATGTTATCAGAACCCAGATGTTAGTTTAGTTCAGTTCAGGAGCACGGTACCATAGCTTATAGATCAGATATCTATGATCAGATTGGTGCTAACCACCCCATGAGGGGGTGAGAGATGGATAGTCAATGTGACTTTCAGTGTAGAGTGTAAACGTCCACCTAGCAGTCTGGACCAGGGTGTGGTGGGCCCATCGTACTTACTGACATTTTTGACTCGACAGTGGTCGGCGAGCCATTGTCGAGTCCCTCCTTCGGGCTGCACAACTCGTCATGGGGGGGTAATACATGACATCAGCTAACTATTCATCTTGGGTGTGTTTTCAGTATTATTAGCTATAATAGACATTTCATGATCAATATGAATTATTAAAAAAAATAAAAGTATATGATTATTTTACCATGTTATGATGTATGTTTTTAGATATATGAAATGTACTGAGTATGTATAACTGTATTAAATATTCATGTTGCCATACAATTATATTTAGTTTATTTTCCCTTACTGAGAAGTGTCTCACCTCCAAACTTAATTAATTTTTCAGGAGACCCTGAGAGACCGGCGGGTCGTGGCCGCTATTGAGTTTATTAAGTCACCTCGCTAGGAGGGTAAGCGTTGATCTAGGATCAGGAAATTTTTGTTGTATGATCTTAGGATTATTTTAATGTTTTGGAGGTTGTATATAAATACAGTATTTTGGTGATGTAGTAAACTCTGGTATTATATATTTTATGGTTTTAAGAATGTGATCTATATTTACTGCGGCTTAGGCTTCTGCTGTGAATGACAGGTGTCCGCATTACCCACGGGTTCGGGTTGACTGTTTTGTTTATTTTAATTATTTTATATGAGTTTATAAGCAGGTGGTTACACTCTTGCATATGCTTTGGAAGAGAAGTCATGCATTTATCTCACAAGCTAGGAGTTTGCAATGAAGAAACAACCATGCATGCAATCAAAAGCCCTTTATTGCATAACAAACTAGACACAAGCTAATAGTCATTAAACAACAACCAAGAATAAGGGACGATTGATCCTAAAATCCAAAATATCGTCCCCATAACCTATAGGGATGATAAAAGTCATCATCATAGTCGCACCATACACCTTTGTTTCCAATACCATTGAGAACAATATTGTCCCTGATTGTCATATATTCAGAGATGATACTTGTTGTGAATAATGATCGGATAAAGGATGCACAACAAAATAAAAATGCAACATTCAAATCAATCATAACCAGTAAACAAGAAATAACAAGTACAACAATAAGATTTACGTGGTTCGACAAAGCCTACATCCACAGAAGCAATGACACAAAAATTTCACTCCACAGAAGCAATGACACAAAAATTTCACTAAAGAAATATCAAAGTACACAATGCACTTCACAAATGATCACTCTCTCTGTCAATACATGCCTAGAATGACATATATAACAGTCCCTCAGATGTTTCCCTCCAATTACCCAACCACCCCAACGTTCAAATTCAAAATTAAAAAAAGAAAAACTATTTGCAGCCCATAACTACTCGTCAACAAGAACAAGGGATTCGTCAACGAGACAAAGGACACTTGTTGACTAGTTTGTCCACTTGTCGACGAGCCCATTTTTCTACTCTTGGTATCTCAGAAACTCTGATTTTTTCTTACTCTTAGGATCTTATCATCAATGAGGACAAGGCACTCGTCGACAAGTCCCTGTTGTTGCTCTGCACCAAGAACACATCCACATGTTTTTTCCTCCCTTTGTTTATAAACCCATGAAGTATAAGAGTCATTCCATAAACAACAATATCCACCTTGGCAATTATACACTTTTTAGGAGAATCTCGAAAAACATGTCTAACTGCTCCACCTTGAACTTGAACCACTCAGTTGGGTTTGTCTCCCTTCTATTAATTGGAGACATGAAGTAAGTCCAAATAATGCTTGAACTTCTCAGAAATCGCCAATTTCATCAACATATCCGCTGCATTTTCAAAAGTATGAATCTTCTTCAATACATGTTCACCTGAGGTAATCAACTCTCGAACCATGTAGAACCTCAGATCAATGTGTTTAGTTCTAGCATAGTATACCTAATTCTTTGCCAAGTAAATGGCACTTTGACTGTCACAATGCAGCACCACTCCATCTTATTGTAATCCCAGTTCTTTGACCAAACTGGTAAGCCATAAGGCTTCCTTTACAGTTTCGGCAACTGCCATATATTTCGCCTCAGTCACGGACAACAATACCAGAATTTGAACCATGGATCTCCAACATATAGGTTCTCCTATAAGGGTAAAGACATAACCTATTGTAGACCTTCTGTCATCCATATCTCCTACATAGTCAGCATCTACAAACCCCATAACTGAAGGACAACCCTGTTGCTTGCCGAAAATAATGTCATATCCCAATGTACCCCGTAAATATATGAAAATCTATTTGATGACTTCCCAATGTTATCTTCCTAGATTAGAGAGAAATTTACTCACCACGCTCACAGCATGTGCCAATTCTAGTCTCGTACACACCATGACATACATTAAACTCCCTACTGCACTAGCGTATGGGACCTTTGACATGTCCCGAATTTCGTCATCTGAACTTGGGCAATCTGCGGTAGACAATTTAAAATGACTCGCTAGAGGTGTACACACTAGTTTTGCATCAGCCATGCTAAAACGCTTCAACACTTTATGCACATAACCACCCTGAGATAGTCATAACCTCCCTGCAGTTTTGTCCTGATGAATCTCCATCCCAAGTATTTTCTTGACTAAACCAAGATCCTTCATGTCAAATTCCTTATGCAACAGTTCCTTTAACTGATTCACCTTAGTTAAATATTTTGCAGCTATCAACATGTCATCGATGTACAATAACAAGAAAATAAGAGAACCATCATCAAGTTTATTCACATATACGCAGCAGTCATACTCACACCTTTTGTAATAAATATTGATCATGTAGGAATCAAATCTTTTATACAATTGCCTTGGAAACTATTTCAACCTGTAGAGAGATTTCTTCAATTTACAAACTAAGTTTTCTTTACCTGGTTCATTGAATCCCTTTGGTTGTACCATATAAATCTAATCCCCCAAGTCACCATGAAGAAACACTGTCTTCACATCCATTTGTTCCAAATGAAGATCATAATGAACTACCGACCCCAACACAATCTTGATAGAAGTATGTCAGACCATAGGTGAAAAGAATCATAGTTTATCCCCTTTATCTGTGAGTATCCTTTTGCCACCATGCTTTGAATTTTTCTCATTCCTTTTCTGAAATTGCCTCTTTCTTCCTATATACCTAATTGCAGCCTATTGGTCTTTTCCTATCTGGAAGCTCCACCAAATCTCATGTTTGATTTTTATGTAGTGATTCCATCTCCTCAATCATTGCTCCTATCCACCTATCTTTCTCTTGTCTGTGCACTATCTCTTGAAATGTAGTTGAACAGTTGCAACTGGTAAGAAAATCATAAGATACTAACTCTTCAAACCCATACCTTGGTGGAGGCTTGATAGTATGTCTAGATCTTTGTATAGGAAGATCGTCAACTTGCTGGTTTCCCAAGTTAGAGCTCCCTGCAACCTTAGGACCCTAATCATTTCCGTTGCCATAAGCCTCCAACTCCACCTGCACAACATGTTCATCACTATCTTAGATTTCTAGCTCTTATTTCTATTCATTACTATCATGAGTACACTTCACCATAGCCTTCTCATCAAAGATTACATCCCTGTTGATCACCACCTTGTTTTCCACTGGATCCCACAACTTGTACCCCTTTACACCTTTTGGATATCCTAAAAAAAATGCAATGACGAGACTTTGGATCAAGCTTAGTTCTCTCCTTACTAGACATGTAAACATAGGCTGGATACCCGAATACTTTCAATTTGGAGTAGTCTACTACATTTCCAATTCATACCTCTTCTGTCACTTTACCCTCTAGTGACGCCTTTGGTGATCGGTTTATTAGAAAACAAACTATACTAATTGCCTCGATCCAGAATTTTTTTGATAGCCCTGCATTAAGCCTGAGACACCGAGCTCTTTCAACTAGAGTCTGGTTCATCCTTTCAGCCACACCATTTTGTTAAGGTGTCTAGCGAATGGTAAAATGTCTCTTAATGCCCTGCTGCTAAAAAAACTCCATAAACCGAGAATCGGCGTACTCGATCCCATTGTCCGACCTCAAGTATTTGATTCTCCTCCCTATCTGGTTTTCCACTTCAGCCTTCCAAATCTTAAACTTGGCAAACGTATTAGACTTATGCCACATGAAGTATACCTAGAATTTCCATGAGTAATCATAAATAAAACTCTCACAATACACATGTCAACCCTTTGATGCAACTCTAACAGTGCCCTAAACATTGGAATGCACATAATGAAGAATACCTTTCTTCTTATTAATAGCTGACTTGAATTTTGCTTTATTTTGTTTTCCAAGTACACAAATTTTGCAAAAATCAAGCTGACATGATTTCAAACCCTTTAAGAGTATCCTCTTGTGTAAATCTTTCATACGATGTTCCCCCATATGCCCATGACGCATATGCCACAAGATGGTCTCATCAGATTTAGCATCTATGGCTGCAGCTCCACCTACAACTGTAGTTCCCCGCAATGTGTACATATTCCCATCTAACTTTCGTCCTTTCATTACTGCTAGATTTCCTTTCCAAACTTTCATAACTCCACCTTCGGACTTGTAATTGAAACCATTATAATCCAAAGTGTCAAGTGATATCAAACTCTTCCTCAACTCTGGTATATGTCTTACATTGTTCAAGGTTCTCACAGTACTAAGAAACATTTTTATCATAACACTTCATATGCCAATGATCTTACAAGAAACATCATTACCCATAAGAACTGAACCTGAATTTACTAACCTGTAAGTGCTAAACCACTCGTTGTTTGGAGTTATATGGTAAGAACAAGCCGAGTTAAGTATCCAAGAGTATGTAAGGTTATCCGACCCCGACAAAACTAAAAGAACACCACCATCGTTGCAAACTGAACCTCCTTCTTGAACCACATTCGCAGATTTCGAAATCTCCTCATGCTTTTCAGCATTTCCCTTCTTCCAATCTGAACACTCTGGTTTAATATGCTCTTTTTTATTGCATTTATAACACCAGATTTCCTTTTTCTTCTTGGATTGATTGCAGGATTTCTGACTTGACCCGGGATTTCTAACTTGACCCACTTTTAAACTTTACTTTGCCATGCTCATTATGACCTTTCATCACAAGTCCTTCTCCTTCATCACATATTTTCAGCCTTTGATGAAAATTCAACAATGCACTTGTTACCTCTTCTAGATCAAGAGTCTCTTTTCCCCACATAAGAGTGGTAACTAGATTTTCATAGGTGTGAGTCGACGGCAAGGAGTTCAACAACATCAAAGCTTTGTCATATTCATCAAACTTAACATCAACTCTCATCAAATCACTTATGATTTGATTGAAGTCATTGATATATTGATCTAAGTTTGATCTTTCGACCATCTTAAGCCAATAAAGATGTTTCTTAAGAAAAAAATTATTGTTGAGTGATTTAAACATGTATCGGCTTTCCAACTTTAGTCATATAGTCGCTGGAGAATCCTCCTCCATCATACGATATAGCACTTTATCGGCCAAACACAAGCGTATTGTAGAAGAGGTCTTTACTTTCAAATCTCCCCATGTTGCCTCTTCCATTCCATCTGGTTGAACATCAAATAGAGTCTTAGCCATTCCTTTTTTGCATAAGAATATCCTTGACTCTCCTATGCCATAAACCAAAATTTTCGGTTCAATCGAATTTGAAAATGTTAAATCTTGCAAAGGATGATCCTGACGCCATAACAACAACAACTTTGATACCAATTTATTGTGAATAATGATCGGATAAAGGATGTATAACGAAATAAAAATGCAACAAGCAAATCAATGATAACTAGTAAACAAGAAATAACAAGCACAATAACAAGATTTACGTGGTTTGGTAAAGCCTACATCCACAAAAGCAATGACACAAGAATTTAACTAAGGAAATATCAAAGTACACAATATACTTCACAAACGATCACTCTCTCTATCAATACACGCCCAGAATGATATCTATAAAAGTCCCTTAGAGGTTTCCCTCCAATTACCCAACCACCCCAACGTTCAAATTCAAAATTGAAAAAAAAAAAAAACTACTCGCAACCTAGAACTACTCGTCAATGAGAACAAGGGATTCGTCAATGAGACAAAGAAGGACACTCATCGACTAGTCTGTCCACTCATCGACGAGCCCATTTTTCTACTCTCGATATCTCAGAAACGTTGAATTTTTCTTACTCTTTGGATTTCTCATCGACGAGGACATGGTACTCGTCGACGAGTCCCTACTGTTACTCTGCACCAACACATCCTCATGTTTTTTCCTCCCTTTGTTCAAAAACCCATGAAGTATAAGAGTCATACCATGAACAACAATACTCATCTTCGATAGTCATATATTTGGAGATGAGTATCTTCCCCACTAGCTTAGAAATGAGGATAATATTGTCCTCAATACATTTTGTAAATTTGATATAATTTATAGATTTGTAGACGATTACTTCTGATTTGGGGATGATACACATCCTCTATTTGTTGATATGAGATAATATTCATCCTAAAAAGTTAAGAAATAAGGTCAACATTCATCCTTCAAAATTTTCAACTATCCAACTTTTTAGTTGTAGCAATATCTTAAACATATTAAATTTTAGCAATGTAAGGACTCATCAATCCACTTCCCAAAGGCTAGCTCTATAGGAATTATGAGCTTAAAATCAATAATGAGATAAAATTGAAAAGTACCAACATATAGTCTCACCATTCTAAGTTTACGTCATCATTAATGGAAATGTCACAAATGCTCACACATGTATGCAAAATTGGATAAGGTAGGATAATGATTCCAACTATAGAAAAAACTAGGGTTTTCACATCATCAATTGAACACCTAAGAACCACCAACTTATAGCATACCTTATATTAGCTAGGTTGAAGTAGACAAGAAGTAAAGAAAGTAAATAAGTGAAAATTGCAGAGAAAACACTAACCATAGGATTTGAACGAGATTGTTGATGCTACATATGTTCAAAATATTGCATATACTTCCCCAGCTATTCTTCGTACTCCATTATACATGCCTTCACATCCTTTAATTCACTCATCAAGTCATTAAGCTCGTGTTTTCTAAACTAGACGTAGTAGAACACTTCTTGCTTTCCTTAAAATAATAAATTTTGCCACAAATATTGCTAAGCCTCGTCCAAAAAACCGCATCTAAGATCATAGTTGTGTGTATATCATAAATCTTCTCCATTTCTCCATTGGACCACATTTTCTCACCCTCATTATAGTAAAATGTATGTTTTTCTATCCAAATATCAGACATGAAGGAAAAAATCTATGAAAGAAACAAAAAGATGATGAGCTTACTCACACTAAGGAATGGTATTAAATGATATCTTGCATTCTAGTCACCATTGTTAGAAAAGGGGCCTATATTTGCTATTTTTCACTACTTAAGGAGTTGTTTTTAATTTTCATTTGAAATGATAAGTAAGATTCTAGGAACACTTCTAAGTGAATAATAATTTATTTTTTGTTATGCTAAATGAAAACCTTCAAGTTCTCTAGGTAAGTAAGCAAGAAACTTCTAGGACCACTTTGAAGTAAATCATAAGAAACCTAGAGAACCTTTGAGTCTTTTCCCCCCTTTTGATCCAAAAAACAAGGTTAGATACAAATTTTTTTTTGGACAGTGGAAGAGCTTCTTCACAAAGCCCAAAAAAAAAAAAAATGATAAAACACTCTGAGGGAGACCCAACTCCCAAGAGGTCATGCAATTACAAAGGTAATTCTCTTACAAATTTCCCTTCAAATTGACATTCTAGGAAATTTTCACCATATGCTCATGTATTCAATGTACAAAATAATTAAAAAGCCCCAAATAACAGGGCCCAGAGGCCATTCCTTAAACTTATGGATGGGTATGATAAAAGAGATTTCAAACTAGAAAGAAAAAAGCAAGTGTTGTGAACAAAAGAAAGAATCATTTGAAGAAGAAAGTTTACACTTTTATGCAATCCCTTCCACCTTTTACACTATTCTATTTTGTGTGTGTGTGGGTTTTTCTCTTATCAAGCCTATGTAGGTCTTGGTAGAATAATATGCATCCATGCGTGGTTATCATTGGAATACAGTGCCCAAGGGAGGAAAAAAAAAAAAAAAGTTGTTGAAATGAAGCTGGATGAACTTTTTAGAAAATAGAAATGTAATGGTAAAGGTTAAGAAAGTCAAAACTCAAATAAAATTTGAGAGGAAAAACACAATGGTAAATCGATTAATCAAATACTAGGATTGATGATACCAGACATGAAGCTGTAGCAGTGGTGTTTCATAGTTAGCTTAAGATTCTAAAAAACTACTCTTAAGTTATTTTCTATAGTAAAAATTTTCATTTCAATTGTGTATTTGTAGAAGTATTGTCCCATAACTGAACGACTAACTTATTTGAGCTTGACCTTGCTCAATTAGCAAGGATTTGACCCTAATTCACAATGGGCTAGCTTTTCTGGAAAAAAGAAATTTCAATTTTTTTCTAAAAAAAAATACAATTAATTAGGTAAGTCTTTATGTAGTTAGGTGCAATGTGAATTTAACCATAACTACTATAGAAAATTACAGCAGTTATACACACATTGATTAAATATTACTTTGCTTGAGGTTGTAACCTATTAACCTAACTACTAATTGAATAGCTTTGGATAGAAAATTATATGTTCCAATCACTACTAGTCAATAAAATATAAAATATAATGTATTCATGTGCTTTGGACACATGGCATCATTTTTTTAAAGTCTATCTTATTTATTAAGTACAAGCTTTTTCCATTAATTTTTTATTGGATGTAATATTATGATAAATCTCAAAGGATGTAAATTTCAGTTTGGATGTGATCCTTGCCACTAATGCTTTGTAAAGGAAAGAATCATGGTTGCTTAAAGAAGAAAAAAAACCCAAAAAAAAGTTATATCCTTTTGCGGTATTTTCCCTATCTCATTTATATTTACAAGAAAATGCATCACTCTACAATCTTTTAAGGACCTTTTTCCACTAGTATTGGAATATTTAGTAGCAATTGATTTGTTTTAGTGTGTTAATGTTGAAGAAAACTAAAGAGAAATCGTATAAAATAGTACAAAAAATTATCTCATAAATAATAAAAGAGAAGAATGAAATAAATTGATGACATTTAACACACTACAATAATTAAAAGTTATTTGCCCAACCCTCAAATATATACCTTCCATTATTGCCAACTCTATGTTGACTTTTTTTCTTTTTTTTTTTTTATCCGTAAATGTAAATTATATTGATCAAAAGGACATGTACAAAAAACTTTGAGCATACCTTGAGCAAAGAAGCCAAAGCTCCAATTCTAAACAAAGCAAGTAACAAAAGTTACATAAGGGAAAAACCTAGTAGCAAATACAATCAAAACTGGGCATACCCGGAGAATCGGCAGCAAGATCAATCAAAAACAATCTTATCTTAAAATCGTCAACGGATAGTCGAAGCATCACTCAAACTCAAGGAGGCCAAGAGGGACTTTGGCCAACCAAACTCCTGTTTCAACTCAAACATGTTATTCCATCCTCAAGGAGGCTGAGACCCTTATTATTTTTCTTGCTCTTAGGTTGTTTAAAACCACCCCCCTGCTTCATTTCCTTATCCTTCTCCTTTCCAGATTGGCCACCATCTCCTTGATTACTACCCCTCTCCTTCTCAACAAGGGGATCTTTTCCTTTTTCCTTAATTTTTCCAGCTTCACCCTCCCCTTGTATGGAGGAGGAATCATTGGTCATGTTTGTTTCTGTACTCACTGCAGTATTTGTGCCTCCTGTAGCGTTTAACTTCTTGTTACCTTCTTCCACCACCTTCACATGCTTGCCTGTGGTCCTAGCTTTCCATATCTCTCTTGTGCTATTCACTACCTCTCAAAATATTCATTAATTTGCTTCCAAAAGCAATCTTATCCTTTTATTTAGAAAAAATAGAAAAGAAAAGAGAGAGAGAGAGAGAGAGAGAGAGAGAGAGAGAGAGAGAGAGAGAGAGAGAGAGAGAGAGAGAGACTGATGGGTGGAGGGGACTCACTCAACTACTCTTTGTGATTGAACTCAGTGAGGAAATACTTTGATTGCATATAAACACTTAATTGATTTCAGTAATAATCTGAAAATTACAAACACTCTCAAAATACAATTTCTTCTCACTAGTTACTCTCCCTCTCTATACCACATGTCTTACACACACATATAACTCCATATATATAACAATGGATAGATGGTAGGTGGAGATTAAATTCAAAGAAGTAAGATGGGGTTGGTGAAGGTAGTTGCCGCAATTCAACAATTTCAATAGGTTGGTGGAGGTGGCTCGCTTAATTTTAGCCAAGGTGGGTTGGAGTTGCTATCACCGTCAAGTTTAATTTTCAACATCCCACCTTAAACTTGACTCCCCTGGCTTTATCATCCAAATCATTGTCTTCGGCATTACAAAAAATAACATGCCTGAGTGGCTTCTTGAAAATATCATCAATCTGATCATGCGTTCTATAAGACATCAGTTCCACTTCTTTCTTCTTGACATGCTCCCTGATAAAATGATACCGAGTATCAATATGTTTACTTCTTTCATGGAAGACTTGATTCTTCACAAGTGTAATCGGTGATTGGTTATCGATGTAGACTTATGTGGGGTCATCTTGGAGAAATCCCAGACACTTCAGTATTTCTTTTGCATAGTGGTTTTAGGAGATGAACATTCCCTTCTTGCTTTGTATGACTTCAATGCCAAGAAAATGAGCCATTTGGCCAATATCCATCATTTTAAATTCTTTGACCATGCTTCTCTTGAAAACAACAAACATCTTTGGTTTGTTGCCGGTGAAGATCAAATCATCAACATATAGATAGACAGTCAGCATGCTTTTTTCTGTCTCCATCTTCATGTATAGCGCATGCTCGCAGGGACACTTCTCAAATCCATTCTTTTGGAAATAGTCATCAATCCTCATGTTCCATGCATGAGGTGCTAGCTTCAAGTCATAAAGTGCTTTCTTCAGCTTATACACTATATCTTCTTTGCCCTTCTTCACATATCCAGGTAGCTGATCGATATAAATCTCTATAATCAATCCCTTATTTCTGCTTGTAGCCCTTGGCGACAAGTCTTGCTTTGTATCTCTGGACTTCCCCTTGAGCATTCTTCTTGGTCTAGTACACTCATTTCACACCAATAGTCTTGCGGCCCTTTGGGAGATTTGTCAACTCTCAAGTTTTGTTCTTCTTGATGGATTGAATCTCCTCATCCATCGATTTTCTCCATTTTTCTTCTTCGTTAGCCTCCTCAAAGTTAACTGAGTCTCTAGTCAACAACAAACAGTATAGAGTAACATACTCTTCCATAGGTTTTTTATTTTCATACAGATCTGTTAGGGTACGGGCTCCTTTAGGCCTTAAGTCTAAGATTTCACACTCAATTGATGATGGAGCTCCATTCCCTTATGGTGAATGGAAATCGTGTGGAGGTGTTTGCAGATCGAGAACTTGTAACTCGATAGCCACTTCTCTTGTCTATATGGATTCTTCTCCTTCAAGCATCAATTCTGTATTTTTGGAAGATTTAGCCTAGTCCCACTTCCAGGATTCATTTTCTTCAAAAATCACATCTCGGCTGAAATGACTTTCTTGTTCATGGGATTGTAGAGTTGATATACCATGGTATTGTCACCATATCCAACAAGGATACACTTCTCTCCTTTGTCTTCCAACTTTGTTTTTCTTACCTCTGAGATTTTGGCGTAAGCTATGGAGCCAAACACTCTTCACACTAGGCTTATGAGTACTCCAAGCTTCATGTGGTGTCTTTGTATCAAGACTCTTCGTAAGACATCTGTTGAGCAGATAGACTGCATATAACACTACTTCTGCCCAAAAATTTTTAGGCACATTATTATTCTTTAACATGTTCCTAGCCATGTTAAGGATCGTGCGGTTCTTCTTCTCAACTACACCATTCAAACAGGAAGGTAGGTCGGTGTTGCCTAAGGAATTCCTTGAAAGCTTATTCTTTGTACTCTTCTCCTTAGTTTGATAAGAGTGAATTGATGTGATAGATGCTTTGCTTCCCCACGATACTTTTGATCTCTTTGAATTTGTAGAACACTTTTAACTTCCTTTTCAAGAAGTAGACCCAAGTTTTCCTACTATAATTGTCAATGAAGGTGAGGAAGTATCGGTTCTGTCCATTTGAAAACGGTTTCAACGGATCACAAACGTCTGTGTGTATTAGTTGGAGTGCATTGTAGATCTCTAGTCAGCTTTCTTTCCAAAGATGTTTCTATGTTGCTTGCTCAAAACATAACTTTCATATATCTCATTCGGATGCTGGATGTTTGGTAAGCCATTCACCATCTTCTTGCTTTCCAACTACTTCAAGCTTTCAAAGTTGAGGTGTCAAAACTTCAAATACCATAACCAATCTTTGTTGTGGATGATGACACTTAGACATCTTCGTGTGTCATGATAGATGAAGAGAGAGAACATTCAATTCTTTGCCAGAGTGACTCGAGTTACAAGCTTACCTCGAGCGTCTGATATCACCGTCTGCTTATCTCTAAGGCTAATTTGGTAGTGTTTATCTACAAGTTGTCTGAGATTCAAGATGTTGGTTTCCATGTCTGGTACATAATAAACGTTGGAGATGAAAGCATGATCTCCGGTGTTCCGCTTGATCAAAACATCTCCTCTCCCTCGGACTGGGACTTTAGAGAAATCGCCAAAAGAGATCTCCTTCTGAACTTTCTCATCAAGTTCAATGAATAGGTTTTTTTTACTAGTCATATAGTTGCTAGTTGCAGAATCAAGATACCAAACACTTTGGTCCTAGGTTGAGCTGTGTGCCATTAGCATCAATGACTCTCCAACTACATCTTCAGTTTCAGTAAAGTTAGCCTCCTCGCTAACCTTTTCTTGTTGTTGCCCCCAACACTCATTGCTATAGTGACCAAACTTATGGCAAGTATAACACTCAATGTTTCTTTTATCAATATTCTTATGGTTGTTGTAACCGCCACCACTTCTTTAGTGTCCTCTTCCTTATGGGACGTTGTTCTGTTGTCTATGTCCTCATTGTCCGCCTTGGCCTCCTCCTCTGGATTCAGTATATCTAGATCCTCTTCCGCGAGATCCTTGACCTTGCGCTTATCCCCGATGTGACGTCCCCCCTTGCTCGTGTCTCCTATCAGTCAAAGATAGTTTTGACTCTACGACTTGTTCCAGTGACTTACCTTCACTTCTTATGTTTACCTTTTGCTCGTGAGCTTGCAAAGATCCTACGAGCTCTTCTACAAACATGGTATTCAGGTCTTTCATTTCTTCCAGTGTGATGGCTATGTCGTCAAATTTTAGATCCAAAGATCGCAAAATTTTCTCACATATCCTCATGTCTGTGACATTCTGATGTAGGACAGGAAAGGGTGGTCTAGTCCTACAGTTTAACCCTCACAAGCACATACACTCAATACACTTTAAATTAAGAATTTAATTGTTTTAACATAAACACAATAAACTAGAGGTCATTTCACATGTTTTGGGATTTTGAAAGGGTGTATAATGTTGTTATGAAATAAGTCCCAAGAGTTCTTTCACAAAGAAATCAAGTTATATGCAACAAAGACGTTATTTCAATATTTCAAGAAATAAGTTTTGTGTTTAGCACAACAGTAATTAAAAATTGATTTAGACTAGCAAGCAGTAATATTAAAAGTCTAAGGATTTATATAGGCTATTCAAGTTTTGGAATTCAAAATTTAAGGCAAACGGTTTATCAAATATGAAAGTGCAAAATTTGAGACTAAAGTTTAGTAATAGCAAGGGTTGTAAGATATAGCAAAGGTTAAAAAAAAAAACTGAAATTACCATGAGAATCTATGGATGCTTGACCTTGTTCAACACAAGTCTTAGACCACGCTAGAAAATTCCTTGGAACAAGTTTTGAAAAATCAAGACAAATGCAGTAATGTAATGGAGGGGAAGTGGTTGTGTGGGGGGGGGGGGGGATTTTGGTGTGGCCGTGTGGATGCGTTATAGGATAGTTAGAACTCATTTAAAGTTCTTCGTGCACACTTTGAAATATGGATATGTACGCAGCAAATGAAATGATGGATTGGTGGCCTTGGGGTGTAACTTGGTGATGGTCGTGTGGATGATGGAGGGAAGTCATGAAGGTGGGATAGGGATGGAGTCACTGGATAGAATAGTGGTCCCTCACCACCTAATCTCCGAGGAGAACGATGGAGCCTCTCACTACACAATCACAAGGATTGGACAAAGCTTAACAAGCTTCAACAAAGGAATTTCCTTTCAATATCAATATTTTTTCTCTCTATATAGTTCTTACAATGAAGGGGCATATATATAGCTAGCATAGGGGGACAAAGCATTAATAAGCTTAGCTAGCATAGGGGGACAAAGACATTAAACAACTAACAATTCCCACACAACTATGGGAGACACAAATAATTATGACATCAACTTACTAGACACATTAATTAGGCTTACAAGTTACTAACAAAATAAATGCTCCAACTTTCTAGACACAATAAATACTAAGCACAACTTACTAACTGTAGTGACCTGAAGAATAATAACATTTTAATAATAATAAGAGGGAAGAAAATAGATATAGAAACAGAAGGAGGCCATAGACTTCGTCGACGACATTGCATTTTGGGGATAATTTTAATTTTAGGAAATTGCCAGGACTCGTCGACGAATACAGGGGTTCGTTGACGAGCGCAGAAGGAAATTCATCGACGAACACAGGGTTTCGTCGACGAGAAAATACCAAGAGACGGATTGGGCTGCTCTGAATTTCATCAACGAATACAGGGTTTCGTCTACGAATTTACTGAAAGACTCATCGACGAGGTGACGTGTCTCATCGACGAATCTGAACCTGTAAGTAGGAAAAGCTTGGATTTTTATCATAATTTCCGGCTTCTCTCTCTCTCCTATCTCTCCCTACGTTTCTCTCTCCCTGATCTCTTCGTTTTCGGCCCCACTAGATGCCGGATCGACGATCTGAAGCCGCCATGACGCTCCTGGCGAAGTTCTTTACAAAACTGTTGGAGCGGATCGTTGGGGAAACGAAGTAGGATTTCATCCCAAATTTAGGGTAAGGTCTTTTAGTCTATTTTTGGCCTTATGGTAGTTATAAGAAATGATGTAAGCAATGAAATACTGATATTTAGTTCTGGAAAATATTATTTTTAGGGTGTTTTGTAAGAAGCCCTGCGGGTGTTAGGCTAGTGTTTCATAGGGGCTTTCCAGTAGTCAGGTAAGGGAAATATGCTATGCTAGGTGTTTTTAAAATATTATACAGTTCATTTAATGATGAAAATTATGTATTACAGTATCGTGTGACTTTTGAATATGAATATAGTACGAATATATGTTTTACGATATTTCAGTATTTTGATTTTACAATATTTCAGTACCATGATTTTATGAATCCCAATACCATGATTATACGAACATCAGTATTACGATTATGCAATTTCAGTATTATGATTATGCAGATGACAGTGTTATGATTATACAGTTCTCAATATTACGTATGAACTATAGTTATAGTTTATGCAGCATCATGGTTATTTAAGTACTTCAGAATCATGGTAAATCAGATATATATATATATATATATATATATATATATATTATATGATATCAGACCCTGTTGGACTTGCAGCTACAGAGCACGGTACCGTTGCTACAGATACTATGTTACTTATGAGTGCAACCACCTATTTAGATAATACGTGGTAAGGTCAATCACCTAGGCCCTTGAAGAGGTTAGGCTCCCCATCCAGATATGGGTTGAGGTGGGCAGATTGACCGATGGAGTATAGTGCTTTATTCCTAATTGGCCAGCCAGGATAAATCCCGCCTACGGGCCGCACAACCCTATCATGAGGGGGCAAGTCATGACACACAGATAGCCACAGGGAACATTTTCAGTTATTATTACGTATGTATAGATTTGCAAAAACAGGGAACATACTTACTTATATTAGAAGTATTTTGAATAATAAACTCCAATACTGTCATGTTAAGCAATAGGGACAGGGGTGGTGGATTTTATCACTTATACTTCAGTATATATTCAGTTATACATGTTTATTTGAAAATAGATTTTCATGATATAGTAGCTCATTTGCCACACACTAGTAATAGCATATTTCGTCTTGTTGAGCGTTGGCTCATCCCAGTGTTGAATCATTTTTCAGGTGATCCACGTAGGCGAGCAGATCAGGCTCGCAGATAGAGGGGCTTCAGTGGTGCCCTATCAAAGAGTGAGTACATTTTTGGGAATGATTTTGTATACCTTAGCTTGTTGAGGGTGCTTTGGGAATAGAGATATGTGTATATTTTTTTTTGGGAAACATGTAGCACTTTGGTATTGTATGGTATGGTGTTGTATATATTTACATATGGATATGTTTATTCAGTTTCTGCTTCTTGCTGCTTAGGTTAATGAATGGGTTTACTACCCCGCCCCCCAGTATGGTATTAGAACATGTAGAATATTATAATATTAAAAAAAATCAGTTTATTAAGCAGGTTGTTACACTAACACTCCAACTCACTAGACATACTCACACAATTTTTTAACATACACATGCAAGCAAGTTGTCTTGCATGTTTATAAATTAAATACAAACAAAAGTCAAAGGGAGGCCTAATTCATGTGGGCCAATGGAGCTGCGTGGGGCCCACAAGACCGCGTGGGGCCCACATAGGTCTTGAACTCAGACTTGCTTCGACATCTCTACTCGGGTCTTTCTCACACTAAAAAGTCTTCAAAACAAGTATTCAAATAATCCATTCAAAATCTACAAACATTTATAAACCGATGTGGACATCGGGAGGTTGTCCACTTGTCATCATGTCGAAAAAGGAAATATAGACATCGGGAGGCCGTCCACGTGTCACAACATATGAACATGTCATAGGTAGGGAATGTTGATCCCCATCATCTCTTTTGAGCCCAAAAGAATTCTTCTCCGAAGAATTAAAAGTGGTGTATTGGGAATACAACTCTGGGATAAGACAAAGGAGATCTTTTTTAAAATTCCATCTTCTCTCGGGAAGTGGCTTACCTCTCCACTTGATCATGTCCTTTTGGTCTTGTGTGAACTTTTGCTTGTCATCCAAGATCTTTTCAAGGTTCTTGGGCATGGGTAAAGGTAGAGGCAAAGGAAATTTTGGGTTTTCAAGTTTAAGAGAAGTGGGGAGTGGAGTGGGGTCACATGCAGGGTTAGAATTTAAAGGTTCTACAATAGATTCTCAACATTAAAAACACTGCTTATGCTAAAATCAACAAGAATACTAAGCATGTAAGTACTAAAACTAGTTTTCTTTAAAATTTTGAAATGATCAATCTTATTAGCATGTAACTTCCTCACCTTTCCTACAGGAATCTGCTTAGGAAGAATACAAACTATAACCTTATCACCCTTTGAAAATTATTTCAACATGCAATGTATATCAGCACGAGGTTTATAATGTTCAAAAACCTTCATTCTTATTTCAGAGTGTAGATTGTGTATATGCTTTGCAAAAGTATCAGTCAGCTCACTCACTCTAGACTTAAGTGGTAGTGGAACAAGATATATAGGCTTCCTAAGACTATATCCTGTGATAGCCTGAAATGGGCTGAGTATTACGGTCATATCCACTGAACTACTGAATGAAAAATTGACAACGGGATGGCATAAATCCCAGGCTATGATATTCTCAACTACCTCACCTCTCAATAGGTCCCTAAGGCTCCTATTCACTACTTCAACTTGCCAATTGGTTTGGGGGTAGTAAGCACTAAAAGACTTATTGGCACTAAAATACGAGCCTAGCCTAGTCCACAAGACTTTCAAGAAGTAACCTATGAGTTGTACATCTCTATTAGAAACAAAGGTTTTGAGAAACCTAGTCTCGATGACAATCTTGTTGGTTGCTCTATTATCGATGCATGTGCTCAAAGTGTTATCTTTCTTGGGATTAGGGAAAGTAGGTTTGGCACATAGACTTATGGTATTCTTAATAGAGTCATGTTCCCTCATTTCATTCACTTGTTTCATCAACATCTCATGTTCTCTTGGGTTCACTCTAGGATGTGGAAAATGAGGCAGAGATGAATAAAGAACAAGGTCAGTGACATATGGAATCTTTATTACGAGAGGTAACTCACTAGGTGGTTTAGGAATGACATTCTTAAACTTAGAAAGTGTAGGTGATACTTCCAGTGGTGTGTCATGCTCAAGAAGGGATGTTTCATTCTCCTTCGTAACAACCTCATTCATTAGCTAAGTATCTTGACTCTCTTGTTCAAATTGATTTTCACTTATGATAGTTAGGGATTCTCCACTAATTTCTTTCTTTTTATTCTTCTTTTTCTCACTATCTTCCCTTTCAAGTGTCAGGTTCCATGTGGGACATTATTTGGAAAAGTGTCCTTGTTTATGGCAAATGAAATACACTACACTGCCAGAACTCTAGTAAGAGGATCCAACCATGAGTGCTTTTCCTTTGTCCATAGGTTGTTGGACTATGGAATTGCTCCCTCGGGAGATAACTTGACCTAATTGCGCTAGTTGGGACTTGTCATAACTCTGTTTCTTTCGAGATTATGACTCATTTGAAGTGGTATCAAACTGTTTTTCCATGGGCCCTTTAGTCATTTGCTCAAAGCCATGAGCTAAATTATAGGCCTATTGAAGGGACTCATTGTGATGGTGGAACAATTTTCTCCTCAGTTCAAGCTTTAATCCTAGGCAGAATCAAGATATCCGCTGACTAATTGTCTCATAGACACCGCATCTTATAGACAACTCATCGAATTGACTCATGTATTCTGAAATAGTTATGCTACCTTGATGCAATATGTAAATTCGATCTATAAGATGCTCTCTATAACTAAGGGGTACATACTTCTCCCTTAACCTATCCTTCATTAGATCCTAATGCTCAATGGGTCTATGATCTAACCTTGCTTCCTACCTCTTGACATTCACCCAATGGACCTTGGCTTGCCCCATTAACTTCATTTTTACAAACTTAACCTGATAAGGGTTAGTCATCTTACACCAATCAAAATAGGAATCCATCAAAGTCAACCAATCTTGAAATACTTTTGGATCCATGTGCCCATCATAGGTTGGGGCTTCTATCGTCATTACGTCCTTGTAAGAATCACGATGGTCCCTTCGGCAAGATCTCCTAACATGAAGGTCATCAACATTATACTCCTCATCATCCCAATGTTAGGCATAGGGCTCATGACGTGGGGGTCTCCTAGCAAAGTCATATTGATGATTCACTCGCCTTTGTGGAAGGAGGGGAAGCCTTTCTCTAGGAGGCATAGGTGATTCTCTTTCATTATTAATCCTACGACCTCGGTAAGGATTCCTGACTTGAGTAGATATCCTAGGGGTTGGGGAAGGATTTAGACACACTAGGGAAGTCCTTGGAATGATGTTTGGTCACAAAAAGTAGGGTCAAGTGTAAACCTAATCAAACTAAGTTCCAAATATCCAAAATTCAGAATATAGGTGGGCTGTTCTAGGAAAAATCCTGCGGCTATTTCAGTGTGA
Source organism: Malania oleifera (assembly GCF_029873635.1). NCBI lineage: Eukaryota > Viridiplantae > Streptophyta > Magnoliopsida > Santalales > Ximeniaceae > Malania > Malania oleifera. The sequence continues at coordinate 113,324,653 of NC_080418.1, read as the reverse complement.
AACTAAAATCATATGGGCTAAGGAAATGGGACTTTGAGGGTTTAGCCTATTATAACCTAGGCTCTAATACCAAGATATGATGTAGGATGGGAAAGGGTGGTCTAGTCCTACAATTCAACTCTCAAAAGTACATACACTCAATAAACTTTAAATTAAGAATTTAATTATCCAAACATCAACACAATAAATCAGAGGACATTTCACATGTTTTGGGATTTTGAAAGGGTGTATGATGATGTTCTGAAATAATTCCCAAGAGTTTTTTCACAAAGGAATCAAGTTATATGCAACAAAGATGTTATTTCAATATTTCAAGAAATAAGTTTTGTGCTTAGTGCACCAGTACTCCACAATTGATTTAGACTAGCAAGCAGTAACATTGAAAGTCTAAGAATTTAGATATGCTATTCTAGTTTTGGAATTCAGAATTTTAGGCAAAGGGTTTATTAAATATGAAAGTGTAGAATTTGAAGCTAAGGTTTAGTAATAGCAAGGGTTGTAAGATATAACAAGGCTTCAAACAGAAACTAAAGTTATCACGAGAATCTATGGATGCTTGACCTTGTTCAACACAAGTCTTAGACCACACCAAAAAATCTCTTGGAACAAGCTTTGAAAAATCGAGATGAACGCATCAATGTAATGGAGGGGAAGTGGTCGTGTGGGGAGGGTATTTTGGTGTGGCCGTGTGGATGCATTGGAGGATAGTTAGAACTCGTCTAAAGTTCTTCATGCACACTTTGAAATATGGATATGTATGCAGCAAATGAAATGATGGGTTGGTGGCTTTCGGGTGTAACTAGGTGATGGTCGTGTGGGTGATGGAGGGCAATCGTGAAGGTGGGATAGGGATGGAGTCGCTGGATAGATTAATGGTCTCTTACCACCTAATCTTCAAGGAGAATGGTGTAGCCTCTCACTACACAAGCACAAGGATTGGACAAAGCTTAACATGCTTCAACAAAGGAATTTCCTTTCAATATCAATATTTTGCTCTCTACATAGTTCTTACAATGAAGGGGTATATATATAGCGAGCATAGGGGGGAAAATCATTAATAAGCTTAGCTAGCATAGGGGGACAAAGACATTAAACAACTAACAATTCCAACACAAGCATAGGAGACACAAATAATAAAACACCAACTTACTAGACACATTAATTACTCTTACAAGTTATTTACAAAATAATGCTCCTACTTTCTAGACACAATAATACTAAGCACAACTTACTAACACTCCAACTCACTAGACATACCCACACAATTTCCTAACATACACATGCAAGCAAGTCGTCTTGCATTTTGACAAATTAAATACAAACAAAAGTTAAAGGGAGGCCTAATTTGTTTGGGTCCAATGGAGCCGTGTGGGGCCCACATGGGTCTTGAACTCGAACTTGCTTCAGCATCTCTACAAACAATTATGAACCCATGTGGACATAAGGAGGTTGTCCACGTGTCATCATGTCGGTAAAGGAAATGTGGACATCAGGAGGCCGTCCACGTGTCACAACATCTGAAAATGACATAGGTAGGGCATGCTAATCCCCATTAGATTCTCTTCATTTCTCGTCAACTGGTTCGAGACAACCATTACCCAAGCATAGTACTCGGCAATGGATTTAGATGACTTCATTTGCAAGGAATCGAATTCACCTCGTAGAGTTTGGAGGCAAATCCTCTTCACTTAGTCGACTCCTTTGTATGTCCGGTGGAGAGTATTCCAGACTTCTTGGGACATCTTGGCGGAGGCGATAATTTCGAAGGTGGCCTCATCAAGGCCCTAGTAGATTATGGACTTGGCTTTACAATCCCTTTTCCAATCAGTGTAGAGGGTCATTTATTGAGCATAAGGCGTGGATGCTTTGGCTTCTTTTGATGGGGCTTCTTGGTACCCATCTTCAACGATTTCCATGATATCCTAAGTACCTAGTAGGGCTCTCATTTGAATGCACCATTTGTCATAGTTGTCCTTTGTCAGCTTTGGAATGACTTCTTGTGCAGTACCGTTCGCCATCTGGTCGTGCTCACGGGTTTGGGTACGTGTTGCGATTTTTGGGCTGGGTTGCAAATTGGCTTGCGGGTCGCCAGGCAAATCGCATTAGTCGAACAAAGGAGACGCGTGTAGGTGCGTGCAGCTTGTGATATCGCCGGTCAACACTCGTCGGCGCGTGCAACATGTGTCGATGATGTTGTATCAATTGGTGGCGCGTGGGAAGGCCTCTAGACTCCGTTTGAGATGCGATTTTCACCTATGGACTCGTTTTAACGCAATCTACGCGATTGTATGCTCAAAAATTGATTTCGAGCAACTTAAAATTTGGGAAAAATTCGAATTCCTCTCTGTTCGCCTCTGTTTGGCGAATTTTGACAAACCTTGGTTCTTTGATACCACTAATGGGTGGAGGTGACTCACTCAACCACTAGTTATGATTGACCTCAGTGAGGAAATACTCTGATTGCACACAAACACTCAATTGATTCAATAATAATCTGAAAATTACAAACACTCTCAAAATATAATTTCTTCTCACTGGTTACTCTCTCTCTCTACACCACATGTCTTACAAACACATATAACTCTAGATATATAGCAATGGATGGATAGTAGGTGGAGATTAAATTCAAAGAAGTAGGCACAATGCAAAGATGGAGCTTTTTTGTTTAGCTAGGGCAAGGAGGATTATAGTTTTTCAGTTTCACTTCACATTTATGGGAAACCAATTTATCTTTTCATTTGCCCTCCTACGGGGAATTATCCCCAATTTTCATTTTAGCGTTCTTTGGGGACAACAAAATGGGGCGTCCCCAATACAACTTTAGTTTTAATTTTTAGGCACAAAATATCATAATCGTCCCCCACTCTCCATCCCATAAGTGAGTTTTAAAAACAAACAAAGCATAACAAATGCTACCCATTGAACCATACATTTATGCTCCATACAAGGTTCAACTTCCTATGTAATAAACTTCATTCTCATTTTTTTTTTGTAATTATCATTTGAATAAGTTGGACCAACTGACCACATTAGGAGTGTGCAAACGGTCGATTTGACCAAATTTAGTTAATTAACCAAATTAATCAAATTTTTAGATTAATATTAATCCCTAATCTAACTGACCGAATTAGTTTTTATAACCGAACCGTGTCCAATTGAACTAACTTTTCGGGTAGTTTGATTAATCGAATTTGATCGAATAAATTTAAAATTAATTATAAAAAAATATATAATTGCAAATTTTGTTTCTAGTTTACCAATTCGATTCATTGGCGCTCTTGGGGGAAAATTTATAAACCTACCTCGGAAGGGGGTCTGGGCCTGAGAGATCTTAAGGAAGTTCAGAAATCTCTTCTCATGAAATTTGGCTTCAGATTGCTCACTTCTAACAATCTATGGGTAGATTGTTTTAGAACTAAATATTGTAGAAATGATCATTTATTAATAAGGAAGGGGAGACCAAATGACTCTTGATTTTGGAAATCAATTATGGCCACCATTCCAGAAGTTATGGATAATGTTAAAATTTTGGTGAGAGGGGGGAACTCTTCTTTTTGGTTCGAAAGGTGGCTGTCATCAGGCCCATTATTTGTGAGCACTGAGGATATTTTGAATAAGAAACTGTGTATTAAGGATTGTTGGCTAAATAATAATTGGAACTCTAATTTAATACGGGAATTGGTTGGTGCTGATAAAACAAGGGAAATTTTGCAACAGGTGCCGGCGGGTAAAAGTGGGCAAGATATTTTTGTCTAGAAGCCTACCTCGGACGGTAATTTTTCTACAAAAACGGCTTGGGAGGCAGTGAGGAGCAAAAGTGATAATTTTTTGTGGAATGACTGGTTTTGGCATTCTTTATTGCAAAGAAGAATCTCAATGTTTTTATGGAGAGCCTGGTTTAGATGCTTGGCTATAGATGATAGAATTCAGACCAAAGGAATATCGATGGCTTCGGTTTATGATTGCTACGTTCAGAGAAGTCAGGAAAACATTGATCATATTCTTTCTTTAAGAGAGGTGGCTTCAGAGGTTTGGCGTCGGGCTAGTGTGACATTGGAGATTCCTTTCCAACGATCTCTTCCTTAGAAAAATAAAATGGCAAATTGGTTCTACTATGCAAAAAAATCGTCTTTTAAAGGTATTTTAATTGGGTTGATTCCATATTTGATTACATGGTGCCTTTGGAATCGAAGATGTAAAGCAAAAATGGAAGGAGTTTATCAAAGTGCAGATCAGATGTGGAGAAGTGTTCGATTTTGGGTTAGTTTTATTGCTAAGAGGACCATTTCTTTTCAAAAATTGAAGAAGTCGGACATTAAGATTTTGAATGAGTTTCAAATTAAGCATCAGGGAGTTTGCGATAGGCTTAGAAAAATTATTTCATGGGTTAAACCTCCAGTAAGGTGGATAAAACTTAATTGTGATGGGAGTTGTAAGGGCAATCCGGATACTTTAGAAGGTGGGAGAATTATTCGGGATCGCCATGACATGGTAAAAGCTGTTTTTTCAAGTTATTTTGGCAATGGTACTAATAATATTGCGACATTAAAAGCAATCAGGGAAGGAATTCGTTTGTGTAAATATTTACATTATGTTAATGTGATTATTGAAAGTGACTTGCGAATTGTAGTTGATTGGTTTCGGAAAGATAGATGTACTTTGTGGTATCTTTGCGAATTTTGGGAGGAGCTTGTGGCAGAGTTAGAAGGAGTGAATGACATGGTGATGCATTAGTATAGGGAAGGCAATAGTGCGGCTGATTTTCTTGCTAAAGAATGAGAAATGGGAAATAATGTAATCTACGAAAAACAACATCTTCTACGACGTTATCTGAAAGGTATCCTTCAGATGGATAGGTGTGGTCTTGTTTCCGTTCGTCATTAGTTCATCTCTAGAGTTTCGTTTGGTGTATTTCGTTTTGTTTTTTGTTATTTTTATGTTTTTATCTCCTTTGTTAGTTATGTTTAATTTTGTTTGTCCTAATTTGGTTGGTTGGTTTTAACTTGTAACCATGGTATTCCTCTGCCATAAGTGAGAGTTTATTAATAAATAAATGGAGGTGCCGCCCTTTTTAAGCCAAAAAAAAAAATTCCAATTGAATTAATAAAAGAATTCATTGATAAAAGGGATATTTTAAGATTAAACATTTAAGATTTAACATATATCATATATTAATATTACTAATTTATATTAAATTATTAATTAATTAGTAATTCAAGTAATTCTGTTAACTGAATTAAAGATTCCCCATACCCGAACCGAAAATCGAATACTCGAAATTGTCCAAATCTCAAACCGAATCGAATCGATCGAACTCGATCAATTAATTCTATTAATTTGGTTAAACCTGAATTATACTCACTCCTAGACCATATGGGTCGGTTCATTACTGCACCACATAAGTAACCCACAAAAATCTCTACCTTATGCATGTGTGGTTCGCGCCAATACCACCAAGTTTTCGTTGGTTTGAAACATAACTAAGATCCCTGTGGCCTATACTCCTCTATTGGAAACACCATTATGCTTTTCTTGAAGTGGACATTAGGTTTGATTCTCCCACAACCTTTCACATTGTTGGAAATTATGTATTTCCTAATTGATATAGATTAACTTCTACAAGTTTCTTAGATCCCTTCATTGATCATCACAAGGAAATATTACCAAAAAATCAAAATTGATTTGAAATTGAACCATTTCATTCTACAGTTTGCCTTTTTGATTTCGATTATTAAATTTCTTTTACAAAATTTTGGCTTCAGTTTTGTGTGCAAGCTAAACCGAAAAACAAAAATATAGCTTTCTATTTAATTTCACATTAAAATAAATATGTCTATAATATGCATAATTATGAATTTTTCATTTGATTTTATTATACAACTTAATTGTTTGGTTGTTTAGTCTAGGAGGAAAACATATATAGGGCACTTGTTCCTCCACGTGTTTGTGTGTCTGTTTTTTAAATGTTAAACACATGGTAAATGGGTCTTACATGCACTAATATCAAACATATAAATAAGATGATCTATTTTTTACACCTTTAGAATTTTAAAAATAGGTACATAGACATGTGAAGGAAGGATCCCTGTATAATTTGCCAGATTGTGCTATAATAAATGTCATACCTGGCTAATAATGGACAAAAATACTTAATTCTAGCAATTTTTTGCGAATTTCTACTGGACTCAAAACTGAGACAAGAATAACGGAGGGGAAAAGAAAAATTAATTAATAAAAGTTTATCACCTTATCTTACACCCTCTTCAAGCTCTTTACCTTCGTGTGCTCTATTACAATTGTCCCCCTATCAAGGAGATTATAAATGGGAATCCTTCCTGTCTCCTATAAAAAGGTAAGCCTCCTCTTGAGAAAAAAATTTTTAAAAAGCCTGAGAGGCCCTCTTGAGTAGGCTATTGGTCTCAACTCTCACTCTTTTAATGAGCACAATATTTATTATGACCTGCATCAAATTGGCAAGGTGATGTGCCAATGTATTTATCATTAGCCCTATAGAGTTCAGATAGTCTAGTCAGGTTCACCAACTGAATAGCCCCTTATTTTTAATTTTTAAAATTCATTAAAAGTCCAAAAAAAAAAATGAAAAAATACAGAAAAATTACCAAAAAAAAAAAATAATGAAAAATTCTATGAGTCTTTTTGACTCAGGAAAAAAATAAAATAAAATTTAAATCATAAAAATAAATAAAATTTGAGAAAATTCCTTTAAAATATTTAGAAATCGAGAAAAATTCTAGAAAAATCTTAGGCCTCTTTTTATTTAATTTTAGTAATTTGTTAGTAATTTTTCTTGTATGGCTTGCTTATTGCATGATTTTGCGCATCACCTAAATGGTGTTTGCCTTTTTCTTTTATGTATGCATGTGGCTGCATGCTTGTGTGTGCCGACTGGCCTAAGAGATTTGGGGAGCAAGAGATTGTTTTTTTTTTTTTGTTCTTTCCTACGTGAGGGCTGGCCTGCCTTTATAAGCAGCTGCTTTGGGGTTAGAAGGGAATGGGTTTAATTTCTTTGCAAGACTAGGGCCCAACTAGGCATGAATTTATAAAATAGGGCCAGTTGGGCCTTTATTTAGAAACCATGGCCCTGGGCCTTTAATTGAAGTGGGCCTCAATCTAAAATGTACGGCCCAATTGGGACTCTAATATGAAAACCATGTCTTGTATAGAATTGACACATGGCTTCGTCTGCGTGCATGTAGATTAAGATGGGGTAAGTTGAAAGTGCAGGCTTGAAGAATGAATTTGGCTGAATTTTTCTTTCTTATGTTATTTCAGTTCTTTTTTTTTTTTAATTTTGACGTGGATGGGTGTGAGGAACTAATGACGTAAAGATAAGAAATCTGTTAAAACCCCATTAATTTGCTTTGCATTGAGCTGGTTGGATGAAAAAAGAGGACATGAAGTCGGAATGACAAATTCACAGTGATAAAATATTTGTCAAAAACAATCTTGTATCAACGAAAAAAAGAAGTAAATGTTTTAGGAGTGTTGCTGCTTGAAAATTGAATGACTTTCATGAATCGTTCCTTGATCATAACTACCTGAAAAGAAATTAACTAAGAATGGTGTACCCTGCGGGATCACTCTGATGCTTAAGTAAGAGACTAATGAGAGGCTTTGAATTGTAACAGTAGAAAGATTGAGTATGAGTGAGATGCCTTACTTCTTCTTCAAGTCCCCTTTTGTAGTAGTGGAGGTTGACCAGTGATAAGGAGGGTTGACGTGGTTATCTAATCCAAAAAAAATATATTCTAAGCAATGGGTTCACATGATAGCACCTACATATAATTTGAAAACACTCATTATTTGGAATGCTTTTATTGATTCAGAGTTCCTAATAAGAGGACTATATATATATTTTGGATTACGCACCGGGTATCCACATGTCCATTTTACGATCCACGTAACTAATCTTGCTCCCCTTGAAGTTGACGCCACAACTCCAAAGGGAGGGTAAATTCAGGAGTCTAGGGGTGGAAACGAGCCTGAGAGGGTTTGAACACCTGACCTCGTGAGAGGCACTCTCGCAGCCCGCACTACCACCTGAACCATATCCTGGGGGTAATAGGAGGAATATATTGCTCCTCTTTGAGGATGTAATTTTTTTAGGGTTTAATTTTTTTTTGCTATTGTTAGGGAGCAAGGTAACTAAAGGTGGCAAGAGAACAAGAAAATTTTTCGAAGTGAGAGAAAGAGGGTGCCACCCCTAAATACCTTACATGCCACAATAATATTTTTCAATTCAAAAAGGAAGAAAACTTCTATTAAACATCCCACCCGGTGAAAAAAACTATTTTGAAGATTTTTCTAAAAGTTCAACTCAAAACCTTTTAAACTTAATTTGTAGTCCTTTCGTCATTAGTTCAATCTTTCGAATTTTTGTTTGGTAAGTTTTGATTTTTTGATTTTTTGATTTTATTTTATTATTATTTTTTTGATAGGACTGTTTAGATTTGTTTTGTTATTTAGTTTTATTTGTATTTATAATCCTATTTTGGTTGGTTGTTGGTGTTATTTTTTGGAGGTCTTTAATTTCTTTATCAGTAATCTCCCAACGCTTGTCTTGTAACCACAGTATTCCTCCACCAAAAGTGATGGTATATCAATAAAGTTTGCATTAAAAAAAATAAAATTAGGAAATGAGTGGTCCACACTAATAAGAAGGAATTGAAGTTTTTTGCCCTACCATGTCCTAAAAAAATGATGTCAATAAGTTATTATTATTATTATTATTAGTTCAGCTATTGGTTTATTCGGTCCTCATGACTTCACTAGGTTTGATCATTGGTCTAACTTTTCATATTATAATTTATTCTGGTCTTCGGAGGGAGTGAGAGAAAATATATAAAACAAAAAGAGACAGACTGCTGCCTTTTATTATATAGTCAAGGCTCGATAGATCTCCAATAAACCCAAAAAGAAAAAGCTAATGCAATCCAGCATATATATATACATGGACAAGGACGCTAGGAGCCCATGTACATGATGCAAAACAACAAGTAACCTGTAGTCTCACAACTTGTAGGATTTTTTTTTCCTTTAAAATATCCCACCATACCTGCAGAAACTAATATTGATCCTCTCTTCAGTTCACGTTCCTTTCTGAAAGATAAAGCATAAAGAGGGCGCCTCTCCTCCATTCAAATGATGAAGGAAAGCATTTGCTTCGGTCCCCAACGCTTTCACTCTGCAACCCCCTGTATAGATATGCTAGAAAACCAGCTAGCTCTGTGTGCGGCCAGCACAACCAGCCATGGGGTTTCAGAATATGTGGGTTGCAGGCTTTGCCTACCTATGATGTATGTCATACAGACGGCTGGATGCAGTTTGTAAAAAGCATGATGGACTTCGCTACTTGCAACTTTTGCCTTGGAAAAAGCAATCCAACATTGTGCCCAAATATTCTTTCTCTGAGTTATTAGGGAAAAAATAAAGAAAAATAAGAACCGGCAGGAAGTAGCTAGGGCACTTCCATCTCCTCCAATCAAATGGAGTGAAGTATTTGATGGGGTGCCATTTGGGTTCGTTGTCAGGCACCAAAGGAGTCGTTCAAATGTGCTTGTTGGTTTAGTACAAATGAATAAAAACCAATTCAATTTGATTCAAAAATTTAAGCTAATACATGTTGGCCTATTTATCTATATAAGCATTATTCTACTACCTTTTTTAATGTGGGACAACGTCACAAGTGATTATGTGAGTAGATCTCTTAAACTCCTCCTTGAGAAAAGCCTTTTCTCATTGGGAGCAAATCTAATTCATCAACATCGCTGATATGGGCACTGCCCTTGTGCCCTTAAATGCCTCATGTTATGTTATTCCACATGCCTTTCAATCAACAATAGATCTCATGAGTATTTGAATCAATCTATCTAGTCCAAATGATTCCATATTTTTATCGATCACTCACCTATGCATATGTAGTTGTGGGCCATCAACTCTAAGAACAATGGTTAACACTGATAGGTTCCTCACATCAGTTGTTAACTTTGATAACAATTGAATTCATTAACAAGTGTTAACAATTGTGAATTTGAGTGGAGTGTGCATGATTTAAGTCCTGTTGCCCAATTTGTTAGAGTTTGGTTTCATTTTTTTTTTGGCATGAAGTGTAAATTTTTTGTCAATTTTGGAATTGGTGTTGATTTGAGCTCAATTTGCAGTGGCTTGATGTATTTTTGTCTTAGGAGGAATTAAGGTTCGATCAAGATCTATTCTAGAAATTGATATTTAATAAAGTCTAAATTTTTGAAATTGTAGTGTGATTTGACCTTAAGTTTGAAATTAAAGCTCTATTGGGCTTGAATTTTGAGAATTAAGTTCAATTAGGGAATTCAATTTAAAGATAAGCGATCAATCAAATCTTAATTGGGGAAGTTGAGTTGCTTGTGGACTTGTTTTATGGGTTTGAGAGAAATTGGGGTTTAGTTTTGATGGATTAAGGTTTAATTGAACTTAGACTCAAGAAATTGAAGTTCAATTAAGGTTCAATTTTGAAATTAAGATCCAATTGAGCTCTAATTGTAAGAAATTAAAAGTCAATCGAGCCTCATTTCCAAGCATGATGTTCAATTCAATTCCAATTTGAATTAAAGACAAATTGGGTCATAGTTTTAGATAAGGGTTGGATTTGATGAAATTGAGGTGTCTTTGGACTTAAGGAATGAGAATAGGTAGGTTCTTGTGGTTTTGAGTTTGATTCTTATTGTGTCAATTTCTGTATATTCTTGTGTTTTATGTGAACTTTAAATTTCAAATTTTCTCACTTTGTAGACTACCATGATTTTGCCTTTAGTCTTTTAGAAGTAGTTCAATTAGTTAGGATATAGTTTGTTACCCATAAGAACTTTGAAAATGGCTAAGGTGGATAATATATTCTAAATTATCTATTTTTTGCCCTTTCTTATAGAGCTTAATCTTAATATTATATGTGGAGAATGATTTAAGGATGATATATTTAAATTGACTGGCAAAGACTTATACGATGCACGAAATTTTTGATTACTTGATTTATTAAGGACTACACAGTTTAAATTTACATATTGGAACAAAACAAATAGTCTAAACCATTAAAAAAAATTGTCAATATTTATAATTTATTTTTCTATGTTCTTATGAAATTACTTAGTTTGATTAATTAATATTTATATATAATTTATTTTTCTATGTTCTTATGAAATTACTCGGTTTGATTAATTAATATTTACATAAATGAGTAAAAGGAAAATGCTAGTCTTGTTGAAAACTTTATAACATTTCATGATCATGAATCCAATGCTATGCTTTCTTGGATCCCATGCAATAAATATTTAAAATACCACCACATCAAATTTGGGCTGCATGTTTACATAAATGGATGTATTCCTCTTATTATTGATTCCATCACCCTTAGGTGTTCAAGCATATGACCAATTTTCCACCATCACTTTTGTATCATCTTAGCTCGCTTCTGAAATTGAATACCTGTCAATCCTCCAACCCAATGACATTTACTACATTTCCACTATGATTAGGCAATGGGTTCTCATGTACACTAGGCTCCTCCATGTCAGACGCCAACCAACTCGCATCTCTTAAAGCTTGTACCTTGTACTTAAGATACCAACATTTTTCAAGTGAGTGGTCTATTGCCCCAGTATGATACTCACATTGAGCATTTGCGTTGTACCACCTTGAATAAGGTGGTTATAGAGACACTTCTGGTATTGGTATAACTAATTGACTTGTTATCAACTACAGGAGCAATTCTGCTTAAGTCATCGGGATAGGCTGAGTTTCTATTCTTTTCATTTCCATTTGAAGTCTTCCTACTGTGTTTTGAACATCTTCTACCTTGGAATGAGCATAGGCCCAGGAAAAATTATTTGGGGTCGTGCGCTTGGTTGCGCTACTTGATTGACCATGAGCTCGTAAGAAAAATTCATGTTCATCCACTCGATCCTACCTTCTCGGTAGGGACACCCCTCAATCATCTGGATTTCTTCTTCTTTCTTCTTGTCGACCCCCCTTTTGGTTGGGCTAGAGTCTGAGCTTGCACTTTTTATTTTGCCTATTTTGAAGACACTTTTTATCCTTTCACTAGTGGCTACCACGTCCACGAAACTTTGTGGGGTGCTATCTAAAGGTGGCCAAAATGAGGGTCCTTTAGTGTGTTCACAAACAAAGAAATGGCTGTTGGAATTGGTGTAATCCCAAGAGAGGGTGAATTGAAAATTTAAAGTTTCTTCCTAAGTTTAACTAAGACAGCAGCAGTAATACACAACCTAAGCTCTATCTAAACACATACCAAGTCAACAGAAAAATTACTGAGCAGATATTAAAACAAAAAAACTATTCTCAGTAATTCACAATCATACAAAATGATTATGTAAAATAATTAGAGCATTAAACAATAACGTATAGATGCAGAAAATAAATTGCAAAATTATAAAGTTATCAGAGTTCGGCCAATACTGCCTACGTCCTCACCTCAAGCTCGCAAGAAAAAGGATTCCACTAGTTGCTCACTTACAGATGGAGCGACATCATTTACAACACCTTACAAGTTGGTGTACCTAGTTCTCCTAACCGGATCTGAACCAATCCGATACTGACCTAACCGAGTCTGAGCAATTCAAGACTATTCAAAGGACTAGTCTCCCTCTTCCGACCACCTGTCAAGAATACAACAAATAATTAAATATTTTTGTAAAAATATAATGCTTCTAATACAAGTAGATGATGTATAACAGTATGCTCAATACACTCAAATATGATAAGGATTTATGCTCAAGTGAGATTAGGTCAAGCTATATATATCAACTCTCAGAGATGTGTATAATGTGAGAGTGGTACCTTTGTTTCAAGATATTATAATCAATAAAGCAATAATCAAAGGAGCTTCAAAAATCCTAATCAAATATCTCAACAAACATTTTTCAAGTATTTAGGACAATAGAAATTAGGATGTAAGCTTGCAAAAACGTTTTATATCAAAAGCACAACCAAGCTTTCAAATCTAGCAACAAGGATGCCAAGACTCAAAAGTAAATAAGAGTTCTTCCCAAATGATATTTATCAACAAAATACAACGGGAATAACTTAGCTTACCCTCAAAAATTGATATCAATCAATGCAAATAAGTGAGAGTAGTAAGCTTTAAAAATGTTGTATATAAATGTACACAATAACAAGATTCAAACTCCCTTCAACTTGCAATTGATTTGCAAATGAGGAGTATATGAAACTAGAACTCTCTACTTTAAAATGATTTCTCAAGAAAGAATAACAGAGAGTATTAAAAATGTGCTTGAGAGTATGAAATATAAGCAATGAGAGTTCAAAGATTTTCAGAAAAAATATTTGCTTGTTGAAGTGCTAATCTCTTACTAATATAGACAAATAAAGGGGTATATATAGATATTGCTAAAATTATAACCATTGGGGATATAGGAGGCATTTTTGGAATTGCTTAATTATGATTAATAAAAATTAACTTTGTTTAACCGCGATAAAAATTTGATCAACCCGAAAGGTTCACTCGACCAAGGACAGGGTTCGGTCAACCACTTTAATGAGCTTGGTCGATCAAGGAAAATTTCAACTATAGGTTTGGTCGACTGTCTCAAGGTGATTCTGAATCCTTCGTGGGTTCGGTCGACCAAGACAAAGGTATGGTCAGCTACTCATCTAGGTTCGGTCGACCAAGGCTAACTTGAACTACATATTTTGTCGACCAAGTAGTTGGGGGGGGGGGGGCGTCAAACACTTTATGGTATGGTCGACCTAGGACAGTACGCTCAATTTCAACATGGTCGACCGAACGAAGTCAACATGTTGACTTTTGACCTATTCGGTCGACTGAGACATTTATACTGCCAAGAGTTCAGTCGACCAAGACCACTTAAAAATATGCATTTAAGTTCATTTTGGCCTCTGTGCTTCTTCAACCTTATGTGAACAAGAATATGTCTTTTAAGTTCAAGAGTATTGGTCCTATGGTCATTCTATGGCCTAAGCTTCTTAATTAACCCCAAAAATCTGGCATCAATTGACCGGAGTCTTTGTAAATTTAATTTTATAGCCCTGTTTTGTTCCTTAAACACTTTCAACCCTTTGTGGATAAGTTATGGCATTTTACCTTAAAAGGTTTTGGAACCTAATGGTCAACCTATGGTCATTGAGCATTTATCTCTATCATGCATGAGATGCAAATATTACAGACCATATTATAATTACAGACTCAAAAACCAAATGCAATTACAATGAAAACAAATGTCTTCAAACTTCTTGCTCGTGTATCTTCATGGAATGGGTCAGATACATATGATCTTGTAGTTTCTTCAGACTTCCATGTCCCTTGATCTTATGCATCTTGAAATTTAGACCTATTCACATGCTTAAACACACATAAGATGCTGGTGTTTTATCAGCATCAAAACAAAGATTAGACTCAAAAAGTCAACAATGACCTCCTTATCTTCTAGTGGAGGACGTACTTGAATTGTGGCCTCCCTTCACTTGTAAGGAGGGAAAACATCCGGGAGAGTTATATATACATGTTGTATGTTGCAATTCATGTCTTTTGACAAAAGATAGAGAAAAATCACTGCCACTTGCTCCTATGGATGTAAGCATTGTCGAACCACGTAATTTTTCGTGTTATTATTTTATTACTTTCATATAATCTGTGTAATTTTGTTTATCTATATATTTCACTGTTGGCTATTGCATTATAAGATCATTTGTTTTCGCCATACATTCATTTGCATAACATAATATCTAAAGGGGGTGGAAGAAAATATACTTTAATATGTAATTTTTGAAAGTAATTAATAGGCATATTTCCTTCACTTTGAATTGTAACATCTTGAAATTGTTGCATCATCATATTTGTATTGTGTTGGGCTGCTTGTATCACATGTTGGTACATGACAACTACTTTACGTGTTAATAATAATTAAAATTTTCTCTAAATATATTAAAAGGTTTGGAATTCAACGAATCAAAATTGATTATGTATCTTTAAAAACAGAAGATTCAATCGTAAAATAACTACTACTATCGAAACAAAGTGTCGAGCCTAGCAACCACATCCAACCATTGATTTATGGGTAAATTTTGTTGAATAATATTGGTTCATTTTTCGGTTCCATTATTTATTTGGGCATGCATGCATGCCTGCATGGTCTCTACATTTTGTCTGCAATGAGTGAAAGATACAAATGATAAAACACAGGCAAAAACAAACGACGCCGCATGATCCTTTGCCCCCATGCATGCCTGCATGGTCTTTACATTTTGTCTGCAATGAGTGAAAGATACAAATGATAAAACACAGGCAGAAACAAACGACGCCGCATGATCCTTTGCCCCCTCCATCCTTTTTCTTTCATTTATTTTTTCCTTTCTTCCCATGCAAGCACTTGTAACTATTGGTTATTATAATAAGAACAAACATTTTATATTAGTATGTTAAAAAAAAAAATAAGAAAAAAGAAAAGAAGGGGACAACAACTTAATCAGCAGGCAATGCGTAGGCTTTCTTTTTTTCTTTTTTCTTTTTCTTTTTCTTTTCAGCGAGGGTTCTACTGGCGGCACCACAAGCCAATAAAAGTGCACTAATTTAAAACACAGTACAATACTATTCTATTGCATTTATATATACATCATTGGCTCGATTCTTGATGAATCCTTGCTGCCTAAAACATGAAATTTTTTTTTCTTTGCTTCCTCTTTATGTTAAAGCTAAGCGAACTGCGGCATAGCCACCATGCCGACTATCCTTCGAGAAAGGAAATATTTTATTTTAATTTTACTCAAAGTTTCGCATGTATGCACTTTCTAATTATTCTCCTTATTCTCTCACTCACTGGTGAAAATTATATATATATATATATATATATATATATATATATATATTAGGGTATCATTGCTGTTGATTGAGACTTTTTTCCCCACCTAGAAGTTTACTTTTTGCACTCTCCCACTATGAATCGTCCTCTTCTATAGCTCCCTCCTTTATGCTTGCTTTTGTAGATCCTAGCTAGGGCGCCCATTTGCTCTTCCTTTTGAGCCCAACAATACTACTACGATCTGCAAAGTTCTTTTGCTGCTGGGCAATTAACTATAGAATTATGACTATAAAGAATATACAAAGGAGAGGTTAGAACTTGGCTCAATGTATATTCTCCACAAGAAGGACGTTAAAAATATTTATCATTTTCTCATTCACTATCAGATGAATGGTTTCTTATAATTACAGATGATCGTGCCGTATGAGATTAGTTCGTTCTATGATATTTAAAATTCTATGTTAAAAGGTTTTTTTTTTTTTTTTTTTGAAGAACCCCAGAGTAGTCATTATGGAGGTATTTTTTTGGGAGATTTGAAAAGAAAGAAACAAAAGAATCTTTAGGGAGCACTCCTCCTTAGCCACCAAAATTCATTCTAGATGTGTTTCTAGCCTCTTCTTTTGGTCTAAGTCCTATCCCACTCTCTCGAATTTGGACTGAAAAGAGTTTCATTATATTTTAGTTGATTTAGGAGGTTAATTCGGAGGCTCTCTTGTGTCGTGGGGTTGTTCCTTTGTATCGAACATCTCTTTATTGGTTGGTCGTGTTGTAGGTTGCTTGCTTCATTGTAATGTTGTCATCATCAAACGATGACTGATTTTAGGTTGTATCGCAGACTCGACCTCCTTCTTTTCTCAAGTTTATGGCTTGAGCTTGCTTGTTCTAGTTGTTGTTTTAATAAAATCTTTACCTTTAAAAAAAAAAAAAAGGTAGCAACTGCTTCATTCATCTAGTGGTTTTACCCTTTATATATATATATACACACACACACACACACACACACACACATACATACCCTTGAGCAGAAGTCGTTTACATCCTCTCCTTATGGGACGAGGAAAATCCTAGTTCAATTTCCGAGTTGAACTAAACCAATCTTACTTATGGGGCTGAAACTCTCCAGTTCAATTTTCGAGTTAAATCAAACCGGTCTCATTTACGGGACTGAGACTCCCCAGTTCAATTCTGGACTAAACCCAACCGATACAATAAAAACATTTTTCGTACATATGAAATGCTTCTAAAAATACAAGTAAAGATATACACGTTTAAACTCAAAATGCACTCTCTAATGATATGAGTTATGCTCAGTAAAGAAATGGTGTTTATCAAATAATATTTGCACAAACAAAATATATGGATATAAAATGATTATTATGTTCTCCAACAAATATTTTTGCAAATAAAAGTATTTGGAGAATTTGGAGTTTAAATTCGAAAAAAATATTTGTGCAATAAATAATTTCTCTAAAAAAATGTTTATCAAGAAAAATAATCAGAAGAAATATTAAGGTTACTCTCAAAAATGATTTTAATAAATGAAGATACAAATGAGAGTAAATGTAATGCCCACAAATAAATATGCTCTCTTTCAAAATAAATTTTGAAATAAATAAAGGGAAAGAGAGTAGAAGAGATTTGATAAAATTAAGCCCCAAAGAAATGATTTTATCAATAAAAATTAGTTTGGAGGAACTTTAATTAACAAAGGGTTTAGAGAGAATTTAGAGTTAATCAAAGTTGCTAATTAGGAGTTATGAGGGGGTATTTATAGATATTCCGAAAATTATGATTGTTGGGGACACGCTCGGTATTTTGAAAAAGTTTAATTAAAAGTTAATGACGTTTTAGCGTTTTTGAAAAATTCCAACACGAGAGTTTAGGTCAACCATATTTGAGGTATTACTAACTTCAGTCAACCGTGACATTTTTGAACTGAGGTTTTGGTCGCCCATATCAATGCAATTTTGAACCCTCCGAGGTTCGATTGACTAGGGCATGTTCAGTTGACCAACTTTTGACGTTCGGTCAACCTAATCAAATTTCAACTAAGAGTTCAATCGACTAGAGTGTTGGGAATTATCCACGTGCCAATTCAATCGACCGTGTGGTGCAAGGTCATTTTAAAAGTGGTCGACCGAATAGTCAGTTGTTGACCCTAGAAGGTTCGGTCGACCGAAAGTCTATGTAGGTTCAGGTTCGGTCGACCGAGCATATTAAAATTGTAATGTTTAGGGACCTAAAGTCAATTGTAATACAATAGGTATCTGTGAAAAATTCAAACTCATTGGTTTGGGGAGTGGGTGTAGGTGAAGAGGCTTAACCACTATAAAATCTATGTGCCACTTTTATTCTACTTTATATTTTAATTATGGACTTCATATTGAACATTCATGATCAATCAACTTAATGATTGGATTGTGGTTGTAATGTTCATATTAAACATTTTTCTTACCTTCCAATTCATTAAGTAGTCTGTATTATGGTTGTGTACCTCTACTAATCCCTTTAAATTAACCATCTTGATAATTGGATAAATCTAATCATGATTACATTTAGTTTTCTTGATTAACCAACTTAGCATTTTTTATGATTGAAACTTTCATTGAATATTTTGTTGTGATTCTTTTATCAAGAAAGCAAGTTAATTTTGAATATAGTTTGTTTAATAAGGATAACATTTTAATATCACCTAATTCACTCCCCCACCCGCTTAGGTGCCTATTTAAACCAACAGTGTCTACTAAGAAATTTATTATCCTCTCAATTTTAGTTCCAATTATCTCCAAGGTAATAAACTTAGACTTCATGGTGGATCGAGCTAAAATAGTTTGTTTGGATGATTTCCAAAATACAACACCCCCTACTATGACAAAAATATAACCACTAGTGGACTTTGTTTCATCTTAATCAAGATATACTTAGTATCTCTGTAACCCTCTAATATAGTGGGGAATCCACTATACATGATACCATAGTCTATGATACCTCACAAATATCTCAATAATCTTTTCAATGTAACCCAATGGCATTTTGGTTTTATCTACGCAGTCTACATATTGCACATGCTATTAGGATGAGTATAATTTTTCAAAAGCAACAACATCATAATTATCTTAGAATTTTAGGTATGATACACTACCACCTCTATTCTTCTTCAATCGTGAATTGGCACCGGAGGTGTGGAAACAATTAATAATGTGCAAGTTAACATCCTCATGACTTGTTTTCTTTTGAATTCTAGATGTTTCTTACACTTTATCTAGGATTTTGATGATTTTCCAATAAAACACCTGGCCACAAAGGCATTTGAGAATTTTTAGGTCCTCCATCAATCTACAGTACTTACTAATTTAGGAATGGACATCCCTATCATCAGTTAATTCATTAAAAAAGGGAGAGAACTTACATTGTAAAATCTCAATGTTTAGTGATGAAAATAATCTCGGATTTAAACTTGATATTCACTCCTAAATAAAACTATATCATGGTTAATAAAAAAATTTTACAATCAAAAAACAGTTTTAAATGATTCTTAAGAAATAAATAAAAATAATAATAACTCTTACAGCTACATCCTCAAAAACTTCATTTCATTCGATTACTTTACATGTATCTATGCACCAATTGATTATATGATAGCAACCTTTTCGTCAAATGCACGTTGACCATCTATAATATTACATTTGCAAAAATGTACAAAAGTCTCAAAAATGGATTTTCATAATTGAAGAAAGTTGTATTTATTAATCTTTCAAATCCCATGAACTTTTAATCTAAGAATTAATAAATACTGAATATGAAATTCCCATAAACAAAATTTATTGACCCAACTTACCCTTAGTTCTGTTGCTTATATTTGTCATACTTCCTAACGATTAAGCAAATAAAAAAAATATTAATATGTATATTTTCATCTTGAGTTTTGTATCTAGATTATCAAGAAAATAAAACTTAGATAAAAATAAATAAATATTTTTAGTTTTAGAATCAAAATATTTGTTGACTTTTTGAGTCATATCTTGTTTTGATAATGACAAATCATAGAATCTCATTTGTGTATTAAATGCATGAACAGGAATAAATTTCATAAAGCACAAATGATCAATGCAAAATGAAAGCCATGAAGCGCTCAAATTAGCACATCACTTGGCACATTCCATGGTAAATTGAAGAGCAAAACTTGAAAACGTGTATTTTTCAGTTTTAATGTATTTAGATTTCAATTGTACATGCATGTCTTAATTGATTTGATATGAAGCTCACTCATGACTATAGATTGACCTTTGGAACTCAAGTTTTCATGGAAAATAATTTTATTAAAAAGGATAAACTAATTTAAAAGGTTTGAAATGAGTTTGAACTTGAAAATGACTAAAAACTCAATTTTATAAGGGGTTTAGTTGATTAGATGTATAGCCTAGTCGACTGAAGTTCTTCGGAGTTTGATCCAATTGATTGGATCATATGGCCAGTCGACCAAATAGCGCTAAAATGGAAGTCGTCTCTAGGTCTGTCGATCAAACCTCAGTTCGGTCAATCGGAACTATCGAGTTCTACCAAAACAGGCCTAAAAATGGCCATAAATTTTGAAATAAAATAATATTTTATACCCCAACGGTCATATAATGGATATATTTCACTTTTTCTTATAAATACAATTAAGGCTAAAACATTTGGAAACAACTTTTGATCAATCATTAAATACTCTTGACATATTGAGCATCATTTATACTCACTTTTCTCATATCAAAAGTTCTCGTACTCTTATTATTTCCAAAATTCTTTTTTAGAAAAACATCCAAACTCTATTGAGCTTCAAATCATATCTTTGAGAGTGTATTTGAGAAGTTCTTTCATTGTACTCATTAGCTCGTAAAGGAGCATTCATTGTACACCAATCTTCTTTTCATCGTTTACTTTCTTGGTTTGGTTTTAAATCGTGCCAAGCAAGGGCATATTGCTTGGAGAGGTATCACCGCCTATAAGGACGGTTGTAACGGGTATCTCCACTCAAGTGAAGGAGGGTTGTACGAGGTAGCTCCGCCTTGGTTGAAGGAGTAGATAGTGGAAATGCTCAAGCGGTTGTCTTGGGGCAAGGATGTAGGCGGGTATAGCCGAACCTTATAAAATCATGGTTTTGTTTTCTCAAGAAGTTCTTTGCAAGCTCTGCATTCAACTTAAGACATCAAGCTCTTTTACCTGTTCTATTCATCCTTTCTGTTACACCATTATGTTGTGGTGACTTACGTACTATGAAGTGTCTCTTAATCCCATGTTGCTCACACAGCTTTGTGAACTTTGAATTTGTGTACTCTGTATCATTGTTGGACCTAAGGCATTTGATATTCCCCCATGTCTGATTTTCTACTTCAACTTTCCACAACTTGAACTTGGCAAACGTTTCTGACTAGTGCCGCATGAAGTACACCCAAACCTTTTGTGAGTAGTCTTCAATAAAACTCACGAAATACATATGTCCTCCCCATGATGCTACCCTTACTAGCCCCCAAACATCTATATGAACATAGTCAAGAATTTACTCTGTCTTGTGTATGGCTATCTTGAACTGCACGCTAATCTTTTTCCCAAGAACACAATACCTGCAGAATTTAAGTTTGCATGTTTTGACACCCTTCAATAGATTTATTTTATGAAGCTCTATCATCCCACATCACCCATATGACCTAACCATATATGCCACAAGAGTGAACTATTTGACTCTGACTCTATAGCTACAACTCCACCTACAACTGTGATACTTAGCATTATATAAATATTTCCAACTGGTTTTTGCCCTTAAACACTGTTAAAACACCTTTACTCACCTTTATTACTCCACTTGCAGACTTGTAATTAAACCCATTACAATCTAAAGTGTCTAATGAAATTAGATTCTTCCTTAAATCTGGTATATGTCTAACATCACACAACGTTCTAACAACACCATCAAACATTTTAATTTTGACATTCCCCATTCCAACAACTTTTCATATTGATACAACGTTACCCATCGGAACAGAATTAGAATGTACTAACATGTGGGTGTCAAACTAATATTTATTAGGTGTCATGTGATAGGAGCATGCTGAATTTAAAATCTAAGAATCTATGAGATGATCTGAACTGGATGAAATAGAAAGCATATCCCTGTCACCACTCTCTAAGTTTTATTCTTCCACTACATTCGTAGACTTTGATGGACCCTCTTTATTCTATATTTCCCTTATTTTTCTCTAGACAATCTCATTTTACATGCTCCTTTTTATCGCACTTATAACACTGAATGTCCTTCCTCTTCTTGGATTTAGACTAAGATTTATTATTACTCGATCCGCTCTGGGACTTGTTTCTCCTACGTTCTTGGTCACCCCTCACCACACGCCCTTCACCTTGTAAATTATCTTCACTATCTTTCATCCTCTAATGATAACCTAATAGAGAACTTGTGATCTCCTCCAATTCGAGAGTTTATTTTCTCCACATCAGAGTTGTAACTAGATTTTTGTACGTAGGAGAAGCAGATAAGAAATTCAGTAACATCAATGCCTTGTATTCATCTTAGAACTTCACAAAAATTTGCTTCAAATCACTAGTGATCTGGTTGAACACGTCAATATGCTGGTTCAGATCTGAGCCCTCCAACATCTTAAGACCATACAATTTCTGTTTAAGATAAAGTTTATTCCTCAATGATTTTGACATATACCGACTTTCTAGTTTCAACCAAACTACCGCCAGTGATTCCTTATCCATGACGTGATCATGTCATTAGTTAGATAAAGTCTGATAGTTTCCACAACCTACACTTCCAATTCTTTCCAATTTATGCCGCCCATGCACTTTGATTACTTTCCGTATAACGCCTTCACCATGCCCTACTACACCAACAAATCATTGACCCTTCTTTGCCATAATTTGAAATTTCCAGATCTATCGAACTTGATTATGTCGAACTTCGCAGAAGAAATCCCAAACATCGTGACCTGTATATGCTTTGATACCAATTGTTGTGAAACGTGCAGCAATTATGATGAATAGTATGGAAAAGCAAAGAGATGGATAAGGCAACAAAAAATGCATGAATTTAACATGGTTTAGCAGTATGCTTACATCTAGAGGAGTGAGCGGTGGCTGAATTTCACTATATTGAAAGTAGGGTTACATCATATGTATAAACTAACCCTAATCATACAGAGTTATTAGAAAAATTCCTCAAATACCCCTATACCATACCGCAAGGGCGTTGCCCTTGCACCCCCAACCCATTAATCGTCCAATCTAATAAAACAATAAATTACAAGCCCAAATAGCTATTGTTGTCGTTCTGCTCCGCTCTACTTCTGACATCAACTTGTTTTCTCTATACACGTGTTCCACTTATTATGAGCCACATACTACAATACACACTATATGACCTATGTTGTAAGTGCCCAAACCAGCTGAGTCGTCCCTTCCTTATCTTATCTTCTATAAGGGTTACACTTAATTTATCACCAATATGTTCCACTTATCCATCTAAGCATTCTCATATTGGCAACTTTTATATTTTGAATATTCTTTTTTCCATCGCCTAACATTCTCATCCATATAGCATAATTGGTCTTATAATTGTCCTATAAAACCTCCCTTTTAATTTTAAGGGTATTCTACGATCACAAAGCACACTTGAAGCACTTCTCTATTTACCCAACCTACTTTAACTCCATGCATCACATTACCTTCAATTTCTCCTTCAACTTGCATAATAGATCCAAGGTATCGAAATTTACAAGTGTTATTTATTTGTTCATCATCAAGTTTAACTTTTTCTCTAATAATCCTCCAATTATTACTAAAATTACATTTCATACATTTTTTCTTATTTCTACTTATACTAAAGACTTTAGATTTCAAAGCTTCTCTCCATAATTCTAACTTACCTTCAACTCCGCCCCTAGTTTCATTAATCAATACAATATCATCTACAAATAACATACACCATGGCAACTCATTTTGAATGTTCTTAGTCAGTTGATCCATCACTAAATCAAAAAAGATAAGGGTTTAAAGCAGATCCTTGATATACACCTATGGTGACTAGAAATCTCTAGTTTCTCCATTTATAGTCCCTACACTAGTCATTAGTACTCTATCATACATATCCTTAATGACATCAGTATACCTACTACATACATATTTTTTGTCTAAAACCCACCATAGAACTTCTATAGGTACCGTATCATATACTTTCTCTAAGTCAATAAATACCATATGCAAGTCCCTCTTCATTTATATTTTTAAAAGATATATAACTTCTGTGGTAGATCTCCAAGGCATAAAACCAAATTGATTTTTTGGGACCTTCTTTTCTAACCTTAATCTTTGTTCAAGTACCCTTTCCTACAGTTTCATAGTATGAATCATAAGTTTAATTCCACGATAGTTATTACAATTTAGTTATCTCATTTATTTTTGTATATAAGTATTAAAGTGTTTTTCCTCTATTCATCTGACATTTTCTTAATTTTTATAATTGTGTTAAATAAATTAGTTAGTCATATAATTTCGTTATCACGTAAGCATTTCCAAACTTCAATTCAGATGTTATCCGGTCCCATACCTTTTCCATTTTTCATCCTTTTTAGTGCAAACTTAACTTCAGTAACTCTAATTTTGCCAATAAATCTCATTTTTTTAGTCTTTTCCTCATTTGTCAATCTTAAATTTAAGCATTCTATTTGGTTTTCATTAAATAACTTACTAAAGTAACTTTGTCATCTATCTTTTATATCTCCATTCTTAACTAAGACAATATCATCCTCAATTTTTATACATTTTACATTTTATGCTAGCAATCAGCTACTTAATGCATTCATCCTCCTTTACCCAGGTTTCAAACCAGCTGTGTGTGAAAAAATTAGAAAACTAGGATCTTAAATATTAATTTGCGTAGATTATGTATTGAATTTTTTTTCTCCCTAATTCACACAAATCCAAATTCAAGACTGAAAATCTATGATCTACACATTAGCTTATATAATTTCTAAAAAATAAGAAAGCAAGTTCTCTCTTTTTGTAGTTACATTGAAATCTAGTTAGAAATTAAAAAAAATACATTTTTTTTTATACATTTAAGCATAATATTTATTTTTTACTATCTAATATCAATTTTCAAAAATAAAAAAAAAAATAATTGTTTATAAATATTTATAAATTATTAAATTAAAAAATTATTTTTCACAACAGAATGACCTAGTGTGCTCCAAATCATTGGTCTGAACATTAGGGAGTGTGAAACAGTTTGTGAGCACAAAACGTATCATACACACTCACCGCATGCACCTTCTGCCAAGGAATTCCTCCCTCCACACTCCAGGTCCCCAACGATCCAGTTGGAAAGAAATAAATCTAGCTTATCACTCATCACTCACTCCTCACCCATCACCATTCTAGAGTGAGCTGTCATAGCTTACAGGGTGGTCCAATGTGTCTACGCCAGTCAACCGCCTCCGCCGCCTTGCTCGTGCACGTCTACGCTTTCTTCTAATTTCTTACTTCTTTTACCTACTCTTATATTAAGATACATCAAAGTATAAGAGTTTTTTACCTAAATATTAACAAAAAAAATAAAAAAACACAAAAATAGATAAAAATGCGTAATATTTATGAAAATATACCCAATTGACTTTCCAAAAGTTGGTTTGGGTTTTAACACACATAGCAGCCGCAACTTTTCAATTGAAAAAAAATAAAATAAAATAAGGGGGCTAGGGAAAGGCGTCAGGGAGAGATGAAAAAAATAAAATAAGGGGGCTGGGGAAAGGCATTAGGGGGAGATGGAGGGGGGGGGGGGGGAGGGAGATTGAGGGGAGAAGAGATTTAATTAGATTGTCAGACTAAAAAAACAAAAAGGTGAGGGGACTTACATGCATGTGTGGAGGGGCAGAGAGAGAAGGGGGAGGGGGGATTTTTTTTTTTTTTTAAAAGGAACCAAAACAACTTTTGAAAAGTCGGTTTGGTGTTAAAATTCTGCATGCATGCACAGTAGCGGCCACAACAAGGGCAAGGAGAGAAGGGGCGGGGGCGGGCAAAAAAATTTTTTTTTTTTTAATAAAAGGACCAAACCGACTTTCCAAAAGTCGGTTTGGTTTTCAAATTTTTTAATTTCAATTTTTTTAAAGTGACCAAACCGACTTTTGAAAAGTTGGTTTGGTGAATTTTTTCTCTATATATATTCATATCATCTTCCAACTGCTCTCATCTACTATCACTTCTATAGTTGCATTATTTGCATTAGTTTTTTTGTCAAAAATATTTATTTTGTTTGCAGACTCCCACTATATTTAACACTCAGAGATGGAGTTTGGTCTAATTGATTCATCTATATTGACATTGGGGATTGTACCTCCTTCCTATAGGGCATGGGAGGAGGATCATTCTAACGCTTTTAAAGGGCGTCAGTGTGTGCGCACATTAGAAACCATATGGCATGCCGATCCTAAAAGCATTCCATGGATTCAACGAGCAGGGTTCTATCCACTGTACCAAATTCGGTATATTCGCTTAGACCATCATTTAATTAGTGCATTGTTGGAGCGTTGGAGACTTGAGACATACACATTTCATTTTCCTTGTGGCGGGGCGACAATAACGTTGTAGGATATCGCAATCATCACAGGATTACCTATTGATGGCGACACTGTTACGGGCATGATGCAGCAAGATTAGGAGATGTTGTGTCAAAGCCTACTCAGATGCAACCCCCCCCCCACTGGCCAGAACGGACGAAATGACACGTCTTTGTCTATGTAATAGATGGACGGGAACTTACCTAATCTTCCTGATGAAGCATTTGAGGAGGTCGTATTGCAGTACGCTCGAGGGTACATACTACGTCTAATGTGCAGCTTGTTATTTGTGAAGAAGTCGCAACACTATGCATCGCTGATATTCCTCTCTTTGTTGAGTGATATGGAGAGGGCGTCGACGTATAGTTGGGGTAGCGCTGCACTTGCATGGCTGTACAGAGAGATGTGCCACGTTGGTCGTGTGCAGACGCAATCAATTGGAGGTGCGCTATTCCTCTTGCAAGTTTGGGCATGGGAGTGCTTGCCCTTTCTTGCTCCAATTAGAGTTGGCATGCCACATCTGCCTGCTAATGTCGACGATGGCCTATTCTCATTTGCAGTTAGATGGCGAGCTTCATTTTATGTCGCACACATCCCTCAACATACTCTACGGTCCTATTGATATAACATTGATATAATGTGTGAGGACTAGGTAATATCATATTTATTTTATTTGAATCATTCAATATGGATTCAAAACATTTACTATACATGGTAACTTTCTGACACAAATTCATTGTTAGAAGTTTATATGGATGTTGTACACTACGAATGTCTACGTGAATCTACCCTCTATATGCCTCATAGGTGTACAAGTTTGGCTTGTTTGCACTCCTATGATTTGCTTTCAGATCATGGAGTGGCACTTGCCGAATCGTGTAATGCGGCAGTTCGGGCTGAGGCAGAAAATCCCTCGTCCAGCTCAGACAGGTTATGACCCCGACAACCATCATTCGGATCTACACGACTGTGACCAGCGCGATAGTCATCAAATCAACTTTCACACTAAGTACGAGCGTACCCTCCACATGTGGCAACACAGACTAGAGAATGCCATCTACATACTTAGGGAGCTTCCACTCCCTAGGCATACACCTCCATTAGCGGAAGATGGATATAATGACTAGTATCGATCCATCATGATTCGCTGTGTGAGTAGAACCGTCAATTTACACATGACAGTGGTGAGTGAAAAAATAACTGAACGCATGTAAAAAGCAGACTCGTTTTATATCATTAACTTATTTGTACTGTGTCCAACATATTTTGTTATAGGAGCATATGATGGGGACCATCCACTTATCAAACTGTGTCCTGACATGTCTTGTTAGACCAATTGCAGAGGCATGTATGTAGCTTGTGGCTGAGGAAGCTCGTCGATCAATTCGTAGGTCTCGCCGCGCCAACGCGGAGGGTCTCGAATTGGATGATGATGTCACAACTACTGAGCAGGCATCGCATAGAAAAGGTTGTGGTGGACCTCGTCAGAGCTGTGGGGGGGGGGGGGGGAGCATGTTTGAGTTAAGGGGGGGGGGGCTCCCACCCAACCATCCTAGTGGACAGAAGGTGATTGGGGAGCATCAACACCGCAGTTCACACCGGCACAGACCTCCATCTGGCACGCAGAGACTTCTTCTTCCCATATGCCATATGGGGGCTATCAGCATCAGTACGGGGCATCCACCAGTACACCATACCATCCAGAGGCTCTGCAGCCCACACAAAGCGACCGACCTCCAATGTATCAGGAACAACAACAATACCACCAATTTTTGAGCTTATCGCCGATCCCATTTGATCTTTTCATTGATGGGGGGTCGGTTGATGCTGGACTAGAGGAACATATCCCTCCAACAGTTGAAGGTAACGATGGTGCGGAAGGGGCAAATGGACATCGCAGAAGGCAACATCAACCTCCGCAAGAACTATGCCAACAACCGTCGAGACAAAGGAGACTGCAACCATGTGGGACTTAGTGATGCAAGAGTAGATTATTATGCATGTATACTTTATTTTTATTTTTATTTTTTTGAGCAATGATTAATAATAATCATATTTAATAAAAAAATTGTATATAAATTTTTTGTACAAAATTTTTTGAAATTTGTAATTATAAATTGACCATGAAATAAATTAATAATGAAATAGAACAACGAAATAGAACTCGAGTACAACTCACTAATTTCAAAAGCTAAAAAGCTTAATGGCAACTCACAAATTTCAAGTACAATACACATTAAGTACATATTTTGAACGTATTATGATGGTCCAGCATTGTCATGACCTCCAGTCCTCCATGGACATCGATTACGGTTGTGACCCTCTTCGTGGCAAAACCTGCACCCCATCCTCCGACTGCCCTCTCGTACATCCATTTCATTGCGCAGTTTCAAACTTTTAGGGCGTCCTTTCTGCCTAATCAAATGTCGATTACCATATAATATTGGCACTACTGGATCCGTCCAATATTGTTCATGGAGGATAGGAATGAAGTCCATCACATATGTCGCATAATGCTCCTGTACAGTGAAACAAGGGTCATATAGCTTCTGTACCCCAATATCCTTGCACCACAAACAGCTAACAAGTGAGAACAAGGGTAGTGTAGATACCGCCACTTCCCACATGTACACTGACGTCCCTTTATGTCAACTATTTGAATATTTCGACCCTTATTTGGTGGCTGCGGTGCAGTTTGAATGCTGAACAACCCCTTTTCAATGTTGAAGTTGATAACCTCATGTCCAGCATACACCATCTCCCTCCTCTGCATTTGCAACAACATATGTGGCGTGTAACCATTCCCCAACACCATTGCTTGGCGAGATGCCTCTCGCCAGGCACTAAAGTACTACGCAACGCGATAAAATGTCATCTAGACAATGGCCGTTATTGGTAGACTACGAGTTCCTTTCAAGACGACATTAAAACGTTCAACAAGATTCGTGGTCATGTTTCCATAACTTCGAACACCATCGTGACATTACGTCCACATGTGAGGAGGTATCTCTTCAAAAAAGGACTTTGCAATTGGCCCACCCTCTGTTGGGATTCTTTCCATCATACTATTGAATTTCCTAACTTGGTGCTCCCTACCAACTATTTCAACCATCCACTTGAGCATTGTATTGTGCACCCTCTGGTTGAAGTTGCTAACAATGTGACGCAAGCAAAATCGATGGTGCATATGCGGCAGTTGCTAGTCATCGTTCTAACAAACGATAGCAAGAATACTGACATGTCTATCTGATATAAGACACAAATTATCGCGATCAGTCACTTTATCCCGAATGCACTTAAGGAACTAGGACCTTGTGCGCAGACTCTCCTCCTCAACGATGGCAAACGCTATTGGAAATATTTGTTGATTTGCATCAGGGGCCGTTGCAATTAATAATTTACCTTTATATTTGTCATACAAGTGTGTTCCATCCACATAGAGAACTAGAGGACAATGACGAAATCCCTCTATTGATGCAGCAAATGACTAGAACACACATGTCAAAATAGTAGTGTTGTTAGCATCAGTGATTTCTGTCCACGCCCACCTCACCTTTGTACCAGGATTTATTTCACGCATAGCATGCATCCACTTTGGAAACAGTATATATGAAATATCCTAATCTCCAAACACCCTTACAATTGTCATTTGCTTCCTGAGCCATACCTTTCTATAAGATACATGGTACAGGTACTTTGACCTCAAGTGTGCTTGCAAAGCTACAATAGAAGCACCAGTGTCACTTTTGATAATTTCTACGATTTCATTTGCAACTAAGCCAGACTTCAGTTGTGGGTGGTCCTGCAAGAGAGTCTCGTTTATGCATGTATGTGGCCCTCTATATTGTGTAATCTTAAACAGCCCATGCTTTTTACGTTGAGTTGCACGCAACCGCCAAACACAACTCTCGTCTGCATTACACATAACCATCCATGTTGTTGGGGTGGATTGCACCATCTTAAAGTTGTGGTGTGTTTGCACATGGTGGACACGCACGGAGTGAATGAGGTCATCCTTCGTGTTGAAAATCACATATTTCCCAAATTCCAAGACACCATCCCATCGAGTGCCCTCGAGTGAACTTTCAACTTCAGTTTTGATATGACCGAATTCAACATCAACCATGTATGCTAACGGCTGCACGTTGCGTACCCTCCTGTGACCGACATGTGTGTTTTGAGGTGGCATCACAAATTCTTCATGGCGAACCCCATAATCATTTTGTCCACCAGGTTCATCTATCCCTGCATCTTCCTGTTCAAAATCCTCTTCTATATCTTCTTCTTCCTCAAATTCATGGTCGCAATCCATATCAGGTTGCATTGGCCGGACCATGTATGCCCCCCTCTCATTCATAGCAATAGATGGAACTGTTTGGAAGTCTAGTATGGACACAACTCTAGTTGAACTTTGGTCATGCCTATACTTTGTTAATTGTTCTGCTTCGTGATAATAATTGCTTCCCACATTGAATCCCTGCAAGGTAGAATCTTCATGTCGAAGCTCTGTTGTCAAGATCTCTGGCTGAAATGATGTACTAGGGACGTCATTCAAATCTAACGCTGCAGTTACCTGTGAAAGGTGATCAAATAGTCTGCACGTCTCACCGGTACCATATTCGGTATATGGTTGAGAATGGATGATTGCTTCCCCCAGCAAAGTTGGGGCTCCGCCCATACTACTACTTCGAGGATTGCGATTAACAAAAATCTCAACTACATATACGTCCGGATAAGAACTTTGTGGGTCTAACGCAATTAGGACGTCTGCATCATTTTTTATTGGGACGTCAATGTAAAACAAATTTCGACCACCCCCTCGTTGCGGATATCTCGATGTCAGTTCTAACATGTACTCCTTTGGATCAATATCTAATACTTCATATATTTTGCATTTCAAACTTTCTAACTTCATCCTCCTTCGAACTCGAATGGCTTTCGTTGGCCCAGCGTTGTACTCAATACCGGTTGATCCATGAATAATCTCACCACCAATGTATAATAAGACTGTAACTTTGTTAGCTAACTACTTTGACGTCATTATGACTTATCAAAAGTAGAGTTTATCTGCAAGGTGATAAGAAGGTTGGAGGATCAACAAATAAATGAAACAAGAGAAAGCTTGCGTAATGGCTGAGGGATGATGAACAAATATATAGGGGACTAGCATAACAAAACTGACTTTTGGAAAGTCAACTTTGATTTTTTTACGTAGACAAGCATGCATGCATGACAAAATTACTTTTTTTTTTTAATTACCAAACCAACTTTTCAAAAGTCAGCTTGGACAATATTAATTTTTTAATACTAAACCGACTTTCCAAAAGTCAGTTTGGACACTATTCATGCCTACTTGATAGGACGAAATTCATTTTTTAATACCAAACCGACTTTCCAAAAGTCGGTTTGGATACTACTCATGTATTGTCATGAGCTAAGCTTGTTCAGGGCATTATGCTTGCCTGTGACCGCTTATCTCCTGTGCATAGGATGGGTTTCCATCATGTAAATACTAGTGTAGGGTTATTTTCTGCTAGTAGAGTCTTTGTAAGCCAAATAAGGCAGTATGACTCCTCAGTCACTTTGATGTTTCCTAGTGCCAAGATGATAATTACATAAAAACCTCTTTAGGGGAGGGTGAGTGTTCATCAATCATTGTAAAACTCACTAGCAATTGTCAACGTGCTTACCCTACTTGCCTCCCTTGATAAGTACAACATGTCAACGGAGGATTTTTTAATGAATTACGTTTGCTTCAATGTATACTGCTTGGTTGCCACGACTTTCATGAATTGAGTATTATTTCCACTACTATCTGAATGAATGTTAATGAAAGTGCTTTGTGGATGAATGTTGGTAAACGATAAGCTGGCTAGTTAAGCAAGAGTGCTTTAGCTAGCGCCGCACGGCCCTTCACAACGGTGTAAAAAGAGTCGAACCGTGACATTTGGTATTAGAGCTAAGTTGGTGACACTTGGTGAGAGCTCAAGGTTGAGTTGCTACGTGAATTCGATTGCCTTTGTTGTTGGATTTGGGAAGCTTTGGTAAGTGACCATGGCACCAAACATTGTTGAGAGGATCAGCGTGCTGAAAGCACAGGTTGAGGAAACAACCAACACTATGGCCGCGGAGGTGGCCTAGATGAGAGAACTTGTTGATGAAGTGATGGGATCACAAAAACGTCAAGCAGGTTTGATAGGCGACATGTCATAGGACTTTCACCACACTGTGGAAACTTTGCAAGCCCGGATGGCAGATCTGGATAAGATGAATGTGAAGGTTCTTGCTATGGGGAACTCCAACACTCCGGGAGTTAGCAAAACCAAGGTTCCAGAACTCAGGACGTATGGGAGTGCCCGAGATGCCAAGGAGTTAAAGAACTTCTTATTTGATGTGGAGCAGTACTTTCGCATTGTGAGGATGGCCTCAGAACAGGCAAGGGTGGATACTGCGACCATGTACTTGGTTGGTGATGCCAAACTGTGGTGGCGTACCAAGTACAGAGAAATTGAAAATGGAAACTATGTAATTGATAGTTGGTCAGACTTGAGGAGAGAGCTCAAGGCCCAATTCTTTCCTAAGAACGTTGAGTATAATGCAAGGAGAAAACTGAGAGATCTCAAGCATACGGGGTCAATCAGTGAATATGTGAAACAATTTTCTGCTTTAATGTTGGATATTCGGGATATGTCAGAGAAGGACAAGTTGTTCTATTTTCTTGAGGGGATGAAGCCGTGGGCAAGAACTGAACTTCATAGGAAAAGGGTTCAAGACTTGTCAACTGCACAAGCGACTGCAGAACACTTGACAGACTACGCTGGTGATGAGACCGCTTCGTCCAAACTGTTTGGCGGAGAGGGAAACAGTGGAAAGTCTTTCAAGAGTGGGGGAGCCGACTCTAAATCATCAACCTCACAGGAAGCTTTGTCGTCTCAAGGGTTCAACACACCTAATGGAAAGGGGAATAGTAAAATTGAGTGTTTTTTGTGTCGAGGTCATCATAGAATTTTTGAGTGCCCTCACAAAGCATCACTTAATGCCTTACAGGCTTCCATTGTAGAACAGGTAGTGGAAGACGATGGGGAAGAGGATGATGCCCTAAGGGTGGGTTTAGTGCGGTTGGTGAATGCATTGGAAAAGCAGGCAAAGACACCGAAAGTTACATGAACAAAAGGGTTAATGTTTATGGACTTGAGAATAAATGGGAAGAGTACACGCGCTATGGTGGATACAGGAGCTACTCATAATTTTGTTTCGCAATTGGAAGCAGGGAGACTCAACTTATCCTTAGAGAAGGATACAGGACGCATGAAAGCAGTTAACTCTGTAGCCCAGCCTACTCTGGGAGTAGCCAAGCAAGTGGCTATAAAGCTTGGACAGTGGGAAAGTCATGCGAATTTCACAGCGGTACCATTGGATGACTATCCAGTCATTCTAGGAATGGAGTTCCTAATGGGGACGAGGGCAGTGCTGATGCCTTCGGCTGGTTCCCTGTGTCTGATGGGAGATCACTCGTGCATGGTGTAAGTCGTTGCAACGAAAGGAGAAGACGGGAAGTCCCTTTCAGCCATGCAACTCAATGAAGGATTGGTTCAGGGTGAGCAGACACGTCTAGCCACGGTGGTGGTAGACAAAGAAGTAGGCCAAGAGCTGGAGCCTACAACCATCCAAGCGGTGTTGGATGAGGATAAGGAGGTGTTGCCAGATAAGCTGCCTCACAATTTGCCTTCACGACGGACTGTGGAGTAAGAGATCGAGTTGTTATCAAGAGTGAAACCACCTGCTAAAGGGCCATGTCGGATTGCGCCTCTTGAGATAGTAGAGTTGGGGAAATAGCTTGATGAACTGGAAGCGGGATGTGTTCGCCCTTCCAAAACGCTGTTGGGAGCATTGGTGTCATTTCAGAGGAAACATGAAGAGCATCTACGGAAGGTGTTCAACAGGTTGAGGGGAAATATTCTGAATGTGAAGAAGGAGAATTTCTTTTTCGCTCCGCGAAGCAACAAATTCCTTGATCAAGTCGTTGAACAAGGTCGTATCTGGAGGGGTATGGAGACGGTAAGGATGATTCAAGAACGGAAGATTCCCACGACAGTGAAGGAGTTGCATTCCTTTCTTGGCCTTACTAGATACTACAGGAAGTTCGTTAGGGGGTATTCGCGAAGAATGACTCCAAGGATAGGACTACTAGGGAGGTATTATTGGCTGCACACGCGGAATGATGTGGTTGATTATACCAAAACTTATCTCACTTGCCAACAAGACAAGGGGGAGCGGAAGAAGTATAGTACTTTCATGGCCGCACCAAAGTACTGTTCGGCAGAGGGGATGACACAATTGTTCCTTGTGACTATTGTGAGATATTGGGGTGTTCCCCAAGTTATTATTTTTGACCAAGATTTAATGTTCACTGACAACTTCTTAACAAAGTTTTTCAGGATATTCAGGTCACACCTTGACATCTCTTCGAGTTATCATCAACAGATAGACGGACAGATGAAGAGATTCAAAGAGCTACTAGATGAGTACTTGTGCCATTGTGTCAATGACAACCAGAAGAATGACGTGCAACTACTTGATGTGGCTCCGTTCTGTGGCAATGCCCAAAGGCGCTCAACTACCAAAAAGAGCCCTATTGAGCTTGTTACAGACCAGCTGCCGCTGTTACCTCACATAGTGGGTGAGCTGTATAGACGAAAGAGTCCTAGGGCGTACATCTTCACCAGTGAAAGGAGACAAAATGCAGACTTTGCCCAAGCTTATATGGAGAAAGCTTCTAAGCAGATGAAGAAGTAGGCAGATCAGAAGAGAAGACTGCAGTTTCATGTCAACTGCCTCAAGCCATTCAACGCCAACACCAACAACCTGAGTAGAAGTCAGTCAAACAGTGCAGAGTTGAAGATAGTGCAACCTAACAGACATGATGTTGAAGAGATCCTTACAGACAAAAAGTTCATATCCTCAAGGAAGAAGGGGCAGAAGTTCCTAGTGGAGTGGAAATGCCTTGATAACAAAGAAATCAGCTGGATTTCTACGGAAGATATTCAATCGTTCGTGGACAAATTTGAAGTGTACCTACCGCCAAAAGTCTACGAGGACATCGACCGCATAAGTGGGGGAGAATGTCACGAGTTAAGCTTGTTCAGGGCATTATGCTTGCCTGTGCCCACTTATCTCATGTGCTTAAGATGGGTTTCCATCATGTAAATACTAGTGTAGGGTTATTTTCTGCTAGTAGAGTCTTTGTAAGCCAAATAAGGTAGTATGACTCCTCAGTCACTTTGATGTTTCCTAGTGCCAAGATGATAATTACATAAAAACCTCTTTAGGGGAGGGTGAGTGTTCATCAATCATTGTAAAACTCACTAGCAATTGTCAACGTGCTTAGCCTACTTGCCTCCCTCGCTAAGTACAACATGTCAATGGAGGATTTGTTAATGAATTACGTTTGCTTCAATGTTTACTGCTTGGTTGCCACGGCTTTCATGAATTGAGTATTATTTCCGCTGCTATCTGAATGAATGTTAATGAAAGTGCTTTGTGGATGAATGTTGGTAAACGATAGGCTGGCTAGTTAAGCAAGAGTGCTTTAGCTAGCGCCGCACGGCCCTTCATAACGGTGTGAAAAGAGTCGAATTGTGACACTATTAACGTAGACAAGCATGCATGTATGACAAAATTACTTTTTTTTTTTTAATTACCAAACCTACTTTTCAAAAGTCAGTTTGGACACTATTAATTTTTTAATACCAAACTGACTTTCCAAAAGTCAGTTTGGACACTATTCATGCCTACTTGACAGGTCGAAATTCATTTTTTAATACCAAACCGACTTTCCAAAAGTCGGTTTGGATACTACTCACGTACGCACGCATGCAACTGTTAGGCGAGCCCCCCCCCCCTCTTCTCTCTCTCTCTCGCTCCTCCTCTCTCCCCCTCCCGACACCTATCCCTCACCTCTTTTTATTTATTTATTATGCATCCCCTTTTTAAAAAAAAAAATATTTAGCCCGGCCCCACCTCTCTCCATGCCCCTCCCGCGCATGCATGCAGAAGTCCCCTCATAGCTTTATAATCACAAAACTCATCTTTAAAAAATAAATTATTAATAACTAGAACAAGGCAAGAAATAGAAATGATAAGAAAAGAATGTTAAAGTTGAATATAGAATCGATATACCATATTGCTAAAATTACCAAAATAAAACAAAATTTACTTAACAATAACTTGTTAATTTCAAATTTGCAATTAGTACATATTTTGTGACTATTACAAAAAATAAGTAAATTTGCAAGCATCATTCTTACTTTAATCTTCCTCTCTCCCTCTGCTTCACATAGTAATGTGTATTCCTTGCTATAATTGTGATTTCTTTCTGTCCAAATTAAAACACTGATGTGAACGCTGATGATTTTTCCCCCGAATTGCCCTCGACTTTTTACCTAAATAAACTATCTCAATCACTTAGGTCTTACTTAATATAATTTTATATTATATTTTCGTGAGTTTTTTAAAAAATAATATAAATTATATTATATTTTATCTAAATTTGTGCTTGAATTCATATAAGGTTTTAAATTTATACTCCCAAATATAGAGTTACTGTTCAAGCAAATTGAAGTTAAAATCTTAAATTTAAATTTCTGTATTTTGAAATATAAACTTATATTAAGTAACATACCAACCTATACATATATAAGTTTAAGACTTCACATTTATTTT
Organism: Malania oleifera; assembly: GCF_029873635.1. Lineage (NCBI taxonomy): Eukaryota > Viridiplantae > Streptophyta > Magnoliopsida > Santalales > Ximeniaceae > Malania > Malania oleifera. Next base: position 113,287,470 of record NC_080418.1, on the reverse strand, counting down.
ACTAAAAAAAAATTGAAATTAAACTGGTATGTATGGGGTTAATCACCAACTTTTCAAAAGTCAGATTGGTCCTTTTAAAAAAAAAAAAATTCAACCCCACCCCCCCTTTCCTCTCCCTGCCCCTCCACGCATGCATGTAAGTTCCCTCAGCCTTTTTTTTTTTTTGGGTCTGACAATCTAATTAAATCTCCTCTCCCCTCAATCTCCCTTCCCCCTAGCCCCCCCCCCCCCCTCCATCTCTCCCTCACGCCTTTCCGTAGCCTCCTTTATTTTATTTTTCTTTTTTCAATTGAAAAGTTGCGGCTGCTTTTTGATGTCAAAACCCAAACCGACTTTTGGAAAGTCGGTTGGGTATATTTTCCTAAATATTACGCATTTTATCTATTTTTTTGTTAATATTTAGGTAAAAAATTCCAAAGTATAGACATGTCATATCATATGTTTATATTTTAATTAAATTAAATAATTATAACTATTATATATATATATATAATTTATATGTTTTCCAATAAGAAAAGGCATAAATATTATATGCAAAAACAAGTTTTCATTTTGATTTCTAGAGTTTAATATAATTACAAATAAGAAAAAAAAATATCTTTATATTTTTCAAAAATTTATATAAAATAGTATTTAAAAACATGTATTTTGGGATTTAAATTTGAATTTTTATAAACTTGAAAGAAAGTATAATTTTATAATATATTTACGTGTACGCATACGTACGGATTCGATATCTAAATTTTCGAGCTCAAAATGCAAGGTTGCAAGGTAAGAAACTAGAAATAAGAGAATAATAAAAAAAAAATGTTTTCTAGCTTTTCTATATTAATTTAAAAAATTTGAAACTAAGGTTATATTTTTGTAATTACTTGAAAATTAAAAGTAAAAAATAAATTATTTCCACAAGTTTATTTGTCAAAGCATTTTACTAATTTTATTTTCTTAACAAAAAGATTATACAATTAAAAAATTAATTCATTTTTTATAACTTTTAAAAATTAAAAAGTGACAAAAAAAATTTTATTTATAATTAAATGCGGCTTAACTTTTCTAAAACTTGTATCTAAAATTTATTTTAAAATGATAAGCCAAAAATATATATATTTTCCTAAGAGTCCTAAAAAATATTTTAGAAAGACATAGAAAGTAGACACCACTTCTTTTGTCCTTTAAATTTTTTTAAAAATACAACTCTAAAGATGACTAGTTAAAGTTTTTTTTCCCATTTTATTATTATTTTATAATAATATATTAACTAGCACTCTGTTTGGGAAAATTATTCTTAAAATGACGCTCACGTAATCTTGCTGCTTGGCCCGATGAGATTTAAACAAATCTTGTTATACCAAGGAGTGAATTTTGAATGATGAGAGGCGTTCCCTGACTGGCTCGTGACAACCAAATCTCGCTGGATGGTGTACCGAGATTTAAGCAAATCTTATTGGACCATCCAGCAAGATTTGCATGGGCACACCGGCGATATAATTTTCCTCTCCCCTTTGCCACCGTTCATTTCTGTCGTGGGCCGTTGGCGGACTCGTATCCTCGCACCCAAAAATTTTCTATTGCAGTGTTGTTTAGTGAAGGCTCGGTCAGTCTCGCATGCTCTCTTCTATTGGGCATGAACGGCCCCTATGCATGCATCATTGAAGCTTTGGCTTTTAGGCCAAATTCCAGTGTCGAGCATGCCCACCACCATTTCTCCGTCGAGGCGAAGCTTCGGGCTATATGCCTAAGTCTGGCTAATTCCCAAAAACAGGGTAACATGGGGAAGAAGAGCGCAATGTTAGGAAATTGAATGGGTAGGAACAGTATTGCACAACTAAAATAAGAAATGAGAAAATAGGAATTGATACCAAGATTTACGTGGAAAACCCCCAAACAAATCGAGGGAAAAACCACGAGTAAGAGTAGAAGGAATCCACTATGAAAAATAATGATACAACTTCTCTTAAATTAAGAGAAACTAGAAACACAGGCTACAACAGAGATACTTTGTAGGAGAGTACTTGATTTCTCTCTCTAAATGTGGAGTTAGAGATGCTTGGGATGGATGTCTTCCTTCACCACCACTTCCCTATTTATAGGGGTTTTGTAAGCCTCTTTTTCAAAGTCGTCAAATGAATAGTGCAGTCACCTTTGTAGACTTGTGCAACCTCCAAATGAATAGTGTAGCCGCCTTTGTAGACTTGTGCAGCCACCAAATGAATAGTGCAGCCACCATATAAATAGTATAACCACCATATGAATAGTACAACCCCTATGTTAGACTTTGAATGCTAGAAATGACAATTCAACATTCTCCCACTTAAAGTCATTTTCAAATCTTTTTTTTTTTTTTCATCCTTTCTAGTCTTGCCAGTTTCATGTCACTTACGTTTCTGTTAAGCCATAAGAGGATCTACACCATATGAACTTATCAGTGTTGATTGGTTTTGTCATAACATCTTCTAGGTTATCTTTGGTGTGAATCTTTTGCATGTCCACACTTCCTTCTTCCACAACTTCTCGAATGAAGTGATACTATACTCCGATACATTTTTTCCTAGAATGAAAAGCTGGATTCCTTGCAATATGCAAGGCACTCGGACTGTCACAATATAGAGAAATTTTCTCTTGATTGTGCCCGAGTTCTTCCAATAGTCTTTTAATCCATATTGCCTCCTTGCAAGCCTATGTAGCTGCCATATATTCAACTTCAATCATAGATACTGCCACAACAATCTGCAACTTTGATATCCAGCTTACTGCTCCTCCTGCAAGAGTAAACACAACCTATAGTGGATTTTCTTTTGTCAAGATCACCTACAAAATCTAAATCAACATATCCCATGACAATAAATTTTGATCCTTTGTAACATAATGCAGCATCTGAGGTCTCTTTAATGTATCTTAGGACCCTCTTCACAGCATTCCAATGCTCTCTACCAGGATTTGCCATGAACCGACTGACCTTACCAATTGCTTGAGCAATATCTGGTCTTGTATAAATTATAGCATACATTAGGCTTCCCACTACTGATGCATACAACACTCGAGACAATTCCATCCTCTCTGCTTCATTGCTAGGACACATACTTGAGGATAATTTATAATTTACAGGAAGTGGGGTAGAAATTGGCTTACAATCTTGCATGTTGAAGCGTCGCAAGACTTTCTTCAAATAATTCTTTTGAGAAAGCCAATTCTTCTTGTCTTTTCTATCTCGGTTAATTTGCATCCCTAAAATCTTGTTTGCTGGTCCCAAATCCTTCATATCAAACTCCTTAGCCAATTGTGCGTTCAATTTTTGGACTCTTTCTTTGTTGGGGCCTACAACCAACATATCATCCACATACAACAATAGAATAATGAAATCATTATTACCAAACCTCTTGTAGTACGTACAATGGTTTGCACTGAGTCTGTTGTATCTGAGGCAAATTATGAAGGAATCAAATCTCTTGTACCAACATCTTGGCACCTGCTTTAAGCCGTACAGAGATTTGGTTAACCTGCAAACCAAGTTTTCTTTTCCTTTTTCTTCAAAACCTTCTGGTTGGAGCATGTAAATTTCTTCTTCAAGTTCTCCATGAAGAAAAGCAGTTTTCACATCTAACTGCTCTAAATATAAATCAAACACAGCACACATAACCAATACAGTTCTGATAGTAATAAGTCTAACAACTGGAGAAAATATCTCATTAAAATCAATACCTTCTTTTTGAGCATACCCTTTCACTACTAGTCTTGCACGATATCGTTCCACCTGATCGTTACCATCTCGTTTGATCTTGTAGACCCATTTATTTCAATGGCTTTATGTCCATATGGTAATGGAACAAGCTCCCATGTATTATTCTTGTACAAGACTTCAATTTCTTCGTGCATTGCTGTCATCCACAAAGAAACATTAGTGCTACTAATAGTCTCATGGAAAGTTGATGGCTCTCCATCTTTTGTTAGAAGACAATATGCAGTGTTGCTTGCCATGACATAATCTGAGTGCCATGATGGTTTCCTTGTTTCACGTACTGAACGTCGGACTTCTATATCATTGGCCTCATTTGGTTCTTGTTCCTTATGCTCTGGTGCGGCTTCAAAAGAATCTTTATTTTCTTCTATCTAAATAGTAGTCGTTTCCGAAGTGCTGTTGTTTTCTTTATTTTGCATTTCATTTTCTGCAAATATCACATCCTTTCTAACTACGACCTTGCGGGTAGTGGGATCCCATAGGCGATACCCCTTGACTCCGTCAGCATAACCCAAGATGATGCATTTCCTAGACTTTTGGTCCAGTTTAATTCTTTCCTGGGCGTTATACATTACATATGCAGGACATCCAAATATGTGAAGAGAAGAATATTGGGCTAGCTTATCGATCCACATCTCCATCGGTGTCTTCAAACCAATTGCTATTGACGATGATCGATTTATCACATAACAAGTGGTCCTGACTGCTTCAGCCCAAAATGACTTGGCTAGATCTGCAGTCTTCAACATGGCTCTGGTCCTTACTAATATGGTTCTGTTCATCTGCTCTGCTATGCCATTTTGCTTAGGGGTATGCAAAATAGTGAACTGCCTTTGAATACCCTCTTGCTTGCAAAATGAAATAAAATTGTCGTCTTTATATTCTCCTTCATTATCTATCCTTAAGCACTTGATTCTTTTTCCAGATTCAAGTTCCACGTGCGCTTTGAATTCTTCGAACACTAGAAACATGCACATCTGACTTCCTCTTGATTGGATACACCTATAATCTCCTGGAGTAGTCATCCATAAATGATACAAAATAATGCGCTCCTCCTAGGGATGGAACTGGTGATTCCCATACATCAGAATGAATCAAGTCTAGAATGTGTTTGTTTCTGGTAGTAGATCTTTCAAATTTTAATATATGTTGGTTACTTGTAACACAATGCTCACAGGAAGGTAGACTTATCGATTTGAGTCCGGGAAGAAGATTACGTTCTGAAAGAATCTTCAGACCATGTTCAAACATGTGACCAAGTTTATGATGCCACATTATCGTTGATTTTTCCTGGGTTGATGCAACTGATCCATCTCCTTGTTGTATAGTATTCCCCAGCAGTGTGTATAGATTTGCCACGATCTTTTCTGCTTTCATCAATACAAGCACGCCTTTGACAACCTTCAAGATCCCATTTTCAATAAGGGTCTTACAGTTGAGGTCATCTAACTGTCCAAGAGACAGTAAATTTTTCTTCAAGTCCTTCACATGTCGTACCCCCTGAATAGTGCGAATCGTACCGTCGTACATCTTTAGTTTAATATTATCAACTCCAGCGATCTCTAAGGTATGATCATTACCCATGAATATAGATCCGCCTGAAACAGGTTCATAAGAGTGGAACCAGTCTCGGCGAGAGGTCATGTGCCAAGTTGCTCTTGAATCCATGATTCATACATTAGTAAGTTTCTTACCACCTTTAGATAAGTTTCCACTTCACTGTACAGGATTTCACCATCACTGGAAGTACTTGCAGAGCATCCTTGAGAAGTGTTCTCCTTAGGAGCTTTCCCTGCATTCTTCTTCTTATGCCAACAATCCTTCGAGATGTGCCCCCTTTTGCCATAGTTGTAGCATTTAAAATTCTTCTTACTCCTTGATTTTGATCTACAATGATTGTGACTCCCACTAGGGCCACTTTCTGTTGATCTTCCTCTCGTCATCGGCAGTGCCTCAACTTGTTGAGAACTGGACGATTTGTCTTCCTTGTTTTTGCGTCTGGATTCCTCTCCCAGAACAGCCGCCGCAATATCATCGAAACTAGATTATATGACTAAATATTATTTGTAATGTTGATGATAAGTTGATCATACGAATCTGGAAGACTTTGGAGTAGAAGCTCCGCTCGTTCGGTTTGCTCAATCTTATGGCCTAACGTTGTCAGTTGGGAGAGGAACGTATTAAGATTGTTGATGTGGTCTATAACTGATGTGAACTCACTCATTCGAAAAGAGTAGAGTCGCCTCTTTAAGAAGATCTTATTATGAAGCGACTTTACCTCATAGACCTTTTTCAGTGCTTCCCAAATTTCTTTTGCTGACTTCTTCTCTGCAATGCTTGTTAACACCGAATCTGCTAATGCTAGATGAAGATTAGCCACAACATTGTCATCCATCTCATTCCATTTTTCATGAATATGCTTTTGCTGACTTCTTCTCATTCACCAAAACCATATGCAACAGGGTGGCGCTGATGGCAACGCAGGCCGCCGGAATCAGAGACCCAAGTAATCGTCGTAGTCACCATAGCTTGTCCCGTCGTGGATTGCGCAACACCAATCCGAGGAGCGAACATAGAAGAAGACGAATAAAGGCTCTTCGAGATCAATCTGGAGGTTGTCAACGGCATCCCCCCGCCGCCGCCCCACCACAATGTCTAAACTCTGCAACTAAAAACAGAGCAAAAAAAAATGATTTCACCAATGTATATGTTTGGGTCTGACATAGAAATTTTGCAGACCATGAGAGAGAGAGAGAGAGAGAGAGAGAGAGAGAGATAGATAGATAGAGAGATTACTATTGTTTCTGTAAAGTAAACCAATCGATCATCATGAGAAATTGAAAAAAAGAAAGTTCAAAAACTGGATTTAGATCTTTGGATCTTGTTAAACCATTGCTTGATTTGTTGACTGTTGATCTTCCTAACTCAATTGGATTTGAGTTAATGGAGGCTGGTTTCTTGACCTAATACAAAAAGGTTTATCTTTTTGTTCATTTTCAGCTTGTGGATATTCTGCTGGTGTCATTGTGTGTGTTATTGCTGAATTTGTGCCAGCCTGTTCTTGCTCTGTTTTTTTTTTTCTTAAGATCGAACTGATGTTCTGATGTTGTCATTGTGCTTTCATGTGAATGGTAGCGGTGAATTTTTTGTCGATGAGTGCTTGCACTCGCGAATTAAACCTTCTATTGAATTTTCAGCTTGTGAGGATATTCTTGTGTATTTGTGTGTATTATTGCTAAATTTTGTGCTGGCCTGTTCTTGCTTTGGTTTTTTTTTTTTCATTACCAGATGATCTTCATCAAAACACCCCGCTGCTTCACATGATGGCTGGACAACATGGGATCATCCATCCCCTGTTCATAGTTTCACCCCAAAATATAAAAATGCTATGCATATATAGTTTTGGTATAACTTTATATTGAATTTTTAAAGAAACATATGAAAGATATGATTGATCCCAGAAAGAATTAAGGAAGAAAATTAAAGATACTAAGAAGAAAAAGGAGGAGGAGAAGTAAAAAGAGTCCATAGTTCTTACCATCTCAGATAGCCAAGGAACAGGGGAGGTCTCCATAAAGGCTGCTGTTTTAATTTAATTTTCTCCTACTGGGAAAATTAAAGTGCTAGAAAGCCAGAAAAGCTGGAGGGCACTTTGATCATCACTGACACTTAAGGAAGAAGAAAAGCAGAAGGGAAGGATGAAAAACACATCGTCGGGGGAGAGGAAAAATGCGTCCATGCAAATTTTGATATCCCATCCAGCGGTGCAACGTGTCAGTCAGGAAATGTCTTCGCTCGACGAAGTAGCGAAATTATTTGAGCATCATTCTCGAAATAATTTTTCCAAACATAATATTATTTAATATATTATTATAAAATAATAATAAAATTGGAAAAACTTTGACTAGTTAAGCTATTTTTCATTCTCCATTTTTTTTTTTAAAAAAAACATTAAATATCTGCAGGGCTTAGAGAGTCAAAACAGAATATTCACTTTTTTTTTTTAATTACATAAGAACTCCAGACACCAATAAGCCCTTCGGATCTCCTGATACGGTACCAAACTTACGGATCGGCGTCATCCCCTTAGGTCTCACTAATAAGGTAAATTTCAAAATGCGGATACGAATTTCGTGCATCAATTTGACGTTCGACTAACCCAATTCTCGGGACACATTTTCATTAACATTCACGGTCCCAACTAGTTCACAGAAAACTCTCAACATTTACGATTCTCGTTGGCTCACAGAGTGAACTCTCACTATCTATCGTTTTTACTAGCTCACAGAGTAAATTCTCACCATCCACAGATACCACTGATTCCATGGATGTATCTACCTAAAATTGAACTTCTAATACTCCTTACATGCTCACTCTTGCTCCCTATAAAAGAAGCATTATACTGTCAACGTTCGCCCGAACCCAAATTCCAATGGGGCACGAATTGTCTCATTCCCAAGCTCAAACAGAGCTGGTGATTGATGCAACCATCGTCGCTGACCCAACTCACTGCAACTCTCCGATGATCATTAAAAGCTCAGCATCGGCCCTTCTCGCTAGACTCCACGCAGGCTACTTCAGAATAACCCTCTCTCTCTGCAGCCAGACCTTGCTCTGGAAGGCCCTGGGCTCGCCGCCGGAGGATGCCCACACTTTCCGGCGAATGCTCCGCATGCTTCCTTCCACCGCCTTCGCCCTCCTCTGGTCCGTCGCTCTCTTCGCTCTCCTTTCACTCTCTCTCCTCTACGCCATTCGCTGCTTCCTCCACTTCAAAATGGTGGAGGCCGAGTTCCTACACCCCGTCGGCGTCAACTACCTTTTCGCGCCGTGGATCTCGTGGCTTCTCCTGCTTCAGTCATCTCCTTTCATCGCTCCGACGACGACGTACTACCTAGTGCTCTGGTGGGTGTTCGTGGTCCCCATCGTGGTGTTGGACGTGAAAATCTACGGGCAGTGGTTCACGAAGGGGAAGCGGTTCTTGTCGACGGTGGCGAACCCGACGAGTCAGCTGTCGGTGATCGGAAACTTGGTGGGGGCGCAGGCGGCCGCGGAGATGGGGTGGAAGGAGAGTGCGGTTTGTCTGTTTTCGCTCGGGATGGTACATTACCTTGTGCTATTTGTGACACTTTACCAGAGGTTGAAAGGGAGTAGTTCGCTTCCGGTGATGCTCCGGCCCGTATTCTTCTTGTTCTTTGCGGCTCCGAGCATGGCAAGCTTGGCGTGGGTCTCCATCGCCGGAACCTTCGACACTTTGTCTAAGATGCTCTTCTTTCTTTCCCTTTTCCTGTTCCTGTCTCTGGTAAGTGGAAGCTCACATTTTACGTTACTTTTGGGTGTAAAAAATATGAGCCCACGAATGGATCTTTTACAAAAGATTTAGGAGTAGAACATGGTTAAGTATTTTTGCAATCAACTTTCAAAATAGTTAAATTAAATTAATATTGAAAGTTATCATCATAGTTTACATTAGAACAATATTAACTTTTTATAAATTGATATTATTCTTATAATTTATTAATTGTCATATACTCCATTGAAGGCTCACAAGCCTTGGAGCTGGTATATAATGTGAGGTGATTAACTCACAAATATATAGCAGTCAGGATATGATTTTAAGTGAAGAGATATTGTATTCCTTAGCACCTAAGGTTTTTTTTTTTAGTATCTTACTCTTATTCTAGTTAGCCCAAACCCTTTTGCCTCTTCTTAATGTTAGAATGGTTAAAAATGCTCTACCTGATGTATAGATGCAAAGATCAATTCCTTTTTCTGCATAACTATATGTCATGCATAGTATTGATAAACCACTAGTGACAAACGAACATCATCATTGTAGTTATGATATTTATAATGATTGTGATGATGATGTGTCATATATATATATCTACAATGTGCGTTTATACATGCTTATGCAGAAGATATATATTATTGTATACCCCCCGCCAATATAAAAATCCTTGATCTATATATTCCACACAAAAGTTTCATACCCTAAATTATAATATTTCTATTATTTACACGACAATTATTATATTATTTTCCACTAACCATATTAATAGGTAAGTCTAGGTTTTTGTAATTATTAATTAGCATTAAGGAGATAATTAAAATGACAATATTAGTTGTCTTGTGCTTTAAATCCTAATTGGGAGATGTCCTAGTAAGACACATAGTTGGATGCCGGAGATATTTGAGCGAAAATTACCCATATAGCCAATTGTAAAGGACCAAGGAGAAGAAACTCCAATCTTATCCCAGCATTTTAATAACTCAATAGACGCAAAATTTATGTCCTTTTTTAAGTAGCAAGGAACTTTTGGCGATTTATAAGATTTGTATAAAGATATATAGTAGATTACTTAGGCTACATAGTTTGAAAGGATTAACAATATGATCTACTACTATTAACGGTTAAAGTTCTTATGAGTGTTTTTGGAATGAGATTAATGGTTTAACCTAACAACAATTATAATATCTAAACAACAACAATATATATCTTGACAACAACAATAATAAGGGCATATATTTGTTGGGATGTAAGTACAAACTCCGAAACATTCACAGTTCCCGAAACGCCTCTCAAACATAAATCTTGTATAGCTAGCATTTTATTTAATAATGGTTTTTGTTTTACCCTGACCTTGAGTAGATGAGATCCATGAGATGGTGTGCGAGAACCTTTCAAACAAAAAAAGAAGAAGAGGAAGTGTTCATCTAGGGCACGCAAAGAGACTTTAGTGCAAAATGAGAAAGTGACCCCAGTGTGTTGCATAGACCTAGACATGGTCTCCTTATTTTGTTGAAATCTTGAGTTCCACAAAGTTTATCAATTAATTTGATAAGCTCGTACATATAATATTATTAATCGAAATCAAACAGCCCCACAAACTTTATACTGTAAATTAGTACTGGTTGCTTCATTTTAATATTTTTTTTTTTTGGTTGGTATTTAAACACAATGAGGTGCATGCAGGTTTGCAGGCCATCTCTGTTCAAGAAATCCATGAGAAAGTTCAGCGTGACATGGTGGGCGTACTCGTTCCCACTGACGGTGCAGGCGCTGGCTTCCACTGAGTACGCACAGGCGGTGAAGGGCGGCACGGCGCACGCCCTAATGCTGGCACTGTGGGCAGCCTCGGTGTTGGTCTCTCTCATATTAATGGTCTTCACTGCTTTCAATACTAATACACTCTTACCCAGCGACGACCCTTCTCATTTTCACACCCACTGTAACAACAAAAGCTTGACCAGATGACATTCAAAATCAGCGAATGTCTCAAAAGTGTGCATAATTAGTCACGGGCGTTTACCAAATAATGTCAAAAAAAAATAAATAAATAAATAAATAAAAGAATTACGTGCATGAAAGTTTTCTGTAGAAGTTTTGTGTGGTGCAAATCAATGTGTAGCAAAAAACCATTCGGATCATGCATTGCAACAACCAATGATGAACAATACGTAAACACAATCACACACAGATAATAAGAAAAACAAATAAATAATGGCATAAGAAATTTATGTGGTTCGGCAATGTGCCTACGTACACAGGAGCAAGCAGCTAAATTTCACTATCAATCTCAAACTAGGGCTACAACATTTTTATATGCTAACCCTACACATACAAAGAGATTAGGAAGTTCCCTAAATACCCCTGTATCAAACTCCGGAGGTTATGCCTCTGAATCCCCAACCTACTGATCATTTTAATTCAAAATTCAAAATCAGTGCCAACTAAAATCGTTGACGTTTTTAGCAAATTGTCAATGGTTTCTTACTGATACTGAAATCGTTGACGGTTTCACATAAAACATCGACGGTTTCCTCCCAAGGCTAAACCACTGATGTAGTACTCGACCAAATTGTTGACTGCTTCTTCTTGCAACCCAACTTCCTTATTTTTTTTTCCTCAGCATGCTTTCCATATGCATGTGTTCTACTCAATATGAGCCACAAACTCCAACAATATCTACCTTGGTGAATATTCACGTTTTAGGAGAAATATGAAAGCATAACCCGCAGTTCCACCTGGGACAATAGGTTGGGACACCTCCCATCTAGCAACTAAAGACGTTGATCAAGTCTAAGCAATGCTTGAACTTTTCTGTGGTAACAAGCTTTGTCAACATATATGCTGCATTCTTAGACATGTGAACTCTCTCAAGCAGTAGTTCACCAAAAGCAACCAATTCCCTATTCCTATGAAACCGCACATCTATTTTGTTTGGTCCTTACATGATACACTTGATTCTTCGCCAAATAAATAGCACTCTGACTATCATAATACAGCTAAACTTCCCCTTACTAAATACCTAGCTCCTTAATTGACCAATCTTGTAAGCCACAATACTTCCTTGGCACCCTTAGCCACTGCCATTTGCTCTGATTCAGTAGTAGATAAAGCAACAAGTGATTGCACCATAGAACTCCAACAAATAGGCCCTCCCACGAGGGTGAATACGTTCCCTGTGGTAGACCTCATATCATCCAAGTCCTCTACATAGTTTGCATCCATATAACCTACCACTGAAGGATCACCCTATTGTCTGCTGAACATGATGTCATAGTCTGTAGTACTCCTCCAGTATTTGAAAATTCACTTGACTGCATCCCAATGTTGTCAACACATATTTGAAAGAAACTTGCTTACCACATTAACAACTTGTGCTAGATTCGACCGTGTACAATAGCATACATTAAGGACCCCATTGCACTAACATATGAGCCCTTTGACATGTAACAAATGCCATCATCTGTCTCTAGGCACTGGGCAGTAGACAACCTAAAATGTTTCACCAACGGTGTACTCACTGATTTTGCATTATCCATGCTAAACATCTCTAACAATCTCTCAACATACCTACCATGAGATAACCATAATCTCCCTGAAGCTCCGTCCATGTGAATCTCCATCCCAAGAATCTTCTTGGCCGCAACCAAAACTTTCATGTCAAACTCTTTACTTAACAAGGTTTTCAAATTGTTTATCTTAGTCAAACTTCTCGTAGCAATCAACATGTCATCCACATAAAGCAACCAAAAAAAAAAAAAAAGTGAACCATCATCCAGACTCTTCGCATGCACGCATTAATCATACTCACATCATCTGTAGCCACCATTTATACCACTGCCTCAGAGACTACTTTAGCCTGTAAAGTGATTTCCTCAGTTTTCAAACAAGTGCTCCTGTCCATGTTGACTAAATCCTTCTGGTTATACCATGTAAATTAGCTCCTCCAAATCATCATGGAGAAACATTGCTTTTACCTCCATTTGCTCCAAATGCATGTCGAAATACGCCACCAATCGCAACACTACCCTGATGGAAGTGTGTTTGACCACAAGAAAGAAGATCTCATCATAATCAACCCCTTTCCTCTATGAGCAACTCTTTGCTACTAACCAAGTTTTGGTCTTTTCACCATCTTTTTTCTGATATTGCTTATTTATCTTCTAATACACCCATTTGCAACTTATCACTCTATTCCCTTCTAGAGGCTCGACCAACTTCCACATCAAGTTCTTATGCAAAGACTCCATCTCTTCCACAATAGTATCCAACCATATACTTTTCTCTTAGTTGTGCATTGCCTCTTGAAAAGTAGTAGGATCCCCGCTACTAATTATGAGTGCATAAGAAACCAAATCATAAAATCCATACCTGGGGGTGGCCTAATAGTGCATCTAGGCCTATCTATAGCAATACTATGATGCTGCTGGTCTCCTGATCTAGAACTCCTTGTAGTCTAAACATTGTCATCTCCACCTTAAGTCTCTAGCTCCACCTACACCACATGCTTATTACTCCTACAGTTTTTTGACACCTATTTCTCTTCTTCCTCCTTAGTACGCTGTAACATGGTTTTATCTTCGAAAACCACATATCTATTGATCACCACCTTATTTGCCTTCGAATCCCCCAACTTGAAACCTTTCACCTATTTCTAATAGACTTTGCATCTAGTTTCGATCTCTCCTCACTAGAAACGTGCACATAGGCCGGACGTCCAAACACTCTCAAACCAGAGTAGTCTACCACTGTGCCTATCCATACCTCCTTCGCAACTTTCCCATCTAGTGCTGCCCTTGGTGATTTTTCAATCAAGAAACATGTCATATTTACTACCTTTGCCCAAAAGTTCTTTGCAAGCCTTACATTCAACCTGAGACACCAAGCCCTTTCAGTTGTGGTTCAGTTCATCATTTCCACAACACCATTTTACTGTGGTGTATTGTGCATTGTGAAATTTCTCCTAATTCTATGCTGCTCGCACAAATCCATGAACCTCGAATCAATGTACTAAGTTCCATTATCTGACGTAAGGCATTTAATCTTCCTCTCGCGTGATTTATTTTTCCACCTCAACTTTGCACAATTGCAACTTGGCAAACATAGACTTGTGCCTCATTAAGTACACCCAGACCTTTCATAAGTAATCATTGATACAAATCACGAGGTACATATGTACTCCTCATGATGCTACTCTTACCAGCTCCCAACCATCTAAATGAATGTAGTCAAGAATTCCTTTCGTCTTGTATGTAGTTGTCCCAAATTGCACCTTATTCTATTTTCTAAGCACACAATACCTACAAAAATTCAGCTTACATCTTTTGATACCCTTCAAAAAATTTCTCTTATATATGAAGCTCCATCATCCCACGCTCACTCATATATGCCCCAACGACATATGCTACAAGATAGTATTATATGACTCAGACTCTGCAACTGCAACTCCACATATAACTGTGGTACCTAGCAGTGTATAGATATTTTCTGGTACTTTCTACCACTTCATCACAGTTGGAACACCCTTACTCACCTTCATTACCCCACTTGCAGACTTGTAACTAAGCCTGTTACAGTCTAAAGTGCCAAATAAAATCAAATTCTTCCTTAACTTCGGTATATGCCTAACATGACATAACGTTCTCACAACATAATCAAACATTTTGATTTTGATATTCCCTATTTTGAAAATTTTGCATAAAGCATCATTTCCCATTAGAACAAAACCAAAATTTACCAACCTGTAAATGGTGAACCAATCTTTGTTTGGTGTCATGTGGTAAGAGCACGTCGAATCTAAGATCCAAGAATCCGTGAGACCATATGAACCGGATGAACCTGAAAGCATATCTCCATCATTGGTCCCTACGTAACACCCTGAACCTGAAAACCTGTTTCGGTGCATTATAGCTTGATAAATCGTGCTTCATGGTGCCCCGAACCTGCCTGGTGGGACCCAAGTGCCATGTCATCCATTCATTTACCTGATACCTGACATTCTATTATTATTTACGTAGTGGAAAACATAAATATAATCCTCTAACACTATAATACCAGAGTTTTCTACTAAAACATCCCAAATAATCCATCCATCAACCTGTATTTACATATATATACATATCTCCAACATCCAGTATGTAACGACCTACTTAATTTATCATATAATAAAACATATTTAATATTAAAGTCAACCCCAACCTATGGGTAACAGGGACACATATGTCAAGCACAGCGGAAACCTAAGCAGTAGTAGATATAAATCATATTTTCATAACCATAAAATACAAATACTAGAGTCAACTACATTCCCAACTATCCGTGTTTATATACAATCTCCAAAAAAGTACAAAATAATCTACTGTTCCTAGATCAAAACTTACCCTCATAGTGGGGTAGCTCAACTGACTCAATGGTAGCTTTAATCCGCAGGTCTTTCTGGGTTTCTTGAAAATTATTTAAGGTTCGGGGGTGAGACACTTCTCAGTAAGGGAAAATAAACTAAATACAGTTATGTGGCAACATGAATATTTAATGCTAATATAGATATACAATACATTTCGCATACCAGAAAAACATTAATCATTTAATAACTGCATAAACATATACTTTCATATTTCTAATAAATCATACTGTTCATAAACTGTCTGGTATAGCTAATAATATTGAAAATTTACCCAAGATATGTAGTTAGATGATGTCATGTATTACCCCCCATGACGGGTTGTGCAGCCCGAAGGTGGGATTCGACAATGGCTGGCCAACCACTACCGAGTAAAAAATATTTGTAAGTACGATGGGCCTACCATGCCCAGGTTTGGACTACCAGGTAGGCATCTATAACTTTACACTGAAAGTCACATTGACTATCCATCTCCCATCCTCTTGTGGGGTAGTTAGCACAAGTTTGAACATAATATCTGATCTGAATAGCAACGATACCGTGCTCATGAAACTGAACTGAACTAACATCCGAGCTCTTATAATACATAATACATGATAATATACAGTTTAATGTAAATAGATTGATAGCATGTTCTGTAATAATGTAAAAACATACGGCCTCGTGTCATTTACTTTTATATCTATGGCCTTGTGCCAAAATCGTACACACGACCTTGCGCCGAACATTTCATAAATATCATTATGAATAAATAATTCATTTATCATGTATTTTGAAAACACAATATACTGCATTATCTCATAATCTATAAAAACATGCTTTATTCGTAAAATTTCCATAACATAATACTTTTCAGGTAAAATAATATTCATGTCACACAATGCTGAAATAACTGTACATTCCATTCTAAAAATCATATTTCCTAGCATAACATATTAGTATATATATACATTTCAACATAATAACAGTATTTTCCCAAACATGCATTATTACCAATCTCTTCATATATATTATTCATGCTTTCTGAAAATAATTTTGCTGATAAATAATAATAATAATATAATTTGTATGAAAAATAATTGTTTTAGTTTATTCCCTTACCTGACACTGAGAAAAACCTTCTTAAAAACACTCATCCTACACCCGCAGGGTTCCCTGTTCAACACCCTGAAAACGACAACTCTTAGAACTAAACTTCAGTATTTTTCTGTGAATAGCATTTCCTATATTTATAGTACAACCAAATTTTGTATAAAAAGTCTTACCTCAACTCAGGGATGAATTTCAACTCAGTCCTACCAACAATCCGCTACAGTAGATTTGGAGAGAACTTTTCCAGGAGTGTCGTGGTGGCCTCAGATTATCGATCCGACGAACGACGGAGCCAAAATCGAAGAGAGAAGAGAGAGAAATCATAGGGAGAAGAGAGAGAGAGAGAGAGAGAGAGAGAGAGAGAGAGATTTCTATCTATTTTTTCTACGTAAAATCTAAGGTTTACACTATTTATAACATGGGCTTGATCGACGAGCCACGTCACCTCGTCGACGAGGTTAAAAGGAAATTCGTCGATGAACTCTCCCCTTCATCGACAAAATTCAGAGGCCCAAAATCCTCTCGGTATCTTCTCGTTGACGAAACACACCTTCGTCAACGAGCTCATAACGCGACGTCATCGACGAATGCGAAGCATTCATCAATGAAGCCTACTGCTATAAAAACCCAAACCATGATAAATGGGTTTAAATAAGAGAGGGGCAAATTGAGAATTTGGCATATTTTGTTGACAAAACCAGATTTTGTCAATGAAGCCTTTGTTCTTCTTGTTGATGAAATTCAGAGACTCGTCGACGAGGAGAAGCCGAGGAGTCTCGAAAAAACTGGTGATCTCAGATTCATCGATGAGGCCACCAATTCGTCGACGAAGGCAGTGAAAGATTCTTCGACGAGAACACCATTTCGTCGACAATTCTTCGACGAGAACACCATTTCGTCGACGAATTGGGCCGGGTCAAAGGGCTATATATAGAAATTCCTTTACTTCCTTACTAAGAAAACTTCAATCCTATCTCTCTCTCTCCCTCTCTAGAACTCTCCCTACTCTCTCTCTCTCTCTCTCTCTTTCTCTCTAGATTTCTTCGTCAATCATTGACGGAATCGAAAATCTAAAGTTATCGTGGGGATCGTGGAAGGATTCTCTACAATTTCTAAGGATGGGAATCTTGTTTTGGAGATTTTTGGGTTTCAGCATAAAATTGAGGTTTTGGAACTCGGTTCGCTGTTTATGGGCCTTGGAGTTTGGGATTTACTATTCAAAGAAAACGTAAAGGGAACTATCTTTATATCAGTTATTTTTGAAATCAGACTCGGTGGAACTGTGGTTCATGGTCCTGTGTGTGTTTTGGCTACTTATTTGGGGGATCTAACGGGGAAGACTATGATTTTTTCATTATTATAATTTTGGGAAAAAGGGGGCGATGGGTTACATCCCTGGTTTTTTTGAAAACTGAGCGTATATGTTGATTTATACTAGATTACTGGGATGGCCATGCCTTGACTTGTTTAAACTATATTTTTTTGGAAAGTGGTGATTTAGATTACCAAATGTGTGTGGTTTTTTTGGTTATATGAGCATGCATGTGTGTGTGATATGTTGAAATGCTAGTAGGAATGCGATTCCGAAATTATTCCAGGTACTGAGAGTGTTCGGCTCTATATCCGAGGGCATGTGTTTATCGCCCGCCACATAGGCAAGAGTGTTCAACTCTATATCCGAGGGCGTAAGCTTATACCGGTAGATCAGGCCGAAGGGTATGGATCCATCAGTTAGCATAGGTACGATGCCATGGGAGTCAGGGACTAGCCATGTGCCGGTGGTGCCATGCTTCGTAGGTTGGCTACGGGCCAACGTCAGATTATCGCGGACCGACTTCAGGCCGAAGGGTGTGACGACACTAGGATTGCTGATCATGTGTATGTGTATGTGTGCATGTATGCATTCTGTGAACTAGTACTGGATTGCTTTCAACTTCGTTGCCCTCTATGAACCAGTACTGGATTACTTTCAACTGCGTGCATGTTATATCATGATAATACTCACATAATGCACACCGATATAACCTGTGTTCTTCTTTACTGAGAGATGTCTAACTCCTACTGTACGTACATTTTTACATGTCCTTCGAGTAACAGGAACTAGCGTCCTGGCGTAGGGAGCGTAGTGGCCGGTGTACTGTGTTTAGCGCTTGGGTAAGTGCTAGGACTGTATTTTTGGTGGTTGCCATTTTGAGATGTGTTTAGGCACCCGTTTGTACGTTTTGATAGAGCTGTGTTCTGCTCTTGTATAGACTCTAGTATGGTACTGTATATGTTTATATAGAATGACCTTTTTCGCTACGTATATGATTGTGTTTGGATGCTTTTGGGGTTCCTGGGAACCTCACAGGGTCGGACCCTCATCCATTGTACTGTATTTTTAGATGTTTTATTAGATACAGGGATAGGTTAGTTACATTTTCACCCTTGGATGCCATTTTAGGGTTCAGGGCGTGACAGCTTGGTATCAGAGCTAACCAGGTTACTAGATCTTGTAGACTTGGTTAGGCTTAGTTGTGAGTACATACCAGAGTATAGGATATGGATATAGGTAGAGTTGGTTGAGAGTTGTTCAGTTGCTAGACAGGGATTTGTTGACGGTATTTCATGTTTTTCTTGGGATGACGATTCCGGTAAAAGCAGGGCAGATCATTGATGACTTTCGTGTTGGTGTGATAGGACTGACCTAGACCTGGCAGGGAGTAGTTAACACGATTAGTGTAGATCACTATATTAACCGTATCTATTGTAGGGATACTAATAGATTCCTATTGTGTTACAGAATGGAGCACAAGGATAACGACTTGGAAAGTGGCTCCGATGAGACTGCGAGTGATGAGTCTCCTTCTGTGCCTCGAGGTTTGACGAGGCAAGTGTTACAGAAGATCGGGCGAAGTGTGAGGAGATGTGAGCACTCTCCTACTACTGTGGGGTGCACCATTGAGAGGTTCACATAAATGCATCCTCCGACGTTCTCTGGAGGACCTGACCCAACGACAGGAAATGACTGGATGGAGAAGACTGAGAGGATTTTGGAGGTCCTCCTACACTGCACGGATAGGCAGCGAGTCCTCTATGCCACCTTCCAGCTGTCTAGGGAGGCGGGTCAATGGTGGACTGCAATGAATCTGCTGGAGAAGCAAAGAGTCGGTTCAGAGGAAATGACGTGGAGCCGTTTCAAGGAGGTGTTCTTTGACAGATACTTCTCAACTTTAGTACGTGATGTGAAGGAAGATGATTTTTTTGCTCTAACGTAGGGGAATTTGACGGTGTAGGGGTATGCGGCTCAGTATATAAAGTTGTCCCGCTTTGCACCATGTATGATCTCGAGCGAGTATGAGAAGACTCGGAGGTTCAAGAAGGGTTTGAGGAAGGATATCCGTAGACTGGCGGGTATGCTTTAGATCCGCGAGTTCTCAGTGTTGGTGGATAAAGCCACGATGATCGAGACTGGTATCCGAGAGGATGAGGAGGATCAGGAATCAAGGAAGAGGACAGTACCTTCTGGTTCTCATACAAGATCTCGTTAGGGATCGTGGAAGAAGAGAAGCAAGGGCTCGGGCTACCGTCAGAATACCGAGTGCCAGGATTCTTAGGGGAGCCAGACTAGTGGTCGTTGCACCAGTTGCCATAGACGGAACAAGAGGCGAGATGTGCCTGCATTCAATGGGAACCAAGGGAGCAATCAGATATCTCGACGAACAGTTCAGACGAATACAACTTCAGCCAGAGTATACTCACTTACTCCAATGGACGCTGAGCATACAGGTAATGTGGTGATAGGTATTTTATTATTGCTTTCGAATAAAGCTTCTGTTTTGTTTAATTCGGGTGCAACCCATTCCTTTGTGTTTGTGAATTTTATGGGATGGTGTGGGGTTGAGACCCGAGACGTGAATGAGGTGTTATCTGTTACTATGCCATCTGGGAGTGTATCTTTCTGTAGGAGGATGTTGGTAGACTGCCTAGTGGAAATTCAAGAGAAGCTGCTACCGGCGAATCTTGTGGTATACGACATGTTGGGGTTCGACGTCATTCTGGGGATGGATTGGTTGTTCTCCAGTTATGCTGTGATCGACTATCGTAGGAAGGTGGTAGTTTTCAAATCTTCTAGGGAGCAGGAGTACGAATTCACGGGATCGTGTGTGCGTCCAGTGCCATAGATTCTGTTGGCACTACATGCGAGGAGGCTACTCTGGGACGGATGTCAGGCGTACCTAGCATGTATGAAGGAACCGCCACGGGATGAATTGAGATTCGAAGACATTCGGGTAGTTAGCGAGTTCCCAGATGTGTTTCTAGATGATTTACTCGGGTTACCTCCGAATCGTGAGGTGGAGTTTGTGATAGAGTTGCTGCCCAGTAAGGCACCGATTTCTAAAGTTCCGTATCGGATGGCTCTAGCAGAACTTAGAGAGTTGAAGGAGCAGTTGTGGGAATTACTGGATAGGGGATTCATTCGACCTAGTGTTTCACCCTGGGGAGCTCCAGTACTGTTTGTGAAGAAGAAATACGGGTTGATGCGGATGTGCATTGATTACCGTGAGATTAACAAGGTGACTGTGAAAAATCGCTCTCCTTTGCCTCATATAGATGACCTCTTTGACCAGTTTCAAGGGACCTGAGTCTTTTTGAAGATCGACTCGAGGTTAGGATATCATCAGGTGGGCGTTAGAGTGGAGGATGTAGTGAAGACTGCTTTCCTAACCACATATGGCCATTATGAGTTCTTAGTCATGCCATTTGGGTTGACGAATGCTCCGGCTGTGTTCATGGATCTGATGAACAGGGTTTTCCATGAGTACCTAGATCGATTCGTAGTTGTATTCATTGATGACATTCTGGTTTACTCGAGGAGTACAGAAGAGCATGTGGAACATTTGAGGTTAGTGTTACAGATTCTATGGAAGAAGAAGTTATATGCTAAGCTGAAGAAGTGTGAATTCTAGTTGAGTCAGATTGCATTCTTAAGCCATGTGGTTATTGGGGATGGTATATCAGTTGATCCTAGTAAGATTGAAGTTGTGGTCGACTGGGTAAGGCCAAAGAATGTGCACGAGGTTTGGAGTTTTCTAGGACTGGTGGGTTATTATTGTCTAGACCTCTGACACGATTGACCAGAAAGGGAGTTCAGTTTGAGTGGACCAGTGATTGCGAGCAGTGCTTTTACGAGTTGAAGTATTGACTAGTTACTGCTCTAGTGTTGACCATTCCTTTAGGGGATGGTGGGTTTGTGATTTATAGTGACGTGTCTCTGAAGGGTCTAGGATGTGTGCTTATGCAGCAGGGTAAGGTAGTAGCGTATGCTTCTCGGCAATTGAAAGAATATGAGAAGAATTACCCTACATATGATTTGTAATTGGCTGTTGTGGTATATGCATTGAAGATCTGGCAACATTATCTTTATGGGGTGCAATGTGAGATCTTCACTGACCATAAGAGCCTCAGGTATTTTTTTCACACAGAAGGAGTTAAACATGAGGCAGAGGAGGTGGCTAAAGTTCATTAAAGATTACGATTACACGATCAGTTATCACTCGGGAAAGGCTAATGTGGTGGCTGATGCGTTGAGTTGGAAGTTAGAGCCTACAGGTATATCTGCAGTTGTAACTCAGTGTCACATCATACAGGATTTGGAAAGCTCAGGTATAGAGTTGGTGGTTGGTGATCATCAGACTTATCTTGCTAGTTTGGTGGTCCAACCAACTTTATTTGAGCTTATAAAAGTCGCGCAGGCTAGTGATGTAGACTTGGCAGAGGTTATGGAAAAGGTACAGTAGGGACTAGTTACGAAGTTTAACATCTCCGAGGGAGGTGTGCTGAGGTTTGGGACCAGACTGTGTGTTCTGAATGTTGATAAGATCAGAAGGACAATTCTAGAGGGGGCACATCGTTCTATGTATATGGTACATCCTAGTAGTACAAAGATGTATCCGGACTTGCACAAGACCTTCTGGTGGTCTGATATGAAGAGGCAGATTGCTCAGTTCATGGAGCAGTGTCTAACGTGTCAGCAGGTGAAAGCTGAACATTAAAGGTCGGCAGGGCCGTTGCAGCCTTTGCCTATTCCAGTGTGGAAATGGGAGCATATTTCCATGGATTTTTTGATTAGTTTGCCGCCAGTGCTTCACGGGCAGAATGCTATTTGGGTGAACGAGGATAGATTGACGAAATCTGCTCATTTCATACTGATGAAAGTTGGCTATCTTTGAGTAGGCTAGCAGATTTGTATATGCATGAGATTGTGAGAATGCATAGAGTACCGGTGTCCATAGTATCGGATCGAGATCCGAGGTTTACGTCTAGATTCTAGATGAGTTTGCAGGAGGCATTGGGGACGAAACTTACTTTCAGTACAGCGTTCCACCTGCAGAAAGATGGACAGTCAGAAAGGATGATACAGACATTGGAAGATATGTTACGAGCTTGTGTGTTAGACTTCAGTGGTAGCTGGATACAGTTTATGCCACTTAGAGTTCACTTATAACAACAACTTCCAATCTAGTATTGAGATGGCACCGTTCGAGGCTTTGTATGGTCGGAGGTGTCAATCTCCTTTGTGTTGAGATGAGGTTGGTGAACGTCAGGTGTTTGGACCTGAACTCGTGCAGCAGGGGTCTGAGAAGGTGGGTTTGATCCGGGGGAGGATTAGATCAGCTCAGAGTCGGCAGAAGTGTTATACAGATGTTCGCCGTCGTGAGTTATAGTTCGAAATGAGAGGTAAGGTTTTTCTGCGTATCGCTCCGATGAAAGGAGTGATGAGATTTTGGAGGAAGGGCAAATTGAGCCTAAGGTATATCGGACCATTCGAGGTGCTTGAGCTGGTGGGTCCGGTAACCTACAGGATTGCATTACCTCCAGCACTTGTAAGGGTCCACGATGTGTTTCACATATCCATGTTGAGAAGGTACGTGTTGGATCCTTCACATGTTATTAGTTATGATGAGTTGGAAATTGGGGATACTTTAGCATATAAGGAGATACCTATTTAGGTTCTGGACCGTAAAGTTCAGAAGCTTCGTACCAAAGAAATACCGTTAGTGAAGGTATTGTGGCGAAACCACGAGGTTGAGGAAGCTTCTTGGGAACTGGAAACGAAAATACGCCGGAATTATCCACAATTGTTTTGAGAACTTGCACATAATCCTACTGTGGGTTGGGATAGGTGGTTAGTCGTCGGGAGTGTGTGTGTATTGTGAACTCCTAAGACAGTTGTATATGTAACCACGATATTCCTCCGCCATAAGGGAGGGTATGTATGTGTATGTATATTATGGGACTACGCTGTAGTGGTCGCCAGTTTTTCTCGAGAGTGGTATATATGTGTTTGATTGTTTGTATGAGTCTATGAATGAGAGATGACAAATTTCGAGAACGAAATTTTTTGTAAGGAGGGGAGATTGTAAGAATCCAAACCGTGATAAATGGGTTTAAATAAATAAGATAGGGGCAAATTGGGAATTTGGCATATTTTGTCGACGAAGCCAGATTTCATCGATGAAGCCTTTGTTCTTCTTATCGATGAAATTCAAAGACTTGTCGACCAGGAGAAGCTGAGGAGTCTCATAAAAATCGGTGATATTAGATTCGTCGACGAGGCCACCGATTTGTTGACGAAGGTAGTGAAAGATTCGTCGACGAGAGCACCGTTTTGTCGACGAATTGGGCGAGGTCAAAGGGCTATAAATAGAAATTCCTTTACTTCCTAACTAAGAAAACTTCAATCCTATATCTCTCTCTCTCTAGAACTCTCCCTACTCTCTCTCTCTCTCTCTCTCTCTCTCTCTCTCTCTCTCTCTCTCTCTCTAGATTTCTTCCCCGATCATTGACGGAATCAGAAATCTGAAGTTACCACGAGGATCGTGGAAGGATTCTCTACAATTTCTATAGATCAGAATCTTGTTTCGGAGATTTTTGGGTTTCGGCGTAAAATCGAGGTTTTGGAACTCGGTTCGCTGTTTAGGGGTCTTGGAGTTCGGGATTTACTATTCGAGGAAAAGGTAAGGGGAACTGTGTTTATATCGGTTATTTTTGAAATCATACTTGGTGAAACTGTGGTTCACGGTCCTGTGTGTGTTTTGGCTACTTATTTGGGGGGATCTAATGGGAAAAACTATGGGTTTTTCATTATTACAGTTTTGGAAAAAAGGGGGCGACAGGCTACATCCCTGCTTTTGTTGAAAACTGAGCGTATATGTTGATTTATACTGGATTAATGGGATGGGCATGCCTTGACTTGTTTAAACTGTATTTATTTGGAAAATCATGATTTAGATTACCAAATATGTGTGGTTTGTTTGGTTATATGAGCATGCATGTGTGTGTGATATGTTGAAATGTTAGTAGGAACACAGTTCCGAAATTATTCCAGGTACTGAGAGTGTCCGGCTCTATGTCTGAGGGCGTGAGCCTATACCGGCAGATCAGGCTGAAGGGTGTGGATCCACTAGTTAGCATCGGTACGTTGCCATGGGAGTCAGGGACTAGCCATGTGCCGGTGGCGCCGTGCTTCGCGGGTTGGCTACGGGCCAACGCCGGATTGTCGCAAACCGACTTCGAGCCTAAAGGTGTGACGACACCAGGATTGCTAATCATATGTATGTGTATGTGTGCGTGTATGCAGTGTGTGAACTAGTATTGGATTGCATTCAACTGCATGTATGTTGTATCATGATAACACTCAAATGCCACACACCGATATAACCCGTTTTCTTCCTTACTGAGAGGTGTCTCACCCCTGCTGTACGTACATTTTTATAGGTCCTTCGAGTAACCGGAACTAGCTTCCTGGTGTAGGGAGCATAGTGACCGGTGTACTATGTTTAGCGCTTGGGCAAGTGCTAGGATTGTATTTTTGGTGGGTTGCCATTTTGAGATGTGTTTGGGCACCCGTTTGTACGTTTTGATAGAGCTGTGTTTTGCTCTTGTATAGACTCCTGTATGACACTGTATATGTTTATATAGAATGTCCTTTTTTTCTGTGTATATGATTGTGTTTGGATGCATTTAGGGTGCTTGGGAACCCCACAGGGTCCGACCCTCATCCATTGTAGTGTATCTTTGGATGTTTTATTAGATATAGGGATGAGTTAGTTTCATTTTCACCCTTGGGTCCCATTTCAGGGTTCGAGGCGTGATAGCTACCCCCTTTTCTTTTCTGTTTCCATTTTCCACTCTCTTAATTATTATTTAAATACCATTATTCTTCGAGTCATTACATTCTCCCCTCTTTATAAAATTTCTTCCTCGAAATTTACTATTTATGCAATTCATCATCCCTTAAAAGAAAAACGATCTACTTATTTTATTTCTTACCCTCACTTATGGCGGAGGAATACCGTGATTACATTACAAGTCCTGGGAGATTATATATACCAAAAGAGAATTTTTCGCAAAACTAAAATACCACTTATTAACTAAAGTATTACATGTACCTGCAAAATAAATATTGCATATTTACTTACATTTTCTAATTACATTTGAACTTCTTGGGACAATTGCGGGTACTTCTATCTAACCTGTTCCTCGAACTCCCAAGAAGCCTTTTCTATTGCATGATTCCTCTATAAAACCTTTTCTAGAAGAATCTTCTTGTTACGTAACTCCTACACTTTCCTATCTAGAATTTGTATCGGCACCTCCTTATACACTAGTAAATCATTGAACTCTAATTCATCATAACTAATAATATGAGAAGGATCTAGGACGTATTTCCTCAACATAGATACGTGGAATATGTCATGCATCTTGGATAGTGTAGGTGGCAACGCCAGCCTATAGGCCACCGACCCCACTTTCTCTAAAATCTCAAATGGACCGATGAACCTAGAGCTAAGTTTACCCTTCCTCCTGAATCTCATAACTCCTTTCAACGGAGCTATCTTTAGAAATAAATGATCACCAACATCGAATTCCAAATTCCTACGACAATTATTGGCATAACTCTTCTGTCGGCTTTGAGTTGCACTGATTCTATCCTTGATGAGTTGAACCTTATCATAGGCCTACTGTACAAGCATTGGTCCCACAACTCGCCGCTCACCTATCTCATCCCAATACAAAGGAGATCGGCATCTTCTACTATATAAAGCCTCAAACGGTGTTATGCTAGTGTTGGCCTGATAACTGTTATTATATGCGAACTCTACTAGTGGCATGAATTGAGTTCAACTACCTCTAAAATCTAATATACATGCTCGGAGCATATCTTCTAGTATCTGTATCGTCATCTCAGTTTGCCCGTCTGACTAAGGATGGAATGCCATGCTAAACGATAGCTGAGACCCTAAAGCTTCCTGCAAGCTTCTCTAGAGTCGTGACGTGAAACGCGAGTCTCGATCTGATACTATGGACACAGGCACTCCGTGAGAACAAACTATCTCCTGAATGTAAATTTCTGCCAAACGGTTAAAGGAGTAGCTGATCTTGATAGGGAGGAAATGGGCGGTCTTAGTCAACCGATCTACTATCACCCAAATCGCATTCTGGTCATGCGATGTCGACGGCAGCCCTGAGACAAAATCCATAAATATATGATCCCACTTCCACTCTGGGATAAATAGGGTTGCAACTGACCCGCTGGCCTCTGGTGCTAAGCTTTTACTTGCTGGCACGTCAAACAGTGGGCTACATACCCAGCGATTTCCTTCTTCATACCACTCCACCAGTAAAACTCTTATAGATCTATGTATATTTTCGTACTGCCGGGATGAACTGTATACAAAGATCTATGAGCCTCCTCTAAAATAGTCTTCCTGATGCCAACATCAGCAGGAACACATAATCAGGAATGGAACCACAAATCTCCCTCATCTGACAAACATAATTCTTCCCCCTGACCATTCTGCACTCTAACCATTACCTCTATTAATTCTGGATCTTCCTTATGAGCTGGTTTAATTCTTTCCTGCTGAGTAGGCCACACTACTAAACTGGAAATACATCCTGGATAATCACTTTCTATCAACTCTATGCCAAGTTTCTTCATATCCATCATGATCGGATACTGGATCCCCATAGTCGCCAACGCTGATTCCCTAGATTTCCTACTCAGTACATCAGCTACCACATTTGCTTTCCCTAGGTGGTAACTGATAGTACAATCAAAATCTTTAATTAACTCTAACACTTTGTCTCATATTCAATTCCTTTTGGGTGAAGAAATACCTTAAACTCTTATGGTTGGAGAAAATCTCACACTACTCGCCGTACAGGTAATGCCTCCAAATCTTTAATGCGTGTATCACTGCAGCTAATTCAATATCATGAGTAGGGTAGTCCTTCTCATATTCTTTCAACTATCTGGACGCATACGCTACTTGTGAAGACCGGAATAATAATGGTATTTAAGAGGAAGGGAAATGGAAACAGAAACAGAAGGTGGCAGTAGACTTCTTTGACGAATGCGAAGTGTTCGTCAACGACATTGTACTTTGGGAGAAATAACTAAGGGAAATTTACCAGGTCCTCCTCAACGAACACAAGGGATTCGTCGACGAGGGTACAAGAGGGTCTCGACAACGAAGACAAGTTTTGTCAACGAGAAGATACTGAGAGCGGATTTTTGGGGAAGTCTGAAATTTGTTGACAAAGGTGCAGGTTCGTTGATGAACATTCTACAGAACGCGTCGACGAGGTGACGTGTCTCGTCGATGAATCCAACCTTATAAATAGAAAAAACTCGGATTTAAACACAGTAAATTAATAAAAATCTCACACACACACACACACACACACTCTCTCTCTCTCTCTCTCTCCCTTCTCTCTTCGATTTCAACTCTGTCGTTCTCCGAATCGACGATCTGAGGCCACCACAACACTCCTGGGGAAGTTCTCTCCAAATCTGTCGGAGCGGATCGTTGGTGGAAGCTAGTCGAAATTCATCCCTTAGTTGAAGTAAGATTTTTTATGCCAAATTTGGTCCTACTGTAGTTATAGGAAATGATATTCACGTGAAAATACCGAAAGTTTAGTTCTGCGAGTTATTGTCTTCAGGGAGTTGAACGGGGAACCCTACGAGTGCAGGACTGGGGATTTTAGGGGGTTTCTTTCAATGTCAGGCAAGGGAATAAACTAAAGCAGTTATTTTCCATGCAAATTATTATTATTTGTCAGTAAATTAATTTTCAGTAAAGCATGTATTATATCTATATATTACGAAGGAAATATATATATATATATATATATATAAGATGCCATAAATTATGATTTTAGAATATAAAGTATGGTTTTATACAGAAAATGTGTGGCATGAATATTACTTTACGTGAGAAGTATTATGATATGACTATGTTATGAATAAAACATGTTTTCAGGAATATGAATTATTACAGTACCAAATGATGTTGAAAATATATGATAATTAATTTATTATTCAGAGTGATGTATGAGATATTCGGTGCTAGGCCGTGATTGATAGCCAGCGCAAGGCCGTGTTTTACGTATGATTTCACCACGAGGCCATATTTATTAAATGTTCGGCATGAGGTCGTATTTATGAAATGTTCGGCACGAGGCCATATTTATGAAATGATAGAAAAAGCTATCAATCCATTTATGTTAAATGCTATATTATCATGTATTATATGTTATCAGAACCCGGATGTTAGTTTAGTTCAATTCATGAGCATGGTACCGTAGCTTATAGATTAGATATCTATGATCAAATTGGTGCTAACCACCCCACGAGAGGGTGGGAGATGGATAGTCGATGTGACTTTCAGTGTAGAGTGTAGATGCCCACTTGGCAGTCCGGACCAGGGTGTGGCAGGCTCATCATTCTTACAGACATTTTTGACTCGGCAGTAGTCGGCCAGCCATTGTCGTGTCCCACCTTTAGGCTACACAACCCGTCATGGGGGGTAATACATGACATCAGCTAGCTATTCATCCTAGGTATGTTTTTCAATATTATTAGTTATACCAAACAGTTATGATTAGTATGATTTATTAGAAATATGAAAGTATACATTTTGTAGTTATTTAATGATGAATGTTTTTGGGTATAAAGATGGTACTGTATATCTATATTATCATTGAGTATTCATGTTGCCACACAACTGTCTTTAGTTTATTTGCCTTTACTGAGAAGTATCTCACCCCTGAACATTAAATGATTTTCAGGAAACCCAGAAGGACTAGTGGGTCGTGGCCGTCGTTGAGTTTATTGTGTTATCCCGCTAGGAGGGTAAGTGTTGTGCTAGGATCAATGATTTTTGTTGTAGGATTCTAGGAAATACTTTTTAGTGTTTTTGGGTATTTTGGAGATTGTGTATAAGTATAGAACGTGATAAATTATAATTAACTCTGATATTCTTGAGAATGTGATTTATATTTACTACTACTTAAGTTTCCGCTATAAATGATAGATGTTCCTATTACCCACAAGTTCGGGTTGACTGTTTTATTTATTCTGCTTTTATTATGTGAATATCGAAGTAGGACGTTACACCACCACCCTACTATGTTGCATCAATACACAGTCAAGTCCCTTCAATGACGCATCACTATAAATGACATAACCTTCACCTTCTGATGGGATGATCAGTACTGGTGCTGGCCTCTGCTTCAATTCTTAAAAAATCTACTCACAGCTGTCGTCCCATTCAAATCTCACATTCTTCCTAGTTAGTCATGTTAGAGGTCCGGATAAAGCTGAGAATCCCTCAACGAAACAACAGTCATAACCAGCTAACCCCATGAAACTCCTGATCTCGTGGACGTTCCTCGGTCTAACCCAATTCACTGTCGCCTCAATCTTACTAGAATCTACAGAAATTTCGTCTTCTAAGATAATATGCTCCAAAAACACAACTTTCTCGAGCTAGAACTTATATTTACTGAACTTGGCAAATAGCTTCTTTTCTCTAAGCCTCTGCAAAACTTGCCTCAAATGCACCTCGTGCTCCTCATAGCTCCTCGAATAAACTAGTACATCATCAATAAAAACAACAACAAACTGATCTAAATATGGATGGAAGATCATATTCATCAAATCCATAAATATCGCAGGAGCATTCATCAGACCAAATGGCATAACAAGGAACTTGTAATGCCCGTACCTAGTCCTAAAGGTCGTCTTAGATACATCCTCTACTCTTACCATTACTTGATGGTAGCCTGATCTGAGGTCAATTTTAGAATATACTTGTGTACCCTAGGACTGGTCAAACTAATTATCTATACGGGGTAGAAGATACTTGTTCTTGATTGTCACTTTATTAATCTCCCTATAATCTATGCACATCCTCATAGACCCGTTCTTCTTATTTACAAATAATAATAGAGCTCCCCACAGAGATACACTAGGTCGCATGAAGCCTTTATCAAGTAAATACTACAACTAATCTTTTAATTCTACCAACTTTGCCGGTGTCATTTGATACGGTGCTTTAGAGATTGGCGCTGTACTGGAAGTAGATCAATAGGAAAACCCACCTTACAATGAGGTGGCAGACCTGGTAATTCATCTGGAAACACATCTATAAATTCTTTCACCACAAGCGTATTGATAAGATTCAATTCATTCTCTAACATTTCTTTCATGAAGGCTACAAATCCTTGGCAACCACTCTGGAGCAGTCTTCTCGCCTGTACAGTTGAGACCATATGCGGTAGTGATTGCACTCATGACCCTGTAAATCTAAATTCCAATTTTTTTGTAGATCTGAATATCACTTCTCTCGCACGACAAACTATAATGGCAGAATTAGCTACTAGCCAATCCATGCCGAAGATGATATCAAACTCATATATGTCCAGCACCATCAAATTAGCAGATAAAATTCTCCTCTGAACATCAACTGGATAGCCACGGAGTACCCTACTAAACCTTACCACTGACCCGATCGGTGTAGCCACTAATAGTTCAATATCTAATGTTTGTGTTTCAGCCCCACACAATTTAACACACTCCACAGATGCAAACGAGTGCATGGCCCCTGAGTCAAATAATGCAATAACTTTAAATGAAAATATATTAATCGTACCTGTCACCACATCGCTGGCTGTCTCAACATCACCCAGCATCAGAGCAAAAACCCTGGCTGGAGCCATATTCCTCTGCTGGCCTCCACGTGGTGCCTGATAACCTCCTCAAGTTGGTCTAGGGGCAAGAGCAGCACCAATCTGAGCCTGACAATCTCTTATCATATGCCTTGGCTCCCCACACTGGTAGCAAACACCTCATTCAACATAACACTTCCCCGAGTGTCTCTTCCCACAAGTCGGGCAAACTGGAAGTGGCTGCATACCCTGAAATCCATGAGTCCTTGTCTCTTACCTCCAATCTCTGTAGTAGCCACCTCTCTTCCATGAACCACGACCGACTCCCTGCTGGGAACCAGAAGGTGTGGATCTCTTTTTCTGCCTCAACTCCTCTTCCTCCATCCGCTTTCAAATCTCTGCTATAGTGGCCCTATCAACGAGCTTGGAAAAATCTTGCAACTTTAGTATCAACACCTGCTTATATATTTCTCTCCTCAGACTTCTTTCAAATTGCCCTACCTTTTTCACCTCATCTGGTATAATGTACGGGGTGAAGCGAGATAGTTCAATGAATCTCGCCGCGTACTGCTGCATGGTCTGCTGTCCCTGCTTCAGATTTAGGAACTCCTTAATCTTAGCTTCCCTAGACGAAACCAGAAAATACCTATCGAAGAAAATCTCCTTAAATCGCTCTCACGTCATCTCCATAGGTACTATACTCTGCTGCTCTAGGAGTTTCACTGTTGTCTACCACCTCTCGGCCTCTTTAGTCAATCTATAGGTAGAAAACAGCGCCTTCTGCTCCTCTGAACACTGCAGCACTACAAATATTTTTTCAATTTCCTACACCTAGTTTTCAGCGATAGTAGGATTAGTTCCTCTTGAGAAAACCGAAGGATTCATCTTAATGAATTTCTCGATCGAACTATCGTAGCCTACAGATGAACCACCCAACTCCCTAGAATTTCTGGTAATTTTAGCCATGACTTGCTGTGCCACGCTGCGTAAAATTGCATCTGAATCACCACCCACGGCGCTTAGGGGTCCAACACCCTCATTCCCACTGGCATGGGCACTACTTACACTAGGGTCCATCCTGAAAAACAAGTAACTTAACTTAGAACCCATTGACTATACATATCATCCAACTAATATAATATATTCTCCTAATTAATTCATCTCTCCTGATCTTAATTCAATGTTCAATCCTACAATCTAGATACCCAACCCGACAATAGTTTATCATGACTTTCCTGAAATCGTCACCCTAATCACACAAACCACCATGGAAGTCCTTTATCTAGACTACAAAACCAGACCTCAAATTCCCTTATCCTATACTCTCGTACTATTATTGCTGCATCCTAAAGTCTACAGAACCTAGTATCCTAGGATTTGATACCAAACCATAACGACCTGCTTAATTTATCATATAATAAAACATATTTAATATTAAATTCAACTCGAACCCATGGGTAACGGGGACACATCTGACAAACATATTAGAAACCTAATCCGCAGTAAATATAAATCAAATTTTCATAACTATAAAATACAAATACCAGATTCAACTACATTCCCAAATATTCGTGTTTATATACAATCTCCAAAAAAGTACAAAATATATACATATCTAGGAACCCACAACAAAAATCTACTGTTTCTAAAGCAAAACTTACCCTCCTAGTGGGGTAGCTCAACTGACTCAACGACGGCCTTGATCCACCGGTCTTTTTGGGTTTCTTAAAAATTATTTAAGGTTCGAGGGTGAGACACTTCTCGGTAAGAGAAAATAAACTAAATATAGCTATGTAATATAGATATACAGTACATTTCAGATACCAGAAAAACATTAATCATTTAATAACTGCATAAACATATACTTTCATATTTCTAATAAATCCTATGGTTCATAAACTGTCTGGTATGACTAATAATACTGAAAATTTACCTAGAATGTGTAGTTAGTTGATGTCATGTATTATCCCCCATGACGGGTTGTGCATCCCGAAGGTGGGACCCGACAATGGCTGGCCAACCACTACCGAGTCAAAAATGTTTGTAAGTACGATGGGCCCGCCATGCCATGGTCTGGACTGTCAGGTGGACATCTACAACTCTACACTATAAACCACATTGACTATCCATCTCCCATCCCTTTGTGGGGAGGTTAGCACAAGTTTGAACATAATATCTTATCTGTATAGCAACGGTACCGTGCTCATGAAACTGAATTGAACTAACATTCGGGTTCTCATAATACATAATACATGATAATATACAGGTTAACGTAAATAGATTGATAGCATGTTCTTTAATAATGTAAAAAACATACGACCTCGTGCCTTTTACTTTTATATCTGTGGCCTTGCGAGAAAATCATACATACGGCCTTGCATTGAAATAATATATCATACACGGCCTTATATCGGCTATCAATCACGGCCTTGCGCCGAACATTTCATAAATATCATTCTGAATAAATAATTCATTTATCATGTATTTTGAAGACACAATGTACTGCATTATCTCATAATCTGTAAAAACATGCTTTATTCGTAAAATTTCCATAACATAATACTTTTTAGGTAAAATACTATTCATGCCACACAATGATGAAATAACTGTACATTCCATTCTAAAAATCATATTTCCTAGCATATCATAGTAGTATATATATACATTTCAACATAATAATAGTATTTTCCCAAACATGCATTATTACCAATCTCTTCGTATATATTATACATGCTTCCTGAAAATAATTTTGCTGATAAAAAATAATAATATAATTTGCATGAAAAATAATTAATTTAGTTTATTCCCTTACCTGTCACTGCAAAAAACCCCCCTTAAAAACACTCGTCCTACACCCGCAAGGTTCCCTATTCAACACCCTGAAAACGACAACTCTCAAAACTAAACTTCAGTATTTTTCCGTGAATAACATTTCCTATAACTATAGTAAGACCAAATTTTGCATAAAAAGCCTTACCTCAACTCAGGGATGAATTTCAACTCAATCCCACCAACGATTCGCTCTGGAAAATTTGGAGAGAACTTTTCCAGGAGCATCGTGGTGGTCTCAGATCGTCGATCCGGTGAACGATAGAGCCAAAATCAAAGAGAGAGGAGAGAGAAACCGTAGGGAGGAGAGAGAGAGAAATTTTTATCGATTTTTTCTACGTAAAATCTAAGGTTTACACTATTTATAACATGTGCTTCATCGACGAGCCATGTCACCTCGTTGGCGAGGTTAAGAAGAAATTCGTCAATGAACTCTCCCCTTCATTGATCAAATTCAAAGGCCCAAAAATCCTCTCGGTATCTTCTCATCGACAAAGCACACCTTCGTCGATGAGCTCATCAAGCGACATCGTTGATGAAGCCGGCCTATTGCCCCCTTTTATTTTCTGCTTCCATTTTCCACTCTCTTAATTATTATTTAAATACCATTATTCTTCGGGTCATTACACAGTAGTATTCACAATCATTCATAACTCAGAAAACTTAAGACATAAAACATAAAAACTTAATACAAATCAAAAATATCATCAAACTTATACCCTTTCTTTCTAACTCAAAAATACTATAACAGTCCCGAGCTCTCTAAGCTCGATCATGTGGAAGTCTTGAAAAAGATGAATTTGTATTCGGGTGATACACATCTCAGTAAGGGAAGAAATAATATATTAAATCAATATGTGACCAACATGAGGTTTGTAAATAACGTATGTATATGTATTCATCATTTGCAAATCATTATCATAATTTCTAAAATCCTTTCCTGAGCTTGATCAAACACATACAAGGTATTTTACCCATGAGATTTCCTAAGGATTGGGGTGATTACCCGCCTATACAAGTAGCACCCCTATGCTCTGATACTTTAGGCAACCAATGGTCACAACTGAAGCATATCAGGGCACTTACCTTACTTAGTAAGCCCTCAAATGAAGAAGTAATCTCGAACTCACACAGTTCATACAAAGGTTTACCAGCGAAGGCTTCCGAGAATAAGGAAATTTACCCACCCATACAAATAATTTCCTTCCGCCCTAATACGTTATACAACCTACTGCTACATCTAATACCTACTACGACACTCGCCTTTCTCAGCAAGCCCTCGGGTGAAGATTTTACCCCGCCCATAATACGTATCATGTTATACTAGCATAAATACAGATAATACTATAATACATTATTTTGTTTGTCTTTATCTTGTAATTCTCATCTGTTCATGTTATCAACTTTGACATTTCATAGCGTTTCACTTTACGTGGCTCTTTCCCAATTTACATCATTCACATTTCACATTTTATTTCCGTTTCATTTATTTCTATTTCATTCTCATTTTATTTCATTTCATAACATACCCATCATATTTCAACTGTTTTTGTGTTAGTCTGCATAGAAACGCGTTAGTCTGCTACCCAACATCTTTCAGCTGTTTTTATCCGGCCAGCATCTTTTAGCTGTTTTTGTTTCCATGATTGCATTAACACTAACATGCAGCATATTTCATATATTGTTTTCATACTCAGTTCATTTCTAGTATATCCTGCATCTCATACATATAACATAATTCCACACAAAATTCTATTTTACTCATGCCACACTATTTAGCATTGAAATTCACACACATATATATATATATATATATATATATATATTTCCTGTAAAATAAGTTAACCTACATTTAACATTCATATACTGAAAATATACCTTTAATTTCTTATATAATTATCCTGAAAAATCTTTCACTTTCATCAGTCCATTTTCACACACACACACACACACACACACACACACACACACATATATATATATATATATATATATATATATATATCTGATATAATAGCCCTATGCTCATAAACCATAATTTAAACACTTGACATTTTAAAACCCACAATAAAACATATACATATATACATAAAATTATCTATTTTTATCCAATTAATTTCATAAAAACTTGGTTTAATATATTTCTCCCTTACCTGATTTTTTGAACTACGCCAATAAGGACCTCAAAAAGATGCCTGCGGCACTCACTCGAGCATTGATTCAATAATCCTTGTTCAATTAAATCAATCCTGAATAAAATACTATTTCAACATTTCCTAAGCCCATAAATTCCAAATAAATAATTAAACTTCCAAATATAATCAATTTACTTAATTCCCCAAATCCCACTCTCGCTTTGGAGTTGTCGCGACATCCCAAACCTGGACCAGAGAGACCACTCTCTGGCGAATGAAATGCGGGTTCGACTGTGAACTGGGAGTAATGGATATGTGATTTTGAAAAATATATTTTTTGTGAAAAACAATGTATGATGAAGTCACCACTAACCTTTTGAAGTGTAGTTAGAACACTTGATTGCTACACCATTAGGGGTAGAATCGGTTTGCGTCACTAGAGTCGGGCTCGGGAGTACGGTTACGTGAGAGGAAGGTATTAGCACCCCCTACACGCCCATTCTTACGAACGGTACCAGATTAATTAAAAATTATCCCAAAATAAATCGAATAAGCCTTTTAAAATTACTCCCTTTCAATAATCAAAAGAAAGAAAATATTATATAAGTATTCCCTCATAACCGGGGCAATCTCATACTCTGAAGAGTCTATGCCCTTGATTGCAAAAATCGGGAAGGAAAATCGAGAAAATAAAATACAAAATACACTCTTGGGGATTTTGAAATCTGTAGATTTTTCTAAGTAGAGAAATATTATTCCAGGAGGTTTTTGAAATTTGTTCGGGATGAAAATAATTTTCTGGTCCTAACAAACATTTTTGTGATTTTTCCAAAGTGTAAAAACATTTTTTGTGATTTTTGTGGTTTTTTTCGAACTTCAAAATAACACAAAATATACCATGAAAATCAAAGCATGAAATTTTTTTTGGGATTTTTTGAGATTTTTGTGAGTTTTCTGAATATCTAAAGAATAATGAATGGAGAAAACCGATGTGAACCGGTTCAAGGGAGGACGAATCGATCAAAAGTTGATTGGTCTGGGAGAAAACCAGTTTAAGGTCTTAGTCGAGACCATTTTTGTGGATTTTATGAATATTTAAATAATAATCAAGTGAAACGAGGAAAATCGGCATGAATTGATTCGGGGGATGACGAACTGGTCAAACGTTGACCGGTCCGGGGGGAAAACTAGTTTAAGGTCTTGGTCGAGACTATTTTGTGGATTTTCCAATATTTTTCTAAAACTTTAAAATGGCACAAAATGAAATTTGGAATGAAAACCATGAAAGTTGAAGCTTGGAAAAATTTTGGGGTTTTTCTAGAATTTTTGTTACAATTTAGGGATTTTATTCGAAACATATTTTTTTGAATTTTTGTGAAATGAGTGCAAAAACATCTTTTGAAAATGCCTTGGAGATTCTTTGGATTTTATCATATTTTCTTAAAAAATTTTCGAGTGCAAATTATTTTCAAATCTTTAAGAGATTTTTTAAAATTTTTTCTAAGAATTTTTCTAG
Source organism: Malania oleifera (assembly GCF_029873635.1). Lineage (NCBI taxonomy): Eukaryota > Viridiplantae > Streptophyta > Magnoliopsida > Santalales > Ximeniaceae > Malania > Malania oleifera. The sequence continues at coordinate 113,249,472 of NC_080418.1, read as the reverse complement.
ATTTTTATGTGTCTTTTATGAATTTTTGTGATTTTTATGGATTTTTTTAGAATTTATTTAAATATTGAAATATGTGTGTATATATATATATATATATATATATATATATATATATACATACTAAACCAGTTTTGTACCGGTTCAGTGGACTCGAACTGGTTTCGAGGAGAGCCAGTCTAATGTGGGTCAACCATTTTAAGGTCTTAGTCAAGACTGAAACGTCACGTGTCATGCGGCGAATAGGTGTGAGGGTAGACCTGGATTGATGGCGAGAATGGATCGTAGCCGTTCATGGGGAGAGGTGATCGGACGAATGTCAGCGAGCCATGTCTCATTGACCATGTATGGATGAGATGACACCACGTGTCACAAAACCGTGGTCCCAAAGCCTGAAATATTTAAACCCCATTTTTTTGCTTTTGCTCATTTTGCACTCTTCTTTCACACGTAGGATTGCCCTCTTTCTCCTAGGGTTTTCTTTGCTGCCACGGAAGACCCACGACAATCTCACCTTTGCGTAGCCCCCTTCACGGATGCCACTCGAGGTATCCTTCATCTTCATCAGAAGCCTCGAACACCCCTGCTCGGGCAGCAAGGCTTACATGACTCCAACGTCGGCGCCTCACCGAGTGTGTTGCTTCAACGTGCTACCAACCCACCTAGGAATCAAGAACCAGCATGCCTTCAAAACCCCCCACCTTGTCCCACGGTTTAGTCCTAAACACATAGCTGGGATCATCATGCCCTCCTTTAACCTCATGAAGCTCCTTTTTCTTTCGGGCTCTCCATTTCCCTCAGCCTCCTATCCCAAGCATCTGCGAGTTCAGGAAGAAGTTTCCGAAAGGTGAGTCTCCTTCCTTTGATCTGGACATGCGTTTTGTGTTTTGTGTTTTGTGTTGTGAGTATTATGCTCTAGTGTGGTTGTAGGTTAGGCTATGTGTGGGTGGGTGTGTGAGATTGATTCATGTATGGGTTTTGTGTTCTGGAGTATGTGAATGGTGTTGTGCGTGGGTTCTATGTTATGGAGTGTGTGAACAGTGTTGTGTGTGGGTTCTGTACTCTGGAGTATATGAACAGTGTTGTGTGTGAATTCTGTATATAGATGTGGCTAGGAGTGAGGCTGGTGAGTGTGGTGAGATCGATTTTTGCGAGAATGCCATTTTCTTGTGTTTGTGGATGTGTTCGGTGTCTTGGTGTAGCTGTGAGTGAGAGAGGTTGAATGCTTGTCGTGTGGATGATGTTGTGGTTTGGTGTTTGTGTTCCTTCGGTTAGGAGTCTCTGGATCTGCTTAGGGTTTTAGTTCTCCAGGTCAAGGTTGAAGATGAATAGACTCGTCTTCAACTCAATAGGTGGTGAGGAGCTGACTCATGTGAACTCAAGAGTGAACCTAAGTTGGGTTGAGCACGGGTGAAGGTTGGCATGTGTCGGGATAGACTTGCACATGGCCTGGCCTGAGTGAATTTAAAATTGGGCTTCAAAGCTCAGACCCAAACCTAGGGTTTTGTATTTTAAAATGATTTGGGCCATTTTAATTCTAATATAGATGGGCTTATTTTTGAAGGGTGGAACTGGGCTATCCTTTAAACATTGGAATTGGGTTGATTTTAAAAACAAAGTGGGCTCTAGGCTTGATTTTTCAAATGGGCTTTTGTTTAAAGATTCAAAATGGGCTTGAGGCTTTGTATTCGAAACAGGGCCCAATGATGAGTTTCTCAAATAGGCTTGGCCCTGTTATATGTTCAGAACAAAATGGGTTGGATCAACACTCTAAAAATGAGTTCGGGTCTGTGATTAAATTTTGAAGTAGACTTTGGGTTATTAAGACTCAGAGTGGGCTTTGTCTTCAATTTGGCCTTGGAGGCCCAATCTTGAGTTCGGGGGTGGGTAGCTTTTTAAGAGAGGTCCGAGCCCAAGTTCGGGCTCGGATTAATTAAATGGACACTAAGATTTGAAGAACTCCCGCAACTCATACCCCACGTGCATAATTATTGTATGGATTTGAACGATTAAAGAGAAGTGGCATAGGATTTTTACCTTCTCTTTCTATTGATGATATAGGTTACGCCCGGTTTTGATTATAACAAATACTCATTGTATCTAATGAGTGTTTAAGACTTTGTATAGGAACTTAAATCGACAGATCATAATGCACATGGAGAGAATGAAGCATTGTAATGACTCGAAAAAATAATGGCTTTTAAATAATAAAGAGGAAGGGAAATGGAAACAGAAACAGAAGGAGGCAGCAGGTTTCATTAACAAACGCTAACCTGAAATTCTTACACAGGGCCTTGTTGATGAATACAAGAAATTCGTCAACGAGTACATAAGAGGACCTCGTCGACAAAGCCACGCCTCGTCGACAAGAAGATACCGAGAGAGTTTTTTTTAGGCGGTTTGAAATTCGTTGATGAGGGAGGAAGTTCATCGATGAAATTCCTTAAGGACTTGTCGACGAGGTGACGTGTCTCATCGACGAATCCATCCCTATAAATAGTGAAAACTTATATTTTTATCAAATTCTCAGTGCAAATTACCCCTTTCTCTCTCTAAAAACACCTCTCCCTCCTTCTCTCTTCGATTCCAGGTCCATTGCTCTCCAAATTGAAGATCTGAGGCCACCACGACGCTCTTGACGAAGTTCTCTACAAGTCTGCTAGAGCTAATCATTGGTGGAGTTAGTTTGGAATTCCTTCCAAACTCAGGATAAGGTATTTTATTCAGAATATGCTTTCCCTGCAGTTATATGAAATATTGTATGTAGGAAAATACTGATGTTTTGTTATGGGGGATGTCATTTTCAGGATGTTAAGTGGAGAACCTTGTGGGTGTAGGGCCACAGTTCAGTGAGGGCTTTTTCAGGAACTAAGTAAGGGAAATATGCTATGCAAGGAGTTTTGATTATGTTAATAGAAATTTTATTTATATATACATATATATATCAGTTATTATGTAATTTTACAGAACATAGGTTTTTAAAGTATGTGTGACCTAAGTTTATATTACCTGATGAAGAGTTTTATGCAGTTTATCCAGTATATCAAGTTATACAACATATACAGATATAATCTGATATTACAAAGACAAATACACATTTATTTATAGTTTTATTCAAATGTTTATTCAGATCAGTACGAATAATATATACAAAATGTCATGTTTTTCCTAAATGCCATAACACAAAGTTTATACAAACAGATTATATAGATAGTTTATAAAGACAGATTATACAATTTGCATCAAGACGCTACAACTACTCAGATATTATAGTATTTACAGTACATAATAATAGTGTTATGGTTATTTTGGAAACATGATGAAAATAGTAAAGATATATATATGTATTTATATAGTATCATATCCCTGTGGAAAGATTACAGACAGATATAGAAAACAGAGCACGGTACCGTTGCTATATATAGATAGAGCGCAACCACATATCTCAGATAGTGTGTGGGTACTGTCTAACCGTGCTCGAAGAGGATGCAGTTTCCTATAACGTTGGGTTGAGGGGGCTGGTTAGATGAGGTAGCAGCCAGTCCCGAGCTTATGAGTGGATGCAGTTTGGTCGGTCTGAGGTAGTGTAGAGTATGATGACTTGCCTGGAGGGTCGACCAGGTTAAGTCCCACCTATGAGCTGCACAACCTTATCATGAGGGGTCAAATCATGACATACAGAGTTCTAGAGATAAAAACACAATTATATATACGTATACAGTTTTACAGCTTTTGTTGTATATAGTATGATATTAGTAGTATGAATGATAGAAAGTTCAGATGATACATATATTTTTAAGTTACTGTACATGTGACATATGAGTTTTACAAATTTACCAGATTATGCAATTTTACATACTATTATTATAGTTTTACAACTTGGTCACCATACACTAGTAATACCATATTTTCACTTATTGAGCGTCACCTCACCCCATTATTTTATCATTTTTCAGGTGAGCCAACTAGGCGAGCATATCACACTCGCAGATAGGAAGTTTACCTGATTACCCTAGTTGTAGGGTGAGTTTTTGATAGAGTTTGTATTTTTGGGATAGATGATATGGGAGGAATTTATTTTGTATGGTTATGGTCTGTATATATTGGATTCTGGTATTGTATAGTATATATGGTTATATGATTTATGTTTTCATTGCTTAGGTATGGATATAGATATATAAAAAAAAAAAAAAAAGGAGAAATTTTGAGAATGTTACAAGCATAAAGACCCAATTTCTTATGTTGTAATATAATTCATTTATGTAAAGGGTCTGTAATAGTAATTAGGGCTTTTGTATGTAATAATCACACACATCACATGCATGGTCTAATACGTAAGCGCATAATGCAAATGACCTTAGAAAGACCTTAGGGGTTACCCTTCGGTCAACCTTCAATCGACCGACACCGGATTTTTTTGGTGTCTTCAAAAGAACCCAAAAATGACCCTAGGACACTCTCCTTTGCACTCATAAATGTTAGGCACTTGAATAAGGTGAAAGTGTATTGAATCAAGACCGAAATGCACACTTTGTGCACTTTTGGTCGACTGACCGTAGTAATTCATTCTTCCCCGATCGACCGAAACCAACCTGGGTCAACATTTTGACCTCAGCCCGGTCGACCGAACCATTATAGTTCAAACTCCCCAGTCGACTAAATCCTCCTAAGGTCAACATTTTGACCACCTGGTTAACTGAACCCAAATTGCATTGCAACTGTCCGGTCGACTGAATCACCCAGTGCAAATCTTCTTAGTCGACCGAACCTCGATAAAATGGAAAAATTGCCTCGGACATGTACGTCCTGGTCGACCGAGTCATATGAACTTCGATCGACCAAAATGATTCTGGTCGACCGGGTCTCTTGAGTTGCCCTGAATTTTTTACCATGGTTAATTTTTTAAATAGGGTTAATTATTTGAAAATGATTTAAAACTTTCCTTATAATTCTCAATAGGTCCCCAACAGTCATAAGTCATGGGGCGTCTATAAATACCCTCTCATTTGGGATTATTAGAAGTATATTAGCATATTTGATTTGGGAAAATTCTTTGAAAATCCAAAAAACCTATAATACTCATTTTCATACTAAAACCACTCATACTTACCTTCTCTTATTGCTCATACTCTTTGTAAGTTGATTAAGTGTTTATTTTTATAGGTTTGCTCTCCCATTTGTGTTTGATTGATTTGATTTTAATGAGAGCTAAACCGGAGTATTCTTAAAGGGCTTTGTTCATAAGCCTATCCTAAGAAGACTAGCCTAAGCTTCTGAGTATTGCATTTGTGTTCCAATATCTTAGGAAGCTTGTATTTGTCTTTGTGTTACAAAAACTCTTTCAAAACATACTCAAGTATCTTGTGTGATTTATATTGATATATCTTTGAGAAGATATTTGTGTTTGTAATATAGATCTTTGTTGCAATATCTAGTTGCATATCATTTGCTGAATACAAAGACATACATCTTTTGCAAACCAAGCATATACGTCATCTACTATTTACGTGATTGATATATCCCTCAGAATGATACATTTGAAACTTGCTTGACATCTTTGTGTGATTTTTGTTGATTGAATATCTTGTGATACAAAGATTGCTTATTGATAATCTCACGCACTCATTACACTGATAGAAAATACATATGAGAGTTGAAATACTAGTCCACACTGAGCTTACATATTAAATCATCTTGTGGTGTATGTGACTGAGTGCATTTGGGTTCATATCTACTTTGCACGAAAGCACAATCACTGTACCGATATTATTTGATTGCAAATACTGTTGTATTTCCAGGCACGGGCCTGAAGAGGGAGACTAGTCCTTTGAAATAGTCCTGGATTGACTTAGACTCGGTTGGGAAAGCTAGGTGCGCCATCCTGTTAAGGCATGTTGGTTGAGTTCAGTTGCTTAATTGACCTGGTTAAGGTTGAGGTTAGCCCTGTGGTAATTGACCTAGTTGTAATTGGTGCCACTCCACCCTTAAGTGAACCTTTAGTGGAATCCTCGGGCTTGCAAGCTAGAGGCGGCGACGTAGGCATAGTTGACCAAACCCCGATAACATATCGTGTGTTTGTTTATATTTCTGCACTCTATATTTACCACACGTGTATATTACGGTGTGAATGATGCGCATGATTTAGATTCCTGTACATTATATCTACTTGCACATTTGGGATTGTATAGAAAGACTCTAGGTAGCTAAATTATATTAATTTCTGATTTAACGTAGAAGAAAAGTTTAAAATTCCAATTCACCTCCCCTATTAGGAATACACCAATTCTAACATTTTCTTCTCCTCTGGTCTTCTCCCTCTTATGTCTGTATGGCCAGGAATTCTGTGTGTTCTGGGTGCTCCTCGGTTCTGTTCCTCTGCTTTACTTTTTTCTTCTAAATTCTACTTCTAAACGCTATTCCTGCACGGCTCTTTTTTAGTTTCGGCCGAATTTTTCTACTATAACACTTAATCTTCCCAATACTCTCCTTTTACTCTCAAATTTTGCAATATCCTAATAGGCTTTCCTCCCTCTTGAAACTGACAGAACCTCCTCTCTCTTTCTAAAATTTCTTTTTCACTCCCTGCATAGTTTCCATGCTTTCTTAATTTCTGCAAGGTATTGCTACCGCTCTCTGAGATTTTAAACTAGTAGAACCTCCCCTCATTTGTGAACTTCCCCTTCTCTCAATCTCAACAGGGTTTCTCCACTCCCCCTCTGTATGTCTTTGCAGTGTGCGAGCCTCCCTATTTATAGGGAGACTGTGGGATAATTTTGGCGCCAATTCCTCTCTTCCTGTGTCGATTATTTCCATGAAATCCCCCAGTAACCAACTGTCAGAGAATATGATTTCCGTTTCATTTTCCTTTGTCATTTTACAATTCTACTATTAATTAATTTTTCTTTTCCTCTCTTTAGTGCGCAGATGAATGTGGGGCAGAATATTCCAGGTGGCAGCATATGAAAGGAGGGCACGACATCTTCCTTTTTGTTTTCTTTTTGAATTTTCTTGTTTTTACCATTTTTCATGTACCTAGGTTGCTATTACTGCAACAATTCGTTGTGTAAAACTTTATTTTCATTTCCCTGTAACTTTTCATTTCCTTTTGTGTGCCTACATTTTATTTGTACATGTGCCCCTCTCCACTTTTAATAAAATGTGACCTCACCCTTCTAATATTCCAACTGCAATTCCTTGTCACATTTAAAAAAATTTTGTCCCTAAGAAAAACCTAATAATTAAAAATGACTTTAAGACCCCAACTAAAGCATCTGGCTCTTAAAGGACCCACTCAATTAAAAATTTTCAAATCCTTACATCTAAGACTCAATTTTTAAACCAAACATGATTTAATTTTGAAATTCAACATAAAGACTTTGGAAACACCATCTAATCCAATGAGGGGGTTATTTTTGGGACCTCTAATTTTGCAACTAACATGATTTTCAACTCAAAAATGAAAGAAATAAAAAACTCAACTTAAGGACCTCGACTAAAAGTGAAAATTTAAAATTCATTTGGGTTGTTGGGACTTATTTTGAAAATATGAAACTGACTTTTAAAATTGAAAGGATTTATTTTCAGAATGCTTGCTTTGGGTTTATTTTGCGACCTTTGAATAAGGAAAGAAATTAATTTTGCAACTAAAGAATTTTTTTGTAAAAGCTCAGTGCAGAGAGGACTCAAAACTTTCCTAGAATATCGAGACTTGGCCTGAAGTAGTAAGACTGTAATGACTTTGATTTTGAGAATGTGACTCTAAATTTGAAAAGGACTCAAAATTGAAACAATTGGAGCTTTAAACAGATTTAAAGTCTATATCACAATCACCAGGTCTTTCTAAGAAGGCCTGGTAAAAATTAGGGTGTCAACAGGAGTGGTGCTTAGGAAACCCAAATTGAAAATTTTCTCTAGCCAAAATGACGATGATCGCGATTAGGACCATGTGGTGGTGTCTGATCGTCGATTTAGCGATAGATTTAAGGAGAAATTGAGAAAATAGGGAACGATTACCTTACCCCAAGAGTGATGCCTACACCGCTCCTACAACAAATTTGCTCTTGTAGGAATGTCAGTGACGGAGATAAGAACCCAATGGTACCTTCCATTTTACGATCGGCTGAATATTGGCCAAAAAAGGTAAGAAGAGAGAGAGAGAGAGACGGAGATGGAGGTGAGTTGAGAAATTTCTGGGGAAGGGGGGGGGGGGGCGCGCAGCTCTCTAGTTCCTGAATGAAAAAAAAAATTCTTCTTCCCGAAGCTTACTATTCATTTATTTAATTAATTTTTTAATATATAAATTTAATAATAATTTTTTTATTTTTTATTTTTTTTATTTTTATTTTTTTTCCCGAGTTACTACACCCTAAGTCTTCTTCTTCCACTCCATTCACAGAGTTTAGTGAACCCTCTTTATTTTTTGCATTCCCCTTCTTCCTCTCTGAGTAATCTGATTTTATGTGCCCCTTTTTCCCGCACTTAAAACACTGTATACCTTCCTCTTCCTAGAATTGGACTGAGCCTTATTGTTACTTAGTCCGCTCCAGAACTTGCTTCTCCCACGATCTTGGTTATCCTTCACCACAAGCCCTTCACCTTGTGAATTTTCATCGCTAGCCTTTGTTAGCCTTGGTGTATTCCCAAGAGTGGGAGTGAATTGGGTATTTAAAAATTAATCCCCTATGTTCAACTAATCTAGCAAGCAGTGTTTCATAAACCTAGGGTCTTACTATGCAATTATAAATCCAATCATTCACAATAGTAAAATATAGACATTCATGTGCTGGAATTTCAAATGCAAAAATTAAAAGCATGCACAAGAAATGTTATCGGGGTTCAGCCAACTGTGCTTACGTCCCCGCCTCTAGCTCGCAAGCCTGAGGATTCTATTAATGCTAACTTAACGGGTGGAGCGGCACCGGTTACAACCAGGTCAATTAGCACATGATTGACCTCAACCTTTACAAATTCTCCTTAGGGCGGAGAAGGCCCTAGGTCAAATTCACAGGGTTGGCCCCAACCTTTACACAATCCTTGCCGAGCTGGATTACCGCCCTCTTAGACCACGCCTGAAAATATAACAATATTCACTCAATCAAATGATATAGTGATTATGCTTTAAAGTAAAGCAGATGTGTACCCAATCTAAGCAATCACATACACCACCAAATGATATAATGAAGTAAGCTCAATGTGGTCTTAGATGTCTACTCTCAAATATTTATACATGCTTTGTAATCAATGCGTGAGAGTGCAAATAATACAATCTTTGTATCACACAATATATTCAATCACAATGCTCAAATAATGATATTAGCAACACTTCAGATATCTCAACGAGTAGATTTTCTCAACGTATAAAGCTCAAGAGATATATAGATTTGGTTTGCAAAAAGGATTTAATTTTTGTGTTCAACAAATAATATTACTTAAGGAATATTGCAACGGAGATCTTTACCATATAAACAAATATCCCTTCAAAGATTTCTCAAGATGAAACACACTAGATATTTGAAAATGATTTGAAAAATTTTTGTAACCAAAATCAAATAAAAACTTCTCAAGATATTGTAATGACAATGCAATACTCAGAAGTTCAAGTGAAGTCTTCTTAGGAAAGACTTATTAATAAAGTCTCCTAAGAACACTTGAGGTTTTGCTCTCAAATAAAATAGTATCAAACAAGGACAAACTTGAGAGAGCAAACCTATAGAGCAAGAACACTCAAATCACACTTACAAAGATATTTAAGCAATAAAATCTGGTAAGAATGAGTGTTGGGGGCTCAAAAATAAGTATTATAGATTTTCAAATTTTAAAGGATTTTTCCTAATTAATATTGCTAATTCAATGCTAATTATTCCAAATGAAGGGGTATATATAGACTTCCCCAAAAATATGACCGTTTAGGACACACTTGGAATTATTATAAATTTTTTAATATATTTCAATACAATTAACCCTATTTAAAAATATTAACCATGGTAAAAATATTGGGGCAACCCAAGAGCACCGATCGACCGAAGCAAGTTCGGTTGATCGAGCTTTGCTGAGTTCGGTCAACTGGGAATAAATTGAACTAGAAGTTCGGTCGACCGGACATGGTGTTCCAAGGGCGATTTTTCTATTTAGTGTGGTTCATTCGACCGCGAGCTTTTGAACTAAGTAGTTCGGTCGACTAGACCGTTGAGTTCCACACATGGGAACTCGGTCAACCAAGACGTTGTTATGCATTTTGGGCTTGGTCGACTAGATGATCAATTTGTTGACTTCTAGTGAGTTCAGTCGACCAGGTGAGCATGAATTGGGTAAGTTCGATTGACCGAGCAGTGGTCAAAGAGTTGACTCGGTCTCGGTTCAGTCGACCGAGAGGAATAGTACATGAGTGTATGGTCGTCCGAACATGTATATTCATACATTTCGGTCCTATTTAATCGTACAATCACCTTATTCATTTAGTCTTGAGCTTATAGTCCTTACCATGCATTCATTATTACAAACCTTTGAATTATTACAGACCCAACATGAATAAAAGAAAATATAATAATACAACTGAAAATAAAATCGGTCTTCATGCACTGCTTCTTTGCAATTCCACAGAAAATGCCGGCTTCCATTTCTCATCTGTCATCTGTGTTTAGAAATATAATCATATTCAAATGCTCAAAGCACACAGATGAAATACTGTGATTTGTCATAATCAAAATAAGAGATGAACCCAAAAAGTTAAAAACCTTCTTCCTCTAATGAAAACCCAAAAGAGAACTCGTGATATCCTTCAATTACGGAGTTTCTTTTCCCCATGTCAGAGTCGTAACCAAGCTTTCATACATAAGAGACATAGGTGAGGAATTGAGCAGCATCAATGCCTTGTCTTCATCTTCGAACTTCACATCAACTCGCTTTAGATCACTAATGATCTGATTTAATTTAATATGTTAATTTGTTGATTCAGATCCAAATCCTCTGACATCTTAAGCCCATATAGTTTCTACTTAAGATACAACTTGTTCGTCAATGACTTTGACACATAGCGACTCTCTAGTTTCAGCCAAACTACTGTAGGTGATTCCTTAGCCATGACGTGATAATCGCCACACTCTTCGCTTATAATTCCTTCCAACTCATGTCATCCATGCCTTCTATATAATGCCTTCACCATACCTTGCTACACTAACAAGTCCTTAACCCTCCTCTACCAAATTATTAAATTTCCCGATCCGTCAAACTTGACAATTTCGAACTTCGTAGAAGAAATCTCAGTCATTGTAACCAATAGCTCTAATACCATTAATTTTGTTGCGCAAATCAATGCGCAGCGAAAAATCATTTCAATCATGCAATGCAGCAACCAACAATGAACAATATGAAAACACAATCACACCAAGATAATAAGAAAAGCAATAAACAATGACATAAGAAATTTTATGTGGTTCGACAATGTGCCTATGTCCATGGGAGCAAGTAGCTAAATTTCACTATCAATCTCGAACCAGGGTTACAACATTATTTATATGCTAACCCTACATGTACAAAAGGATTAGGAAGTTCCCCAAATACCCCTGTATCAATCCCTAGAGGTTACCTTTAAATTCCCAACCTACTAATCTTCTCAATTTAAAATTCAAAATTAGCGCCAACTAAAATAGTCGATGGTTTCTTACTGAGACTGAAACTGTCAATGGTTTCAAACAAAATGTCGACATTTTCCTCCTGAGGCTAAACCATGGATGTAACAGTCAACCAAGTCATTGACTATTTCTTCTTGCAGCCCAGCTTCCTTATTTTTTCTTTAGCATGCTTTCCCAGAACATGTGTTCCACTCAATATGAGTCACATACTCTAACATTTTCTTTCTGCAAATATTGAAACAAATTTTTTTGATTGTAATTTTAGATATTTATGGAATTTCTGTCGTTTTTTTAAGAAAAAAAATATATTGATAAATATGTTAGGGCTTAAGTGTGTCTTAATAAAAATATTAACTTTTTGAAAAAAAATTTCAACAAAAGATTGCAGAGAAAATGATGAAGACCTTGTTTCCCTCCACAAACCCACACCACCACACCCCCCCCCCCTAAAAATCCCCATTAGATGATTGTTGTCTTGACCTCTTGGGCGCCCTAACTTACAAATTTATCTAGCTAACACCTCACACCATAATCTGTCTATATTCTCTTGCTCGCTTAATGTCATGCGCTGCACAATCAATCTCCTCATTTCGCACCACTCCAACACCTTAGCCTCCTTCTATTTTTCTCTCTTGATTCATTGCTCCATCAGTCACTAGATGTACTGCCAAGTTCTAGCAATTTTACCATGCATCATGATTAAAGCAATATTCAGCAGTCATTTTTTTTTTTAGCATGCAATATTCATTGGGAAGGTGAATAATGTATGCTTTGGGTGTGCATTTTTGAACAATTAATAAAAGAAGTATATTGTCTCAAAAAAAGTATTGGAAAACATTAATATTCATTCATTCTTACTTTCATAAATAGAATAATTTGTAGTTAATAAGTCTGGCTATGAACATATATACATGCACCTGGACTTTGTCAACCTCTGTACTCCTTTAATTAAAATATGTCACTAATATAGGGCTTGTAGAGATGAGTAAAGATGGATCACTAAGAAGAAAACAAGAAAATATTATCCATGGATCAAAAAGTATGGCTAATACTAACTTTTTTAGTGGAAAATTAAAATTGTAACTAATATCGATCATTAGTGATTGATATACATAGGTCTCTAATGTTCATTTCTAAGGGTTTAGTTAATTTTATTAAAATACTTAAAAAGCCAATTAGGGGTTAATATTGGTCATACAAAAGGAGTCATTAATAGTTAAAAGGGGGATGTAGAGGGATATTGAGATCAAGGGATCAAGAGTGAGGGGAGACGAGAAGGGAGGTGGGCTAAAAAAATTATGTTCTATTACAATTTTAGGGGCCGTCTAAAACTCTCACCAATCAAAGACATTAAGGGAGTATTGGTGATGGATCCAAATGGGTCACTAGCCTCTTTAACGATGAATAAAAATAGGCCACTAATATTGGGCTTTCAGTAACGAATAAATATGGATCACTAATAAGAAAGCATTAAGAAAATATCAGTGGTGGATCAAAAAATGTCACTAATACTATGGTTTTAGTGACGAATTAAAATTGGTGTTAATTACCAATCATTAGTTATTGATATAGGTGACTAATACTTATTTTTTTGGGTTTAATTTATTAAGATTCTTAAAAATACTATAGTGAGTAATAATGACAAAACAAAAATTGTTACTAGCAAAAAAATTCAACACAAAAAAATATGGGGCTACAATTCCTATGCAAATAAATTCAGCGGTATATTTATTAAATTTCTTGGAAAGACCATTAGGACATGCAGGTGCAAACCCATGACAATTTATTTTGCAATAAAAAATCTAATGCCAATAGTAACATGCAAAAGACAAACTGTGACTGGTAATATCAATGTAAAAACTTTCAATGATGGGTAGAAACCATCATTACTAATTAGTGACAAATGACAAATCTATCACGAAATATGACTATTAATGACAATTCTTACAAATAGATGATATACTGCTATTGTATAAACACTTGCTAGCAAACCCGTACTATGCACGAAGTATGATTTTAATAATTGTTTTTAAAGAAATTTATTAAATTATAGTACAATAAAAAATACAAAATTTCAATTTCGAGTATTAAATTACAAAATGTTACCATATAATTAGAAAATGTCTTGAAAATTTGACAGTATTTTTCATATATTTCAAACATTTTCCTTAAACTCAATTTTGGTGAAAACATTAGTAGCTCGAAACTACTAAATAAATACATATAATTTACATATGCCATGAATACTTTCAAGTTGACCCATAAATAAAATTATTACTATTTTGAAACTTTCAAATATTTTAGTAATTTGACTTCTTTTACAACTAATATGATATTTGAATTGACATTTTCTATAATAGTATTACCGCAAATCATAATTAAAAATAAATAGTTTGTAACCATCAATGTAAGTTGATGTCTACTTAGTTGATTTTTAAAAATGTTATTAATGGAAGCATAACTTCATTTACAATTGTAAGTTCAAAAGCACCTCATAAAAAATGATAAATATTTTGAAGTCACCTCATAAATTTGTAATTTAGTTTATTTAATATATATATATATATATATGTATTTCTATGTAAAATGTTTAGTCATTTTTTTCTTTTTTCTTAATAAAAATGCTTAAACGAAAATGATTAATAAGTGGAGGATCAAGGGAGTGAGGTCTGCTCTATCACAACCTTTGATTGAAGAGAAAGAGATTGTTAATCCAAATTTAGGAGATTTTGTAGGAATTCTTTATAGGAATAGTGGGTAGTAGAAGCCATTTCAAATGCTCATTCAGCTCTATGGGAAGATTGAAGGCAGCGAATAGAGAACAAGGTGGTAATTATAGCATTGCCATCCTTAAAAAAGTTCTAAATAAGACCTCAATATGAATTTTTCGGTTTCATTTCTCTCTTTCGTTTTTTTTTTTTTGATAACATGGGAACTCCAGCTACCAACAAGCCTTTCGGACCCTTCTGGTGCGGCACCAAATCACCGGAATAGCGTCCGCCTCCCCCAGGTCTCGCTGCTCAGGTAAAATCAGATGCGGTCATGGATTCCATTAGCCGATCGGACGTTCGGCCAACTTGAAATTTAGGACACAGCAGAGGACACCTTCAACCAGAAAGGCATCAACTGGGGAGCATCAATCAATGATCGAACCCTTGATGCTCCTACTTGAGTGCCAGCCTCTTTCCACCGTGCCATGCTCGTTGGGGCAGTTTCCTTTCTCTTTGCTTTTAGGAATGAGATGTGGAGGTCCCTCAAGGGGCTCGCTGAGTTCATAGTGTCATTTATGTTTCTAGAAGAATTGGAGGTGTCGATACGAAGGGTTAAGTGATGACTAACACTTAAACAAACACTCTAAACAAGGAATTTCTCACCTTGACTTATGGTGAACCCTAAGAACGTGTGAGAATATAAAATATAATTATTGGTTTCTTCTTATGTTTTAATAGTACATTAATGGAAATGCGAGTTTGAGGATTTTAACCAAGCTCTCTCTTTTTCCTTTTTTTTTTTTTGAGGTGTATATAGATTGTCTGTTAAGATAGTGAGAGCAGAGAGCAAAACAATGGATATATTTTTTAATTTCTACTTATGCAATCATTTATTATTAAATTTTGTTCAAAGTAGGAATGAGTCATGTCATGAGTTAAAATGCCATAAAGCATGATAAAATAAAATATCAAAACGAGGAAGAACGTACATAGTTTGGATGTAATTGAAAAAAAAATACAAGTTTATTATCAATTAAGTTGTTATGTACAATGTGTAAAAATGTAGTAGCCTATCTAATATTTATATGCATTGATACGATAGCTTATAAGAATCATGTGGCTTATGTTAACGATTTTTATAGCATTTCTAAAGCACTAGAATACTCGAATTTTACTTGTTAAAAAATTATTTGGGTGTGATCATACCAGCATGTACTAATGCACCAGATCCCATAAAAACTTCGCAGTGAAGCGTGCTTGAGCGAGAGTAGTATTAGGATGGGTGACCTCCTGCGTAGTTCTCGTGTTGCACCTCTCTTTAATAAAATAATAATAATAATAATAATTAAAAAAACTAAAATCATTTGAAAGACTAACAATTTTTTAGGCATGTAGCAACATTTTAACCAACAGTAAATTTCTTTCTTAATATAATGTTGAGTTCACGCACAACGAACTAATAAAATTAAAAATTTATTCCTTTCAAAAAAAAAAAAAAAAAACTAAGTATCATGCCAACCATGATGTATTTATTTATTTATTTATTTATTTTCTGTAAGTAAACGGGCTTTTGAGCAAGATGGGCCCAACCCAAGCTCAATTGAAAGCCAGCGGGAAAAGCCCACCAAACAAAAGCGACCATTCAAAATGCTTTGGTCGGGGACGGGCCTGAAATGGATAATCAATTAGCCCATATTAGAATCTGGCAGGTTAGAGTTTGGGCCTCATCATGCATGTGAGATTCTCAGTTAGACCATGTTCCCAGGTGGGCCCATGTGAATATGGTCATTCTTGTGTGGACAGCCAATGTTGCATCATCACATGCTTGCGTTTGAAAGAGCAAATGAGTTTCAAATTTTTTGAATTTGAAACAAATGCATTTACAAATTTAAAATTTATGAGTTTGAAATACATTTATTTAGAAATTGGATGCGATAATAGTTAGCGCATTTAAATTTAAATTTTAATTAAAAATGAGAAATTGCTACGAGCTTTTCTCTTCAAAAAATAAAAAATAAATAGATAAAGATATTAAGAATTAAGATGTAGAATTAAATTGTGTCTATGAGAGAGAGAGAGAGAGAGAGAGAGAGAGAGAGAGAGAGAGAGAGAGAGAGAGAGAGATATGGGTGCATCAATAGAAACATTCAAATCATCCAACATCAAGAGCGTGGGATTACAAATTATAATCTACAAGTTTTGAATTATATCGCCCTATAGCTTATCTAGCAACAAATGAGGCCTCAACTCCTTCTTCCACAAGTTTTGAATTATATATATTTAATTGTTGTGCGAATGAATGCGGAAATTATCGTGCAATGATTCAATCACAATGAACAATATGGAGACACACAAAAATAATGAAAGCAATAAAAGATACAAGATTTAACATGGTTTAGCAGAATGCCTATGTCTACGGGAGCAAGTAATAACTGAATTTCACTATCTTTCAAAACTAGGGTTACAATATTGTATTTATGCTAATCCTACACGTACGTAAAGAGGGATTAAAAAATTTCCAAAATAACCCTACTTCAATCCTTGGAGGATTTGCCTCTGTGCCCCTGACCTATTGATCTTTCCAATTCAAATTTCAAAAACAGCACCAAACAAAACCTCTGATGGTTTCATAAAACTGTCGACGGTTTTCTCTTCTGCCTGAAACCGTCAATGTAATCGTTGATGGACTATGCAAATCGTCGATGGTATTCTTCCTGACTTGGCTTCTGCCTAAAACCATCGATGTAACCATCAAACTATTGACAGTATTTGTACAGACCAACTTCCTTGTTTTTCCTCAGCATGCTTTTTTCTGTACATGTGTTCCACTTAATATGAATCACAGATTACAACAATATCCACCTTGGCGAATATTCACCCCTTAGGAGAAAACAAAAACGTAACCCGCAGCTCCACCTAGGATAATAGGTTAGAATCCTCCCATCTAGCATCTGGAGACATTAATTAAGTCCAAAAAATTCTTGAACTTGTCCGTGGTAACAAGCTTTGTCGACATGTCTACTGTATTCTCAAAAGTGTGAACTTTCTCAAGCACAGTTCACTAGAAGAAACCAATTCCCTGATTCTATACAACCTCACATCTATGTGCTTGTTCCTCACATGATACACCTGGTTTTTCACCAAATAAATGGCACTCTGACTATGACAATGCAACTGAACTACACCTTAATGAATACTTAGCTCCTTGACCAATCATGTGAGTCACAACGCTTCCTTGGCAGTCTTAGCCACTACCATACCATTTGACTCAATTGTAGATGGTGCAACTAGAGACTAAACCATGAACCTCCAACAAATAGCCCCCCCCCCCCCCCCCAACAAGAGTGAATATATACCCTATGGTAGACCTCCTGTTATTCAAGTCTCTTGCATAGTTTGCATCCACATATCCTACAACTGAAGGATCATCCTATTGTCTGCTAAACATAATGCCATAGTCTGTAGTACCCCTCAACTATCTGAAAATTTGTTGGCCTAACAAGACTTAATCACGTTTTGGTGATAACAAATTATGAATACTAATTGTGCTTTCAAGATTAAATTTCAGGTATTATGGTTTTCATAAGCACAATGGTTAAACCTGATGAAAATTGACTAAATCACAACATAAAGTCACAAGTCATAAAGAATACAAATTTTCTGAACCATTGATCAAGCTTACAAGATGTTAAAGCTATACGACATGAAGACTTAGGATTTAAATGTAATTAATGTTTCTTAGAGTCTCATGTAAGTACTCTTAGACTTCAAATTTGTGACCGAAGCTCTTAAAAATTTATACTGGACTTAGAGACCTGATTTAGAATCCTTTTATAAAGTCTAAAATACTTTTCATAGTTAATATAAACAAGTTTTGGATTCAAAATATGAAAAACACTGTGTTGCATAGTGTTTAGGCCACTAAGGTTTATTACTTAGGCAATTGATATGCTACTACCAGTGTAAAAAGAAATCAGAACAGGGTTAGGTCACTAAACTAATACTGCCTATTTTGGAGCGCTTATTTTAAATAATTCAGGCGACTAAAGTCTGTGTTTTAAACTTTCGAAGAGTGCCGATTTCTTTCCAAAATTGAAGGATATGGTTTCCAAACTTTGGAAAAAATGTAAGAATTTTTCGAACTCCATATAAAGTTGATTATTTACGCATTAGGGCATCCAATATATTTGAATACTTATTGTTATACTCTTTGATTCATACTCGAAAAGCTGTTGTGCTTATACTTTTAAGCCCTAATAAATTATGATTCAATTCTCTGAAATTCTCATACCACAATCAGAATACCTTCGAAATCTTTGTGAGCTTCAATTGCATATTTTTGTCTTGAGTACATAGTGCTTATTATTGTACAAATTCTACTTTGTTGTGAGAGTATCCATATTGTACGAACAAATTGTTATTGTTTTTTTTGCAATCTGACGACTTAGGGATAGAGTTCTTGCCTAGTGAGAGGGTATTCTCATTAGAGAGAGGTCTCCACCTTCCAACGGAGAGAGGCGTACTCCACATATTGAAAAGAGTGAGCAAAGGAAATCCTCACAGCAAGTTGCTTGACGCAAGGACGTAGGCAGTAAGCCGAACCTTGTAAAAAATCGTGTGTTCAATCTTCTTTCCCTTACTCTCTTTAACTTTTTTGCATTTGTTAACTGTTGTGTATGGTTTATATTTATTGGGAATATAGGTTAAATACTGAGAAAGACTTTGGATCACTTTGAATAAGTTTATTGGTTGGTTAACAATTTGTATGGTTTAAGTTTCCAGTTGAAATTCATACAAGTGTTGAAACACTGAATTCAGTTTTGGTTGGCTAAGGTAAAGCTATTGTGCTTAAATGATTATTTAAGAGTAAGAAGTTAACTTGCTTGAGTTATATTATTGAATTTTGTCTTAAATACATAATTAATCATTGTTTGAATTCGTGGTTGATTCTTGAACTTGTTGAAAACAAAATTCAATTTCTGATTTTCAATTTCATATATACCTAGGATTGTACATTGGTATAGTACTGTTCCCTACTTAGTTGATTGAGATTGTGATTGACATATTTTTGAAAGATTTAAAATAAACCGAGCTTCCGCATAATAATTTTTAAATACCCAATTTACCCCCCTCTAAGGATTAAATCGTTGCTTTCAAAATCCATATGACTACATCCCAATATTGTCGTCTTAGATTTGAAAGAAACTTACTCACCATACTGAGAGCTTGTGCCAGATACGGTCTTGTACAAACCATAGCATACACCAAGCACCACTGCACTAGCATATGGGGGCACTGGGCGGTAGACAATGTGAAATAATTCTCCAAAGTTGTATTCACTGATTTTGCATTTTCTATGTTGAGCTTCTCCAACACCCTCTTAACATAGCTATGTTGAGATAACCACAATCTCCTAGAAGCTTTGTCCCTACAAATTTCCATCCCAAGAATCTTCTTGGCCGCACCCAAATCTTTCATGTCAAATTCTTTGCTTAACAAGGTTTCCAAATTCTTGACCTCTGTCATACTCTTTGTAGTAATCAACATGTCATCCACATAAAACAATAGAAAAATGAATGAACCATCATCAAGACTTTTCACATATACTCAACAATTATACTCACATCTCCTATAGCTAATCCAAATTATGTAGGAGTCAAACTGCTTGTATCAGTGCCTTGGAGACTCCTTTAGCCCATAAAATGGTCTCCTTAATTTACAGGCCAAGTGTTCTTATCCAAGCTGACTGAACCCTTCTGGTTGTACCATGTAAGTCATCTCCTCCAAATCACCATGGAGAAATGTTGTATTTACATCCATCTACTCCAAATGCATATCAAAATGTGTTGTTAGACCCAACACTGCCCTAATGGAAGTGTGTTTGACCATAGAGAAGAAGATCTTATCGTAATCAACCCCTTACCTCTGTAAGTAACTGATGTGTTTAATTTTTATACAAGTTTTGTCAAACTTTCACTCTTATTTTAATGCTAGTTTGTGTTTAATTTTCTTATTTATTAAAATTTTGACTTATTTTCTTTATTTTTTGTTTAATAGTAAATAAATTAAAGGAGTCATGGGAATTAAGGAGGAAACTGTCCTTTTCAAATTCAAATTTCCTTCATTAAGAGTCCTTTACAAACTCAAATTCCTCTCTCGAATTTCCTAAAATACCCTTCAATATTTAGAGCATAACCTTTACTAGAAAACTCCAAAAAGGGTGGTTTGGGTATTTACAAAAATTTAAGAAAAAATCTCACAACTGTCCTGTTGAAGATTTTCGAAGATGGGAAGAACATTGTAGAAAAAATTGCACATCAAGGTGGCGGCAGAAAAGGAGGTTGGGGAGATAAGAAAGGAGAACGACCAGAGCTTTATAAAAAGAGGGGATTCAAAGCTGGCAAAAGAGGAGGATTTTCCTCACCATTAGAGAGGAATTCAAAGCTTAGAAAAAAAAACAAGAAGAAGAGAGAGACCAAATAGGAGCTGTTGACGATTGAGATTCCCAATCTACATATAGTTTCCTTCTTACTTCTTTCATCTTCTCTTTGTACAATTTGTATTATAAATTCTAGAATTATTATGGTTTGTTTCGATTCTATTATAAGCTAATTGCTATTCCTAAGGCTACGATGTGACCTCTCCATGGCAATTTCGAATCTTATTTCTATGTGATCATAATTTTATCATTCCGTTTGAGTATACATCATTAAGTTTAATACTTTCAATTATCTGGCCAATAGTTGAGTGATTTGTTGTGGATGTCAATTCGAGAGATAATGCATATAGTTTAACTTCATATGATGTATGCCATGAAATGAACGAAAGATAGGAATGTGCAAACATTATTTGTGTGGCTTTTATGTGAAATATTATTAATCTTAATGTACTCAAATGATTTTAAATTCACATAGACATATCCCGGGTTATCGTATGTTGGGTAATTCTAATTCTACTTGAGAGAGGGTCCTAGATAAGTTAGAATATTGTGCGGTCAAATGAGATGATAATTAATTGATTGCATGATTAGGATTTGGGATTGGATTGGTTAGGTGAGTTAGATGCCTTAGTGTTTTCTTCTTGGGTAAAATCTTCTTATTTTTAAGTATTTTGTTGATTTAATTTTATCTATTTTTTTCTTTATTTTTATTTTTCAGATTCAAAATCTACCATTTTTCTTGATTTTGAAATAATTTAGAATTAGTGCAATTTCATTAGTTAAGTAAATAGTCATCGTGAGTTCAACATCCTTCTTTATCACTATATTACTTATTACAATTTTGTGCACTTGCGAATTTTCACAACAACTTCTTTGTCATTATATCACTATATTACCTGTTACGATTACTTGTTACTTTATCACTATACTATTTGTTACGATACCAAAAACTTGTGAAAATTTGCAAGTGCATGAAATCGTAACAAGTAATATAGTGATAAAGAAGAATGTCAAACCCACGAGGACTATTTTCCTATTAACTATTGAAATTGTTCTAATTCTAAACTATTTGAAAATCAAGAAAAGCGGTGGATTGTGAATATGAAAAATAAAAATAAAAAAATTAAATTAAATTAAATCAACTAGATACTTAAAAAGAAAAGATTTCACCCAAGAAGAAAACACTAAGGCATCCAACTCACCTAACCAATCCAATCCCAAATCCTAATCATGCAATCAATCAATTATCATCCTATTTGATGACAAAATATTCTAACTTATCTAAGACCTTCTCTCGAGTAGAATTAGATCTACCCAACATATGATAACCCACGATATGTCAATGTGAATTTAAAAGCATTTGAGTATAATAACATTAATAATATTTTACATAAAAGTCGCACAAATCACATTGGCACATTACTGTCTTTCATTCAATTCATGGAATACAACATGTTGGCCTTAGAGTCGAATCTAGAGAGGGGGGGGGGGTGAATGAACTCTTTTTCTTATTTTGGCTTTCCTCTACAAAATTACAAATCTTAACAAGATGTAAGCAATTATATCACAATATAAATAATATAAACCCTGCACAAGATATAAATAAAGAATATAGGGAAGAGAAGTTTGACAAATGATATTAATGGGATTCAGCCTCTAGCCTATGTTCATGCCTTGAGACACACTCAAAGATTCTCAATCCACTATCAACTTCCTTCACCGGTAGAGAAACCTTTACACAACAAGGGAACAAATCCCTTAACACTCACCAAGAGCCTTCACACGGGAACAAATCCCTTTACGCTCACCAAGAGCCTTTTCAAGGGAACCAATCCCTTAATGCTCACCAAAAGCCTTTCCAAGGGAACAAATTCCTTAATGCTCACCAAAAGCCTTCACAAGGATCACCAAGAACCCTTCAACCATGGTTCACCAAGAACCCTTCGCAACTCGGTTCACCACGAGTCGTTTGCAACAAAAAGATGAATTACAAAGACAATGCTCATTGAATGAGCTGATATCTAATACAAAACAAACCTCACACTAATCTCTCAAGTAATGAATCATACAAGATTAGAGAGCAAGAGATATTTTAAGCACTTGAGAAGATGAACTAAATGCAAAGTGCTTGTGAATGATATTCAAAACACTCCCCATTACATATGTTTCTACATTAACTTCCATTGGTATGTGCTTGAGCTCTTCAAATTGAGTATCTTCTTGATCTTTGCCTTTTTGAGTTTCCACTCAATCTTTACCTATGAGAATGTTCGCTTGAACTTTGCACAAAGTCCGTATCTGTGTGATTTCGCCACTTATACCTACCATAACTTAGTATGCAAAGATTAGTTTAACTAAGAACCACTAATAGGTTGTTATCGTCAAAATACGACAATTTGGATCATGTAGCCACTTGGGCTAACAATCTCCCCCTTTTTGATTATGACAAACCATTGGTGTTCTCATAGGATATAATTGTAAGCTCCCCCCCTAAATTTATGCATATTGTTAAATAAGATGAAATTTTTCTCCCCTTTACTGTATGCATATAAGGCATAATTAAAACATTTAACTAGATGCTTTTATCCATTGGAGCTATAGCATACAATTATACAAACTAGAAAGTTCATTTTATATTAAGACAAATCAACAAATAAACTGAACTTTCATTAAAACAGATTAAGTAACAAATCCGAACCTTTATTAAAATCGTTTTAAGCATCACTACAAATTTGCACTTAATAAACCCACCTATAGTACTCAACCTATAACACCAACCTATTTCTCCCCCTTTGATCATCATCAAAAAGAGAGGAACGATTCTTTTAGCTTCAAAAGCTTTTAGTGATAGGAGGCATATTCTCCAAATTAACCACTAATGGGAAGATACCATAAGTTAAGATTAATTTCCCTAGGAATCAATTTTAAGCAAGAAATATGCTGACTGTGCATATTCAAGAGTTTTACCATCATATGTTCATATGACTAAGGAAGAAATCTTTTATCTATAAGAGGTGGGTTTCTTGGGCATGCTTCTGAGATTTTGATCAAAAGTAGATGACCTAGGTTGTTCATGTCATAAATACATGATTTTTCTATTGTCACCCATAAATTTATTCCTAAATGAAAGTTAAGGAGTTGTCCCAAGAGGGGGGGGGGTGAATTGGGTTATTAAAATTTTAGTTTTTTTTAATGAATTCTTTGACTTTTTGTTGATTTATCAAACACACAGCAAAAACTTAGTTAATTATTCAATCCACAAACCAACACTTCAACACAACACAAGTACACCAAAACTCAAACAATCAAAATATAAAAGCAATCAACCCCCAAAATACCCAATCAATATATGGTATGCATCAGTTTGGAAATTTTTAGCTTTTGTTTGTAGCCCTGTGTATATGATTGTTTCAAGCCCTGTAAAGAATGAAATTTGTTTGCACTCTCTTAACTAAAATTTTCGCAAATGATTAAACAATGTACTCCCTTGTGGGTTTCCACAAAAGTTTAATCAAAATGTACTTTCCTGAGTTTAAGAGTCTTCTAATTAATCTTGAATTTTGTTTTTCTAGCAACTTGCACTCATACACACCACATAATATATATATATATACTAAATGTAAAAGGGTGGAGTAAGAGCGAGACCAAGATTTTTATGAGGTTCAGCTTATCCTCAGCCTACGTCCTCGCCTTAAGCCAATACCACCTAAGGATTCCACTAAAACACTCCTTTTCGAGTGGAGAAAACTATTACAAGTGATACACCATGCTCAGTCACTCCTTCAATAGCGTAGAGCAATGCCTCTCCAAGCAAAATTCCACGCTCAGTTTCTCCTTCAATAGGATATAGCAATGCCTCTCCAAGCAATACCCCATGCTCGGTCCAACGATCCAACAACCTGGAATCGTTCAAAGAACTACAAGAAATAAGAAACAATATGGTGTACAAATACACTCTCATAATAGAGTTGACTAGTAAACTTTAAATCTATATGCTTCAATCAAAATCACAATATGGAAAGATGAAGCTCAGGAAGATATTATCAGGGTTTTTCTTAGTTGTAAAACTCAGTTAAGAATACAAGAACTGTGGCCTTTAAATTAGCAAAATCTCAGTAGTGGAATTTAGAATTTGATTGCATAAGAGAGCTTTGTGAGAATTGGGAGATTTGAGAGTAAGAAAGCTTAATTGCTGTATTTTCTTGGTGTAATTAATCCTTAGCCTTGGGGGATTATTAATAGAAGAGAAATCAATTCTATTTTATGTTCCCCAAATGACTTGGAGCGTTTCCCAAGTTTATAGAAAGCTTGGAACACAAGAAATACGAGTTTGAATTAAAAAAATTTTAAAAAATATAGCCATTAATAGTGTTCAGTAGATTGAAGTGTCGGCTTTAGTATTCTGAAGTACTTTAAAACATTAAAAAATTTAGTTTGGAAACAGAGTCAGAAGACTAGAGTCAGAAGACAGAGTTCTGTATTCTGAGGCTATACTGCCTCTTCAAGATTTCTAGAAAAAAAATTATTGCGTGGACTGAACTTAATCTTTAGTCTTTTGAAGAAATTCTTCAGTCTACTGGGCGGACAAAAACTTTGGTTTCTTGACAGCTTCGACCCCTCTTTTAGTATTTTGGTCATAACGTTTTCTATATTATTCCAAATTATACGTTCTTAGTATCAACAAAAAGCTAAGAGAAAATCTCACAATTTTCATGTTGAACACTTTTAAAAAAAAGGAGTGTTAGATAAAGAAAAATACTATCAATGTGGATATAGAAAAAATAACACTATTTGGAAAATCCTATTTTTTGTGTTTTAAATACCAAAAATAATTTTAACCGTTTTGAAATAATTTTTGATCTTATAAAAATATTTTCCAAACATTTTAAAAGGTATTGTCGCGACGTCCCGGGAACAGGCGGGGAAATAAAAATTAATTTTGATATTTTCAGGAAAAATGGGAATATCGGAGTCGCCACTAACCTTTAGTGCGGTTAGAACACATAATTACTACCCCGTTAGGGGTAGAATCGGTCTACATTACCAGAGTTGGGGTCGGGAGTTCGGTTACGCGAGGGGAAGGTACGAGCACCCCCTACGCGCCCGTTCTTACGAATGGTACCTAATTAATTTGAAATTATCCCGAAGTTAATCTAATAAGTCTTTAAATTACTCCTTTTTATGAATTTATAAATACATGTGAAAAATAAATAAATAAAATAATAAATAAATAAATATAATATATACATACATATTCCCTCAGAGTTTAGGGTACGTGATGCCCGAAGGCTCATACCCTCGCAATAAATCATAGGGATAAAGAAAATCGAAATTATTTAAAAATAATAACAATAATACTAAAATATAAAAATAAGTACCATAGTAAAAAATAATAAATATACAGTATAATAAGTAATACCATATATATTAAAATACTAAAAATATCCTAATAAGTAATACTAACCACAAACATAGTAATAATACCATAATATATACCATATATATATAAAAATACTATAATAATGCTTCCTACCATAATAATAATAATAATAATGATGATGATGATACTAATAATAATAATGTTGGTACGCACATCGAATATTATATATAAATATGACAATATAAATGTAAAAATAATTAAATCCCATAAATAGTATACAATATATGAACATGCAAACAAAATTATGGAAATAATTCAAACTACAAATCTATTATGCAAATGTATACATATACAATATGGAAAAAATGTGATAATTAGGAAACATAGCAAACATCTAAAATAGAAACACAATAAAATGCGCGGTCAATAATAATATAAATATGCAAATAACTATATGAGGCAATCACTATAATAAATATGCAAACTACCCATGCAATTAAATGATAATATAAATATGCCAATAAACAATTAAGGCAATGAAAATAATACATATGCAAATTAAATATACAATAAAATACCAATAACATAAATATATCACACATTAACAATAACACAAATATGTGAAAATATATACAAATATACCAATAGCATAAATACACCGTAGTTTCATAATAGCATAAATATACAAAATAAAATAACATAAATGTAGAACACCATAATAATCTGAACCTACAGAATAAGTAAACATGCAATATAAATATAGAACACCATAATAAAAACATTCTGAATATACCATAACATAAACATACGCTACAATAACAATAATATGATGATACAAAATAATAATAATACAAAAATAACATGAATACACACCAGTGATTTAATACCTGCAAAAATAAATATTCAATCCCGCATATATACAAAACATAACCAAGTAAATAATAATAATAAAAATTCCCCTAAAATACATTCAATACCTAAAAATCAAACCTTTGGAGAAGGAAAGTGCTCACGGCTCTCTTTGGTGGCGGTGGCTACCTGTAGGGAAGATGACAATGCTGGATGGTTGTTCAACTAGACGTTTGGGAGCCATGAGAAGCAGGGGTCGCCGGAGTTGCTGGGGATGACAACAAAATTTTCTGTGACGCTGCGGTGGTTGCGACTGTGATTCCGCACAGCTGCTGCCCTGCGTGCAAAGGAAAGAGTAAGAGAATGAAGTGATGAGGGGAAGAAGAGAGTGTGTATGTCAGTAAAGGCTCCCCTGCAACTGGATTTGAGGGCTGCTGCTATAGCCGGAGAAGATCACCGTGAAGTGGCGTGGAAATAGGAGACGACGGAAAGAGTGAGGGGGCGATGACGACGACAAGGAGGATGACGGAGTTGCTGAGTCGCTGTGCGTGGCCGGAGGCATGCCGGAGACGATGGCTAGATTCAACTGGTGTCTTTGGGAGAGATGCTCTGCTCGTGATCTGCAGGGGCTACTGCGGTGTGCTCTATTCTGCTGTGGAGGAGTGGCTCGGGCTCGTGTGGCTGGAGGTTTGGAGTGGTGTAGCGGTGGGTGCAGAGGGCTGGCAGTGGAGTGTTGCAGACAGCCGTGAGGCTCTGCCGAAGTTGCAGAAGGCCGCTGACTGGTTCTCGGCTGCAACAGATGGTGTCTGGCAGCAAGATGGCCGAAGAGGGAGGGTTGACTCGCCGGAGATGCTGGTCGAAGGGCTGGCTCGTGCTCGGCTGGCTGGCTCGTGCTCGTCTGGCTGGAGGTCTGGAGTGGTGCAGTGGTGGCCGGAGGATGTGGAGGCTGGCCGTGAATCTTGGATGCCGTAGAGATGCTGTGCCGGAGCTGGGTTGAGTTGCAGAGGGGCAGTTGTGAATGGAGAAGATGGAGTTGGCCAAGGACGACAGCTGGGTGAGCGTGAGCAGGAGTTGCAGAGTGGAGGGTGGTCGTGGCTCTGCTGAGTTGCAGCAGGGTGAGGATGGAGAGCAGAGAGGCAGAGGGGTTCCAGAAGAAGAAGAAGAAGGAGAAGAAGAAGCAAAGGAAGGACTGGCTGTGCCCCCCCCCCCCGGCTGTGCGTAGCACCCCCTCTTTTTATAAAAATCTCAACCCTAAAAAAAAAATCCTTCTTTTCTTTTCCTTTTTCATTTTTATTCTCTTCATACTTTTATAGTAACAATATATACAATAATAATGATAATAATAATGAAAATAAAATAAATAATAATAATAATAGTAAATATGATAATAGTAAAATGGTAATAAAATAATAATAAATGAAATTTTAAAATAAAATAACAAAGATAATAAAATAATAATAATAATAGTAATATAATAATAATAACAATAGCAAGATAATAAAGTGATAATAATAATATTTTAAAAATATTTAATAACAATAATAATAAAAATAATAATAGAATCAAAATAATAATAATAAAAATAATAATAATAATAACATAATAAAATAAAGATAATAAAACACTAATAATAATAGTAATAATAATAATAATAGCAAAATAATAATAATATTAAAAATAATGATAATAATATTGGGCCTGGGTAAAAATGGGGTGTCTACAGCTGCCCCTCTTTGTAGGCTTCGTTGCTTCAAAGTAAAAGTAGGAACTCTCCTACGTTATTTGTAGCAACAAATCTGCAAAGATAAAAGACGCTGATTTTGGACTAGACCCAATGTAACAAAAGAGACCAAAATGATTTGTGAAAACCGATTTGCATGTATGCTTGAGAGCACATGAGAATGACTTGCATCGAGTGTAGGAACCCGAGCTATTGTTCATGGATGGGGACTTGCACCGGGTGTAGGATCCCGAGCTATAGTGCATGAAGGGTGACTCGCACCGGGTGTAGGAACCCGAGCTATAGTTCACTAAGGGTGACTCGCACCGGGTGTAGGAACCCGAGCTATAGTTCACGGAGGGTGACTCGCATTGGGTGTAGGAACCCGAGCTATAGTTCACGGAGGGTGACTCGTACTGGGTGTAGGAACCCGAGCTATAGTTCACGAAGGGTGACTTGCACCGGATGTAGGAACCCGAGCTATAGTTCACGAGGGGTGACTTGCACCGGGTGTAGGAACCTGAGCTATAGTTCACGAAGGGTGACTTGCACCAGGTGTAGGAACCCGAGCTATAGTTCAAGAGGGGTGACTTGCACTGGGTGTAGGAACCCGAGCTATAGTTCTTGAAGGGTGACTTGCACCGGGTGTAGGAACCCGAGCTATAGTTCACAAAGGGTGACTTGCACCGGGTGTAGGAACCCGAGCTATAGTTCAAGGAAGGGTGACTTGCACCCGGTGTAGGAACCCGAGCTATAGTTCACAAAGGGTGACTTGCACCGGGTGTAGGAACCCGAGCTATAGTTCACGGAAGGGTGACTTGCACCGGGTGTAGGAACCCGAGCTATAGTTCACAAAGGGTGACTTGCACCGGGTGTAGGAACCCGAGCTATAGTTCACGGAAGGGTGACTTGCACCTGGTGTAGGAACCCGAGCTATAGTTCAAGAGGGGTGACTTGCACCGGGTGTAGGAACCCGAGCTATAGTTCATGAAGGGTGACTTGCACCGGGTGTAGGAACCTAAACTATAGTTCACAAAGGGTGACTTGCACCGGGTGTAGGAACCCGAGCTATAGTTCACGGAAGGGTGACTTGCACCGGGTGTAGGAACCCGAGCTATAGTTCACAAAGGGTGACTTGCACCGGGTGTAGGAACCCGAGCTATAGTTCACGGAAGGGTGACTTGCACCGGGTGTAGGAACCCGAGCTATAGTTCACAAAGGGTGACTTGCACCGGGTGTAGGAACCCGAGCTATAGTTCACGGAAGGGTGACTTGCACCGGGTGTAGGAACCCGAGCTATAGTTCACAAAGGGTGACTTGCACTGGGTGTAGGAACCCGAGCTATAGTTCACGGAAGGGTGACTTGCACCGGGTGTAGGAACCCGAGCTATAGTTCACAAAGGGTGGCTTGCACCGGGTGTAGGAACTCGAGCTAAAGTTCACGGAAGGGTGACTTGCACCGGGTGTAGGAACCCGAGCTATAGTTCACAAAGGGTGACATGAACTGGGTGTAGGAACCCGAGCTATAGTTCACAGAAGGGTGACTTGCACCGGGTGTAGGAACCCGAGCTATAGTTCACAAAGGGTAACTTGCACTGGGTGTAGGAACCCGAGCTGTAGTTCACAGAAGGGTGACTTGCACCGGGTGTAGGAACCCGAGCTATAGTTCAGGAGGGGTGACTTGCACCAAGTGTAGGAACCCAAGCTATAGTTCACGAAGGGTGACTTGCACCGGGTGTAGGAACCCCAGCTATAGTTCATAGAGGGTGACTCACACCGGGTGTAGGAACCCGAGCTATAGTTCACAAAGGTGGCTTGCACCGGGTGTAGGAACCCGAGCTATAGTTCACGGAAGGGTGACTTGCATCGGGTGTAGGAACCCAAGCTATAATTCACGAAGGGTGACTCGCACCGGGTGTAGGAACCCGAGCTATAGTTCACGGAAAGAGACTCGCATCGGGTGTAGGAACCCGAGGACTTCTCAGGTATAAGATTCCGAGAGTATAATGATTGCTCGAGTGTAGGATCTCGAGACCTTCTTAGTTTTAGGATTCTAAGAGTCTGTTGATTGCTTGAGTGTAGGATCTCGAGGGCTTCTCAAATGTAGGATTCTGAGAGTTTTCTGATTGCTCGAGTGTAGGATCCCGAGTACTTTCTCAGATGCAGGATTCTGAGAGTTTTCTGATTGCTCGAGTGTAGGATCTCGAGGACTTCTTAAATGTAGGATTTTGAGAGTTTTCTGATTGCTCGAGTGTAGGATCTCGAAGACTTCTCAGATGTAGGATTCTGAGAGTTTTTTGATTGCTCGAGTGTAGGATCTTGAGGACTTCTCAGATGTAGGATTCTGAGAGTTTGCTAATTGCTCGAGTGTAGGATCTCGAGGACTTCTCAGATGTAGGATTCTGAGAGTTTTCTTGTTGCTCGAGTGTAGGATCTCGAGGACTTCTCAGATGTAGGATTCTGAGAGTTTGCTGATTGCTCGAGTGTAGGATCTTCAGATGTAGGATTCTGAGAGTTTGTTGATTGCTCGAGTGTAGGATCTCGAGGATTTCTCAGATGTAGGATTCTAAAAGTCTGCTAACTATTCGACGAGAATTTTGAACCGATGATTAATGATGACTCGGGTGTAGAATCCCGGTTCGCAAGGTGAATTTTTGAATTGATGATGAATACTTGGGTGTAGGAAACCGAGAGCCAGATGAATTGTCAATTTGATGATGAATGCTCAGGTATTGGATCCCGAGAGCAAGACGAAATTTTGAATTGATGATAAATGCTCAGGTATAGGATCCCAAGAGTCATGCGACCTAATTTGGTCCTGAAGGCAGATGCCCCAGCTTCAAAATGAATGCTAAAATTTGGACTAGGGTCGATTGCCCCAGTTTGGAAGCGCAAGACTTGAATAAGACCTGGGCCGGTTGCCCCAGTCTCAAGGTAGATGGATCGATTGGTACCTGGGCCAATTGTCCCAACCCTTTTTCTTCTTCTTCCTTCCCTTGTTGTGTTTTTTTTTTAGATGAATCATGGATTGCTTAGACAAGGATGACAAGACAGGTGTGAATGAATGATGCTATGCAAGGTGTTTGATATGACACCAGAACATGGGGATATGCAGGCATGTTGCATGATATAATATGTATGCACTTTTCTGTGTAATGCATGAAATGCATGACGATGTATGAACTTTCTTTTTCCAATGTGCCTATAATCAACCGATCAATCTCCAATCTTGCTTATATTGCCTCTGACCTGGTTCCCTCGAAACTTGCCCCAACTGAATGGATTCATAACTGATCTTGGCCCAATTTTTCTTAATGGAGTTGGTCAACTTGGCTAAAATGAAACTCCATCACAGAATCTACCCAGTTGAATGGATTTATAAAAGCTCTTGGCCCTGTTTTCCTATTCATCCAATCTGATAAGAAGGTTCTTGAATAAGCCCCACTGAAACTCAAATCGAAACTTGCCCCAGATGAGCTTATCTGCCACTGATCTAGGTCCAAAAAATTAACCTAAGATTTAAAGACCCGAATAATTATCGTAATTTAATAATAGGAGGAGGAGAGGGAAAGGAATTGAAGAAGGAAATTGTGTAGGGTCTCATTGACAAACACAGGGGATTCGTTGATGAGAACACATAAGGGGCTCGTCAACGAGGACGTGTCTCGTCTACTAGAAGATATCGAGAGGATGTTTCACAGTTCTAAATTTTGTGGATGAGGGGTGAACATTCGTCGACAAATTTTCTTCTTGACCTCGTCGACAAAGTGATGTGGCTCGTCGATGAAGGTCAATGTATAAATAGGACTAAACTTCATTTTTGGCTGGAATTCACACACAAATTCCTCTCTCTCTCTCTCTCTCTCTCTCTCTCTCTCTCTCTCTCTTGTTCGACCCATTCTCCTTCTCTCTAAGATTTTGGACCGGAGTCTCGCCGGTTCGACAATCTGAAGCCACCACGACACTCCTGAAGAAGTTCTTTACAAATCTGTTGTATTGAATCGTCGGTGGGGCTACCTTAGAATTCATCCCACATTCAAGGTAAGAATTTTTATTTGGAATTTGAGTTTTTTATAGTTATAGGAAATGTTGTACATGGAGAAATACTGAAGTTTAGTTATGAGAGATGTTGATTTCAGGGTGTTGAATGGGAAACCCTACGAGTGTAAGACTAAATTTCATAGGGTTTTTTTTTTTTTTTTTTAAGTTGTCAGGTAAGGGAATAAATTAAAGCAGTAATTTTCCATGAAAATTATTATTAAATTATTAGTTGATTTATGTTCAGAAAGCATGTATTATATCTGAGTATTTTTTTAAAAAATGCATATTTGGGAAAATACTATTGTTACATTGGAATGTATGTTTTTAATATAAAATGCCATAAAATATGATTTCAGAATAGAATGTATGATTTTATTTAGCAATGTGTGGCATGAATATTATTTTACCCAAATTGTATTATGTTAAGGCAATTTTACAAATAAAGTATGTTTCAGTGATTCTCATAAATTACAGAATAATGCAGTACATTATGATTTTAGAATACTTGATGAATGATATATTTATTCAGATCAATATGTATGAAATGTTCGGCACAAGGCTGTGATTGATAGCTGGCACAAGGTCATGTATTATGTATGATTTCAGCCCAAGGCCGTAGTTATGAATGATTCCGGCACAAGGCCACAGATATGAAAGTAATCGGTGCACGGACGTATTTATTTATGTTATTATAGAAAATGCTATCAATCTATTTACGTTAAATAGTATATTATCATGTATTATATGTTATCAGAACCTGGATGATAGTTCAGTTCAGTTTCAGAAGCACAGTACCGTAGCTATACTGTTCAGATTATTACAGTTCAGACTTGTGCTAACTGCCTCTGCAAGTAGGGGGGAGATGGATAGTCGATGTGGTTTTCAGTATAGAGTTGTAGTCATCCACCTGGTAGTCCGGACCAGGGAGTGGCGGGCCCATCGTACTTATAGACATTTTTGACTCGGTAGTGGTCGGTCAGCCATTGTCGGGTCCCGCCTTCAGGCTGCACAACCCGTCATAGGGGGTAATATATGACATCAGCTAGCTATACATCCTAAGTAAATTTTAGTATTATTAGTTATATCAGACAATTCATGAACATCATAATTTATTAGAATTATGAAATTATATATCTACTCAGCTATGTTATGATCAATGTTTTCTAGTATGTGAAATGTATTGTATATCCACTATAGTATTAAATATTCATGTTGCCACACAAATGTATTTAATTTATTTTCCCTTACTGAGAGGTGTCTCACCCCAGCTTAAATAATTTTCAGGAAACCCAGAAAGACCGGCAGATCTAGGCCGCCGTTGAGTTAGTTGTACTACCCCGCTAGGAGGGTAAGTTTTGAACTAGGATCAGGAGATTTTTGTTTTGGGATCCTAGATATATTTTTGGATGTTTTGGGGATTGTATATAAACACAGTATTACTGTGGATTGTAGTTAACTCTGGTATTATGCACTATATGGTTTGGTGAATGTAATTTATTTTACTGCTGCTTAGGTTTCCGCTGTGTATGATAGGTGTGTTCCTGTTACTCATGGGTTCGGGTTGACTATATTATACGTGATTTAATATTTAGTAAGTTAAGCAGGCCGTTACATAAGAGCTTCATGCATCCATATTGAAATTGTTTGAAGTACTTACATAAAGACTTCTTAAGACTTTGACATTCTAAGCACTTAAGTCTTCATGCTTGTCTTTCTTTGGCTTCATCTTGTCTTCAAACTTCAATATACTTTAAGCTTTTTAGCAAGTTCTCTTTAATATTCATGCTCTCATGATCTTCAAGCTTTATTAGATCATCTTTGAATCCATGCCTTAATATTCTTTAAGCTTCATTTGATCATCTTTCTTTCGAGTATGCCTTTCAATGATCCTTGTGAGCAATTGACCTTGTATTCACATACTTGAGTCCTGAAATATCATCACTTAACCAAATATGTTAAGTTTCTCTGATTTGTTATCATGAAAACAATATGTTAAGCCTTATAAGGCTAGCACTAAAGAACAAGCTTGAATAAAGAGCTATAACCAATACTTTGAAAAGAAATAAACCAATTAACAAGGATATATATATATATATAGTTTAAATGAATTCATTAATATTGGCTTGATTTTTTGAAGTCCCTAGCATATTAATCAAACATCTATTATGCGTAAACTGGGATTTTATACTTTGAGTGCTATCCACAAAAAATTTGGTAAGTGTCATTAATTTAGAACTATATAAACTCATTTAGTCAACACTTATCACTTTTTACCTTGGTATGTTAGCTTTACCGTTAACCCAAGAGGGGGGGGGGGGTGAATTGGTATTTTCAAAATTGATGCCCTAGGTAAATCCCCTAGCAGTAGTATTACACAACCTTATGGTTAATCCAATGCAGATAAATTAAATTGATTTAAATATGCAGTGGAAATTAAATTGCATGATAAAATTAACTAAGCATGCACCAGAAAGCTGTAAATATAAGATGACACCTAGAAATGTTATCGAGGTTCGGCAAATTGTCTACATCCCCGCTTTGGTTAACAAGTACAAGGATTACCACTATAAGGCTCACTTAACGGGTGGAACGACACCTAAACAATTAGGTCAATTAGCACAGGGCTGACCTCAACCTTTACAAACAATCCTTACCGAACTGGATTACCACCCCTTCAGGTCACGCTTGGAATACAACAGTATTTCTCAATAATAAAACAGGTATAGTGATTATGCTTCTCAGTAAAGCAGATATGTACCCAATCTAATCAATTCACCACTGAATGATATAATGAGTAAGGTCAATGTGGTCTAAATGTCTACACTGAAATACTTATGCAAATATTGTAATCAGTGCATGAGAGTGTAAATGATATGATCTTTGTGTCAAAATAATGATTTCAATCACAATGTACAAACAAATATCCTTAGCACACTTTAAATATCTCAACAAATATTTTTGTTCAAATATTAACCTCAAGAGATATTCAGATCTAATTTATAAAAATATTTAAGCTCTGTGTTCAATAAGATAAAATCAATCAAAGGATATTGCAACAACGATCTTTTTGCATATGAACAAATATCTCAAAAAAATAATTCTCAAAGTAAATCAAATGAGATATTTGAAGATGATTTGAAATATGTTTTAGCAAACAAAAAGCAATGTGAAATCCTTGAGATATTGCAATGAGAATGCAATACTCACAAGCTCAAATGAAGTTTCCCTAAGGAAGACTTATCAATAAAGTCTCCTAGGAAAAACTTAAAGCTTTACTCCCAAAGAAAATAATTTCAATCAACCAAGCATGGGAGAGCAATAGCCTAATAACAAGAACACTCAAGCACACACTTACGAAGGGATTTTGCAATAAGAACTAGCAAGGGTGAGCGTAGGAGGCTTCAAAATGAGTATATTAGAATTTTGAATTTCAGAGAATTTTTGCTAATCAAGATTGCTAATTAGGTGTTAATCTTTTAAAATGAGGGTGTATATATAGACTACCCCATAATTATAACTGTCTAGGACACATAGGGTATTATTAGTATTGTTTTAAAACATTTTAGCATAATTAACCCTATTTAAAAAATTTAACTGCGGTAAAAAAATTTCCCAACCTGAAAGCACCGGTCGACCAGAGTTGATGTTCGGTTTTTCAAGTGACAAAGTTCAGTCGATCGGGAGAAATTTGAACTGAGAGTTCGGTTGACTAGACTAAGTGTCCCAAGGGTGATTTTTCCATTTTCGTGCGGTTCGGTCGACTAGGTAATTTTGAACTATAAAGTTCGGTTGATCGAGAAGTTGGATTCTCCCACGTAGAGGTTCGGTCGACCAGGGCGTTGCATGTATAAATCTGGTCGGTTGACCGAGGAGTCAAACGTTGACCCAAAAGGAGTTCGATCAAGCAAGTTATATGAACTTTAGCATGGTACGGCCAACCGAGCTATGGTCAAATTGTTGACCTCTTGACCGGTCTGGTCAACCGAATGCTTTTATACATTCATGTTTGGTCGACCAAACATACATTTTTAATGCATTTCAGTTCCAAATCCCTTATATATTCACCTGATTCATATAAGCATATATGTTTATGCATGCATGTGGACCCTAAGGTCATTCTAGGTATTTTTTAGTTTACCTATCATATCATGCATGTAATGCATTTGATTATTACATACCATTTCTCTCCTCTTTACTATTACAGACCCGTATTACATAAAATGAATTTAAAGTACAACACAAATATGGTCTTCAGAGTCTTCACGTTCTACTTCATGTGCCATCATTTTGATTTGTCAATTATATACCTACACGTTATCCTTAGATAGCCATCAAATACAACATATATTTGTTATTATCAAAATTGGGTATGACTCATAAGGTCAACATTCTTGACCTTTTTGATGATGACAAATACATCATGCAAAAAATGGGTATTGCCTTAGAAGGCTCTCTGTAACAATATGCATTATGTAAAAGTTTGTCAATGCAAATTATTGTTCTGAAGTGCAACCCTACAACCCAATTTTTGCTTTTCTTAAGTGCAACCCTGCAACCCAATTTTTTCCTCTTATCCATCTCCCCCTTTTGGCAACAGCAAAAGGGCTGTAAAAGTAATAACTTTAGGCAATGGGTATAAATGATTTGTATACAAGATAATTTTGGGAATTTAAAAAAAATTTGGCAGTATGCCGTTTGAAAATAGGACATTTCCCAAAAAAAATTCTGTATAAAAATGACATTTTTTTAGTTTTTAAGATCTAACAGTTTATCCACAACTACTCAACTGAAACAGTTCCAATATGATTAATACATAGACATAAATACAATCAACATCATGCAGTAGATATGAGAATTGTGCATTGCAAAACATAACCAATTTCATAAAGTCCAAGCCAATGAAAGATTCTAATTGTTATATTAATTGTTAGACTTTGAAATTATTAGACAGCTTCCCCTAAGTTTATGCGAACTATGAAATATCTATTAAGCATCTCTACTATGCATGAGACCTAGCTCTCGTCTAATTTGTATGAACCTATCTTCTGGAAGTGGTTTAGTGAAAATATCCGCCCACTGCTCACTAGTGCATACAAACTCAAGAGCCACATCCCCTTTCTGCACATGATCATGAAGGAAATGGTGTCTAATCATAATGTGTTTAGTTTGTGAATATGAGATGGGATTCTTTGAAATTTTGATTGCAGTAGTATTATTACATTTAATCGGGACTGTATCGTAGTGCAATCCAAAGTCCACAAGTTGTTGTTTCATATAAAAAGTTTGAGAACAACTTCCAGCCACAATATATTATGCTTTAGCTGTGGATAAGACAACTGAGTTTTGTTTCTTGGAGAACCAAGAAACGAGAGATTGTCCTAAAAAGTGAAAAATTTCGCTAGTACTCTTCCTATCAACCTTACTACCGGCAAAATCAACATCAGTATAACTAACAATCTCAAAGGTCGTATGCTTAGGATACCATAACCCTAACTCTATAGTTCCAACTAGATACCTAAGGATTTGTTTAACTGCTAATAGGTGAGATTTCTTAGGGGCGGCTTGAAACCTATCACATATGCATACACTAAACATCATATCAGGTTGTCCAGCAGTAAGATATAGGAGACTCCCAATCATGCCACGATATAATTTTACATCAACAGGAATTCTTTGTTTATCTTTATCAAGTTTAGTGGAAGAACTCATAGGAGTACCAAGAATTTTACTGTCGTCTTCCATGTTAAATTTCTTTAACAAATCCTTAACATATTTGGATTGGCATATAAAAGTTTCATATTTAGCTTGTTTAATTTGCAGCCCAAAAAAGAAACTAAGCTCACCCATCATGCTCATTTCAAATTCACTTTACATGCATGTGGCAAACTCATTACACAACTCATCATTGGTTGCTCCAAAAATGATATTGTCAACATAAATTTGAACTATGAGCATATCATCATTTTTGGATTTGAGGAATAGTGTAGTGTTAATCTTGCCACGCGTAAACCTATTTTCTAGCAGAAAACCACTAAGCCTCTCATACCAAGTTCTAGGAGCTTGTTTCAATCCATACAAGACCTTAGACAATCGGTATACATGATCTAGATATTTATGATTTTCAAAATTGGGCAGTTGTTCTACATATACTTCCTCATTAATATAGCCATTTAGAAAAGCACTTCTAACATCCATTTGAAATAATTTAAAATTTTTAAAAGTGGCATAAGCAAGTAGCATACGAATGGCTTCCATCCTAGCAACGGAAGCATAGGTTTCCTCAAAATCAATTCCCTCTTCCTGATTATAACCTTAGGCAACTAGGCTAACCTTATTCCTAGTTACTACCCCATTCTCATCTTTCGTATTTCTATATACCCATTTGGTTCCAATAATTGTATGATCACTTGGCCCAGGAACTAGGGTCCACACTTTACTTCTTTCAAATTGATTAAGTTTTTCTTGCATGGACATTACCCAAGACTCATCCTTTATTGCTTTTTTAAATATTTTTAGTTTCTTCTTGGGACAAGAAACCAAAATGACTCACTAGGTTCTTCAAGGAAGATCTTGTGGCTACTCCACATGATGGTTCACCTATGATATGATTTATAGGATTGTTCCTAATGAATTTCTAATCTATAGGCAACTCCTAAACTTCATTTTCATTGTCATTATCTTCAGATGATTTATCATTTATTTTTAAATTTGCACTTACATTGTTTTCAATAGATAACTTGTCTAAGAATTTTCTAATGTCAAAATCATCTTCATCATCTTTCTTAGAAAATGGATTAGATTCATCAAATGCGACATCGATAGATTCAATGACAGTCAATGTTCTTTTATTGAAAAATCTATATACTTTATTATTAAGAGCATAGCCTAGGAAAATGCCTTCATCAGATTTAGAATCAAATTTCCCTAGATGTTCATTATCCCTAAGCACAAAGCATTTACAACCAAAAACATGAAAAGAACATTGTTCATGACACCCTGTTCATGACATATCATGCAGCAATTATGGCCTCAGCCCAAAAATATTTAGGTAACTTATGTTCATTCAGCATAGTTCGACCCATTTCTTGTAATGACCTATTATTTCTTTCTATCACTCCATTTTGTTGAGGGGTCAGAAACCTAAAATGTAGTCCCAAGAGAGGGGGTTGAATTGGGTTATTTAAAATTTCTTTGATTCTTTTTGAGAACTCTTGTCCCTTTTCACCATCTCTTAAGGATTACTTGTATTTTTGTAAATGAGACAATCCACACAGACTCCTATTTTCTCTAAACAATCCACATTCAACAAATACAATCAATTAATTTACTATTCAAACACAACAACCACACAACAAAAGTCAATTGGAATATTTAGAATCCCTGTATATGAATATACAACTCCTATTTTTTTCCTTTGAATTTGAATATTACAACGACATCGAAACACTTTTTCAATATCAGAACTTAATTAAACCTTCAGCTAATAATTTTTTGGATGTTAACCAATCAATGTACTTCCTTTCGGTTTCCGCAAAAGATCAATTAACCAACATACTCCCTTTCGATTTCCGCAAGCCCAAGAACAAATTAGTTTTTGGGTTTACTTAATTTCTAATACATGTTTGCTTTATAATTAAAAGTATTAAACATCCATGCAAGGTATATTGTTGTTGAAATTAAAAGAGAGTAAGGATAAGAGAGTGATGCCACTACTTTTACGAGGTTTGGCTTATATCCAGCGTACGTCCTCGCCTTAGGTCAACCACCTAAGGAATTTACTATATCTTGTTCCATCCAGGTGGAACAAAAACCTTACACAATTTACCCTCATTTTCATGAAGAGAAACCTCTCCAAGCACCGACCCGTGTTTGGTCCAACGATCCAACAAACCTTTGAATCGTTTAAAGTACAAGAAGATAGAAGTAGATCTGCGTACAAAAAATACCCTCAAAATTCAAAGCAGGTTGTACAAATTAAGTTCTAAATTGTACTTCAAAACACCAAAGTTAAATAGAACATGAGAAGCTCTAAAGTTTTAAAAGTCACCGATGGTTCTTTAAAAGGAATTTAGTGCAACTTTGAACCAAGCTTTTGATTTTTCAAACCACCAAAAAAGTAGAGTTTTTCTCCAACAAAATGATATAAGCAAAGGAACTTAAGGAGAATTTCAGCGTAGGAAGAATTTCAGTATATTGACTATTTGATCTCTTAGGCTTATCTTGCGTGTATATTCTCTCTAATTTTTCATTACCCAAATAGGTATTTATAGACATAACGTCCTCATTTATTTAGGTAACATTTGAAAAATTATTAAATTGTTGAGTTAATCTTGAAATTCAAAATTTTGAAAAATTTCCCATTGAAATCTGAAATCTGTTCCGAGTGGGAATCGCCTGCCATGACCTGGCAGTCGCCTGCCATGGTCAAAACTAAAAACCCAGAAAACTGTCAGTCACCTGAATTGACCACCTAGGCGCCCGTTGGTGCTTAGGCAGTCGCCTGGCACCCTACTGCCTCCTAAATTATTTCTTTTTAAATTGTGGCATTCACCTGCCTATATAAGGTAGTCGCCTGGCTCTCAGTATTTTCCTTTTTTACTTTAAAAACTTTCTTCCTTTGAGACCTTTTAATCAAAGAAATATTTTAAGGTATTTCGAAAATAAGTTTCTTAGTTTGTTTTGATTTATAGGAGCTTCACATATATCTAGATAGTATTTGGCTTTGATGTACTTACAACAATCCTTCTAATCATGGTTTCCTTAAACACTAAGTTCTTCAGCCTCCTTCAGCCTCTAGAGGTTCACTTTTGACTTTAAGAATTGTTTGGCCTTTAACCTCTTCAGTTGTCCTTCATTGACCTCAATATTCTGAGGAGCTTCCACTAGATTGACATTGAATTTTAGCATATCAACCATGAGTGTCCTTTTACCTAAATCAAATCACTCAACACCACATGTTAAAACATCCTTCACTTTGTTATCATCAAAACAACATTTAAAATACCAGTTAGGCCAACAATCTCCCCCTTTTTGATGATGACAAATAAGGAGCAAAAAAATATGAATAAGCGTTAAAAAAAATTTCCCCCTTACAACTAGTATTATTCTACTCTCCCTTACAATAAGCATTATTTTAACAATTTGTAGATTTAAGACCAATCATGCTCATTGCTCAATTTTTCATTCTTATCATGCTCAACATGCTTAAATATGATTTTTCACTATCATGCTCAACATTCAATATCATGCTCTCAATCATGCCAAAATTTCCAAAAATTTTTGCTCCAAATACTACTCCCCCTTTTGACATCAATCAAAAAGGGTAAACATTCAAATGACCATTTGATCACACACTTCTCAATCATGCCAAAAATTCAATATCGTATTTTATGGATACCAATATACATCTTAGATATTCATGTTGAAGTTTTATCATGCATGTTGGCCTTACAAGGTTTAAAATCTTGTTATCTTATTTTGTTGCTAACAAACAAGTGGAATTTAACATATTTGTGTGAGTAATGTTATTTCAGGGCTCACATATGAGAAAGTAAGGTGAAAGTGCTCACAAGGATCAAATGAAGCTTAATGAGTCAAAGCATGGATTTAAAGATGATATATTAAACCTTGAAGAATATGAGGTCATGCATGATTTGTTGAAAGCCAAGGAATATTTAAAGTCAAAAGAACCAAAGAAAAGCAAAGTAAGAGAGCTCAAAGAGTATTAAAGCTTGAAGACCAAGAAAGGGCCAAAACAAGCATGAAGACTTGAGCGTTTAGAATATTAATGTCTTAGATGTCTCATGTAAGTGCTTTAATGTTTAAAATATTGTTTGAAATATTTTGAAGCTCTTAGGTTAACTTCTTGAACCTAGATACCTTTTAACATACTTGAAAAATATTTTTATAAGGTTAAAAATTATTTTAAAAAGGTTAGAATCATTTTTGGAATGAAAAGCACCAAAAAGAGTTTTTCCAAATGCTGTTAGTTTTTATACATCTGCATTGAGGTGAATTCTTATATATCAAAATCTCCTTATTTTAAAATTTATTCAACACTAAAGTTGTAGTATTTTATCTTAGATTTCTTGTGACACCAAGAACACCTAATTTGGAGTTATACAAAAAAAGTTATGGAAAAACTACTAAAGCGGAGTCACAGCTGTCAGCCAACCGAACACTGTTCATGGGAGGAATTTCAGCTGAATGAACAGCACACAAAACCATCTCAGATGTCTGAACCCTACTTCAGTCATCTGACCTTATGTCTAGTTCATTTTTTAAAGGGTTTCAGGAACTTCAGATGACTGAACCCGAGACTTCAGTCATCTAAACACTGTTCAACGGGCAGAAATTTTAAAAGTTTTAATTTTTAAATATTCGTTGCTTGGGCTCCAAACTTTTTAAAATTTTGGGAACACTCCAAGGAAACTTTAGCAACATGGAAATAAGTTTTAAAGCCTATAAAAACATGGTTTTTGAAATCAAAATACATCCAAGAATTGAAAATTTTGTTTTGAGAAGCTGAAAGCATTCTTGTTCTTCCAAAGTTCTCTTGCTCACTCATTGCAAATCTCTTTTTCTGAGATATTCTGAAGTGCTAATCCTTCCTTCTCTGAATTCCTACTGCTAATCCTTATCTAAGAAGGATATTGGTGAATTCTACACATAAGCTTCATTCTATTTCATATTGATATTTTACATTGAAGTATATAATGTTGAACTTGTACTAACTTGCTCTTTGTGAGAGTATATTTGTACGCATATTATATCTTGTTTCTTGTAGTTCTTTTACGTTCCAAGGATTGTTTGTATCATTGGCTAAGCAAGGGGATATTGCTTAGAGAGGCGGGCTCTAGCCTAAAGGAGTGACCGAACGAGGGGACATTGTTTGGAGAGGCGGGCTCTAACCTAGTGAAGGAGTGTTTGAGCGTGGGGCTTTTCTTGTAAAGGTTTTGTTCGACCCGTCAATGGAACAGGTTTAGTGAATCCTTTGGTAGTTTTCCAAAGGTGAGGACGTAGGTTGGGTATAAGCCGAACCTTGTAAAAATCCCCATCCCACTCTCTCTTTCCCTATTCTTTATTTTCAGTACATATTTAAATTGCGTGGATGGTTTAGATTTGAAAATCATATAAACTACGTATATTTAGAAATCAAGTAAACCTTAAAGTTTGATTTTGATTTGGGTTGTGGAAACTGAAAGGGAGTACGTTGCTTGAACCATTCTTTGTAGAAACCATACGGGAGTACGTTACTTGGCTAAACACCCAAAAGATAAATTAACTTAAGAGTTTATTTGAATTCTGAAGTTTGGAAAGAGTAATTGGATCTTATATTGAACATCACATTGAAGAAGCAATTTCATATATACAGGGCTTTGTTAAAAAATCACATTCATCATAAGGCTGAAAACATCAAAAACTGAAAGTTAC
Organism: Malania oleifera; assembly: GCF_029873635.1. Classification (NCBI taxonomy): domain Eukaryota; kingdom Viridiplantae; phylum Streptophyta; class Magnoliopsida; order Santalales; family Ximeniaceae; genus Malania; species Malania oleifera. Next base: position 113,205,272 of record NC_080418.1, on the reverse strand, counting down.
ATATATTATATTGATTGTGATTGGATGGTATAAATATTTTTTTTATATTCCAAGAGTACTAAATCTTGAATGATTTCATCAATCTAATAGTGTTGCAGTGAACTTATATTTGGCAATCAAATTGGTTGTTGGTTTGAGCATTGTGGTTGATAGGCTTGACTAGTTTAATTATTTGTGTCGTTGAAGATTGAATGTTTTATTAGTTGTCTTGTTTATTGTTTAAGAGAAACCAAGTTATTGTTTGATTGAAAAAAATAGACAAACAAGTCAAAGAATTGGTTAAATATTAAAAGAAGTTAAGGACTTTAAAAAAGAACTAAAAAGAAAGTTTTAAAAGCCAATTCACCCCCCCCTCTTGGGAAGCTATTCCTAATTTCAATGCACTTCTCATAAATGCTATATTTGGCAATCAAATTGGTTGTTGGTTTGAGCATTGTGGTTGATAGGCTTGACTAGTTTAATTATTTGTATCGTTGAAGATTGAATGTTTTATTAGTTGTCTTGTTTATTGTTTAAGAGAAACCAAGTTATTGTTTGATTGAAAAAAATAGACAAACAAGTCAAAGAATTGGTTAAATATTAAAAGAAGTTAAGGACTTTAAAAAAGAACTAAAAAGAAAGTTTTAAAAGCCAATTCACCCCCCCCTCTTGGGAAGCTATTCCTAATTTCAATGCACTTCTCATAAATGCTATATTTGGCAATCAAATTGGTTGTTGGTTTGAGCATTGTGGTTGATAGGCTTGACTAGTTTAATTATTTGTATCGTTGAAGATTGAATGTTTTATTAGTTGTCTTGTTTATTGTTTAAGAGAAACCAAGTTATTGTTTGATTGAAAAAAATAGACAAACAAGTCAAAGAATTGGTTAAATATTAAAAGAAGTTAAGGACTTTAAAAAAGAACTAAAAAGAAAGTTTTAAAAGCCAATTCACCCCCCCCTCTTGGGAAGCTATTCCTAATTTCAATGCACTTCTCATAAATGCTAATTTTTCATTTTTGCATGTGATCATAAGCATACATGGTCAAGACCTTTTTAAAAAAAAAACATGTTTCATACTTAATAACTTAGATTTTCAAAATACTAATTTCTATATGCCAATTTTTCAAACGTCCACATGTAGCATGCTACATATCACATATCATGAGCCTATTTTTTTCAAGCAAGCAAGGAAAGCAATCCAAGTTAAGTGTTGTATTATACAACACATCAAAGTACATGCCTAAAACAAACTGAGATCAAGCCTTGTCCTTTTAGTTTGCTTCTTTACTATGTAGTAAACCAAGCTCTCATCTAATGGTTATAAATCTATCTTCTGAGAGTGGTTTAGTAAAGATATCAGCCCATTGGTCATTTGTATTGATGAATTCTAGAATGATGTCTTCTTTTTGAACATGATATCTTTGGAAGTGGTGTCTTATGTCAATGTATTTTGTTCTTGAGTGTGAAATAGGATTTTTAGATATGTTAATTGCACTCGTATTATCACACTTAATTGGTACAGTTGTGTACTTTAAATTGAAATTTCTTAATTGTTGTTTCATGTAAAGAGATTGTGCACAACAACTACCAGCTGCCACATATTCGGCCTCAGCAGTTGACAAAGCCATGAAATTTTGTTTCTTAGAAAACCAAGAAACTAAAGATCTTCCTAAGAAGTGACATGTGACACTTGTGCTTTTTCTATCTATCTTACAACCGACATAGTCTGCATCTGAATAACTAATCATTTCGAAGCCGGTGTCTTTAGGGTACCATAGTCCTAAGTCCATTGTGCCTATTAAGTATCTTAGGATTCTTTGGACAGCTATTTAGTGTGATTCCTTAGGTGTTGATTGAAAACGTGCACACATACACACACTAAAAATTATATCGGGTCCATTGGCTGTTAGATATAATAAACTTCCAATCATACCTCTATAGTGCTTTTTGTCTATGGATTTTCCCTTTTCATTTTTGTCTAAACTGATGGTAGTACTCATAGGTGTGCCTATGGGTTTACTATTTTCCATACCAAATTTTTGTATCATATCTTTTAAGTATTTGGATTGACTTATAAAAGTCTCATTCTTTGCTTGTTTAATTTGTAGTCCAAGAAAATAGTTTAACTCTCCTATCATGCTCATTCAAATTCTTCTTGCATACATTTTGCAAACTCTTTACATAGATGTTCATTTGTAGCACCAAATATTATATCATTCACGTAGATTTGAACTAAAAGTATGTCATCTTCCTTATTTTTAATGAACAAGGTACTATCAATTTTTCCTCTTGAAAATCCCTTCTCAATTAGAAATCCACTAAGTCTTTCATACCAAGCTCTAGGGGCCTATTTTAGTCCATATAAAGCCTTAGTTAGTCTAAATACATGGTTCGGATTTTCAATATCCTCAAAACTAGGGGGTTGTTCAACATAAACCTCTTCATTAATATGCCCATTCAAGAATGCACTTTTGACATCCATTTGGGGTAACTTAAATTCTTTGTAGGAAGCATAGGCTAACAACATTCTAATAGCTTCCATTCTAGCTACGGGGTAAAGGTTTCATCATAGTCTATTCCTTCTTCTGAGGCTAGAGTTTCTTTGTTTTTATCTCCTTCATTTCTCTCAATGGTTTTTGAACTATTTTGTGGTTTGGAGATTCTTGGGTTCTTGAGATATCATCTTGGAGTTCTCTCTGGCGGCTTATCCAGGCTTTTGATTGATTTCTTTTGGTGCACCTTCTGGAGATGGAATGAGATACGTTCTCATGCAGCTTTTGTGATGGGATTGTACTCTTCAGCAAGGTTTCGAGTTGTTTCTCTATGGAAGGTGGTTTGAACATCTATTAAGGTTTGTGCTGGTGTTGGTTCGAGTGTCCAAGTGGCAATTTGGTCTTCAAGTATCGGCATGGTTAACCTTATGGAGGTGGTTATGTGCTGTTCTTCAGCTTCACCTTGGTCTTCTTTCTTGTGGATGGTGTTCCCTGGCTAATTTGTTGATTATTTGGGAATCCTTCTGCTTTCATCATCTTACGGCTTGCTGTTTGAGGGTGCTACGTCTTGATTCATTCTGGAGTGGATATCCATCATCTCATGACATTCTTTCTGGTGATGACTTGAGTTCTAAGGTATTTTCTTTCCTTTTTGATTGAATTATGGTATTTAGTTAATTTTTGGTTTTGGTTTGATGGCTTATTGCCCTTGGGAATGCCTAGGTTTGATGTAATAGTGATAAACTTTTGATGGAAGTCTTATTTGACTTCCTTCCTCTCGGGTATGCCCAGAGTTTCTGTACATATCCATTTGATCAATATAATTTATCATTTATTGATAAAAAAAAAAAAAAGAACACTCAAGCACACACTTACGAAGGGATTTTTGCAATAAGAAGTAGCAAGAGTGAGCGTAGGAGGCTTCAAAATGAGTATATTAGAATTTTGAATTTCAGAGGATTTTTGCTAATCAAGATTGCTAATTACGTGCTAATCTTTTCAAATGAGGGGGTATATATAGAATACCCCATAATTATAACCGTCCAGGACACATAGGGTATTATTAGTATTGTTTTTTAAAACATTTTAGCATAATTAATCCTATTTAAAAAATTTAACTGCAGTAAAAAAATTTCCCAACTTGAGAGCATCGGTTGACAGGACTTGATGTTCGGTTGACTAAGTGACAAAGTTCAATCGATTGGGAGAAATTTGAACTGAGAGTTCGGTTGACCAAACTAAGTGTCCCAAGGGCGATTTTTCCATTTTCATGCATTTCGGTCAACCAGGTGATTTTCAACTATGAAGTTCGGTCAACCGGGAAGTTGGATTCCCCTATGTAGAGGTTCGGTCAACCAACGCATTGCACGTATAAATCTAGTCAGTCGACCGAGGAGTCAAACGTTGACCCGATAGGAGTTCGATCAACCAAGTTATATGAACTTTGGCACGGTACGGTCGACCAAGCTATGGTCAAATTGTTGACCTGTTGACCAGTTTTGTCGACTGAATGCTTTTATACATTCATGTTCGGTCGACCAAACATGCATTTTTAATGCATTTTAGTTCCAACTCCCTTATATATTCACCCTATTCATATAAGCATATATGTTTATGCATGCATGTGGATCCTAGGGTCATTCTAGGTATTTTTTAGCTTACTTATCATATCATGCATGTAATGCATTTGATTATTACAAACCATTTTTCTCCTATATACTATTACAAACCGGCATTACATAAAATGAATTTAAAGTACTACAAAAGTATGGTCTTCAGAGTCTTCACGCTCTACTTCATGTGCCATCATTTTGATTTGTCAGTTATATACCTACACATTATCCTTAGATAGCCATCAAATACAACAAGTATTTGTCATTATCAAAACCGGTTGTGACCTATAAGGTTATCACCTATCAAATCCTAGGTTCTAAGGAAGCGATAGTCTGAAATTGAGGTAGTTTGTTTTGGTACCCATTCTTCTCTGGGTCTCAAGGGGTTTTTCTTCTTAACTACCCATTCTACCTTTCTTTCTTTGCCTCTTGCACCTCTAAAAGGGCAAGAATAGCGAATGTGACCTTTCCTTTCACAATATAAGTAAGTTTTGTTTGCATATGAGGGTTTTGTCTGATTAACACTATTTTACTTGATGAGGCATTGTTATGGTATTTAAAGGAGAAACCATAAATTAAAGTCTTTTAGTAAAATCTATTTCTTTGGGTTCCTAAGGGCTTATTAAAGTTTTCTTTCCCATTTGTGATTTTACAAATAATTTTCCTATAATCTTCAATTTTCTTTTTCAAGAGGATATTTTCTTTTAAAATATTTTCAATTTGATCTTTCAAATTTCCTACATCAACTTGAAGAATTTCATGGTCTTTTTGAGCATTTGAAACAAGCTCATTTTTTATTTTTAAAGGAAATATTCTCCTTTTTTAAAGTGGAACAAAGACAAGGTTCCTTCTATTTGTATTTAGAAAATTTTTCCTCAAGATTCTTGTTCCTACTTTTAACTAAAACTAATTCATCAAATAATTTGAAGTATTTACCAATTCATCATTAGGAGTATAATCATCGTCATCGGAACTTACCTCTTCTAGCCAGTTAGCTATGAGACCAGAATGTTCTGCTTCCTCCTCTACTTCATTTTTCGGTGGAAAGTCTATCAAATTTTTCCCATGTTGTAGTATTAACATCCCCATTCTTAACTTCAAGTGTGTCTTTGAGCTTCTCCCAGATTTCTTTTGCGGTTTCACATCCGCAAATGCAATTGTACTCTTCATCACTCAAGCTACAATAGAGATAATGTTTTATTTTGAAGTTAAGTTGTACCGACCTCTTTTCAACAGTTGTAAGCTCCATCATTAACTTTGGAATATCTTCATTCTTCTTAGTGAGGAGAAGTCTACATTTGAGATGATCTCCAATATATCCAGATCGCACGATTGAATGAAGATGGCCATACGATTTTTCCATGAAGGATAGTTCGTTCCATTAAACTTCGGTGGTATGTCAATGGATTGTTATTGGGAATAAATGTTCACCATATATGCCATTGATATTTTTGCTCTAGAAGTTACTCCGATACTGTAAACGCCTTGCTCTGATATTAACTGTTGGCCCTAGAGTCGAGTCTAGAGGAGGGGTGAATGGAATCTTTTGCATATTTTGGCTTTCCTCTACAAAATTGCAAATCTTGGCAAGATGCAAGCAATTATATCACAAAATAAATAATATAAACCATGCACAAGATATAAATAAAAGAGTATAGGGAAGAGAAGCTTGACCAACGATATTAATGTGGTTTAGTCACTTGCCTACTTCCACGCCTTGAGATACACTCAAGGATTCTCAATCCACAATCAACCTCCTTCGCCGGTAGCGAATGTAACACCCCGAACCCGCCAAGTGGGGCCCGGAGTGTTATGTGTTCCCATCACCTATCTCTGATACCATAAATACCATTCACACAACGGAAAAAAATAATTAAACATTCTCAATTAAAATACCAGAGTTCCATACTATACATCCCAAAGAGTGTATCCACTCACTTTATATTACATAACCTGGAATTTAACCTAACTTCTAAATACTTCATATCTTACAACCACTTGTAATTACCAAAATTTAAACCCTGCCCTGGAGCTGGCTAAGCTCGATCACCAGAAGGACCTGAAAAGTTAATAATTCACTAGGGTGAGACACTTCTCAGTAAGGATGGAATAAACTATAATAGTGTGTGGAAGATGAGTTTTAGTGTACATAAAATATAGCTATTTATTAATCAAAATCAACTGCAAAGACACATGCAATCTATTCTCACCCATACACAACCATTATTTATAAGAAAAAGTTCCCAAAGATTGGGGAGATTACACACCCATACATGTAACACCCATTTACTTTGACACCGTTTGTAACTTTGCCCTTTTTATTTTGGGTATGGCTATAACTAATAATGATCAGGGCACTCACCTTACTCAGTAAGCCCTCGGGCAGAGAGTTTTACTTCGCTATAATCATTAATGCATTTTAACTTCACACACATATACTCACACACATTCAACATCAATCATACCCCCGAAAATTAGTAAAACAACCTCCTACCCTGCCACGTTTATCCCATTTATATAAACGACAATATAATGACCTCCTCAAGTACTGCCAACATTATATTGCGGTTTATATCATGGGCAATATAACGACCTCTTCATAGCTTGCCAACGTTATATTGAGAATTACACAAATAACCACACAAAACAAATCACCCAAACATATCAATACATTCACCACAGTGTTCACAACCAGTGTATTATGAAAAGTTATTCTCATGCCACACAGTTTGAGTGTTAACTGTTGGCCTTACAAGGCTTAAAATCTCGTTTTGATGATAAAAAATTAGAGAAACTTAACATATTTGGTTAAGTGATGATATTTTAGGAATTAAGTATGTGAATACAAGGTCAAGTGCTCACAAGGATCATTGAAAGTTTACATTCCAAAGAAAGATGATCAAATGAAGCTTAAAGAATATTAAGGCATGGATTCAAAGATGATCTAATAAAGCTTGAAGATCATGAGAACATGAATATCAAAGAGAACTTGCTAAAAGCTTAAAGTATATTGAAACTTGAAGACAAGATGGAGCCAAAGAAAGACAAGCGTGGAGACTTAAGTACTTAGAATGTCAAAGTCTTAAAGAAGTCTTTGTATAAGTATTTCAAACAATTTCAATATGAATGCATGAAGCTCTTAAGTTAATTTCTTTGACCTAGATACCTTTTAAAATTCTTGGAAAATATTTTTATAAGGTTAAAAATTATTTCAAAAAGGTTAAAATTATTTTTGGAATGAAAAGTACCAAAAATAGGAATTTCCAAATGCTGTTATTTTTTCTATATCCACATTGATATGCATCTTTTATCTATCCAACACTTCTTATTTTAAAAAGTGTTCAACCTGAAAGTTGTGGAATTTTTTCTTAACTTTTTGTTGATACCAAGAACATATAATTTGGAGGTATATAAAAAAATTATGACCCAAATACTAAAGGAGGGTCGAAGCTATTAGGAAACCAAAGTTTTTGTCTGCCTAGAAGACTGAAGTTTAACTTCAGTCTACTGAAAAATTTCTTCAAAAGACTAAAAATTAAGTTTAGTCTACTCAAGAATTTTCTAGAGAAATCCTGAAGAAGCAGTATAACCTCACAAGACTGAACTCTTCACTCCAGTCTTTTGACCTTGTTTCCAGACTAAATTTTTCAATGTTTTAAAGTACTTCAGAACACTAAACCCGACATTTCAGTCTACTGAACACTATTAATGGCCATATTTTTAAAAAGTTTTTAAATTCAAATTCGTATTTCTTGTGCTCCAAACTTTCTATAAACTTGGGAAACACTCCAAGTCACTTGGGGAACACAAAATAGACTTGATTTCTTAACTATAAATAACTCCCAAGGCTAAGGATTAATCGCACCAAGGAAATACATCAATCAAACTTTCTTACTCTCAAATCTCCCAATTCTCTCAAAGCTCTCTTGTGCAATCAATTTCTAAATTTCACTACTAAGATTTTGCTAATTTAAAGGCCACGGTTCTTGTGTTCTTAACTAAGTTTTACAACTAAAAGAGAATCTCGATAATATCTTCTTGAGCTTCATCTTTCCATATTGTGATTTTGATTGAAGTATATAGATTTAAATTTTACTAACCAGCTCTTTGTGAGAGCGTCTCTTGCACACAAAGAATTTGTTCTTATCTTGTAGTTTCTTTGATGATTCTAGGTTGTTGGATTGTTGGACCAAGCGTGGGGTATCGCTTGGAGAGGCATTGCTCTAGCCCGTTGAAGAAGTGACTAAGCGCGGGGTGTCACTTGTAATGGTTTGCTCTGCCCAGAAAGGAGTGTTGTAGTGGAATCCTTAGGTGTTATTGGCCTAAGGCAAGGACGTAGGGTGGAGATAAGTCGAACCTCGTAAAAGTCTCAGTGTCATTCTCTACCCTTTGTCTTTATTTTCAGCACACACACACACACACACACACACACACACACACACACACACACAAATATATATATATATATATATATATATTGTGTGTGTATGCAAAGTGCAGGTTGTTGATATTAAAAACTGAGATTAAAGAAGACTCTTAATATTAGAAAGTACGTTTTGATTAAACTTTTGTGGAAACCCAAAAGGGAGTATGTTGTTTAATAATTTGCAGAAATCTTAATTAAGAGAGTGCAAAACAAATTTCATTCAATATAGGGCTTACATAAATTCACATGGCTACAAATACCTTGAGCCGTGAAACCTAAGGTGTAGTCCCAAAAGGGGGCTGAATTCGATGATTTAAAAAATCCTTAGAGTCTTTTTAAAATTGCTTGACTTTTTATAATCCTTTAAAGACTTCTTTTGTTCTTATTGATTAGGAAATCTTCACAAGCATCAAATTTTTATATTTAATCCACAATCACAACAAACACAACCAATAAATTTACTATTCAAGCAAAACAACCACAACACAAATATTCAGCAGCCCTGTTATAAGAAAATGCAAGTCCTGTGGTTGGGCTTTGAATTGAATATTAAAATAACATCCAAACACTTTTCCAAGATCAAAATTTAAATAAACCTTTAGCTAATAGGTTTTGGGTTGTTATCAATCAACGTACTTCCTTACGGTTTCCACAAAAAATTGATTAACCAACGTACTCCCTTTCGGTTTTTGCAAGCCCAAGAACAAATTAGGCTTTGGGTTTACTTAATTTCCAATACACGTTATTTTATGATTAAAAGAATTACAACATCCACGTAAGTTATATCTTTGTTGAAATTTAAAGAGAGTAAGGGAAAGGGAATGACACCGCTGTTTTTACGAGGTTTGGCTTACCCCAGCCTACATCCTCAAGTTAGGTCAACCACCTAAGGATTTCACTATACCTTGTTCCTTCTGGGTGGAACAAAAACCTTTACAATAACCAACCTCTTTTTTAGGAAGAGAAACCTCTCCGAGAAACAACTTATGCTTAGTCCAACGATCCAACTATACCTTGAACTGTCAAAGATCAAGTAGAAAGGAAATGGATATTTACGTATAAAAACACTCTAAAACATAGAGCAAGTTGTACAAGTTAAATCTCAAATCATACTTAAAACCAAAACTAAATAAAAAATGTGAAGATCAAGGTTTAGAAGTCACCAAAGTTTCTTCCTTATTGATATAAGAATTTTAGATGCAACTCAGAATCATAACCCCTTTTTAATCCAACAATTTCATAGAATTTTCCCCCAGCAAAGGTGTGATCAAGAATAAGCTTTAGGAGAGTTTTAGCATAGAAATCATGTATTGCTTGAATGTATTCTTCATTTAGTAAGGAAGGTATTTATAGACCTTTTTAAGGAAAAGTTTCCTCATTTAACATGAAGCATTTAGGTAACTTTTCAAAAAATATTAAATTATAGAAACAATTTTGAAAATATTCCATTTAGGGAACTTTTCAAAAAATATTAAATTATAGAATTAATTTTGAAAATCTTCCATTTAGGTAACTTTTCAAAAAATAATATATTATAAAATTAATTTTGAAAATTTTCCCGCAAGTTTGAAATTCAAAAATTCTCTGTAGAGTCAGTCAACCTACTCACTTGATTGGGTCACTTTTTGCACTAGTTAGTCAGTTAGGCAGTCTTCTCTTTTCAAATATTTTCTATTTCTGATTTCTTTAAAATCTAGTTTACTTGAAAAACTTAATTATAACTTTTCAAAAACATTTTCAAGAGTTTTTTTTTTTTTTTTAATGCTAGTCTCTAGGTCTTTGTATCTTAAGGAGTTTCACATATCTAAATAGTAATGACTTTGAAGTACTTACAAATATCTTTCTAAGCATGGTCTCCTTAATCTCTAAGTCTTGCAGCCTCTTGAGGTTCATTTTTGACTTCAAGATCTGCTTGGTCTTTAAGCTCTTTATTTGTCGTTCATTGCTTCAATATATTGAGGAGTTTTCACTAGATTGACATTGATCTTTAGCTTACTTCCATGATTAACCATGAGTGTCCTTTTACTTAGACCTGAAATAAAACCACTCAACAACACATGTTAAAGCATCCTTCATTTTGTTATCATCAAAACAAGATTGAAAAGCCTAGTTAGACCAACAATCTCCCTCTTTTTGATGATGACAAATGAGGAGCAAAAAATATGAGTAAACGTTAAAAAGACTCCCCCTTGCAACTAGCATTATTCTACTCCCCCTTACAATAAGTAGCATTTTAACAATTTGTAGTTTCAAGACCAATTTCAATAACATACAATATCATGCTCATCATACTTAATGCTCGAATTTTTAAATATCATGCTTAAATATCATACTTAATGCTCAGTTTTTCAAGATCATGCTCAACATGCCCAAATATCATTTTTTAATATCATGCTCAACATGCTCAAAACTCAATATCATGCTTAACATGCTCAAATGCTCAATTTTTGCTCAAATACTACTCCCCCTTTTGACATTGATTAAAAAAGGGTAAAAAAAAAAAAAAATCAAATGAACATATGACCACACACTTCTCAATATATTACAATAAAGTGTATATAGTGTGCAACGATGCATGTTTTCATATTTGGCATTCATATTTCATCATTCAAATCCAAGATCATGGCAATATTATCAATATCATTAAATGCTTATAATTATGTTGTATTGGTCAAATACCAAGTAATACCAATTGATATATTCATGGATTCCAATATACTTCTTAGATACTAATGATACAATGCACTGCTCATAGATGCCAATATAGTGAGCCATAAATCATTTGTATTTTCATTATCCTTAAAGATACCAATTTTAACACACACATGTAGCATATTGCATATCACATAAGCATAAGTTCATTTTTCAAGAAACAAGGAAAACAACCAAGCTAAGTGTTGTATCATACAACATATCAAAGTGCACGCCAAAACAAACTTAGATCACACAAAGAGACAAAACCCAGGTCAGTTGACTAACAACTTCAAGTTTTACAAACAAGTCTAGGGTTGCTCTGTCAGTTAGTTGGCTGACCTTAGTGTTAGTTGGCTAACGACTTTATGGTCCAAGACAGTTTACCTCAGTTAGTCGGCTGACCTCAGGTTCAGTTGGCTGATTGGCCTCTATTCCAAAAAAAAAAAAAAAAAATATTGCTTTAGTTAGTTGGTTGACTATAAATTTTTCTTTAAGTTTTGTCCTTTTAGTAAGTTTTGAAATTGGAATAACTTCCCAAGAGGGGGGTGAATTCGTATTTAAAAATTTTATTCCCCTAAGTCTTAGTTCTTTTGAGTTATAACAGTAATCAAAACTTAAACACAATCACAAAATTTGTATAAAGTAATCACAATCAAAACAATATGATCAATCACTCAATCTTTGTAACAATAGCCCTGTATTGATATGAAAATTTGTTGAACTTGTTATAAGCCTGTATGACAATTTTTCTTCTTCCTAATGCTTAACTTTTAAATAAACTTTCAGATTAATATGTCAAGGATGATCAACCAACGTAGTCCTTTTCGGTTTTCGTAATCAATCCTTATCAATCCAAAACAAATTACCTTATGATCTATTTAACAACCAAATATTTAGAATTAAATTTTAAAGCAACCATACAGATTATATCTTTTTATAAAAAATAAAGAGTAGAGAAAAGAAAGAAGAACACAGCGTTTTTACAAGGTTCGGCTTCAACACAGCCTACATCCTCGCCCTTGGAAAAACCACCATAGGATTCACTATCACGTTCCTTTACCAGGAGGAACAATACCAGTTACAACACTCCTTGGGTAAGGCTAGAGCCCGCCTTCTCCAAACAATGTCCCCTCGTTCGGTCCAACAATTTATTTCTCGAACCATCAATCAATCTGTTACAAAGATATGAAACAAGATGTACAAGAACTTGCTCCTCAAAAAGTTGATTAGTACAAATTTCAACACTATGTACTTCAGTAAATTCAGAACATGATTTTCAAAGTGAAGCTCTTAGAAACTTATCACCGTATGTATCTTTTAATGGATGAAAGAATCAACCACAGTAAGAAACTCAGCAAGACTTTCAGAGATTTTTGTGAGTGATAAGAGCAATATCACACTTTCAGAATTTCAGTAGGCTTTGAGAGAGTATGAGAGCTGAATTGATTTCTTGGTATATAAAACAATGATCCTTGAGGATATTTATAGAGGTAGAAAGACTTCTTGCTTGTTCCCCAAGTTTACTTGGAGTAGGTTCCAAGATTTAAAATTACTTAAGCTTCAAATAATTTAAATTTCAAAAAATATGTCCATTGGAAATTTGAAACTGCCACGAGCCAGATGACTGTGAAGTCCTGGCAGTCATCTGTCCATATTTTATAACTATAAAATTCATAGGCAGAGAGGTGGCAGTCGTCTGTTGTCACGCCCCGAACCTGCAGGTGGGTCCTAGGTGTGAAAATAGTAACCTAACCTGTCTCTGTATCAATTAAAACATACATTATACAATACAATAAGAGCGTCCGACCCCGTGGGGTATACGGATGCCCTATACACATACACATATACATCCATACTCATCAAATACATAGCGGAAAATGTTTCATCTATCTATATAACATACCATACCAGAGTCTACACCACACTAGGATATACAAACCCATACATCACTAAGATATACAATTCCATAATTACAATACATACTTCGGGTGTCAACAAAAACCACCATGACAACCCGGTTACCAAACTCGTACCTAATTAGGCACTAAATGTAGCTAAACGACACCCCGCTTTCAGATGCTAGGAGGCTAGTTTCGGCTGCCCGGAGGACTTGAAAACATTTATATGTACATTTGGGGTTGTACATTCAAGGTGAGACACCTCTCAGTAAGGAAGAAAATAAGTTATATCAATGTTGGCATATCAGTGTTATTTTACGTAAAACATAACACCATACAATACGATACAGTTCAAAAAAATTTCCATACGGTTCCAGTATTTTCACAGATCCATTCCAGTGCAGACAATACCCAAACATACAGTCAGTGTCGTTACACTAATACGCAACTAATCTATGAAACCTGAAGCTTCATAGCGATTACGTTACCAATACGGTGTAACTCACACCCATCGGTGACCAGCCAGAACACACTGGTGATATTTCACACCCTCGGATATAGAGCCGGACACTTTTGCCCATGGTAATGAACCGGTAGATGGCGTAGCATATGGTAATTAGCTGTCATATAGCTGTTTTGGCGTACGGTAATTAACCGCCACTAGCCGATTTCACAAAACTTAGAATCATTTTGAAACTCACGTTTCTATGCTCATCAGCGTACGGTAAATAGCCACCACATAGCTATTTTACAAAATACATAGAACATTTACATACAACCATACATTCCATACTTATTTGGTTTATGAAAAATTATATCTTTTCCAATTCAAGCATACAGTTTTATACAAATATGAATAACAGACATCTCAATAATACAGTTTAAACAAAGCAAACGGTTTTCCAAACAAAGTAGAGATGATACTCGAAATCCTCAAATTTTCTTGAAAACTATAACCCGAAAATCCTGTATTTTACATGATAGATTTCCCCAAATAAGTTACCAAAACATACATATGATCGTAATCTACAGGTTTACCGATCTCGATTTCAAAAAGTAACTAATATAAACTGAATCCCTTTACCTTAACCCGAATTCCAACTACGAACTCTACAGTCCCCAAAACTATGAATCGAGACTCTAAAACCTATAAACCATAGTACAATACATGCTTACAACTCATACTACTTTACATATTTCGAATCAAAAAAGAAAATTGAGCCTTACCTTGATTTTAGCCCGAACCCAAAACTACTCGAAATAAGATTCTGATCACTAGAAACATAAAGAATCCTTCCCTGATCCTCGCAGTAACGTCAGATTTATGAATCAATCGAAAAACGGCAAAGAAATCAAGAGAGAAAGAGAGCTTCAAGTTCTATAGAGAGAGAGAGAGAGAGAGAGAGAGAGGATATTTAGCTACTTAGCTTGGAAGCAACTCGTTTGGATATTTATAGCCCTTTCCTTGAATTTCGTCATTGAGAACAAAAGGGACTTTGTCGACGAACTCTGGCTTTGTCGACGAAGCTTGACCAAATTACCACTTTACGCTTCTTTCAAATACTTAATCCATATATTACAATTCGGGTTCTTACAACCTCCCCTCCTTACAAAAATTTCGTCCTCGAAATTTGCAATCTCTTATAACAAACTCATTCACACTACTGAATACATACACACTCTCAAGATGAACCAGCGGCCATTTATACGTAGCCTCGTTACGATACATACATACTCTAAGAAGAACCGGAGGCCATTTATACGCAACCCCGTTACAATATATATATACATACATTCCCTCACTTATGGCGGAGGAATACCATGGTTACATACATACACAGTCTGGGGAGCTCACAATATTACAAGACTCTTCTAGAGACTAACTACACAATACTACTACGATAACAGAGTACTACATACATACATACCCATACCGACTCTACTATCAAGACTACTACTCAGAATAACTACGGATACTTCTGGCATATTTCTGCCTCCAATTCCCAAGAAGTTTCCTCAACTGCATGATTCTTCCACAATACCTTTACTAATGGTATTTCCTTGGTACGCAACTTCTAAACTCTTCAGTCCAGAATCTGAACTGGTACTTCTTCGTACACCAAAGTATCCCCAATCTCTAAAGACTCATAGCTAATAACATGCGATGGATCCGG
Source organism: Malania oleifera (assembly GCF_029873635.1). Taxonomy (NCBI): domain Eukaryota; kingdom Viridiplantae; phylum Streptophyta; class Magnoliopsida; order Santalales; family Ximeniaceae; genus Malania; species Malania oleifera. The sequence goes on along the minus strand of NC_080418.1, from coordinate 113,189,995 downwards.
CACGTACCTCCTCAACATGGATACGTGAAATACATCATGGATCCTCGAGAGTGCAGGAGGAAGTGCAATTCGGTAGACTACTGGACCCACTCATTTAAGAATATGAAATGGTCCGATATACCTCGTGTTCAGCTTGCCCTTCTTTCTAAACCTCATCACTCCCTTCATCGGAGTGACTCTAAGGAATACCTTACCCACCACCTCGAACTCCAACTCATGGCAGTGAACATCGCATAACTTTTCTGCCGACTCTGAGCCGATCTAATCCTTTCTCTGATCAAATCCACCTTCTCAGATGCTTGTTGCACGAGTTCAGGTCCTAAAACCTGACGTTCACCAACCTCATCCCAATACAAAGGGGATCAACACGTACGACCAAACAGAGCCTCAAACGGTGCCATTCCCATACTAGTCTGGAAACTATTGTTATAGGCAAACTCCACCAATGGCAGAAATTGAATCCAACTACCTCTGAAGTCTAATACACAAGCCCGTAACATATCCTCCAAGATCTATATTGTCCTCTTCAACTGTCCATCAGTCTAGGGGTGGAATGTCGTACTAAAAGTAAGCTTCGTCCCCAATGCTTTCTGCAAGCTCTTCCAAAATCGAGAAGTAAACCTCGGATCTCGATCTAAAACAATAGACACCCGTACTCCATGCATTCTCACTATCTCATGCACATACAGGTCCGCTAGCCTACTCAAAGGGTAGCTGACCTTCATCGGTACAAAGTGAGTAGATTTCGTTGACCTATCCACGATTACCCAAATAGCATTCTGCCCATGAAGTGCTGGCGATAATCCGGTAACAAAGTCCATGGAAATGTGCTCCCATTTCCACACCAGAATAGCCAAAGGCTGCAACGGCCTTACTAGCCTCTGATGCTCAGCTTTCACCTGCTGACATGTCAGAAACTGCTCCATGAATCGAGCAATCTCCCTCTTCATACCACTCCACCAGAAGGACTTGCGCAAATCCCGATACATCTTCGTACTGCCCAGATGTACCGTATACAAAGAACGATGCACTTCCTCCATAATCGTCCTTCTGATCTCGTCATTATTTGGAACACACAGCCTAGTCCCAAACCTTAACACACCTTTATTAGAGATGTTAAAATCCACAGCCAATCCCTACTGTACTTTCTCCACAGTCTTAACCAACTTCACATCCCTAGCTTGCGCAGCTTTAATATGCTCAAACAAAGTCGGTTGGATCACCAAGCTAGCAATGAAAGCCTGATAATCACCAACCACCAACTCCACACCAAGGCTTTCCAAATCCCGTCTGATATGATGTTGAGCTATAACTGCACACAAAGCCGTATGCTTTGACTTTCGACTCAATGCATCTGCTACCACATTAGCCTTCCCCGAGTGATAACTGATCGTGCAATCGTAGTCCTTGATCAACTCTAGCCACCTCCTTTGCCTCATATTCTGCTCCTTCTGCGTTAAAAAGTACCTGAGGCTTTTTTGGTCAGTGAAAATCTCACACTGAACACCATACAGGTAGTGTCGCTAAATCTTCAGTGCATAAACTATAGCGGCCAATTCCAGATCATGCGTAAGGTAATTCTTCTCATACTCCTTTAGTTACTAAGAAGTATAACCTACTACCTTACCCTATTACATAAGCACACATCCCAAACCCTTCAAGGACGCGTCGCTATAGATCACAAAACCGCCATCCCCAAAAGGAATGGTTAATACTGGAGTAGTAACCAACCGGTGCTTCAATTCAAGAAAGCACTACTCGCAATCACTAGCCCAGTCAAACTTCACTCCCTTCCTGATCAATCGTGTTAGAGGTCCAGGCAATTTAGAGAAACCCTCTACGAACTGACAATAGTAACCCGCCAGTCCTAGAAAACTTCGAACCTCCTACACACTCTTCAATCTCGTCTAGTCAACCACGGCTTCAATCTTGCTAGGATCAACTGAGATACCACCCTTAGACACCACATGGCCTAAGAATGCGACCCAATTCAACCAGAACTCACACTTCTTTAACTTAGCATACAGCTTCCTCTCTCGCAGAATCTATAGTACATATCTCATATGGTTTTTATGCTCTTCCGAACTCCTCGAGTATACCAGAATGTCATTAATAAACACCACTACAAATTGGTCTAGGTACTCATGGAAAACCCTATTCATCAAATCCATGAACACTACCGGAGCACTAGTCAAACCAAACGGCATAACCAAGAACTCATAGTGGTCGTATTTGGTTCGAAAAGCAGTTTTCGCTACATCCTCAGATCTAACCCTCACCTGATGATACCCTGACCGTACGTCGATCTTCAAAAAGACCTGCGTTCCCTTCAACTGGTCAAAGAGATCATCAATATAAGGCAACGAGTAATGATTCTTCACAGTCACCTTGTTGATCTCACAGCAATCAATACACATACGCATCGACCCGTCCTTCTTATTAACAAACAAAATTGGAGCTACCTAGGGTGATACACTAGGTCGGATAAAACCTTAGTCCAGTAGTCCTTGTAACTGCTCCTTCAACTCTCGAAGTTCTACTGGAGCCATCCGGTACGAAGCTTTAGAGATCGGTGCCTTGCCAGGCATCAACTATATCGCAAACTCCACCTCACGATCCGGAGAGAAATCGGATAAATCTTTAGGAAAGACATCCAAGAACTCGTTGACCACTCGAATATCCTCGAGCCTCAACTCCTTCCATGGCGATTCCTTCACGCAAGCTAAGTACCCCTTACATCCATCCAAGAGTAGCCTCCTCACCTGTAATGCTGATAAAACCTGTGGCGTTGAATGCACACACGAGTTCGTAGAATGCACACACGATCCTACGAACTCGTACTCCTACTCCCTAGGAGGTCTGAACACTACTACCTTTCTACGATAATCAATCACCGCAAAACTGGAGAATAGCCAATCCATCCCTAGTATGACATCAACATCAGACATGTCATATACTACAAGATTCGTTGGTAGTAGTCTCCCCTGAATTACAACTGGGCAGTTTCCTAACATCTGCCTACAGATCGTTACACTTCCATTCGGCGTAGCCACAGACAATCTCTCATCCATAACTCAAGTTTCAACCCCACATAACTTCACAAAACTAGTAGATATAAATGAATGGGTTGCTCCCAAATCAAATAAAACAACAGCTCTATTTAAAAGAAGTAACATGGTACCTATCACCACATTCCCAGCGTGTTCCACATCTGCTACAATAAGTGAATGTACCCTCGCAGAAGCTGTAGTTGCCTGGTAGTTCCCCCGAGGGATCTGATTAATTCCACAGTTCTGGCTCTATGCAGGCGTATCTCTCCTCAGTGCCTGACAGCTCCGAGACAGGTGGCCCGACTTGCCATAGTTGTAGCAGTTACCCCAGAATGGCATACATTCACCATCATGCCATTTAAGGCACTTGGCGCACGATGCGGAGGATGGATCCCCTTGATAACTCTATCGCTCGGTGTTCTACTGATAACCTGAACTATAGTTCTTCTTCTTCTTCAACTATCCCTACTGAGGACTAGTCTAAGAACCAGAAGATACTAGCTTCTTCCCCTGATCCTACACCACCTCATCTCCCCAAAGGTTGGTCTCAACTATGGTGGTTTTATCCGCCAAAATAGAGAACTCACGGATCTGCAGCATCCCAACAAGATGGCGGATGTCTTTTCTCAAACCCCTCTTAAACCTCCGAGCCTTCTCATGCTCATTTGAAAAAAAGTACGGTGTAGACTGAGATAACTCGATAAATCTGGCTGCATACCTCTGCACCGTCAGAGTTCCCTGCAACAGGCCCGAGAACTCATCTGCCTTCACATCCCGAGTGGAGACCGGGAAGTGTCTCTCGAAAAAATACCTCCTTGAAGCGGCCCCACATTATACTAGATGGACCAGCTCTCTGCCTCTTAAGCAGACTCACCGCAGTCCACCAATGCTTTGCCTCCCCAGTCAGCTGGAAGGTAGCGTACAAGACTTTTTGCCTCTCAGTGCAGTGGAAGACTTCCAAAATCCTCTTGGTTTTCTTAACCCAGTCCTCTGCCACAATCAGATAGGGTCCTCCGTAAATTTTGAAGGGTGCATGCGTGTGAACCTCTCAATGGTACACCCTGCATCAGTAGGAGAGCATTCGCGTCTCCTAACACTCCGCCCGATCTTTCGGATAACCTGCATCGCCAAACCATGAGACACAAAAGGAGACTCATCACTCGCCGTTGCCTCAGAGCCACTCTCCAAGTTATTACCCTTGGGTTCCATTCTGAAAACAATAGGAATCAGTTAGAATTCCTATATCGTACACAATTAACGCAATCATTAGAAATAATCATGTCAACTACTACTCTCACGGCCTAGGTCTGTCCTACCACACTGACACGAAAATCATCAATGGTTTGCCGTGATCTTTCTGAAATTGTCATTCCAGGAAGAACATAGAACACAGCCAATGAGTTCCTGTCTAGAAACAACACAAACCTTGACCTACTCTACCCACTTCTACATCCTATACTCCGGTATGTACACATAAATACACCTAACCATGTCTACAAGACCTAGCAACTTGGTTAGCACTGATACATAGCTATCACGCCCCGAACCCGCAGGCGGGTCCTAGGTGTGAAAATAGTAACCTAACCTGTCTCTATATGAATTAAAACATACATGATACATTACAATAAAAGGGTCTGACCCCGTGGGGTATACAAATTCCCTATACACATACACATAAATATCCATACTCATCAAATATGCAGCGGAAAATGTTTCATCTATCCATATAACATACCATACCAGAGTCTACACCACCCTAGGATATACAAACCCATACATCACTAAGAAATACAATTCCATAATTACAATACATACTCCGAGTGTATACCAAAACCACCACAACAACCCAGTTACAAAACTTGTACTTAATCAGACGCTAATTGTAGCAAAACGACACCCCCGCTTCCAGATGCTAGAATGCTAGTTTCGGCTACCTGAAGGACCTGAAAACATTTGTATGTACATTCGGGGTGAGACACCTCTCAGTAATGAAGAAAGCAGATTATATTAGTGTGTGGCATATCAATGTTATTTTACATAAAACATAACACCATAAAATACAATACAGTTCGAAAACATTTCCATACAATTCCAGTATTTTCACAAATCTATTCCAGTACATACGATACCCAAACATACGGTCAGTGTCGTCACACTAATACGCAACTACTCTATGAAACCTGAAGCATCATAGCAATGACATTGCCAATACGGTGTAGCTCACACCCATCGATGACTAGCCGAAACACACTGGTGATATTTCACACCCTCGGATATAGAGCCAGACACTCTCACCGACGGTAATGAACTGATAGATGGTGTAGCATACAGTAATTAGCCGCCACATAGCTGTTTCAGCGTACAGTAATTAGCCGCCACTAACCGATTTCACAAAACCTAGAATCATTTTGAAACTCACATTTCTATACTCATCAGCATATGATAATTAGCCACCACATAGTCGTTTACAAAATACCTGGAACAATTACATACAACCATACATTCCACACTTATTTGGTTTATGGCAAAACATATCGTTTTCCAATTCAAGCATACAATTTTATACAAATATGGATAACAGTCATCTTAATAATACAGTTTAAACAAAGCAAACGGTTTTCAAAATAGAGCAGAGATGATACTCGAAATCCCCAAATTTTCTCAAAAATTGTAACCCAAAAATCCGTATTTTACTCGATAGATTTCCCAAAATAAGTTACCAAAACATACATATGATCGTAACCTACAGGTTTACCGATCTCGATTTCAAAAAGTAACTGATATAAATTGAGACTCCAAGACTACGAACCGAGACTCCAAGACCTATAAACCACAGTACAATACATGCTTACAACTTATACTACTATACATATTTCGAATCAGGAAAGAAAATGAGCCTTACCTCGATTTTGGTCCAAACGCAAAACTGCTCGAAATGAGATTCCGATCTGCTAGAAATGTAGAGAATCCTTCCCTAATCCTCACAGTAACATCGAATTTATGAATCAGGTGACAAACGGTGATGAAATCAAGAGAGAGAGAGAGAGCTTCGAGTTCAAGAGAGAGAGAGAGAGAGAGAGAGAGAGAGTGAGAGAGAAGATATTTAGCTAACTTAGCTTGGAAGCAACTCATTTGAATATTTATAACCCTTTGAATCAGCCACCCTCATTGACGAATTGGCGTCCTCGTCGACGAGGCGGTGGCCTCGTTAACGAGCTCAAGGTTCAAGATTTTCCAAAATCCCTCGGGATCTCCTTGTCGATGAGACACTGAATTTTGTCTCGAGAACAAAAGGGACTTCGTCGATGAACTCAGGCTTCGTCGATGAAGCTTGTCCAAATTACCACTTTACCCTTCTTTCGAATACTTAATCCACATATTACAGTTCGGGTTCTTATATCTTTGCCCAGATTGGCAGTCGTCTGTCACCAGAATAATTTAGTTTTAAAAACAACTCAGTAGGGTGGCAGTCGTCTGTCCGTATGTTGATAGTCATCTGTCCTTGAACAAATCAGTTTTTCAATATATATAGAAGGTTGACAGTCGTCTGGAGAACACTCACAGACGGCTCACTGGTCATTGGCAATCATCTATCCATTACTTGACAGTCATTTGTCAGTCTTTTGATTTGTGTTAAAAATCCTCTAAATTTTCCAGTCGTCTGTCTATAGACAAACAGTCATCTGTTAACTGGTTTTTCCTCATTTCAACATATTTGTGAGTTCTCTCTTCTTTGCTCAATTAATCTTGGAATATTAACTTGTTTAACTTTGAAAAACATGTTCCAAGTTTTGTACTAAGGTCTCTAAGTCTCTTTGCCTAATGAACTTCAAAATGAAAAATTCATATTTGAATACGCTTAGAAGTACTTACAAAGACTTTGTCCTAAGTTGATTTGACACTTTCTTTGCTTCGAGTCCTTTCAATGCTGCGCTTTAAACTTTCAGACTTCTTTAAGCTTTCATTATGGATCTTTGGTATTCACACGTGACTTTCCTTGTTCCTTGATCCTTATAAGCTTTCATGTCAGGGTATATGTAATTTGAGCAAACCATCTTTGACTGAAATATTATCACTTGAAAATTCATTCAATAACTTTATTTCGTTATCATCAAAACCAAGAGTTTGTAAGCCTAACTAGGCCAACAATCTCCCCTTTTTTATAATGACAAAGAACAAACAAAGATATAAAATTAAAACTAATGCTCCCCCTATCAATAAGCATAGATTTAAAATAATCTCATTAAGACATACGTTCAAAAGATTTGAAAGTTCCATGATTAAGGCATATATATTCATAAAGCTCTTCATAGAGCTCGTAGTACATCAGATTGGAAATACAAACACATGTTCAAATTTCAGAATTGGAAATACTAAATACAAAAGCAAATACATACATAAGCCAATACATACATAAGTTCATAGACTTTTCTTACACACATACTCCCCCTTTTGACATCAACAAACCAACAATCTCCCCCTTTTTGATGATGACAAAGAACAAGCAAAGATATAAAATTAAAATTAATGCTCCTCCTGTCAATAATCATAGATTTAAAATAATCTCATTAAGACACATTAAGACATACGTTCAGAAGATTTGAAAGTTCTAGGATTAAGGCATATATATTCATAAAGCTCTTCATAGAGCTCGTAGTACATCAGATTGGAAATACAAACACATGTTCAAATTTCAGAACTGGAAATACTAAATACAAACACATGTTCAAATTTCAGAACTAGAAATACTAAATACAAAAGCAAATACATATATAAGCCAATACATACATAAGTTCATAGACTTTGCTTACACACATACTCCCCCTTTTAACATCAACAAAAAGGCGTAATACATTCAGAAACTGTGCATGTGTAGCAAAAACTTGAAAAACATCATCTATGTATCAGAATCAGTGTCACTATTGGCAGCAATTCCTTTGCCTTTGGATTTCTGTGAACCTTCTTTTTCTTTAGTTTCTTCTTCATCATCTCCTGCATCTTCCCCTTCTTCTTCAGCTTCTCCTTCATCTTCTCCTTCTTCACTTGCAACTTCTTCTTCATCATTATTTTCATTACTCTCTTTATTTTGTTTGACATGGTCTTCTATTTTGTCAATGCTATTTTTCCAGCAAAGTGTATTTGTCATCAATGTTTGAGATTTTATCCTGAAGAGAAGCAAAATTTTCCTTTATTTCAGAACTAAAGCTGGTATAATTTTGATAAAATGGAACAAATCAAGTTGGCATATCAGCTTCTTTACGAGCTAGATTCCTTTCTTCTTGTGCTGGGCTTGCCGGTCTATTGCCCCTAAACATCCATCCCTCGTTATACTTTTTGTAGCCCATTCTTTTAAGTGTAGTAGAGGAGAAGACATGGTAATAAGTTCGCTTCACTATCTTTGAAGATGGAGTGAGGACTTGAAAATGAGCGAAGACCAATGAAAGAATGCCTCCATATGGAAGCCCAATCCTAGGAGATTCGAGCTTCATAACCATCCATTTTAGTATGATGCTAGCTAAATCTAATTTCTTCCCTTTTAATAAGCACCACATCACAAAGCAATCGAAGAAAGACACATGATCAAAGGATCCGGACCTCGGAATTATATTATACACAATGATCTTGTGCAGGATTTGTGCTTGGAGATTGAGCTTTTTGTATGGTGGAGGATGTCCAAAATAAGCGGGGTGCATCGTTCATCACAGGAGGCAAGAATTCTTGTGGTGAAAAACATTGTTCCGTAGTCCACTGTTTTTCTACTGGAGTACACTCAAAATCCCCATGCTTGATACGAAGAATTTTCAGTAAAGATTGTGGAGTAAGTGTTATCTTCTAACCATAAATTTCAATAACAATTCCAACTTCTTTCTTTACCAAGTTTGAGTAAAAAATCTTAATCTGATATGGGTAATACCCCTTGACTTAGTGAAGAATGAACTTATCCCATCATATATTTTTGAACATTTCAAGAATTTCAGGAAAGTTTTCTTCACAGAAAGTGACATTTCATACCTTACGGAACATTGGATCGATTGCTGAGATGTGATTTTGATACAATGCTTTCGCATGCGATGAAACCAGTCATTTCTCTATGTCGTTGTTGCTTGTAGGCTTTGAAGAATATGAGGAGTCTTTGTCCTTTTTCCCCACTATTTTGGTACGAACCTTTTTTATGAAGCTAAAATTCAAGAAACCCTAGGTGTGAAGGAATTAGGGTTGTGATGTATGGACGTTAGGAGGAGTTTTAGAGAGAAGGAACTTTGAAGAGAATGAAAAGGAGCTGGTTTAGAGAAGGGGAGATGAATTGACAGACGTCTAGGGGGGTTTTAAAGGAGTTTCTTTATGTGAAATGAACACGACCCGCCGCGAGATAGTCGACTGTCACTAAGTTGACAGTCGTTTGTCCACTATCTTTCCATATGGACAGTAGCCTGTCAGTCGCCTGCTAGATATCTGGCAGTCATCTGCCCTGAAAAACTGTTATTCTTCTCTTTTAGTTAACTTCTCTTATATGTAACATGCCTAATTCCCGTCGGATAAATACAAATTGATCTTTAGCTAATGGTTTTGTAAAAATATCAGCTAATTGATTGTGAGTGTTAACAAATTCAAGTACTATTTCTTTCTTGTCAACATTATCTCTTAAGAAATGATGACGTATATCAATATGCTTGGTCCTTGAATGTGATACCGGATTCTTTGAAATATTTATCGCGCTTGTATTATCATATTTTATGAGGATTGTTTGGTATTGAATTTTGAAGTCTCTTAATTGTTGTTTCATGTATAAAGTTTGAGCACAACAGCTCCTAGCTGCTATGTATTCGGCTTCAACTATAGATAATGCTACGGAATTTTGTTTCTTTCAAAACCTAGAAACTAGTGAGTGTCCTAGGAAGTGACAAGTCCCACTAGTGCTTTTTCTATCTATTTTGCATCCCTCATAATCTGCATCTGAATAACTTATCATTTTGAAATCAGTTCCTTTTGGATACCATAATCCTAAATCTAGTGTGCCTAGAAAATATCTAAGGATTTGTTTCACTTCTATTTGATGTGATTCCGTAGGAGCCGATTGAAACCTAGCACACATACACACACTAAACATGATATCTGGTCTATTTGCTATTAGATAAAGTAAGCTTCCTATCATTCCACGATAATATTTGGTATCTACTTGTTTTTCTTTTTCATCCTTGTCAAGGCTTGTTGAGGTGCTCATGCGAGTTCCTATAGGTTTACTTTCAACCATATCAAACTTCTTTAACATGTCTTTAATATACTTAGTTTGATAGCTTGTTTGATTTGTAATCCTAGAAAGTAATTTAACTCTCCCATCATTCTCATTTCAAACTCTCTTTGCATAGTTGTAGCAAATTCATTGCACAGGTCTTCATAAGTTGCTCCAAATATAATATCATCAACATAAATTTGTACTATAAGCATATCATTATTTTTGGTTTTTATAAATAAGGTGCTATCTATCTTTCCTCTAGAAAAATTGTTTTGGAGTAGGAAATTGCTTAGTCTATTGTACCAAGCTTTAAGAGCTTGCTTCAATCCATATAGGGCTTTAGTTAGTTTGAATACATGATTTGGGTTTTAGAGTCTTCAAAACTTGGAGGTTGTTTAACGTAAACTTCTTCATTTATATAACCATTTAGGAATGCATTTTTTACATCCATTTGGTATAATTTAAAGTCTTTATTAGCTACATAGGCAAGAAGCATCTTTATTGCTTCCATCCTTGCTACAGGAGCAAAGGTTTCTTCATAATCGATGCCTTCTTCTTGATTATAACCTTGTGCTACTAGCCTAACTTTATTTCTTACAACTACCCCAGTTTCATCCTTTTTATTTCTAAACACCCATTTAGTCCTTATGATTGACTTATCTTTGGGTTTAGGTATGAATTCCCATACTCGACTTCTTTCAAATTGATTTAGTTCCTAATGCATAGATATAATCCAAGAATCATCTTTTAAGGCTTCTTCTATATTCTTAGGTTCATCTTGAGACAAGAAAGCATAATGGTTACAAATATTTTTTAATGAGGCTCTAGTAATTATTCCTTTTGATGGTTCACCAAGAATTTGGTCTTTTGGGCGACTTTTAGCATATCTCCATGCTTTAGGTAGTTCTAGATTTTCTATGATGTTTTCATTTGAAGCTTCATTATTATTTTCTTCTTTTATTTCAGGTTCTTCTACTTTTTTGAAATATCTTCTTTTTCATCAATCTTAATTTTGTTGTCATGATCATTTGATTCATCAAACGTTATATGTATTGACTCAATAATTGTAAGAGTTCTTTTATTGTAAACCCTATAAGCTTTACTATTTGTTGAGTAACCTAAGAAAGTTCCTTCATCATATTTTGCATCGAACTTTCCTAGATCATCTTTAGTATTAAGGATAAAGCATTTGCATCGGAATACATGAAAGTAGGAAATATTGGGTTTTCTACATTTCCATAGTTCATATGGTATTTTGTCTATACTTGATCTTATAGATACCCTATTTACAATATAACAAGTTGTATTCAAAACTTCTGCCCAAAAGTATTTAAGTAGATTATTTTCGTTTAACATGGTTCTTGCCATTTCTTATAGGGTTCTATTTTTTCTTTCTACAACTCCATGTCCTAGGTGCTGAAAAATTATGGTTTATTCCATGTTCATTACAAAATTTTTCAACATTTTTTTTTAAACTCTCTATCTTGATCACTTCTAAAATTTGTTACATTATAGCCCTTTTCATTTTGTAATTTCTTACATAATGTGATTAGTATGTCACAAGCTTCATCTTTATTTGCTAAGAATAATACCCAAGTGAATCTTGAGTAATCATCCACTATTACAAAAGCATAATGTTTACCTCCTAGGCTTAAGGTTCTAGTTGGACCAAATAAGTCTACGTGTAGTAGTTTTAGGGGTCTTTTAGTAGATATGTATTTTTTATTTTTGAAACTTGTTTTAACTTGCTTTCCCTTTTGGAATGCATCACACCTCTTGTCTTTTATGAATTTAGTATTTGGTAATCCTTTTACAAGATTTTTCTTAGATAATTTGGATAAAAGGTCAATGCTAGCATGTCCTAATTTTCTAGGTCATAGTGAACTTATTTCATTCATTGCTGCCAAACAAGTTACGTTTTGATTTACTAGATTCTCAAGGTTTATACAATAAACATTATTTATCCTATGGGCTATAAACAAGGTTTCATTGTTCTTTGGATTTTGGATAACACATTTTTCTTTCTTAAAAGTTATTTCGAAGCCTTTGTCGCTTAATTGGCTTATGCTTAAAAGGTTATGTTTTAATCCTTCTACCAATAACACATTATCAATGGTAAAAGAAGACTTTTTACCTATTTTCCTGATGCCAATAATTTTACCTTTGACATTGTCGCCAAAGGTGACATATCCCCCATCCTTTTGTTTCAATGTAAAGAACTTGGTCCTATCACCGGTCATGTGCCTTGAACATCTGGTGTCCAAGTACCATTTATCTGTTGACGGTGTAGTCCTAAAGCATACTACAATGAGGGATTCATTGTGTTAGTCTTTGGAACTCAAATTCTTTTAACTTTCTTTGTGTTGTTTTTAGTTCCATTATTGACTTTCTATTCTCCTTGAACTTTAACATACTTTCTTTTTAGAGGGCAGTTGAACATTACATGACCTTTAGTCTTGCACATGTAGCAAGTGGTGTGTTCATGTTTGTTGTTTGAAGAAGTACTAGCATAGTGCTTGGCTTCTTGGACAAAGTATCCCATGTATAATTTTTTACTCTTTTTATTTTTTTTACCATTATAACCTATTCCTTCTTTATTTCCATGTAGTCTTTGTTGTCCAATCATTTTTTCAAAATTTTATTTTCCTTTGGTGAAGTTATATACAATTTTCTCCTTATCCTCTATTGATTTCTTAAGTTCATTTATCTCTAAATTCTTTTTATTCAAATCATCTACATGAGTTTTTCCTGTCTCTTGAGTTATTTCATTTACTTCCTCTTCTAACTTTTTAATACGAGAGTCTTTTTCTTTTTCAATGGTTTTGAAGGATTCAAGTTGCTTCATTAATTCTTTATTTTGATCTTTCAAGGTTATACTTCTCTTGGAGATTTTTTATGAATCTCTTATGTAAAGAAAACAACTCAGCTTGCAATTCCTTATAGGAAGGCATGCTGTCACATGACTCATCACACAACTCATTGTAAGATTACGTAGAGGAATAGTAGGAGTTTACCTCTTCATCATTAGCCATGAAGTATATATTTGTCATCTCTTGTCCACTTGATTCATTTTCCATCTCGCTGGTGCTTGAATCATCCCATGTGACCTTCATAGCTTCCTTTTTTTTCTTCTTGTCTTTCTCGAGCAACAAGCAATCCGGCTTGATATGCCCTAGTTTCTTGTAGTGATAGCATATAGGATGTTCATTCTTACCATTATTTTCTTTTCTACTTATCTCTCCTTTTTCAGATTTCTTTTTGTTAAATTTTCTAGGAAACCTCTTATTTTTCCTATAGAACTTGCCTAATCTCTTAGTGATGAATGCTTATTCATCTTGATCTAAGTTGCTTGATTCACTTTCCTCTTCACTTGAGCTGTTACTAGAAACTTTTAATGCAATGGATCTTTTATGTTTGGGTTTAGGATTCCTTTCCTTTAGAGCCATCTCATAAGTTAGTAGTAAACCAATGAGTTCATCTAGAGAGGTGTTCTTAAGGTTTCTACCTTTTATGATAGCTGTAGCCTTTGGTTCCCATATGGAGGGAAAGTGTTGACCCTATGGGTCATACCCTGTTTCGATTATGACAAATACGGTATTTAATGGTTTAATGAGTTTGTGTGCAGGATCGATCGAACGTATAATATGGTGCGTGCACATGACACATGAAGTGAAGACCTGAAGACCTTATTTATGTTGTATTGTAATTTAATCATTCATTTGGATCTGTAATAGTAATTAAGAGAACAAGGTCTGTAATAATTAATGTCTTACTTGCATGGAAGGAACATGGTCTGTAATAATTAATGTCTTACTTGCATGGAAGGATCGATAAGCTAAAGACCATAGATGGACTTTAGGGAATAGGGTAGACCGACATCGGATTTTTTCGGTATCTTGAAAAAGGCCTAGAAATGACCCTAGGACACTTACTCATGCATATATATGAATGTTCATTTAAATAGAGTGTTTGCATGCTTAAATGGGACAAAAATGCTCTAAATGGGTACTTTCGGTCGACCATACTTCACAGTACAAATATGCCCAGTCGACCGAACCCGGACCAGGTCAACTGTTTGACCACAGTCCGGTCGACCGAACCGTTATAGTTCAAAATTCCCGATCGACCGAAACCTCCCTGGGTCAAACAATTTGACCATCTGGTCGATCGAGCCAATTTTGTACTCCAACTACCTGGTCGACCAAGGGTCCTCGGGAGATGCCCCAACGGTCTGGTCAACCGAACCATTTAGTTCAAAATCTCCTGGTCGACCGAACCGCGCTAATTTGAAAAATTGCCAATCCCGGTCGACCGACCATTTAGTTCAATTTTCTCCTGGTTGACCGAATCTCAAAAAATTACCCTTGACATATATACACGGTCGACCGAGCCTTCAGTTCAAAATCCCCCTGGTCGACCGAACCATTTGAGTCTTGGTCGACCGAAACAATTTTGGTCGACCGGACCTCTCGTGTTGCCCCTTAATTTTTACCGTGGTTAATATTTTTAAACAGGGTTAACTTGGTTAAAATATAATAAAACTTTCCTAATAATCCCATATGTGTCCTTAACGGTTATATTTTAAGGGTAGTCTATATATATACCCCCTCATTTGGAATAATTAGGAAGAGATTAGAAAATATAATTAGCCAAAATCCTCTCAATCTCAAGAAGCCCATATTTCATATTCAAGCTTTAAACTCCTACTCTTACTCATTTATATTGCAAATACCTCCTTGTAAGAGTATTCTTGTGCTTATCTCACTTAGCTTAAACTCTCTTTTGATTGTTTTATTTGTGATCTATATTTCATAGAGAGTAAGCTATAAGTTCTCCTAGGGGGCTTCATAAATAAGCCTTCCATAGGAAAACTTCTTTGGGCTTCTGAGTTTTGCATTTTCATTGCGATACTCAAGAATTTATATTGAGTTTTGGTTGTGAAAAATATTTCACAAATCGTTTTTCAAATATCTCTTGTGATTTATCTTGAGAAAAATATTTTGAGATATTTGCTTGTGTGCTGAAGATCTTTGTTACTATACTTTTTTATTGAGAATATCTTCTTAATACAAAGATCAAATAAATATTTTTGCAAACCATCTTTGAATATTTCTTGTGGTTTATATTGAGAAATATTATTTGTTGAGATATTTGAAGTGTGCTTGTGATCTTTGTTTGTGCATTGTGACTGAAATATTATTTTGACACAAAGATCATTCCATTTATACTCTCACACACTGATTGTTATATTTGCATAAATATGTGAGAGTAAACACTTAGACTACATCGAGCTTATCAAATCCTATCTTTTGGTAGTGTATTGATTATACTGTGCGTAACTAGGTACATATCTGCTTTACACGAAAGCACAATCACTGTACCATCTATTTGTATACACATTAGTTGTATATCCAGCACGGGCCTGAAGAGGGCGACTAGCCCTGGAATAGTCTCGGATTGGCTTAGACTCGGTTAGGAAAGCTAGGTGCGTCGTCCTGTTAAGGCGTGTAGCTTAAGGTCAGCCCCTCTAATTGACCTGGTTAAGGTTGAGGTTAGCCCTGTGTTAATTTGACTTGGTTGTAAACGGTGCCGCTCCACCCTTAAGAGAGCTATTAGTGGAATCCTCTGGCTTGCAAGTTAGAGGCGATGACGTAGGCACTGTTGGCCGAACCTCGATAACGTATCGTGCGTGTTCATTTACATTTCCGTAATTTACTTACTGCACATGTATGTTATATTGTGAATGATTAGGTTTACATTTGCATAAACAAACCGTAGGTTAAGTAATACTGTTTATCTGGTTTAACCTAGGCGATAAATTTTAAATATCCAATTCACCCCCCCCCCCCTCTTGGGATTGCACCAAAGCTAATAGAAGGTCTCTTAGAATTTTTCTAATCATTTTGTAGGTAGTATAAGTTTTTCCTAAGGCACTTAAGGAATTGATTATGTAGGTAAATCTGGTGTGCATGCTTGATATTGTTTCATTTGAATTCATCTTGAATGCTTCATTTTCACTTATCAACATATCTATCCTATTGTCCCTAACATCTATAGTTCCTTCATATGTTACTTCTAATTTGTCCTATATTTCTTTAGCCGTCTTGCAGGCCATGACCCTATTAAATTCGTTAGCATCTAAAGCACAATATAAAGCATTTATAGTGCTTGAATTGATTTGAAGCATTTTATAATCTGAATCGGTCATATCCTTTTTCTCTTTTGGAATCTGTTTTCCATCTACTATTTTAGTGGGAATAAGGTCTCCATCCATAACTATTTCCCATGTTTTCCAATCCATGTGTTGGAGATAGATTTGCATTCTCTTTTTCCAAAATGTATAATTATGTCCACAAAAGATTGGTGGACGGGTTGAGGATTGGCCTTCACTGAAGGGTGCTACTACTATATTTGCCATTTGATCTTTTTATAGTTTCTTATTACAAATTACTATAGCTAGGCTCTGATACCAATTGAAATTGGAATAGCTTCCCAAGAGGGGGTGAATTGGGATTTAAAAATTTTATTCCCCTTAGTCTTAGTTCGTTTGAATTATAACAGTAATCAAAACTTAAGCACAATCACAAAATTTATCTAAAGTAATCACAATCAAAACAATATGATCAATCACTCAATCTTTGTAACAATAGCCCTGTATTGATATGAAAATTTGCTGAACTTGTTATAAGCCCTGTATCACAATTTTTCTTCTTCCTAATGTTCAACTTTTAAATAAACTTTCAGATTAATAAGTCACAGATGATAAACCAATGTAGTCCCTTTCGGTTTCTGCAATTAATGCTGATCAATCCAAAACAAATTACCTTCCGGTTTGTTTAAAAACCATATATTTAGAATTGAATTTTAAAGCAACCACACAGATTATATCTTTTACTGAAAAATAAAGAGTAGAGAAAAGAAAGAAGAACACAAGGTTTTTACGAGCTTCAACTTCAACACAGCCTACGTCCTCGCCTTTAGCAAAACCACCAAAGGACTCACTATCACGTTCCTTTACCAAGCCAAACAATACCAGTTACAACACTCCTTGGGTAAGGCTAGAGTCTGCCTTCTCCAAACGATGTGCCCTCGTTCAGTCCAACGATTCAGCACTCGAAACATCAATCAATCCTTTACAAAGATATAAAACAAAACGTACAAGAACTTGCTCCTCAAAGAGTTGATTAGTACAAATTGAAACACTATGTACTTCAGTAAATTCAAAACATGAATTTCAGAGTGAAGCTCTTAGAAACTTGTCATCGTATGTATCTTTCAATGGATGAAAGAATCAACCACAGTAAGAAACTCAGCAAGACTTTCAAAGATTTTCGTGAGTGATGAGAGCAATTGCACACTTTCAAAATTTCAATAGGCTTTGAGAGAGTATGAGAGCTGAATTGATTTCTTAGTGTATAAAACAATGATCCTTGAGGGTATTTATAGAGGTAGAAAGACTTCTTCCTTGTTCCCCAAGTTTACTTGGAGTAGGTTCCAAGTTTTAAATTTATTTAAGCTTCAAATAATTTAAATTTCCAAAAATATGTCTGTTGGAAATTTGAAACTTCCGCGAGCCAAACGTCTATGAAGTCTTGGCAGTCGTCTGTCCGTATTTTATAACAATAAAATTCATAGGAAGAGAGGTGGCAGTCGTCTGTCCCTAGAATAATTTAGTTTTAAAAACAACTCAATAGGATGGCAGTCGTCTGTCCATATGGTGACAGTCGTCTGTCCATGAACAAATCAGTTTTTCAATATACATAGAAGGTTGACAGTCGCCTGGCAGAACACTCATAGACGGCTCACTAGTCATAGGCAGTCGTCTATCCATTACTTGACAGTCGTCTATCAGTCTTCTGACTTGTGTTAAAAATTCTCTAAATTTGCCAGTCGTCTGTCAATTGGATTTTCCTCATTTCAACATATTTTTGAGTTCTCTCTTCTTTGCTCAATTAATCTTGGAATATTAACTTGTTTAACTTTGAAAAACATGTTCCAAGTTTTATACTAAGGTCTCTAAGTCTCTTTGCCTAATGAGATTCAAAATGAAAAATTTATATTTGAATACACTTAGAAGTACTTACAAAGACTTTGTCCTAAGCTGATCTGACACTTTCTTTGCTTCGAGTCCTTTCAATGTTGCTCTTGAAACTTTCAAACTTCTATGAGCTTTCATTATGGATCTTTGGTATTCACACGTGACTTTCCTTGTTCCTTGATCCTTATAAGCTTTCATGTCAGGGTATATGTAATTTGAGCAAATCATCTTTTCCTGAAATATTATCACTTGAAAATTCATTAAATAACTTTACTTCGTTATCATCAAAACCAAGAGTTTGTAAGCCTAACTAGGCCAACAAGTTTCTCTACTATGTAGTAGACCAATTTCTCTTCTAATGGTTATAAATCTATCTTCTGAGAGAGTTTTAGTGAAGATATTAGCTCATTGATCATTTGTATTGATGAATTCTAGAATGATGTCTTCTTTTTGAACATGATCTCTTAGGAAGTGGTATCTTATGTCAATGTGCTTTGTTTTTGAGTATGAAATAGGATTTTTAGATATGTCAACCGCACTCATATTATCACACTTAATTGGTATAGTTGTGTATTTCAAATTGAAATCTTTTAATTGTTGTTTCATGTATAGTGTTTGCGCACAACAACTACCGGCTGCTACATATTCAGCCTCAGCAGTTGACAAAGCCACAGAGTTTTGTTTCTTAGAAAACCAAGAAACTAAAAAGAAGTGGCATGTACCACTTGTACTTTTTCTATGTATTTTACAATCGGCATAGTCCGAATCTAAATAACTAATCATTTCAAAACCAGGGTCCTTAGGATACCATAGCCCTAAGTCCATAGTGCCTATTAAGTATCTTAGAAGTTTAATGACTGAGTTTTCTTATACACTTTTATGACATTTATCACACTGTGTATGTTCATATTGAAATTTAAATTTAGCAACACAGATGACTGCACTAGCAAGGGGGAGACGTACATTAAAGTAACATAGGGAGACATGTTTCACAATATAATCCTTTCACAGATGCTGGTTGAATAAGTTCAAAACTCTAAGAGTTAAAGGGAGAGAAAAATATAAGACTATGTCCACTCATGTATTAATATTATACACCATTTTATTAATGTCAAAAAGGGGAGAAGAATCTAGCTATAGGAAAAAATAAGAATCTGGTTTTAGGCAAATATGATTGACAACACTAATTGTGTAAAGGGGGAGAAGAATCAGGTTATGAGAAAAATCAGACTATAGGAGAAGAATCAGGCTAAACAACTTGTGCTTGAACATAAGCATATTTCATTTGGAATCAGGATAAACAACATGTGTATGAACATGAGCATATTTCATTTGGCATGAGCATATTTCACTCACTGAATATTTGATGCTTTATTTGAGGGGGAGCCTTGTTAGACATAGCCCATTATATATTTTTGCTTGTGTATTTTTCATCATCAAAGAGGAGGAGATTGTTGACTCTATGAGGTTAATCTAGTTTTGATAATGACAAATCACTTGGTATTTGATATGTACATTGAGATTGTGAACAAGAACTATATTTAGCATACACGGAAGGATAACAAGTCATAGGTTCCATGAAGATTAAAGCATACATATCTTGGCCCAATCCATGGAACTCAAAGAGTACAAGAATGAAGATGCAAGTAACAAGTTCAAGAGTGTCATGGAAATGGGTACTTAGAACCAATGTATTTACATTTTCATATGATTTAATTTGAGGCTCTACATATATCCTAGAATTGTCTTAGGACTCATGCATTTCATAAACATCATTAGGGGACATTCATGGACTTAGAAATATTTTTAAAACCTTGGAAAATATTCTTATAAAAGAACCAAGAAAGAATGCAAAACAGATTTTTGAACTGAAAATAAAAAATCTAGGAATTGGAAACTTCAGTAAACCGAAGTCAACGGTCAGTCACCTGAAGTTGTAACTTCAAAAGACCGAGGATTAAGTTGAGTCGGCTGAGGAATTTATTGTGAAACACAGAACCTGGCAGAGACACCTCAGAAGACTGAACTCAGACTTCAGCCGTCTGAACCTAACACTTCAGTCATCTGGGCCTTTAACCTCAGTCATCTGACCCTGTGTCTAGGTTAATTTTTTGAAGCTCTAAAGAACTTTAGTCGCTTGACCTCAGTCGCGTGAACCTACGGGAAAGTTTAAAAATCTAATTTTTAAATGAAAGAACACACGAGCTATTTCTTTGATCCAATAGCTAGAATTGATTCTAAGAATAAGGCACCTATTTGTACATCATCAAAACCCTAGTGCTTAAGCTAAGACTTTTGGAATAGAAGATAACATCTTTTTGAAAGAGAATTGAGAAACTTGAACATATTGCTATACGATTGCCTGCACTCCAACTCATACTGATCAAGCTTGGGCAAATCAACTCAGAAAAACAAAGGGATTTAATATACACATCTTGATCTCTATTTGGTATTAAGGTTTGGTAAATCACACTACTTGTTAAGATTTATTCTCATAGAGGTTCTTCATCTAAACTGATTTTCTGATTGATATCTATTTTTCAAAGAGCTTGTCATTGCAAAATCATCTTTGAATATTTGTTAAGAGGTTGATCTTGAGTATGCACATATTAAATCATTCTGATAAGATTACTACTTGAGAAAAGATTTTGTTATTGATTAGATATTTTTTATTCAAGTGAGTTTTCATTCAAAGACTTGATATTTTTAATATTCCAAAATCTACTTGATTGAAAAGTTTAAAGGTTATCTATATACACTTGAGAGAAAATATTGTTGTGACAAAGTGAGTTTCAAATCTTTGCAATCTTCAAAGAATTTTATGTATTCAAAGATTTAACCTGAGTTCTCCAAAGCATTGACTTATATAAATATTTTTGGGAGATTTGATAAAAGGGAAAGTTAGTGAATCATACTCTTGCACATAACAATTATATCATTACATACATTCTGAGCTTCAAGTTTCATCATATGAATATGTGTTAGGAATTTTTATTGTACTCGCTAGCTTTGTTAGAAGCAACATTGAGTGTTTTGCAGATTATATTGTAATCACGGTTCGGGTTGTGAACCGAGTTTGAGGAGAGAGTTGTATCTCTTGTAAGTAGCGAAGTAGGAGGAAATTGTGCCTCTTGTAAGCAGTGGATGTAAGGGAAGCTCTGTCCCAAGTTAAGGAGTAAGGATTATAGTGGAAACCTTGAGTGGGTTGCTCAAGGCGAGGACGTAGGCCGGGTTGGCTGAACCTCGTAAAATCGTGTTTTCCTTTTCTCTTCCTTTATCTTTTTATTTTTCATATCGCATTTCAATATCTAGCTTAGTTGTGTATATTGAATAACTCCACATGCACTTAATTGGGTTGATAAAGTAACTTTAAATTAGCCTCAAACTCCTGCATTTAATTTGTTAAACTTAGAAATTGGGATTAAGTGGTAATTAATCTGAACAAAATTTAAAAATACCCAATTCACCCCCCCTTCTTGGGATTACACCTAAATCAACACCGCTCCACTAGAGAAACTCCCGAAGATCCTTATACATTTTAGTGCTACCTAGATGTACCGTGTATAAGGAAATATGTGCCCCCTCTAGGATCGTATGTCTGATATCCACATCTGCAGGCATGCACAACTTGGTACAGAACCTCAAAGCTCCATCATTTGAAATACTAAATTCCTCTCCCTGTCCATCCTGCACTTTAGCTATCAACTCCACTAATTCTATGTCATTCCTCCAAGCAGCTTTAATCCTCTCTTATAAAGTAGGTTGTACCACCAAGTTAGCAATAAATGCCTAAGGATCACTCTCTACTAGCTCCACACTGAGCCTCTCCAAGTCCATTTGGATCGGGTGCTAAATTACTGCTGCTAACTGTGCCGCTCCCCTTGATTTTTGGCTCAGAGCATCAGCCACCACATTTGCTTTCCTTAGGTGAAAATTGATGGTGCAAATGTAATCCTTAATAAGTTCCAACCATCTCCTCTGCCTCATATTCAACTCCATTTGCATGAAGAAATACTTTAAACTTTTATGGTCTGAAAATATTTCACATCTCTCTCCGTACAAATAATGCCTCCAAATTTTCAATGCATGAACCACTGCAACCAATTCTAGATCATGGGTAGGATAATTTTTTTCATATTCTTTCAATTGTCTAGAGACATATGCTACAACTCTATCTTGCTACATCAATACACATCTAAGCCCTTTCAAGGACGTGTCACTGTAGATCACATAACCATCATCTCTTGATGGAATGGTCAATACTGGCATAGTGACGAGCCTCTATTTCAATTCCTAGAAACTTTGCTCACAATCATCGTTCCATTCGAGCCTAACATTCTTCCTAGTTAGTTGCATTAGAGGCCTTGATAATCCTGAGAATCCCTTTACAAACCAATGGTAATATCCCACCAATCCCAAGAAACTTATTATTTTCTAAACGTCCCTCGGCCTGGCCCAATTCACCACTACCTCTATCTTGCTGGGATCTACTGAGATTTCATCTTTTGATATAACATGCCCCAAAAACGCAACTTTCTCTAACCAGATTTCACATTTGCTAAACTTGACATACAATTCCTTTTCCTTGAGCATCTGAAGTACTAGCCTTAAATGTGTCTCATGCTTCTCAAAACTCCTCGAGTAGACTAGTATATCATCAATGAAAACCACAACGAACTAGTCTAAATACTAATGAAAGACTCTATTCATCAAATTCATAAATACAGTAGGAGCATTTGTAAGTCCGAATGGCCTGACCAAAAATTCATAATGGCCAAACCGAGTTCGGAATGCTGTCTTAGAGATGTCCTATGCCCTGACTTTTACCTGATGGTACCCAGAGCGTAGATCAATCTTTGAATAAACCAGTGTACCCTGAAACTGATCAAATAAATCATCTATATAAGGTAGAGGATACCTGTTCTTAACTGTTACTTTGTTTATTTCCCGGTAATCTATTAACATTCTCACATTCCCGTCTTTCTTTTTCACAAATAAAACTGGAGCTCCCCACGATGATACACTAGGTCTGATAATCCTTTTTTTCCAAAAATCCTATAGCTGATCCTTTAATTCTCCTAATTCTTCTAGAGTCATTCGATAAAGAGCTTTAGAGATTGGTGTTATCCCTAGAAGCAAATCGATAGTAAAATCTATTAGGGGTGAGCAGACGGTCGGTTCAGTGAATTTCAGTCAATTAACCGAATTAACCAAAAATTTCGATTAAACATTTCCATTAACCGAACCGACTGAATAAGAGGTATTTGTTGACCTTATTGGTCATGCCCAGTTTTGATTATGAAAAATACTCGTTGCAACTAATGGGTGATTGAGTTTTTATGTAGGAACTAAGAATGTTAAGATCAGGATGTGCACAAAGCAAGTAAAGCCTGAAGACCAACTTCTATTCAATGTTGTAATATATTTCAATTAATTGGTCTATAATAGTAACTAGGGCTCTGGCTTGTCACACACATCACATGTATAATAATACATAAGCTCAAACAAACCGTGAATGAGAATGACCTTAGAAAGACCTTTAGGGTGTTCCCTTTGGTCGACCGACACCGGACTTTTTTGGTGTCTTAATTTTAGACATAAATGACCCTAGGACACATACACTTGCATATATGTTTGTTAGGCACTTGAATAGAGTCTGTATCTTTCAATACGGGACCGAAATGCACACTTGGTGCATTTTCGATCGACCGGCCAACTTAGTTCATTTTGGCCTAGTCGACCGAACCAGACCTGGGTCAACTGTTGACCAAGGCCCTGGTCAACCGAACCATAATAGTTCAAAAGTTCCGGTCAATCGAAACCCTCTATGGTCAACATTTTGACCACCTAGTCGACCGAACCAGGTAGTTCAAAAAGCCCTGGTCGACCGAAACCTCCCTGGGTCAAAAGTTTGACCATCTAGTCGATCGACCTTTTTTTGTACTCCAACTACCTGGTCGACCGGAGGGTCCTCGGGAAAATTCTCAGCTATCTAGTCGACCGAACCAACCAATTCAAAATGGTCTGGTCGACCGAACCTCGAAAAATTGAGAAATTGCCCTCTCCTGGTTGACCGAGCCTTCAGTTCAAAAGTCCCCTGGTTGATCGAAGCATATGAGACTTGGTCGACCGAACTTGTTCTAGTCGACCGGACCTCTCGGGTTGCCCTGATTTTTACCGCGTTTAAACTTATTTTTATTAGGATTAAAATATTCAAAACATCATTAATCTTTTCTAATATTCCCAATTATACCCCTAATGGTCATATTTTATGGGTGCTCTATTTATACCCCTTCATTTGGGAAGATTAGCAACTTGATTACCCTACTTGATTAAAAATTCTCTCTTATGTTCAAATATCCATAATACTCAGATCTAAGCCTCATTCACTCATACTTGCTACTATTGTCTAAACCCTCTCTAAGTCGATTGAGTGTTTGTTTTGAAAAGGTTTGCTCTCCTTGTTCTATTTGATTGACACGATTTTCTTAAGAGCCAAACCTAAGGATTCTTAGGGGACTTTGTTGATAAGTCTATCCTAAGAAGACCTTGATAGATCTTCTAAGCTTGCACCTTTATTGCAATATCTTGAGAAGACTGTATTTGTTCTTGGTTGCAAAATATTTTCAAAATACTTTCAAATATCTAGCGAGCTTCATCTTGATAAATATTTAAAGAGATATTTGTTTGTGTGAGAAAAGTCTTTGTTGCTATATTCATTGATTTATATTTTTAGCTGAATAAAAAAGATTAATCTCATTTTGCAAACTAAATCCATATACTACTTGAGCTTCATATATATTGAGAAAACTTGTTGATTGAAATATGTGAAGTGTGGCTAATATCTTTGCTTGAGCATTTAGATTGAATATCTAGTGATACAAAGATCATATAGGTTTGCACTCTCACGCACCAATTACATCGATAGTAAATCTATTTGAGAGTAGACATCTTAAGACCACATTGAGCTTACATATTATATCATTTGTGGTGTATGTTATTGCACGTAACTAGGTACATATCTACTTTACACGAAAGCACAATCACTGTACCATTTGATTGTAATACACGTTTGTTGTATATCTAGGCACAGGCCTGAAGAGGGAGACTAGCCCTGGAATAGTCCCGGATTGGCTTAGACCCGGTTAGGAAAGCTAGGTGCGTCGTCCTATTAAGGCGTGTAGGTTGAGGTTAACCCCGCTAATTGACCTGGTTAAGGTTGAGGTCAGCCCTGTGTTTATTTGACCGGGTTGTAAACGGTGCCGCTCCACCCTTAAGTAAGCTATTAGTGGAATCCTCTAGCTTGCGAGCTAGAGGCGAGGACGTAGGCACAGTTGGCCGAACCCCGATAACATATTGTGCGTGTTCTTTACATTTTCGAAATTTACTTACTGCACGTGTATGTTATATTGTGAATGATTAGGTTTACATATGCATAGACAGACCCTAGGTTAAGTAATACTGTTTATCTAGTTTAACCTGGGCGATAAATTTTAAATACCCAATTGACCCCCCTCTTGGGGTTGCACCAAAGATAACAGTATTAACCGAACCTTTATCGACCGAATTAACTATTCAGGTAATTCGGTTAACCGAATTTAACCGAAATTATTTAAAATTAATTATTAAAAACAGAATATAATTATAAATTTTTTACTTTGCATCTCATTTATTAATTTTATTAAAACAAAAACAAAAACAAAAAACAAGGGTGGATGGAGGTAGAAAGGGGTGTTGTTTAGGGATAGGGAAGCCAGTGCCTTTGAAGGGGCTACACATTAATTTGGATGCAAAATATTATACAATTACAAGGCATAGTAGTTTCAAAAAAAAACAATGGCAATAATTACATGAGTTTAAACTTTATTATTTGCCTACAACACCCTCAAATGTTACATACGACATTAAACATCAGAAGAGCGAGTAGCATACATGACCTGGTGCATAATGGCAAGTAATTACAGAAACAAGAGAACAATATCATAATTCTTGGTCTATAAATTATGAATCCATATTTCTCATCTTTCTAATCCCAATCAAATCCCCGCAGTGCAATAACATATAATGACTCTTTATACTAAGAAAATGTTTATCTTAACCCATAAGATACTAAGTAGGTAAGAAAATTTCTTGTCTACCTCAAAGAGCAAATAACTTCCAAAGAAACTGTGCAAAGGTGAGCAGTTTGGAAAGGAGCAAGGATATGTTATAGTTGGAGAAATGCTCAATTTACTAGATAAGAAGGGCTTGAGATTAAATTCTCCAAGTGGTCAAGAAATGAGATTTGGATTGTGACAAAGTTTAAATGAAGAAATTTCAGATGCTAGGATAAAGTGCTCTTTAAGTTGTGATGGGAATCATTTGAAGGGCTTTCTACATAAGTTGTCTTAGTTTTCTTGGCTTTTTTCCTTGTTTTAGTTCTTAGGACTTCTTGCCTTTAGTTTATATTACCTCCTTTCCTCTTAATAATTTTGTTGTGCTATCAAATAAAAATAAAAATAGGCACCTTCAACTGAAAAGTATTACTCACAAGTCATTAATGCATCTATTCATGTCCTATGGAAGGGAACTTTCAAGCTCAAACTGATGGGTCATCAATTCGAACTGGAGACTAGAAATCTACTGAACAATTCCTGGTGCTGATACATATGTTGAAGAGGGATTCAAGACAGGTGAAGCCACAAAGAGGGAGAACTGAGAGAGATTTGGGAATGGGGACCTCAGGTGAGCCAAAGGGAATGGAAGTGAGAACTGAAGAGGAGAATTGGAGAACTGTTGAACTGAGAAGTGGAGATGGATAAGTCGAGAACTTGAGAAGGACCGAAAGAGAAGTCAAGACTCGAGAGTGGAGAGGAGTCGAGAACAGTGGCTGCGGAGTGCAGAGTGGACCAATAAACACTAACAGTAAACCCTAGTTAATTTATGCTTGAAATTTAAGTAATTATTAAATCGATTAATCGGATTTATATTTCCTATTCACCAAACCGAAAACTGATTCATCAAAATTTGGTGAACCCCAACCGAATAGACCAAACCAATTTTTTTACCCGAATTGAATCGACCAATTTTGGGTGGTTAAATTGGTTAATTTGGATTTCCCTGAATTATGCTCACCCCTAAAATCTATCTTGCGGTCGGGAGGCAACCCCGATAGCTCCTCTGGAAAAAAAAAAATGTTTAGAAACTCCTTTACCACTTGTACACTGACAAGCTTTAATTCATTTTCTATTACCTCCTTTACATAAGCCACAAACCCCTGACATCCATCTAGAAGTAATCTTCTCGTCTGAATAGCTGACACTAACTGAGGTAGGGAATGGAACCGCGACCCCACAAATTTGAATTCTTGCTTTCCTGTTGGTCTAAATATCACCTCTTTCATATGACAGTTGATACTAGCATAGTTAGCTGCCAACCAATCCATACCCAATATTACATCGAATCCATGCATGTCTAGTACAATTAGGTCAGCTGGTAATACTCTCTCTTGAATATCTACTAGATAGCCTTTGAGCACCCTACGACGCCTCACCCCTAACCCTGTTGGTGTAGCTACTGACAATTCAACATCTAATAACAATGTCTCAACTCCAGGCAATTTAACGTATCCCACAGATATAAAGGAATGGGTGGCACACAAATAAAAAAAAAACAATAGCTTGATATGATAAAGTAGTAAGGGTACCTGTCACGACATCGCCTGTGGTCTTAGCATCTCCCGACATCAATGCATAAACCCTCGCTAGGGCTATATTCCTATGATAGCCTTCACGGGGTGCCCGATAAACTCCCCGATAAGGTCTGGGAGCAGGAGCGGTACAAAGTGGTGTAGGGCAATCTTGTACTAAATGTCCTGGTCCTCCACAGCAATAGCAGACGCCTCTCCCCGCTCAACAATCCCCCAAGTGCCTTTTCCCACATGTTAGATAGACAGGGTAGGTCTGCATACCCTGAACCTCACAGTCCCTCATCTCCCTCTTCTAACCCCTACCATAATTACCTCTCCTTCATGGGTCCCGAATAGATCTCTACTGAAGGCCTGAAGGCGTGGACCTCTTCTTCTATCCCTGCTCCTTTGTACTCATCCTCTCACTGGCCTCTGCCACACCTACTCTGTCTACAAACTCAACAAAGTCCTGCACTTTCAACACTACTACCTGTTTATATATTTTTCACCTCAAACCTTTGTCAAACTATCTTGCCTTCTTTGCCTCATCGAGAATGATATACGAGACGAAGCGAGACAATTCTATGAACCTTGTCGCGTACTGCTGGACTGTTTACTGTCCCCGCTTCAAATTTAGGAATTCCTCTACTTTATCTTCTCTAGTAGTGGCCAAGAAGTATCTGCCAAAGAAAAAATCTCTAAACCGGCACCAAGTCATAGCTATAGGTACTAACATCTGATCCTCCAATAGTTTTGCAGCAGTCCACCATCCTATCAGCTCATAGGTGGCAAATAAGACCCTCTGCTCCTCTGTGCATTGCAGTACCGCTAATACTTTCTCAATTTCCTGAATCCAGTTTTCGACAACTGCAGGATCAGCTCCTCCTAAAAATGTCGAAGGATTCATCTTGGTGAATTTATCTATCATACACTCATGAGTTATAGACGGGCCTCCCTGCTTCCTAGAACTTCGTGCAATCTCAGCCATGACTTTCTGAGCTACACTGCATAATACCACGTCTGAATCACCTCTGCTTGCACCCGAGGGCCCTATACCCTCATTACCACTTGCATGAGCACTACCACCCCCAGGGTCCATCCTAAAAAGACAATAAGCATGGCTTAGGGACCCTATCCTTAAAATTTACGTATCTAACCACTATCTTGACATCCTTATCTTAAATCAAGATTTGGTCCTACACTTTAGAAACACAATTCGACAATAGTTTACTATGGCTTTTCTAAAATCGTTACCCTAGAAAAGACACAGAAACCACCATGGAAGTCCTGCCTCCACACTACAGAACAAAACCTCAAATCCTTTTTCCTATACTCTGGTATTGTTTCTGCTGCACTCTAAAGTATATAGAACCTAGCAACCTAGGCTCTAATACCAAACTAAAATGACTTACCTAATTTTTACCATGTACATATATTCATATTTATTGTTTTTTCTTCTACATAACAACATTCATAATAACTCTGATATCCTACTGAACTGATATATTCATGATCAACCCGAACCCATGGGTACTGGGGATATACCTGTCATACATCTCTGATACTTAAGCAGCGGAAAACATAAATTACATACATGTCATACAACATCGGACACAATACCACAGTTCTACTAATTCTATCATATATATATATGACCCTAGGGTACTTTTTGGTCATTTTATGGATGTTTGTATATATATATATATACAAACATCCATAAAATGACCAAAAAGTACCCTAAGGTCATAACCCAAAAACCAATCTGACCCTAGCTCAAACCACTTACCTTTTTGATAGGGTACTTCGATCAACCTTTACTACTGTAGAGCTCTATCCACCCTTCTATCTGGATTTCCTCAAATGTTTGTAATGCTGGGATGAAATGTCTTTTAGTAAGGGAGATAAACTAATATTAGTGTGTGACAACATAAGAATTATGGTGCTTAAACATGAACTGTACATTATATATATGTGTGATAAAACTGGTTGTACAAATTCAGAGTAAAACATGATTCATCATATCATAATAAATAACATAATAAATTCTGTAATCATGTAAACATATTTTATAACTGTATAATATTGAAATAATACCCTGGATGGATGGCTGGTTGATGTCATGTACTACCCCCACATGACTGGGTTGTGTGGCCCGTAGGTGGGACCTAGCAATGGCTGGCTGACCACACTAAGTCAACATGAGTTTGTAAGTACGATGGGCTTGCCCCACCTGGTCCATACTGCTAGGGGGACACTTGTACTACACTAAAGCCACATCGACTGCCATCTCCCAGACTATATTTGAGATGTGTGGTCGCACTAACATGAACTTGTACTTGAACTTGAATTTGAACTTGATCTATTAGCTACGATATTGTGCTCTGAAATCTAAACTAAGCCATCCGGGTCCAAATAACATATAATATATTTCATATTATTAGTACATAGCCATTTCATATTTCAAAGTAATATCTGACATGATAATATTTTCCTAATTTCTGACATAACATGCATAATTATGGCATCTGCGCCGAATGTAAATCACGACACCTACATCGACTATAAATCACGGCATCTTCACTGGCTATATCTTAACATACTAAACATGAAATTTTTGCACTGATTAACATAATTTTCTCAACCATAGTTCTTATACTATTTTTATGGTTTTTCTGAAAACTATCGTAACATGCTTATTCCATAAAAATCATATTATTATGATATAACATAATTTTCATGGAAATTTATACTCATGCCACAAATATGTGAGTAATATTCTAAACATAAACTCTGATATGAAATCATATTTTATGATAAAGTGTATTAAATCTATTTTTGTGTTCAATAGTAGTATTCTCAAACATTGTACTATAATATACGTAATTTCTGAAAATAAATGTTATATATTAATAAATAATTTTATGAAAAATGCTAACTTAATTTATCCCCTTCTCTGACTTACTGAGAAGCTCACAAATCTAACCAAACCCACTCTCGTGTGTTCCCAGCTCAACATCCTGAAATTTATATTTCCCCAACAAATAAACAAACACTAGTATAATACCTTCCAACACATTCTCCTCAGTCCAGAAATACCCAATAATTTATACAACTTAAAATAACCAACTTACCCAAATTTTGGGATGGTGTCCAAACGCTCCAAATCAAAATTCTGATCCAGCAATATTGTAGAGAATCTTTCCAGGTGTAACGTGGTAGCTTCCGATCGTCAAATCGGTGAGAATTGAAGCTGGAAATCTAGAAAGAAATTAAAGAAACCAAGCTAGAGAGAGAAAATGTGAAAAAAAAATTAACTTTTCCTCATTGAATCCTGATTTTGGCTTATATATAGATTACTATCCACGTGGCCTCATCGACGAGACACGTGGCCTCGTCGACGAACCTGAAAAGGAAGTTCGTCAATGAAGGCTATGGGTTCATCGACAAGCCCATATGTCCTTAAACATGCTCTCGGTTTCTCTTCATCGGCGAGACACGTGTCCTCGTCGACATTCCCAAGAAGGCCACTCATCGACGAATATTCTATGTTCGTCGACGAGACCCTGCTGAGCCCCCTTGGAAAAATCCCTTTTCTCTTTTTTCCTTTATTATTTAGTTGCTATAATTCTCCAGATCTCTACAGCTGCTCTTAGTATTCTTATTGCATACTCTGATACCGACTGGGCTAGTTGCCTATGTTGATTAAGGTGTAATCCCAAGAGGGGGGGTGAATTGGGTATTTTAAAAATTCTTTGAAACCTATTTACCAATAAATCCCTATTTTTAAGTTTAACTAATTAATGATAGAAACTTATGTCTGAATTAAAGTTATTTTACCAATGAATTCCTTTTTACTCAATTAAGTGTGTATAAAGTTATTCAACATACACAAGCAAGCAGGAAATTAAATGCGATGCTGAAAATAAATAGTGAAGGGAATAGAGAAGGCAAACACAGTTTTACGAGGTTCAGCCGACTTGGCCTACGTCCTCGCCTTGAGCAACCACTCAAGGATTCACTAAAACCCTGCTCCTTAAAGTGGGACGGAGCTTCCCTTACAATCCGCTGCTTATAAGAGGCGCAGCTTCCTCCTACTCCGCTGTTTACAAGAGATACAACTCTCTCCTCTCACACCAATTCACACACCGAACCGTGTATACAATAGAATCTGAAAAATACACTAAAAAACAATGCTTCTAACAAAAGCTGGTGAGTACAATTCAAATTCCTAAAACATTGACATATAATATAACTTGGAGCTCGTGAATGAATGAAAACAATAAAATCGTTTTATGTATGATATGCCTCAACACACAAATCTCTTTTTAACCAAAACTTTCAAGTAAAGATAAATTCAAACTGTTTTGGAATAAACTAGGGTTCTTGGTTCACTTTGCAAAAATGCACACTTATATAATTGAAGTGAACTAGTTAGCAAAAAACTTTGTCTTGAATATACTCTTAATCAAAATCACAAAGTTTTATTTCATGTACTCAATCACAAAACTGAGTATATTAATTTGTAGAAAATATCCCTCAATTAAAATTATAGTTCTACGTACCAAGGATATTAAATCAAGCTCTAATGTATCTAAAGATAGATCCTTTTAGAAACCACACACTTGAATCAAATCTTTTAATCAATCACACGACATACATCAAATAATGATCTTGTTTAAAATAGCTTTGTATATGTATGGGTACTTTCAAGATCACCCTTTTAATCAAAACTAGGTTTTTCAATAATAAGCTCTTTGAGAAAATATATGTATATTTATATTCTCTTGAATCAAAATTTAATCCACCAAGTTAGATAAACTTTCTTAAGTAATGATCTCTTTAGAAAATTAATTTTTGTATGAATAGGCACACTAAAAATCAATACTTGTAAAGTTCACAAGACTAATAACTTGAAATATCAAACCTCAATACTAGATTGAAGTACAGTAGAGTAAACAAGTTCCCTTTAAAAAACTGATTTGATTTTCCCTAGCTTGAAGATTTGAGTTTGATGTATATGCAATCGAATAGCACTAAGAGTAGATAATCAACAATCTTGCAACAAGGTGTGTTCTTCTCTTTCTTGTGTGTCTAGCCTTTTTTTCGTTCTAGTTTAGATATTCATAATATATAGTATATTACCCTTAGGATTGATCTCATCCGTTGGATCAATAAGATACCTCGCATGTCTTTTCAATAAAGAATTGATTTTTAGGCTTTCCCGCGAGTTCAGGCAACCGAACTCGACTTCAGGCTCCTGAAGTGGCAACTTCAGGCGCCTGAGGTTCCAAGGTCAGGCGACCGAGGTACCTCTGCCAGGTTCTGTCTTTCCCCTTTAATTCTTTAGGCTACCGAACTTAATCTTCAGGCGCCTGAGGATAACTTCAGGCTACCGAAGTCTCCTTTTTCACACATATTCATTTTCAGTTTAAAATTCTACTTTAATTCTTTACTTGGGTCTTTTATAAAACAACTTTTCCATGATTTTAAAAATATTTCTAAGCTCATGTATGTACCTTAATGATCTACATGAAATGCATGAATCCTAAAATCATTCTAAGTTGTATTGAGCCTCAAGATAAATCATACGAAAATGTAAGTACATGAGTTCTAAATACCCATTTCCAAAACATTCTTGACCTTTGCCACTTGCATCTTAATTCTCATACTCTTTGAGTTCCATGGTACTTTCTAAAATGTATAATCTTTACTTTATGGCATCCATGACTCGTTATCTTTCCGTGCATGCTCAGTGTAAGTCTTGTTCACAAACTCAATGCACAAATCAAATATCAAGTGATTTGTCATTATCAAAAACTGGATTGGACTCATAGAGTCAACAGCCTAGACACACGTCATACTACTTCCGGCTACTATATTTTTCTTGGTGACAATTTGGTCTCCTAGAATGCTAAAAAGCAACCTACTTTCTCTCATTATAGCTGGGAATCTAAGTATCGTGCTCTTGCCTACACTATTGTCGAACTGCTTTGACTCACTCATCTTCTATGTAATCTCTAGGTTTCCATTCCCAAACCGCCTCTCCTTTTATGTGACAACAAGAGTGCAATCTTTTTGAGCTCCAACTTGGTTACCCATAAGCGTGCCAAGCATGTTGAATTAGACTATCATTTTCTGCTAAACTAGTTCTTGTTGGAAAAATTCAAACTCGGTATGTGCCTTCTCATCTTCACATTGTCGACATCTTCACCAAGAGTATTCCTCGACCTCTATTTGAATTTTTTTTATCCAAACTTCACGTCTATTCAAATCCAATGCTCAGTTTGCCGAGGGGTGTTGACGATCACACGGCTCTATCATAGGCTTCCCAAATATAGATTCATTGACCCATGATTGTAGCTCATTAATTCTAGGAGATTAATTTTCATTTTATTTGAGATATCATTTAATTGTAATTATCTTCTGTGATTATAAATATAGCATACTCACCCACGTTGAAGGTGTGGTGGTTTCTCAAACCTTAATAGCAACCATCTAACATAATTCTTTCTTTGTTCTCTCTTTTTTTTTTTTTTTGGTGTTTTCCCAAAAAAAAATATTTTTTGTATGCTTATTTTGCAAATGAAAATAGAACTTTTTTATTATTAAAGCAAAAGTAACCTCGCTTCATCAACAATCTTATGCACAAACTGAATTTAACTTATACAAACACCGAGTGAAATGAATTTAAGTCATTTTTCTACTATCTAGAATGCGAAGTGATTTCCAAAAATTGTCTTATGGGATTTCTTTGATGATGATTGAAAACTGCTTTTAAAAAAAAAATAAAAAATCAATGAACAACTTTAAAAGAAAATCAATGAACTAACATAATTAGTATATTTATCTCATGCTATTACCTAAACATACAAAAATAGTAGAAAATAATACATATAAATTAAATCACTATAAATCATCAATTAACATTCATTGTAACACTTTAATTAACTAGACAAATATGAATACAAATAGTAAAAATATATATATACACATATAAATTAAATCCCTATAATTTATCACTTTCTATTTCTTGAAGCCCTCTAATCAACTACACAAATATGAATACTTGCTCGACTAACCCATCAAGAAAAAGATTAAACCTTAACCCATTCTGCGTAATTAGTGGTGTCAAAGCAAGAGTTAGTGACAAAACATGACGTTACCAAAACCCTGAAGGGCCGTGACAGAACTCCATGTGATCAAAACCCTCGTTTGTTTAATAAGGAAGTAGATTTGCTGGTAGAGAACTCCCAGCTGCCAATTAATTATATAATAATAGTAAGTGTTTGAGTCATGAACATGAAGGAGAGAAATTCAAAGAGCTGGGAGGGTGGCGTGGGTTGCCCACTTGGACGGGGCCCTAGCTTGTTGCGGGCTACGCCCCTGTTGGTAGGGGGAGGTAGGAGCCCCAACCCCTTGCGTTTTGGCGGTGATGGGGTTTTGTATACATTATTAATTATGAATCTGAAGGTGAAACGTAATGTTGGTTGGGTGGGGTGGGGTGGGGTGGGCTGTGGTGGGGTTACCAGTTTCCACTTTCCAATCTGCAATCCAAAATGCATGGCATCTAGAATTGGATTATAATAGGCTCTGATATCTAGGTCTTTTCATTGCGATTAGCCCTAACCCTAACCCTAACCCTAATTTATCCACCAAATACAAATAGATTGAAGAACACACTTAACATAAACTACTTGATCTCTCAAGATAAACAATTTGATTTCCTAACTTAATTTTTCTCTTTTGTCTTTTTTGCGAGTGATCTTATAATAGATGAGAAAGTACTTTTATTTTTTTTTTTTTTCTTTTGATAGGAGTGACTGTAGCAATCGGGAGGAATTATGGTATTTAAATAATAGAAGAGGAAGAAAAATGGAAACTTAAAAAGGAGGAATAGCAAGCCTCTGCATTTGTCAACGAAGTGGCATATTGGGCTCGTTGACGAGGGTGAATTTCGTCGATAAGAAGTTACCGAAAGACTATTTCATAGCTCTGAATTTCGTCGACGAGGATCAAACGTTCGTCGATGAACTTCCTTCGTGACCTTGTCGACGAGGTGATGTAGCTCATCGACGACATCGACGAAGGCCAGTGTATAAATTGCCCTAAACTTGATTTTTCAGCAGATTTTCACGCAAAATATCCTTCTCTCTCTCCTTTCGATTTTCCCTCCTTCTCTTTAGGATTTCAGGCCGATCTTTTGCCGGTTCGACGATCCGAGGCCACCACAACACTCCTAGGAAAGTTCTTTTCAATTCTACTGGAGTAGATCGTTTGTGGGGTTAAGTTGGAATCCATCCCAAATTCGGGGTAAGGTTTTTTATTTGAAATATGGTCTTTCCATAGTTATAGGAAATGTTGTACACGAAAAAATATTGAATTTCTGTTCTAGAAGATATTGTTTTCAGGATGTTAAACGGGGAATCCTGCGGGTGCAGGACTAGTTGTTGTAGGGGCTTTTCAGAAATCACGTAAGGGCATAAACTAAACTAGTTGTTTTTATGAAAATATAAGTATAATCTTGCAGCATTTAATTTCAGGAAAATAAATATATATTAGCATTATGTTTGCGAATTACTGCTATAAACAATGATATTTTTAAATATGTGTATTACCCATTTTGTGTGGCATGAGTAGAATTTATTAATGAATTACTACTTTCTGAGAAAATATTAAATGATACAAAGTTTTTATATGATATACCAGCATACGGGTATTACCCATTTTGTGTGGCATGAGTAGAATTTATTAATGAATTACTACTTTCTGAGAAAATATTAAATGATACAAAGTTTTTATATGATATACCAGCATACGGGCCTAGGATGTTCTTACTTGATATGTCGACGTACGGGCCGAGCTTTTTACCTGATATGCCGACGTACGGGGCAAGCCTTTTATATGATATGTCGGCGTATGGGCCGAACCTTCTATTTGATATGTGATACGGCGTATGAGTTGTGATTAATAAGATACAAAATGTCGGCGTAAGGGCTAAAGATTTTGATAATATGCTATGAAATGTGATATGATGATATTGATTTGACAATTATTATTATTATTATTATGAAATAGCAATGTATCACAATTTGACACATGTTATATGTTATCAGAACTTGGTTGCTTGATTTAGGCTTACATGAGCACGATACCGTAGCTATGTGATCATGATCATCATGATGTTAGTGTTATTGCTGTCGTGCGGGGCAGCGTACGGATGGATAGTCAATGTGGTTTATGGTAGTGTTGGTGCCCCTGGTGTACAGATCAGGTCTGGCAGACCCATCGTACTTACAGACTTTACTTTTGACTTGACAGTGGTCGGTCAGTCATTATTAGGTCCCGCCTTCGAGCCACACAACCCAATCATGTGGAGGTAAGACATGACACCAGCTAACTAACCTTCCAGAGTTGTTTTTGCATTATTATCATATGAGATGAAATATGTTTATGGAAATTCAATTCGTTCTACCATGATATGATTATATATGTTTCCCAGATATGATACAGACAGTTTAAATATGTTTATATATTGTTATATGTATAACACGGAAATACTCATGTTGCTACATACTGATATTAGTTTATTTTTCCTTACTGAGAGATGTCTGACCCCAAATTATATGAACATTTCAGGAGCCCTGGATAGAAGAGCGGATAAAGCTCCGCATCGCTAGACTTCGTTAGTCCTACCATATCTGAAGGGTAAGTCTTTCGCTAGGGTCAGATGGATTTTTGGGTAACGACCCTAGGAGTGGTTTTGATTGTTTTGTGATATATATATACGATGGATGTAGTAAACCCTGGTATTGTATTGAATGGTAATATGAGATATATATGATTTTATATTTCTTGCTGCTTAAGTTTCCGTGTTGTATTTCTGATGTATCTCCGGTACCCACGGGTTCATGTTGATTATGATTTGCCAGATTTATTATATCGATTTATATTATCGTGGGAAAAAAATTGGTAAAATAAGCAGGTTCGTTACAATGACAAAATAGATTAACAATTGGATTCAGATCAATAATTAATGGGTTAGGATTTAATGAATTGAATTTGAATTGATTTATTTATGAATAAGTAAATATATACCTAGACCTTTTTAATTAGTCAATGAAATTGGTACTTATTAATAAATAATAATAAATTTAATAAATTTATTTTGTATAATTCCTTTTATATTTTGACATCACATCCTCTTTTAGGAAGAATTGTAAAAGAATATTCCATTTGTACTTGCCTCCCAAGGGAGGCTCAGGTGGTAATTCAAGACTCTTCTAATTAAAATGTAAGAATTCGACCAATTATTATATTACCACTTTACCTAAAAATTTAAACTATTAGATCATGGAGCAACAATATATATGAAGTTTTAACACTCCCCCACACACCCATGATAGAGAATATAATTGTTTTTTTAAACACCACAGAATAAATGCAACAATAAAACTAGAATCCAAGGTCCCTTGAAAATCGGCTCTAATACCATACTAGATTACCACTTTACGTAAAAACTCTAATTGTTAGGTTGTGAATCAACAATGTATATTAAGTTTTAACAATAATTATAACTGATATGCCCAAAATATATCAATCATTAAGAGGAGGTCAATACCTAGCCCTCACCCCCCAAGTTAAACCTTTTACGAGGGCTATCAACTCTGAACCAATAAAGAGGAGGAGAGATCTACGCCGGCGACTTAAATAGTCGGAGTCATGCACGCAGACGCTTTATGACTTAGAAGCGATTCACGCCCCCACGCCATAAAGACGAATCAACCCAAGGGTCAACTCTAACCCCTATAAGAAGGGACGCAAGGAAGAGGGTAAGGTAAGTCATACCACCCATTCTTACTATTGCATTTAATCTCTCCAAAGTATTTTCTTTACTTAGGCATCAGAGTGATCCCCCATTGTACACCCCGGGTCCTTCAAGTCTTTCTTCTTTTCCCTTTTCAGGTCAACAGAAGTCGAAAAAGCAGTCCCGCTGATTTTATCCCACAACAATAATTTTTCATTTAAAATAATGCTTTAATATTTAAATACAATAGGATAAAGGGACGAACTCATTATTTCGATGGATTAGCCGAGTATCCGTCAGATACTATTAATTTGAAATATATTGCACTCATACTCTAACTTTATTAATTTTCCCTCACACTGCTTTCAAATCTAAGTGTTAAAACTTAAAAATATAATTTGAAGTTATATATTATTAAAAAAATAAAAAGGAAAGCCACCCGACAATCAAAACCAATTTAATTAGTTAAACTATCTAAGCATGGATTGAGCTGTTTTTTTACTGTCATTATTATCTAAGTTGATTTAAATATATGGGTCATGAGTCACCTAAGGTACTACATTAAAGATGATATTTTTTTTTCCCTGAATTTTGGTCTTAACTAGTGTGGCAGTGGTGTAATGCAAGTGAGTGGAGTTGCCACTTTCCATTACTCAGTCCAAAATGGGATCTAGAATTGGATAATAATTGGCGCTTTGATTTCTAGGCTTTTTCATTGGGATTAACCCTAATTTACCCACCAAATAACAAATAGATTGAACACAGGTTGGAACTCCTTGATCTCTCAACGCAAACCACTTGATCTCCTAACTCAATTTTTCTTTCATTTTGTTTACCAATGACCTTTTAATAGATGAGAAAATATCTTCTTTTTTTCATTCGATCATATGAAAAGATACTGGTTTTATTTTTTGTTGATATTTTTTATTTTTCCTAATAGTTTTCTTAAAATTTAAAACAAGTTAATTGATTGATATAACCGTTGGTTTAATCTTATACCCTTTATAAAGTAGTACAAATTTTTTGAAGAATCAAAGTTTCATATTCGATATGTAACGATTTAGTATTATCATTATTATTATTATTATTAAAAATTGCACTCATTATCTTGGCATATTAATTTTCTCTCAGGACACTTTCCAATCTAAATATTTAAAAAATAATATCCTTAAGAAATATAATTTGAAGATATGTTTTCTTTAAATTAATGAGTCACTTGGATTGCCCTATTTTCTCATGAGTCATTATTATCTTAATCCAAGCTAAGTTAAATGTATAGGTCACATATTACCTATCAGGTAGAACCCCTTTCACTCTGAGATACAACATTAAAGGTTAATAATTTCCCCCCCCCCCCCCCCCCCATTTTTAGTTTTTAAAGTAGGGGGAGAAAAAATGACTCCCTTCAACATTTTAAGGTGATAATATTTTAACATTCTCTTCTTTTTGCATTTCTGATAGATTTGATTTTACAGGACTGATAATATTTTAACATTCTCTTCTTTTTGCATTTCTGATAGATTTGATTTTACAGGACATCATCCTTCTAATTAGAGGCATTGTTGCTTTTTTACTTATCATTTAGTGGTTAAATTTATTGTCAAGACTGATATATAGAGTTATCAACAAGAAAAGGGTATTTTTTAAACATGAGGAAATATTTTAAAGTTATTTTTTGAAGGTAAAGTTTGTGTATGTGTATGTGTATATTCTTTTTCAATACATACTATTAAGTATATGCTTTATATCTCTAAGTTTAAATTGTAGGATTTGGATTCAACTACCAAATACTTCGCTATGTAGGAAATCAACAAAATAAATTGGGAGAAAAATGCAACTATTTCAAATGCAAAAAAAAAAAAAAAAAAAATCTTCTTGAACATTGTAAACCTCGAAGGACTAAAATATCTTGACCCAAAACATATAGGTCAGGGCAAAAAATATTAATTGCTAAAGATTTTTTGTTTTTTAGGAAGGAAATGACAATGAATTAGTTCATTGTGTGTTGCAAAATGTGCCTTTGCAGCTTGAAACAATTTCATTTATAAAGTAATCTAACCTGTGGACTAACTTCTTTTAATGAACTGATAAGGATAGATGAGAAAAGCAATTGTCTTTAATGTTCATGACACCAATTTGGCTCTTTTTAATTTATTTTTGCAATTCTGAAATTCAAAATACCTGCGCATGTGTGTGTGTGTGTTAGACAGAGAGAGAGAGAATTGGAGAATGTATAAATTTTTATCCTGCTTGACATTGACGTAAACAATTGTGCGTGTGAGTACTGAATACAATGCTAATGCAATCACCAAATCTACAATCACTACATCCATCTGAAGAGTCCTCATAAAGAACAGGGTCGTCCACCCTGTCCCTACTTGAAGCTTTAACTGACCCACAAAACGAGCCACTCTCATTCACATTGCTTCTAATTGTGACCCAATTCTCGTCCCCTGCCCATTTGGGTGTGCTTGAAAACGACGTCAACCGTCCAATCCTTTCCTCCGCAGAATTCAATGAACTTGTTTGGATCCGTTCCCCCGGAGTTTCTCCCTCTTCCACGCAGTCCCAGAAATCATTTTCCAGAATACTCGTGGGAGAATTTGAATTCAATTCCTGGAATACCTTTTCTTGAGAACTGAATTCTTCCAGAAATGGATGCTTAAGGAGTTCACCAGCGCTCCACCTCTTCTCTGGATCTCTGCT
The DNA here is from genome assembly GCF_029873635.1 of Malania oleifera. NCBI lineage: Eukaryota > Viridiplantae > Streptophyta > Magnoliopsida > Santalales > Ximeniaceae > Malania > Malania oleifera. The sequence goes on along the minus strand of NC_080418.1, from coordinate 113,148,496 downwards.
CAGGCACTTGCTCAGAAAATCCTTCCCATTCTCCGATAAACGCCTCGGAATCTCCGGCGATTCCCCGGAAAACCCTATTCGGTACAGAACCGACACCGGGTCGTTGGCGCCCGGCCACGGCGAACTTCCGGTGGCCATTTCAATAATGGTGCAGCCCAAGGCCCACACGTCGGCGGCGAACCCCTGTTCCTCCCCGCGAGCCACTTCCGGCGCCATGAAAGCCGGCGTTCCGGCGATCGGCATCGCCTCCACACCCCCGCCATATCTAGATTTCGGATCAATCCACTTAGCACACCCCAAATCCCCAATTTTCGCGCCATTTTCTCCGACGAAAATGTTCCTTCCTTTAATGTCGCAGTGTGCTAGGCCTAGAGAGTGAAGATAAACCAGACCCTGTGCAATTTGGCGCGCATAAAATCCGATTTCCGATTCCTCGAGCTCACCTCCCCGCAGGCGAATTGCGTCGGTGAGGGTGCCGCCGGGGACATACTCCATGAAAAGATTGTACAGAAGCTCGTTATTTTCACTGCTAATGTCAGCTCCCCTGTAGCCCACTACGTAAGGACTGCACAAGGAAGATAGAATTCTCTGCTCTCGTTGCAAGAGTTCCGACCCAGCGAGCTCGACGGACTTGACGGCGAAAATATCGCCGGACCGACGGGAAGTGGCCAGGGAGACGGTGGCGGAGGAGCCACGGCCAATCGGGCGGCCTCTGGTCCAGTCCATTTGGGTGAGAGCAGACATAGAAGAAGAAGAAGCGTTTGGGTCTGTTGGATTGGTTGCCCCCTCACGCCCTTATGGCTTTATATAAGAGAGCCGTGGAAAGTTGAAATAATTTGGGAATTTAACGAGTTATTTTATTGGTTGGTTGGGGGTTTCTTTTTCTCTCCCTGGACTTGAGAATTCCAATTCCTCAAGCGTGAGACTTCAACGTGGCGAGATTCAGGTGGGGTTGGGTGTGTTTGGCAGCAGGGGCGGCTATATTTGGCAAGGCAACATGTGTGCACGTGGAGAGATTGGAAGGAGTTTGGGCAGGGGAAGTGGGAAGGAGACTTGGATACGGTAGATTGGATTGGATGTATTCTCATATTCCAGACTTGGAATTCCAATTCCACCCTTCTTGGGTGAGAAATGGATTTTGAAAATCACAAGTTGGGTTAGGGGGAGAGGTGGGGGTGGGTGGGTTGAACCACCGAAAAATGGTTGAATTGGGGTTTCTTCTTGTGAGGAGGTGGACAATTTTGTAGAATTGGGTAGTAGAAGGAGCATAATATTTTTAATACCAAATGGGTATTTGGTAAAAGTCAAAATAAGTAATAAGACTATCTATTTTTGCATTATCAATCTAGTAGTTTAGACTAATTATTTTTTTATTAAAAATTATGTAAATTAAGTGAACTTATCCTAAGTTAGGTATAGGTACTTAATTTAGTGATCTAATTCCACCAAACAAGAAAAATTTGGTGACAATAATTATTTGATAAATTCTTGAAAAGTACATTACTTTTCATATTATTTGCAGAATAAAATTAATTAGCGTATAATGAGGGCATATGGGTCATACGACCACTGTTTGACATCGTGTACTAAAAATACTAATCAAACCGAAAGTTTACATAAAATCCTAAAACTAAGTCAAACCAATTTGATAGTAAGGTCAGCATAAACCATCAATTAAGTGATGAGATAATTTATACAATAATGTATATAATATGTCACAGTTGTTTTTAAATTTTGCACAAAAATAATTAAGTGTAGTCTATAAAAATGCAAAAAAAGAAAAAAAAGAAAAGAAAAGAAAAACATCAAAACTTGAAATTTAAACATTAATCTAGACATGCACATGAAAATTAAATAATGTTATATTTAGAATAAAAACTATAAATTGTTTTAGGTTTAATATTAAAAATAAATATAAATATATATTAAATACATCAACTTAGGAAAACATGGTTATTGATATTAAAAAATAAAAAACCAAAAACAATAATTAAAAAAAAAACACTCAACTCATATAGCACAAGCTTAATTTATCTTTAAAGGCAAAACATAATAAATGGGCCAAACATGCAATTAACCTTTGTCATTCCATTATGAATAAGATCTATTCGATATGACCATGAGGATAATTAAATGTTATTTCAATTGTTAACCATTGAAACTCACATCATCTCAGTACAAGAGTAACATCATTGTGATTCAAGAATTTAATTATTGTGAACATTTTAAATATATTAAAATATATGAATGTATACCATTGATAAAGAAAATTCATTAAAATTTAAAATATGATATCTACTTGAACCATGTAGCGGTGAGCATTCGGTCGGTTTGGTTAATTCGGTTAAATAATTAAACTAATAAAAAATTTCAATTAAAAAATCTCATGAACCGAACAAATCGAAATTTCATATTTAATAGAACTCAAAATCGAGCAAACCGAATTTGGGTTAAATTGGTTAACTGATTTTAACCGATTATATATATATATATATATATATATATATATATATAATATTTTTAACATATATAAAATTTTAATATATATATATAATATATAAAAATAAATAAAATTCTAGTATATATATACTATAATATATTTTAATATATAATTATTTATTATTAATTTATACTATTCGGTTAATTCGGCTAACTGAATTAACCTAACACAAAAAATGAACTAAAACTAAAAATCAAAATTCAACGAAAATAAAAACCGAACCGAACTGAATAAATTTTTAACCGAACCAAAGTGTTCGAATTTACTCGTTTAATTCGATTTTGACCGAATTATACTCACCCCTAGGACCATATACATGGATTCATTTTATTTGTGAATAGGCACTCATGTACATGCATAAACCTTTATACACACACAAAACTATGCACAACATTTAATGTCATAGCTAAATTAGAGAGTGAATTATTATATTATGGAACTATTTACTAAAAATATATATTTTAACTCTTTTTATGTCAAACCAATGCAATTAGACCACACAATTAATTATGAACTATTAAAATGTTGACAGTATATTTCTCCCTATTTTTAAAGCATTCTACATAACACCTGTCAAAATCCAAAAAGAAATCCTAAATAATTCAAGACAAGTTTTGGGGCTAAGGCCTTGAAATTATATACATACCTTTGTATCTTTCGGGCTATGCCCTGGAAATTGCACCATAGCTTCTTAATACAATTCACTTTGGTTCCATTCCTAAGCGGAGGGTGAATGTTATGAAAGGATTATGTTAACATATGGAAATGTTTTACTTAACTAATGTAAAGAGATTAGAAACAAACAAAGTAAAAACTAGGTCTAGTGAGTATAAATATGGTAGGAATTTTTGGGATATTATTTCTTTCTTATAAATGAAAGAAAGGCCACTGTTAGTATGACACCACTTTTCTTGAAAGATAAAAGAAAGATGTGTTAAAAAAGATAAAACTATAGGAATCATCCAAAGAACTACAAATTAACATAAGGAGACCATAAGCTTTTTATAGCAATGGAAATGATCGACACACTATATACTTGTAGACCTAGTAAAACATCGAAATTTTAAGAGAGATATAGTTGCATAGATTTTGTTTGGTGGTTTAGGATCTTCTCAATCCCAAAAGTTAACTCTAGGGGTGAGACTTTCCCTCACACTCAATAACTGACCACCAACCCCTTCCACAACCGATGTGAGATAACCCAATAATCTCTTTCTCACGTATCGCAATCTCTCTCGGTAAGGCATCAAGGTTTCCCCTGGTAAGGCGCACCAGTGAGAATGTTGGTGAATCAAGCTTTGATACCAGTGTTGAGTGGTTTAGGCCCTTCTCAACCCCAAGAACTCACCCTAGAGCTAACTTTTGGGGTTGAGAAGACCTTAGACCACCCAACAGATTTCTCTATAAAAGTGTTGAGGAGTTGTTTTTATGATTGTAAAAATGATTATCATAAAAAATAGCGTTGCCTTAACTATGGAGAAACTAGCTTGTTTACAAGTGAGGATGTGAAAATCAATTAGTATTTTACTTGCTATTGGTAAAAATAAAGGTTATAAATAACAACATTGCCATAACTTTGGAGAAATTGACTTGTTTACAAGTGAGAATGTGAAAATCAATTAGGATTTTACTTGCTATGATTCATACTACTTAGATATAAAATTTGTGTAGAGGACAACATTTCAAAAATAATATTTCATAAGAAATATATGTGTACATTGAAAAACTCAAATGATTCATATTTGTTGGTGTAGAGAAAATGTTGGGACTTTCTTAGTACTTTTTTTTAAAGCAAATCTAATTTCAAGCATTATTTAGACATAAAGCTTGAGAAGATGGGTATAAAATAAAAGAGTAATTAATTTTATATAGTTCAAGTGAGAGATCGTGAATTATTCAAGTATGCCTTAAATCTCCATGAATTTGCTAGGACATGCATTTCATATTATAAATGTAACTTAAGAACATGTTACTCATGCTTAGTTTTCAACTATCGTTAATGGTAAATTTTCAATAATGGAGCTCCTAAACGTAAATACAGTCTGTCCTCATTTACTTTAACATAATAGTAAAATACTATGGATAATGTTTAGCCCATGATTTAATATTTATTCTAATAAGAATTTTTTGCAACATCACACAATCCATGTTTAATTAGGATATCCTAATGCAACTAATCTAAAGTCAAATCCTACCAACTTAATATATACTATATGCTATGCACCTAGTCTAACTCATAATTATATGAATGCAAGGATTGCAGAAGCTACAACCACTTAATTTAGAGAGGGGAATTAGTTGAGTAGGGGAATCAAACGGTGTACTTATAATACGTTTGCAATTCGAAGCCAATGCCTCAAGCAACCACTGGGGAGAGGGGCTTAGTTGTAAAGTAACAGGAAAAACATTTCCAGCAAAATAATAAGAAAGCAGAAGGGCGGACGGACGGTAGCCGTCCATTCCCTTCGGATGGATGTTGGGTGATTCGATCAGGGCCGGAGGCGTGGATTGTAAGCCAGCCAATCATTGAGAGGCTTCCGTCACACGCAAGTCACGTGCATTGGCCGTGCGGGTTGCGGCCTCCGTCGCTCTCTCCTCGCTTTTCACTGGGAATTGGGGAAAGTACTCATTTGTAGTTGCGTCTTCGTGGGCAAGTGGGATCGACCGCTAGCGAAGTGACACGTGGAGTACAAAGCTGAGCGTGCACGTTTATGACGCGTGCTTTTGGATTGCCTACGTGTTTGCACTCTGCATACACTGCATGTGAAGTTAAAATCAGGTGGTCCAATGCAGAATCTAAGGTAAGGTAGAGAGGTGCCCTGCCCTAACCCTATACTACTACACCTGCGTTATTATTTTCAAATTTAAATAGAATAATTAATAATTATTATCGACTATTGGACAGACACACATAATGCATGTTTAATTTTTTATTAAAGACTTAAATGTTTTTTTGTGAGTTTGTTGCTTGCCTGTATGATTCGTCATTATCACAACATGAATAAATGTAATTTTATCCTATAATTTAATAATCAATTTAATTGAGGATTTTAATTTAAAAATTTATAGTTATGATTTAGTTATTAATTAATTAAAATAAATTTATGAATTAATTTAATATATATCTTTTGGGTAGTTGGAAACCATTTTGTTAATTATATGATAGGAGAACTTTTTTTTTTTTTTTTAAGTCGGGAATTTTAGTCACAATCGCGCCACTTTGGACACTATGGTATGGTATCAAACCGAGAGGGTGAAAGTCATCCGCCCATTAACATACTCCTGATAATTTACCGGGATAAACTCTTAAGGGGGAATCGAACCTGTGACCTTAGGTCACCAAAGTTATAAGTCGCCCTTATTACTTGTGCTAACTCGACAAGAGGCTGTCTATCTTTTATCCATATAAAAGATAAAAGAGTGGAGGTTGGAAACTGGAGTTGGAAGGCCACAACAAGGGTGAGGTCATGGAGTCGACGAGGGTGAGGCCACAATAAGAGCAAGGCAATGCGGTGTACCAGGTGTGACTAATCTAGATTGGCAAATCCAGGTCCAGTGACACTCGAGGAGGTTGCAGAGTGGACAGGTCACTGGAGAACCTTGATGAAATCCTCCGCCCCGGTTAGAGTTATTTATATTTTAATTATTACAAAATTTATTTAATTTGGTTAAGAAAAATTAAAATATCGAAAACTAAATTTCCACTAAAATTAAAGTAAGATTGAACCACATTTTTTTTTAACCGAACCAAACTGATCGAATTAAATTGGTTAATTCAAGTAACTTGATTTTTTACCAAACTTTGCTCACCCCTATTAGCGAGTATATTCGAACAATTCCGAAACCGGGTTAATTGTGGGTTCCAATAGAAATGTTGGGGCATTTTGCAACGTGAGAATAAGTTAGTGGGCAAGCCCAGCGGCCTTCGGTGGTCACCGCCCCACCAGAAGTCGTCTCGCCAAGCATGTTTAATGTCATCGTCAATACCAGGAGTGCCGTAGAGGAGGTTTGCTTTGACAGTGAGATTTGGTCATGGGAATGATGATTGATGAGGAGATCCGGTCGTTAGCGCCTAATAAGTGGTTTGCTTGGAGGTTCCGTTAAGAAGGAGCGTCGGAGGGAGATGGAACCGCCTGGAAAGTGGAAAGCGCAAGTCCTTTGCTTAGGAAAATCATTATCAAATTGTCAGTCCGTTGTTAATGATTAGTGCTTTTCTAGAAGATAATTTATGTATGGTACCGGTTTGGAAAATGATGGCTCGTCGGCCTCTTTGAGTGTAATAGTGCGTAAGGCCTTTGCTTAGGCACTTCTAATTGGATGCTCGTGGTGCTGGTGCCTTTTCTCAATTGCCAACTGTTGGAACTTTTACTCACTAATCTATTGAACAATTGATAAGGTTTGTACCTTCCAAAGGAAGTTATATTGTTGATTAATTTGAGATCATATAGTCCCAACAAATAATAATAATAATAATATTGACATAAAAAAAACAAAGGTCGTAATCGAATACTCGTAGTAAAGATAAATATATTCGACAATGCTTGGATCATTCGGAATGTACTAAGAAAAAACTTTGAAATATTGAGTCAAGGGTTCACCCTAAAAAATAGAACTTAGAGAAAAAAGTGAACTTACTTCAAAGAATGGACTCACCTTGGAAACAAGGACTTGCCTAAGAAAAATTAATTGTTACCACAATCTCTTTTAACATCCTATTGTGGACACTCAAGTTTATTATCATATATATATGTATGTATAAAATTTATTCCTTTAATGCTTTTTTCATGTCACTACAAAAAAAGGTTTTTGTAGTGACGAAAATATTAGTGACGGAGCAAAAATCATTACCAATAATGGTCTATTAGTGACGAAAATAAAATTCGTTACTAGTAGTCAAGGCATTAGTGACGAAATTAATGACCGTTACTAAAAATGAATTATTAGTGATGATTTTATTTCGTCACTAATATGTTCGTCACTAAAAGTAGGATTCCCACTAAAACTATTGCGCGAAAATATTACCAACGATTTATTGACTATTAGTGACGATTTTTAAAAACCATCACTAAAAACCTTATGTAGAAAACTTCATTCCTTTGCGCAGAAATCCCCAAATCACCCACTGCACATAATCCCTCGTTGCACAGAACCCCTTTTCCCCCCCTGCACAGAACCCCTCTTCCTCGATCATCACCAGAGTCCACCGCAAGCCACCTGTTGTGTGTGAGTCGCCGGAGTCAGCCACAAGCCCCCTGCTGTGTGTGAGTCGCCGAAGGCAGAGGAGTCGCCAGAGTCCGACACTGCTGCCCACCACCACCTGTAAGGTGCTACTCCTCCTCCTCCCCCTCCTCCTCCTCCTCCTCGTCCCCCTCCCCTTCTTCGTCCTCGTCCCCCTCCCCCTAGTCCTCTTCTTCTATTATTGAACTTAAGCCATCTATTTGAATTTTTTTTTTTGATCCTTTGTGGGAGAAGGGTGTTGAGTAGATGGAGCCAGAGATGCGGTGCCACGTGTGAGCTGTTGAATCGCGTTGAGCTATAATCCGTGGCGTCTGTGGCTATTGATTGAAACCGAAATTGATTACAAATTAATTCTCCATTTACTGTAATTTCTCTAGCCATCTATAAATAGAGAAGTCTATGCAAGTGAAAAAATATGTGTGTGGAAAAGCGCGTGAGGAAGAGTGCATAGAGAGTAGAGAGAGAGTTTATATTTTCTCCCGATTTCATAGTGGATTGTAGTGTGCACCATGGACGTAGGTCAATCTAGACCGAACCACGTAATTTCTGGTGTCTCTTATTTTTCTAGCGTGTATTTATTGTTCACAGATTCCTAACAAGTGGTATCAGAGCCTAGTTTGGAGCAGAAACGCTAGATTGGAGAAATTCACTGAAAATAGAGCTATGTTCAGTGTCTCCAAATTGAATTTTGAGGCTACCATCACGTTCATCTCATCGAGACGAAGCCAATGGTGCAAACTGGAGCTTGAAAGGAGCCCAGACGGCACCACACACACCAACACGCGCCATGCCGGAGTTGTTTGTGTCTTCACGCACCTGCACGCGCTCCAAACATCTTCCTCACCCAGCTGCTTTGACCCGACCCGGTAACCTGCTCCAATCCCAGACCGTACCCGACTCGGATCCATACCGATTGATCCAGACTCGACCAACCGACACGCGTCATCCCCGTCAACCGGCACGTGGCAACCGTAGCAACTGACATGTAAGCGCTGCCACGTCATCAAGTGGGACGCACAGTGCCACATCAACGCCACGTCAGCAGTGAACACTATACCCTACCACGTCAGCAGACGACGTCGGTTAACGGCGTCAGTGATGCCGTCAGGAATATTTCTTCAGTTAAAGGTATATTAAGTTTGAATGTGTTTGACAAGATTTGACCAAGGGTTTGACTGGGTTTTTTGAAGCCATTTCGGAGCCCTTTTGCAAAAGATTTAAACCATTTCTAGATCCAATTGTGCTGTCCTTTTGAGCTAATTCCATCTCTAAATCAGTTAGTTAAGATGTCTAACAAAAAAAGCTCAAAGATCAAGATGTTTAATGGCAACAATTTCAGTTTCTAGAAGATGAAGATTGAAGATTATTTTTTGGGGAAGGAGTTACACTTACCATTGAAGGGAAAGCCATGATTTATGAACGAGAACAAGTGGGATTTGCTTGAGCGGAAAGCTCTTGGAGCTATCAAAATGACGTTGTCAAAATCTGTGGCATTTAATATCAAACACATATCATCCACCAAGTCTCTGACGGATACGCTTTCTAACATGTACGAGCAGCCGTCAGCTACTAATAAGGTACATCTTATGAAAATGTTGATCTTATAGGTCGCACCCGGTTTTGATAATGACAAATATTGATATCTGATGTTTGTCAAGTGTTTATGTAGGTTCAAATCAAACTTCCTTGATGACAATTGAAGAAACAAGAAGACTGTGAAGCTTTGTAATTTACATTGTAATATATTAGTCATTTATGTAATAAGGTCTGTAATAGTAATCTAGGATATAGTTTGTATGCGTATCACCTGCACATCATGCACACAAGATAGAGTGTGAGCTCAACTTAACCATAGTAAAACCCTAGGCTCCAACACTCACACACACATTGCATAAAAAATGATTGTGAAATAATTGTGCTGAAATTGACAATATCTAAGCAAGCTAAGAGGGGTCAGGTGACCGAAACTTTGGAGTATAAAACTCCTCGGGCGCCCGAACTTAGACAAAGTCAAATAGTTGACTTGCCCTTGGGGCGACCGAACCATAAATGCATGTATCTTCTTTAGGCGCCCGAACACTTTGAAAGGGACTATTCACCAACTCGGGCAACCGAGGATTACAGCTCAAAATCAGCCTCGAGTGATTGAACACAAGAGTTCGGGCACCTGAACCATGAACCGGGCACCTGAAAACACGTAGCTTTGCTACTGACTTTGATTCGGGTTGCCGAACTAAGACATGGGCGACCGAATCATGTGGAATACCTTTTATTGCTGTGTCTTCTCGGGCAACCGAACCTTGGTTCAGCCACCTGAACTCCAGCCAGTTAAAATAAATTAACCGCAGTAAAGCAAGGTTATTTCGGGCTTATTGAATTTTAATCTTTTGAGACTTTTTAATAATGCCCATTTTGTCCCGAACGGTAATAATTTTTTACCTGGCTATAAATATGAGTCCATTTGCTCAATTAAGGGGTGATTAAGAAAAGTGATTAGCAAAAAACTCTCTCTATCTTGAAAATCTCTTCTTTGTCCAAAAACTCTCAAACTTGCCTCCTTTGATAAAATCTGAGATTGTGAGAGTTCTTCGTATGTTATTGTGATTGTTATACTATGCTAAATTCTCCCATTTGTATGGTTGTTATATATATATATATATATATATATATATATATATAGATATATATATATATATATATATATATTTTCTTGTGGAGTTTTAGCCTAGGTTTAACCCACAAAGTTCTTCATCATAAATCTAGCGTGGGATTAAACTAAGGAAGCTTAGGATATTTGCATTGCATTGCAAGTGTCCGATAGTTGGATTTTTGGTGTGCAAATATTTTTCAAACAAACCAGTATTTCTTCAAACTAGTATTGAGCATATTTCATTGAGGAAAATCTATTTGAAGCTAGTTTGATTATATGCTTAGCTTACTTGGAATATTGATGTGCTATTGAGATATCCTATTTAGATTTCCAAGTTGTTGTTTGTGTTGAAATACTCTCGAGCATAATACTGATTATTTTGTGTTGAGTATTGTTTGAGCAAAAACATACATCATTGAGCTTACACTCTGATGTGTTTGTGATTGAGCGCATTATTTGGGTACAAATTTGTTTTACGTGAAAGTACTATTTCATTGTACCACTTGCTTGTAATATCAAAGTGTTTCCAGGCGTGGCCTGAGGGGGCGGTAATTCAGCCCGGTAAGGATTGTATGTAATGGTTGAGGTCAGCCCCTGAATTGACCTGGTTTGTATAGGTGCCACTCCACCCGGTTAAGTGAGCAAGTGATAGTGGTAATCCTTGTGCTTGTTAGCCAAGGTGGGGACGTAGGCAATTGACCGAACCTCGATAACATTTCTCTGTGTCACTCTTACTTTATTGTTCTTCTAGTGCATGTGTTGTTAATTAAATTGTTTTATTTAATTTCTGATATATTTATATTACTCGCGCTAGATTGACCATAGGGTTGTGAACATACTGTTGTTAGAAGGAATACCTAGGGGTTAAATTTTAAAAATACCAATTCACCCCCCCCTCTTGGGATCACGGTAAAGCTAACAATTGGTATCAGAGCCATGTAGCATAGACTAGTTGTTATTTTGCAAAAAGATCACATATGACTCAGAGCTCCGTGACCGCTTTCCCTGAGGGACCATCTTCCACACGACCTCCTATTTTCAGTGGTGTTAATTACACCTTCTGGAAACAGAGGATGCGTATCTACCTTCGAAATATTGATTGGAAGGTGTGGATGATTGTCTCTAAGGGAAACTATGTCCCCATGGAAACTAAGGGTACAACTAGGGTTCCTAAGACTGAGGATGAGTATGATGATGATGATATAAAAGCTGTTAGTCTTAATGCCACTGCCATGAATATTTTATACTGTAGTCTTGATGTAAATGAATTTAATAGGATTATGGCATGTTCTATTGCAAAAGAAATATGGGATAAGTTACAGGTCACATATGAGGGTACTAGAGATGTGAAAGACAGTAGGATAAATATGTTGACCAGTGAGTATGAGGCCTTTAGGATGAATGTAGGTGAGTCCATTCAGAGCATGTACACTAGATTCACACACATCCTAAACTAACTACATGCATTAGGAAAGACCTATCCCATATATGAGATGATTAGGAAGATCCTTAGAGGCTTACCTCCTGTTTGGGCAGTTAAGGCTATGACCATTGCTGAGGGTAGAGACCTTAAGGCCACGACCTTAGATGAATTGATAGGTTCCTTGATTACTTATGAACTGTCCATAAATGAGAGGCTTAATGAGCATAACATGGCTAAGAAAGTTACTGCATTAAAAACCTCCACAAACATATCTAGTGAGTGCAGTGGATCTGAAACTGATGAGGATATGGCTCTGCTAACCAGAAAGTTTAGCAGATTTTTCAAGAAAAATAGAAAGCCATTCAAAAATTACAGGGAATCTATTACTGAAAAGGGAGAGCCTAGCAAAAGAAAAGAAAAGTCAAATGCTCCCACATGTTATAACTGTAATAAAATTGGGCACATCAAACAAGACTGCCCATTGCTGAAAAAGGAAATCAAGAAAAAGAAGAAAGCTTTGAAGGCGAGCACTTCATGGGACCAATATAGCAGTAGTGACTCGGATACAGATCATAGTGACACGGAGGTCGCTAATCTGTGCTTAATGGCACACGAAGATGAGGTATTGTCCTCTAGATCATTATCTTCATTTTATTCATCTAATTCTGATTCTGATTGCATGCCTACTTTTAGAGAATTACAACTTGACTATATTCGTGTATCTAAATTATTAGGCAAAATGACCAAAGAAAATGATGATTTGAAAAAGAAATGTGAGAATTGGTCAAAACTATTTAATATTGCAAAACCTTTCATGCCTCTACTTTAAAAGAAAAGGATGATACTATTGTTGTGCTTGAGAGGAAATTGGAGGATAGTTCCAAAATCATTTTTAAATTCACTAAGGGCAAAGAAAATTTTAAAAAATTACTTGGTGCCCAAAGAAACACCTTAAGTAAAGAGGGTCTTGGTTCTAATGGTATTGAAAATGTTAGATGACCTAATCTTTACTTAGGACACTTTACACGTGAGTTAAAATCTCATATTCCTCCTAAAGAACCTAAGTGTAGATTAAGATGCTTTAAATGTAAACAGATTGGTCACATTCAAATTGATTGTTCACTTAGAAATAAGCATGCTAAAATTAGGAAGGTATGAGTAGTTAAGGGAGATCCTGCTACTAACCCCCGTGGACCCAACCAAATTTGGGGCCCAGCATCAGTCACTTAGCTTATTTTGCAGGTATGCCTAAGATCGTCATCCTCCAAGGGCAGATGGTACTTGGATAGTGGGTGCTCACAGCACATGACCGGCGACAAGGGCAAATTCACATCAATTACTCCCAAGGATGGAGGCTATGTAACATTTGGGGACAATGCCAAAGGACGTATCATCGGGGTAGGTAAGGTTGGTAAGGATTCTTCTCTTACTAATGATAATGTTTTTCTGGTTGATGGACTAAAACATAATCTACTTAGCATAAGTTAGTTGTGTGACATAGGATATAAAATATCTTTTGAAAATGACAAATGCATAGTAGAAAATAAAATAGATCACAAAGTGCTTTTTACTGTTGATAGACATGAAAATGTTTATACTACCTCTCTTGATAATCTAGCTTCACAACAAGTAACATGCTTTTCTGCTATAAATGAAGCTAGTGGGTTATGACATAGGCGTTTGGGACATGCTAGCATGGATTTACTGTCTAAACTTGTTAGAAAATAATTAGTTAAAGGCTTGCCTAAGATGTCTTTTGTAAAGGACAAAATATGTGATGCATGTCAAATGGGTAAGTAAAAAAAATTTAGTTTTAAGAAAAAGAAATTCATATCTACTACTAGACCTTTGGAGATGCTTCACCTAGATCTATTTGAACCTAATTTTGTGCAAAGTCTTGGTGGTAAATCTTATGCTTTTATAATTGTGGATGACTTTTCTAGATTCACATGGGTGTTGTTTCTTGCACATAAAAATGAATCATGTGAACAATTCACCAAACTTTTTAGGAGAATTCAAAATGAAAAAGGATACAAAATCACTCACATAAGAAGTGATAGAGGCACGAAATTCAAAAATGAAAACATAGAAAAATATTGTGACTTAGAGGGCATATCACATAACTTCTCTGCACCTAGGACACCTCAACAAAATGGTGTAGTAGAAAGAAAGAATAGGTCACTGCAAGAAATGGGCAGAACTATGTTAAATGAGCATAACCTACCTAAATATTTTTGGGCCGAGGCCATTAATACTACATGCTATGTTATGAATAGAGTGTTGATTAGACCATCAATTAATAAAACCCCTTATGAATTGTGGAACAATCATAAGCCTAATATTTCCTATTTTCATGTGTTTGGTTGTAAATGCTTTGTGCTTAGAGATAATGAACATCTAGGAAAGTTCGACTCAAAATTCGATGAAGGTATTTTCATAGGATATGCATTAAATAGCAAAGCTTATAGGATTTTCAATAAAAGAACTTTAATTGTCATTGAATTTATTCATGTTGCGTTTGAAGAGTCTAATCCATTTTCTAATAAAGATGATGAAGATGATATTGATATTAGAAAATGCTTAGAGAAAATGTCTATTGAAAACAATGCAAGTGAAAATCAATAAGCAAATGAAAAATCACTTGAAGATAATGAAAATGGAAATCAGGAGTTGCCTAGAGATTGAAAATTCATTAGAAATCATCCTATAGATCAAATCATAGGCGAACCATCTCGTGGAATAACCACAAGATCCTCCTTGAGAAATATAGTAAATCATTCCGCCTTCTTGTCCTAAGAAGAACCTAAAAATATTAAAGAAGCCATAGAAGATGAGTCGTGGATGATGTCCATGCAAGAAGAACTTAACCAATTTGAAAGAAGCAAAGTGTGGACTCTAGTTCCTAGGCCTAATGAGCACACCATCATTGGATCTAAATGGGTGTATAGAAATAAGAAAGATGAGAATAGAGTAGTAACTAGGAATAAAACTAGACTAGTTGCCCAAGGGTATAACCAACAGGAAGGGAATGATTTTCATGAAACATATGCTTCTATTGCTAGGTTAGAAGCCATTCGTATGCTACTTGTTTTTTGCCGCTTTTAAAAGTTTTAAATGGTTTCAAATGGATGTTAAAAGCGCTTCTAAATGGCTACGTTAATGAAGAGGTATACATAGAACAACCACTTGGTTTTGAAAATCATAAATATCCTGATCATGTTTACCGGTTATCTAAAGCCTTGTATGGATTGAAACAAGCTCATAGGACTTGGTATGAGAGGCTTAGTGGTTTTCTACTAGAAAATGGATTTACTCGTGGCAAGATTGACACTACACTCTTCATCAAATCCAAAAATGATGATATGCTCATTGTTCAAATTTATGTGGACGATATCATTTTTGGGGCAACTAATGATGAGTTGTGTAATGAGTTTGCCAAATGCATGTAAAGTGAATTTGAAATGAGCATGATGGATGAACTTAGTTTCTTCTTAGGGCTATAAATTAAGCAAACTAATCATGGAACTTTCATATGCCAATCTAAATATATCAGGGATTTGCTAAAGAAATTTAATATGGAAGATTGCAAAATTCTTGGTACACCTATGAACTCTTCCATTAAGCTTGATAAAGATGAGCAAGGAATCCGTGTTGACGTAAAATTATATCGTGGCATGATTGGGAGTCTCTTATATCTCACTGCTAGTAGGCCTGATATTATGTTTAGTGTATGTATGTGTGCTAGGTTTCAGGTTGCTCCTAAGGAATTTCACTTAAAAGCTGTCAAACGAATCCTTAGGTATCTAGTTGGGACTATAGAATTTGGCTTGTGGTATCCTAAGCATACTACCTTTGAGATTGTTAGTTACACTGATGTTGATTTTTTCGGTAGTAAGGTTGATAGAAAAAGCACTTGCAGCACTTGTTATTACTTAAGACAATATCTTGTTTCTTGGTTCTCCAACAAACAAAACTTAGTTGCCTTATCCACAGCCAAAGCTGAATATATTGCAGCTAAAAGTTGTTGTGCCCAAACTCTTTATATGAAACAACAACTTGTGGACTTTGGATTGCACTATGAAACCATACCGATTAAATGTGATAATACTAGTGCAATCAACATCTCTAAAAATCCTATCTCACATTCACGAAGTAAGCACATTGAAATTAGACACCACTTTCTTCGTGATTATGTGCAAAAAGGAGATGTAGCTCTTGAGTTTGTATGCACTAATGAACAATGGGCAAATATATTGACTAAACCACTTCCCGAGGATAGGTTCATACAAATTAGACATGAGTTAGGCTGAATGCATAGTAGAGAAGCTTCTTAGGCTTATATATTCATAACTTGCATAAATTTAGGGGGAGCTCAATAATGGGAACTTTCCAAGTCATAGCAACTAATATTATTTTTGACTTATCTTCCTGCTTTAGACTTTGTGAAAGTTGATTATTGACTGTGTGCACATGTCAAATATTTATCTGTTGCATAATCGTATTGAATGAAATGAATAATGATTATCATTTGTAATGCACAACTTGTTCATTTCATGATCGTGTTGAAATTTTATTTGCTTGATTGGACATTACTAGATTGTTTGAGTAGTTGTAGATAAACTGCTAGGATATATAACCTCAAACAAGTCACTGTTTATACAGGTTTATTTTGGAAAGTCCGATTTATAAATGGCATTCTACCGAAATTTTTATAAATCTTTCCAACTTTTCTTGTATATTTGTAACATTTACCCATTGTCTGGTTTACTTTAATTGGCCCTTTTTGCTATTGCCAAAAGGGGGAGATGGAAAAAGGGGGCAAAAATAATGGGTAACATAATTTGTTTAGAATGCATATTGAAAGGGGGAGCCTTCTTAGGCTTAACCCATATTTTTGTTAATTGTATTTGTCATCATCAAAAAGGGGGAGAATGTTGACCTTATAGGTTACACCCGGTTTTGATAATGACAAATATTGATATTTGATGTTTGTCAAGTGTTTGTGCAGGTTCAAATCAAACTTCCTTGATGGCACTTGAAGAAACAAGAAGACCGTGAAGCTTTGTAATTTACATTGTAATATATTAGTCATTTATGTAATAAGGTCTGTAATAGTAATCTAGGATATGGTTTGTATGCCTATCACCTGCACATCATGCACACAAGATAGAGTGTGAGCTCAACTTGACCATAGTAAGACCCAAGGCTCCAACACTCACACACACATTGCATAAAATATGATTGTGAAATAATTGTGTTGAAATTGACAATCTCTAAGCAAGCTAAGTGGGGTCGGGCCACCGAACCTTTGAAGTATAAAACTCCTCGGGCGCCCGAACTTAGACAAAGTCAAAAAGTTGACCTGCCCTTGGGGCAACCGAACCATAAATGCATGTATCTTCTTTAGGCGCCCGAATACTTTGAAAGGGACTATTCACCAACTCGGGCAACCGAGGATTATAGTTCAAAATCAGCCATGGGCGACCGAACACAAAAGTTCGGGCACCCGAAAACACATAGTTTTGCTACTGACTTTAATTCAGGCTGTCAAACTAAGACACGGGCGACCGAATCATGTAGAATACCTTTTATTGCTGTGCCTTCTCGGGCGACCGAACCTCGGTTCAGCCACCCAAACTCCAACCCGTTAAAATAAATTAACCGCGGTAAAAAAGGGTTATTTTGGGCTTATAGAATTTTAATCTTTTGAGACTTTTTAATAATGCCCATTATGTCCTGAACGGTAATAATTTTTTACTTGGCTATAAATATGAGTCCATTTTCTCAATTAAGGGGTGATTAAGAAAAGTGATTAGCAAAAAACTCTCTCTATCTTGAAAATCCCTTATTTGTCCAAAAACTCTCAAACTTGCCTCCTTTGATAAAATCTGAGATTGTGAGAGTTCTTCATATGTTATTGTGATTGTTATTCTGTGCTAAATTCTCCCATTTGTATGGTTGTTATATATATTTTTCTTAGGGGAGTTTTAGCCTAGGTTTAACCCACAAATTTCTTCATCATAAATCTAGTGTGGCATTAAACTAAGGAAGCTTAGGATATTTGCATTTTATTGCAAGTGTCTGATAGTTGGATTTTTGGTGTGCAAATATTTTTCAAACAAACAAGTATTTCTTCCAACTAGTATTGAGCATATTTCATTGAGGAAAATCTATTTGAAGCTAGTTTGATTATATGCTTAGCTTACTTGGAATATTGATGTGCTATTGAGATATCCTATTTAGATTTCCAAGTTGTTGTTTGTGTTGAAATACTCTCGAGCATAATACTAATTATTTTGTGTTAAGTATTGTTTGAGCAAAAACATACATCACTGAGCTTACACTATATTCATGCTATTGATGTGTTTGTGATTGAGCGCATTATTTGGGTATAAATTTGCTTTACGTGAAAGCATTATTTCATTGTACCATTTTCTTGTAATATCAAAGTGTTTCCAGGCGTGGCCTGAGGGGGCGGTAATCCAGCCTGGTAAGGATTGTATGTAACGGTTGAGGTCAGCCCCTGAATTGACCTGGTTTGTATAGGTGCTGCTCCACCTGGTTAAGTAAGCAAGTGATAGTAGTAATCCTTGTGCTTGTTAGCCAAGGCGGGGATGTAGGAAATTGGCCGAACCTCGATAACATTTCTGTGTGTCACTCTTACTTTATTGTTCTTCTGGGGCATGTGTTGTTAATTAAATTGTTTCATTTAATTTCTTATATATTTATATTACTTGCGCTAGATTGACGATTGGGTTGTGAACATACTGCTGTTAGAAAGAATACCTAGGGGTTAAATTTTAAAAATACCAATTCACCCCCTCTTGGGATCACGGTAAAGCTAACAGTTATTTACTATGACCATGTCTGTAGGTGAAAGTTTTTGTAGGCATTTGAATATTTTCAACAAG
Organism: Malania oleifera; assembly: GCF_029873635.1. Taxonomy (NCBI): domain Eukaryota; kingdom Viridiplantae; phylum Streptophyta; class Magnoliopsida; order Santalales; family Ximeniaceae; genus Malania; species Malania oleifera. The sequence continues at coordinate 113,129,774 of NC_080418.1, read as the reverse complement.
TTTTTTGATTAACTCGCTTTAGTCGGGATTACATTTGATAGTGAGATTCGTGCCCTACTGATTCTTAGTCAATTGCCCAAAAGTTGGAATGGTATTGTTACTGCAATCAGTAGCTCTGCAGGAAAATCAAAGCTAGTATATGATGAGGTTGTCAGCATGATTTTGACGGAAGGTATCAGAATGCAGTCAAACCATGGTTCCACATCGAGTTCAGACTTGAACATGAAAAGTCGACGTAGAGGAAGTGGACATGGACGATCAAACAATCACGGCAGATATAGGTCCAAGCAGTCTAGATCTACAAAAACCAAAGGTTCTCAAAACACAGGTTCCCAGGGAATAAAGAATATTGAGTGATGGAACTTTGGAAAAATTGGTCATTACAAAAACCAGTACAAAGGTCCGAAGAAAGAATATGAGACGAAGGCAAAAACAGATGCAAATGTTGCTTCAGAAAATGATGATATGTTGATCTGCTCTTTGGAGAGTAAAATGGAGTTTTGGGTGTTAGAATCAGGAGCTTCATTTCATGCCACTTGCAATAGAGATTGCTTAGAGGAGTACACACCAGGTGACTTCGGTAAAGTATACCTTGGTAATGATCAACTTTGCAACATTGCCGGCAAAGGGATAGTGAAGATCAAGATGAACGGGTCAGTGTGGAAGCTGGAGATGTCAGATATATTCCAAACGTGAGGAAGAATATGATCTCAGTTGGTCAAATGACAGATGAAGGATATAACACAACTTTCATTGGTGATGAATGGAAGATTTCGTAGGGTAACTGGCGATTGCACAAGGTAAGAAAAGTGGAACTCTTTATGTAACCCCTAATGCATGCATGTCTATTACAGTTGCTACAGGAAATGATGATAGCAACATTTGGCATCAACGACTCGGACACCTGAGTGAGAAAGGACTCAGGGTGATGCACTCAAAAGGAAAGTTGAGTGATTTACAGTCAGTGAAGATTGACATATGTGAGGATTGCATACTTGGAAAACAGAAGAGGGTCAATTTTCAGACAAACACCAGTACTCCAAATACTGAGAGACTTGAGCTAGTCCATTCAGATGTATGGGGACCAACGACCATTTCATCCACAACTGGGAAGCATTACTTCATAACATTTATTGACAATCATTCTCGGAAGGTATGAGTTTACTTCTTGAAAAACAAATATGATGTCTTTGATGCTTTTAAAATTTGGAAAGTAATGGTTGAAAATGAAACTGGTCTGAAAATCAAGAAGCTGATAATCGATAACGGTGGTGAGTATGATGACACCGGATTCAAGAAATTCTTCTATGAGCATGGTATTAGAATGGAAAGAATTGTGCCAGGTACACCTTAATACAACGGTGTAGTTGAACGGATGAACAGATCGTTGACAGAAAAAGCTAGAAGCACAGGTATGCAGTTAGGCTTACCAAAGATGTTTTGGGCAGAAGCAGTCAACACAACAGCTTACTTGATTAACAGGAGTCCATCAGTACCATTGGACTATGGACTATTAGAAGAAGTATATAGCAGTAAAGAGGTAACACTTTCACATTTGAGAGTTTTTGGTTGTGTTGCATATGTACATATAAATTATTATGTCAGGAATAAGCTTGATCCAAAATCTCAGAAATGCACCTTCGTCGGTTATGATGGAGATGAATATGGGTATCACATTTGGGATGATGAAAACAAAAAGGTGACTAGAAGCAGAGATATGATTTTTGGTGAAAAGGTAATGTACAAATATAGACACACAACAGAACCTACAGAGTTTGAAACAATCTATGTAGATGTGGAAGATGTCCTAAAAGGTGTAAAGACACGTCAGCGGAACACCGAGAATCCTTAGCAGAACATCGAGAATCCTCAGGGAAAGGAATCTGTTGAGCAGATTGTTGCACCACTACCCCCTACTTTAGCTCTAGACCTTAGGAGATCTTCTCGACAGCATGTACCAAATAGGAGGTATGTGAATCATTTACTTTTTACAGATGGAGAAGAACCTGAATGCTATGTTGAAGCATGTCAAGAAGGAGATTCGAGCAAGTGGAAGCTTGCAATGAAAGACGAGATGAAGTCTCTTACCTCCAAAAAAACATGGGAACTAGCTAAGTTGTCCAAAGGTAAGAAGACTCTTCACAACAAATTGGTGTACAAGATAAAAAACAGAGCATGATGGATCCAAGAGGTATAAAGCCCAGTTAGTAGTCAAAGGTTTCGAGCAGAAGGAAGGAATTGACTACACTAATATTTTTGCACCAGTTGTAAAGTTGACAACCATAAGATCTATCTTGAGTATTATTGCCTTAGAGGGCTTACTTCTTGAGCATTTGGACATGAAGATGACATTTCTTCACGGTGACCTTGATGAGGAAATTTATATGCAACAACCAGAAGGTTACTCAGTTAAAGGTAAAGAGAATCTTGTGTGTAGATTAAAGAAGAGCTTGTATGGTCTCAAACAAGTTCCTAGGCAATAGTACAAGAAATTTGACAACTGTATGTAGAGGAAAAATTTTCAGAAGTGCAATGTCGACCACTATTGCTACTTTAAAAGGTATTGTACTAGCTATATTATCCTATTGTTATATGTTGATGATATGCTAGTTGCATGATTAGATATAGAAGAAATCAAAAAATTGAAGCAACAATTGTCAGAGGAGTTTGACATGAAAGACTTGGGTCCTGCAAAGCAGATTCTTGGGATACAGATTTCTAGAGATAAACAACAAGGTACATTGTGATTATCTCAGTCAGAGTACATTAGCCGTGTTTTTACAGAGATTTAACATGAGCAACACTAAAGTAGTAAATACACCATTGGCAGGTCACTTTCGTATCTCTAAGGATTAGTCTCCCCAAACATATGCAGAAATAGATTTCATGGCTAAGGTACCATATGCCTCAGCTGTTGGAAATCTCATGTATGTTATGGTTGGTACCAAACCAGATATTGGCCAAGCAATGGGAGCTGTCAGCAGGTATATGTCTGTTGGCTTTTTGAGTCCGATCTCTGTTTTGATGCTGACAAACCACCAATATCTTATGTGTGCGTTTAGTGTTTGAACAAGTTATCATTTCAGCACGAACATAAGATACCGCAAAATGGAAGCCAGCAGGGACATAAAGCTCACACACTCCTGGTGTATTTCATTAAAGATGAAGAGCAAGAGAAGAAGATATTTTGATTTTAATTTGTATTGCATTTATTTTTATTGTTTGGTTTGTCATAATGCATACATGTTGTATGATATGTTTTAAATGGTCAGATGATTATAAATTGACCATAAGGAACCAAATGACCTTAGAGAGGTCGACCAACGCCAGGTTTTTAGGCCTTAGATAGACCTTAGGTTCCAACATTGAGTGCACAAAGTCCCCAACATCACTTTTCATACCAGGGGAATCAAATCAAGGCTAAAATGAACTTAATGAAAAAGTTAAGAGGGTTTGGACGATCGAACCCAAGCCGTGTAAAACCGCTCGGGCGACTGAACCAATCAACATGTTGACTTTGTGTTTGGGCATCCGAACTCATTTTGAGCGTATCGTCCTCGGGCACCCGAACCTGTATCAGGGCACTTTTCAACTACTCGGGAGGCCGAATGACATGTTCAAATTGGGCTCGGGCGACCGACTGGTCAGTTCGGTTAACCGAACTATGAGTCGGGCACCCAAACTAATGAACGAATGGTTCTGACTTTTGTTCGGGCTACCGAACCTGCACTCGAACACCCGAACTTCAAAAAATGCATTTTCTCTTCGTAAGTGTTCGGGCAACCGAACCTATGGCTCAGGCGACCGAATCTCTTGGGTTGCAATTTTTTAACTGGGGTAATTAGGGTTAAAAATTAACTAAACTTTTCTAATAATACCCAGGGTGTCCCCAATGGTCAAAATTTTCCCTAAGTATATATATACCCCTTCATAAGCCAAAATTAGTAACTTTTATTAGCACTTTTTCTCTCTAATTTTTATCCTAATCAAAGTTCCCCCAAAACATGTTTTGAATGCAAAAATCTTTTATGAGGTAAATCTTATACTCCCAAACTCTCTCTATTATTCTTTGAAATATTTTTAAAGAGAGCATTTTAGTTGGGGATTTGTTTTTAAGTGGGTTTTCATTGCAAAAATATTTTGAGCTAAAAACCCTATTTCTCCATGCACTTATTTTATAACATCTTTACTTGGAAAAACATCTTGAGGGTTTAGAGATCTTTGAAAAATATTTCTTGCATATTTTATTTTTGAAATCAAAGATCATGTAAATCTTTGATGTACTTTTCATATAAATCATTTTCAAAGATTGCAAACCTTATTTGAAAAACACCCTTACTCTACTGAGCATAACTCATATCATATTAGAGTGCATGTATTGAGCTTTAATGTGTACATTTCTGTTTGTATATTTTAGAAGCATTTCCATGTACAAAAATGGTTTTAATGTAACAGTTGGGTTCAGCCCGTTAATTGAACTGGGGAGTCTCAGCCCCGTAAATGAGACCGGTTGAATTCAGCCCATAATTGAACCGGGGAGTCTCAGCCCCGTAAGTGAGAGTAGTTCGGCTCAGCCTAGTAATTGAACTGGGGTTTTTCTCACCCCGTAAGGAAAGGATGTGAAAGGATTTTACTCCGCCTGGTTAAGTGAGCAAGTATAGTGGAATCTTTGGGAGTATGCCCAAGGTGGGGACGTAGGCTGGTTTTGGCCGAACCTCGATAACAAATTTTGTGTCTCTCTTTCTCTATCTTATTTAAATTACTACACTTTATGTGTATGCCTATTTATTTACTGTTAGTTGCATCCACACACTTACATTGAATGAGATACACTTGTATGCATAAACCAATAGCTTAATCATTTTACATACACATGTTTAATATTAAACGGGATATGATACATGGTGAATCGGAGTAATTTTTTAAATTAGGAAGAAATGTTTTAAAACCTAATTCACCCCCCCCTCTTGAGATCACACCAATTCCAACAATTGGTATCAGAGCCTAGTTGCAATAAGCTTAACCGCTATTTGCATAAAGATTGCAACGGCTCATTTTTCAGTGTATCCCGATTTTGAGGGTCAACCTTTTGCAACTCCTCCATTGTTTTCATCGCATAGATTTTACTGTTTGAATATTGAAAATGATTTTGGTAAAATCAAATGATTGGAGGATTTGAAAAGAGTTTATTGATGTTTTTCATATCCTTTTGAAAATAATTTTAAAAGGCAATGTTTCCCAAACTCAAAAATGATTTGAATGTGCATGACATTGTTTGAATGCATATCATTTGAATGCCACTAATGCTTCACATAGTTTATGACCTTTGAGTGCTAAGGCTTTTGGGAACCAGTTGTGGTATGAAAAACCATGAGAGAGATGAACACCATTTTGAGCTCTAACGTCAAGAAGGAGTAAATTGGAAAGGTATATAATTTCTTCCTTCTACTCTATTTGATGCTTGATTCACATGTTGAATGTTTTCTGTTTATTCTTACTATGTGAATCTTGTGATGATTGCATACCATCTTATGAGGTGTACTTTAAAAGTATTCTTTTTATACTCATAAGATTTTAGGATAAAATATTTAAGAGATTATAATGTCTTGAACATTTAAATAGTGTTTTGTGCTTAAACTCCAAATTTTAATATACACTATCATCATACTATGAACCTTACGGAGATCAAGCCAGTATGAGATCTTTAGTGAAATATCCAATCCATTTTGTCTAAAGCATATACATCATTTTGATTGGATGTTACTTGTTAATATTGGCTATAGCATGTTTATATAGAACTATCAATTCTTAGTTCAAATGTCATAAGCATGTTTAAATAAAATCTAATTCAAATGGACAAATTGACTTTAAAATGTCATTATATTCGTAATGCTATATATATATATATATATATATATATACATATATATACATACATACATGTGTGCTATAATTTGAAAAATTGTAAATATAGCATGTTTTGTCCATCACAAAGTATTAAGCTTTAGGAAATTGATCTTATGTTATGTAATGTATAATCCTAAACTCATATTTGAGCTTAAACGATAAATCATTTTCAAATGATGAATTAAACTCAAGGAATTCATAAGCTCATCCTCATGTTTGAAAATATTTGTTATGCCAAATACAATTAATTGAACATATAATTTTTTTGCTATATAATTGAGGGGGAGTAGCAAATTTTAGAAAATTCATCCAATATAGTGCTTATACTTTTTGGATGATTTGTTGTTGAGCTGAATGCAAATATCCATGTGTGCTAAATGAATATATTTTCTAATGAATGGATATTTTTTTAAAATTTGATCTGCTTTGAGCTGAATGCCACTATCCATCACTTGCCTAATGATTATATCTTCGTATGGATAGTTTATAGTTTATTTGATATATTGATTGAACTACCTGATTGCATGCGTAGTCTAGAATGCCTCCTGCATGGTGGATGCAGTTGATGAGAATTGCATGTTGGTAGTGGATATAGGTTCTCGCATGCCTTATTTATATTGCTTGCTTGAATCTATCGAGTTTCAGGTACATAAAAATTTGGGAAAATGTTTGAGTTACAGAAGAAATAATGCCAAATTTTTGATAGAATTTTTCCCATAAATGAAACCATGCATTAAGATAGATAATTCAATGTATGCTAAAATATTTTTGAAAGGATGAGTGAATCATAAAAGAATTTTATTTTTCATCCTTAGTCACAGGTGCATGCTAAACTGTCTATTGGTGCATGTTGAATGTTTCAAATGTTATATGCTAAACTGAAGAACTTGCACAGTCTTAGTGTTTATTTCCTAGGATACTAGAAAACTAAATACGTCAGTACATGTAAAATCCTAAATGCTATATATATAAATTGAAAAACATGTACACATATTTTTGTGTCTTAGGATGAACTAGTTCATAGATGCCATTTGATCCTAATCCCTAGGTTATATTCTTAATGTAGGACCCAAATGGTTAGCCCTCATGTTACATAATTCAAGTCCATGAAACTAGGAGAATTGCATGACTCGGGGGGAGCTTTATATTCCATGCACACTCATTGAGCATTTTAAGTTATGTCATTCTCTTAATCCCCTGTTGCATTACCTTTGAGTATAGTCTTGATTGACTATCGTGTTGTTAAAATAAAAATGCAATATGTCATGCAAGTATGTGTTAAATGCCTATATTTGCTGCATGTTGAAAATCTTCTGAAAGGATGAATTTTTAAGGAATGCTCTTAAATGACTATCATCCTGAACTTAATGTAAGTATGTATGCATACAAATATACATGGGGAGTTTAAGTCCATCTTTTAAGAAAAATGAACTTAGTGCCTATAATCTCCTGAATGCTAAGTAATATTTAGAAGGATGAACATGTGTTGAGTGTGCTTAAATGAAATCCATCCTTAAACGTTAATGCACTTTTGTATGCTTGGGACTATACCGGGGAGGTTAAGCTCCATCCTTGAAAAAGGATTAGAATCACTTGACCTATGGACTCACATTATTTCTATTGTTTCTACTTTTTGAGTCCGAAGCCTTTCTAAATACCTTGAACATCATATCCTGTCTCCACTTAATATATTTGATATGGTTTGTTCTAGGTACACATGATCACCATGCATGACTTAGTACTTGATATTTAGCACATGTGTGTTTAGAGACATTTTACTGGTGAAATTTATTCATTTAACACATATCCAGTAAAATATGAAATTAATACTTATATTGTTTAGAATTTTAATGAATTTTCACAAATTAGATCAGTATAAGTAGTTAAAAGAATCTAAGCATGTATTCAAATTGATAGGGGGAGCACCTAGAAATTATTTTTCTATCCTATTGGGCTCACAACATTTCTGGCTTAGATTTGGTTTTTGAATTCATTGTGGCTTGTGCTTAATTGCAATGTTTTCATTAAATATAATAAATGAAAATATTTTGTTTGCCACAGTGTTTTAGGTTTTGCCATATGATCCCCACTCCTAAATTTATTATATATTCTTAAATCCATATGGTTGCATTTTTCTGGTTATACTTTTGTATGTGCTTAATTGACAAACTAGAAAATTTGTGCTTGCTTGTTTTAAATTAAATTTTTTTTTTCAACATGCATAAGCCCCCAGTATTTATCAAAAATTTTAAGGGGATATATATATATATATATATATATATATGTTTATTTATATATACATTTCTGAAAGCAAGAATTGAACTTATATAGAATATATTTTACGTCTTACTTGTGTACTTAAATGCTTTCATGACTTGTGCTAATCTATTTTGAAATTTTATGTCATGAAATTGTATTGCTTATAATTTTTTAAGGGTGTTGTATAACTAGTTCTTGGATCATATATGAAATGCATATGAACTAGTTAGATTGTGTTTATGCTCAAACCTACATTTGCTATCATATGTCGTGTGTGTTGAACTCAAATCTCTCACAGGTCTTATGATATGTCTAAATTGCCATGGTTTGTGGATAATCCTGATCTGATCTTGTTTGTCATGTGCCTTTTAAATCTCTTATTGACCAGTTATACTGTTGTGTGCTTTATATATATATATATATATATATATATATATATATATATATATATATATATATATATATATTTAATATAAGAATGATTTTCTATGCCCACATCTTATGCCAAAAAGAGGGAGAGTTTTAATAAGAAAAATAAAAATTATTTTAAAAAGGGGGAGTTCTCTTTGCTGAGTCTATTTTAAATGATAAAATTATTTTCTGCTCAACTTAACCCTTTTTGTTGATGCCAAAAGGGGGAGAATATTTTTGAGCAAAATATTTATGACCATAGAGTTAAATATCTGAGCATGTGCTTTAATGTTAAAAATGAATGCATAATCTTCTGTAATGTCTTCGTTCATGAATAGCTCGAGCTATTGTTGTTATTTTTATATTATGCATATTCATAGGGGGAGCCTTTTCAGGTTGTACCCATTTTGCTCTTGGCTATTTGTCATCATCAAAAAGTGGGAGATTGTTGGCTTTTTGAGTCCAATCTTTATTTTGATACTGACAAACCACCAGTATCTTATGTGTGTGTTTAGTATTTGAATATGTTGTCATTTCAGCACGAACATAAGATACCGCAAAATGGAAGCCAGTAGGGACATAAAGGTCACACACTCCTGGTCTATTCCATTGAAGATGGAAGAGCAAGAGAATAAGACATTTTGATTTTAATTTGTATTACACTTATTTTTATTGTTTGTTTTGTAATAATGCATACATCTTGCATGATATGTTTTGAATGTTCAGATGATCGAAAATTGACCATAGGGAACCAAATGACCTTAGAGACCCTTCGGTCAACCTTTAGTCGACCGACGCCAGGTTTTTAGGCCTTAGATAGACCTTAGGTTCCAACACTAAGTGCACAAAGTCCCCAACATCACTTTTCATATTAGGGGAATCAAATCAAGGCTAAAATGAACTTAATGAAAAAGTTGAGAGGGTTCGGGCGACCAAACCCAAGCCATGTAAAACGGCTCGGGCAACCGAACTAGTCAACATGTTGACTTTGTGTTTGGGCACCCGAACTAATTTTGAGCCTATCATCCTCGGGCACTCGAAGTTGTATCAGAGCACTTTTCAACTACTCGGGCAACCAAACGACACGTTCAAATTGGGCTCGGGAAACCGAACTAGTCAGTTCGGTTAACTGAACTATGAGCCGGGCACCCGAACTTATGAACAAATATTTCTGACTTTTTTTTGGGCTACTGAACTTGCACTCGGGCACCCCGGACTTCAAAAAATGCCTTTTCTCTTTGTGAGTGTTCAGGCTACCGAACCTATGGGTCAGGTGACCGAATCTCTCGGGCTGCAATTTTTTAACTGGGGTAACTAGGGTTAAAAATTAACTAAACTTTTCTAATAATACCAAGCGTGTCCCCAACGGTCAAAATTTTCCCTGAGTCTATATATACCCCTTCATAAGCCAAAATTAGTAACTTTGATTAGCATTTTTTCTCTCTAATTTTTATCCTAATCAAAGTTCCCCCAAAACATGTTTTGAATGCAAAAATCTTTTATGGGGTAAATCTTATACTCCCAAACTCTCTCTATTATTCTTTGAAATATTTTTAAAGAGAGCATTTTAGTTGGGGATTTGTTTTTAAGTGGGTTTTCATTGCAAAAATATTTTGAGCTAAAAACCCTATTTCTCCATGCACTTATTTTATAACATCTTTACTTGGAAAAACATCTTGAGGGTTTAGAGATCTTTGAAAAATATTTATTGCATATTTTATTTTTGAAATCAAAGATCATGTAAATCTTTGATGTGCTTTTCATATAAATCATTTTCAAAGATTGCAAACCTTATTTGAAAAACACCCTTACTCTACTGAGCATAACTCATATCATATTAAAGTGCATGTATTGAGCTTTAATGTGTACATTTCTGCTTGTATATTTTAGAAGCATTTCCATGTACAAAAATGGTTTTAATGTAATAGTTGGGTTCAGCCCGTTAATTGAACTGGGGAGTCTCAGCCCCATAAATGAGACCGGTTGAATTTAGCCCATAATTGAACCGGGGAGTCTCAGCCCCGTAAGTGAGACTAGTTCGGCTCAGCCTAGTAATTGAGCTGGGGTTTTTCTCACCCCATAAGGAAAGGATGTGAAAGGATTTTACTCCGCCTGGTTAAGTGAGCAAGTATAGTGGAATCCTTGGGGGTATGCCCAAGGTGGGGACGTAGGCTGGTTTTGGCCGAACCTCGATAACAAATTTTGTGTCTCTTTCTCTATCTTATTTAAATTGCTACACTTTAAATTCAGTATGTGTATGCCTATTTATTTACTATTATATTTAGTTGCATCCACATACTTACATTGAATGAGATACGCATGTATGCATGAACCAATAGCTTAATCATTTTACATACACACGTTTAATATTGAACGGGATATGATATATGGTGAATCAGCGTAATTATTTAAATTAGGGAAAAATGTTTTAAAACCCAATTCACCTCCCCTCTTGGGATCACATCAATTCCAACAATGTCAAATCCAGGGAAGACTCACTGGGAAGCAGTGAAGTGGATTTTGAGATATCTACATTGCACTATTGATAAGTGCCTATGTTTCGGAAAAAGCGACTTGAAAATTCAAGGGTATGTAGATGCTGATTTTGTAGGTAAAATTGATCATTGCACAAGCACCACCAGGTATATATATTCACTGTTGGCACAACAGTTGTTTGTTGGATGTCACAGATACAGAAGATTGTTGTTCTATCCACTATAGAAGCTGAGTACATAGTAGTGACAAAAGCAAGTAAAGAGATGATTTGGCTTTAGGGTTTGTTAACAGAGTTTGAAATAAAACAGGAGAGAAATGTTTTGCATAGTGATAGTCAAAGTGCAATACATCTGGCAAAGAACTCTGCATTTCATTCCAGAACTAAACATATTGGACTTCATTATCACTTCGTCAGATCTCTGTTAGAAGACAGCGTGTTGACACTTGAAAAAATCCAAAGTAGCAGGAATCTAGTAGATAGGTTAACAAAGGTGGTAACCATAGAAAAGTTGAAATTGTGTTCAACTTCAGTTGGTCTTCATGCCTGAAGACATATTTGAGTACATCATTTATCACTGGTTGAGGAGGCGTCTCCATCTCCAAGTGGGAGATTGTTGAGTAGTTGGAGCCGGAGATGTAATGTCGCGTGTGAGCTATTGAGCCGCGTCGAGCTATAATCCGTGGCTATCTGCGGCTATTGATTGAAGCCAAAATTGATTACAAATTAATCCACCAATTACTGTAATTTCTCCCGCCATCTATAAATAGAGAAGTGTGCGCAAGTGAAAATATATGTGTGTAGAAAATAGCGTGAGGAAGAGTACAGAGAGAGCAGAGAGAAAGTTTGTATTTTCTCCCGATTTCATAGTGGATTGTGGTGTGTTCCGTGGACGTTGGTCAATCTATATTGAACCACATAATTTCTGGTGTTTCTTATTTTTCTAGCATGTTTTTATTGCTCGCAGATTCATAACAAAGGGGGGGGGGGGGGGATGTTGAATGTCTAATTGTTTCGATAGAATGAAGATGGGTTGATTTGGGTTTGTGATTATATTGGGTTTTTTCAATATCTTGCTAGTTCTTTTTTTTTTTTTTAGCATTAATTGTTGTTTTCTTGAATTTTTTTGTGAAATTTTTATTTGGGATTTTGCCTTGATTGTACTACTGTTGGTCGAGAAAGTTAGGACGGTTGTGTTTGGAATTTCATCTATGAATCATGTTCTTTTTTTTTTTTTTTTGTAGTCCTATTCAGAATTTTTTAGGGAGATGAAGTGAAGAGTAAATTTAAAGTGAAATTAATGGGGTTGATTTAAGTTCAAGTCAGGTTAACCCGAGTTTTCAGGTCCAGTTGACCTAAATTTTGAGGTCATTTAATTTGGGTTTTGGTAAGGTTTTGCTGGGTATTTTTTGTTCTAGCTGAGGGATTTGAGGGCTCTGGTTTTGGGTTTTAATTTCATGGCTTTAGTGATTGAATGGAGGATTAGGGCAGTATTTAAAAATACTATTGAATGAGCAATTTCAAAAACCATTCTCTCTTAGACCAAATCACAATTTTCAAATAGTCATTTCCATTTTAAAACACGGCTCCTTTATTTGATAACAAATTTGTCTCAATCATGTAATGAACCTTAATTTTAAATCATTCTACAACATTTGATCAATCACAAACCCAAAACAATTTTTATATTTATCAAAATGAGAGAGAATTGGGGTATGTGATACTTACCTTTTAGATTATTCTCCCTTCCTTCTTCTCTGTCTTTGCATACCAATTAGTAGAGCCCTCTCTTTCAGCCAAGCTCTTCCTTTCAAATTCTCCCACTCGATCTCTTCACTCTTTGAATGCTCTTTTTCTTGCTCCCTTTAAATGACATATGCCTAAATCCCCCTCCAAAAGTCCCTTTAATTTAATCCCTAGCCCCCCCCCCCCACCTATGGGCAATGCTAATATGGGAACTAGCACCTAAGAAATACAAGATATGGCTGGCCATTAAGACCAATCATATGGGTAAATTATGTATAGGGAATAGCAGGCCACTACTGTTCATGGGAAACAACTATGTGGGAATGGTTGCAATTTCCAACTAAAGGTCCAAATGTGGGCCTATGAGACTATGTACCCTTAGCCCAAATTGGACTCTAATGTAAAGAAAGGTCCATAATGGTCCTTTAATCACTCAAAGTTAGTCACAATAGTTTGTCCTTTAAAAATAAAGCCCATTGTGGGTCTCAAATCGCCAAATGATCGAAATTGGGTTACACTAACAGCAGTTGTCCCATAATTGGCCTAAATTATAACATAGCCCAAACAAAGGCTTTGCTTTTTGTTTGTGATGGAATCTATAAAACTGAGGCACCTACGAGCTAGTATCTTCTATTGGATAAAGCTAAAAAGAAAATCATATTTTGTTTATGCTTTCATTCATTATATGCACGTGTTCATTGAAGCTTACACCCATTTAAGAATTGTTGCTATACATTCATATGTAATCGTAAATGTGAGACAAATCAATTAATATTCATCAATTGATTATTAGTCATACTATTAGATTAATAATCAATGGAACATGTTAATTATTTATTTTATTTATGATTAGTGATGTTTGTATTTCAACCATTCTGGAATTGTCTATTGTGTAGATAGTTTAGGAATTTGTATTTACATTGTTGTCATCATTCATGCTTTGTTATTTCTCATTAAATATTTCAAGAGTTTCTTTGGTTATGTTCTCTAGGTGCATAGTGTAGTGTCATGATAATTTGTTAATGATGAAAAACTAGCAATATATTCACTTCCCCCATCTTGTGTACTTAGAGGACCATGGGGAGATGCTGCTGAAATTTAGAATGAGTATGATCAAGGAATTTGAGCGATCGACTGTAATGTAAATGCATCATTCCTGAAAGGGATAGGATCCATACCCTTTAGATAAAAGGTGGTTGATTTTAGGATTCACGATGCATGCCTCATAAATATTATAAGAATATAATAAACATCATTTACTTGAACATGTTATAGGCTAATTAAAGAACATGGATAAGAGTTGGATGAAGGCTCAAGGTAGGTTTCTACCAGAATACGTGTTAGCTTTGGTGTATTCCCAGGAGGGGGGGGGTGGTGAATTGGAATTTTAAAATTTTTTCCTAGGTTAAATTAAATAGCAGCAGTATATCCACAACCTAGGGTCTGTCTAGCATATACCAATTGAACAGATGAAAATAATATATAGAAAATAATTCATGCACAACATTCACAATATAACATACACGTGCAGGAATATAAATTATGAAAATGTAAAAATCACTCATAATATGTTATCGGGGTTTGGCCAATACTACCTACATCCTCGCCTTGGCTCACCAACACAAGGATTACACTAATGCTCACTTAACGGGTTGAGTGGCACCGGTTACAACCAGGTTAATTAGCGGGGCTGACCTTAACCTATTCCTTACCAGGATGGTGTACCTAACTTTCCTAACCGGGTCTAAGCCAATCTAAGACTATTCCACAGGGCTAGTCTCCCTCTTTAGGCCCATGCTTGGAATACAAAATATATGAAAATTTATGTACACATAAATGCTTCTTACACTAAGCAGCTATGTACCACAATACACATAGTATAATTAATCAACCACACATCAACAATATAGGTATTGTAAGGTCAGTGATGTGATTTTGTGCAAACAACACTCAGCAATGTATATTCTCAAATATGCTCAAGAGTGTACAATTAAGCTATTTTTTTTTAAACAAGATGTAACAAATCTCAAGATTAGATTAGGGTTTCAAAGATGCTAATAAAAATATTCAAACTAACTCAAAAATATTTTCCTCAATAAAATAAGCACAAGAGTTGTTTGAACTATAGCTTGCAAAATAATTTGTACACAAAAATTATTACTTAAGAAATCTTGCAATAGCAATGCAAAGATCCTCAAGATAATGAGTTTTCCCAACACAAGATTTATCAAGTTAAATATATGGGAAACACTCTCGCTTAACTCTCAAAAATCAAACAATCAACAACCATAAAGATGAGAGTCTTAAGCAATGTAAAATAAAGCACTAGCACATTTAGGAACTCTCACAATGCTTGAATGATCAAGGAAATGAGTGTATGAGAGTATTTGGAAGTAGTATAGCAAAAAGAGACTATTTGAATTTCAGAGGATATTTCACTAATGATCTTGCTAATCCTGTGTTAATTTTCACAAATGAGCCCCTATATATAGAATTAGGGCAAATTATAACCGTTAAGGACATGTAGGGTACTATTAAAATTATTCTAAAATCATTTAACAAAATTAACCCTGTTTAATCGTGCTTAACCGTGGTAAAAATAAAATAACCCGAGAGTTTTCGAGTGCCTGAACCTCAGTTCAGTCGCCCAAATAGATACAACATGAAAAATTATTTTCAAGGTTCGGGTGCCCGAGTATAGGCTCGGTTTTCTGAACCAAGGCGATTTCCATTCTGCTCGCGTTTCGGTCTTCTGGTTAGGAGTTCGGTTAAGCGAACTTATGTGTTCAATCACCTGAGGCTATTTTGAACATGAAGTTCGGGCTGCCGAGTTGGTGGGGAAAGGTCAGAGTTATGGTTTGGTCGCCTAAGTATGATGCGTTCATTTAAGTTCGGCCACCCAAAACCAAGTCAACATTCTGACCGGTTAATGGTTTGGTCGCCTGAAGTGTTTTGAACACTAAGGGTTTGATCGCCCGAAGTGTTTTGAACACTAAGGGTTCGGTCGCCCGACCTCTCATAATTTTTACCTATTAAGTTTTATTCATTTTAATTGATTCCTGTTGGCCAAATGAGGCTTTTCAATCTTACTTTTATGATAACAAATGACGCTGGTATAACTTGCTTGTTGAGTGATTTTGTTTTAGGAATATATATCTCAACACAAGAGAAAGAAGCTATGAATTAAAGTATCATCAAGAGAACAAGCTGTGCATTTTTATCATGTCAAGAGAAAGTTTCAACAAATATTTTCAAGCAATAAAGAAGAAGACCTGAGGTCCCAGTACTTAAAAGCTTAAAGATAAAAAGGGACTTGAAGTTAAGAGGCTTATTAAAGACTTGAAGCATCATGTTTAAGAAAAGCTTTATGTAAGTACTTCATATTAAGTAACAATTTAGAAAATATGAAGCTCTTTAAAGGACCAATATAAACTTAAGGAACTCATTTTTAAGTCGCTGAAATATCTTATGAAAAATAAAATTATAATTGTAACGCTAAAATGAAAAAATAAAAAAGAAAAACCAGTTTTTGTCTGTCCAGTCTACTGACTTAACCAAGGAAAACTTACCCAGCCGATTGACAGTCAGTCGACTGACACAACATGAACTGTGTTCTGCCAGTCAATTAACAATTTCTTGAAATAATTTTTGGAGACAGAATGGTGCCAGTCGCCTGACCAGCTGACTGACCCTGTGTTTTTGAACTACCCAGTCGCCTGTCCAGCTGACTAACTCCACGTGTTTTATTTTTTTAAAACTCCAACGGGAAAATTTTAAAAATTGGTTTTTCAAAATATGAACATTGTAAAAACTTGGAGACCACTCAAAGATACTTGGGGAACAAGGAAACTAAGCCAAGAATGCCTATAAATACTCCTTTATACTCAAGAATTCTATCATCCAAGCAATTACTCAGCTCTCTTGAAATTAAAGCATTCAATCTCTCAAAGCTTTTTATTGCTCACACTCCATATGGGAGAGAAGTTCTAAAACTCTGCTAAAATACCAAAGCCAAGATTCATACTCTAAGTTTGTTTATTCAAAACAATCTCTTGGTGATCTCTAAACACTTGAGTTTCATAGTTTCTTTATTGTTTATTTGATTGAAGTATTGATTGTGCTCTAACTTGCACAACACTGCTCTGTTTTGACAGTTTCTTTTGTACACAGATCATTATAGCAACTTCTTTGTATTGTTGACAATTCTAGGATTGTTTGGATTGTTGTACCAAGTGAGGATTGTTCACTTGGAGAGGTGTCTCTACCTTAAAGGAGGGAATTTTGTAAAGGCTTGCTCTGCCCGGTAAAAGAGCATACTTAGTGGAATCCTTTGGTGGAATTCACCAAAGGCGAGGACGTAGGCTGGGAAAAGTACGTTTTAATTAACCGTTTGTGGAAACCCACAAGGGAGTACGTTGGTTAATTTGCGAAAATCTTGGTTAAGAGATAAAGCAATACAAATTCATTCAAAACAGGTTTTGCAAAAACAGCTGTAGGATTTATATTAAAAGGAAATATCATTCTTGAGTGATTGGTTGAATGATTGGTATTTATATGATTTAATTGTATTCTTAAGTTTTGTGGTGTAATTTGATTGGTTGTTTTGTCCTTTTAGTGTTTGAATTTAAAACAAGTAAAAATTTAAAATAATAACATTGAAATTTAAAAAACTTCCAATTCACCCCCCTCTGGTAGCTATTCTAAATTTCAATTGGTATCAGAGCCTAATTATAGTAAGTCTTAACAAGAAACTATAAAAAGATAAAATGACTAATATAGGAGTAGCACCCTTTGGTGAGGGCCAATCCTCAACCTGTCCACCAATCTTCTGTGGAAACAATTACACATTTTTGAAAAAGAGAATGCAAATTTATCTCCAACACATGGATTGGAAAGCATGGGAAGTAGTTATGGATAAAGACCTTATTCCAACCAAGATTGTTGATGGAAAAGATATTCCAAAAGAGAAAAAGGATATGACTGATTCAGACTATAAGATGCTTCAAATCAACTCAAGTGCTATAAATGCTCTATACTGTGCTCTAGATGCTAACGAATTTAATAGGGTCATGGATTGCAAAATGACTAAAGAAATATGGGACAAATTAGAAGTTACATATGAAGGAACTATTGATGTTAGGGACAATAGGATAGACATGTTAACAAGCGAATATGAAGCATTCAAGATGAATTCAGATGAATCCATATCAAGTATGTACACAAGATTCAACCACATAATCAATTCCTTAAGTGCCATAGGAAAAATTATACCACCTACGAAATGATTAGGAAAATTTTGAGAGGCCTTCCTTCCATATGAGAACTTAAGGCTACAGTAATTACCGAAGGAAGAAACCTTAAGACCACCTCCTTAGATGAACTCATAGGTTCATTCCTTACCTATGAAATGGCTCTAAAAGAAAGAAATCATGAATCAAAGCATAAGAAATCTATTGCACTAAAAGCATCAAGCCACAGCTCAAGTGAAGAAGAAAGTGAAACAAATTACTTATAGCAAGATGAATTAGCATTCATCATTAAAAGACTAAGAAAGTTTTATAGAAGGAATAAAAGATTTCCTAGAAAATTCAACAAAAGGAAAACTGAAAAAGGAGAATCAAGTAGAAAAGAAAATAAAAGTAAGAGTGAATCTCCTATATGCTATCACTGTAACAAACCAAGACATATCAAACCAGATTGCCCATTGCTCAAGAAAGACAAGAAGAAAAAGAAGGAAGCAATGAAGGCTACTTGGGATGACTCGAGCTCCAGCGAAACGGAAAATGAATCAAATGGACAAGAGATGGCAAACGTATGATTCATGGCAAATGATGAAGAGGTAAATTCCTACTACTCTTCAATAGAATCTTGCAATGAATCTTGTGACGAGTCATGTGATAGTATGCCCTTATACAAAGAATTACAAGCTGAATTATTTTCCTTACATAAAAGATTCATAAAAATTTCCAAAAGAAATATAACCTTGAAGGATCAAAATAAAGAACTATTGAAGCAACTTGAATCATTCAAAACCATTGAAAAAGAAAAAAAGATTCTTGTACTGAGAAGTTAGAGGAGAAAGTAAGTAAAGTAACTCAAGAATTAGGCAAAACTCATAAAGAAAACTTGAATAGAAAGGATCTAGAAATAAATGAACTAAAAAAATTAGTAGAGGATAAAGAAAAAATTATATATAATTTTACAAAAGGTAAAGATAATTTTGAAAAAATGGTTGGACAGCAAAGACTTCATGGAAATAAAGAAGGAATAGGATATAATGGTAAAACAAATAAAAAGAATAAGAAATTATACATGGGATACTTCGTCAAGGAAGCCAAGTACTATGCTAGCACCTCTTCAAACAACAAACATGAATACACTACTTGCTATATGTGCAAAACTAAAGGACAAATAATGTTCGATTGCCCACTAAAAAGAAAGTATGTTAAAGTACAAGGTGAATGGAAAGTTAATAATGGAATTAATAAAACAAAGAAAGTTAAAAGAATTTGGGTTCCAAAGACTAACAAAATAAACCCTCCATTGTAGGTATGTTTTAGGACAACACCGTCAACGGATAAGTGGTACTTGGACAGCGGGTGTTCAAGACACATGATCGGCGATAAGACCAAGTTTTCCTCTCTAAGACAAAAGGATGGAGGATATGTCACCTTCGGCGACAATGCCAAAAGTAAGATAATTGGCATTGGGAGAATAGGTAAAGAACCTTCCCTTACCATTGATAATGTGTTATTAGTAGAAGGATTAAAACATGACCTTTTAAGTATCAACCAATTAAGTGACAAAGGATTTGAGATAACCTTTAAGAAAGAAAAATGTGTTATTCAAAATGCTAAGGAAAATAAAACCTTATTTATAACTCAAAGGATAAATAATGTGTATTGTATAAATATTGAGAATCTAGTGAATTAAGATGTAACTTGTTTGGCAGCAATAAATGAAATAAGTTGGCTATGGCATAGGAAATTAGGAAATGCTAGCATGGACCTTTTATCAAAATTATCAAAGTAAAATCTTGTAAAAGGATTGCCAAATACAAAATTCTTAAAAGACAAGATGTGTGATGCATGCCAAAAAGGAAAGCAAGTTAAAACAAGTTTCAAAAAGAAAAAAATATATATCTACTAAAAGACCTCTAGAACTATTACACCTAGACTTATTTGGTCCAACTAGAATATAAAGCCTAGGAAGAAAACAATTTGCTTTTGTAATAGTGGATGATTATTCTAGATTAACTTGGGTTTTATTTTTAGCAAGCAAAGATGAAGCTTGTGGTATGCTAATCACCTTGTGCAAAAAATTACAAAATGAAAAAGGCTATAATATAACAAGTTTTAGAAGTGCTCAAGGTAGGGAATTTAAAAACAAAGACATTGATAAATTCTGTAATGAGCAAGGAATAAATCATAATTTTTCAGCTCCTAAGATTCCACAACAAAATGGAGATGTAGAAAGAAAAAAATAGAACTTTATAAGAAATGGCAAGAACAATGCTAAATGAAAATAATCTACCTAAATATTTTTTGGCAGAAACTGTAAATACAGCATGCTTCATTATAAATAGGGTATCCATAAGAACAAGTGTAGACAAGACACCGTATGAACTTTGGAAAGGTGGGAAACCTAATATCTCTTACTTTCATGTATTTGGATGCAAATGCTTTATTCTTAATACTAAAGATGATCTAGAAAAGTTCGATGCAAAATCTGATGAAGGTATCTTTTTAGGTTATTCTACAAATAGTAAAGCTTATAAGGTTTATAATAAAAGAACTCTAACAATTATTGAATCAATACACATAGTATTTGATGAGTCAAACAACTATGATAATAAGGCTCACTACAAAAAAATTGGTTTTTAGTGACGAAAGTATTAGTGATGAATTCAATTTCGTCACTAAAAGTTGGTATTAGTGACGGTTTCTAAGAATCGTCACTAATAGTCTAAGCATCAGTGACGGTTTTAGCAACCGTCACTACTACGACACTATTAGTGACAATTTTAAAACCGTCACTAATACTTTCGTCACTAAAAATAGTATGGTAAACAATTTCCGCGCTAAAATTTTTTCGGGAAAATATTAGTGACGATTCTAGGGTATTAGTGACGGTTTCAAAACCGTCACTACTAGTGTTTTATTTAAAAAATATTAAAAAAGAAATAGTTTAGGGTATTAGTAACGGTTTGGAAGAACCGTCACTAATAATGGGGTATTAGTGATGGTTTTGAAATCGTCACTAATAGTGTTTTTATTTAAAAAAATTTTAAAAAGAAATAGTTAAAGGTATTAGTGACGGTTAGTTAAGGATATTAGTGACGGTTTTGAAACCGTCACTAATAGTGTTTTTATTAAAAAAAATTTAAAAAGAAATAGTTAAAGGTATTAGTGACGGTTTGGGAGAACCATCACTAATAAGGGGGTATTAGTGATGGTTTTGAAACTATCACTAATAGTGTTTTTATTTAAAAAAATTTTAAAAATAAATAGTTAAGGGTATTAGTGACGATTTCAAAACCGTCAATACTAGTTTTTTCATATAAAAAATTTTAAAAAAAAATAGTTTAGGGTATTAGTGACGGTTTGAGAGAACCGTCACTAATAAGGGGTTATTAGTGACGGCTTCAAAACCGTCACTACTAGTGTTTTTATTTAAAATTTTTTTTTAAAAAAATAGTTAAGGGTATTAGTGATGGTTTGGGAGAACCGTCACTAATAGTGTTTTTATTTAAATTTTTTTTAAAAGTAAATAGTTAAGGGTATTAGTGATGGTTTAGGAGAACCGTCACTAATAATGGGGCATTAGTGACGGTTTTGAAACTGTCACTAATAGCGTTTTTATTTAAAAAAATTTTAAAAAGAAATAGTTAAGGATATTAGTGACGGTTTTGAAATCGTCACTGATGCTCGAAATCTTAAACCACACTTTCCCCAAATTTCTTCTTTCTCCTCCCGCCTCCTTCTCCCTCATGCGGTCTCTTCTTTGCCCAATTTTCATTCTGCTCCTCCCTCCCTCTCCTCCCTCCTCGCTCCTTTATGGACGTAGCTCAGTCCTCCTGACACTCAATCCACATAGTCTAATCTGGCGGTCTACGCGTCGATTGGACCGCATCGATCACAGGACCCACGCGGGCTAACTCCTACCTCTCACTCTCTCTGTACGTTGGGGGTGGCTGCCGCCCCTCTCACTCTCTCCGCTCTCTGTGTAGCTACTGAGAACTCCACCACAATGAGCGGGGCTTCGGAGCCGAGCGCCAACTCCAACGGTACCATCAAACCCTAACCCTAACTTTTCTCAATTTGTATCCTCTGCTTTATTTATTTACTTTTTTATCTCTTTTTAGATTCTATTTGCGGAGACAAGCTCTTGCGGAATCTGGTTGGAAGCAGTGCATTTTGGGTGCAGTGATTAAGGCTTTTCTTTGCTATTTCGAGTTGTATTTGTGCTGCAGAAATCAATCAATTTGGGCGATTCAACAACTGATTTGAGGGTTTTGGGACTTTGGGAGTGTTTGGGGCTTTGTTCAAACGATGTTCTCTCGGCGGTGGTTTCTTCAATTCAGTGGCGTCTAGGTGCTGCAAGTCATGTGTACTGATGTTCAGGTGAAGTTTGGAAATGTTGCATTGATTGGTCAAAATTCATTCAATTTAATAGTCATTCTGAAACTGCAAAAAATGTAGTTTGAGATTTTTTGAAGTTAAAATTTAACTTCAATTTCCCTGTTATATGTCAATAAGATAATATACTGGCTGTAATATAACAATAGTATGTAGGGGAAATGGGTAATTGGAGTTGGAACCCAATCTGGTTTAGAATTTGGCTGCTAGAAATTTATAGGATTCTCTTTATGTCCCTCTCCTGCCCTTGCATCCCAACATGAAGAAAATGATATTAATAATAATGATAATGGTTTTGGGTTGTATGTTCTTATTGTTATAACCCTAAACTCAATATTGGATTTTGAATTGATAATGATATAAAATGCTTAGCTTTCATTTCTCCCAAATCGTCACTAATAATGCACTTAGGGCGATTGTTTCTCTAGTGCGTCTAGTTTGTAAAACTGGTTTGAATGAGTAATGTTAAAAGTCAGAGCTTGTGATGTCACAAGTCCGTAGATCTTTACATTTTCAAGTTTTAATAGATACTCTAGATAATTGTTAATATATTTATTCTGAGAGTATCGATATCATTTGTAAATAATGCTAAGTCATTGTGTACTATTTTTGACATGGAAGCTTCAATAATACAAAGGGATTATGTGCAAAATGCCTTTGTGGTTAAAGGGATTATTTCCATGCTGGAGGACTTATTTTCTTTTTGCTTTTCTTCTTTTTGCTGCTATCCAATTAGGAAGATTATTAACTTAGAGTTACTGGACAACTATGTGATTTAGAAGTCCTCCCTCTTTTTGTGGTTTTTGTTTCCTTTTTAAATTCTTATCGCATCCTGATTCACTTCATTAAGGAAATAATTTAGTTTGAGTTATAGTAATCTGTCCACTAGATATTCCTGCTTGAAGGAGTTTGCATGGGATTTGGATATTCTTTATACTAAAGATTAGTTAAGCATATGGCTTGTACTTAGGAATTATATGTTGCTTGTACAATGGCTTGCTTGCTCATACATGTCAATATTTCTTTTGTACGTTTCACAAAGTAGTTTGAGAGACCTTCTTCTACAATGTTGCATAAATGATGCATCTGATGTTCGGGAAAGTGCATTTGCTCTTCTAGGGGACCTTGCTAGAGTAAGTAAAAAATAAATCACCAAGTAATTTTTGGATAAAAATAGAACTACAACTCATAGGATGGGTTTTTGTTTCTACTTTTGAGTCCGGACTAGGAATTTAATGGTTCATACCATTGTTATTAGAAAATGCTAACACCCTAGTCTATTGAAAATTGGTATGATGAGTCTAGTGGTTTTTTGCTTAGGAACTTTAAATGTAGTGATCTGACATTTCAAATCAATATTTTCAATATGACATTTTTATTAGTAAAAAAGAGCATTATCACTTTATAATTTTATTTTCAATCATTATCTATCTAGTTCACAAAAGAAAATGTATTTTAGATTTAGGAACACTTCAACATCCTCTCTTAAATATACATGTGCCATAACTTATTTTTATACTCCTAACGGACCACAGTTTATAGTGTGTGTTGCACCATGATGCTTTTTAGTCCACAATCTAGAATATTCTGCATTTTAGGTAAGATTGGTTTGTTCTCAGCAAGTCTTTCAATGAAGATTTGGCTAAATATCAATAGGTCACATGGCCAGTAGTCGTCCTTGGAAGCTTTTGTATTTAACATTTGGGCAATTTTATGTCTAATTCATTTTTCATGCATATTATTGAATTTTGGTGACTTTCTTCAGGTTTGCCCTGTTCATTTGCGCCCTCATTTGTTTGAATTTTTTGATGTTGCAGCCAAGCAGCTGGTGAGCAAAGCTTTGTTCATGTATTTGGAATTAAATTTGTTCGGTTGTCATTTATAATATATGTGGCCTTTACAGAACACTTCTAAGATCAAAGAAATTGTTTCCGTAGCAAATAATGCATGTTGGGCAATTGGAGAACTAGCAGTTAAGGTACATTGACTTGTTTATTTTGCGATACATCTAAGCAGTATCGAATGGCCATGATATTTTTGGTTCTTTGTATTGAAGTTTCTGTATTTAGTGTGGAGGCAATGAGAATGATAATGAGACACTGGCAAAAGAGAAGTCTCAACTTTTCCTCATTAGTCTAGTGATGATCAAGTTACTTGCTTGGTTGAACTTCTGATTATTGCCCCTAATTTATCATATGATCTTATGCCTTGTGGAATAGTGACATTATGTTCTACTAGTCAAACCATGACCCATGACCGTATGATATGTTGTATCTCTGAAATCCGTCAGCTATTATAATTGAGCCAGCAATAAAAACATAAGGATATGTGGTTGAAAACTTATTTGACAATTGTTTTCTTGGTTTTACTATGTTTTGCCTCTTTCTTATAATGATGACTTTAGCACTGTGAATTGCTTGAGTTATCTGATGGTATAATTGAAGATAATGGTAGCACTTAAAATTTGGCCTCCCCAATATAGTGTTTTTAAAGGCACAATCAAGGCTAACCTCAAGACGATGGTCCTAAAATGCCTTAATGAACAAATTTTCACCAAAAAACATTACTTCATTATTGATTACCAAAGTCTGTGGCCAATGCAAATTCTATATTTTTCACATAGTTCACACTTGAGAATTGATTCCATGCTTCGAGGAGCTAGAGAATTGCACTAGGTAGCTAATGGCAGGTATACAATATTTTGTATGAGAATTGCACTAGGTAATCAATATCTGACATAAATTGCCTCGTTGCCCCCCCCCCCCCTTTAATTTGAAAATAAGGCTTTCAAATAATTTGAGTAGAACACCTAATTTGGTATAAATGTCTTGAAAA
The DNA here is from genome assembly GCF_029873635.1 of Malania oleifera. NCBI lineage: Eukaryota > Viridiplantae > Streptophyta > Magnoliopsida > Santalales > Ximeniaceae > Malania > Malania oleifera. The sequence goes on along the minus strand of NC_080418.1, from coordinate 113,104,484 downwards.
ATTTGAACTTGAGAGGTACAAGTCAAAAAGAAAGTCCTTATAATTGAAGCAACATCCTTGAAAATGTCAATTCGGTTTCAAAGTATAATGCACTTAGGGCGATTGTTTCTCTAATGCGTCTAGTTTGTAAAACTGGTTTGAATAGGTAATGTTAAAAGTCAGAGCTTGTGATGTCACAAGTCCCTAGGTCTTTACATTTTCAAGTTTTAATAGATACTCCAGATAATTGTTAATATATTTACTCTGAGAGTATCGATATCATTTGTAATATAAATAATTGTTATTGTATTATCACAATCTTCTTTTAATGAAGTTATCACGAACAATGAATAATCCGTAAAGTAGTTTAAGGAGTTTGACAATTTCAACTATTATCGTGATTTAATGAGACAAAAAGTAAATGACTATCAAGTGAATATATAGCTTTAAGTGTTACAATACTTTAATAAGCATATTTATTAATGACATTTAAGATAAAGAAAAATAATGGTCAGAAAAGGAGTTGGTTGTTAAATTTTGTAGCTCATAACTAAGCTTAGGGACATTTCCTTTATAGAGGTCAAACTTCGGGCACCCTAAAATAAAATTATTTATTATTTTTATTTTATTTTTTTGAGATGAACGAGGTTTAGGTAAAGCTTTTTTAAATCGGTTTCTAAAATAGTTGCCCAAAAAATCAACCCTACTTATGAATAAGTGTGAGAAATTGTCTAACTAAAGGGTTGATTCCTTGTACATAGATGAACTAATCCATGCTAAGGTTTACCAATATGCAAACTAATGCTTAAATAGACTACCTACAACATAGTTCCTACATTAATTATATTAATTTTTTTTTCTTGTTATCCTAAAAGGGATATCCTGATTATGACTTGAGGCTTCGAACTTTCATGTTAAAGGTCTTAACTAATAGTATGAATGTTTTGTTATTGAGTATGAATTTTTGATTTTCTAGCATGCTGCATATCCTGTTCTGGATGCTTCCACTTTATTCTTTGGAGTTTATGATGGACATGGAGGTAAGAATCGGGAGGTTCAGGTACTCTTATAGTGGGGTGGATGGTGGTGGCTGCATCAACGATTCTTTTTCTAGTTTACCCAGAGTTTCTTTTCAAAATTGATTTGAAATGCGATAAGCCTGCCCATGTAGACAAAATGAATTTTAGCCTTTCATCTGATAGGTTGTCGCTTATAGTTAAGGTACGATTTAAATATTAATTTTATTTCGCTTGAATCTTGATGCCCTTCTTGCGGTCATTAATATTGCATCCACAAGAAGGGCATCAAGATTCAAGAGAAATAAAATTAATATTTAAATCATACCTTAACTATAAGCGACAACCTATCAGATGAAAGGCTAAAATTCATTTTGTCTACATGAGTAGACTTATCACATTTCAAATCAATTTTGAAAAGAAACTCGGGGTAAACTAGATAAAGAATCGTTGATGCAGGCACCACCATCCATAGCCTCGTCGTCCTTCTCTATCATCCGAGACCTCATTGTCCTTCATCACCCTCCATGACCTTGTCGTCTGCTCCATCACCATCAAGGTCAAGGATTCTGAAGTTGGGCCCTAGATTACAGATTGAGCCTTATTGTTTGAGAACTTCGCCCTCAAGGATGACGCTGTAGCAAGCCATAGCTGCCCATGCTGTCATGGTCTCTCCCTATCGAATTTGTATAATGTATTTGTATTTAAATTTGAATTTGTATAATATATTTGAATTTGAATTTGTATAATATATTTGAATTTGAATTTGTATAATATATTTGTATTTTTATTTAAATTTGAATTTGAATTTTGTATAATTTATGAATTTTTTAGCAATTATAGTTTAATGTTACGTATACAAAAATGTAATTACAGACTTTTACAAAAATTAATAATTGGAAAAAAATTAATTTAAAATATTAGTGATTATTTTAAAACCATCACTACTAATTGTCCAATTTAAGTATTAGTAAAGGTTTCAAAACCATCACTAATAATTGCCTTTTTTTTTTTAAAGAGTTTTAGTGACGGTTTTCAAACCGTCACTAATAATATAGTATTAGTGACGACTTTATAGTATTAGTGACGGTTTGAAAACCGTCACTAATAGTTGCCTGTGGGCAATAGTGACGATTTTCAAATCGTCACTAATAATAGAGCATTAGTGATGATTTTCAAACTGTCACTAATAATAGAGCATTAGTGACGATTTTCAAACCGTCACTAATAATAGAGCATTTGTGACGATTTTCAAACTGTTACTACTAATAGAGCATTAGTGACGAATTTAAAACCGTCACTAATACTATGGCTTTAGTGACGATTTTTTATGGAGTCGGTGTAGAATTTATAGTGACAGACTTAGGTTTTTTAGTGACGGTTTAAAACTGTCACTAATACTCTATTATTAGTGACGGTTTAAAAAATTCGTCACTAATAAGTATTAGTAATGGTAGATATAACGACTAGTTCAAAATCGTCACTAATAACCTTATTTTTTGTAGTGGCTAAGATTGATGAGAAAGAAGACAACTTACAAAAAGAAAGAAATCATTGAAATAAAAGAAGAAAACAATAAAGAAGCTTCAAATGAAAACATTTTAGAAAATTTAGAACTACCTAAAGAATGGAGACATGCTAAAAGTCACCCAAAAGAACAAATTTTTGGTGAAACATCAAAAGGCATAACTACTAGAGTCTCATTGAAAAATATTTGCAATCATTATGCTTTTTTGTCTTAAGAGGAACCTAGAAACATTGAAGAAGTTTTAAAAGATGATTCTTGGATTATAGCTATGCAGGAAGAACTAAATCAATTTGAAAGAAGTCAAGTATGGGAGCTTATATCTAAACCAAAAGATAAATCAATTATAGGAACTAAATGGGTGTTCAGATATAAAAAGGATGAAAATGGTGTAGTTGTAAGAAATAAAGCTAGACTAGTAGTACAAGGATATAATCAAGAAGAAAGAGTTGATTACGATGAAACATTTGCTCCTGTAGCTAGAATGGAAGCAATCAGGATGCTATTAGCCTATGCAGCCCATAAAGATTTTAAATTATATCAAATGGATGTAAAGAGTGCTTTCTTAAATGGTTATATAAATGAAGAAGTATATGTTAAACAACCCCCACGTTTCGAAGATGTAAGAAATCCAAATCATGTATTTAAAGTGACAAAAGCTTTATATGGTTTGAAACAAGCTCCTAGAGCTTGGTATGATAGGCTAAGTAAATTTTTACTTAAAAATGAATTCTCAAGAGGAAAGGTTGATAACACCTTATTCATCAAAAACAAAAATAAAGACATGCTAATTGTCCAAATATACGTGGATGATATCATATTTGGGACTACAAATGAATTTCTATGTAAAGACTTTGCCACATATATGCAAAAAGAATTTGAAATGAGTATGATGGGGGAGTTAAATTATTTCCTAGGACTTCAAATTAAACAAGCTAAACATGGGACTTTTATGAATCAAACTAAATACATCAAAGATATGCTTAAAAAATTTGATATGGAACAAAGTAAACCCATAGGAACTCCAATGAGTACATTGACAAGTCTTGATAGAGATGAAAAAGGAAAACAAGTAGACATAACACACTATAGAGGAATTATTGGTAGTTTACTATATCTAACCGCTAGTAGACCCGATATTATGTTTAGTATGTGTATGTGTGCTAGGTTCCAATCAACACCTAAGGAATCTCATCTAACAGCCGTTAAAAGGATACTTAGGTACTTACTAGGAACACTTGACTTAGGTTTATGGTACCCAAAAGATACTGATTTTAATATGATAAGTTATTCTGATGCTGATTATGCTGGATGTAAGGTTGATAGAAAGAGTACAAGTGGTACATGTCACTTCCTAGGACAATCCTTAGTGTCATGGTTCTCAAAGAAACAAAACTCAATAGTTTTATCAACTGCTGAAGCTGAATATGTAGCAGTTGGAAGTTGTTGTGCACAAATACTATACATGAAACAACAATTAAATGACTTCAATCTAGATTACAAAACAATTACTATAAAGTGTGATAATACAAGTGCTATTAATATATCAAAAAATCCTATGTCACATTCAAGAACCAAGCATATAGATATAAGGCATCACTTCTTAAGAGATCATGTTAAAAAATGAGACATAATTCTCGAATTTATAAATACACATGATCATTGGGCAAATATATTTACCAAACCTCTCACATAAGACAGATTTATAAATATTAGGAGAGAGTTAGGTCTATTGCATAATAGAGAAATTGAGTGAAGAATAAATCAAACAGGATGAAATCAGCCAACTGGCTCCAAACCCAGCTGACTGACTAAATGATTAAATGTTCAAAACAGAGAGCAGTCAGCCGACTAGCTCTAGATCCAGCCGACTGACTGACAGAAAAACTCTAACTTTAGTAATAAAAATACGAGTCTTTTGAAGTGATCTGTCAACTAACCTAGGTTTTTCTCTCCACTTAGTCTTTGTTTCTAAGTTTCCTCTGTTCTCTTTCCTCCAACTTTCATAATAGATCATCCTCCAAACCCATAAAGTTGTCAATCCCTTTTATTCCAACATCAAAATGTCGTGAACCAAAATAGTTAGGAAGAAGAAGGCTTCTACCTCTTCGCAGCAGCACTCAGAAGACCCAGCCATTGAAAAATGGCTCGTAGCTCCTCATGCCAAAACTATCTACCACAATCAAATTAGCATGACGGAACCTCTTCTTGGTAAAATTCTTGACACATCTTTCTTTTCCTCTGATTTTCCACATATCCTCTCATTATTCAAAACTATCGGATGGAAAAACTTCATACTATTTCAAGCCCAAGGTCACTTTCCAAATCTTGTCAAATTTTTTTATGCAAATCTTGTTTGAGAAGAAAATGGTTTTTCGACAAATGTCATGGGAAAGTCCATATCTCTTACTCCAGAATCTCTTGCAAAAATATTTCGTATTCCCATTGGTGAGTTTAGGTGTCCTAGGTTTGGCACGTCTTGGATCTATGAGCATGATTTCACCCCAGAAGAATTTCTTCTTTTGGTTTTGAACCATACTCCTGTTTCATTTGATGGTCCTCCCTTATATAAACACCTAAATCTTCAGGCGCAAATACTACAGAAAGTCATCACATATAACATCCTTCCTCAAGCGGGATCTCATGCTTATATTTCTTATGCTGATTACTTCATTCTCTGGTGCTTGCTTAAAGGCAAGAAGTTGGACTTACCAAGTCTTATGCTTCAATGGATGATCACACGCGTAGAGGCACGACGAGTTACCCTGCCTTATGGAGGAACTCTAAATATGCTTTTTGCTAAATTACATATATTCTCATCATCCGATATTTTTGTCAAACGTACTCACTATGATATTTTTAACTCTACTACTTTTAAGATGATGGGATATGAAAAACGCAATGATGAATGGGTTCTTAAAGGAAGTGAAGGTCAAGCACCTCCTCCTCCTCCTATTGTTGGACCTCCCACTTGGGGCAATCCATTTTATCAGAAGTTTACTAGTTTTAGTCAAAACATGCAAACTAGACTTCACTCTCTTCAAACCAACTTCTTTGCTCTTCAAGCAAACTATTCTTGACTTAATAAACGTGTTGGTCGCATTGAAAAATACCATGGTAGTTCATCTCGTCCTTCAGATCCTAGGGATATTAGTTCAACTCCTACAAGTGATGATGGTAGTGATGAAGAGGACTCTCAAGATGGCAATGATGATGATGAGACAAATACAGAAGAAGAACATGAGGAAGGTGAAGCAGAAGAAGAAGAGGAAGATGAAGATGAAGATGAAGCTGATGATAATTGATTTTCTTGAAACATTTTTCTATGTACTATAATTTTGGGTGGTAGCTTTGTTTACTTATTTCTCCTACTTTTTGATTGATGTCCAAAGGGGGAGAGTTTTTGTGATAAGCAAAGAAGGAAGTTATGAATCTTATGTTATAACTTATGAACCTTGTATTTTATTTTCATGAATGGAATATTGTGCACCTTGCATCTAATATATATGTGGATGTATGGATGAGTATGTGTATGAAAACTATGAGTTTTGATATTGGATACATATAGTAAGGGAGAGCATATAGTAAGGGGGAGTTTATGAACCTTATGTTATGGATGTTATGGCTTATGCATTTTTTTCAAGGGAGAGCATATAGTAAGGGGAGTTTATGAACCTTATGTTATGGCTTATGCATTTTTTTTTTCCCCATGAATATCCTTATCTTTGCTTCTCATTTGTCATCATCAAAAAGGGGGAGATTGTTGGCCAAATGAGGATTTTCAATCTTATTTTTATGATAACAAATGACGCTTGTATAACTTGCTTGTTGAGTGATTTTGTTTCAGGAATATATATCTCAACACAAGAGAAAGAAGCTATGAATTAAAATATCATTAAGAGAACAAGTTGTGCATTTTTATCATGTCAAGAGAAAGCTTCAACAAATATTTTCAAGCAATAAAGAAGAAGACTTGAGGTCCCAATACTTAAAAGCTTAAAGATAAAAAGGGACTTGAAGTCAAGAGGCTTATCAAAGACTTGAAGCATCATGTTTAAGAAATGCTTGATGTAAGTACTTCGTATCAAGTAACAATTTAGAAAATATGAAGCTCTTTAAGGGACCAATATAAACTTAAGGAACTCATTTTTAAGTCACTGAGATATCTTATGAAAAATCAAATCATAAGTGTAAAGCTAAAATGAAAAAATAAAAAAGAAAAACCAGTTTTTATCTGTCCAGTCGACTGACTTAACTAAGGAAAACTTACCCAGCCAACTGACAGTCTGCCGACTGACACAAAATGAACTGTGTTCTGCCAGTCGACTAACAATTTCTTGAAATAATTTTTGGAGACAGAATGGTGCCAGTCGCCTGCCCAGCCGATTGACCCTGTATTTTTGAACTACCCAGTCGCCTGTCCAGCTGACTAACTCCACGTGTTTTATTTTTTTAAAACTCCAACGGGAAAATTTTAAAAATTGGTTTTTCAAAATATGAACGTTGTAAAAACTTGGAGACCACTCAAAGATACTTGGGGAACAAGGAAACTAAGCCAAGAATGCCCATAAATACTCCTTCATACTCAAGAATTATATCATCCAAGCAATTACTCAACTCTCTTGAAATTAAAGCATTCAATCTCTCAAAGCTTTCTATTGCTCACACTTCATCTGAGAGAGAAGTTCTGAAACTCTGCTGAAATACCAAAGCCAAGATTCATACTCTAAGTTTGTTTATTCAAAACAATCTCTTGGTGATCTCTAAACACTTGAGTTTTATAGTTTCTTTATTGTTTATTTGATTGAAGTATTGATTGTGCTCTAACTTGTGCAACCCTGCTCTGTTTTGAGAGTTTCTTTTGTACATAGATCATTATAGCAACTTCTTTGTATTGTTGACGATTCAAGGATTGTTTGGATCGTTTTACCAAGTGATGATTGTTCACTTGGAGAGGTTTCTCTCCCTTAAAGGAGGGAATTTTGTAAAGGCTTGCTGTACCCGCTAAAAAAGCATACTTAGTGGAATCCTTTGGTGGAATTGACCAAAGACGAGGATGTAGGTTGGGGATAAGCCAAACCTCGTAAATCTCGGTGTTCATCTTCTTCTTTACTCTTTTTACTTTCCACATTATATACTGTGTGAATCAAGTGCAGGTTGTAGGGCTTATACATCATATTCAAGGAAATCTTTTGATTTAAGAAAGTACATTTTAATTAACCGTTTGCGGAAACCCACAAGGGAGTACATTGGTTAATTTGCGAAAATCTTGGTTAAGAGAGAAAGCAATACATATTCATTCAAAGCAGGTTTTGCAAAAATAGCTGCAGGATTTATATTAAAAGGAAATATCATTCTTGAGTGATTGGTTGAATGATTGGTTAAGTTTTATATGATTTAATTGTATTCTTAAGTTTTGTGGTGTAATTTGATTGGTTGTTTTGTCTTTTTAGTGTTTGAATTTAAAACAAGTAAAAATTTAAAATAATAACATTGAAATTTAAAAAACTTTCAATTCACCCCCCTCTTGGTAGCTATTCTAAATTTCAATTCCTCTAATAATGCAAATGGTTATAGGGATTATTTTATGTGTTTGTGTGGGGACCTAAGGACTTTCTAAAGTCTATGAGTTTACAATTACTTACATGCATGACATGCAGAGATTATTATAGACCTTTTCCTATATTTACTATTACAAACCCAAATTGAGCAATAATATAAATTACAACAAAAGAAAACTTTGGGGTCCTTATACTTTGAGTCTTTATGTGCCACTAATTGATCTACTAATATATACCTGCACACAAACTCGATAACCATCAAATACTTGAGTATTTGTCATTATCAAAATCGGGTATAACCTATGAGGTCAACATTCTCTCCCTTTTTGATGATGACAACTACACCATGCAAAAAGTGGGTATAGCCTTGAAAGTCTCCCCATGGTAATATGCATAATGTTAAAGATTGGTCAATGCAAACTTTTTTCAAGTTTCAAGTACCCAATTTTTACTTCTTCTCCCCCTTTCGGCAACAGAAAAAAGGGCCTAGATAAACATTTGAATATATGTATATATATATAGGAAAACATGAAAATAATCATTCAAATGCAAATGTGGTTTTGGGAAAATTTTGGAAATTTTGGCATCATACCATTTGAAAATAGAACATTTCCCAAAAGCAATATGTATTCCAATGACCTGATTGAGTATGAGAATACAATTTTGCCATGATAAGCAACTCAATCAATCCAGTATGATCAAGACATAAAATAGAGATACTACTTTCAATCATTCAAGAGATAGAATAGTCTTACAATGTAAAATAAATGACGAAGATAATCTCAACAATTAAGCACACAAACAATAAATTGGTCATTTAAATGATACATGAAAACAAGGGTAGACCATAAATATAAACAAACCATTGCAATTGAAACATATCATAAGACCCGTGGAAGATTTGAGTTTAAGGGACACGACATATGATAGCAAATAGTTGGTTTGAGCACAAACATAGTTTAACAAGTTCACATGCACTTACATGTGAAGTTATCGAACCAGTTATGCAATATATATATATATATAATAGTACATATATATATATATATATATATATATATCACCCTTTGATGTTTGCAAACAGTACTGGGGGTGCTTACTAAAAAAGAAACTTTAATTTAATGCAAGTAAGTAACATTTTTTTGGTTTGTCAATTAAGCACATACTTAGAATATAACCAAAACAGCACAACCACAATGATCCTAAAGATGTCAGAAAATTTAAATGCAGGATCACTGGCAAACATAAACAACTTGTGGCAAATCAATATATTTTCATTTAAAATATTCAATAAAATCCTAACAATTAAGCGCATGCCACAAAGAGTTCAAGCTAGATCTAAGCTGAAGATATTGGTGAGCATAACAAGATAGGCATTTTAATTTTCGGATGATCCCCCTATCGATTTGAATCCTAACTTAGACACATTGAATTGCTTATACTAGTCATAGATTAATTGCACTGAGTAGGCCAAGTAGTATAGGCTTCAAAACAAATTTTTTAAGCTAACCATAGTAGAGATTTATCAACAATATTCTGATTAGTATGGTCATCCCTATAGGCAACAAATGCATCCGAAATAGATATTAAGGCACACTATATAGTTCATGACCCAAGAACATTCCATATCAAACCAAAAGGCTTCAAGCGCAGGATATAATGTTCAAGGATATTAGAAGAGCCTCAATATAAAAGAAGCGTAGCGATGCATGTGAGTCTTTTAAGTTCTTTCTATAGGGAAGGTGCTTAGCTCTCTAAATACCCGATGATTATGTAAGGATGAAACTTAATATTCATTTTATTTTCACTCATCATTTCAAAAATATTTTAATATTTATTTTATCATAATAATCTTTGTACAAGGTTTTATTTTGGGAAAATTCTTGTTGAAATTTCGGCAGCATGCTGTCTGTAGATCAAACATTTTCCCATAAAACCTGTACCTGATAGATTCAAGCAAGTAATATATAATTCACTTTAAGCATGTAAGAACCTATAATCCACTACCAGCATGCAATTCACATCAACTGCATCCGCCATACAGGAGACATTCTAAACTAAGCATGCAATAAGGTAGTAATCAACAACTAAACAAAATATAATTTATCCATCAATGAATGTAAATAGTAGAGAGCAAAGGATAGATTTTAGTTCAGCACAGGCTGTTATTCATTAAGGCATTCAAGCATGTAGTATGGTTATGAGAGCATTTAGTTAATATGACAATCAAAGGAAGATGCTCCCCCTGAGTTATGCACTTAATCATTTTATACATTTTCTTATTATTCAAGTTCTTTAGCCAAGTACCCTAAAATTTTTCAATGATTTATACTTGGTGTTGATTGTATTAGGCTTATCAGACCAAAAAGTCACAATAGATATTTTTCAAGGTCATAAGCCTGTCTTGCCTCTTTTCTTATGAATTTCAACGCGTGAGAGGCACAAGTTGGAATGGATTTCAATTTAAAATGTGCGTGCATAGATCTACTTGAATTTTATACATTCATCTAGATTGAGACTTGCTGCAATCAACTTAGCCATTCAACTCATCACTAAGGAAATGAAGCTCTAATGGACTTGATTTAATGTTTGAGAGCTTATGAAGGAAAGAAGAATAAATACTCTTAAAGATTAAATCTTTATTAAGTTTGGGAGAGTATTTTTGAAAAGTATGACATTATTTAATATAGGCAAGCTAAAGATTATGTCTTGACCATTTTGGAAAAAGAGCATTATAAAGTATATGAATTTTGACTATAGCTCTTTAGAGATAGGAATGTATCCTTTAGATATAATTATGATATGAAGCAAGGATACAACTGGTGAGTAGAAGGGCTGTCTTATGATGAGCACTCAATATATATTAGTCATTTATGACCAATAGTGCTTCAAGCCTAGAGTGATGACTAAACATTTTATTAGGCATTTAGGCTTTCAAGATGACTTTAGGACAAGATTTCTAACTTCATTTCTTAAAACTCAAACTTGTGCAATGGACAGAGTATGGTTAACCTTAGATGATCATATATAAGTGTGAGTTAAGCAATTTGACTTATTTATCAAGAAAATAATGCTTTGTCCGTTTGGAAGTGGATTTCATTCAATTATGTTATAGCTAATGTTTTCATATTTTATCCAATGATTATGATATTTCTTCATTAAGTGATTAGATTGGATATTTTACTTGACTTTTCATAGTGGCTTAATTATCTAGGATTCTTAGTATTCAATATAGCGTATATTGAATACATTTACTAAGAATTTTCATTTTAAGCACCAACCACTTCCCAAGTCTATAGTCAACACTATCAACCCCTAAATTTAATTGTAGGGTCTAAGGAGAAAATTAACTAATTTGATAATTTTAATTTAAATCATTTTTCCTTTGGTCCTACGGGGTTTGCTCTACTGATTATCTATTTCATTTCTTTTTCTAACCCTCTGACACATCTTGATGAGAAAGTAAATAGAATGTGCCGTTTCATTTTTCAAAATAAGCTAGTTTTGGAATTTCTTGAAAGGCTATGCTTACTAATCTTATGTTTCTATGATGAAGCATGATTATGGAATTTATATGATGACCCTAAATCCTTTTGACAATTTTTTTTTTTAATTCCTGAGGATTTGTATGAACTATACTTCCCGTCTTTGGATTTGAAAATCATTTCAGAATTATATTCAATCTTTCTTTCTAAACAGATGATTTTCAACACCTTTTCAATCTTTTTCTTTTCTAAGGCAACATGATAATATTTTAGATTTTCTAATTGTACTACCAACCTTCTATTTTTATTTACAAAAAATATTTTATGTTTAGACACCCTAGCTAGAAGCTTATTCATTTTCAATAAAGTACATTCTAGTTCCTTGTTAGAGGGCATGCCATTATCATTAGATTTATTGCATGGTTCAACATTGGATATATCATAATAACACTCAAATAAATCAATGCATGCATCATAAATGGAATTATTATAAAAAAAAAAATAAATTTATGATTCATCATATAGTTTATCTCATGTTGTGGCACATGAATCATCACAATAAGCATCACATGAATTAATACACACATTATCATCAAAGCAGTCATTAGAGGCAACTAATGATTCAACATATGATATATCACAGGATTCAGCATAAGAATCATCATATGCTTCATTACACGAATCAGTAAATGAGGTAGGGTAAGATTCATATACCTTATCGTCTACTAATGCAACCTGCTCATGATTAGCCACTTCATGATCATTTAAGTTTGTAGCATTTGGAGTGGCAATCTCCTTTTCTTGGGATTCTCCATATTTCTTTTCAGGTTCGTTCCAGATTTCCTATGCACTATGACATGCCGCAAACTCAACAAAAATATTAGAATCTAATGCAAGATATAACATGTCCATGGCATATGAATTTGCAAGCATCAAATTAATATCATTTTCTACTAGCATACAAATTCCTCTATCAATCACCTGCCAAGCCCTCCAATTCATAGATTTTAAAAATATGCTCATTCCAATTTTCCAATGGGTGTAATTGACACTAAAAGATACAGGAGGAGTGGAAGGTGACTGTCCCTCTCCAAATGGGGATACACCACTGTGAGCCATTGCAATCTTTTACAAAAGTTGTTAAGCCTAGTGCAATGAGGCTCATATACCAATTGTTAGCATTGATGTATTCCCAGGAGGGGGGGGGGGTGAATTGGAATTTTAAAATTTCTTCCTTGGTTAAACTAAATAGCAGTAGTATATCTACAACCTAGGGCCTGTCTAGTATATACCAATTGTGCAGATGAAAATAATATATAGAAAATAATTCATGCCATTCACAGTATAACATACACGTGCAGGAATATAAATTACGAAAATATAAAGAGCACACGCAATATGTTATCGGGGTTCAGTCAATGCTACCTACATTCCTGCCTTGGCTCACCCGCACAAAGGATTATCTTAATGCTCACTTAACGGGTAGAGCGGTACTAGTTACAATCAGGTCAATTAGCGGGGCTGACCTCAACCTACACCTTACCAGGATAGTGCACTTAAGTTTCCTAACTGAGCCTAAGCCAATCCGGGACTATTCCACAGGGCTAGTCTCCCTCTTCAGGCCCACGCCTGGACTACAAAATATATGAAAATTTACGTACACATTAATGCTTCTTATACTAAGCAGATATGCACCACAATACAATACCAGAGATCTAGAACCATCATATCACACACACACACACATATATATGTCTAAAAAAAAAAAAATACTATAGCCCAAGGTAATACAAAATGTTTCCCTATACATATACATACTAGTGTCTCATCGGCACTAACTCCCATCCCCAAAAACACTAATCCTGCTCGGAGCTCTCTAAGCTCGTCTCCCTAGATTTCCTAAAAATTGTAAAAATTGAAGGGGTAAGACACCTCTCAGTAAGACGGAATAAATTATTAACAGGGTGTGGCAACATGAGTTTTAAAAAAAATTTCATACCACGTTCATTGAATAAATAATGCAACTGAGTAATCATGAAAACTGTACTCATATCCATACACACACACACACACACACACACAGATATATATATATATATACACACACACATTTGAAATCATATATTTCTTTAAAAAATATACAAGTGATCAATACATTTTCCTAGGTTCGGAACCCAACATGTCTGTAAATGTAGAACCATTATGTTTGTGACACCTCAATTTTCATACCATTGTTTTCATATAAATAATACATACATCACATATCGGCCAAGTCAACCATTGATACCATAGTACATAACCCGACCTGAAAGTGGGTACCAGGTATACAATCATACTCATATACATAATCCTAATAGAGGAAGTCATTCCATATATAAATATACAATCCACAGCTAATACGCATACAAGAGTACCACCATCCATAAGTACTCCAAGACAAAAAAACTCTAGAAGAATCAAACCTCCCTAGCACAAAATACTTTCCCTGTTTACCCAAGATATTTGTTCCGCTCTATCTCGGAGCTCTATCACCGGGTCTATCTCAGTTTCCTGAGATATTTAAATGATTGGGTGAGACACATCTCAGTAAGACGGAATAAATTATCAACAGCGTGTGGCAGTATAAGATTCATTATATCATATCATATATTCGTTTCAATGATAATATCTTCTGAGAAAATAAACCATTTCCACAATCTTAATCATATAGGTATAAAACACAAGCTTTCGTAAGCTTTTACTTCCATTTCCAAAATCATTCATTCGTAACCCAAGTTTTCGGCGAAGTTCCTGAGAATAGGGAAGCATTCCCGCCCATACAAGCAGCTTCCCTCTGCCCTGATATCATTTGCAGCCTAACCCATTTAACTTGGGTTCAGCTACAACTGATACTTATCAGAGCACTTACCTTACTCAGTAAGCTCTCGGGCGGTGTGTTCTACTTCACTTTAATTATTTATTAACTCATGCAATTTCATTTCTCATTTTCTCTTTTGTTTCCATTCTGATTTCATTTCATTTCCATTTCCATTTTCATTTCCATATCAAGCTCATGAGTGTCACTAGTTAACCGCGGTTGGCCGACTCAGTTAGGTCAAATATCATCATATATCCCGTATTTGTAGTACAACTAGCCAGCCAATAGTCCTGATCCAGAATTAGGGGGCACAACAACTCTATTATACAGCTCAGTCGACTGTCACACCACACGCTTCACGAGCCCGTGTGGTTGCACTAACACCATTAGCAACAGTACTGCGCTCAATTTCACAACCTATTATTAGGATTTCCATATCCATCCATCAGGGTTATATCTGCTACATACCAGAAATGATTATGTGGTATTGACATTTCATCAATCACATATTTGTATTCATATTTCAGAATTTCATATTTCTATTCTCACCATTCACTATTCATATTGTAGAATTTTGCATTACAATATTTACATTTCACATATTCACATTTCTATTAATCATATTTCTCATATTCACATTTCTCATTTTCATATTGCAGAATTAACATTGCAATATTTTCATTTCACATATTCACATTCCATATTCTCATTCCAACATTCACATATAATTTTTCTCATTACAATATTATCATTGCAATGTTGACATTTTCAGTGTTCTCAGCACATTTCATCATTTCAATAATATTTCACCAGTTCAAAATTCATTTCATCTCATAATAACATGTACATATTTATCATTGCAATGTTGACATTTTCAGTGTTCTCAGCACATTTCATCATTTCAATAATATTTCACCAGTTCAAAATTCATTTCATCTCATAATAACATGTACATATTTCATTTCACGTAATTCAGTGTTTCTCAATACACATTTCCATATTTTACGTTTCATTATTTCTTAGAAGATACATATTCTAGTGTATTTCATTTTCGTCATTTTTCCACTTTCAAATCCCATGTATCATTTCACATCTCATAATGTCATATTCTCAATGTAAATCATTCAACACAATTTCAAATATATTTCAATACAAATCATATGCCACACGAATTTCATCGGATATTTATATCATAATAAATTTCAGGTATAATAACATAATACCATTTTCACATATTTCTCAACTCATAATTTTTAATAAAAGACTGCTATAATTTATTCCCCTTACCTAACTTATTGAGAATTCGCTAAAACACCCAATACCTACGCCCTTCGGCATTCGCAGCCCAAAACCTGCAATTTACATTTAGCCCAAATTTATTCAATGCAATTCCTAGAATAATCTCCATTTAACATTTCGTACATTTCATATACTCCAAATTAACTTAAAAACCTTAAAATACACCACTTACCATGGTTTTGAGATGGTGCTCTAGAACCTCAAACTGAAAATCTACTCTGCGTAGCATGCAGAGAATCTTCTCAGGAATCCCGTGGTGATCCATGATCATCAATCCAGGCTTAAATGAGGCCAGAATAGAAGAAATATTGAAGAAGGTTTGTGGGTTGCATGAGAGAGAGAGAGAGAGGGAGAGAGAGAGAGAGAGAGAGAGAGAGAGAATTTGTGTTTGATTAGTAAATTAATGCTCTCTGTTTCCCCTAATAGCACCCACTGCAAAGAAAACCGTCAGCAATTTTCTCTAACCCTTAAAAAACTGTCGCCAGTTTTCTATTTAACCGATTCAGTTTTAACCATTTACCTGTTACCATTCCACGGTAAAAACCAAAATCGTTGCCGATTTTCTGGATCCCCTAGAAAACTATCACTGGTTTCCTCCTTTTCCAGTCAAAAATCATTTTCCCCTTTTCTTTATTATTTTATTTTCCCAGGTCTCGACAATGTTTGTAATGAGAAACCAACTTGAGTGGACACGTCATGTAATCACCGCACATGACTGGGTTGTGCAGCCTAAAGGCATGACTTAACCATGGTTGGCCTACCAGGTTAAGTCAAAATAATTCTCGTTTGTAGTATGATTGGCCACCGCAGGCTGGTCCATACCCAGAGACAGTCAACATCTCTCCGCAGGCCTAATCAACTTCAAATACCAACACTTTCCACGAGTAGTATGGTTGCATTGACTCATATCCTAGCAACGGTATCATGCTCACAAATCCATCACTAGTCCATCAGGGTTCTCATTTCCACAAGTTCACATGTAATCTCAGTATAAAACTTGTCATTTCATTCCTCAGTATCAAAATGTCATGTCTGTATAAATCACATTTCTCACAAGAAAAATACCATGTCTGTGTAAATCACATTTCTCAGTATCAAAATGTTATATCTATATTTTCAATATTTCCATAAGCAAGTATAAATCACATTTCTCTTGCCACACAAATTTTAAGTAATATTTTATAAAATAATAATTTCCCAAATAAATATAAGTTATTCCAAAACCAGCATTTTAAAATGCCGAATATGTTAGGAAATCATATACCATATTGTCATTTTTCTCATGCTTAAAATTAATCTGCAATTCCCAAAATGTCTATCATAATTTATTCCTCTTACCTATTTACAAAGACTGTGCCTGTAAGATCCCTAAACCGACGTCTGCGGAATTTAGAGCACAACCTTGTATTCACATGCCTAAGTTTAATCAGCTCAATCCCAGAATTATCACTATTTAAACATTCCTAGGCCCACACACTCCATTAATCAGTTAAACATTAAAATAACAACATAAATCATTTCCCTTACCTCAACTTTGGAGTGGTGCCCAGGATCCTCAAAACACAAATCTGTTCTGATTAAATTGACGAGAATCGAACCTAGGACCCTGTAATGGTGTTCAATTGTCAATTTGGGTGATATTTGGGGGAGAAAACGGAGAGAGAGAGAGAGAGAGAGAGAGAGAGAGAGAGAGAGAGAGAGAGAGAGAGAGAGAGAGAGAGAATCCCACAGCCTAGAAAGAGATAATGAGAGAGGAAAGGAAATTTTATCTTAAATGAACTAAGTCACCTATTTATATTAGTGGCTGCTAGACAAAACCATCGACGGTTTGACTTTTTAACCAACCCATTTTTACCATTTCACCTTAACTGCTGCTCAGTTACTTAAAACTATCAACGATTTTATGAACTCACCCAAAACCGTCGACGGTGTGGCCTTTACCAAACCAAATTTTCTCTTTTATTATTTATTTTTTATTCTTATTATTTTTTGAGTCTCTATAACGGGTGCCCCTATATACAAACTATACAATTTTCTCAAAATTAGAGTTCCTGATAAAGTTGATTCATGCAAGGACAATGCATCGTCAAACTCAGAGTGCATTCAACATGAATTTAAGGCAAATTGAGGTGACATTGCTTGATTATGAAGCATTTCCAAAGTATTTTAATGAGGCGAAGAAATACATGCATGATTTAGGTCTCGATTACACTCCAATACATGTATGTAGGTATGATTGTGCACTTTTTTTATCGTGAATTAAAAAATGCAAATGAGTGTCCAAAATATGGTGAACCGGGTATAAAACTAATCACAAAAGGGTAAAAAGATCCTCAAAATTTTTTTTTTATATTGTCCATTAGTACCGAGGCTTTAAAGATTATACATGTCCAGAATAATTGTTGCACATATGAGATGACATAAAAAGAAATGTCTTCAAGAGGAAAGCACCCTTAGCCATCCATCAGACTTGAAAGCTTGGGTCGAGTTTGATAAAACGCATTCGTGATTTTCTAATGATCCTCTCAATATTAGGCTGAGTCTTACTTTAGATGGTTTCAATCCTTTTAGTAACATGAACAACCCGCATAGCATGTGAGCAGTTATGATGATGTCATACAACTTGCCGCCATGGCGATGTATGTAAGAACTATTCATTTACATGTCTTTACTTATTCTTGGACTGAGGACACTTGGTAATGATATTGACGTTTAACTAAGGTCGTTAATTGATGAGTTGAATAAACTATGGGAAAAAAGGAGTGGAGACATTTGATGTGGAAACTGGGAAAACATTTCGGCTGCATGCTGCATTTTTGTGGATAATTAATGATTTCCCCATTTACGACAATCTACTGGGGTAAAGCGCAAAAGGATACTTAGTATGCCCAGTGTATAATAAGGATGCTAGGTCCTTATTCTTGAAACATGGATAGAAGTTATGCTTTACGTGTCATCGTCGTTTTCTAACATCTAAACATTCTTGGAGGACTCGTTCTAATAGAAGATTTAATGGAAAACCTAAATGAAGGTTGCAGTGAAATTGAATAAGTGGGAAAGAGATATTAAACCAATTGAAGTTGATAAGAAATGTGAAATTTGGGAAAGCACCAAGCAGTAGAAAAAGGAAACGTGCAGAGAATGAATTAAATTAGACAATAAGAAGCATTTTTTTTGAGTTGCCATACTGGAAAGATCTTCCCTTACGCCACAACTTAGATGTTATACACATTGAGAAGAATATTTGTGAGAATGTGATTGGTACATTATTGGATATAAATGGGAAGACAAAGGACAATGCACTTGCTCGCTGAGATATGGAAGAGATGAGAATATGACCTGAGTTGCACCTAATTCGTGATAGGGACAAACTTCTCACGCCATCAGCATGTTACACATTGTCGAAGGATGAAAAAATTAATTTCTTTGAATGGTTGAAGTAGTGAAGTTCCTTGATGGATATGCATCTGACATATCACGACGCATAAGTACTAAGGAAGGTAAGAAGTTAAGAATGAAAAGTCATGACTGTCATGTCTTTCTTTAATGGGTTCTACTTGTTTTCCTTCATGGATACTCAACTGATGATATTTGCTCAGCGCTGATTGAGTTGGAAATTTTTTTTCTGACAGTTATGCTCAAAGAAATTGACCTTAAACATACTTGAACGGTGGAGGAGGACATTGTAATCATACTATGCAAGCTTGAGAAAATATTTCCTCCATCATTCTTCGATGTTATAGTCCACCTAGTCATCCATTTACCAAAGGAGGCCATCATTGTAGAACCAATGCAATACAATTGGATGTATCCAATCAAGAGGTAATATTTATAATGCAATAATTTTCACATGATTTTCCCACTTTATTTGTAGACGCCACTAATGCTATGCAAAATGCACAGGTTCTTGTCAACTTTAAAGAACTATATGCGCAATAAGGCACGATCAGAAGGTTCAATCATTGAGATATACATTGACTGTGAATGTCTTGCATTTATTCAATATATTATATGATATCGACACAAGGTTCGAGCAAAATGTAGAAATTCATGGTAATGATGAAAATGAAGAACCCATCAGCTCTGTATTTCGAGCAAATGTTCGACCATTGGGTGGATGGGTATATGATTTCATTGATGTAGAGGACTTAGCAAAGGCGCATTTTTACGTCCTTAATAATTGTGATGAAGTTGTTGCATATATCGCGTACGCGGTTATTTAATCCATACTTTGCATTGTGTGTGTGTGTGTGTGTGTGTATATATATATATTTAGTTGACATTAACATGTATTATTGTTGCATATAGTGAACATAAAGCAAAACTTCTAAAGTAAAATGAAAAGAATGTTGATGAAAGACATAAGAAAGAATTTGTCAATTAGTTTAGGACACATGTAAGTAACAAATTTTATGTGAGTTTGAAGCAACGTATAGTTTCAATGATAGTCAACTCATCTAAACTTATTTTTACTAGATGAAAGTCATGTATAAAGAACCAATGAAAAGTAAATATTTGTATGCGTTGGCATGTGGCCCCAATCAATGAGTTAACCACTACAGTGGCTGCATTGTCAATAGCTTAAGATTTCATACAAAGTCTCGTGAACTACATAGAAGAACCCAAAATTGTGTGATTTCCATGCTAGGTACAGAAGGAGATGAGGATATTGACAACTTTGGTATCTTAAATGACATTATTTAGTTAAACTATGGAGGCAATAGAATCTTCTACTTGTTCAAGTGTGACTAGTGGAACATTGGCAATAAAAAAGAGTGCGATAAACATAGACACCTACTATACCAATGTCAATTTTAGTAGGACGTGGTATCAAAATGACATTTTTGAACTAGCAAAGCAGGAAAAACAAGTGTTCTTTCTTAAAGACACAAAATTAAAGGGTGATTGGTATGTGGCACAAAAAATTTAGCCTAGAAGTTTGTATGATATTACAGAAGTCTTAGATGGGGAAAAGAATGTCATCGAGGATGCTTTCCAATAAGTTAAGCCATCTGTCAGTGTAGCAACTCAATATGATTCAAATGTGGCATCACGTGGTGAAAATTATGTAGCTAAGGAAGAAGCTGATTCTATACCATTGAATAAGATTGGTGCCATAGCAGAACACGTAAGGACTACTAACATTGAAATTGATGATGCACATGTTGACTTCATCAACAATGATGAAATTGATATCAAAGATGAAACAACGGTGGTGTAGACAACCCCAAGTTGTTCGGCGGTCATATATTACAAATATATATATATATATATATATATAATTTTTCATTCATAAAATGTACAAATACAAAGAAAATACAAAAACATAATAAATAAAAAAATGCATAAAAGGAAAAATGAAATAGGCTAGCAGCTCTCCAATCTAAAACCCGCAAAAGGAAAAAAAGAAAAAAGAAAAAAAGAGGGTCAAACACATGTGTTAAAAATCAGGGTTTAATTGTGACAAAATCAAATTAAATTAGATTGCTAAGATTGATGGAATTAGAAATTAATCAACAAATCAAAATTGAATCACAATTTAATATGATTTTCCACAAGAAGCTTATAAATAGTGAGCTATTGGGGAGGAAAAGGGCGACAAAAAATTCAGATAGTCTGTGAGGAATTTTTGTGAGAGAGCTATAGTAGGGAATTCTTGAAGTGAGAATTGTGCACAAAGTTCAAAGTAAAGCATTCAGGCATTATAAAAATAAAAATCAGACAGTAGGCATTCATGTGGTGAAGATCAAAGGGGTAGACACCACAAAAAATAAGGTTGTTAGTGATGGTTTAAGACTGTCACTAACAATCACAAAACCATCACTAATAGTATTAGTGATGGTTTGAAATTAGTCACTAGATCTACGATTGCTACTACTTATTAGTAATGAATTTACAAAGCATCACTAAAAGTCCAATATTAGTGACGATTCTATGCTCTCACTAAAAGCCTAAGACCGTTACTTTAAACTCTACATGTTCTCGGCTCAAAATAGTCACTAAAGCCCAAGTATTAGTGACAGTTTAATAACTGTCACTAATATGACGCTATTAGTGATGGTTAATAAATCGTCACTAACGATAAACTTTTAGTGATGGTTATTAAAACCATCACTAATAACATTTGTTGAACTTATAGGTCACACCCTATTTTGATTATGGCAAATACCTTGGTATTTATTGTTTGCCAAGTTTGTGTGTAGGATCATTCTTGCATGTATTGTCAAAATCATATGGCATCGTATGGACACTTGAAGGAAATGAAAACCCAAAATGTTTAACACTTGTGTTTTATATTCATTTTTATTTGGGTTTATAATATTAATCCAAGGTCTGTAATAATTAATGCATGTCATGCATAATAGGACTATAAGTTCGGTAAGGACCGTAGGAAAAACTCAAAGACCTTAGACAAGACTTGGTTGACCAACACCAGCTTTTTTAGGCTAAATTAAAATGCCTAGACCTTAGATTGACTTTAGGTTCCTAAACATCACATGAAAAGTCTTCTATACCTCAGAAGTAATACTTATGTGAATAGGGATGACTTTAAATAAAAATCAGAAAGGGACTCGGTCGACCGAACTAGTCTAGTTACGCTATGCTGATCGACCGAACCACTATTGGCTAAGGAGATTAAGCCTCGGTCGACCGAACTTGTGCAATATAAATGATACGGTCGACCAAACCGTACGAAAGTCAACATTTTTACTTCATAAGGTCGACTGTCCAATTTTGAACACAGTGTCCTCGATCGACTGAATTGCCATATGTTTGACACCTTGTACACTTGATCGACCAAATCTTTAGTTCTTTTTGGCCACTATGATCTACAGTGTTATCCCAAGAGGGGGGGGGGTGAATTGGGTGTTTTCAAAAATTAAGTCCTTTAAGTTCTAATTTTGAAAACTATCAATTACAAACTTGCAATCTACTTAATACCTAGCTTAATGTTTCACAATTAGTCAATTTAATGTGTCTTTATCAAGCATACAATTTTACCCAATTACACACAAACTTATCATATGCTCCACTCATACACAATAAACAGATAATTTAAATGCTAGTGGAAATTAAAAGGAGTTAAGGGAAGAGAAAATACGAACACAATTTTTATGAGGTTTAGCCCACCCCAGCCTACGTCCTTGCCTTGAGAAACCCACTAAAGGATTCCACTAAAAATCCACTCCTTTAACTAGGACGGAGCTTCCCTTACAATCTACTGCTTACAAGAGGCGTAGCTTCCTCCTCAACCTCGGTTCACAATCCGAACCGTGAATACAATAGAAAATTACAAATTCTGCAAAAACTCAAATGCTTCTACAAAAAGCTAGTGAGCACAGTAGAAACCAAATACATACTCATATGATAAAAGTTGAAACTCAATATGTATGTAACGATAAAATCGTTATATAAATAATGATATGCGTCACAAATTTACCCTTTAATCAATTTCTCCCAAAAATAATTTCTCATAAATAAAAGCTTTGGAGATCTTAGGGTTTGATTTCAGAGCACTTTATGCAAGAATAGATAATAAGATCCTTTCAAAAATAATGTTGAATAATGTGCAGATCTATGTTCTTGCCATCAAATAGCTTATAAGATTAAATCCTTGAATAAAAAATATGACTTTGAATATCGTAAAGATTTAAACAATATTTTAGAAAACTATTCCTCAAGAATATGTATCTAGAAGATCTTAGAATTTTTCAATCAAATATTTTTGCAATAACCAAATACCAAATCTTTGAATGAAAATATAGTTTTGAATATCTCAAAGATTTTGGTTTTAGAAAACTTTTCTCAAGTATTTTATTCAATCAATGAATATAAAATACACAGATTATGATTTTTGCTCCCAAGAAATATATTAAATATAATGAGTATGAGAGAACAAAATTAAGATTTGAATGCTTAAAATACTCAAACCTTAATACCAACGACGCTTGCAAAATATGAGCATGAATGCCTTTTGACTAATGTAACGAATGCCCAAACTCGATGAGTATGCTTTGGTGTGCAGGCAAGAGTCTTTCAATATGTTCAAGGCTTCTCAAAAGATATGCCAAAAATTGATGCAATATGTTCAAGGCTCTCAAGAGATAGGCAAAAAGTGGTGCTCTAGGGTTTAGAGATTATGTTTATAAATGTTCTCAACAGCTGATCAAATCTTGGCCGTTGGATCATTTTAAAATAAAGGTTTTACGTTCGTGTCGGCATTGAAACATCAATTTGCGCCACGACCTTCGTCAACGAATGGGTATGTTCGTCGATGAGTGTACAACCCACGTTCATCGATGAGGCCATGGGTTCGTCAACGAGAGCACTATCTGAACTTTTTGGGCTCTCGGTATTTTTTCGTCGACGAGACAACACTTTTCATCACCGAATGGCCTTCATACTTTCGTCAACGAGGCCTCTAAAATTTGCCTCGAAAAATTGTTTCAATCTAGAACTAATGTAAATGAATCGTTCATGAAATGTATGAGTCCTAAGGTCTATCTAGGGTATATTTGAGCTTCGAATTAAATCATATGAAATATGTAAATACATTCAATTCTAAATACCTATTCCCATTGAAGATCTTGAACTTGAAGCTTGCTTCTTCATCCTTTTATTCTTCTAGTTCCATGGATTGAGCCAAGTGATATGTACTTTAGGTTCCTTATAGCTTCCATATCAAGCTTACCGTTCGTGCATTCTAAATCATGATTCTGTTTACAAACTCAATTGTACATGTCAAATACCAAGTGATTTGTCGTTATCAAAATAGGATTGGACTCATAGAGTCAATAATCTCCCCCTTTTTTATGATGACAAACACACGAGCAAAATTGGGTTACGCCTAAAAAGACTCCCCCTAAGATAATGCATAATTTAGAATTCAGCAATATAGCAATATGATTTACATGCAATGAATTTCATACACATTGTAGAATATGTACTACTTTTTCTAGTTTATACCTCTATATACTTCTCCCCCTTTATTTCAAAGGGAAAAAATTTTGCTTACTACTTGCCCTTTTTGACAAAAGAAAAATTATTTTTCCTTACTTTTCCTCCTTTTAACATCAACAGAAAGGTATAAAAAAAAATGTGCTGACATAATTATATCTCATCTTTGCAATCAAAATACATTTCAACCTCTATGTTTCAAGATTGTACTATGGAATATATCTCCCTATGTTACTCAATTTACTTCTTCTCCTTTCTAAGGTATATCTGTGTTGTTAATTAAAATTTCAATGTGAACATACACAGTATTGCAATATACATAGACATGCATAAGTAAATCAGTCCATTAGAGTCCAAAAGTTTATGTGAGCATCAATATATGTCATGTATCCATAAAAATTTAACATGCAGTAACCATTTGTTAAGTTTTGTACCAAATGTAACACAGATTAGTCAAATGTGAAAAATTTTAACTAAATGTGAATTTTAATTTAAATTGTTCCCCCTTAATTATGTAGTCTAATGTAACTCTAGGCAACTTCTTGACTATGCATCAGGCCTAATTCATGTCTAATTTGGATAAACCTATCCTCCGGAAATGGTTTCCTGAATTTGTCTACCCATTGTTCATCTGTGCATACAAACTCAAGTGTCACATCTCCTTTCTACACATGGTTATGAAGAAAATGATGTCTAATTTCTATGTGTTTAGTTCGTGAATGTGATATAGGATTCTTTGAGATGTTGCAGTCGTATTATCACATCTTATAGGAACTGTGTTATAGACTAATCCAAAATCCATAAGTTGTCGTTTCATGTAAAGCGTTTGAGCACAACAACTTTTAGCCACTATATTGTAACGACCCAAAAATTTTCGCTCAATTTCTCTTATACCACCTGTACTGACCTGAACATTTCATACAACGGAAGACCTTAATAACCAATTACCAGAGTACTAAATCATCTCAATATAATAATATCATCTATGACATCACAAATTACATCCCTACTGCTCAGAAATCATTAATACATAATAAAATAATACAATTCTAGATAAGACCTTCTATCTCACCCACGCTTCTGCTGCGCTACTCTGATTACTCCTATCCTATACATGAATCTATAAAATGTTAAAGTTTTCATAGGGTGAGACACCTCTCAATAAGTGGGGATAAATTATTATCAGTGTGTGGCAGGTGAGTTGTCAAGTAAGCATGATATAATGATTTATTAATGCACTTTTACTGTAATATCATTTATGTTGTTCTCACACTTACTTTACATGCTTGTATAACTATTGTCGCGACGTCCCGAGAGCGCGTGTGCCCCGGGCGGTGAAATTAAAAATCATTTTTAATATTCAAGGAAAAACATGGAATGTCGGAGTCGCCACTAAACTTTAGTGCAGTTAGAACACATGATTACTACCTCGTTAGGGGTAGAATTTGTCTACATTACCAGAGTTGGGGTCGGGAGTTCGGTTACGCGAGGGGAAGGTACAAGCACCCCCTACGCGCCAGTTCTTACGAACGGTACCTAATTAATTTGAAATTATTCCTAAGTTAGTCTAATAAGTCTTTAAATTACTCCTTTTTATGAATTTGTAAATACCTATGAAAAATAAATAAATTTATACATATATTCCCTCAGAGCTTAAGGTACGTGAAGCCCAAAGGCTAATACCCCCCGCAATTAAATCATAGGGATTAAAAATCAAGAATACTTTATAAAATACGCCCCCAAATTTTGGAAATTTTATGGGTTTTCCTAAGTATGAAAATACTAGTTTGGGAGGTTTTGGATAATAGATATAATAATTTAAACATAATAAATAAATAAATAAATGAATAAAATAATAATAAACTAGAGTATTAGGATACCACAATATGTACTAATCAACATATATAATAGAAGCTAAAATATCTAACATACCAATAATAGTAGAATATAAACATATAATATAGACTAAGATAATGAGCATATCATAATATTAAAATACTACATGTGCGTTATAAACAAAAATACTCAAACATACCATAATAAACATAATCACGATGATAACAATAATAAATATCCACAAATAATATAATATGTAATAAATTACTATAAGACTATATATACTAAACATACCATATAATAGCATGATACCAAAACACCAAAAATATTATATTACCTAACATATTAAACTTACCATAATAATTAACATACTAAAAGTATCATAATAATAAATATATAGTATTACTCAAGATGCTATATTAAAAGTTACCTAAAATACTAAATTATATGCATGATGTTACTTATAAATCCTAAGTTATTAAATACCTAATATGACTAACATTCTAGAATGCACATACAACTATAGTTTCAAAATACCACTACAACTAATCTACTAAAACTCCTAACAGGATATATAACACGACCAAAATTCTAAAATACTAATAATATACTATAAAGTTAACCTACAATATATGCATGAATAAAATAATATATAAAAAAAAAAATCTTACACATATGAACCACAACAAGATAAAAAAAACCCGAGACCTAAGAATACATATTACACATACAACTTAAATATTACGCACTAAAAAAAATGACAACATAAATTATTACATTTAAATATTACAATTGAAATCTTACCTTGGCAATAAAAAGAAAAATCCTACAATAATGAAGATAAACAAATTAGTATTTATAAATATGGACATCCTGAATAAATATACAAATAAAAAAAATATATATGATGAAATATACCATGATATTGAAAATGCCCCATACAATAACAATGAATATTTAATAATGGTAAAAAAAAATAATAATAATAATACAACAAAATTAACTGTCCTAAATTAATATACAAACTACATAATACTAATACTAATATAATTAATAAAATAATAATGCTAATATTAATAAACCAATTACATAATAATATTACTAATACTAATACATAAACAATATGGTAATAACACTAATACAATTAACATAACAACAATACAACCCATATAATGACAGCATTAAAAAAATAATATACAAACATATAATAATATTATTGATGGTAATGTATAAATGATATAACAATATTATTCATAATAATATTCACATGATAATAATATTATTACTAACAATAATATACAACTTAATATAAACATAAATATGCACGGGTTTAGAGAGGGACTCAACTGGGACTTACCATGGGGGTATCGCCGGAGATGTTGGGCGGCGACGAGAACTTACCAACAGAAGGGCTGGCAGCGAGGGGTCCAGTGTGGCTGGCTCTATAGCTATGTGGCCGAGATGGTGTTGATCTGCAGGGAGCACAGTGCAACTGGGAGGCTCGTGGCCAGCGTTGCGGGCGAGGAGGAGGAGGCACTGCCGGAGTTGCCGTGGAGACGCCAGAGATGGTGGTTGGGTGGGATATTTGGAGATGGAGATGAGGTTGGTTCTGTGGACTAGCAGCAGATCAAGGTGGCTCGGCTGTGTAGCAGAAGGTGTGGCCGAGGATGGGGAGTTGCAGGGGCAGCAGTGTTGGTGTGGCAGTCCGGAGCTGTGGAGATGCTGGATTCGTGTGTTCTGGCAGTGGCTGGTGGCTCGGGGTTGCTTGGCAACATAGCAGGGGAGTAGAGGATATGGGGGCTGGGTTGATGAGAGGAAGAGAGGGAGAGATGGCTAGGGTTTTTGTTTCTTGTTTGGCTTCGGCTGTGTGCTGTGCGCAGCCTCCCCCCGCCGTGTTCTTGTGCGCCCCCCCCCCCCTTTTATAAAAAAATTTGTGAAAACCCTAACAAAACTTCCTTTTTGATTTTCTTTTTTCTTTTTTTTTCTTTTATTCTTATGGTAACAATAAAACTAGAAATAATAATAATAATAATTATCATAATAATATAAGTATCCATAAGGTAATAATAATAATAATACTACTACTAATAGTAAACAATAATAAATAATTATAGTAAAAATAAAAATAATAAAGATATTATTAGTAAAATAATAACAATAATAATAGTAATAAAAATAAAGTAATAATACAAATATTAAAAGTAATAAATAATAATAATAATAATGATAACATTACCAAAAATAATAAAAATAATAATAGCCAAAATAAGATACTAATGCTAATAATAATAATAATTAAATAATAATAATAATAATAATAATAATATATGAAAAATAAAAATAATTATAGTAAAGTAAAAATAAAATAAAGATAATAAAAGTACTAGTAATAATAAAAAAATAATAATAATAATAATAATGATAATAAAAATACTAGCAAAATAATAGTAAAGTACTAATAATATAGGAAAATAATAATAATAATAATAATAATAATAATAATAATAATAATAATAATAAAATAAGAGGGGACCCAGTTTCTATTTGGCTAGGGCAAAAATAGGGTGTCTACAGTTATAACTTGGTATAAGATCATATTGCCGTATGCATACTTAACCTAGTATAAATTCACATTTCTGTATAAATAATCATAACTTTATACGACATTGTTGAACCATACTACTACATAAAATTATTGTAACATAATTCTATAATAATTTTCCATACACATCCTCATGCTGACTTGTATACAAGGAGGATACAACCTCATGCTGGTCCGTATATAGGGAGGGACTCTGACATACTCATCCTCATGCTGACTCGTATATGAGGAGGATAACCTCATGCTGGCCTATATATGAAGAGGGACTCTACTATACTCTATACTCATCCTCTTGCTAACCCGTATACAAGGAGAATAATCTCATGCTGGCCCATATGTGAGGAGGGACTATACTCTATACTCTATACTCATCCTCATGCCGACCCGTATATGAGGAGAATAATCTCATGTTGGCCCGTATGCGAGGAGGGACTCTGCTATACTCTATACTCATCCTTATGGTGACTCGTATACGAGGAGAATAATCTCATGCTAGCTCGTATGCGAGGAGGTACTATACTTTATACTCTAAACTGATCCTCATGCTGACCCGTATACGAGGAGAATAATCTCATGCTGGCCCGTATGCGAGGAGGGACTCTTCTCTACTCCACACTCATCATCATGTTGACTTGTATACGAGGAGAATAATCTAATGTTGGCCCGTATACAGGGAAGGACACTTCTATATTCATCCTCATGCTGACCCGTATACGAGGAGGATACAACCTCATGCTGGCTCGTATATGAGGAGGGACTATTTTATACTTATCTACATAACTCTATATACAACAGTCTTTTATACTAATCATGGCATAAAGCCGGCCATATCATAACTTACTAAACATAAAATTTCTGCTTTATTAATATAATATTTTTAAACCATAGTTCCTGTATTATTTTACGGTTTTCCTAAAAACTTATTATAACACGCTTATTCTGGGAAATTGTAGTATTTCTATATAACATAATTTCCATAGAATATCATACTTATGCCACATAAGCATAAGTAATATTCTAAATATAAAATTTTCCCTGATATCATATTCTCTAATAATACATAATAAATCTATTTTCCTGTTCAACAGCAGTATTCCCGAACACTGCATTATAACTTATGTAATTTCTGAAAATAAATGCTATATCATATTTATTTACTCATGCCACACAACTTGAGTGATAATTTAGGTATAATGATATGCCTAGAATACCTATAAACTTCTGCTGGAAATACTTATAGTTAATATTTCCATAATCACATGCTTCATTTTAAATACTCATACTTAATATTTCCACAATCACATGCTCTATTTAAATTTGTTAAACTTTTGAATATTCTTGACATAATTTATTCCCCTTACCTGACTAGTAGGCTCATTTGCTAAATTCTAACTCATGCCCAAACGTCTATAATACCAAAAATCCCAATATTACACATACATACTTCCCTGTCAATCAACTAAAGTTCTAGAATAGTTCTCAAACTCATATTTCTTGAATTATAAACCATTTATTATTTACCCGAGTTCCTGGAAACACCCACTAGATTCCCTGACCTTCCTGCAGTAAAAGCCCCAAAACCTTGAAATCGTAACATCCTAATTTTACTCCACAGAACTCTAGGATATTCTTATACAATACAAAATTTGAGCTCAAATAAGTCTGATAATAATGAAAATACCTAAATAATCTACTTACCCTGATTTTGGGATGGTGCCCAAGTTGGCCTAACCAACAATCTACTCCAGCAGACTTGAAGAGAATCTTCCCAAGAGTAACGTGACAGCTTCCGATCGTTGAACCAGCGAAGAACGAAGTAGGAATCATAGAGAGAAGGAGGGGGAGAGGAAACTTAGAGAGAGAGAGGGAGAGGATTTTTGCATGCAGGTTCTCTCTGAAGAACGAATTTGGAATATTTATAAAGTGCAAATTCATTAATGAGACACGACACCTCGTCGACGAGTCCTTGAAGGGGGTTCGTCGACGAACACTTACCCCTCGTCAATGAACTTCAGGCCCTAAAATCAGCCCTCTCGGTAATGTCTCATTGATGAGACACGTGTCCATGTCGACGAGCCTAGAAGCCTGACGAATGCGTTGCTCTCATCGACGAGACCCTGCTGAAAATTCTTTTTGAAATTCCCTTTTTCTCCTTCCTTTAATTATTTAATTACTATAATTCTTCGAGTCTTTACATATATATTTTGGCTCGTCTATGGAAAGAGCAACCAAATTTTGCTTCTTTGAAAATCAAGATACTAAAGAGTGTCACAAGAAATGACATGTGCCGCTCGTACTTTTTCTATCTAATTTGCTACCGACAAAATATGCATCCGAATAGCTGATAATCTCAAAGGAGGTATACTTAGGATACCATAATCCAAGTTTAATGGTTCCAATAAGGTATCTATGTATTCTTTTGATAGCTAATAAATGGGACTTTTTAGGTGCAGTTTGAAATCTTGCGCATAAACATACGCTAAACATTATGTCAGACCTACTGACAATCAGATATAGTAAACTGCTAATCATCGCATGATAAAGCTTGACATCTACAGGTATGCCTTGATCGTCTTTGTTTAATTTTAAAGAAGAGCTCATTAGTGTTCCTAGAGTTTTACCATCTTCCATACTAAACCTTTGGAGCAAGTCTCTAACTTACTTCGATTGATTTATAAAGATTCCATGTTTTCCTTGCTTGATTTGAAGTCCTATGAAGAAGTTGAGTTCTCCCATCATGCTCATCTCAAATTCATTTTGCATACAACTTGCAAACTCATTGCACAACTCTTCATTTGTTGCTCCCAAGATGATATCATCTATGTATACTTGTTCTAGGAGCATCTTGTCATTCTTAGATTTGATGAAGAGTGTTGTATCTATCTTTCCCCTAATAAATCCATTATCCAGTAGAAAACCGCTTAGCCTTTCATACCAAACTTTAGGAGCTTGCTTTAAACCATACAAGGCTTTAGTTAGTCTATAAACGGTATTTGGATGCTTATGGTTTTCAAAACCTAGGGGTTGTTCTATGTATACTTTTTCACTTATGTAGCCATTTAAAAATGTGCTTTTGACATCCATTTGATACAACTTGAAATTCTTAAAAGCTGCATAAGCTAACAACATTTGAATGACTTCCATTCTAGTTACAGGTGCGAAAGTTTCCTCAAATTCTATTCCTTCTTCCTGGTTGTATCCCTGAGCTACTAGTCTTGCGTTATTTTGAACAACTATTCCATGTTCATTTTTCTTGTTCTTATATATCCATTTTGTTCCAATAACTATCTTATCCTCAGGTCTAGGAACTACTGTCCAGACTTTATTTCTCTCAAATTGATTTAGCTCTTCTTGCATAGATATTACCCATGATTCATCTTCAATTGCTTCACTCACATTCTTTAGGTTCTTCTTGTGATAAAAATGAAAAATGACTAATCATATTTCTAAGTGAGGATTGTGTAGTTACTCCAGGAGATGGTTCTCTTATAATTTGATCTATAGGATGATTCTTTATGTACTTCCATTCTCTAGGTTGTTCATTTGTCTCTTTTTCCACTTGATTATCTTCAGATGATGTTTCTTTAACATCAGAATTCTTATCTGAATTATTTTCAATAGATAGTTTTTCAAATTTCTTACTAATCTCAATTTCATCTTCATCAGTATTTTGAGTAAATGGATTGGATTCATAAAATACAGCATGAATGGATTCTACAACGGTTAATGTTCGTTTATTATATATCCTGTAGGATTTACTATCTTAGACATATCTTAGAAAAATACCTTCATTAGATTTCACATCAAACTTTCCTAAATGTTCATTGTCCTTTAAGTACAAAACACTTGTAGCCAAAGACATGGAAATATGAGATGTTTGGTCTATGTCCATTCCATAATTCATATGAAGTCTTATTTAGAGATGATCTAATCAGGACTCTATTTAGAACATAATAGGCGACATTTATTGCCTCAGCCCAGAAGTACTTAGATAGTTTTTGTTTGTTAAGCATAGTTCTGGTCATTTCTTGTATAGACCTATTTTTTCTTTCAACAACACTACTTTGTTGCGGTGTTCTAGGAGTTAAAAAATTATGATATATTCCTAATGAATCATAGTATTCTTCCATACTTTGATTTTTAAATTCTTTACTCCTATCACTTTTGATTTTGGTGATAATGTATCCCTTTTCATTTTAAATTTTCTTGCACAATTTAATAAATTGTTCATATGCTTCATCTTCATGACCTAAAAAATAGTACCTATGTAAATCTACAATAATCATCAACGATAACAAATGCGTCTGATTTTTCTCCTAAACTTTGAGTTGGGTTTGGACCAAATAAATCTACGTGTAGCATTTGTAGTGGCCTAGTAGTGGAGATTACTTTTTTCTTCTTAAAACTAGATCTTGATTGTTTTCCTAGCTGATATGCATCACAGATTTTGTCTTTCATGAATTTTGTCTTAGGCAATCCCTTAACTAAGTCTCCCTTAACTAGTTTAGATATTAAGTCCATGTTTGCGTGTCCTAGTCTCTTATGCCAAATCCAACTAATTTCATTCATAGCGGAGAAACATGTCACACGTTGAGAAGTTAAATTATCAAAGCTGGTGGTATATACATTTTCATGATGCTCAGCAGTGAATAGAATTTTTTTTATCAGTTTTATGTCCAACAATGCACTTGTCATGTTCGAAAGATACTTTATAAGCTTTATCACATAGTTGAATTATGCTTAATAGGTTATGTTTTAAACCATCAACCATTAAAACATCATCTGTAAAGAGTGATGATTCGTTACCAACTTTACCTGCACCTATGATTCTTTCTTTTGCATTGTGCCAAAAGTGACAAATCTTACGTCCTTTGGTGTGATGGATGCGAATTTAGCTTTATCCCTAGTCATATGAAGTGAACATCTGTTGTTCATATACTATCTATCTTTTGAGGAGGATGATCTCAAGCACACCTGCAATATACATTTAAGTAATTGTTTTTGGTACCCATTTTTTCTTGGGTCCATGGGGGTTAGTGCTTGACTCTCCTTTAACTCTCCATACCTTTTTCATTTTAACATCTTTGTTCTTAAGAGGACAATCAAATTTTATATGACCCATCTTTTTACATTTAAAGCATGTAGTATATTTATAAGAGTCTTTTGATGGAGCCTAAGCTTTTGATTCTCTTACAAAATAACCTATGTAAAGATGGTTTTATTCCAAATTTTCCTTTCCATTAAAACCAAGTCCTTATTTTTCTAGGGAATTTCTTTGT
The DNA here is from genome assembly GCF_029873635.1 of Malania oleifera. Taxonomy (NCBI): domain Eukaryota; kingdom Viridiplantae; phylum Streptophyta; class Magnoliopsida; order Santalales; family Ximeniaceae; genus Malania; species Malania oleifera. Next base: position 113,070,087 of record NC_080418.1, on the reverse strand, counting down.
GTCCCAAGAAGTCTTTCAAAGTTACTTTAGCCCTCTGTGAATTTATGAATAATTTTAGAATTGTCTTTCAAATTTCTTTCCAATTCTTTGATTTCTAAATCCTTTTCTTTTATTGTAGATACATGAGACTCATTCAGTTTTTCAAAAAGTTTTAAGAGTTCTTTTACTTTACATTTCAAATCAGAATTTTTCTTTGTTTTCTTCTTAAGCATTTTAAGAGTGTACAAATATTCTTATTGCAATTAATTATAAGAAAGCATGTTATTTTCTTTTTCTAAATCACTGGAATAATAAGATGACGCAGAGAATGATGATTGTACCTCAATATCATCATGTGCCATTAGACACAGATTGGCTACCAAATCATCACTGGACTCAGTGTTTGAACTGCTTGTACTGTGCGTGTCCCAACTGACTTTTAGAGCCTTTTTCTTTTTCTTGGAGGCTTTCATTAGTTTAGGACATTCATGCTTGATGTGTCCAACCTCTCTACAATTGTAGCAAGTTGGTGGATCTTCCTTCTATTTCCTCTTGCTAGACTCTCCTCTTTCTGATTTCGAGTTCTGGAATTTTCTGTTAAACTTTTTATTTTTCTTCAAGAACTTTACAAACTTCTTAGTTAGCAAGGCTATGCCATCTTCTGATTCCGAGACACTTCCTTCACTAGAGCTGCTAGATGATGCCTTAAAAGCTGTAACTCTCTTTGCTTTATTTTGCTCATTTTTTATCTCATTTATTGCTAGCTTATAAGTGATGAGCAATCTGATCAGTTCATCAATTGACATCTCTTTCAAATTTCTTCCTTCGGCTATAGCAGTAGCTTTAGCTTCCTACACTGACGGTAGTCCCCTCAGGATTTTCCTGATTAACTCATAAGTAGGGTAAGATTTACCAAGAGCATTTAATGAATTCGTGATGTGTGTGAATCTAGTGTACATGGACTGAATAGACTTATTAGCAGTCATTTTAAATGTCTCATATTCACTAGTAAGCATATCTATCCTACTATCTTTTACATCCTTAGTACCTTCATATGTTATTTATAATTTTTCCTATATCTCTTTAGCAATTTTATAGGCCATTACCCTAATAAACTCATTAACGTCTAGTGCACAATATAGGAGGTTTATAGCAGTAGCATTTATTTGAACAGATTTCCAATCATCATCAGTATACTCATCTTCACTTCTAGGTACATTTACTTTATCAACTACTTTCATAGGCACATGGTTTCCTTTAGAAACTATTTTCCACACTTTCCAATCAACATTTAAAAGATATATACTCATCCTTTGTTTCTAGTAGGTGTAATTTATACTGCAAAAAATTGGTGGTCTAGTGGACAAGTGTCCCACACTGAATGGGGTTACACCAGTGTGTGCCATTGTGATTTCTTACAAAAATAATGGTTAAGTCTATGTAAACCCTCTCTGATTCCAAATGTGAATTACGGTGTTATCCCAAGAGAGGGGGGGGGGGGGTGAAATAGTTATTTTAAAAAATTAAGTCCTTTAAGTACTAATTTTGAAAACTATCAATTGCACACTTGCAATCTACTTAACACCTAACTTAATGTTTCATAATTAATCAATTTAATGTGTGTCTTTTTCAAGCATACAATTTTACCTAATTACACAAAAGCTTATCATATGCTCCACTCATTCACAATAAATAGATAATTTAAATGCTAGCGGAAATTAAAAGGAGTTAAGGGAAGAGAAAAGACGAACACGATTTTTACGAGGTTCAACCCACCCCAGCCTACGTCCTTGCCTTGAGAAACCCACCCAAGGATTCCACTAAAAATCCACTCCTTTAATTGGGACGGAGCTTCCTTTACATTCTACTGCTTATAAGAGGCGTAGCTTCCTCCTCAACCCCGATTCACAGCCCGAACCATGAATATAATAGAAAATTACAACTTTTGCAAAAACTCAAATGCTTCTACACAAAGCTTGTGAGCACAGTAGAAACCTAATACATACTCATATGATAAAAGTTGAAGCTCAATATGTATGTAACGATAAAATCGTTATATGAATAATGATATGTGTCACAAATTTACCCTTTAATCAATTTCTCCCAAAAATAATTTCTTACAAATAAAAGCTTTGGAGATCTTAGGGTTGGATTTCAGAGTACTTTATGAAAGAATAGAAAATAAGATCCTTTCAAAAATAATCTTTAATGATATGCAGATCTATGCTCTTGCAATCAAATAGCTTGTAAGATTAAATCATTGAATAAAAAATATGACTTTGAATATCGCAAAGATTTAAACAATATTTTAAAAAACTATTTCTCAAGAATATGTATCTAGAAGATCATAGAATTTTTCAATCAAATATTTTTGTAATAACCAAATACCAAATATTTGAATGAAAATATAGTTTTGAATATATCAAAGATTTTGGTTTTAGAAAACTTTTCTCAAGTATTGTATTCAATCAATGAAAATAAAATACACAGAATATGATTTCTGCTCCCAAGAAATATATTAAATATAATGAGTATGGTAAAAAAGAAGAAGACTTGAATGCTTAAAATACTCAAACCTCAATACTAACGATGCTTGTGAAATATGAGCATGAATGCCTTTTGACTAACGTAAGAAATACCCAAACTTGATGAGTATGCTTTGGTGTGCAGGCAAGAATCTTTAAATATGTTCAAGGCTTCTCAAAAGATATGCCAAAAATTGATGCAATATTTTCAAGGCTCTCAAAAGATAGGCAAAAAGTGGTGATCTAGGGTTTAGAGATTACGTTTATAAATGTTCTCGACAGCTGATCAAATCCTGGCCATTGGATCATTTAAAAATAAAGGTTTTACGTTCGTGTCCATGATGAAACGTCAATGTATACCATGACCTTCATTGACGAATCGGTACGTTTGTCGACGAGAGCATTGTTTCAACTTTTTGGGCTCTCGGTATTTTTTTGTCGACAAGGCAACAATGTTCATTGCCGAGTGGCCTTCATACGTTCGTTGATGAGGCCATGGGGTTCATTGACGAGGCCTCTAAAATTTGCCTCGATAATGCAAATGAATCTTTCTTGAAATGCATGAGTCCTAAGGTCTATCTAGGGTATATTTGAGCTTCGAATTAAATCATATGAAATATGTAAATACATTCAATTCTAAATACCCATTCCTATTGAAGATCATGAACTTGAAGCTTGCTTCTTCATCCTTTTATTCTTCTAGTTCTATGGATTGAGGCAAGTGGTATGTTTTCTAGATTCTTCGTGCCTTCCATATCATGCTTACCATTTGTGCATTCTAACTTATGATCCTGTTCACAAACTCAATTGCATAGATCAAATACCAAGCAATTTGCCATTTTCAAAATAAGATTGAACTCATAGAGTCAACAGCCACGGTCGAGTGAATTGTATGAGTAGCTGACCAACTTCTTTGTTGTTTGACTAAACCCCGAACGATTCAAAATCGCCTTAATATAGTCGACCATATCGCTAGTTCAAAATGGCCACGATCGACTGAACTCAGCAATACGGTCAACCAAACCTTGAATATGGTCGATCGAAACTCTCTGGTTGCCTTAAATTTTAACTGCGGTAATTGAGCTTAATTAAGGGTAAATTGAATTAAAAGCTTATTAAACAAATTTAATAATTCCCTCTATGTCTCAGCGGTCATTTTTTTTATAGAGTCTATATATATATATACCCTCATTTGTGAAGATTAGTGTGTGATTAGCACTTTGATTAAGAAAATTTTCTCTGAAATATTTTGAACTACACAATCCTATACAAGCCTATATACCTCACCTTTTACTCATTTCTTTGCAAAACCATATTAAGTGAGAGTACCTTAAGATTACCTACATTTCCATTGCAAGCTTATACTCTTGTGTGTGATTGTTTGTTGATTTTTTTTAGAGAGTTATGTCCAAAAGGTTTTCCCCATAGATTTAATTCATAAATTCAGTTTTGGGGAAACCTTCTTAAGCTTGTGAGTCTTTGCATCTTTGTTGCAAGACTCTTAAGCTTGTCCTTTGTTTTGTAGAAAATATTTTTGACAAGCTTGTTTGCTAAATATCTCTTGTGCTTAAACTTTTGGAAATCCCTTTTTGAGATATTTGATTATACTCTTGAAAATCATCTTTGAAACCTTATTTTTGGTTGATATTATTTATATATATTGTTTCAAAGAAACTTTGCTAAACTCACTCTCACACTTTGATTGGATATTGACATTATGTTGAGAATAGTTTCGTATATCTGCACTGAGCTTATATTTCCTATCATATTGAAGTGCATTGGTTATTGCTTGTGCATAATGGTACAAATCTGCTTGTGTTAGAAGCATCTTTATTTCTGCACAAAAATTTATATTGAACTATTGTATTCCAGGCATGGCCTTAGGGGGTGTTGATCTAGCCCGTATCAATTAGATTGTAAAGGTTGAGGTCAGCCCTGGTAATTTAACCTGGTATTGTAACCGGTGCCACTCCACCCTTTAAGTGAGCATTAGTGGAATTCATGGGCTTGTGAGCTGAGGCGGGGAAGTAGGCAGTATTGGCTGAACCTTGATAACATATCTTATGTCAACTTTAAATTTTTGCACTTAAATTTATGCACTTGAATGTTGTTATTTTAATTACTTTGAATGTTTCAAAAATACTGAGATTGCTTCAATTGCCTTATATTTATGCTTAGTTTGTTTTCTGCTGATTTGGTTAACACTTAAAAGGACCCTAGGTTAGGAAATATTGATTGTGATTTGAATTTGACTTAGGAAAGTTTCAAATTTCCAATTCACCCCCCTCTTGGGAATACACCAATTCCAACAATTGGCATCAGAGCCTTGTGGAATTGACTTAAACGGTTTTGCTAAAGATTGAGATGGCTCACATTGGTGTATCCTCGTTCGGAGAGTGAATGTCACCTTCTTGTCCTCCATTGTTTTGTGGTGTTAACTACACCCACTGGAAAATTCGAATGAGCTTTTTTATAAAATCCATGAATTAGAGGGCCTGACAGGTGATTGATAAGGGAATTTATATGCCAGTAGAAAATGATATTAATTTAATGAATGCAAATTCACATGCCATCGATTTACTATATTGCGCTTTAAACTCTAACATTTTTATTGAGATTATGGCATGTGTGAGTGCAAGGGATATATGGGATAAGCTGGAAGGGAAATATGGAGTGTTCGAGGAAAAGGTGACCACCACTTCGGAAGTGTCAAGCTCAGATGATCAGGAAGTAGTAAATGACAAGGTAGTTGCACTAACAGACAAAGAGGTATATGATTCTTACTCAGCCTCTGTAGAGGATTCTTCTGTTGAATTATGTGATATATTACATGATGAATCAACTATTGAAAATCATGATAGTTCTATTAAGAATGCATGCGATGTTTCTTATGCTGAATGTTGTAATACATTATTTACTGAATTTTGTGATGATATTGTTAACAAAGCATGCAATGATTCATGTGTCATTTATTTTGATATATCTCATAATGAATCATCTATTGATCTTGGTATTGAAAGCATGCCATCCTCCGTAGAACGAGAAAAGACCTTTTTTAAAATGCACAAGTTTCTAGTTTGGGTGTCTAAGTAAAATTTTTTTTTTAACAATTAAAATAAGAAACTGACAATACTGTTAGAAAAATTGAAAGAATATCATGCTGGCTTAGAAAAGAAAAGGATCGAGGAGATATTGAAAATTGTTTGCTTGGAAGGAAGTGAAAAGAAGATTCATGGAAAACCTTCAGGAGCAAAAAGAAAGAAATTTTTCAAAAACGGTTTGAAAACATCATAATAATCCCATAATCATGCCTCATCATGAAATCATAAGATTAGTAAGCATAGTGTTAATTCAGGTGTAATTCCAAGAGAGGGGGGGGGGTGAATTGGGTATTTTTTTAAACCTTTAAGTTTATTTACCACTTAATCCCTATTTATATATTTGACAAATCAATAGCAGGGGTTTGAAACTGATTCAAATTATAATCTCAATAAACTCTATTTTACCCATTTAATTATCAAGTGTGTGTGGGGTTATTCAACATACACACATGCAAGATAGGTAATGAAATGCGTTGCGTAAATTTAAAGGAGTAAAGGAAGAGAGAAGGCAAACACATTTTTTACGAGGTTCAGCCCACCCAGCTTACGTCCTCACCTTGAGCAATCCACTCAAGGATTCCACTAAATCCCAGCTCCTTTAACTGGGATGGAGCTTTCCTTACATCCGTTGCTTATAAGAGACACAACTTCCTCCTCACTCTGTTCACAACCTGAACCATGATTAGAATATAGAATTTCAAATCCGCAAAACAATTCAATATTGCTTCTAACAAAGGTAGTGAGTACAATGGAAAACCTAACACATATCCATATGATAAAACTTGAAGCTCAGTATGTATGTAGCGATGTAATCATTATATAAATGATATGCTTCACAAAATTTCCCTTTGATCAACTCTCCCAAAGTAATTATATAAGTAAATGCTTTGGAGAAATTAGGGTTTTAAATAATCTTTGGTTTAAAAGAATATGACTATTCCGCTTCAAATATTGAATCCAACCAAATGAGCTTAATACAAAGATGTAATTCAGTTTTTCTCCAACAACTCAGATCATTAAGTTTTATTCCAAATATCCTATACACAATGTGATCTTTGTATATGAATATGTATATATATAAATATGATATGTGTTCCAAATATCAAAAACCTAATATAATATTTTTCAAAAAATATCCCTCAATAATATATATAGTTATGGGCTCTAAGGATATTTAATCAAGTGGTTTTGTAATATCGAAAACATCAAGTCTTTAAATGAATACACACTTGAATAAAAAAATATTTAACCATTGGCAAAACTTTTCTCAAGTAGTGATCTTGTCAAAACAATCTATATGTGTATAAGTACACTCAAGATCAATCTCTCAAATAATATTCAATAATAGATTTTGAGCTAAAAAACTCTTTGAGAATAAGTATTGACAAACAAATCGACTTACCAAACCTCAATAACAAGTTGAATGCACAACAATCGCTAGAATGCCTTTTGAAGATCAATGTTGCCTTAGCTCAGATTTGACTTATAAGCTTTAAAATCCCAAGAAAGAATTTCAGCAGTGTGTTCAATGGTCTCCCAAGTTGTGTTAAATGTTCAATACATTCAATCTTATGCCAAAGGTTGGGGAACTAGGGTTTAGATGTTAATTTGTAGGTAACCTTGCCCTTAGGATGAGTCATAACCATTGGATCAACTTGATTAAAAAGTAACTCGCGTGTTCTCTCACTACAGATTAAATTTTTAATCCCATAGGTTCAGACGACTAAGGATTAGGGCTAAGACAATTGAAGTTCCTTAAAGTTTCAAAAAATTGAGCTAGACACAGGGTTAGACGTTTGAAGTTTGGGTTTAGACTTCTAAAGTTGTGGGTTCAAACGACTGAAGACAAGGTTCAATCTTTTGGTGTGCTTTTGCCTATTTCTGTGTTTCTCCAATAAATCCTCAAATGACAGAACTTAATCTTCGGTCTTGTGAAGAAATTCTTCAGACAACTGAGTATAAACTTCAATCTTCTGAAGTTGAATCTTTAGATGACTGAGCGTACACTTCAGTCTTCTGAAGTTGACAGTCTAGACCTCTAGATAGGGACTTTGGTCTTCTGAGAAGAACACTTTCTGGTTTTTTTTTTTTTCATTTTAGTTTCAAAAATTTGTTTTGCTCACTTTGTTTGCTCTTTTATAAAATATTTTCTCGGTTTTAAAAAATCTTTATGTCCATAAATATCCCCTAAAGATTTTCATGAGATGCATGAGTCCTAAGGTCAGTCTAGGATATATTTTGAGCTTCGAATTAAATCATATGAAATATGTAAATACATTCAGTTCTAAATACCCATTCCCATGACGGTCTTGAACTTGTCGCTTGCATCTTCATACTTCTACTCTTTTAGTTCCATGGATTGTGCCAAGGTGTATATACTTTGATCTTCATGGCTTCCATGACTTTCTAGCCTTCCGTGCATGCTAAATATTGTTTCTGTTCATAATCTCAATGCACATATCAAATACCAAGTGATTTGTCATTATCAAAATAGGATTGAACTCATAAAGTCAACAATCTTCTCCTTTTTGATGATGACAAATACACGAGAAAAAATATAAAATGGGTTACACCTAACAAGGATCCCCCTCAAATAATGCACAATCAAATATGTAGCATCAAATATTCAGCAAATGAAATGTGCTCATACACAATTAGTTTTGCCAACTATTTTTGCTATAGCCTGATTCTTCTCCCCCTTTTGATATCAACAAAAAGGTGTATAACAAGACATGAGTGGACATAACCTTATATTCTTATCCCCCTTTAAATATTAAAATTTTAAACTTATTCAACCATCAGATTTTAAAAATTGTACTGTGAAATGTGTCTCCCTGTGTTAATTCAATTTACTTCTCCTCCTTGCTAATGTAGAAAGCTATGTTATTGAATTTAAATTGCAATGTAAACATACACAATGTGGCAAATTTCATATACATAGATAAGCAAACACAGTCACTAAAGTTCAAAGATTATGTGAGGATTAACATTTGTACGTTAATATGCAGTTATCATGATATGAGTTTAATACCAAATGTGAGCAAATGTGATACCAAATGGGAACAAATGAGCCGACTTTGAATTTTTTTTAAAAACAATTGTGAATATCAAGTGACGTTGCTTCCCCTAAATTATGTCATCTAATATAATTCTAGGCAACCTCTCGACTATGCATCAGACCTAATTCATGCCTAATTTGGATAAACCTATCCTCCGCAAGTGGTGTCGTGAATATGTCTGCCCATTGTTCATTTGTGCATACAAACTCAAGTGTCACATCTCTTTTTTGCACATGATCACGAAGAAAATGATGTCTTATTTCTATATGTTTAGTTCGTTAATGTAATATAGAATTCTTTGAGATGTTTATTGCACTCGTATTGTCGCATATTATAGGAATTGTGTCATTGCTTAATCTAAAATCCGTTAGTTGTTGCTTCATATATAGTGTTTGAGCACAACAACTTCCTACCGCTACATATTCTACCTCAGCTGTAGAAAGAGCAACTGAATTCTGTTTCTTGGAAAATCAAGAGACTAACGAATGTCCTAAGAAATGACATGTACCACTCGTGCTCTTCCTATCCACTTTGCTACCAGCAAAATCAGCATCTGAATAGCTGATAATCTCAAAAGATGTATACTTAGGATACCATAGCCCAAGTTTCATGGTTCTTATTAGGTATCTAAGTATTCGTTTGAGAGCTAACAAATGTGACTCTTTTGGTGTAGCCTGAAATCTTGCACACAAACATACGCTGAACATTATGTCAGGTCTGCTGGCAGTCAGATCTAGTAAGCTACCAATTACATGATATAGCATGACATCTATTGGTATACCTTGTTCATCTTTGTCTAATTTTAAAGAAGAGCTCATAGGTGTTCCGAGTATTTTTCCATCTTCCATATTAAACTTTTTGAGCATATCTCTAATGTACTTCGATTGATTTATAAAAATTCCATGTTTCGCTTGTTTGATCTGAAGTTCTAGGAAGAAATTTAGTTCACCCATCATGCTCATCTCAAATTCATTTTGCATAGTGTTTGCAAACTCATTGCACAAGCCTTTATTTGTAGCTCCAAATATGATATCATCTGCATATACTTGAACAAGGAGCATGTCATCTTTCTTAGACTTTATGAAAAGTATTGTGTCTATCCTCCCTCTGATAAATTCATTGTCCAGTAGAAAGCCGCTTAGTCTTTCATACCAAGCTTTAGGAGCTTGCTTTAAACCGCACAAGGCTTTAGTTAGTCTATAAGCATGTTTTGGATACTTATGGTTTTCAAAACCTGGGGGTTGTTCTACATATACCTCTTCACTTATGTAGCCATTTAAAAATGCACTTTTGACATCCATTTGATACAACTTGAAGTCCTTAAAAGCAACATAGGCTAAAAGCATTCGAATGGCTTCCATTCTAGCTACGGGTGCAAAGGTTTCTTCAAAATCTATTCCTTCTTCCTAGTTATATCCCTGAGCTACTAGTCTTGCCTTATTTCTAACAACTATTCCATGTTCATCTTTCTTGTTCTTATATATCCATTTTGTTCCAATAATTGTCTTATCCTCAGGTGTAGGAACTAATGTCCATACTCTGTTTCTCTTAAAATGGTTTAACTCTTCTTGCATGGACATCACCCACGATTCATCCTCAATTGCTTCACTCACATTCCTAGATTCTTCTTAAGATAGAAAGGCAAAAGGACTAATCATATTCCTAAGTGAGGATCGAGTGGCTACTCCACGTAATGGTTCACCTATTATTTGATCAATGAGATGATTCTTTATGTACTTCCATTCTCTAGGTAGTTCATTAACCTCATTTTCATTTTGATTAGTTTCAGCAGACGGTTCCTTAATTTCATTTCTTTTTTCTGAATCAATTTTAATGGATGATTTTTCAAATTCCTTATTTGTTTCAATTTCATCTTCATCAGTCCTTTCAGAGAAGGGATTTGACTCATCAAACACTATATGAATGGATTTTATAGCGGTTAATGTTCGTTTATTATATACTCTTTAGTCTTTACTATTTAAGGCATACCCTAGGAAGATACCTTCATCTGATTTCACATCAAACTTTCCTAAATGTTCATCGTCTCTAAGCACAAAACATTTATGGCCAAATACATGAAAATATGATATGTTTGATCTATGACCATTCCATAATTCGTAAGGAGTCTTAGTTAGAGATGGTCTAATCAAAACTCTATTTAGAACATAGCAGACAGTATTTACTTCCTCAGCCTAGAAGTACTTAGGTAGTTTATGTTCGTTAAGTATAGTTCTGACCATTTCTTGTATAGACCTATTCTTCCTTTCAACTACACCATTCTGCTGTGGTGTTCTAGGAGCCGAAAAATTATGAGCTATTCCTAATGAATTGTAGTAGTCTTCCATGCTTTGATTTTTAAATTCTCTACCCCTATCACTTCAAATTTTAGTGACAGTATAACCCTTTTCATTTTGAATTTTCTTACATAGATTTATGAATTGTTCACACGCTTCGTCTTTGTGACCTAAAAATAGTACCCATGTATATCTTAAATAATCATCAACTATGACGAATGCGTATGATTTTCCTCCTAAACTCTGAGTTGGGGTTGGACCAAATAAATCTAAGTGTAGCATTTGAAGTGGCCTAGTAGTAGAGATTACTTTCTTCTTCTTACAGCTCGTTATTTCTTGTTTTCCTAGTTGACATGCATCACAGATTTTATCTTTCACGAATTTAGTGTTAGGCAATCCCTTAACTAATTCTTCCTTAACAAGTTTATATATTAAGTCCATGTTTGCGTGTCCTAGTCTCCTATGCCAAATTCAACTAATCTCATTTATAATAGAGAAACAAGTAACATGTTGAGATGCAATGTTATCAAGGCTAGTTGTGTATACATTTTCATGACTATCAACAGTAAACAATCTTTTGTTTTCACATTACAGCGCATTTGTCATGTTCAAATGAGACTTTATAACCTTTATCACATAGTTGACTTATACTCAATAAGTTATGTTTTAATCCATCAACTAACAACACATTATCAATGACAAGTGAAGGTTCCTTACGAACCTTACCAACTCGAATGATTTTACCTTTAGAGTTATCCCCAAATGTAACGAATCCTTCATCTTTAGATATGATAGATGTGAATTTAGCTTTATCTCCTGTCATATGTCATGAGCATCCCCTATCCATATACCACTTTTCCTTCGAGGAGGACAATCTTAAGCACATCTGTATGACATAATCAGACAACTACTTTTGGTACCTAGATTTTCTTGGGTCTATGGGGGTAGTACAAGATTCTTCTTTGACTTTCTAGACATTCTTAATTTTGACATTTTTATTTTTGAAAGGACAGTCAAACTTTTTGTGACCCAACCTTTTACATTTAAAACATGTAATATTTCTATGATACATTACCAAAAAATCGGTTTTTAGTGACGCAAGTATTAGTGACGAATTCAATTTCGTCACTAAAAGTTGGTATTAGTGATGGTTTTAAAACCATCACTAATACTTTCGTCACTAAAAACAGCGCAGTAAACAATTTATGCGCGAAAATTTTTCTGACAAAATATTAGCGATGATTCTAGGGTAGTAGTGATGGTTTTGAAACTGTCACTACTAGTCTTTTTATTTAAAAATTTTTTAAAAAGAAATAGTTAAGGGTATTAGTGACGGTTTGGGTAACCGTCACTAATAAGGGGTATTAGTGACGATTTTGAAACCGTCACTACTAGTGTTTTCATTTAAAAAATTTTAAAAAGAAATAGTTAATGGTATTAGTGACGGTTTTGAAACCATCACTACTAGTGTTTTCATTTAAAAAATTTTAAAAAAGAAATAATTAAGGGTACACTAATAAAGGGGGGGGGGGCAGGGACGGTTTTGAAACCATCACTATTAGTGTTTTTATTTAAAATTTTTTTTTTAAAAAAAATAGTTAAGGGTATTAGGGACAGTTTTGGAGAACCATCACTAATAATAAGGTATTAGTGACGGTTTTGAAACCGTCACTAATAGTGTTTTCATTTAAAAAATTTTAAAAAAGAAATAGTTAAGGGTATTAGTGACGGTTTTCCTAAACCATCACTAATAAAGGGGTATTAGTGACGGTTTTGAAACCGTCACTACTAGTATTTTTATTTAAAAAATTAATTATGGGTATTAGTGACGTTTAGTGATGGTTTAGGAGAACTATCACTAATAAGGGGGTATTAGTGATTGTTTTAAAACTGTCACTAATAAGGGAGTATTAGTGACGGTTTTAAAACCATCACTACTAGTGTTTATATTTGAAAAATATTTAAAAAGAAATAGTTAATGGTATTAGTGACAGTTTTGAAACTGTCACTACTAGTGTTTTCATTTAAAAAATTTTAAAAAAGAAATTGTTAAGGGTATTAGTGACGGTTTGGGAAAACCGTCACTAATAAGGGGGTATTAGTGACGATTTTGAAATCGTCACTACTAGTGTTTTTATTTAAATTTTTTTTTAAAAAAATAGTTAAGGGTATTAGTGACGGTTTTGGAGTACCGTCACTACTACTTCAGACTTCAGTTAACACAAAAAAACCCTAAGGGCCCCTAACCCACACCGCAGCTCTTACCCTTTCCTCATCTCTGTCCTCTTAGCTCTCACTCTCTCAAATCTCAATCCTCTTCTCTCCTGAATCGCCTCTCCTCTCCTCTCGTGCGCTGCTACGTGCTGGACCTGCCAGTGCTGTGAGCCTGGAAAGTGCGAATGATCCCCAGCTTGAGTCGTTGTCTCCTCCAGGCTCCACGGACCACAGCCACAGGCATCAGTCATCCCTAGCTCCACAGAAGACTTGACTCCACACCTCCAGCCTCCTGCTGCTCCATGGTAAAGTTAATTTATGTATAACACCCGATTTGATGAAGTTTGATTAGAACTATGGACTTAAAGCATTGAATTAATTTAAATCTTTCTATGTCTGCCATTAAGAAAATAAAACACCAACTTTTGTGATTAGTTTAAAAATAGTCTTATGTTAATTATTAGTTTATGTAAAACACTCAATTCAATTAGAAAGGATAGCCATAATGGTCACTTATGGTGATTATGCCAAAATACTAGAATACGTTGCGTAACTAATTTTTATGATTATGCCAAAGTTATAATCACTTGTGATGATTATGCCAATTTCAAAGCGTCCAAAGTTAACCCAAACAAAATTCAATGTTAACTGTGTGATTTCTTGATTACATGTTTTACATGGTTTTTTTCTATTATGTGAGAGTAATCCTTGATTTTTTAGCTGAGTTTTTATTGCTATTAGCTGTAATGTGCCCTCTAATTTGTTGTGGTCATGGTCATTTCTTCTAAAAAAACATGTGAACCCTTATTCGTATGTATGATTAGGACCTAAGTTATTTTTAGTTTGTTCTTGCTCTATTATATATGGCAGTGGATGATGTTCCTTTATGCCCTCATTTTGCTTTGCATGTTGCACCTTCTAGAGTGTTGTAACTATTATTATGGTCATCATTATTATTTGTACTTCCTTTTTTATAATTATTATTCCATGGTTATAGCTGCCTCGTGAAGTTATGTAATGCATTTGTTTTCAGTTCCCAAGTTGCTAGTTTGCGGTGTAGTGGTTATTTTAATTAATTGAGTATTCTTAAGTTCTTTATGGCATGTTTGGAATTATTCTGATGGTGGATTTAGCTAATAATGTTAACATGCATATCATAATCATTCAACTGGTTGGTTTCTCTAATATAGTTTCCATATGAAACAAATAAAATTGGGGAAAGAGAATCTCCTTGCTTAAACCACTATGGTGGGAGGTTGCTATTGGATGAGATTGTCCTATTAAGAAGGAGGTTGGGTGCGTCAATGTGGAAAGGAAAGAAAAGGAGGTTCAAAAATGGGGAGATATATTGGATCAGAAAGTGATGATTTGAGTTTTGACTGAGGTGGAGGTTTATTGTTGGATGAGATTTGGAAACAATATAGGAATAATTGGGAGTTGTATCATAAATCTTAAAAGTAATATGAACTTTGCAATTTTATAACTTTCTCTTGGCTTGATTTACTTAATGAATTTAAGTTAGTATTTTGAATGACTGAAAAATAGTTTAAAAAGTATATTTATTTTTTACATTGCATTTATATTTATGTAGTTTTTTTCCTTATTTTTAAAGTACATGTAATTTATTTATGTATTTTTATCTAAAAATTGAAATTCTCAAAAGGTTTACGCCTTAATGCCATAAGGCTTATGCCTTGCCTACTTATCACGGGCTCCTTATGCAAAATTAATTATTGTCATTTCATGTGTGCATTGAAGCTTAGACCCGTTCAAGAATGGTTACTATACATTCATGCCTCATCATACATGTGGGACAAATCAATTGTTAAAATTCAATTGATTATTAGTCATATTATGTAGACTAATAATCAATTGAACATGTTGATTATTTGTTTCATTTACGATTAGTGATGTTTGTATTTCAACCATTATTGAATTGTCCAATGTGGACAGTTTAGGAAGTTGTATTTACATTCTTATCATCGTTCACGCTTTCATCATTGTCATTATATATTTCGATCGCGTCTCTACTTATGTTCTCTGGGTGCATAGTGGGGTGTGGTGACAATTTGTTAGTGATGGAAAACTAGTAGGTGATGTGCACTTCCCCCATCTCGTGTACTTGGAGAGCCATGAGGAGATGCTGCTAAAATTTATAATGACAACGATGAAGGAATTTGAGCAATTGATCGCAATGTAATTGCAACATTCCTGAATGGGATATGATCCGTACCCTTTAGACGGAAGGTGGTTGATTATAGGATTCACAATGCATGCGTCATAAACATTCTGACAATGTAATCAACACCATTTACTTGAACATGTTATAGGGAATTAATGAACATGGATAAGAGTTGGATGAATGCTTGGGGTAAGTTTTTGCTAGAATACGACAAAGAGGTACATGATTTCATAGAGTTCGCGTGTCCTCATGCTGAGGTGCTAGTAGAATAAGATGTCCTTGCAAGAAATGCCAAAACATAACATTCAAACACATTGATTTGGTCCATTCACATTTATTAGACTTTGGAATGGAGAAAAGGTACACAAGATGGGTGTTCCACGGTGATGATTACCCAGTTCAGAGTGATGATGATAACGATAAAGATGAGGGGGCAAATATAGTAGGTGGTGATACACGTTCGGAAGGGTTAATCAAAATGTTAGGTGACTTACAAAGGGGGATTGCAGTGGGCACGAAAGATGTCAGTGTGTCGCGTACTGGTGATGAATCTACTTAAGTAGGTACCATACCTTGCGATCCTAGTACGTTAAATTGATTTGGTAAACCATTTGCTAATCTCGTGAGGGATGCACGGGTGCCCCTATATCCAAACTGTACAAAGTTCTCAAAATTAGAGTTCCTAATAAAGTTTTTTCATGTAAAGACAATGCATGGGTTATCTCAGAGCGCATTCAACATGCATTTAAGCCTCATTAAGGCAGCACTGCCTGATGGTGAAACACTTCCAAAGTCCTTTTATGAAGCAAAGACATACATGCGTGAATTAGGTCTCGGTTACACTACAATACATGCATGTAGGTATGATTGTGCACTCTTTTATGGTGAACATGAAAATGCGAATGAGTGTCCAGAATGTGGTGAACCGAGGTATACAACTAATCATAAGAAAGGTAAAAAGATCCCCCAAAAAGTTTTGCAATATTGTCCATTAATACCTCGATTGCAACAATTGTACATTTGTAGAAAGATTGCTGCAGATATGAGATGACATAAAGAGAAACATCTTCAAGAGGAAAACACTCTTAGCCATCTAGTGGACTCGAAAGCTTGGGCAGAGTTTGATAAAAGGCATTCATGGTTTGCTAGTGATCCTCGCAACATTAGACTTGACCTTGCTTTAGATGGGTTCAATCCTTTCAGTAACATAAACAACCCGTATAGCATGTGGCCAGTTATGATGATGCCATACAATATGCCGCCATGGCGATGTATAAAAGAACCCTTCATTTATATGTATCTGCTTATTCCTGGACCGAGGGAACCTAGTAATGATATTGATGTTTACTTAAGACCATTAATTAATGAGTTGAAAGAACTATGGGAAAAAGGAGTGGAGACATTTGATGTGGAAACCGGGACAAAATTTCAGATGCATGCTGTACTTTTGTGGACAATTAATGATTTCCCCGCTTATGGTAATTTGTCGAGTTAGAGCACAAAAGGTTACTTCACATGCCCAGTGTATTAAGGATGCTGGGTCCTTATCTTTAAAGCAAGGATGCAAGTTATGCTTTATGTGTCATCGTTATTTTTTATGACCTGGACATCCTTGGATGACTCGTGGTGTCAGAAGCTTTAATGGAAAACCTGAATGAAGGTTGCAACAAAACCAACTAAATGGGGAAGAGATATTAAACCAGCTCAGGTTGATCAGAGATATGAAATTTGGGAAATCACCAAGCAGTAGAAAAATGAAACGTGTTGCTGAGTGGGAGTTAAATTGGACAAAGAGAAGCATCTTCTTTGAGTTGTCATACTGGAAAGATCTTCCACTATGCCACAACCTGGATGTCATGCACATCGAGAAGAACATTTCTGAGAATGTCATTTGTACATTGCTGGATATAAATGGGAAGACAAAGGACAACACAAATGCTCGTCGGGATATGGAAGATATGGGAATATGGCCTGAGTTGCATTTGATTCGTGATGGGGACAAACTTCTCATGCCATCAGCCTGTTACACATTTTTGAAAGATGAGAAGAATAATTTCTTCAAATGGTTGACATCAGTTAAGGTCCCTCATGCCATCAGCCTGTTACACATCAGTTGAGCGTAAACGTACTTGAATGGTTAGCGGAGGACATTGTGATCATACTACGCAAGCTGGAGAAAATATTTTCACCAGCATTCTTCGATGTGATGGTCCACCTAGCCGTCCATTTACCAATGGAGGCCATAATTTGAGGACCGGTCCAATATCGTTGGATGTATCCTATTAAGAGGTAAATTATAAAGTCCTACAATGTTCTCGTGATTTCCTTGCTTTTTATTTTTTTGTGTGTACAAGTCACTAATGTTGTGTAAAATGCACAGGTTTTTATCTACTTTGAAGGGGTATGTGCACATTAAGGCACGACCGGAAGGTTCAATCATTGAGGCATACATTGACAGTGAATGTCTTTCATTTTGCTCAATGTATCTACATGATATTGAAACAAGGTTCACTTGTGAGGAGCGAAATGTAGACGTTCATGGTATTAATGTCGAAAATGAAGAACCAAGGGGCTCTATATTACGAGGAAATGTACGGTCGTTTGGTGCACGAGTTTACGATTTCATTAATATGGACGACCTACGAAAGACATATTTTTACGTTATCAATAATTGTGATGAAATTATTTCATATATCGAGTACGTGGTTCAAAAATCCTTACTTTGCATTGTATTTACATATGCATATATACTTAGTTGACATTAACATGTACTATTGTTGCATATAGCGAACACAAAACTGAACTTTTGGCTCAAAATGAAAAGAATGCTGACGAAAGACATAAGAAGGAATTTGTCAATTGGTTTGGGTGCCGTGTAAGTAACAACTATTGCCTGAGTTCGCTACAATGTACATTTTCAATATTGACGATTTACTCATCTAAAGTCCTTTGTAATTAATAGATGAAAGTCATGTATTATAATAAAGAACCAACAGCAAGTAAAGATTTGTACGTGTTGGCATATGGCCCCGATCAACAAGTAAACCGCTACAAAGGTTGCATTGTCAACGGCATACGATTTCATATGAAGTCCCTCGAACTGCATAGAAGAACCGAAAATTGTGGAGTTGCGGTGCTAGGCACTGAAGGAGATAAGGAAATTAACTATTTTGGTGTGTTGGATGACATTATATAGCTTCACTATGGAGCTAATAGACTTGTCCACATCTTCCAGTGTACCTGGTGGGACATTAGCAATAAAAAGAGTGGGGTAAATACGAATGCCTACTGTACTAGTGTCAATTTCAGTAAAACATGGTATCAAAACGACCCTTTTGTGCTTGCAATGCAAGCAGAACAAGTGTTATACCTTAAGCGCACAAAATTAAAGGGTGAATGGCATATGACCCAAAAAATTCCTCCTCAAAGTTTGTATGATATTACAGAAGTCGCAGATAGGGAGAAGAGTGTCAGCGATGATGCTTTCCAAGAAGATAAGCCATCTGTTATTATAGCAACGCAATATGCTATCAATGTTGCCAAGGAAGGAGCTGATCCTATACCATTAAATAGGGTTGGTGCCATGGCAGAACACGTAGGAACTGCTAACATTAGAATTGAACCCTCTGTACACGTTGACTTCATCGACAGTGGATTAATTGATGGTGAAGATGAAAACTATGGTTGAAGCACTGCAGGCAGAGGAGACACTCCAGAATTGAGTAGGAAATTGATATTTATGACTTATTGTGTTAAGCATTTTATTGTTTTTTACCAACATTTTCATTTGACATGTGAAAATTAGTGAACTTTTTTTGCAAACATTGCAACTAGGAGTTCTCGTCAGCTTACTTCCAGTCTAGGCTATTCTCTTACATCCTCCGCTCTATTCATGATTTTTCCTCCTCCCGAGCTCCTTCTTGCCCCGAGATCGAATTTTCTTCTAAAATTGTTCTTCATCGGCCACTCTCTATCCCTTTTTTAGGTCGCCCCACAAACTACCACCATCCCTTTCTGCCCCTCCTTTAGTTTTTCTCCCAATGCCCACTTTTTCTCAATTTCCTCCCCACCTTCTCATCATTGGTAAGGTTTACGAGTATTTGATTTGAATAATAATATTTATTGTCATTTCATGTGAATTTAATTTTCTTATTGTTTCCTTTAACTCTTATTTCCATTGACCTCTATGACACAAACGAGTTTCCAGGGCCGTGGTGCAAGTATAATGAAACTTGTGCTAAAATAAGCACCTGGAGGGGGACTTGGGGCGGCCGATCTATATCAACATCCTCCAGGCTTTTAGCTTTCGCCCTCTTGCCCTGATTGTTGTCACTAACTTTGGTCCCTTGGCGCTTTTCTTCTATTTCTCCCAATCTTCTTCTCCTCAGTTCCCCCTTCTTCCCACTTTCCCCAAATCTTTTCCTCTTCTCCTCGCTTGGTTCTATACTAGTGCATCTTGGTAAAGTAACCCCTAAAACTGTCTTTTACTTTTAATATAATACCCAAAAGATTATTTAACATTCAATATATATATATTTCACAGCATGAAAGTTTGATATGGACATTTTCAAATCAGAGACCGATGTCAAAAAGCGGTGGAGCACACAATTGGTGCTCTCCGGTTTAAAGACCTAATCGCAGCAAATGCGCACAGAAAACATTTTAGGGAGAGATGGGAGAGGAGGCAGAAGGGCGTCAGCCCATGGCTATAAGATCTCCCTAGAGGATTGGCGAGTGTTGTGTTGCCATTTTCGCGACCCTAACTATCAGTTGGTGTGTTTCTATTAATTATAATAACTACTTTTTTCATATTTATGTGAATACTAAAAGTCTTACATAATATTTGTTAGCTATCCTGTGAAAAAAAATGCTGTGAACGCAGCAACTAGATATGATGCATTGCGGTGGCTCGAAATTGTGTTCGTCAATCAATCGAAAGGTAATTGCTACGAAACTATATAAAACCTTACCCGTGACAGGGGTGTTATTTAATGACCTGCTAAATTCATCTTATGACAACTTTTATAATGATAATGTAGTTTAATATTACGTCACTATTCCCACCTTGAATTCTAGGCGGAGCTGTATTAGAGACACATTCAGATGCCCATCGGGGGATTTGTGCCCGGGTGGCTCAGATGAAAACTGTAAGTCAAGCATATTATTGTAGTAGTTCATTATTTTATTCAAAACGTCAGTTGGTATTCTTATTTCTCGTTTCTTTTCTTTCTTCATTTGTCATGACTAATGAAATAGGCAAAGATGCTTTAGCTGAGGGATGCACCCGTTGCAGAGGGCAGTCGTTGATGACGGATGACGAGATCTGCACTCAGGTGCTTGGGCAACAACGTGTTGGCTGGTTGAATGGATCTTGGGAGTGGATACTCGCCCGACCTCATCATCTTCTTTCAGGGCGACGTATCGTTCGCAACGAGAGTGTCGACCTACCGAGGCTCGAGCAGAGGAGATGTTATCCAGATGCAAATTGTGGAAGTGGGAGAAGCCAGCAATTGAAAGAACAGAAGTCGAACTGGGAAGCGGAGATGCAAGCCATGAAGATTGGAAAGTGCAGATCGAACAAATATGTGCCAATCCCGTCCGTTGACGTGGGTGACTCTCTCATTAGAAAGGTATTAAAGTAAGTTTATCTCCCGCTCTTTTATTTTTTTACTAAACACCTTTGCATATTCAACTAATGTACAGGAATATGAATATGTCTCGTCCTTTCTTTCCTTTCTCCACTTAATATCAAATCATTGTCTCAATAATAATGTTAAAAACTCTCAAAAATTTGAACCATGAATAATTTAATCAAGAGAGACCGAAATAAATGAATTCTTTAACATATAATACTTGCTGAGGAATTCGTATTGACCCCATCTTCATCACACTAAAGCCGGAGGCCGCCCCCATTCAAAGCCCCTTTGGTATCAATTTATTTCAACAATACATGGATTTTATTCGCTTATCTGCTTTTACGGAGTCCTGCATTTAAGCCAGATCAAACTTCTCTCCTGTGTATCACCAACACTAGGGGGGGGAGCAGCTTCTTCTTCCTTTCTTTCCCCTATCCTAGGTGAAGAAGAACCATAACAAAAAGGAAAATAACAAACTACAGGGATAATATCATCTTATCTGACCTTGGCAATGCCTTCTTCCTGACCATGGCCTACCTTTTTTCTCTGCAAGGCCCATTGGAACAAGTACTCCCCTCCTATTGTTAGCTGAATAACGCCATTTAACACATACTCATAAAAACCCACCTACTGTGTTTTTTCTGCTAGAGTTAAGACTTCAAATATTTGTCTCACCTAACAAAAATATCTTGACTTCTACTTCCAAATGAATGTTCAGTATGTTTGTTTAAGGGTATGTTTGTTTTTGTATGATTAACTTATATGATTGATCAGATGGACTATACAACTGGACTGAATGGATTTTTAAACTTGTTATAGTTAGTTTATCTGTATCTATTGGAGGAACATGATAAGCACATTAGCCTGCTACTGATTTGGAGTTATTTTTCTTAGATTAAATTTATTTTGTAATTCCCGAGTAAAATAAAAAACAAAAAACAAAAAACAAAACAAAACAAAACATAAGCTTAAAAGTCACTCCCTTAGATTTGTTGCCCTCATGTGTGTCAAGTCCCTTAGCAAATCTAGCCACTTAAGAATTCTAAAGCAAATGCATCTAAAGCATTAAACCATCATATCACACTTGAAAAAAAAAAAAAAAATTTGCTATTTACACGCACCTTACAATCATCCAAATCATGACAATTATGTGGGCTCAAGTTCAACAAGAGTACTATGTTGGATTCATACAATGTTAATGGGTGGTCATAGACCACCATGTGTCATTTTGCGGTGGTCAAATTAGGACCACCAGTTAGGTTGCTAACATGGTGGTTTGAGACCACCCAGTATTTTCCTATGAATGGCTATATTTGACAATAGTGGCAAGTGCCTTGAGCACCCATTATGGTGCTTTTTTTAGAAAAAAGTGAGAAATGGGTCTATACCACTTTTTCTTCACATCACTAGCAAACTCACTTTGATTTTTTTACAACTGATTTTTTCTTGTAAGTTACTCAGATTGTATTTTCAATTTTCTAAAGATTTGAACTCTGCAACAATGTGATTTCTTTTCTTTTTATTCCTTTTTCCCCTTTTACTCCTACATGTTATCTGTATTGTGTGATTATCATTTGTTCCATATTGCCTAAAAGATCCTATGATTTAGAATATGCTTATTATTCTGCTGTAATATCTAATTTAGGATGCACTTGAGTTTAATTCCAACCCATGTCTATATTATGAAAATCTAAAACGTGGGTATCTGACCATATTTAGCTAAGAATGAATAGACCTTAGAGTAAATGGTTTAAGAAAATTTGCAGTTGAAGATGAGGTGATTTCGTACCTCACTTTATAGTTAATTATCTCTTGCCTCAGTTTTCCTGTCTCATACTCTTGTAACTTCCCTTAGTTTGTTGTCTAAGATAGTAAAACAGATTTACTATGAAAAGGGATAACTACAAAGAAAGGTAGATAGAAGGTGCCGCCCTCTTTTATTAAAAAAAAAAAAAATGTCCGATCTGAACCAATATTGTTGGTATTATTCAATTATTTCACAATTTTAGTGGGGACGATCATATTTTTAGCTTCAATATTTTTAAAATTTAATTATATCGTATTGACTTCCAAAAATTGTCTGTTTTTGCTGCCACAGACACAGAAAATAAAATCAATTACTCTATGTATGGAAGCATAGATTTGAAGCCTCCAATTTGGATTTGTATGAATTTATATGAATTCAATACAATTTTGCAAGGGGTTTTTATCAAAATAGGCAACTTACGGCAATGTCAGTGGCAGCTGAGAATGCTTCTGGAACTGTAGTTGACACCACAGAGACACAACCACGGCTGTTGCCGTGAAACCAACTTTGTTTTGTCTCCACCATTCTCTTAGCCCGAAGGTCTTGTTTCTTTCCTGGTAAGGGGACTGTGATGACTGATTGGTTGGAACCAGTGTGAAATGTGGAGTGGAAAATACATTGAAGGTGTACCCGTGATGACTGTGAATGGGGAGAATGCCATGAGAGGTTATTAAGTTGCTCCTTGAAGAACTGAGAGAAGCTCAGGAGGGTGCCGATCAGTGAGGTCCCTAATGCCAGCAGCGAGAAGGCCTCTACCATAAATGAAATCCCATTCCATCTCACCCGGAACCAGAGTGATCACACAGAGTTCAGTCATTTTTTGAGGTCAGGAGTCTGAGAAGCAGTTGAAAAATATGGCTAAAATTGATGGCAACAACCATGCAGGACTTATATGTAAAGAATGGAAGTTCGTAGGTCATGAGTAGGGAACCCAATGCATGTTAGATAAAGCTAGCCTATCCAAAACTGGATTAGGCATAAACCCATTTTCAGGATTGCTTTGAACAATCATTGATAGAA
This sequence comes from Malania oleifera, assembly GCF_029873635.1. NCBI lineage: Eukaryota > Viridiplantae > Streptophyta > Magnoliopsida > Santalales > Ximeniaceae > Malania > Malania oleifera. Next base: position 113,046,270 of record NC_080418.1, on the reverse strand, counting down.
ACATAAAGAGATCAATAAAATTCATGTAATAGAAACACTTCAAACTGTCATGCCTTCAACCCCTCTCCTTCTGTTAACAGGATACTAAAGGTAATCAATACTGTGTGTGTGTGTGTGTGTGTGTGTGTGTGTGTATGGATTGGGATTACCACATTAGCAATTCAACAGGGTCTGCTACTTGAATTTGATCAGCCTGGGCTGAAAGGCCTAATGCAATTGCATCCCAGATTAGCATTGCCAGCAGCGGAATGATGCTACCAAGCAACACTGAAGCCCGTATACGTTTAAGATCACCTTCTAGATAAGCACAGATAACTACGGTAAAATCAAACATCATAAACCAGGAGGCATCTCTTAAAGTTAGTTTCACTGCACAAATCCCAGTAGAAGTCTTGAAGAATTCTCATTCCTACCAGGAGCTATATCATGAAATACCAGAGCAAAGATTATCACAGGAACTGTATCTGGAGCTTTCCCCAGTTGCTACTTCCCCCCAATCCAGACCAACCTCCAGATGCCACAGCTAGTGCCTCAATTCCCAATAGCAGACCTGCTCATAAGTTTCTGTACACCATTATTGTTCATGTGTCACCAATAAAGGTGGAATCCAATTAATGGGCTAATTAATTAGAGAGTCAATTAGAGAGTTGAGGTCCCGATTACTAAGGTATTTGTATCTCAATTAGAGAGCCAATTAGAGAGTTGAGGGTCCAATTAATTTTGCCTAGTACTTTAGTTTATTTAGGTTTCCTAAATTCATTTCCTTTAGTTTCTTATCTTCCAAGCATATAAGCCTATAAAAAATGCTCCTATGCATCTTCTCTTATTAAGAATTGTGAATTAAGCTGTCGGGATATTGGTCCTGCATTAAAGGGCCCCAAACTTCAGAATCCTTCATGTTTGGGGATCCTTAAACCTGTAGTGTTGTTGTTCCTGCATCAAGTGGCTCCTAACCATGGAAAATTTTACAGTTTGGGGATCCCTAACAGCAATTAGAATCCCTCCACATGTTCATCGTTTAGTTTCTTTAGCGTCTGTTTCTCCTCTATGACCCTCCCTAGTATATTTATTATTTGTGTAATAAGCTCTCCTCTTCCCCTAATCCCAAAATTCATAATCTCAATAGATTGGTTTTAATAAATTGGTCACAATTAATTATATAAAAAATTATTAATTAATATAAAACAAATAACAATGTGAAACATTTTCTATGTCCATAATAAAAAATATACAAAGAATAACTATTCCCAAATTTTGAGAATATCTATTTTTTTCTTATTACATGTTAAATAAGATAATTAAAAATATACCAGGAATAACTATTCCCTTAATTTCCAAAATTTAACTATTTTCCATCTTATTTGAAGGAATAACTATTCCCTCAAACAGAGCAAACCATACGAATATTATTATCATAGAAATACTCCTACAATACTGAATACCCACAATTTTAAGTTAACAAGCAGGATTCAACAGTATATTTATGGAATTCAAAAGAGGATGGAAGTAATACAAAATTAATACAAGGATAGAAAATTAAGTCAGAGAGGAAGTACATGAAATCTATCAAATTCACAATAGTAAAGTGTGCATTTCATAACAATGTTGCTGAATTAGCAAACTAATGAAGAAGTCAACAAATAGCAAGCGGTTCATCAATCCAGCTTAATAAGCATGTACATCCAAACAAACTGCAGCAGCCACAGAAAGAACCCCAGGATAGGTCCTAGCTTGTCCAAGAGCCTCTTGTAGATTCGCCTGAAGCATGAAGAACAAACTAAACCTCATATAAACATCACCAACTCAGGCCTACTGTGTATGTTGCTCTCCTTATCCTCCAGCATAGGATAAGAAGCCACTAGGGCATCTTGAGCTCCAATATACAGTAAGTTATAAATCTTCCAGTAACTTCCCTAACCTTTCTTGTAGGATGGAAGAGCCCCTGCAAACAATAGTTCAGGACTGCAGCTGCACCCAAGGCAACCCTCATCCTTTCTATGGCTTCCATGATAGCATTAATAACATGCGGAGAAGTCTCAAATATGTTTGTCCATACATAATTCAGTAAGTGTACTAAAGCATCCTCACAACCTAAACCAGCCACTCCCAAAGCCATGTGCTTAACAGCAGATGCAGTAGTTTGCCTATGTACCAAATCTCTATCCATGAGAGCATCCTCAAGTAGTGGAGTGACTGCATAAAAATAATCTTTACCAATTTCACCAATGTACTCAAAAAGAAAAGAGAGTGATTTTAAAACACCATTCTGCACATTGAGTTCTGGTACACGATACTCATTCATTAATGTTGGTAGTACTGTAAAAGGAGAATATGTTTTTGAAACTACTACAATTGCAATAGTAGTACACATGTGGTTCTGACGCTCCTGCACTTTGAGGTTGTTCAATAATGTTGCTAGGACATCTTGCGGTACAATGGCTTTTACAATGTAGCCAAACGTGTTCACAGTTGCTCGTCAAATACCTTTTTTATGGGCTTTAAGCATCTCAAGAAGCTCAAAACAAACCCTCATCCATTCTCTTGTTGGGACAAATTCAGCCCCACGGTCAGCAATTCGACCAACAAGATCAATACAATTTTCCTGCACCTTCTCATGCTGATTCTTCAAGATTGGGGTCAGTTGAGGAAGCAAATCCTTTATCAGAGGAGTCATTTTTGTCATACTAATAACATTGACAATAGCTTTGAGAGCCCCCAATATAGATCCCAAAACTTCCGGATACTCTTCTCCTAGATATTCAGACAAGACAACCCCAAGATGACCCATCAGTTGTTCTTCTTGGCATTGTTTCATGACAACAACAATCCTTGAAATAAGATCAGCAGCTTGCTGCCTCACCTTAGCACTCTTGTTATTCAAGCACCACTTAATGGTTCTGCAAATCTGGGGAAGATATGGTTCACCCTTTGCCCAAGAGCGTTTATATCAGACTTTGACATTTCCTTGCACGGAATGTGTCGTTAATGAATGATGTTGCTTCAACGTTTACTACATACTCATGGTAGTTAAAATCAATACTTGAATTGTAGAATTGTACGACTCAAAATCACCTAGACGGTCCAGCTCCCAAATCGTACCTGAATCGGTGGAATTGTGATTCCGGAATTGTGAGTAGCATTGTAACGATTCTACAATTCTGCCTGGAATGGGTGTTTTCTCTCTTTGAGCTTGAACTGTATATGTGTTATTACTGTAAAAAAGGGCCCAAATTTTTTACATTAAGCTCAAAATCTTGAAATTTGGGGCTAAATAGCTCCTAGCAGCTCTGTTCGATAGCTTCGATGCTTGATTCTTCGATCAGCAGCAAGGCAGCAACCAGTGAACCCTTCGAGCACTCTCGTCTCCCTCTGAATCTTCTCTACTATAATTGAGTACTCCTGTAAGGCTATAACAGTCCTATCGTGTTTGATGTGCAGTTCAGCACCAGAGGCTCTATTCGACAGCTGAGGTTTTTGATACATCAATCAACAGCAAGGCAGCAACCAGTGAACCCTTTGAACACTCTTGTCTCTCTTTGACTTTCTTGTACTCTAGTCAACTACTTCTATAAGGCTTCGATGTGTAGTTCAACACTCGGCAGTCAACTCTTCTATTGGCACTAAGTTCTGATTGTTCTCTGGAGGTCGACTCCTTTCTTCAGTCCTCTTCTCTCTATCGAACACCTCAGCAGCCAGTGTCAGCACTCTTCTCTCTATCGACTCCTTTCTTCCTCTTTTTTTTGCAGCTGTGCTTATTAAGCTTACAGTCTTTCAAATTATCATAAAATTCCATATACATAAATTTTAAATATTTTTTAACTAAGTTTATTAATTGAATTATTAATTAAGCTTATTAATTAAGTTTATAGTCTTAAGAATTGTCATAAAATTTCATATACATTTGTCTAAAAATATATTTTTTACACTGAAAAAATAATCTTACGATTCTCGATCCGATCCTGCAGACCCCTGTAGACCCCTCCAACAATCCTACGTAGAATCCCGATTTTGAAAACCTTGCTTGACATTTGCTTTGAATAATTGCTTACTGCTTCTTCTACTTTGCTTTTGATTGCTGTGAATGTTCTTGTGGTAAACCGTGGTATACTTTGGTTGACTAGTCTAGCAAGGGTGCTTTAGGTAGTGTTGCAGGACCCGTCATGAGGTGTGAAATGTTTGACTTGTGAGACCATGGCTAGTTATTGTTGTTGTTGAAGTTGCTGTTGCTACTATTATTATTTGGGGTGTGGGGTGGGGGAAGCAATACTTTCAGCATGTCACATGCACAGTAGAATTCTATGTAAAAATCAAAATGACTTGTGGATTGCCATACTCCTAATTTAGAACCCCTATAAGTGTGAGCGTGTTTGGTTATGGTTATGGAAATCAACCTACAAAGAGAGAAAACTTGGGTTTATGACCATTGGTTGTAGGTTTATTAGATATGTAGAACATAGTGCAACTTATAGGATCCTAGTACTAAATGATGTCTTGGATCATTACACAATTAAAAGGTGGCATCCTCAGGGCACAAGGCTCCTTGCTTTTCTAGGGTAGGGGGAGGGTTGTCATAGTCTACACAACCTTACCTATGTTTTTTTGCAGAGAGACTAGTCCTTGGAAAATAAAGAATTCTTGAAACACATTTTCATTTCGAAGCTAACAAAGAAATTAGATTGGATCTTAGAACTATGAAAGTAAGAATTCAAAAATACAACCGAGAAGAAGTAAAAACAAAGGAAACAAATTAACTTTGGACATAAATGATACACATTCTCCGTTGATAATGATTGACTGACATGCACTCATAGTGCAACCTCAACTATTGCACAAATTTGGAAGGAAGCTATAAGCAATGAAATTGAATCTATCATGCATAATACCATAGTGATTGATAATGGAACCTATAGGTTCTGAGGGGAATAGTGAATATTCAAAATTTAGCTTTGACGGGTTAATTGGAACATTTAAAGACAATATAACTGCTAGAGCATTCACACAAAAGAAAATTGTGGACTACTTTGACACATTCACACTAGTGATTGAGTTTTTCCAATTAAAGATTTAATAGCTCTGGCCTCTGTGTATAAACTTATAATTGGTCACATGGACATGAAAAAAACAGTTATGAATGGTGACCTAGAAAAATTTTATATTCTTGTAGGATGTGTAGTCGAGAGACAAGAAAACAAAGTATGTAAACTAGTGAAATTTGTTTATGGTGTAAACAAGTGTCCAAAAAAATAAAAATTTGACCAAGTGTTGGCTTGTAATAACTTTTCTACTTTGATGTGGTAGATGTATATTAAAAATGGCAATTGTGTTACAAATATGGATGATAGGTTAATTTTTGGGGCTAATTATATGCAAACAATTAAGTGTTCTCTACCCTCAAAATTTGATGTGAAAGATCTAGAAGTGGCTTTGTGATTTTTGGGGTAAAGATTGCTAGAATAGACAATGGGAAGCATTATGACGAGCATTTAACAAAAACAGTTTTTAGAATGACAAATTTCAACGAGCAATAACTGCGCTCTTATGTTTTTTGTAAAATTTCTAATATGCTCTTAACTAAAAGGTTTCTCTATTCTAAAAGAACAAAAAAAAAAAAAAATGTGTAAAATAGTAAAATAAATCAATTCAGATTTCTTGCTAAAACTGTTTTCCAAATTCCTCCCCCTTCTCTAAGCATCACAGTTTTTATGCATCTCCTCATCACTCTCCTCCTCAATTCAATTTCATAGCGATAATTTGGAATTTTCCACCCTCATAAAAAAGATTTCATGATAGTAGGTATTGCACTTAACATTCTTTATTTTCCTTTCCAAATTACCTTTGGGGGACTGCATCATAGCTGTCGGATGAGGCACCATGGAGAGATGCTGATGGGGGTTGCATCAACGGAATATCTGTGTTGGCGGCCACGGCAGCAGCGGTGGTGGCTGGAGGCCCAACAGCCCATCATATCAAGGGGTGGAAGAAGGCTCGTCTTTCACTAGGCTCCTCTCTAACCTATTGCCAACCCCATGGAATCCTAAACAAGGATAAAACATATAGGGGAATTGAAAAAAGGCATGCCTGGATTAAAGTAATGCGAGCACCAAGAAAAAAAAAAACCCTCCTACCCCCATCAAGACGCATAAGAGACCTTGAGAAAGATTGGAAGAGAAAAACCCTTAGCTCTTGGATTACCTCCCAAAGGAACTCCTAATAGTGTAAAAGAAGAGAGACTTGCACATTATTGACCTAGAAAACATAGGGCACCTAAGTCCTATGGCAGATTCTAGGGAAAAAAAAGGGAGTGTGCAGTAGGTATATTGATGTCATTAAGGATATATATGATATAATAGTGACTAATGTTAGGACTATATGTGTCACAATAGGAAGGGTGTTTCCAAAATGAGGTTCCATCATGTATGGTGTTTGCTGATGATATTGTCTTAAGAATCTATAGGTTTGAAGATAAGTAGAAAGAAGTCAAAATATAAGAATTAGAGAAAGATTAATCTTGACACTCACAAAATTTACTAGCAATAGTAGATTTTGACCCTGTAGATTGGTTATGTAGGCGAATGTGAATTTGAAGGAGGTTGAGTCAACCAATTCTCATGGATCTTTTTGTTGGCCTTTAGCTTTCAGTGACTTCAACCAAAAGCATATTGGTTGCCTATTCACATAACAACCATGTCTATGCTTTTAGACAATAATGAAAATGAGTTTTCATTTATTTAATTAAATAGACTCTGGAAGATGACTTCATGATGACTTCCATTGCTTTCTACTGTCCATTTCGCAGAACTTTAGGAGGGTATTGCATAGTCACAAGGTTAAGGGCAAGGTTGAAACAAGGGAAGGCTTATGGTGGATACTAGGCACGTCAATTGTTCCTTTATATTCATTTGTGTTCCATGTATTTGTAAACAGATGCGTAGATGGTCATGTCCTGTGCCTCAGTTGCTGGATACTATCTAAACGCCATACCTGTGCTCCAAAATCTTGATTATTGTCACTTTGTTTTGAATTTTTCTGGTGTACGACCATGCAACTAAACTGCATGGGGGTGAGAAAAGGTGAAATTTAATAAGAATCACCATTAGAACGAAACCTTCTAACTTGAATTTATTTTTTAATAAAGAATTCAAACCTTCCAGCTTTAAGAAAACAAAGTTCTTCGTATTAGCATTTGCTCATGGCTTCATGATGATGGCAATGTAATGATGACATGTCTAAGGAATTTTAAAGATGTGACAAATACTTCTTTCTTTAACTGTCTTACCTTTTGTTTTTCTCCCCTTAGATCTAGGCCCTCTCTACACTTGGCTGAATCTGCCTCCTTTATATGGTTACTTTACTGGAATATACCCTCAGATGAATCTTATTTTTTTCTTTATTTAGATATTTTTAAATTCAGGGTGATTATTTGATATGAAACAATCAAAATGCATAGTTGTAGTTGTTTTCATGTTATCTAATCCATTTTCCATTAGTCTGAGATAATGATACAAACTCCTTTTTGATTTTTTTGTCCATAACCCCCAAGTCATTTTTCCACTTATTAAATTTCCCTTTGCTTTACCGTAGGAAACCTTAGAATTGGTTCTGAAATTAGGAATAGCTTCCCAAGAGGGGGATGAATTGGATTCTTTTTTATTTTAATGATTTTTAAACTTTTGCTTATGATACTAAGAAAAACATAATTGATAACTGATAATCACACTTGAAAATACTGAAATTTAAATTAACAAACCAATCAATGAAAAAAAAGTAATTCAACCACTCAACTAAGAATATTAGTGCTTTTGTTAATTTCGTTGTAAATGCTTACCACCTTCTTTGAGTAAGCTCTTAGTATGCACTTCTCTTGATTAAGATTTCCGCAGATTAACCAACGTACTCCCTTTTTGGGTTTCCGCAAACGGTTAATCAAAACATACTTTCTATGTATCAAAAGTCTTTGTTTCATTCTCACTTTAAAACCTGCAACCTGCACTTTTAAATCATACAATAACAGCTAGTACAGAAAATAGAAAGTAAAGAGGTGAGAAAGACACAAAGTTTTTATGAGGTTCGGCTTCAACACAACCTACGTCCTCGCCCTTGGCAAAATACCAAAGGATTCCACTATAGCAGTTCCGTAACCGGGTGGAACAACGCCTGTTTACAATCACTCCTTGGCCAAGGCTAGAGCCCGCCTTCTCTAAACAATATACCCTTGTTTGGTCAACGATCCAACAGCCTCGAATCGTCCAAAATGTACAAGAGAGATATCAAAAAGCTGGTGTACAAGAGATGTTCACACAAAGAGCAGATTAGTACAAATATAAACTATGTACTTCAAAAAATAAATATCAAGAAAGAAATAAACTTTTGAAGCTTTAACAGAGATTTCACCAAATTCCTTTTTTCCAGATGAGAAATCAGTAATCTTTCTTCAGGAGTTGATGAGTAAGAAAATCAGAACCACAATACTTTCAGCTTGCAAGAGATTGACCAAGGAGAGATTTTGAGAGCAAGAGAGCTTAAGATAATTTCAATGCTTGGTGTAATTTTTGATTTACATGAACCATGTATTTATAGGCTTCTAAGCAAGTTTCCTTGTTGCAAGAGTTTCCTTAAAGAGTTTCCCAATTTGTTAGAAAATTTGGGGTTCAAGCGGCAATAATTTAAAAAAGTAAGATTTTTAAAAATTTATTTGTTGAATAGTGTTAAGATGTCTGAGGATTCGAGGTCAGACGTCTGAAGTTCTTGAAACCCTTTAAAATTTGAACTAGATACAGGGTTAGATGTCTGAAGATATGGTTCAGATGTCTGAGATGCCTGGTTTAGATGTCTGAAGTTGCGAGTTCAGATGTCTAAACTGCTACTACCTGCTTCTGTTTTGATCCATAAAATCTTCAGACGTATGCACTTAATCTTCAGACGTCTGAAGTAATTCTTCAGATGTCTGAACATGAAGTTCAGTCATCTGAAGTTGTCACTTCAGTCATCTGAACTGAAAAGTTCAATCATTTAATCTGCCAAGAACCTGTTTTAGAAAATATTTTTATTTGAAAACTGATTTGCTCTCTTATGATTTTTACAAGACTTATTTCAGAAATCTTCAATAGGTCATTAAGTCCTTATAATCACTTGAAAGAGCTTCAAAACATATTTCAAATGATATTTTAACTTTTGAAATACTTACAATATATTTCCTAAAGCTTTGTATGCCAAGCTTGATATCCTCCTCAATCTAACTTTTGAAATTCTTTGCTTGAGCTGCAAATGTCTTAGTTTCTCCTTGTATCATTGATTAGTTGACCCACATTTGATTCATACTTGATCTTTACTTAAACCATACTTGAGCTTTACTTGAACTATATTTCCTGAAAACATAAAAACTCAACCTTTCCAAGTTAAATAGTTCTCTGTTTGTTATCACCAAAATCGATTGAAAAATCTTGTTAGGCCAACAATCTCCCCACTTGTTAGAATTGGTGTATTCCCAAGAGGGGGGGGGGGGTGAATTGGAGTTTTAAACTTTTTCTCCTAGGTTAATATATCCAACAACAGTATATGCACAACCTAGGGCCTGTCTATGCAATTTCCAAATGCGTAGATAAATATAATGTGGAAATTAAGTCGTACGCATCATTCACCCATAACATGCATGTGCGGTAAATATAAAGTGCGGAAATGTAAGTGAACACATGATATGTTATCGGGGTTCTGCCAACTGTGCCTATATCCCTGCCTCAAGCTCGCAAGCTAGAGGATTCCACTAATAGCTCACTTAAGGGTGGAGCGTCACCGTTTACAATCAGGTCAAATTAACACAGGGCTGACCTCAACCTACACGCCTTAACAGGACGACGCACCTAGCTTTCCTAACCGAGTCTAAGCCAATCCGAGACTATTCCAGGGCTAGTCTCCCTCTTTAGGCCCATGCCTGGAAATACAACCAAAGTGTATTACAATCAAATGGTATAGTGATTGTGCTTTCGTGTAAAGCAGATATGTACCCAGATGCGCGCAATAACATACACTACAATATGATTCAATATGTAAGCTCAATGTGGTCTAAGATGTCAACTCTCAAATAGATTTACTATCGTTGTAATGAGTGCATGAGAGTGCAAACATAAAGGATCTTTGTATCATAGGATATTCAATCTAAGTGCTCAAACAAAGACATTATCCAAAATTCATATATTTCAATCAACAAGTTTTCTCAATATATATATATATATATATATGTATATGAAGCTCTAGCAATGTATAAGTTTGGTTTGCAAAAAGATATTCAATCTTTGTATTCAGCAAAGGATATATGAGTTAACGAGTATTGCAACAAAGATTTTATCACATAAGCAAATATCTCATCAAATATTTTCAAGATAAAAACACGGTAGATATTTGAGAATGTTTTTGCAACCAAAATACAAATACAAACTTCTTAAGACATTGCAATGAATATGCAATACTCAGAAGTTCTATATAAGTCTTCTTAGGAGAGACCTATTAATAAAGTCCCCTAAGAATACTTAAGGTTTAGCTCTCAAAAAATAAGTCAAACAATCCAAAGATAGGAGAGCAAACCAATCAATACAAACACTCAAAAATCAACTTACAAATGATGTAGGCAATATGGGAAGGTAAGATTGAGTGTGTGGAGCTTGGAAATTAGTATTATAGGGTTTTGATATTTCAAGGAATTTTCCCTAATCAAAGTGGCTAATCCTCTTAATCTTTGCAAATGAACACATATATATAGCCATGGAAGGAAATATGACCGTTGGGGACCTATTGGGTATTATTAGAAAAGTTTAATGATGTTTAAGGCATTTTAACCCTATTTAAAAAATATTAACTGCGGTAAAAAATGAGGACAACCTGAGAGGTCCGGTTGACCAAAAATGGTTTGGTCGACCAAGACTCAAGTGGTATGGTCGACCAGAGGTATTTTGAACTGAGTGGTTGGTCGACCGAGGCAAGGCGATTTTCCAAATTTCTGAGGTTCGGTCGACCGGGCTTTTTTGAACTGCATGGTTCGGTCGACCAGACCGCTAAGAATTCTCCCAAGGACCCTCCGGTCAACCAGGTAGTTGGAGTACAAAAGTGGTCGGTCGACCGGGAGGTCAAAATGTTGACTTTTATGTGGTTTGGTCGACCGGCAAGAAATGAACTATGAAGTTTGGTCAACCGGGCCTTGGTCAAACTGTTGACCCAGGGCCTATTCGGTCGACCAGGCCAAAGTGAACTGTGTTGGCCGGTCGACCGAAAGTGCACCAAGTGTGCATTTCAGTCCCATATTGAACCAAACAAGTCCTATTCAGGTGCCTAACAAACATATATGTAAATGTGTCTTTCTAAGGTCCTTTCTTATTCATGGTTTGTTTGAGCTTACGTAGTAAATCATACATGTGATGTGTGTGAGCTTATTACAAACCAAGTACCTACTTACTATTACAGACGAATTAAATATATTACATTATGAAATAAAACTTTGGTCTTCGGGCTTTTCTTGACGTTGTGCACATCTTTATCTTAACACCTTTAGTTCCTGTACAAAACCTCAAACACTCATTAGATACAATGAGTATTTGTCATAATCAAAATCGGGCGTGATCAATAAGGTCAACACCATTTTTGATGATGACAAACAAGAAGTAAAGATAAAGGTTTTAAAACCGTCACTAATAATAGAGCAATAGTGACAATTTTAAAACCGTCACTAATACTTGAACATTTGTGATGGTTTTAAAACTGTCACTAATAATATAGCAATAGTGACGATTTTAGAACCGTCACTGATACTATTGTTTTAGTGACGATTTTTGGTCGATCCGGTGTTGAATCTATAGTGACAGGCTTAGGTTTGTAGTGACGATTTTAATCCATCACTAATACTCTATTATTAGTGACAGTTTGAAAAATTCGTCACTAATAAGTATTAGTAACGGCAGGTATAGCAACTAATTGAAAACTGTCACTAATACTCATTGAACCATCACTAATAATAGTAATGACGATTTTGTGAGTATTAGTGACGGTTTAAAACTGTCACTAATAACCTTATTTTTTGTTATGATAGTATTTAGCTGGAACATAGGATTTTGACTTTCTTACAAAACATCCCATGTAGAGATGTTTCTATTTTAGATTCTCCTTCCCATTAAAACTAAGACCTTCCTTCTCTAGGCAATTTCTTTGAGCTCGTAGGAGTTTTTCAAAATTATTTTGACCTTCTGTAAATTTACAGATAATCTTAGATTTGTCTTTCAAATTTTTTTCTAACTCCTCAATTTTCAAATCCTTGTCTTTCTTGAGAGATGCATAAGATTCATTTTGACTTTCAATTAACTTTGAAAATTCTTTCAATTTTAATTTCAAACCAGAATTTTTCTTATTCATTTTTTCAAGCATTTTCAGGGTATACAAGTATTCCTGATGCAATTCATCATAAGAAAGCATGCTATTTTCTTTTTCTAAATCACTTGAATAGTAAGATGAAGGAGAACAAAAAGATTGTACCTCGTGGTCATCGTGAGCCATCAGACATAGATTCACAATCTCGTCATCACTAGATTTAGATTCTAAACTATTGGTACTATGAGTGTCCTAGCCCACATTTAGAGCCTTCTTCTTAGACACTTTCTTCAGCTGGGGACAATCCGGCTTGATGTGTCCAAATTCTCTATAGTTATAACACATGGGAGGATCATTTTTTGGTGTATTTCTTGTTCTTTCTCATAAACTCTCCAAATTTCTTAGTGATAAGTGCCATGTTTTCATCCGATTATGATTTACTTCCCTCACTAGAGTAGTGAGATAATGCGTTAAGTGTTGTAGCTTTCTTTGCTTTAATTTACTCATTCTTCCTCTCATTTATTGCAAGCTCATAGGTGATGAGTGATCCAATTAGTTCATCAACATACATCTCCTTGAGATTTATCCCTTCTACTATTGTAGTAGCTTTAGCTTCCCAAACTGGTGGTAGTCCCTTGAGTATTTTCCTGATCTATTCATAAGTAGGGTAAGATTTACCAAGAGCATTTAAAGAATTTGTGATGTATGTGAATCTAGTGTACATAGATTGAATAGATTAATCAGCAGTTATTTTAAATGCTTCATACTCACTAGTGAGCATGTCTATCAAACTATCTTTTACTTCCTTAGTACCTTCATATGCAACTTCTAATTTTTCCCAAATCTCTTTAGCAGTGTTACAGGTCATTACCCTATTAAACTCATTTACATCTACTACATAGAATAACAGATTCATTTTAGTAGCATTTTTTTGCACATATTTCCAGTCCTTTTTAGTATACTCATCTTCAGTTTTGGGTACATTAACCTTATCAACTACTTTGATAGGGACATGGTTTCCCTTGGAAACAATTTTCCACACTTTCCAATTCACATTTAAAAGATATATACCCATCCTTCTTTTATAGTAGGTGTAATTTACACCGCAGAAAAAAGGTGGTCTAGTGGATGAGTGTCCCTCACCGAATGGAGTTACACTGATGTGTGCCATGTGATCTTTTTACAAATGAACAATTAAGTCTATGTAAACCTGCTCTGATACCAAATGTTAATTCAGGTGTAATCCCAAGAGGGGGGTGAATTGGGTATTTTTTAAAACCTTTAAGTTATTTACCACTTAATCCCTATTTCTATGTTTGACAAATCAATTGCAAGGGTTTGAAACTGATTCAAATTATTATCTCAATAAACTCTATTTTACCCAATTAATTATCATGTGTGTGTGGGGTTATTCAACATACACACATGCAAGATAGGTAATGAAATGCGTTGCAAAAATTAAAAGGAGTAAAGGAAGAGAGAAGGCAAACATAGTTTTTACGAGGTTCAGCCAACCCGGCCTACGTCCTCTCCTTGAACAACCCACGCAAGGATTCCACTAAATCTCTACTCCTTTAACTGGGACAAAGCTTTCGATACATCTGCTGCTTACAAGAGGCATAGCTTCCTCCTCACCCGGTTCACAACCCAAACCGTGATTACAATATAGAATTTCAAATCTGCAAAACAACTCAATATTACTTCTAACAAAGCTAGTGAGTACAATGGAAAGCCTAACACATATCCATATGATAAAACTTGAAGCTCAATATGTATGTAATGATGTAATTGTTATATGAATGATATGCTTCACAAAATTTCCCTTTGATCAACTCTCCCAAAATAATTATATAAGTAAGTGTTTTGGAGAAGTTAGGGTTTTAAATAATCTTTGGTTTAAAAGAATATGACTATTCTGCTTCAAATATTGAATCCAACCAAATGAGCTCAATACAAATATGTAATTCAGTTTTTCCCCAACAACTTAGATCAATAAGTTTTATTCCAAATATCCTAGACAGAATATGATCTTTGTATATGAATATGTATATTTTTTTTAAAAAATATCCCTCAATAATATATATAGTTATGAGCTCTAAGGATATTTAATCAAGTGGTTTTGTAATATTGAAGAGATCAAGTGTTTAAATGAATACACACTTGAATCAAAAATATTTAACCATTAGCAAAACTTTTCGCAAGTAGTGATCTTGTCAAAACAATCTATATGTATATAAGTACACTCAAGATCAATCTATCAAATAATATTCAATAATAGATTTTGAGATGAAAAACTCTTTGAGAATAAGTATTGAAAAACAAATTGATTTACCAAACCTAAATACCAAGTTGAATGCACAACAATCGCTAGAATGCCTTTTGAAGATCAATGTAGCCTTAGATAAGATTTGACGTATAAGCTTTGAAATCCTAAGCAAGAATTTCAGTAGTGTGTTCAATAGTCTCCCAAGTTGTGCTAAATGTTCAATACACTCAATCTTATGCCAAAGGTTGGGGAACTAGGGTTTAGATGTTGATTATACTAGCAACCTTGCCCTTAGGATAAGTCCTAACCGTTTGGATCAACTTGATTAAAAAATAACTTGCATGTTCTCTCACTAAAGATTAAATTTTTAATCTTCCTGCAGGTTCAGACAACTGAGGATTAGGGCTCAAACGAAGGAAGTTCTTTAAAGCTTTGAAAAATTGAACTGGACATTGGGTCAGATGTCTGATGTTTGGGTTCAAACTTCTGAAGTTGCGGGTTCAGACGACTGAAGTCAAGGTTTAGTCTTCTGGTGTGCTTCTTCCTGTTTCTATGTTCTCCAGTAAATTTTCAGATGGCTGAACTTAATCTTCCGTCTTCAGACGACTGAGCTTAAACTTCAGTCTTCTGAAGTTGAATCTTCAGACGACTGAGCGTACACTTTAGTCTTCTGAAGTTGACACTTCAGACTTCTGGGCAGCAACTTCGGTCTTCTGAACAGAACACTTTCTGATTTTTTTTCATTTTACTTTCAAAAATTGTTTTTCTCTCATTCTTTGCTCTTGTATAAAATATTTTTCGGGGTTTCAAAAAATCTTTAAGTCCATAAATATCCCCCAAAGATTTTCTTGAGATGCATGAGTCCTAAGGTCAGTCTACGGTATATTTTAAGTTTCGAATTAAATCATATGAAATCTGTAAATACACATAATTCTAAATACCCATTCCCATGGCGCTCTTGAACTTGCCACTTGCATCTTCATTCTGCCACTCTTTTAGTTCCATGGATCATGCCAAGGTGTATATACTTTGATCTTCATGGCTTCCATAACTTTCTAACCTTCCGTGTATGCTAAATATTGTTCCTTTTCACAATCTCAATGCACAGATCAAATATGAAGTGATTTGTCATTATCAAAACAGGATTGAACTCATAGAGTCAACCCATAGCCTTTTATGAATATTCAAAACCTGTTTATAACATAAAAGAAAAGGGCGCAATGGGTTTAAATGTTTAGTTAGAGGTTCCAAAGGCATGAAAATAGAAATGAAATGGTTAATTAGCAAAGCAAACCCCGTAGGACCTAAGGAAAAATGGATCTAAAATATTACATAATTATTTAATTGTTCCTTAGTTCTTAGGTTTAAGGTTGTGATGATGGTAGGCTTAGGGAGTGGTTTGGAGTTGAAATATAAAACCCTAGTATTTGCATCCACTTCCGATTGGACATGACATCTTTGCTAGGTATATAAGTCTAAATGCTTAACTCATGCTTGAAGATAAACATCTTAACTTAAGCAATTGTTGTCCATTGCACAAGATTGAGTTTTAGGGATCCTTCTTATGTCATATATCATTATACCCTAAACTCATTTTTGAATATGAAAATCCTAAATCAAAATCTAGTCATCATTCTAGGTGTATGCACTAATGATGATTAATTTCCATATCTACTAGTGTTATTTAACAAGACATTCCTCATAATCAAAATTAGATGCAACCACTAAGGGATTCTAATTTCACAGATTAATCAAAATATTCCCTTTGAACTTAAACTATAAAAATCCTCTATTTTAGTTCACCATCCCAGCCACAAGACTCTTTACCGAACCACGATCATATATGGTAATGATTATGCCTATCCATTGGTTTGTATCCTTGCTACAAATCGTGATCACATCTAAAGGATACCTTTCATCCTCCAAAGGGCATTGGTCAATATATTCACATACTCGTTATTGCTCTTTGCCCATTCTGTTTGGACATTCACACTAGCACGAATATGTCTTGAATAATGTCCACTCAGGAATACTCTTCTGAATTCATCAGTTTAACCTTTGAGAGTGAAAACAAGGTATAGTCCCAAGAGGGGGGCTAATTGGGTTATTAAAATTTTCTTTTAAACCTTTTATGAATTCTTAACCTTTTCTAAATTCTTTCAATGAATTCTCGACTTCTTGTTGATTTATCCAATACACAACAAATACTTAAGTCTTTATTCAATTCTCAAAAACAATATTCAATCCAAAACCATTCACCAACAAAGTAACCAGTTGATTAACCAAATTTTAAACCATTCAACAACAATATATTCAATCAATCAAATATTCAATCAAGAAAGCTTTATAGCAATCCTTAGCTTTTGCTAATAGCGTTGTGTATATAAATTTTATTTAAGCCCTGTAGTAATGAAATTTGTTCCTTCAATGCAAACCACAACTCAAATTCCCAACAACTCAGAATTTAAATAAACTCTTAGTTAATTTGTCTTTGGGTGTTAACCAGTCAACGTACTCCCTATGAGGTTTCCGCAAAGTATTGATCAATCAACATACTCCCTTTCGGTTTCTGCATTCCCAAAACCAAATTAAACTTTAGCTTATTTAAAATCCAAATTACATAATATATATGATTAAGAAATTAAATCATCCACACAATTTATATATTTTTCTAGAATTTAAAGAGAGTAAGGGAAAAAGAGTGACACCGAATTTTTATGAGGTTTGGCTTATCCCCAGCCTACGTCCTCGCCTTAGGCAAACCACCTAAGGATTCACTAAACTAGTTCCTTTTTGGGCAGGACAAAATCGTTACACACTCCTTCAATAGGTTAGAGCACCGCTTCTCCAAGAGATACCCCACACTCGGTCACTCCTTCAATAGGCTAGAGCTACACCTCTCCAAGCGATACCCCATGCTTGGTCAATGATCCAACAACCTAGAATCGTCCAAGAACTACAAGAAATATGAAACAAACGCTGCGTACAAGAACACTCTCAAATATAGCAGATTAGTACAAATTCAACACTATGTACTTGAAAATTTTAAATAACAAGATGAAATAGAATTGAAGCTCAAGATAAGATATCACCAATTCCTTCTCTAGATGAAGATCAGTAGTAAAGACCAAAGTAGGATAGGTTTAGCATTTCATATTATCTCAGCAAACTAGTTTTGCAATGAGTTAAGCAATGAGTTGAGCAAGAGAAGATTGAATTTAGAGAGCTTGAATGTTGATATTATGCTTGGGTATTTGATTCCTTGGGTTAAAGGAGTATTTATAGACCTTTTTAGGGTGAGTTTCCTTGTTTCCCAAGTTACTTGGAGTGTCCACCAAGTTTTTATAATGTTCACATTTGACAAACTACTTTTTATAATTTTCCCGTTGAAGTTCAAAATTTGAATTCTCGTAAGGTCAGTTGGGTGGACAGGTGACTGAGTAAGCATTTTATACAGGGTCAGTCAGTGAGATAGACGATTGAGACCTTTCTGTCTACTCAAAATTAATTCTATTAAATTATTAGTTGGCTGACTGAACACAATTCAAAAGTGTTAGCTTTGGTGCAATCCCAAGAGGGGGGTGAATTAGTATTTAAAAATTTTATCCCCTAGGTCAATCCACTAACAGCAGTATTACATAAGCCTAGGATCAATCTAGTGCAGATAAGTAAATGAATATAAATATATAGCAAAAAATAAACTGCACAAGTAATTTAGCTAAGCATGCATAACAAAGCAATAAATAGAGATGACACCTAGAAATGTTATCGAGGTTCGGCAAACTACCTACGTCCCCACCTTGGCTAACAAGCACAAAGATTACCACTATAAGCTGATTTAAAGAGTGGAGTGGCACTTAAACAACCAAGTCAATTAGATAAAGACTGAATTTAACCTTTACAACCAGATCAATTAACATAGAGCTGACCTCACCCTTCACATACAATCCTTACCAGGCTGGATTACCGCCCCTTCAGGCCACGGCTGGAATACAACAATATTTTTCACAATATAACCAGTATAGTGATTATGTTTCTCAGCAAAGTAGATGTGTACCAAATGTAATCAATCACATGCACATCAATAGTATAGGTAAATGTAAGCTCAGTGATGTGAATATTTGTGTAAACAACACTCAACAAAATGTGATTACTAGAATGTTCAAGAGTGTTCTAAACAAGCTATATCTTTGAAACAAGTTATACCAAATCTCAATAACAAATCAAGGTTTCAAAGATGCTAATCAGATAATCAAACTATCTTAAAAGATTTCCTTCAATGAAATGAGTACAATAGTAGTTTCAAAATATTGTAGCATGTAGAAAAATATTTTGCACAACAAAATCAAGCTATAGGAATCTTGCAATGACAATGCAAAGATCCTTAAGCTTGTGAGTTTATCCCAACTCACGATTTATTATATTCAAACCTATGGGATAAACTTAACTAAACTCCCTTAAAATCAATATCAATAATCAACCAAGCAATGGGAGTATTAGCGATTTCTAATAAGCACTAGCACAATCAAAGAAACTCTCAAAATGCTAAAATGTATCAAGGAAATGAAGAAATGAGAGTATTTGGGCAAAATAGGATTTTGAAAATAGAGAGGATTTTTGCTAATGATTTTTGCTAATCTCTATCTAATCCTCACAAATGAGCTCATATATATAGACCAAGGCCTAATTATGACCGTTTAGGACTTGTAGGGTATTATTAGGAAAATTTTAAAACACATTAGCGCTTTTAACCCTGTTTAACCCTTTTAATCTTGGTAAATAATTAAGTAACCCGAGAGGATTCGAGTGGCTGAACTTTAGTTCGGTTGCCTGAATAAACTCTACTCAAAAAGGCCTTTTAAATGGTTTGGGTGCCCGAGTTAAAACTCGGTTGGTTGAAAAAAAAAAGTCAGAAAGATTTAGCCCATGGTTTGGGTGTCAGAAAATACATTCGGTTAACCGAACTGAGGGATTCGGTCACCCGAGGCCTGTTTTGAACTGAAAAGTTTGGCAACTTGAGTTGGTGAAAAGTTACTTTCTAAGGGTTTGGTCGCCCGAAGCCTAGTCAAATCATTGACATCCCAATGGTTCGGGTGCTCGAGGTGTTTTGAACACCTTAGGTTCAGTCACCCGACCTCTCTTATTTTATGCATATTATGTTCAATACATTTCAATTTGATCCCCTGATTGAGCATGTTATTATGGGGACAGTTTGTGCATATGTGCAGGGACCTAAGGTCTTTCCTAAGGTCATTTTGAGATAGTCCCAAAAATCCAGCATCGGTCGTGCCCTAAAGTCCTTTGGCCCCCTATGGTTAGACCACAGCCTTGTTGAGCTTACAATTACCTACATGCATGAAATGCAGAGATTATTACAGACTGATATAGATTATTATAGACCAAATTTAAAACATAAATGCATTTACAATAAGAATCTTCTTCTTCTTTCTTCTACTCTTCGGAATTTCCATGGAGTCTTCTAGGAGTATGACCTTGAAGTCTTTCAAGCTTCCAACAATCTTTTCTCATGTGCTTGTATTGAATTAATAATCTATTCAAGTACTAGGCACACACATTAGTTATATGCAGTTTGTCAGAATTAAAACCAGGGATCAGACTCAAAAAGTCAACAAAAAGTGTCAGTCGGCTAATTGATCTTAGTTCAAAATAGTCAGTCGCCTAGGCAATTATTTAACGATTATATTTGTCATTCGGCTGAGAAAATTCAGAGCATCCTGGTCAGTCGGCTGACTAGTCAATTTTTTCAAAACTTCTATTTTCTTAAGCTTTTAAACCTTTTTTTATTTGAAAAACTTAAATGTGAATTTTCAAAAACATTTTACAGGGTTTTAAAAAACTAGTCTCTAAGTCTTTGTTGCACCCTAATGAGCTTCAACATATTTCAAAAGATATTTAAAATGTGAAGAACTTACATGAAGACTTCTTAGGACATTTGACATTCTAAGTGCTTGAGTCTTCATGCTTTTTTTGGTTTGAGCTCTCTTGCTTTGCTTCAAGCTTTGATATACTTTAAGCTCTTTACTATCCATGCTCTCATATTCTTCAAGCTTCAATAAATCATCCTTGAATCCATGCTTTAAGCTTCATATGATCATCTTTCTTTAAAATATAAGCTTTCATGAATCCTTTTGAACACTTGACCTTACTTTCTCATAGTTGAGTCTTGAAATGTCATCACTTAACCAAATATGTTAAGTTATACTTGTTTGTTAGCATCAAAATAGGATGTTAAGCCTTGTAAGACTGACAAATCTGTTGCCAGGCAAGGCGCCAATTCCCAAAGCTCCATACCAAATGGCTCCAGCTGAACATAGATAGTTGAAGGAGTAGTTGCTGGAACTACTAGACAAGGGCTTTATTTGACTAGTGTTTCAACATGGGGAGCTTCAGTAATGTTCATAAAGAAGAAGGATGAGTCAATGTGAATGTGCATTGATTACCACAAGATCAACAAGGTAACAGTGAAGAACTGATACCCATTGCCTCGTATAGATGATCTGTTTGACCAGCTGCAGGGAACGTAGGTTTTTCGAAGATCGATCTACGGTCATGGTATGATCAGGAGAAAGTTAGGACGGGGGATGTTGCAAAAACTGCTTTTCAACAAGATACAGTCATTACAAGTTTTCGGTCATGCCTTTTGGGTTGACTAACGCCCTGGCAGTATTTATGGACCTAATGAATTGGGTTTTCCATAAATACCTAGATCAGTTTGCAATGATGTTCATCGACAATATTCTGGTATATTCTAAGAGTTTGGAAGAGCACGAAAACCATCTGAGGTTGGTACTCTAGGTTCTACGGGATAAGAAGTTGTATGCAAAGTTGAAGAAATGCAAGTTATGGCTAAATTAGGTCGCGTTTCTGTGCCATGTCGTGTCGAAGGGTGGTATCTTAGTTGATCCTGGTAAGATAGAAGCAGTGGTTGACTGGGTTAAACCGAAGAGTGTGTAGGATGTTTGGAGTTTCCTAGGACTGGCTGGGTATTACCGGTGGTTCGTGGAGGGATTCTCTAAGTTATCTAGCCCTCTAACACGGTTGACATGGGAGGGTGTGAGATTTGATTGGACTGACGAGTGTGAGTAGAGTTTCCAGGAGTTGAAACACCGTCTAGTCACTACTCCGATTTTAACCATCCCATTTGGGGATGGTGGTTTTGTGATTTACAGCGATGCATCACTGAAGGGTTTGGAATGTATACTAATGTAATAGGGGAAAGTAATTGCTTATGCTTCTCGACAAATCAAGGACTATGAGAAAAATTACCCTACGCATGATCTAGAGTTGGTAGTAGCAGTATATGCGTTGAAGATCTAGAGACACTACTTGTACAATGAATAGTGTGAGATCTTCACAAATCATAAAAGCCTCAAATATTTTTTCAAACAGAAAGAGTTGAACATAAGACAGAGAAGGTGGTTGAAACTGATCAAGGACCATGATTGCACCATTAGCTATCATCTGGAGAAAACTAACGTGGTAGCTTATGCATTGAGCCGAAAGTCAGAGCACGCGTCAGTATCTGTAGTAGTAGGTCAGCATCATATCAGATGGGATCTGGAGAGTCTTGTCATGGAGTTGCTGGATGGTAGTCATCAGAATTTCATTGCTAACTTGGTGATCTAGCTGACATTATTTGAGAGGATTAAGGATGCACAAAATAATGATGCGAAGTTAGTTAAGGCTGTAGAGAAAGTGCAGCAAGGGTTGGCTTCAGATTTTAACATCTCCAAGGGAGGTGTGCTGAGGTTGGGGACCAGGCTGTGTGTTCTAAATGACGAGGAGATAAAGAGAATGATCTTGGAGGAGGCACATCATTCTTTGTATACGGTACATCTGGGTAGTACGAAGATGTGTCGAGATTTGCACGAGTCCTTCTTGTGGAGTGGCATGAAACGGGAGATTGCTTGATTTGTGGGACAATGTCTGACGTGTCAGTAGGTAAAGGCTAAACACCAGAGGCCAGCAGGACCGTCACAACCATTGAGTATTCCGAAGCGAAAATGGGAGCAGGTTTCCATTGACTTTGTCACCGGGTTACCACCAGCACTACACGGGCAGAATGTCATCTGGGTAATCGTGGACAGGTTGACCAAATCTGCTCACTTTGTACCAATGAAAGTTAGCTAATTTTTGAGTAGGCTAGTAGATTTGTACATGCAGGAGATAGTCAGAATGCATGGGATACCGGTGTCCATTGTTTCAGATCAAGACCCAAGATTCACTTCTATTGATTTTGGAAGAGCTTGCAGGACGCACTGGAGACAAAGCTTATTTTTAGTACAACGTTCCACCCCTAGACTAATGGACAGTTAGAAAGGATGATGCAAATATTATAAGATATGTTACGGGCTTGTATGGTTAGAGGTTTCGATCTCCTCTCTATTGGGATGAGGTCGGTGAACAACCAGTATTGGGGCCTGAACTGGTACAGCAAGCTTCTGAGAAGGTTAGGTTGATCAGGGATAGGATTAAATCAGCTCAGAGTTCGCAGAAGAGTTACGCGGATGTTCGCCGCTTGGGTTGGGAATTGAGGTGGGGGGTAAGATATTCCTGAGGATTGCTTTGATGAAAGGAGTGATGAGGTTAAGGAAGAAGGGCAAGCTAAGCTCGAGGTATATCAGACCATTCGAGGTACTGGAACAAGTGGGTCCAGTGGCCTACAAGATTGCATTACCCATAGCGCTCTCGAGGATCCACGATGTGTTTCACGTATCCATATTGAGGAGGTATATGTCGGATCCTTCGCATGTGATTAGTTACAAATCCTTAGAGATTGAGGATGCTTCGGCGTATGAAGAGCGCCCATTCAGATTCTGAACCATAAGTTCACAAGCTGCGTACCAAGGAGATACTGTTAGTGAAGGTACTGTGATGAAATTATGCGGTTGAGGAAGCTTCTTGGGAGTTAAAGACGGAAATACGTCGGAAATATCCACAATTGTTCTAAGCAGTAGTTTTGATAGTAGGATCGATATAGGTATGTATGGATGTAATATTCTACCATTGTAGTAATATTGTGTGGTTAGTCTTTGGGGGAGTGTGTGATATTGTGAGCTCTCGAGACAGTGTATGTATGTAACTACAATATTCCTCCGCCATAAGTGAGGGTATGTATGTATTTGGGACGGGGCTGCTATGTGGGTGGTCGCCGGCTCTTTTTAGAGTCGGGTATGCGTTGGGTATGTAGTTGAGTTGGTAAATGAGAGATTAAAAATTTCGAGGACAAACTTTTTGAAAGGAGGGGAGGTTGTAAGAACCTAACTCAAGATAAGTGTGTTAAATAAACAAGAAAAGAGAAGGAAAATTTGAAAGGTAAAAATCAATAGGGTTCGTGGACGAGGCTTGCTTTCTCATCGATGAAGCCTATTGTTTAGCTCAGCGACGAGATTCAATAGCTCGTTGACGAGGAGATGTCGAGAGATTTTGGGAAATTCTGAAATCTCAGACTCGTTGACGAGGCCACCTTGGCGTCGACGAACTTCCTCTATGGCCCATCGATGAGGACACCGTCTTATCGACGAGTCTGGCCGGGTCAAATTTCTTATAAATATCTTTAGCTTTGCTTAATGGAGAAGAAACCAAAAACCTCTCTCTCTCTCTCTCTAAGATTTCAGGTCATCTGTTGCTGAAATCAACGATTCGACGTTACCACATGGATCAGAAGGAGAAGCCTTATGTTTATAGCGGATCAGAAATTCGTTTTGAGGATTTTCGGGTTTTGACCAAAAATCAAGGTAAGGGTTCGATTTTATTTTCGTTTTGGTAAATTTGTAGAGAATAGTATTGTAGGGAAGTATTGTTCTTCATTGTTTAGGTTTTGGTGCCTCGGTTCGTTGTTTTGGAGCCATTGAGCTTGTGTTTTGGTATTCGGGAAAAGGTGAGAGGATTCTGTTTATATCAGTTATTTTTAAAATCGGAATTGGTAAAAATGTAGTTTACTATTGTATGTATGTCTTGCTACTTATTTGGAAAAATATTTTGGGTGAAAATGCGGGATTTTTGGGTTACAATTTTGGGAAAAATTGAGGGTTTCGGGTATCTTCTTTATTTCTATTGGAAAATCGTATGTTGTATAAAATTGTAGTAATAAGATGATTGTACCTGTATTTGCATTAAATTGTATTCTCGAATTGAAAAATATATGGTTTGTTGTAAACTCAAATAAGTGTGGAATGAACTGTTGTATATAAAATGTTTTAGCTTTTGTAAAATGGCTGTGATGGCTAATTATCGTAAGTTGAGGGGAATAAGAACATGAGTTCCTAAATTGTTTTAGATTTTTTGAAATTTGCCACGTCTCGGCTAATTACTGTGGACAAACGCCATGTCTCAACTAAATACCATGTGCAAGAGTGTCCGGCTCTATATTTGAGGGTGTGAAATATCGCTTGTTTGTTCCGGTTGGTCACCGATGGATGTGAGTGGACACCGTATTAGCAAAGATATCGTTATGGAGCTTTGGTTATTGTAGGGTATCGGGTGCTTGAGTGTGACGACATTGATCGTATGTTTGATATTGTATGCACTGGAACTGGATTGTGAAAATACTAGAACTGTATAGTGTAATTTTTTATGTTAAAATAACATTTGTATGCCACAGACTGATATAACCTATTTTCTTCCTTACTGAGAGGTGTCTCACCTTGAATATACAAATTTTTTTCAGGTCCTTCAAGTAGCCAAAACTAGCATCCTAGCATTCGAGAGCGTGGTTGTCGAATAGCTGCGTACAGTATTTGTGTAAGTACTGATATTGTAACCGAGTTGTCATAGTTGGGTTTTGTAGACACCCAGGGTTGGTATTGTATTTTGGAGCATAGACTCTAGTCGTGTATAGTCTCTGGTATGGTATGTTGTATATATTAGATTGAACTTTTCCACTTCATATTTGATGTGTATGTATGTGTATGTGATTGTGTATAGGGTTTACGTGTGCCCCACGGGGTCGGACCCTCATTTAGTGTAGTATCATATATGTTTTAAATGATACAGAGACAAGTTAGGTTACTAAATTCAAACCTAGGGCCCATTTGAGGGTTCAGGGTGTGACACATTAGGTCTTAAAATCAAGGAGATCTATGCACATACAATTAATATTGGAAGTCATTCAATTCTGTGCCTTTCACACATATTGATATTCATATGAAAAGAGGCATAATTGGCTTATGACCCTGAAGAAGTATTGCTTGTGACTTTTTGGTTCTCTAAGCCAAAGCATGTTAGGTCAAGTTTAAATCATTGAAAATCTTATAACTCTTGACTAAAGAACTTGAAAATGCAAAAGGCATAAATGGATAAGTGCATAACTTAGAGGGAGCATCATCTTCATAATTCTTTAAATTAAATGCTATCATTATCTCATAACATTCATGACCATATGCTATAATAAAAAACAACATTGCAATGAACTCAAAATTATCCTCTATTCTCTACAATTTATATTCTTTGATTGATGGTTTATCTTTATGAATAGTTGATTGCTACTTGATTGCATGCTTAGTCTAGAATGCCTTCTACATAGCGAATGCAATTTATGTGAATTGCATGCTGGTAGTGAATTTTAGGTTGTTGAATGATTTATATGAATATTCTATTGAGAATAACCAGCTATCAGGTACAGTTTTTGTGAGAAAATGTCCAACTTATAGATGGCAGGCTGCCGAAATTTTGACAAGAATTTTCCCAAAAGAAAAACCTTGTACATATATGATTATGATAAAATTAATATTAAAATATTTTTGAAATGATGAGCGAAAATAAATGAATATTAAATTTCAACCTTCCATAATCATCAAGAACATTTAGGGGAGGTAAGCTACATCACGAGAGAAAAAGCATAAAGAACTCATATGCATCATGCTTTGATTTTTGAATATTAAGGCTCTTCTAATAACCTTGAACATCATATCCAACTCTTAAAGCTATATATTTAGATATGAATCTTTCTAGGTTGTGAACACAAAATCATGCCTCAATATATCTTTTTCTGATGCATATGTAATCCATAGGGATAGCTATACTAGTTGCATAAAAGAGTAAATTAATCTTTAGCAGTATATTTATTTTAAGAGATTTAAAATGAAGGCATATACTGATTAGCATGTTAAATGAATTTAATCTTTGGCTAGTATAAGTAGTTTGTTAGCTTTGGTGTATTCCCAAGAGGGGGGGGGTTGAATTGGAATTTTAAAACTTATTCCTAGGTTAAAGCAGATGTTAGCAGAATATCATAACCTAGGGTCTTTCTCCGCAATCCTAAATGCGCAAATAAATATAATATTCGAAAATTTAAATCATACACATCATTTACACTATAACATACACGTGTGGTAAATAAAAAGTGCGGAAATATAAGCATACACACAATATGTTATCGGGGTTCAGCCAATTGTGCTTACGTCCCTGCCTCTAACTTGCAAGCTCGATGATTCCACTAATTTGCACTTAACAGGTGGAGCGACACCTAATACAACCTGGTCAATTAACCCAGGGCTGACCTCAACCTTTACAAATTCTCCTTGCGGGGCGGAGAAGAACCTAACAATCCTTACGAGCTGGATTACTACCCCCTCAGGCCACGCCTATAATAAAACAAAATTTTTCACAACGTAATGGGTACAGTGACTATGCTTCTCAAGTAAAGCAGATATGTACCCAATATAAACAATCACATACATCACCAAATGATATAATGAATTAATTTCAATGTGGTCTAAATGTCTACTCTCAAATTATTATGTAAATGTTACGATCAGTGCGTGAGAGTGTAAATAATATGATCTTTGTGTCAAAATAATGATTTCAATCACAATATACAAACAAAGATCCTTAGCACACTTTAAATATCTCAACAAATATTTTTCTCAAAGTATAAGCCTCAAGAGATATTCAGATTTTGTTTGTAAAAATGGTTTGATCTTTGTGTTCAAAAGAAAACGCTAATCAAAGAATATTTCAACAAAGATCTTTAGAACATAAGCAAATATCTCTCCAAGAATTTTTCTCAAAATGAACCACACGAAATATTTGAAAATGATTTAAAAATCGTTTTAGTAACCAAAATCAAATGAGAACTCCTTAAGATATTGCCATAATAACACAACACTCAGAAGCTCAAATGAAGTTTTCTTAGGAAAAACTTATTGATAAAGTCTCCGAGGAAAAACTTAAGGTCTTGCTCTCAAACAAAATAATCTCAATCAATCACAAATTGGAGAGAGCAAACCTTTAAAGTAAGAACACTCAATTCACACTTACAAAGGGATTTTTGACAATATGGCAAGGTAAGTATGAGTGTAGGATACTTGGAAGTGAGTGTGAGAGATTTTGGATTTCAGAGAATTTTCACTTATCAAGTTTGCTAATCAGTTGCTAATCTTTTCAAATGAGGGGGTATATATAGACTATCCCATAATTATAACTGTGCAAGACACATAGGGTATTATTAGTATTGTTTTAAACCATTTTAACCCAATTAACCCCATTTAAAAAATTTAGCTGCGGTAAAAATAATATGGCAATCCAAGAGCACCGGTCGACTGGACTTGAGGTTCGATTGACCTAGTGACGAAGTTCAGTCGATCGGGTAAAATTTGAACTAAAAGTTCGGTCGACCAAACTAGGGTTCCCAAAGGCAATTTTTCATTTCTATGTGGTTTGGTCGACCGTGTGGATTTGAACTAAGTGGTTCAGTTGATCGAGTGGTTGGCCAAACCTACGTGGGGACTCGGTCGGCCAGGTGGTTGTCTTAGTCATAAAGTGCGGTTGACCGTATGGTCAAACATTTGACTTGGACAGAGTTCGGTGACCAGGTGACTTAAACTTGGCAAGGTTCGGTCAACCGTGGTATGGTCAAATGTTGACCTGGTGACCGGTTCGGTCGACCAACAGATTTTCATTTTAAAGGTACGGTCGATCAAAAATGCATTTTTAATGCATTTGGATTCTATTTCCTTATGCAATCACCTTAACCATATAAACGCATTATGTTTATACATATATGAGTGTCCTAAGGTCATTCTAAGTCTTTTTCGTTTAAGCTTACCTATCATGTCATGCATGTGATGCATTTGATTATTACAACCCAGATCCTATTTACTTTTACAAATCCA
Organism: Malania oleifera; assembly: GCF_029873635.1. Taxonomy (NCBI): domain Eukaryota; kingdom Viridiplantae; phylum Streptophyta; class Magnoliopsida; order Santalales; family Ximeniaceae; genus Malania; species Malania oleifera. The sequence goes on along the minus strand of NC_080418.1, from coordinate 113,017,521 downwards.
TATTAAATAATGAATTGAAATGCAATACAAATAAGGTCTTCAAGGTCTTCAACCTTGACTTCTTGTGCCATCATTTTGATTTGCCAATTGTGTACCTTGCACATATCCTCGGATAGCCGTCAAATACAACAAATATTTGTCATTATCAAAACCAGGTGTAACTTATAAGGTCAACATTCTCCCCCTTTTTGATGATGACAAATACATCATACAAAAAATGGGTATAGCCTTAGAAGGCTCCCCCTAAGAATGCGCATTATGTAAAAGTTTGTCAATGCAAATTATTTTTCTTAAGTGCAACCTAATTTTTGCCCACTTATCTATCTCCCCCTTTTGGCAACAACAAAAAGGGGCTATGAAAGTAATAGCCTTAGGCAATGGGTATAAATCATTAGTATATACGATGAGTTTGGGATTTTTAAAAATTTTGGCAACATGTCATTTGAAAGTAGGACATTTCCCCAAAAAATTCTGTGTAAAAATGACCAGTTTTGAGTAATAGTTTATCAACAACTAGTCAACTCAAATATTTCCAGTATGATCAATACATAAAACATAAATGCAATCATCATCATGCAGTAGATATGAGAATTGTGCATTGTATAACATAATCAATTTCATATAGTCCAAGCCAATGAAAGATATCGATAGCTATATTAGTTGTTAGACTTTGAAATTATTTGAAAGCTCCCCCTAAATTTATGTAAACTGTGAAATATCTAGGAAGCATCTCTACTATGCATGATACTTAATTCACGTCTAATTTGTATGAGCCTATCTTCTAGAAATGGTTTAGTGAAAATGTCCACCCATTGCTCCCTAGTGCATACAAACTCAAGACTCACATCCCTTTTCTGCACATGATCAAGAAGGAAGTGATGTCTAATTTCAATGTGTTTTGTTTGTGAATGTGAGATAGGATTTTTAGAGATGTTGATTGCACTAGTATTATCACATGCAAGAGATATGATAGTCATGCATTTCATATCACAAACAAATTCATGAAGTATAAAGCAATGACAAGTTTAACAATTAAGCACACAAATTATATAACTGGTTATTAAAAAAATTTAAATGACATGAAAAACATAGTTAAACTAGAAATATTCTCAAACCATTGCCATTTAAATCATATCATAAGTCCCATAAAAGATTTGATTTTAAAGCATACGGCCTATGATACCAAAAAGAAGGTTTGAGCATAAAACAGTCTAACAAGTTCGCATGGATTTTTATGTGTAAGTACCGAAACAGCTATGCAAATTAAAATATATATGACTAATAATAAGGCAAGACTTAAAGGATTTTTGATTTGACAGAATTTCTTTCCAAATAATACATATATGTAAATATATATATATATATATGTATATAAATATATCCCCTTAAAATTTTCAATAAATACTGGGGGCATATGCTTGCTGAAAAAGAAGTTTTAATTCAAAATAAGCAAGCATAAATTTTCTGGTTTGTCAATGAAGCACATACTACAAAATTACCAGAAAACCACAACCATAATGATCATAAACAATTTAACAATCACATGTAAGATCATATGACAAAATCAAATGATTGTGGCAAATCAACATATTTCAAATTATGATTTTCAATAATGACTTTTCATTCAAGTGCATGCCACACTTGATTCAAAATGGAACTAAGCTAAAAGATATTGGTGAGCATAACACGATAAGAATTTAGTTTAAGATACTCCCCCTTTCAAATTGAATTCAAGTTTAGATGAAATAAACTGCTTCGACTTAGTAAGGATTAATTTCATTAAGAATGCCAAGAAGTATAAGCATTCAATTTTTTTTTAAGTCTTTTAAAATGAAAATATTGGATTAAGATTTATTTATTTTACCATTGGACCAGTATAATCATCCCTATAGATCACACATGCATCAAAAAACATACATTAAGGCATGAAATAAAGCACATAACCGAGAACAATCCATATCAAAACATAGAGCTTTAAAAGCGGGATATGATGTTCAGGGTTCTTAGAAGAGCCTCAATATTCCAAAATCAAAGCATGATGCATATGAGTTCTTTGAGATTTTTTTATAGGAATGGAGCTTAGCTCCCTACAATACTTGATGGTTATGTAAGGATAAAATTCAAAATTTTAAGTTTTCACTCATCCTATCAAAAATATTTTAACGTTTATTTTATCACAATCATCTTTGTGCAAGGTTTTACTTGGGAAAATTCTACAAAATTTTCGATAGCATGTCGTCTTTAAATTGGATGTTTTCCCATAAAACATGCACCTGATAGGTTCAAATAAATAATTTATACTTCAGTTCAAGGCATATGAGAACCTATAATCCACTACTAGCATGCAATTCTCATCAACTGCATCCGCCATGCAGGAGGCATTTTATACAACGCATGCAATCAGGTAGCAATCATCAATTTATAAGTAATAATCTATCCATCAAAGAATGTAAACACTCAAGAGCAGTGGTTGGATTTGAGTTCAGTGCAGTTCTTATGAAGGCATATAGACATAAATGTTATAAGATGATGAGAGCATTTTAATTTATATGACAATGAAATAGAAATGCTCCCCCTGAGTTATGCACTTATTCAATTTATGCCTTTTCTTAATTATCTACTTTCTTCAGCCAAGGTTATTAAGATATTTAATGGATTTAGACTTGGCATGAATGCTTTAGGCTTATTCGACCAAAAAGTCACAATGAGTGTTCATTAAGGTAATAAGCATGTGCCTGCCTCTTTTCTTAAGAATTTGAATACGTGTAAGAGACACAAGATCGAATGGCGTTGAATTTTAACTACATATGCATAGGTCTCTTTCAAATTTCATTTCATTATCTAGATTTGAAACCAAGTGCAATCACTTTAGCCATTCAACACATTTTAAACAATTTGAAGCTCTAAAGGATTTGATTTTAATGTTTGAGAGCTTATGAAAATAATTCAAATGAATACTCTTAACAATTGAATTATCATTAAGTTCATAAGAGTATTCATAAGTGAGCACATGTGGACAGTATTAAAATAGTTTTATGATAGTGCATATGTCCAAACTATTTTGACAAAGAGCTACAAGAAAAATATGATTTTTTAACATAGCTATTCTGTGATTGGAAGTATCCTTTAAATATGATCACAATTTGGAACAAGGATACAAACCAAAAAAAGGATGAAACTTTACCTAGTGTGATTATGGTTTGGTAAAGAGTCCTATGGATAGGATGGTGAACTAGAATAGAGGAGTTTACATTTTAAGCATAAAGGGGACATTTTGATTTTTTTACTGATTACCTCAAATTTTGATTACAAGGGATGTCCTTTTAAACAAGAACTTGTATAATAGGCATTTGTGATCCTTAGTGCTTAAGCCTAGAGTAATGACTTCTACTTGTTCAAGGCTTTAAAGTTTAAGGATGGGTTTAGGATTAAATGATATATAGTGTGAGGTGAATCCCCTAAACTACATGCTTGTGTTATGGACAACAGTGGCTTAACTTAAGATGATTTATCTTTTAGCATGAGTCAAGCATTTGAATTATTTCCCAAGAAAAAATGCTTTGTCCATTTTAAAGTGGATTTTCATTCAAGTATGCTACAACCAATGTTTTTATATTTTGTCCAATCATCATGATATTTCTTCATTAAGTGATTAGATTGGATATTTTACTTGACCTTTCATATTGGCTTAATATCTAGGATTCTTAGTGTTCAATATAGTGTATAGTGAATGCATCTACTAAGAATTTTCATTTTTAGCACCAACCACTTCCCAAGCCTACAGTTATCACTACCCTTAAACCTAGGAACTAAGGAAGAATTAAATAATTATGCAATATTAATTTCGATCCATTTTACCTTAGGTCCTACAGGGTTTGCTTTACTGATTATCCATGTTGTTTCCTTTTCTAAGCCTCTAGCACTTTTGAGTAATTAGTTAAACCATACGTGCCACATAGTTTTGCAAAATAAGCAAGTATTGAACATACATAAAATATTATGCTTATTTATTCTACTTTTGCTTCATGAGGCATGAAAATTTTGATGACTATGGGATTTATAAAATGAACCCTTTTTAAATGATTTACTTCTTTTAATTCCTAAGGATTTACTTGAACTATACTTCCCTTCTTTGGATTTGAAAATCATTTCATAACTATCTTCAATCTTTCTTTCTAAGCAGATGATTTTCAAGATCTTCTTAATCTTTTTCTTCTTAAGGATAGCATGACATTCCTTCAATTTTTCTAATTGTTGAGCTATCCTTTCATTTTCATTTTTGAAAGATACATTCTTCTTGTTCACCCTAACTAGAAACTTATTCATTTTCAAGAAAGCATTTTCCAGTTTTTCACACGAAGGCATGCTTTCATTTAACAATTCAGCACATGATTCATCAAAAGAATTAACACAATAATTTTCACATGAATCATTGCATGCAACAACAACAGTATTTTCACAAGGAATACTAGATAATTCATCATACAATATATTACAATATTTTTCACAAGAATCATCACGTGCATCAATAACAAGATTATCACAACATTCAGTAGATGATTCAGAGCATGTAGCAACCCAACATTCAACACATGAATCCTCAAACGAGCTAGAGTGAGAATCACATACCTCATGTTCTGTTGATGCACTATCCCTATCACTTACCACTCCCTGATCATTTGAATATGACATATCTGGAGCGATGGTTTTCTTTTCCCACGTCTCTCCATAACTCTTTTGTAGCTCAACCCAGATCTCCTTTGCATTTGAGCATGCCATAATCTCAAGCAAAATATTAGAGTCTAAAGCACAATATAGCATGTCCATGGCATGTGAATTTTCATGCAACAAATTAATATCATTTTCTACTAGCATACCAATTCCTTTGACAATCACCTGCCAAGCCCTCCAGTCCATTGATTTTATAAATATGCTCATTCTAATTTTCCAAGCAATGCAATCAACACCACAAAATAATGGAGGACTGGAAGGTGATCATCCCTCTCCAAATGAGGATACACCAAATTGAGCCATTGCGATCTTTTTACAAAAACGTTTAAGCCTAGTACAATGAGGCTTTGATACTGAACGTTAGCTTTGGCATATTCCCAAGGGGGGGGGGTGAATTGGAATTCTAAAACTTATTCCTAGGTTAAACCAGATGTTAGCAGAATATCATAACCTAGGGTCTTTCTCTGCAATCCCAAATGTGCAGATAAATATAATATGCGGAAATTCAAATCATGTGCATCATTCACACTATAACATACACATGCGGTAAATATAAAGTGCAGAAATATAAACAGACACATGATGTGTTATTGGGGTTCAGCCAACTGTGCCTACGTCCCCGGCCTCTAACTCACAAGCCCAAGGATTCCACTAATACTCACTTAACGGGTGGAGCGGCACCTAATACAACCAGGTCAATTAGCACAGAGTTGACCTCAACCTTTACAAATTCTCCTTGCGGGGTGAAGAATGCCCTAACAATCCTTATAGGCTGGATTACTGGCCTCTCAAGCCATGCTTGGAATACAACAAAATTTTTCACAACGTAACTGGTACAGTGATTATGCTTCTCTAGTAAAGTGGATATGTACCCAATATAAACAGTCACATACACCATCGAATGATATAATGAAGTAAGCTCAATGTGGTCTAAATGTCGACTCTCAAATATTTATGTAAATGTTGCAATCAGTGCGTGAGAGTGTAAATAATATGATCTTTGTGTCAAAAAAATGATTTCAATCACAATATACAAACAAAGATCCTTAGCACACTTTAAATATCTCAACAAATATTTTTCTCAAAGTATAAACCTAAAGAGATATTCATATTTTGTTTGTAAAAATGGTTTGATCTTTCTGTTCAAAAGATAATGCTAATCAAAGAATATTGCAACAAAGATCTTTAGAACATAAGAAAATATCTCTCCAAGAATTTTTCTCAAAATGAACCACATGAGATATTTGAAAATGATTTGAAAATATTTTTAGTAACCAAAATCAAATGAGAACTCCTTAAGATATTGCAATAATAATGTAATGCTCAGAAGCTCAAATGAAGTTTTTTTAGGAAAGACTAATGTATAAAGTCTTCGAGGAAAACTTAAGGTCTTGCTCTCAAATAAAATAATCTCAATCAATTACAAATTGGAGAGAGCAAACCTTTAAAGTAAGAACACTCAATTCACATTTACAAAGGGATTTTTGACAATATGGCAAGGTAAGTATGAGTGTAGGATACTTGGAAGTGGGTATGAGAGATTTTGGTTTTCAAAGGATTTTCACTAATCAAGTTTTCTAATCAGTTGCTAATCTTTTCAAATGAGGGGGTATATATAGAAAACCCAATAATTATAACCGTCCAGAACACATGGGGTATTATTAGTATTGTTTTAAACCATTTTAACCCAATTAACCCCATTTAAAAAATTTAACCGTGGTAAAATTAATATGGCAACCCAAGAGCATCGGTCGACCGGACTTGAGGATCGGTTGACCCAGTGACGAAGTTCGATCGACCGGGTAAAATTTGAACTAAAAGTTCGGTCGACCAAACTAGGGTTCCTAAATGCAATTTTTCATTTCCACGTGGTTCGGTCGCCGTGTGGATTTGAACTAAGTGGTTCGGTTGATTGGGCGGTTGGCCAAACCCACGGGGGGACTTAGTCGAGCAGGTGGTTGGCTTAGTCATCAAGTGCAGTTGACCGTATGGTCAAACATTTGACTTGGAGAGAGTTCAGTGATCGGGTGACTTGAACTGGGCAGGGTTTGTTCGACCGCGTTATGGTCAAATGTTGAGCTGGTGACCGGTTCGGTCGATCGACAGATTTTCATTGTTAAGGTACGGTCAATCGAAAATGCATTTTTAATGTATTTCGGTTCAATTTCCTTTTGCAATCACCCTAACCATATAAACACATTATGTTTATACGTGTGTGAGTGTCCTAGGGTTGTTCTAGGTCTTTGTCGTTTGAGCTTACTTATCATGTCATGCATGTGATGCATTTGATTATTACAATCAGATCCTATTTACTATTACAGACCCATATTAAATAATGAATTGAAATACAATACAAATACGGTCTTCAGGGTCTTCAACCTCTACTTCTTGTGCCATCATTTTGATTTGCCAATTGTATACCTGCACATATCCTTAGATAGCCATCAAATACAACAAGTATTTGTCATTATCAAAATTGAGTGTGACCTATAAGGTCAACATAGTTTATTGTATCTAAGTTAGAATTCAAATCGATAAGGGGAGACTTGACATCTTTGTGTGAACTTATTTGCTGAATATCTTGTGATACAAAGATTGGTTGTTTGTCACTCTCACGTACGCATTACACAGATAGAAAATATCTTTGAGAGTTGAACCATCTAGACCACACTGAGCTTACATATTGAATTATATTTGTGGTGTATGTTATTGCGCGCATTTGGGTACATATCTTCTTTACACGAAAGCACAACCACTATACCATTTGATTGTATTTCAAATACTGTTGTATTTCTAGGCACAGGCTTGAAGAGGGAGACTAGCCCTAGAATAGTCCCAGATTGGCTTAGACTCGATTACGAAAGCTAGGTGCATCGTCCTGTTAGGGCATGTAGGTTGAGGTCAGCCCTGCTAATTGACCTGGTTAAGGTTGACGTCAGTCATGTGTTAATTTGACCTGGTTGTAAATGGTGCCGCTCCACCCTTAAGTGAGCTTTTAGTGGAATCCTCGGGCTTGTGAGCTAGAGGCGGGGACGTAGGCACAGTTGTACGGACCCCGATAACATATTGTGTGTTTTTTTATATTTTTGCACTTCATATTTACCGCACGTGTATGTTATTATATGAATGATGCGTATAACTTAATTTTCACATTATATTTATCTACGCATTTAGAAATTGCATAGACTGATCCTAGGTTGTGTATATAGTGTTGTTGGATAGATTGACCTAGGAGAAAAAGTTTTAAATTCCAATTTACCGCCCCTCTTTGGAATACACCAATTCTAACAGTTTGTGCTCAAACAAACTATTTGCTATCATATGCCCTGTGCTTTAAACTCAAATCTTTCATGGGTCTTATGACATGTTTCAATTGCAATGGTTTGTGTATATTTATAGTTCAATTCAGTTTTCATGTTGTTGAAATCATTTATATGACCAGTTATACTGTTTGTGTGCTTAATTGCCATATGTTTCAAAAAAAGTTATATTTGTTTTCATGCCCTTTTTTCTATTGCCAAAAGGGGGAGAAGTAGGCGAAACTAGGTAATAATTACATGTTTGTTTGAGCTTTAAAAATCTCTTTATGCATATTCTCAGTGGGAGCCTTTCTTGGTTGTCCCAACTTTTGCATAAAGTATTTGTCATCATCAAAAAAGGAGAGATTGTTGACCTTATAGGTCATATCCTATTTTGATTATGACAAATACCTTGGTATTTAATGTTTGTCGAGTTTGTATGCCAAATCAGTCCTCCATGTATTGACAAAATCATATGGCATCCTATGGAGACTTGAAGGGAAATGAAGACCCAAAATGTTTAACACTTGTGCTTTATATTCCATTTTGTCTAGGTCAGATATATTAAGCCAAGGTCTATAATAATTAATGCATGTCACGCATAATAGGATTATAAACTCAGTAAGGACCATAGGAAAAAGTAAAAGACCTTAGGCAAACGCCAGGTTTTTTAGGCTAAATTAAATTGCCTAAACCTTAGATTGACTTTAGGTTCCTAAACATCACATGAAAAGTCACCTATACCACAGAAGTTATACTTATGTGAACAGAGATGACTTTAAATAAAAATTAGAACCTAAAAGGACCCTTGAAAGGGACTTGGTCGACCGAACCAGTTTTGTTATACTATACTGGTCAACCGAACCACTATTGGCTAAGGAGATTAAGCTCTGGTCGACCGAACTTGTGCAATACAAATGATACGGTCGATCGAACCGTACAAAAGTCAACATTTTTACTTCGTACGATTGACCATCCAGTTTTGAACACAGTTTCCTCGATCGACTGAACTTCCATGTGTCAGAAACCCCATACACTCGGTAGACAAAATCTTTAGTTCTACTTGGCCACGGTCGACCGAATTGTGTGAGTAGCCGACCGACCTCTTTTTTGGTTGATCGAAGCTCGAACGGTTCAAAATCGCCTTAATACGGTCGGCCATATCTCCAGTTCAAACTGGCCACGGTCGACCGAACTTAGTAATGCGGTCGATCGAACCTTGAATATGATCGTTCGAAACTCTCGGGTTGCCATAAATTTTTAACAGCGGTTACTGAGGTTAATTAACAGTAAATTGAATTAAAATCTTATTAAAAAAATTTAATAATTCCCTCCATGTCCCAACGGTTTATATATATATACCCTCTTTTGCAAAGAATAGTGTGTGATTAGCACTTTGATTAAAAAAAAATTTTCAAAAATACTTTGAGCTACACATTCCTATACAAGCCTATATACCTTACCTTTTACTCATTCTTTTGCAAAATCATATTGAGTGAGAGTACCTTGAGATTACCTATATTTCCATTGCAAGCTTATACTCTCTTGTGTGTGATTGCTTGTTGATCTTTTAAGAGAGTTAAACCCAAAAGGTTTTCCCCATAGATTTAATTCAAAAATTCATTTTTAGGGAAAACTTATTAAGCTTGTGAGTCTCTGCAACTTTATTGCAAGACTCTTGACTTGTCTTGTGTTTTATAAAAAATATTTTTGACAATCTTGTTTGCTAAATATCTCATCTTTATAAACTTTTGGAAATCCCTTTTTGAGATATTTTATTATACTCTTGAAAATCTTTGAAACCTTATTTGTGGTTGATATATGTATATATATTATTTCAAAGAAACTTTGCTAAACTCACTCTCACACTTTGATTGCATATTGACATTACAATGAGATTAGTTTCTTATATCTTCACTGAGTTTATATTTCCTATCATATTGAAGTGCTTTGGTTATTACTTGTGCGTATTGGTACAAATTTCTTTGCGTTAGAAGCATATTTATTTGTTCGCAAAAATTTATATTGATATGTTATATTCCAGGCGTGGCCTGAGGGGGTGTTGACCTAGCGCATAAAGATCAGATTGTAAAGGTTGAGGTCAGCCTTGGTAATTTGACCTGGTGTTGTAATCGGTGCTGCTCCACCTGTTAAATGAGCAATAGTGGAATCCCCAGGCTTGCGAGCTGAGGAAGGGACGTAGGCAATTTTGGTCAAACTTCGATAACATATCTTGTGTCAACTTTAAATTTTTGCGCTTAAATTTATGCACTTGAATGTTGTTATTTTAATTACTGTGAATGTTTCAAGAATACTGAGATATCTTCAATTGCCTTACATTTATGCTCATTTTGTTTTTTGCTAATTTGGTTAATACGTAGAAACAGCCTAGGTTGGGAAATATTGATTGTGATTTGAATTTGACCTTGGAATGTTTTAAATTTCTAACTCAATCCCCTCTTGGGAATACACCAATTCAAACAATTGGTATCACAACCTCGTGGCATTGACTTAAATGTTTTTGCTAAAAATTGAGATGGCTCACATTGGTGTATCCTCATTCGAAGAGCAAAAGTCACCTTCTTGTCCTCCATTGTTTTGTGGTGTTAACTACACCCACTGGAAAATTCGAATGAGCATTTTTATAAAATCTATGAATTAGAGGGCTGGTAAGTGATTGATAAGAGTATTTGTATGCTAGTAGAAAATGATATTAATTTAATGCATGCAAATTCACATGCCATCGATTTACTATATTGCACTTTAGACTCTAACATTTTTATTGAGATTATGTCATGTAAGAGTGCAAAGGATATATGGGATGAGCTGGAAGGGAAATGTGGAGCGTTCGAGGAAAAGGTGACCACCACTTCAGAAGTGTCAAGCTCCGATGATCAGGATGTGGTAAATGATAGGGTAGTTGCACTAACAGACAAAGAGGTTTATGATCCTTACTCGGCCTCTATAGATGATTCTTATGCTAAATTATGTGATACATTACTTGATGAATCATCTATTGAAAATCATGATAGTTCTATTAAGAATGCATGCGATGTTTCTTGTCTTGAATGTTGTAATACATCATTTATTGAATTTTGTGATGATATTGTTAACAAAGCATGCAATGATTCATGTGTCATTTATTTTGATATATCTCATAATGAATCATCTATTGATCTTTCTATTGAAAGCATGCCTTCCTTCGTAGAATGAGAAAATACCTTATTTAAAATGCACAAGTATCTAGTTCAAGTGTCTAAGTAGAAATTTTCTTTTTAAAATGAAAATAAGAAGCTGACAATGCTGTTAGAAAAATTGAAAGAATATCATGCTGTCTTAGAAATTAAAAAGATTGAGGAGATATTGAAAATTGTTTGCTTGGAATGAAGTGAAAAGAAGATTCAAGAAAAACCCTCAGGAGCTTAAAGAAATACATTTTTCAAAAAGGGTTCAAAACATCCTACAAATCCCATAATCTTGCCTAATCATGGAATCATAAGATTCGTAAGCATAGCCTTTCACAAAAATTCAAAACTTGTTTACAACATAAAAGAAAAGGGCACAATGGGTTTAATTGTTTAGCTAGAGGTATCAGAGGCATGGAAAAAGAAATGAAATTGATAATTAGCAAAGCAAACCCCGTAGCACCTATGGAAAAATGGATCTAAAATATTACATAATTATTTAATTCTTCCTTAGTTCCTAGGTTTAAGGGTTGTGATGGCTGTAGGCTTAGGGAGTGGTTCAGGGTTAAAATATAAAAACCTAGTATTTGCATCCACTTCCAATTGGACATGACATCTTTTTGCCAGGTAAATAATTTTAAATGCTTAATTGATGCTTAAAGATAAACATCTTAAGTTAAGCAATTGTTGTCCATTGCACAAGATTAAGTTTTAGGGATCCATCTTATATCATATATCATTATACCCTAAACTCATTTTTGAATATGAAAAGCCTAAATCAAAATCTAGTCATCACTCTAGGTATATGCACTAATGATGATTAATTTCCATATCTACTAGTGCTATTTAACAACATATTCCTCACAATCAAAATTAGAGGCAACCACTAAGGGATTCTGGTTTCACAGATTAATCAAAATTTTCCCTTTGAACTTAAAATATAAAAATCCTCAATTTTGGTTCACCATCCCATTCACAGGTCTCTTTACCAAACCACGATCGTATCTGGTAAAGATTATACCTATCCATCAGTTGGTATCCTTGCAACAAATCGTGATCACATCTAAAGGATACCTTCCTTCCTCCAAAGGGCATTGGTCAATATATTCACATACTCCTCATTTTCCTTTGCCCAAGCTGTTTGGACAATCATGCTAGCATGAATATGTCTTGAATAATGTCCACTCAGGAATACTCTTCTGAATTCATCAGTTTAATCTTCAAGAGTATTCATCCTAACTCGCTTCATAAGCTCTCAAATCGTTAAGTCATATCCTTTAGAGCTTCATATCCATAGAGATGAGTTGAATGACTATGTTGGTTGCATTAGGTCTTAAAATTAGGGAGACCTATGCACATGTAATTAATATTTTAAGTCATTCAATTTTGTGCCTCTCACATGTATTTATATTCATATGAAAAGAGGCATAATTGGCTTATGAGCCTGAAGAAGTATTGCTTGTGACATTTTGATCCTCTAAACCAAAGCATGTAAGGTCAAGCTTAAATCATTGAAAATCCTATAACTCTTGACTAAAGAACTTAAAAATGCAAAAGGCATAAATAGATAATTGTATAACTCAGAGGGAGCATCATTTTCATAATTCTTTAAATTAAATACTCTCATTATCTCATAACATTCATGACCATATGCCTTAATGAAAAACAACACTGCACTGAACTCAAAACTATCTTCTGTTCTCTACTATTTATATTCTTTGATTGATGGTTTATCTTTATGAATAGTTGATTGCAACCTAATTGCATCTAGAATGCCTCCTACATGACGGATGCAGTTGATGTGAATTGCATGCCGGTAGTGGGTTTTAGGTTGTTGCATGATTTATATGAATATTTTATTGAAAACAACCAGCTATTAGGTACAAGTTTTATGGGAAAATGTCCGATTTATAGATGGCAAGTTATTGAAATTTTGATAGGAATTTTCCCAAAAGTAAAACCTTGTACATAGATGATTATGATAAAAATAATATTAAAATATTTTTGAAAGGATGTGTGAAACTAAAATGAATACTAAATTTCATCCTTACATAAGCATCAAGAACATTTAGGAGAGCTAAGCTCCATCCCTAAAGAAAGAGCATAAAGAACTCATATGCATTGTGCTTTGATTTTTGAATATGAGGCTCTTCTAAGAACCCTAAACATCATATCCAGCTCTTAAAGTTATATATTTAGATATGGATTGTTCTTGGTTGTGAACACAAAATCATGCCTTAATATGTATTTTCTGATGCATGTGTAATCCATAGGGATAGCTATACTGGTTTCATAAAAGAGTAAATTAACCTTTACCAGTATATTTATTTTAAGAGATTTAAAATGCAGGCTTATACAGATTAGCATGTTAAATGAATTTAATCTTTGGCTAGTATAAGTAGTTCACTGTATCTAAGCTAGAATTCAAATCAATAGGGGTAGCATCCAAAAATTAAAATGCCTATCATATCATGCTCAAAAATGTTTGCTTAGATCAGTTCTTGAATTCATTGTGGTTTATGTGTTAAAATGATGTTTTTATTGAAAATCGTAATTAGATACATAGTCCTTAGCCACAATAGTTCTTCTTTACCATATGATCTTGTACGTGATTGTTAAATTCTTAAGATCTATGTGGTTGTCCTATTCTGGTTGTTTTATGAAGTGTCCTTAAATGTTTAACTAGAATAATGTTGCTTACTTGTTTTGAATTAAAGTTTCTTTTTCAGCAAGCACCCCCAGTGCTTTTTGCAAATATCAAAGGGGGATATATATTTATATTTACATACATATATATTGTTATTTTAATACTTTATGGCAAGAGCTAATTTCAAAACTAAAACTTTTTTCTCTTGTCTTATTATTATTATACACATATATGTTTTTAAAATTGCATAATTGGTTCAATAAATTCACATAAAAATGCACACAAACTAATTAGACTGTATTTGTGGTCAAACCAACTATTTGCTATCATATGTCCTGTGTTTTAAACTCAAATCTTTCACAGGTCTTATGACATGTTTCAATTGCAATGGTTTGTTCATATTTATGGTTTAATTCAATTTTTCATGTCGTTTAAATGATTTATGTGACCAGTTATACTATTTGTGTGCTTAATTGTCATATGTTTCAAAAACAGTTATATTTGTTTTCATGCCCTTTTTGCTGTTGCTAAAAGGGGGAGAAGTAGGCAAAACTGGGTGATCATTACATGTTTGTTTGAGCTTTAAAAATCTCTTTATGCATATTCTCAGGGGGAGCCTTTCTTTGTTGTACCAACTTTTGCATAAAGTATTTGTCATCATTAAAAAGGAGGAGATTGTTGACCTTATAGGTCATATCCCATTTTGATTATGACAAATACCTTGGTATTTAATGTTGCCGAGTTTGTGTATGGGATCAATCTTGCATGTATTGACAAACCCATATGGCGTCGTATGAAGACTTCAAGGGAAATGAAGAGCCAAAATGTTCAACACTTGCATTTTGCATTCATTTTTATCTGGGTCTATAATATTAGTCCAAGGTTTGTAATAATTAATGTATGTCATGCATAATTGGACTATAAGCTCAGAAATACCATAGGAAAAACTCAAAGACCTTAGACAAACGTTAGGTTTTTTAGGCTAAATTAAAATGCCTAGACCACAAATTGACATTAGGTTCCTAAACATCATATGAAAAGTCCCCTATACCTTAGAAGTTATACTTATGTGAACAAGGATGACTTTAAATAAAAATCAGGACCTAAAATGACCATTGAAAGGGACTCGGTTGACTAAACCAGTTTAGTTATACTATGCTGGTCGACCAAACCACTGTTGGCTGAGGAAGTTAAGCCTCGGCCGATCGAACTTGTGCAGTATAAATGATACGGTCAACCGAACCGTATGGAAGTCAACATTTTGACTTTGTACGGTCGACTGTCCAGTTTTGAACATAGTGTCCTCGGTTGACCGAACTGCCATGTGCCTGATACCCTATAAACTCGGTCAACCAAATATTTATTTCTATTTGGCCACCATCGATCGAATTGTATAAGTAGGCGATTGACCTCTTTTCTGGTCAACCGAACCTCGAACGGTTCAAAATTGCCTCAATACGGTCAACCGAACCTTAAATATGGTCGACCGAAACTCTCAGGTTGCCATAAATTTTAACCATGGTAATTGAGGTTAATTAAGGGTAAATTTAATTAAAAGCTTATTAAACAAATTTAATAATTCTCTCTATGTCCCAACGGTCAATTTTTTTTATAGAGTCTATATATATACCTTCATTTGCAAAGATTAGTGTGTGATTAGCACTTTGATTAAGAAAATTTTGTCTGAAATACTTTAAGCTACACAATCCTATACAAGCCTATATACCTCACCTTTTACTCATTGCTTTGCAAAATAATATTGAGTGAGAGTTCCTTGAGATTACCTACATTTCCATCGCAAGCTTATACTCTCTTGTGTGTGATTGCTTGTTGATTTTTTTAAAAGAGTTAAGCCCAAAAGTTTTCCCCCATAGATTTAATTCTTAAATTCATTTTTGAGGAACCCTTCTTAAGCTTGTGAGTCTTTGCATCTTTATTGCAAGACTCTTGAGCTTGTCTTGTGTTTTGTAGAAAATATTGTTGACAAGCTTGTTTGCTAAATATCTCTTGTGCGTAAACTTTTGGAAATCCCTTTTTGAGATATTTTATTATACTCTTGAAAATCTTTGAAACCTTATTTGTGGTTGATATATTTATATATATTGTTTCAAAGAAACTTTACTAAACTCACTCTCACACTTTGATTGCATATTGACATCATATTGAGAGTGGTTTCATATATCTTCACTAAACTTATATTTCCTATCATATTGATGTGCATTGGTTATTGCTTGTGTGTATCGGTATAATTCTGCTTGTGTTAGAAGCATCTTTATTTGTGCGCAAAAATTTATATTGATATGTTGTATTCCAAGCGTGGCCTGAGGGGGTGTTGATCTAGCCCGTAAGAATCATATTGTAATGGTTGAGGTCAACCCCGATAATTTGACGCGGTGTTGTAACCGGTGCCGCTCCACCCATTAAGGGGGCATTAGTGGAATTCTCAGGCTTACGAGTTGAGGCGAGGACATAGGCGGTATTGGACGAACCACGATAACATATCTTGTGTCAACCTTAAATTTTCACACTTAAATTTACACACTTGAATGTTGTTATTTTAATTACTATGAATGTTTCAAAAATACTAAGATTACTTCAATTGCCTTACATTTATGTTCAGTTTGTTTTCTGCTAAATTGGTTAATACTTAGAAAGTCCCTAGGTTGGGAAATACTGATTGTGATTTGATTTTGACCTAGGAAAGTTTTAAATTTCCAATTCACCCCCCTCTTGGAAATATACCAATTCCAACAAATTAAACCAGAATTACTAAAACATTCATAAATTATTCAAAATTAAAATAATTTTTTTCAAAATTCAAATATATACAAATACAAATTGAAATTAAAAAATAAAAAATAATTCTGTCGAGATAACAAAGAAATTAGTATACAATGTTTGAACATATATGTATATACTATAATTTTAAATGATCGGACATTCGTGCGTAGTGCAAAAAAATGATACAATTGTAAATAACTAAGTTTGATGAGTCGAAATTCACCCTGAAAACTAAGGTGTAGTCCCAAGAGGGGGGTGAATTCGGGTTTAAAAGTTTCTTTTAACTCTTTTTATAGATTCACAACTTATTGTAAGTTGAGTATTCATACAAGGATGATTTGAATTACAATATCAACTAAAAATCAATGTTCACTTTTAAAACTTTAAGAATGAGTAAATTGATCTTGCAGCAAAGTCAATTAACACCCGACCAAAGATTTTGATTCAATAAAGACAAACCAATGATTCAAAAATATAATACTCTCAGCTTTTGAATAATTTAATCAATAAATGAATTAAAAACAAAATACTTAACCAATTGTAAGAGCTGCAGTACTTCCTTGATTCAACGTTTGGAAAAACTCAGCTTAGAGTTTAAATAAAGCCCTGTATGAATGAATATTGGTGCACTTCTTTTAACCAATATTTCTGCAAACGATTAATCAACGTACTCCCTTTGAGGTTTTTACAAAAGATTGATCAATGTACTTTCTTAAATTAAAAGTTTTCCCAATCTCAAAATTTCAGCTTCCTACACTTGAATACACAACCACACAATTTATAAATGCAAAAAAATTAAAGGGAAAGGGTCGAGCCCCCTCTCTAAGCGATACCCTACGCTCGGTTACAACGATCCAATAAACCTGAACCATCAAGAAAACAAAGAAACAAGAAAAGATTCTTGTGTTCAAGAGATGCTCTTAGAAAGAGTTGGTTAGTACAATTTATAGCACTAATATACTTCAAAGTAAATATAAAAAAAATGAGATTTGAAGCTCAAGAATGTTTCACCTGAATTCTTCTCTTGATATGACTCAGTAACTTAGAGGTTTGAGCTCAGAGAAGAGTGATCAAAGACTCAATATATCTCAAAAATTATCAGTAAGAACGTGTGAGCAAAAGAGCTTTGAGAGAGAAAGAGCAATATGGCTTGAAAACATATTTTCAATTCATGGTACTGATTTGATTTGAGAAATCATATATTTATAGGCTCAAAAAGTGTTTAATTCGTGTTGCCCAAGTTGCTTGGAGTTTTTCCTAAGTTTATGTGAAGTTTGGGGCTTAAGTAATATAAATTTGAATTTTATAAACTTTAAAAATAATAGACGTTAACGAGGGTCAGGCGCCTGACAATTCAGAGGTTAGTTACCTAGACCTACACTGCTTGTTCAAAATTAGTTTAGAAAAATCTTCAGGCGCCTAGGGTCTAAAGTTTAGTCCCCTAAACAGTTATAAAATATTTTTTTTTTTCAATTTATTTTCAAAACTCTTAGCCATCTTGCTTTGTTACTTTTTAAAATATTTTTTCAGGGTTTTCAAAATAAGGTTTCTAAGTCCATATCAACCGCTATTGAGTTTCAAAGCATTTTAAAATGATATTTATAATGAAGTACTTACATAAGTCATCCTAAAGACATAAAATCTCTCTAAGCTTGAAGTCTTCATAACTTTGAATCCTCTTAGACTTAAGCTTCAATACTCTTTAAGTTGTTGCATGCTTTGAACATCTTTGTCCTTTTGAGCTTTCTTTTGATCGCTTTGTTGAAGAAGTATGACTTTATGGTACTTGTGATATTGAACTTTCATTTCTTTGATCCTTTTGAACTTTGTCATACAAGGTTTCTTGAAATATCATCACTTAAACAACAACTTGTTAAATTAACCTTTAATTATTATCATCAAAACAAGATTCGAAAGTCATGTTAGGCCAACAATCTTCTCCTTTCTGATGATGACAAATAAGGAGCAAAGATGAGAGAACCTTGATAAGGCTCCCCCTTACAATAAGCATGCCTTTTAACAAATATGAAAAATGATGATTTCAAATATAAGTAAGTTCAAAACTCAATAAGTCACAATCAAGTATATTATGTTATAATGCATTATAGCTCATGTCAACATATATGCTTATGGTCTCATTCTTCTTATGTTCTCATTTTTTTCATTATGGCTTTTGCTCCCCCATGCTATATCTCATGCCAAGATTATGTGTTTTACATATTTACCACGCTCTCATGTTCTCTCAGTTGGTCTCTAAGATACTCTCTTCTCATGTTTGCTCTCCAAAATATCTCTCCCCCTTTGAAATCAATCAAAAAGAAATGAGGAGCATAGTCACAAGGAGTCTTAGGATAGCACATAAAGAGTATAGTCATATAATCATTAAAAATGACAAAAAGTCATAAGCAAGGGAGTTTCAAGCCAAACTAAAAGAAAAGAACGAGCAAACAAAGCAACAAAATGACTAAGTCAATACATAGAGAAGATTGTAATACAACACAAATTAGATCAAGCATCAGCATCATCATCATTATCTTCATAAGCTTCATCTTCTTCTTCATCACCCACCTCACTACCTTCTTCAGATTCTTCATTCGATGAAGCATCACTATGAGGGGCAGAGCTGGTATCCATAAGATCAACACTCTGAGATGAGCTAGCCCTATACTGCTCTATGCGAGTTAGGCACTAATCAAGTGAAGAACAAGTAGTGTGAAGTGAGAATACATTCTCCTGAAGGGATTGAAGACTTGAATGCATATCTCTGCTGAATGTAGAAAACTCATGGTGAAAAGGTACAAACCAGGAAGGCGTATCAGCAATAGGTCCTTGTTGTTGTTCTAGAGGAGGAGGTACAATTATTCGCCTTTGAGGTCATCCTCCTTTCAAAAACCAACCCTGAACATGATTTTCATATCCCATTTGCTTGAGGGTTGTGGAAGTGAAAAGGTCGTACTGTGTACCCTTTATGAACAATTCAGTAGAGGTAGTAACATTGAGTTGAGCAAAGATAGGGTTTAGAACACCACCATAGGGAAAAGTGACTTGACTAGCTTCTAATTTTGCCCACATCCACTTCAGAATTAAGCTAGATAGATCGAGTTTATTCCCTTTCAACATGCACCATAACACAAAATAGTCGACGTTGGAGAGGTGATCATATGAACCAGCTTTTGGTAGGATGTTGTTTGTGATAATTTTCTAAAGTATTTGAGCTTGAAGATTCAGCTGCTTGTACATTGGAGGATGGCCAAAGTAAACAGGTTCCTCTACCATAATCAGTGGCAAAAATTTTTCGGGGGTGAAACCTTACTCTAAAATCTATGTTTAAGCAAAAATGGACATTAAAATTGACCCGGGGTAATATGAAAAATAGGAGCCAAGGTTTGTGGAGTTAAGACTATCTTCTTTCCTCTAACCTCAGTGGTTAGGATATTTTCTCCATGTATCATATTTGCATAAAATTTTTTTACTAAGTTAGGATACAATCCTTTGGATTGATAAACTACAAAATTCTTCCAACCGATATTCCTAAACATAGGTAGGATTTCCGAAAATTCTAAATCAAAGGAGGTATCTATGACCTTACTAAAAATTGGTTCCGTAGAAAGAAGAGGAGAACGGTATTGATGTTTTGATTAAGGAGTTATGAGCCATTGTTCGATGTTATTATCATCTCTCCCTGAAGAAGGTCCTCGACTTGTTGTAGTTTGGTGCGAGACATTTTTTATTTTGGAGGATGAAACAAATAAGCCAAGTGAAACCCTAGAATCCATGGGAAAAGGTGTAGGAGAGTGATTGTGAGCTTTGATTCGAGGGATTTTAAGCTAGGAGTCGAGGGAAATCAAGAGTAGGAGCCTCGGGTGAGTGATGGAGTAGGGTTTAGTAGTATGGAATATGAAAAGTTAGGGTTTTTCGCGCTAAAAATATATAGAACCTGCGAGGTCGAGCGCCTGTAGATTTGGCTCAATCGCCTAACAATTTATGAAATTAATTTTTCAGTAGGTAGCAGCACCTCAGTCACCTAAGGTTTGATGGATCAGGCACCCGAGCCTCCAATTTACACTATTCAGTTGCCTGAGCTTCCAAGCTTAGTCGCCTGACTCCCTTAATCTTTTAAAAATTCTCTTTTTACTCAACATTAAGTCTTCTTAAACAACTCCCTACTATGTAACAAACCTAGTTCTCTTCTTATGGATATAAATCTGTCTTTGGGAAGGGGTTTTGTGAAAATGTCCGCTCATTGGTCATTTGTATTTATAAATTCAAGTAATATGTCTTCTTTTTGTACATAATCTCTTAGAAAATGGTGTCTTATGTCAATGTGTTTAGTTCTTGAGTGTGATATTGGATTTTTAGAGATTTTTATTACACTTGTGTTATCACACTTAATTGGTATGGCTTAATATTCTAGATTATAGTCCTTTAATTGTTGTTTCATGTATAAGGTTTATGCACAACAACTTCCAGTTGCTTCATACTCAGCTTTAGCGGTGGATAAGGCTACAGAGTTTTGTTTCTTAGAAAACCAAGATACTAGGGATCATTCTAGAAAGTGACAAGTCCGGCTTGTACTTTTTCTATCAATCTTACAGCCTGCATAATCGGCATCCGAATAACTAATCATTTCGAATTCGGTGTCCTTAAGATACCAAAGTCCTAAATCTATTGTACCTATCAAGTACCTTAGAATTCTTTTCACAACTATTTGATGTGATTCTTTGGGTGCTAATTGAAATTGTGCACACATAAATACGCTAAATATTATGTCCGGCCTACTAGCTGTTAGGCATAACAAACTTCCTGTCATACCTCTATAATATATCATATCCACTAGTTTTTGTTTTTTCATCTTTACCGAGGCTTATGGAAGTACTCATGGGGGTACCTATGGGCTTACTACTTTCCATATCGAATTTCTTAAGTATATCTTTTATATATTTGGATTAATTTGTAAAAGTTCCATTCTTTGCTTGTTTGATTTGTAATCCTAGGACGTAGTACAATTCTGCTATCATGCTCATTTCAAATTCCTTTTACATACATTTAGCAAATTCTTTACATAGATCATCATTAGTTGCACCAAATACGATATCATCTACATAAATTTGAATTATAAGCATGTCATCTTTCTTAGTTTTGATAAATAAGGTACAATCAACATTTCCTCTAGAAAACCCCTTTTCTAGTAAGAATCCACTAAATCTTTCATACCAAGCCCTAGGGGCTTGTTTCAAACAATATAAAGCCATAGTTAACTTGTACACATATTCAGGTTTTTGAATGTCCTCAAAGCCTGGTGGTTGTGCTACATATACCTCTTCATTTATAAAATCATTTACAAAGGCACTTTTTACATCCATTTGATACAATTTGAATTCCTTATGAGATGCATAAGCTAAAAGCATTCTTATTGCTTCCATTCTAGCTACGGAAGCAAATGTCTCACCATAATCTATTCCATCTTCTTGGTTGTATCCTTGAGCTATAAGTCTAACTTTATTTCTTATCACAATTCCATTTTCATCCTTTTTATTTCTAAATACCCACTTAGTTCCAATGATTGAATAGTTATCTAGTTTGGAACTAATTTTCATACTTTATTTCTTTCAAATTGATTTAATTCTTCTTATGTGGCTATTATCCATCCGTCATCAATTAGAGCTTCTTCAACATTCTTTGGTTCATCTTCAGATAAGAAAGCATAATGATTACATAGATTTTTTAAAGAAGATCTTGTAGTTATACCTCGTGATGGTTCTCCTATTATTTGATCTTTCGGATGATTTCTTACATATTTCCATTCTTTGGGTAATTCAGTATTTTCAACAACATAATTATTTGATTTTACTTCATTTTATTCTTCTTTTGCTTCTACTATGTCTAAGTCTTCTGGTTTTTGAGTAGTTTGAACTTTGTCACCTTTTATTGATTTATTGAAAGGATTTTCTTCATCAAATGTTACATGAGTTGATTCCAAGATTGAACGAGTTCTTTTATTGTATATTTTAAAAGATTTTCTCTTTAATGCATACCCTAAGAATATACCTTCATCAGATTTTGCATCAAATTTACCTAAATCATCTTTATCATTTAATGCAAAACATTTGTATCCAAAAACATGAAAGTAAGAAATGTTAGGCCTTCTACCTTTCCAAAGTTCATAGGGATTTTTATTTAAACTTGATTATATTGAAACTCTATTTATCATATAGCATGTGGTATTTACCGCTTCAACCCAAAAGTATTTTGGTAGAATATGTTCATTTAGCATCATTTTTTCCATTTCTTGAAGAGTTCTATTCTTTCTTTCAACAACTCCATTTGGTTGTGAAGTTCTAGGTGCTGAAAAATTTTGATTAATTCCATATTCATTACAAAATTTTTCAACTTCTTTGTTATTGAATTCTCTTACTTGATCACTCCTTATGTTTGAAACACTATATCCTTTTTCATTTTGAAGTTTCTTGCATAAATTCATTAACATGTTACAAGCTTCATCTTTGGAGGCTAAAAATAATACCCAAGTAAACCTAAAGTAGTCATCAACTATGACAAAGGCATATTGCTTACCTCCTATGCTTTGAGTTCTAGTAGGACCAAACAAATCTAAATGAATAAGTTCTAAGGGTCTACTAGTAGAAATATGTTTCTTCTTTTTAAATCTTGTTTTAATTTCCTTCCCAAGTTGGCAAGCGTCATAGATTTTGTATTTTATGAACTTTGTGCTTGGTTACCTTTGACTAGCTTCTTCTTAGATAAGTTTGATAATAGATTCATGCTTGCATGTCCTAGTCTTCTATGCCAAAGCCAACTGACTTCATTCATGGCAGCCAAGCATGTTACATCTTGAGAGATTAGATTTTCTAGGTTTATACAATATACATTGTTGACTCAATAAGCTGTAAATAGAATTTCATGTTTTGTTGGATTTTGAACTATGCACTTACCTTGCTTAAAGACTATGTCAAATCCTTTATCACTAAGTTGACTTATGCTTAAAAGGTTATGTTTTAATCCATCCACTAATAAAACATCATCAATTGTAAGGGAGGGTTCTTTAACAATTTTACCAATTTCGACAATTTTACCTTTAGCGTTGTCACTGAAGGTTACATACCCTCCATCTTTATTAATTAAGGTGGTGAACTTTGTTCTATCCCCGATCATGTATCTTGAACATCCGTTGTCCAAGTACCATTTTTCCTTTGATGGAGTAGTCCTAAAGCATACCTACAAGGAAGGATTCATGGTATTACTTTTGGAACCCAAACCTTTTTAATTCTTTTTAAGTCATATCTAGTTTTAGTGTTCACTTTCCATTCATTCTTGATGGACAATTATACTTTATGTAACCCTTATTCCTACACAAGTAACAAGTCATGTTTTCATGTATATTTTTAGATGATGTATTTGCATAGTATTTTGCTTCTTTTACAAAGTATCTCATAAATAAGTTCTTCTTCCTTTTGTTTTCAATTCCATTGTAACCAATTCCTTTTTTATTACTATTCATCCTTTGTTGTCCAACCATCTTTTCAAAATTTTCTTTTCCTCTAGTAAAATTGTAAATGATCTTATCTTTGTCTTCAATTTTAATTCTAAGTTCACTTACTTTTAAGTCTTTCTTGCTTTTATCGTTTACTTGCAGTTTGATCAATTCTTGAGACATGCTGTTTATTTTCTTCATTAAGTCATCAATATGAGATTCTTTTTATTTTTTAGCCGATTTAGAAGATTCTAGCTGATTTTTAATATTTTCATTTTGTTCTTTCAAAACTATAGTCCTTTTAGTTACTTTAATGAATCTATTATGTAAGGTAAATAGTTCAACTTGAATTTCTTTGTATGAGGGCATACTATCACATGAATCATTACAAGACTCTCCACTAGATTCTTCCGATGAACTATAGTAAGAGTTTACCTCAACATTTTGCACCATGAAGCACATGTTGGCAACTTCTTGTTCTCTTGATTCATTCTCCGATTCGTTAGAGCCTGTATCATCCCATATGGCTTTCATTGCCTTCTTTTTCTTCTTTTTGTTTTTCTTTAACTATGGGCAATCAGGTTTAATTTGTCTGACCATTTTGTAATTATAACACGTAGGAGGTTCATTCTTGCTTTCTTTCACGTTTGTTTCTCCTTTGTCAGTTTTTTATCCTTTAAATTTCCAAGGAAATTTCCTATTCTTTTTGAAAAATTTTCCAAGTCTTTTGGTAATAAAGGCTAGTTCTTCATCATCTAATTTGTTGTCTTCATTTTCATCGCTAAAACTTTCTTTAGCAGCCTTAAAAGCTATTAATTTTTTATTTTTATTATTGTTTTTCAAATTTCTTTCATTTATTGCCATCTCATATGTGAGAAGGGATCCAATTAATTCATCAAGGGAGGTATTTTTCAGATTTCATCCTTCCATGATTGCCATGGCATTTGGTTCCCATATCGGAGGGAGTCTTCTAAGTATTTTTCTAGTAATTTCATATGTTGAATAATTTTTTCCTAAAGCATTTAAGGAATTTATTATATGAGTAAATCTAGTATGCATGCTAGTGATAGTTTCATCTAGATTCATCCTAAAGGCCTCATACTCACTAGTGAGCAAGTCTATTCTACTATCTCTAACATCTAT
Source organism: Malania oleifera (assembly GCF_029873635.1). NCBI lineage: Eukaryota > Viridiplantae > Streptophyta > Magnoliopsida > Santalales > Ximeniaceae > Malania > Malania oleifera. Next base: position 112,992,246 of record NC_080418.1, on the reverse strand, counting down.
AGTTCCTTCATAGGTTACCTCTAACTTGTCCCAAATTTTTTTGGCTGACTTACATGCCATGACCCTAGTTAACTCATTTACATCTAAGGCACAATACAATGCGGTCATGGCTATTGAATTTATGTGCATCATTTTATAGTCATTATCATTCAAGTCTCATTCTTTAGGAACTTCTTTACCATCTAATAATTTAGTAGGAATGTAGTCACCATGTTTGACAACTTTCCATGCTTTCCAATCCATGGTTTGAATATATATTCTTATTCTTTGTTTCCAAAAGGTGTAGTTTACACCGCAGAAAATAGGGGGTCTAATTGAGGATTGTCCTTCAGCCAAAGGGGATACACCTAGGTGTGCCATCTAGACCTTTATATAGCTTCTAATTAAGATTTGATATAACTTAACTCTGATACCAATTGAAAACTAAGGTATAGTCCTAAGAGAGGGCGGGTGAATTGGGTTTTAAAAGTTTCTTTTAACTCTTTTTATAGATTCACAACTTATTGTAAGTTAAGTATTCAAACAAGGATGATTTGAATTACAATATCAACTAAAAATCAATATTCACTTTTAAAACTTTAAGAATGAGTAAATTGATCTTACAACAATGTTAATTAACACCCAACCAAAGATTTTGATTCAATCAACATAAACCAATGATACAAAATGTAATACTCACAGCTTTTGAATAATTCAATCAATCAATCAATCAATCAAGCACAAGATACTTAACCAATTGTAGAAACTGCATCACTTCCTTGATTTAGCGTTTGCAAAAACTCAACTTAGAGTTTAAATAAAGCCTTGTATGAATGAATATTGGTGCACTTATTTTAACCTAGATTTTCGCAAACAATTAATCAACGTACTCCCTTTAAGGTTTTTGCAAAAGATTAATCAACGTACTTTCTTAAATTAAAAGTTTTCCCAATCTCAAACTTTCAGCTTCCTGTAATTGAATACACAACCGCACAATTTATAAATGCAGAAAAATTAAAGAGAAAAGGTAGAGAGTGACACTGAGTTTTTACGAGGTTTGGCTTATACCCAACTTACGTCCTCGCCTTAGGTAGGACCACCTAAGGATTCCACTATTGTGTTCCTTTGCAGGCAGAGCAAACCATTACTATCCCTCCTTTAGGGTGGATCCCCCTCTCCAAGCGATACCCCACGCTCGTTTACAATGATCCAATAAACCTGAACCGTCAAGAAAATAAAGAAACAAGAAAAGATTCTTGTCTACAAGAGATGCTCTCAAATAGAGCTGGTTAGTACAATTTATAGCACTAATATACTTCAAAGTAAATATCAAAGAGAATGAGATTTGAAGCTCAAGAATGTATCACCCGAATTCTTCTCTAGATATGAATCAGTAACTCAGAGGTTTGAGCTCAGAGAAAAGTGATCAGAGACTCAGTATATCTTAGAAATTATTAGTAAGAATGTGTAAAGAGAGCTTTGAGAGAGAAAGAGCAATATTGCTCGAAAACAGATTTTCAATTCTTGGTACAATTTGATTTGAGAAAGCATGTATTTATAGGCTCAAAAAGTGTTTAATTCGTGTTGCCCAAGTTACATTGAGTGTTTCCCAAGTTTATATGAAGTTTGGGGCTCAAACAATAAAAATTTGAATTTTAAAAACTTTTAAAATAGTAGCCGTTAATGAGGGTTGGGTGCTTAAAGCTTCGGGGTCAGTCACCTAATCCTTCTAAACACAGTATAAATTTTTCATTTAAAACAGGGTCAAGCGCCTGAGGATTCAAGGGGTAGTCGCCTGGACCTACACTGCCTGTTCAAAATCAATTCAGGAGAATCTTCAGGCACCTGAGGTCTAAAGTTTAGTCGCCTGAACAATTATAAAATGTTTTTTTTTTTTTCAGTTTAGTTTCAAAACTCTTAGCCATCTTGCTTTGTTACTTTTAAAAAACTTTTTCTGAGGTTTTTAAAATAAGGTCTCTAAGTCCATATCAACCCCTCATGAACTTCAAAGCATTTCAAAATGATATTTATAATGAAGTACTTATATAAGTCATCCTAAAGACATAAAATATCTCTAAGCTTGAAGTTTTCATATCTTTGTTTCAAATCCTCTTAGACTTAAGCTTCAATACTCTTTAAGCTTTCACATGTTTTGAACATCTTAGTCCTTTTGAGCTTTCTTTTGATCACTTTGGTGATGGAGTATGGCTTTATGGTACTTGCGATCTTGAACTTTCATTTCTTTGATCCTTTTGAACTTTATCATAAAAGGTTTCCTGAAATATCATCACTTAAAAAACAACTTGTTAAATTAACCTTTATTTGTTATTATCAAAACAAGATTCAAAATCCATGTTAGGTGAACACACCCCACTCAGTTAGGACCTCGTATGCCTGAATTGTAAGCTAAGTGCTTAAAATGAACTAAGTTTACTAAGTTTGTTTGTATTCTACCTTTACTTTTAAGTGGAAAAAAGCTCTTGGGGAGGAGATTTTAGGCACCGTCAGCTTCAACATGTCCAGGTTAATGTAACAGACAATAGACATGTCAGAACTGAACACATTTAGTTTTGACCTCGTATGCCTGAATTGGACACCTGGGTGCAAAACCGTGAGCTAATGTTCCTATGTTTGTATTCTATCTTTGGTTCTAAGTGGGGAAAAAGCTCTCGGGGAGGATTTTTTGGGCACCATCAGATTCGACACGTCTAGGTCACTGTGACAGACATGTCAGGATTGACCACACTCGGTTTAGACCTTGTCTGCTTAACTTGGACACCTGAGTGCTTAAAATGAAATGAGTTTACTGAGTTTGTTTGTATTCTAACTTTGCTTCTAAGTGGGGAAAAAGATCTCGAGGAGGAGGTTTTGGGTACCACAAGATCCAGCACGTCCAGTTCGATGTGACAGGCATTTTGGGACTGACCCAACTCAGTTTGGACCTCGTATGTCCAAATTGGACACTTGGGTGGTTAACTTCAACTAAGTGTACTATGTCTGCCTCTAAGCACATAGTTTTTTTTTTTTTTTTTTTAATATAGAATATTTTAGCATCGTTAGCTCCAGTACATCGAGTTCAATGTCACAGAGGTGTCGAGACTAACCGCACTCAGTTTGGCCCTCGTTTGCTTGACTTGGACACCTAAGTGCTTAAAATGAACTAAGTTTGTTTGTATTTTAACTTTACTTCTAAGTGGGAAAAAAGCTCCCGGGGAGGAAGTTTGGGGCACCGTCAAATCCAACATGTATAGTTTGATGTGATAGACGTGTCAAGACTGACCCAAATCAGTTTGGACCTCGTATGCCCAAATTGGACACTTGGGTGGTTAAATTCAACTATGTTTACTAAGTTCACCTCTAAGCACATAATTTTCAATTGGCAAGGAATTTTTGGGCACCGTCAGCTCTAGCACATCGAGCTCAATGTCACGGATGTGTCATGACTACCCATACTTGATTTGAACCTTATATGCCTAACTTGGACACCTGAGTGTTATAAATGAACTAAGTTTACTAATTAAGTTTGTTTGTATTCTAATTTTACTTCTAAGTGGTGAAAAAGCTTCTGGGGAGGATTTTTTGGGCACCGTCAGATCGGACACATCCAGTTTGATGTGATGGATGTGTTGGGACTGACCCAACTCAATTTGGACCACGTATGCCTAAATTGGACATTTGGGTCATTAAATTCAACTAAGTTTACTAAGTTCGCCACTAAGCGCATAATTTTCAATTGACATGGAATTTTTGTGCACCGTTAGCTTTGGCACGAGCTCAATGTCATAGATGTGTTGGGACTTGCCACACTTGGTTTGGACCTCATATGCCCAACTTGGACACTTGAGTGCTTAAAATAAACTAAGTTTATTCATTTTGTTTGTATTCTAACTTTGCTTCTAAGTGGGAAAAAGCTCTCAGGGAGGAATTTTTTGGGAACCATCAGCTTTGGCACGTCTGGGTCAATGTGACGGACGTGTCAGGATTGATCCCTCCTTGCATGCGCACATGGGTGGATTGCTTGTGAAGAGGATTACATTTTAGCAGGGTCACTAGGAGACTATCTTCATAGCAGTGGACAGATAAAAACAATTGCTAATATTATTTAAGAAGCAAAACTGGATATATATCAGGTGATGTTGTGGCAAACCTCGCTAGTGTGCTTGACACCACAAATGAGAGTCTGGATGAGTTGAAGATAAAACACAAAGAGCAACCCATATCCCTTTAAGTAGAATGCTTGAAGAGAAAGGTATGAAGACTAAGGTGTAGTCCCAAGAGGGGGGGTGAATTGGGTTTATAAAAGTTTCTTTTAACTCTTTTTACAAATTCACAACCTTTAGTAAATTTAGAAAACACACAAGAAGTGTTCCAATTTTAATTCTGAATTTGATCAACCTAATAATTCAATATCAACGCAATACAATGACAATCAACCAACCAAACAATCAATTAATCAACCAATGTATAAGCTACAACACTTTGCAATACTCAGCATTTGCAAAAACTCAAAGTAGAGTTTGAACGAAAGCCCTATATTGATTTGGATTAAAGCCCTGTTTAAAATTTTGTTTTCTTCCTTTCAACTAAGGTTTCCGCAAATGATTAATCAACATACTCCCTTTAAGGTTTTCGCAAAATATTAATCAACGTACTCCTCTAAATTAAAACCCTTCTCAATCTTAGCTTTTAGCTTCCTGCACTTAAATACATACCACATAATTTATGTATACAGAAATTTAAAGAGAAAGGGTAGAGAGTGAGACCGAGATTTTTATGAGGTTCGGGGTTATACCCAACCTACATCCTCGCCTGAGGCAAGACCACCTAAGGATTCCACTATACCGTTCCTTTTCTGAGCGGAACAAACCGTTTACAATCTCTTTAAGGGTAGAGCCCCCTCTCCAAGCGATACCCCACGCTTGGTACAATAATCTAACCAACCTTGAACTGTCAAAGAACTACAAGAAACAAGAACAAATTCTTGGTGTACAAAGACACTCTCAAAACAGAGCTGATTAGTACAAGTTAGAGCACTAATACACTTCAAATCAAATGCTGATTGTATTTCTTGGTGTCTAAAAATCCTTGGGTTTAGGGAGTCTTTATAGAGTTTTATAAAGTAATTTCTTGTTTCCCAAGTTTTTACAACATTTAGAATTCAAAAATTTATTTTTGGAAATTTCCCATTGCTGTTTAAATTTTGAAACTTTTGCTGGTCAGTCAATTAGGGCCTATTCTGTTTGAGGGTCAGTTGTCTGGGTCAGTCGACTGGGTCCATTTTGTTTGAGTAGAAATTCAGTTAAAAAAATTGTCAATCGACTGGACTTTGTGGTTTGTCGGCTAAGTTGTCAAATTTTCACAATTTTCAATTTTTCAATGCTTTGAATCCTTAATTTTTGAAAAACTCAAATGTAACTTTAAAAATATTTTTTCGGGGTTTTCAAAAATTGTTCTCTAAGTCTATAATGTATCCTAGAGAGTTTCATATATCCGTATTGATATTGAATGAAGAACTTGCCTAAGACTTCTTAAACGTAAACACTTTAAGCACTAAGTCTTCATGCTTTTTCCATTTCCTTGAGTCCATCTTGACTTTATGTCTCAATATGCTTCAAGCTTCATTAGAGTTGTCTATCTTTGAATCCAAGCTTCAATATTCATTTGAGCTTTCATCTCTCTTTAAATCCAAGCTTCAATATCTGGTAAGCTTTCATTTGATTGTCTTTGAAGTATAAGCTTTCTCCTTTTGTTGGAATTAATGTGATCCCAAGAGGGCGGGGTGAATTGGGTTTTAAAATAATTTTGGCTAATTTAAACAATTCACTGATTCACCACAGTATCATATCCCATTCAACATGTATACGTGTATGTAAAGCGAGTTTAACAATAAAAACAAACATAGACGTGTGCAGTATCTTATTTAACTCAAATGTGCGTATGAGAATAATTTCGACATTAAATAAACATTCATACACATGCTGAAATTAAAGTGCAGTAATTTAAATAAGATAGAAAAAGCAACACTAGATTTGTTATCGAGATTCGGTTAAACCAGCCTACATCCCCGTCTTGGGCTTACCCCCAAGGATTCCACTATACCTGCTCACTTAACCGGGCAGAGCAAAAGCCTTTTACATCCTCTCCTTACGGGGCGAGGAAACCCAACCTAATTACTAGGCTGAGCCAAACTAGTCTGACTTGCGGGGCTGAGAACCTGGGGTTTTGCTCTTTCAATGATTTTTGCACAACTATAATGTGTGTGAAAAATGAGTACTATGTTCTCCAACAAAGATCTATGCAAATGAAAACTACTGGGAGAATCTAGGAGTTAAGCCCAAGAAAAGTATTTGTGCAATAAATTATTTTCTCCCAAAAGAATATTTATCAAAGAAATAATCTAGGAGAAACCAAAGTTGTGCTCTCAAGAAAGTGATTTTCAAAGACGAATAATATGTGAGAGTGTAAGCATGTATATATAAAAATGAATGCCCAAAATGAATATGCTCTCTTCCAAAATGATTTTGAAATAAGTAGATGGAAAGAGAGTTTGAGAGTTTAGTTTGAAAGCTTTTACCCCAAAGAAGAAAGTTTTGCAATAAAAATGGATTGGGAGAACTTTGATTAACAAATGATTAGAGAGAAACTTAGAGTTAATCAAAATTACTAATCTGGAGTAATGAGGGCGTATTTATAGAGTTTGTGGAAAATATGACCATTGGGGACACGCTCGGTATTTTGGAAAAGTTTAATTAAGTTTAATGACGTTTTAAACACTTAAAAAATATTCCAACCCAAGAGCACCGGTCGACCAGGAGACTTTCGGTCGACCGAAGTTCATATGGCTCAGTCGACTAGGCCAATTTTGAACTTCAGGGTCGGTCGAGGGCGATTTTTCCAAATTAGCGCGGTTTGGTCGACCGGAGGAGGTGATTTTTCAAAACAGTGAGGTTCAGTCGACCGGGACATTTTGAACTGAGAAGTTCGGTCAACCAGGTTATTGGGGCATTTCCCGAGGACCCTCGGTCAACCAGAGCGTTGGAGTACATTTTGGGCTCGGTCAACCAGGTGGTCAAAAAGTTGACTCCAAGGGAGTTTGGTTGACCGGGGCCTAAATGAACTACACAATTCGGTCGACCGGACTATGGTCAACTAGTTGACCTAGTCCACGTTCGGACGACCGAGGCATTTTGTACATGGTAGTTCGATCGACCGAGTGTGCACATTTTGTGCATTTTAGTCCTATTTAAGCCAACGATCACCCTATTTCAAATGGCCAAGTATGGGTATGCATAAGTGAGTGTCCTAAGATCATTTCTAGGTCCTTTTTGAAGACACCGAAATAATCCGGTGTCGGTCAACCAAAGGTTGACCAAAGTTTTTTTAAACTTCGTTTTAGCCCCGATTTTGACCCTAAAGCTATTCCAAAAGCTTTGTATGATTTTAGTCTTTTTAGCAAAAGGTTTTTGGTGAGATGTGCTGGTCCCTAAGGTCTATCTATGGTCATTCTGAGCATTCAAACACATCATGCAGATGCATGCAATATTACAGGCCAAAGATAAAAAAATAAATGCATATACAAATTAAAAACAAATGTCTTCATCTTTTTGCTCTTCTGACTTCACGGAATGTGCTTGATCATATAGTCTTTAAGTCTTGCAAGCTTTCATCGTCGTTGCCTTATGTTTGTGTTAAATTAATGGACCTATTCACATGCTAAGTACACACATAAGAAACATATGCATTGTCAACATTAAAACAGGGATTAGACTCAAAAAGTCAACACCTTTGATAAGGCTTGTGAGTATTTTGAACATTTAATCTTGAACTTATATGTTTTTTTCCTAAAACAATATCACTTTAACAAACACATGTTAAATTCCCTTGATTTCTTATCATCAAAATAAGATTCGTAAGCCTTACTAGGCCAACTATCTCCCCCTTTTTGTTGATGACAAATAAGGAGTAAAAAATGAGTGAACCATGATAAGGCTCCCCCTTACAACAAGCATACTCGTAACAATGTCAATTATATATCAAAAATCATATCTCATAGCTTCATATGATATCTCAGTGTTATTTTCATCTCATAGCTTCATATTTTATCTCATACAATATATCTCAATGTATATTATATTCATTTTTACTCAAGACTTTTCTCCCCCTCTTAACATCAGTCAAAAAATATCAAAGTAAAGTCAAATGCAAACACTTGAAAGCACAAAAGAGATAAGCATATTCATCCGGGTGCATACAAAAGTGTCAAAAAAAACCATCGGGAGATATAAAAGAAATAAAACATAGAAACATAGTATCATGAAACTGAAATGCAAAGCATAAAAAGCAATAAAAAATCAATCATATGCAGCATTATCATCATCATTAGTTGCATCTTCTTCATCTTCTCCAGTGCCTTAATCATCACCTTCTTCCTCTTCTTCAGTTGTGTCTTCTTCTCCATCACTTGCATCATGACTTGTAGGAGCAGAGCTAATATCCATAGGATCTATACTGCGTGAAGAACTAGCCAAATGCTTTTCAATATGACCAAGTTGCTGATCAAATGATGAATAGTTGGCCTGAAGAGAAGAAAAATTCTCTTGAAGAGATTGGAGTTGAAATTTCATGTCACTGCTAAAGGTGGTGAATTGATGATAAAAAGGACTAAACCAAATAGGGGTAGCATCAACTAGAGGTTGTTGTTTAGGAGCTTGCCTTTGCCCTCCACTACCCTTTAGAAACCAGTCGTGCTCATGTTTTTCATATCCCATTTTCTTGAGCGTAGTATAATTAAAAATATCATAATGGGTATGTTTGATAAAGAAATCAGTAGGTGAGGAAACATGCAGATGAGCGAAGATCATATTCAAAGTTCCTCCATAAGGAAGAATGACCCTGCGAGCTTCAATACGGGATATCATCCACTTAAGAACTAAGCTTGATAAATCAAGTTTCTTGCGTTTAAGCAAACACCGTAGCACAAAGTAGTCCAGGTACGAGATATAAGCATGAGAACCAGCCTAAGGGAGGATATTGTATGTAATGATCTTTTGGAGTATCTGGGCTTGGAGGTTTAAATGTTTGTATAATAGAGGATTTACAAACAAAACAGGTTCGTTAACCATAATTAATGGAAGAAATTCTTCAGGAGTAAATCCTTGTTTTATTATCCATGATGATCCAAAGTGAGGACATTTGAAATCTCCTTAGCTTATTTTGAAGATAGTGGCCAGGGTTTCAGGTGTAAGAGCAATTGACTTGCCCATTACTTCGGTAGTAATTACGGAGTCTTCTTTACCCAAATTTGCATAGAAAATTTTCACAAGTTTGGACAAGTGGTCTTTGGCTTGATAGGTAACAAAATTTTCCCAACCTAGATCATTGAACATGGATAGAGTGTGGGGAAAATTTGCTGTGAAAAAGGACATATCAAGAATTTTACCCAAAATCCGATATACTGCACGAAGATGATTTCTGCAGAGACTCTTGGTATTTGAAGTGAAGAGCCATTGTTATTGACTTTTTGAGTATGATTCTTGTTTTGATGCTAACAAAGTACATATATCTTATGTGTGTGTCTAGTGTTTTGAACAAGTTTAAAATTCAGAATGTACACACAGAAGAGGAAGATGGAAGCCAGAAAGCTCACATCAACTGGTATTTTCCACGAAAAATAGAAGAGAAAAGAAGAAGACATTTGTTTTGTAATTGTATTGCATTTAATTTTTTTCTTTGGTCTTTAATAGTGCATGCATCTACATTATATGGATTATATGCTTAGTTGGTCATAGTTTGACCATAGGGAACCGAATGACCGTAGGGCACGATTGACCGGCGCCAGATTTTTAGGGTTATATCTCAAAGGCCTTAAACTGACCTTAGGACCCTGAATATTGCATAAAAATGTCCCTCATAGTCTTGAAAATAAACATCATATAATTAGGGACAATTTAATAAAGGGAAAAGGACCGAATTTCCCAAGCATGGCATGTTCGGTCGACCGAACTCCCACTAGGTCAACAAGTTGACCTCTTGGTCGACTGACCAGAAACATGTAGTAACATCCTGGTCGACCGAACCTCCATCGGGTCAACAAGTTGACCTCTTGGTTGACCGACCAGAAACATATGGGCAACACCCTGATCGACTCAACCCCCACGTGGGAATTTCCAACGACCCGGTTGACCGAACCTCCTATGGAACAAAAATGGGGTAGAAAAAGGTAAGAGAATCAAAGAATGATAATATAAATTAACAAAGGGATTCTCCAACATTTTCAAGGTGTTTAAGGCTTGTATTTATGGGCAAATATCACATATAGCCATTATGTAGCCGTTGGGGGAGTTAAAATATTATAATATTTTGAAAACTAGCTGTTTTTGACCCTAAAGTTATATTAAAACCTTTGTAAGATTTTATCCTTTTCTGAAAAAGGTTTTGTATGAGTGTAGGTACCCTAAGGTCAGTGTACGGGCATCTGAGCAAGCAATTCATATCATGTAGATGCATGCATTATTATCGACCAAAATAATAAAAATTAAATGTATGTACAACTTAAATTAAGTGTCTTCTTCTTTTTCTCTTCTAGTGTCATGGAAAACGCTTGAGTGTGTGATCTTTACGTTCCTTCTAGCTGCCATATCCATTACCTCATATGTGTGCTGAATCATGAACCTGTTCAAAAACGCTAAATGCACACATAAGATACAAGTGCTCTATTAGCATCAAAACAGATATCAGACTCAAAAAATCAACAATTTCCCCTTATGATATTACTAATAAGTTATGGAGATTATGCTTGCTAAAAAATAAAATTTAACATGAAAGTTCAAGCAAGCTTTGTTTTTTGGGTATACATTTAAGCATAGAATATTTCACAACATAACCAAAAAAACCAAAAACAAAATTAAAGAAATTATGGAAAAACAACATATTATCACTTAAGATTTTCAACAAAATCATTAAACTTTAATGCTCATAAGCCACAAAGTATGCAATATAGATCTAAGCAAAAATATGGTGAGCGCAAGGATATAATTTTAAGTTTGAACGCTCCCCTTTCGATTTAAATACATGATTAGATACATTGGAGTGCTTATATTGATTTTAATTAGGAAAAATTCATTACAAGAGTATAGGCAACATGTTTAAATCATTAAAAAAATTACTGATTATAAATCAAGTAGTTTAATCAACTAGTAAAATCCCTATAGAATTCACATGCATTGGATAATTGAAATTAAGTCCTACAATAACATTCATACATCCTAGAACAATCCATATCATAGTATGATTCTATGACAGACAGGATATGATGTTCATGGGTCCATAAAAGATTAGGATTCCAAAACAAAAACAATAATATATATGAATCTACAAGAATAATAAGTTTAAGCTTTTATTTTCTTTTAAAACGATGGGGCTTGCCTCCCCGACATAGTCTCAAGCACACATAAGTGCATTTGCATTTAAGGATGAATTTCATTTAGGCACATCCATCATATGTTCACCCTTCTTAATATTACTTAGCATGTAAGAGATCATAGACATTTATCACACAAGGTATTCCAAAATACTATTCAGACTCAAAACAAAAACAATAAGTAAATGATGCATGTGAGTCCATGGGGCAAGTGATTTTGTTCAATTTTCTTAAGAATGGGGCTTAAACTCCGTTGTATATTTGCATGCATACATACTTGCATTAAGTTCAAGGATGATGTTTATTTAAGAGCAGTCATCATATATTCATCCTTTCAAAGGATTTCAGCATGCACCAAATATTTGTCATTCAACACATAGCATGACATATTGCATTTCAATTTAAAATGTAATAGCCAGTCGAGGCTATGCTCAAGATTATGCAATATTGGTGCAGATGGGGTTTAATAGATGATAACACAACTCAAAGAGTGTGTATGAAATGAAACCTACCCTTATGTCATGCATTTTCCCTAGTTACAATGTTATAACATGATGATTAACCATTTAGGTTTAGAGCGAACTTCATAATCCAAGGATTAGAACCAAATGGTGTGCATGAACTAAACTTTCCTAGACTTAGAGAATTTATCTAATTTTGAGCATTCTAGGAAAAATCAACGAATTATTAAAAATTGTGCATGTTTTTCAATATAACACACAACGTTTAGGATTCAACATGCACTAACTTATTAAATTATTTTGCATGCATAATGATATTCATAAAATTCAACCAGCATGCAATGGATTTTAAACCACAATCATTTAGCATGCAAAGGCCTACATTCATCAATAAAATCACCATGCAAATGATATTTTAACATGCATCAACAAAAATATTCAATAGTGAAAAAAATGCATTTAACAGTCCGAGTGACCACTTTAAAAATAAAACCATATGTTCAACACGGTCACCAATCTAACACTACATAAAACTTGTAAAAGATATTTTGAATTTAAAAATCAGCCTTAAGGAGTTATGATCTCAGTTAATTGGATAGAATGTATGTTTAAAGTAGATCAATGAATTCAACATGCAAGGCCCTAATCAGCTACCATTATGCAATTTCGCAATACTACATCAGCCATGCAGTTGGCAATCAGAACAAGCATACATCACAATAACAGATCATGTCAAAAATATAATTCATCCATAAAAATTAAATTTTAAGCAAAGAATGGATATTAAGCATTTAGTTCAAATTAGAAGCAGTTCAGAAGCCAATAAACATAAACTATCCATCAAGTAATATATCATTTAGCAAGAAAAGGATAGTGATTAGCAGTTCAAAGATAAATCATCCATTATGAAATAATAATATATTTCTAAAATTAAGCACATTGCGGTAAAGAGCTCATTGGATGAGATTTTAAAATTCCTGCTCCCCCTCAGTTATGCAGCCAAGGAATTATATATTTAATTAGAAGTATTTGGTATAACTAATATTTTCTTATATGGGGATGAGCTTATGAATTGCTTAGATTTAATTTAGCATTTGAAAATGATTAATCATTTAAGTTCAGTGATGAGTTTAGGATTATACATTTCATATCATAAGATCAATTTCCTAAAACTCAATACTATATGATGGATAAATTATGTTATATTTAAGATTTTTAGATTTAGGCGCATATATAACATTTAAAATTGTTCCCACTAATTAAGCTCCTTTGTTCATTAGAAGGGTACTTACAAATATAAGCATGCAATAGCTAATATATTCATATTTAAGCGAACAGATTGGATATTATCAATTAGGATTTTCATATTAGCTTATTTTTCTTATAATCTTAGTATAATAATAGTGTATATTGAAATTTAAAATTTTAAGCACAAAACACTATTTAAGCATTTAAAGCATTAGAACCCTTCACATGCTATATCCTAAATTTTATGAGTTATTAAAAAATATTTCTTTGAAATGCACCTCATAAGATAGCATGCTATTATTGCAAACTACATCATGATTCCTAAAAGATTCAATCACAAAAAAAAAATCACATGAATCATGGCATGAAATTTTTAATGAAGTAGAAGGAGAAAAGATATACTTTCTCAAATGACTCCTTTTTAGTTGTTTAAGCTCAGAGTGGTGTTCTCCTCTCTCTTGGTTTTTCCATACTGCTTAGTTTTCCCAAAATTTCTTTAGCACTAAAACAAAACATAATCTCTTTCAAGAGCATTAGTAACTAAGGTACAATAAATATATGCATTGCACACAAGATGATATGCATAAAAATCATGTCATGCTTTTTCATTTTATTTTCAATGTTGGGAAACTATGCATTTTAAAAATATTTTCATTTAGACATAGTTTCTTTTGAAAAATAATTTCCAAATCCCCCAAACAATTGATTTTACAAAAATCATTTTCAATATCCAAATAGTAAAATCTTTATAATAAAAGTTGTGGAGGAAATGCAAAGGATTTCCCTGAAAACAAGGATACACCAATATGAGCCCTTGCAATCTTTATGCAAAAACGGTTAAACTTATTGTAACCGGGCTCTGATACCAAATGTGATTTTAGGTGTGATCCCAAAAGGGGGAGGGGTGAATTGGGATTTAAAAATATTTCGCTAATTTGAATATTTCTAATTCACCACGTCATATCTCATTTAACATAAAATGCGTGTATAAAAAATAATTATGACAATAAGTAAACATTTATACACAAGTGGAAATTAAAGTGCAGAAATTTAAATAAGAGACAGAGAGAGATAGTATTTTTATTGAGGTTGGGCCAGTCCATCTTACGTCTCCGCCTTGGGCAAACCACCCAAGGATTTCACTAAGTGCTCACTTTAACGGGGCAGAGCGATGCCACTTACAATCCTCTCCTTACGGGGCGAGAAATACCCCAACTCAATTACCAGACTGAGCCCAACTGGTCTCACTTATGGGGCGAAGACACCCGATCTCAATTCACGATCTGAGCCACAACCAACACTCCTTGCGAGGTGGATATACCTCAGCAACACGTTACGGGCGGTGCCAAAACCCAACTCAATCTCTATGCTAAGCCTAATTGGTCTCACTTATGAGGCAGAGACTCCCCAGCTCAATTTACAGGCTGAACCCAACTGGTACAATAAAATAATTTTGAACAAAAAAAATACTTCTTAATACACGTTAAAAACTAATATGCACTCTCATATGAATTAAACATGAACCTCAATAGAATTATGATGTTTATCTCAATAATATTTTTCAATAAAACGTGGGAGTATGGAAAATGATTCTCTCGTTAAATAAAAATTACCTTAACAAATAATCAAGCCTTTCAAGCATAAACATATATAATTGAATATGTGCTCAAGGGCTTTTACAAAAAAGCTTTTCAAGAAAAGTGTGTATCAATAAATACATGCTCAAAGCTATCTTGTATTACCCATAGAATTTCTCCAAGAAAATATTTTCATGAAAAGGAGTATGACATACTAGGGATTTCTTTCTAAATGATTGACCTCAAAAGCAAGTAGGCTTTCAAGAAAAAAATACATATGAGATTATCTATATGCTCAAGCCTTTACTTGAATAACAAAAATAATTTCTCCAAAAGAATTTTCAAGAATAGTAGGAAAATTTAGTCTTTGAAGGACAACAATAATAAAAGACCTTCGAGCTAAATACATACATACATAAATATATATATATATATATATATATTTATTTATATGAAAGATATATAAGCTGAAGCCTTTTCAACATAAGACCTCCAAAATATTTGTCTCCAAAAATATTTTTCAAAATAAAGGAGTAGGAGAAATTTAAACTTTGATTTTTCAAAGCAATGAGGAGGCTTTCAAGCTATATATTACGATCATGAATGTAGCTCAATCTCTCCAAATAAAAAGCCCAAAAATATTTTCCTTAAAAATGATTTTCAAGGAGTAGGAGAAGATGAGGATTTAAGAACAAAAATGGGGTAGAAAAAGGTAGGTGTAACGTCCTCAAAATTCTCACCATTTTTTCTATATATATATAACCATATCTACGCAGTGGTTATACAAGTCATACAACCATATATACTAAACAATATCAGAATTCAGTACATTTAGACCATTGCCATATACAATAACTCCCTTTAGTGTCATCTACCCCAAAAATACAAAACCCTATCACAAACTTACCCTACAACCAGAGTAACCAAGTCAACTCTCTATCCGCGAGCCAGATCTGCTCACCTGGCTCACCTGAAAAGTGGTAAAGTAATGGGGTGAGATGACGCTCAGTAAGTGGAAATATGCTATTACTAGTGTGTGGCGACCGAGTCATAAAACTATAATAATAGTATTTAAAACTGCATGATCTGGAAAAACTGTAAAACACATGTATAGTAGCTTAAAACATTTGTATTGTCTAAATTTTCTATCATTCATATTGCCTTATCATACTATATACGACAAAAGCTGTAAAATTGTACACATATACATATACATTACTGTGCTCTTTCCCTATGACTCTATATGTCATGATTTGACCCCTCATGATAGGGTTGTGCGGCCTGTATGTGAGACTTAACCTGGTCGGCCCTCCAGGTAAGTCATCATACTCTACACTACCTCATCCTAGGCAAACTGCATCCACTCCTAAGCTCGGGACTGGCTACTACCTCGTCAAACTGGCCACCTCAACCCAATGAACTGGGGAGTCGCACCCTCTCCAAGCACAGTTTCACAGTACCCACACACTATCTGAGATATGTGGTTACACTCTACCTGTATATAGCAATGGTACCGTACTCTACAAACAGTATCTGTCTGTAATATTTCCATAGGGATCTGATACTATATAAATATATATATATATATATATATATATATATATATATAATCTTCACAGTTTTCATCATGTTTCCAAAATAACCATAACACTTTAACTTTGTACTGTAAATATTGTAATATCCGAATAACTGTAGCATCTTGATGCTATACTGTATAATCTATATATATACTCTATCTGTATACTCTGATTGTTATGGCATTTAGGAAAACATAGCTTTCTATAAACATTGTACTTACTGATCTCAATAAACATCTGTATATAGTTATATTTTTATCTATCTATGTAATTCTCTAAATAAAAACTGTATATATATATATATATATATATATATGCATACATCTGTCTGTATAATATATGACAATATTTGTATACGTTGTATGACTTGATACACTAGAAGAATTGTATAATATCTTTATGTCAGGTAATATGTACTCAAGCCACACATAGTTTAAAAAAACTTAGATTCTATAAAACTACATAATAACTTATACACACACACACACACATACATACATACGTATATATATATATATAGAATTGTATAATAACTCTATATCAGGTAATATGTACTCAAGCCACACATACTTAAAAAAAACTCATATTCTTTAAAACTACATAATAACTAATACACACACACACACACACACAATATATATATATATATATATATATATATGCATGTGTGTGTGTGTGTGTGTGTGTGTGTGTGTGTAAAATTTCAGTTAAATAAACAAATTTCCTGACATAGCATATTTCCCTTACTTAGTTTCTGAAAAGCCCTCATTGAACTCTAGCCCTACACCCGTAGGGTTCTCCACTCAACACCTTGAAAACGACATCCCCCATAACAAAATGTCAGTATTTTCCTACATACAACATTTCCTATAACTGCAAGGAAAGCAGATTCTGAATAAAACACCTTACTTTGAATTTGGAATGAATTTCAAACCAACTTCCCCCACGATCAGCTTCGGTAGACTTGCAAAGAACTTCACTAGGAGCATCGTGGTGGCCTCAAATCTTCAATCTGGTAAGAAATGGGGCCAGAATCGAAGAAAGAAGGGGAGGGAAACGTAAAGAGAGAGAGTGGAGAGATTTATGCACTGAATTTTCCTCAAAAAATTTGGGTTTCAACTATTTATAGGGCCGGATTCATCGACGAGACGCGTCACCTCATCGACAAGTCTTGTATAAATTTCATCCACGAACATGCATCCTCATTAACGAGTTTCAATCTACCTTAAACCCTTTCTCGGTATCTTCTCGTCAAAGAGGTGTGGCTTCATCGATGAGGACTACTTATGTGCTCATCGATGAACTCCCTATTTTCGTCGACAAGGCCCTCTGTAAAAATCTTCCAAGTTATTACATTCAAAGTGCAATATCCTCGACGAAAACGAAATGTTCGCCGACGAAGTCTGCTGCCTCCTTCTATTACTGTTTCCATTTCCCTTCCTCTTTATTATTTAAATACCATTATTCTTCAGGTCGTTACATTCTCCCCTTCTTATAAAATTTCATCCTCGAAATTTACAATTCATATAACTCATCATTCTTTAAAGGCAAAACGGTCTACTTATTTTATTACTTGCCCTCACTTATGGGGAAGGAATACCATGGTTACATTTTATGTTCTGGGAGATTACATAAATAAAATTAAAATCTACTTATTAACTAAATAGTACATGTACCTACAAAAGAAACATTACCTAACTATTTACATTATCTGATTACTTTTAGAACAAATGTGGGTATTTATTTTTAATTTCATCCTCGAGTTCCCAGGAGACTTCTTCCATAATAAGGTTCCTCCACAAAATCTTCAATAGCTGAATTTCTTTTATATGCAATTCTTGTGTCTTTCTATCTAAAGTATGTACTGGCATCTCTTCATAAGCTAGTGAATCCTTAAGTTCTATCTCTATATAACTGATTATGTGGGACGGGTCTGGGACGTATTTCCATAACATAGCAACATGAAACACATCATGAATTCGAGCCAAAGCCGACGGCAAAGCTAGCCTATAGGCAACTGACCCTATTCTCTCTAGTATATCAAAAGGGCCAACATACCTAGGGCTCAACTTGCCCTTCTTTCCAAACCTCATAACTCCTTTGAAAGGAGCTATCTTAAAAAATACTCGATCTCACACATCAAACTCTAGTTCTCAGCTATGAGTGTCTGCGTAGCTTTTCTGTCGACTCTGCGTGGTACTGATTCTTTCTTTAATTAGTCAGACCTTGTCAAACACCTGCTGTATTATTTCTGGACCTTAAACTCACCTTTCTCCTACTTCATTCCAGAAAATAAGAGATCGACACCTCCTACCATAAAGTGCTTCGTAAGGTGTCATGTCGATACTAGCCTGATAGCTATTATTATAAGCAAATTCGACCAACGACATAAATTGAATCTAACTGCCTCCAAAATCAAGCACACAAGCATGAAGCATATCCTCTAGTGTATGAATTATCCTCTCAGTCTGTCCATCTATCTGGGGATGGAAAGCAGTGTTGAATGCTAACTGTGTACCCATAGCCTCCTGAAAACTCGTCCAAAATCGTGAAGTGAACCTAGGATCTTGGTTGGAGACTATGGATACCGGCACACCATGAATGCGAACTATCTCCTGAATATATATTTCTGCTAATTTGTCCATGGAATAACCAATTTTAATCGGAATGAAATGAGCGGTCTTCATTAAATGGTCAACAACCACCCAAATCGCATTCAACCCCTGTCGCGTTGGTGGTAATCTCGTAACAAAATCCATTGAAACGTGATCCCATTTCCATTATAGAAAAAACAATGGCTGCAACTACCCTGCTAGTCTTTGGTGCACAGCTTTAATTTCCTAGCATGTCAAGCACTTCTATACAAAATCAGCTATCTCTCTCTTCATTTCACTCCACCAGAAGTACTCTCGCAGATCCCGATACATTTTAGTGCTACCTGGATGTACAGTGTATAGGGATCTATGAGCCTCCTCTAATATAGTTCTCCTAATCTCGGTATCTAAAGGAACACAAAGCCTTGTACGGAACCGTAGGGTTTCGTCATCTGAAATGCTGAATTCCTCACCCTGATCATCTCGTACCCTAGCCATTACCTCTGCCAACTTTGCATCATCATCGAGCTTTAATCCTCTCGTATAGCGTAGGCTAAACCACTAGACTGACAATGACTGCATAAGGACTCTCCTCTATCAATTCTATGCTAAGCCTCTCTAAATCCATCAGAATTGAGTGCTGAATCTCCATAGCTGCCAGTACGGGTCCCCCTGATTTCCTTCTCAGAGCATCTACCACTACATTCGCTTTCCCTAGGTGGTAACTAATCATGCAATAATAGTCTTTAATAAGCTCTAACCATCTTATTTGCCTCATATTCAGCTCTTTCAGAGTGAAGAAATATTTCAAGCTCTTGTGATCCATAAAAATCTCGCACTTTCGACCATATAGGTAATGCCTCCAGATTTTGAGAGCGTACACCAAGAAATATTTCAAGCTCTTGTGATCCATAAAAATCTCACACTTTCAACCATATAGGTAATGCCTCCAGATTTTGAGAGCATACACCACTACGGTTAATTATAAATCATGGATGGGATAATTCTTCTCATATTCTTTAAGCTATCTAGAAGCATACGCAATGACTCTACTATACTGCATCAATACACACCCAAGTCCCTTCAAGGACGCATCACTGTATATCACAAACCTGTCCTCCCCTAAAGGAATAGCCAGTATTGGAGCTGAAACTAACCGCCGCTTTAACTCCTGAAAACTCTATTGACAGTCATCGATCCAATCAAACTTCACATTTTTCCTCGTAAGTCGTGTTAACGAGCCATAAAACCTGAAAAAGCCATCTACGAAGCGTTAGTAATAGCCTGCCAATCCCAGAAGACTCCTGACTTCTTGAACATTTCCCAGACTTTCCCAATTCAGTACTGCTTCTATTTTACTCGGATCAACTAATATTCCTACTTCAGAGATCACATGGCCGAGAAAGGTAACCTGCCTTAACCAAAACTCACACTACTTGAATTTTGCATACAATTTTCTTTCGCTTAATACCTGTAACACTAGTCTCAAATGATGCTCATGCTCCTCAAAACTCCTCGAATAGACCAATATATCATCAATGAACACAACCACAAACTGATTTAAATATTGATGGAACACCCAATTCATTAAATCCATAAATATTTCTGGTGCATTAGTCAACCCAAATGGCATCACTAAAAACTCGTAATGCCCATATCTAGTATAGAATGCGGTCTTCAAGATGTCCTCTGCTCTAACTTTCACCTGATGGTAACCCAACTGTAGGTCAATTTTAAAGTAAACCTGGATGCCCGGGAGCTAATCAAATAACTCATCAATCCTAGGGTGAGGATACTTATTCTTGACTATCAGTTTATTTATCTCCCTATAATCAATACACAATCTCATGGTTCCATCTTTCTTTTTCACGAACAAAACTAGCGCTCCCTAGGACGACACACTGGGCTTGATAAAACCCTTATCCAGCAATTCCTGTAGCTGATCTTTCAATCCTTTCAACTCAACTGGAGATACCGGTGTAGATCCTGACAACAGATCTACAGTAAACTCAAATTCATGGTCAGGCGGCAAACCAAGCAATTCTTTTGGAAAGACATCTAGGAATTTCTTCACTACTAGTATGTCATCTTGTCTCAATTCTTCTTTTGGAAATTCTTTTATGTATGCAACATACTTCTGGCAACCATCTATAGCAATCTCCTCACCTGAATAGCCGACACCAACTGTGGTGACGCACGTACACGTGAACCCACAAATCTATATTCTTGCTCATTCGGGGGTTTGAAAATCACTTCTTTCTGGTGGCAATCTATGCTAGCGTAATAAGTAGCTAGCCAATCCATGCCCAATATCACATCAAACCCCTACATATCTAAGACCACAAGATTGGCTAACAACACTCTCTCCTGAATACTTACTGGAAAATTTCGAAACACTTTCCTGCATTTTACCACGGATCCCATTGGCATACCAACAGATAATTCTACATCTAATAGCTATGTCTCTACTCCAGTTATTCTAACATATCCCGCCAATATAAAAGAGTGGGTTGCACCTATATCAAACAAAACAATAATTTTATATGGTAAAGAAGTAAGGGTACCTATGACCACGTCTCCAACCGTCTCGGCGTCTCTCAACGTCAATGCATAAACCCTCCTCGGCGCGGTATTTCTCTATTGACCTCTGCGGGGCACCTGGTATCCTCACTGAAATGGCCTAGAAGCTGGTACATAACCTTGTGGCATCTAACAGGATCGAGCCATAAGACCGGGCCTCCCACAGCGATAACAGACATTCTCCCCTAGCCGGCACTCACCAGGGTGTCTCCGTCCACATTTAGGACATATGGCAGGAAACTGTCCACTCTGAAATCTCCCATGCTCTACCATCTGTCTTTGACCTCCTCTAGATCTACCTCCTCTCCAAGGGCCTCGACTAGGACCCGCCTAAAAACTCAAAGGCGTAGTCCTCTTCTTCTAATTATGTGTCTCGGTCTCCCTAGGTAGACTCTCCTCTTCTATAATAGTCCTGTCAACCAACTCTGCAAAATCCTAGATCCACAGTACCACCACCTATCTATAAATATCTCGCCTTAAGTTTCTCTCAAACATTCTAGCCTTCTTCACTTCATCAGAGATAATATATGGGCGGAAACACGAGAGCTCGATAAATCTCACCGCGTACTGCTGGACTGTCATTGACCCCTGGGACAGACTCGGAAACTCTGGTACTCGAGCCTCTATGACTGAGGCAATATAGTATCTATCAAAGAAAACGTCCCTGAATCGAGCCCAGTTCTCGGCACTGGTATAGCCCTCTACTTCTCCAATAGCCTAGTAGCTGTCCACCATCTCTCGGCTTCCCCCACCAGTCTATATGTAGCATATAAGACCCTCTGCTCATCAGTGCAGTGAAGTACTGTAAGAATCTTCTCTACCTCCTGCACCTAGTTCTCAACAACTGCAGGGTCAGTCGCTCCAAAAAAAGTTAGCGGATTCATCTTCATAAGTTTCTCTATGGTACATCCTTGAATTGGAGATGGACCTCCCTGCTCTCTAGAGCTATGTGCTATCTCATCCATAACTTGCTGAGCCACACAACGTAGCACAGTATCTGAATCTCCAATGGCAGAAAGACCCGCTCCATCATCCCCACTAGCGTGAGCGCTACAGCCTCCTATGTCCATTTTGAAAATATATAGCACACCATTTCAGAATCCTAGTTCCCACACAGACCTAACTTATTCAACTAAAAATTCAAATATTTTATTAACCATCCCTTCTGATCTTAATCCCAAAATCCAATCCTGCAACCTAAACACAAGAATCTACAGTAGTTTACTATGGTTTTCCTGGAATCGTCACCCCAGGAAAAACACAGAAACTACCAAGAAAGTCTTGTATTCAGATCACAGAATAAAACCTCAATTCCTTTCCCAAATTCTAGTATTGTTTCCCGTTGCACTCTAAAATCCGCAGAACCTAGCAAACTAGGTTTTGACACTAAAATGTAACGTCCTCAAATTCTCACCATTTTATATATATAACCATATCTACGCAGCAGTTATACAAGTCATACAACCATATATACTAAACAATATCAGAATTTAGTACATTCAGACCATAGCCATAAACATTAACTCCTTCCAGTGTCATCTACCCCAAAAATACAAAACCATGTCGCAAACTTACCCTACAACCAGGGTAACCAAGTCAACTCTCTATCTCTGAGCCTGATCTACTCGCCTAGCTGGCTCACCTAAAAAGTGGTAAAGTAATGGGGTGAGATGACACTCAATAAGTGGAAATATGCTATTACTAGTGTGTAGCGACCGAGTCGTAAAACTATATTAATAGTGTTTAAACTTGCATGATTTGGAAAAACTGTAAAACACATGTATAGTAGCTTAAAACATTTGTATCGTCTGAATTTTCTATCATTCATACTACTATATCATATTATATACGACAAAAGCTGTAAAACTGTACATATATACATATACATAACTGTGTTTTTTCCCTGGGACTCTGTATGTCATGATTTGACCCCTAATGACAGGGTTGTGCAACCAGTAGGTGGGACTTAACCTGGTCGGCCCTCTAGCTAAGTCATCATACCCTACACTACCTTAACCCGGTCAAACTACATCCACTCCTAAGCTCGGGACTGGCTGCTACCTTGTCAAATTGGCCCCCTCAACCCAGTGAACTAGGGAGCTGCACCCTCTCCGACCACAGTTTGATGGTACTCACACACTATCTGAGATATGTGGTTGCACTCTATCTGTATATAGCAATGGTACCATACTCTGTAAACTGTATCTATCTGTAATATTTCCACAGGGATCTGATACTATATAAATATATATATTATCTTCACTGTTTTCATCATGTTTCCAAAATAACCATAACACTTTAACTTTGTACTGTAAATACTGTAATATCCGAATAACTGTAGCATCTTGATGCTATAATGTATAATCTATATATAAACTCTGTCTGTATACTCTGATTGTTATGGCATTTAGGAAAACTTAGCTTTCTATAAACATTGTACTTACTGATCTGAATAAACATTTGTATATAGTTATATTTTTATCTATCTATGTAATTCTCTGAATAAAAATTGTATATATATATATATATATATATATGTATATGCATACATCTGTCTATATAATATCTGACAATATCTGTATATGCTGTATGACTTGATACACTGGAATAATTGTATAATAACTCTATATCAGGTAATATGTACTCAGGCCACACATAGTTTAAAAAAAACTCATATTCTGTAAAACTACATAATAACTAATACACGCGCGCACGCGCACATATATATATATATATATAATTGTATAATAACTTTATGTTAGCTAATATGTATAATAACTCTATATCAGGTAATTGTATAATAACTCTATAATAACTCTGAATAAAAACTATATATATATATATATATATATATGCATACATGTGTTTGTATAATATCTGACTATATCTATATATGCTGTATGACTTGATATGCTGGAATAACTGTATAATAACTCTATGTCAGGTACTATGTACTCAAGCCACACATACTTTAAAAAAACTCGGATTTTGTAAAACTACATAATAACTAACACACACACACACACACACACACACACACATATATATATATATATATATATATATATATAATTTCAATTAAATAAACAAATTTCCTAGCATAGCATATTTCCTTTACTTAGTTTCTGAAAAGCCCTCACTAAACTCTGGCCCTACACCCGCAGGGTTCTCCACTCAACACCCCTAAAACGGCATCCCTCAGAACAAAACATTAGTATTTTCCTACATACGACATTTCCTATAACTACAAGGAAAGCAGATTCTGAATAAAACACGTTACCCTGAATTTGGGATGAATTTCAAACCAACTTCCCCCACGATCAGCTCTAGTAGACTTGTAAAAAACTTTTCTAGGAGTGTCGTGTTGGCCTCAGATCTTCAATCCAGTGAGAAATAGGGCCAGAATCGAAGAGAAAAGGGGAGGGAAACGTAGAGAGAGAAAGAGAGTGGAGAGATTTCTGCACTAAATTTTCATCAAAAAATCTAGGTTTCAACTATTTATACGGTCGGATTCGTCGACGAGTCTTGTAGAAATTTCGTCAATGAACCTGCATCCTCATCGACAAGTTTCAGTATGCCTTAAACCCTTTCTCAGTATCTTTTCATCGATAAACTCCCTGCATTCATCAACAAGGCCCTGTGTAAAAATATTCCGAGTTATTACATTCAAAGTAAGCCTGCTGCCTCCTTCTATTACTGTTTCCATTTCCCTTCCTCTTTATTATTTAAATACCATTATTCTTTGGGTTGTTACAGTAGGAGAATGAAAGAATGATAAACTAAATTAACAAAGGGATTCTCCAACATTTTTAAGGTTTTTAAGGCTTGTATTTGTAGGCAAAAATCTTATATAGTCGTTATGTAGTCATTGGGGGAGTTAAAATATTATAATATTTCAAAAACTAGTTGTTTCTTTCCATTGGGATGCTTTCCTAAGATGGTCGATTGACTGGGGCTAAGCCCTAGTTGGTTGAGGCTTCAAAAACGTGAGCTTCAGTCAGTTGAGGCCAAGC
Source organism: Malania oleifera (assembly GCF_029873635.1). Lineage (NCBI taxonomy): Eukaryota > Viridiplantae > Streptophyta > Magnoliopsida > Santalales > Ximeniaceae > Malania > Malania oleifera. The sequence continues at coordinate 112,966,798 of NC_080418.1, read as the reverse complement.
TTGGTTTGTTGTCCTCTGGTTTTCTGTGCATACTCCCTTCAGTGTTTTGACCATAACTTCTATACAACTCAAAATTGGGCATTCTTGGTATCAATAGAAAGCTAAGAGAAAATACCACAACTTTTATATTGAACACTTTTTAAGATAAGAAGTTATGGATTAAGAAAAAAAAAAGCCCATCAATGAGATGGAAGAAACATGAAGGGAGTTTTTCTATTGCAGACACCTTTCAGTATTTTAGCCATAACATCTTCTATGTAACTTAAATTTTGACGTTCTTGGTATCAAAAGAAAGCTAAGGAAGCATCCCACAATCTTCATGTTGAACATAGTTTGAGAAAAGATCTAATTGAGTGAGAAATTTCTCATTTCTACTATTTGGTCGGCTAGCCGATCGACCGACCCCTTTGAAAAATTTAGTTTTTGCCTTCTTTTAACTTTAAAACCATTTGAAAACCTTTGTATAAGTTAGGAATTTCATGAAAAATGTTTTTCATGTTACTTGGAGGTCCTATGGTCAATCTAAGGTCATTAATTGAGCTTCAAATAAATCATATGATATGCATGCAAATTCAACTCTAAATTACTATTACAACTCAAAGAATAAATTAAATCTTCATTCTTATGCTCCTTGGAATACACCAAGGTATGATATTTAAGTGCATTTACGGCTTCCATTTTGCATTATCATTTGTGCTTCTAGAACTATAGACCTATTCAAACACTCAATGCACAAATGAGATACTATTGTTTGTCGTAATCAAAACAGGGATCAGACTCTAAAAGTCAACACCTCATTTCTTTTACATTTTGAAAACTTAATCAATTTAAGTTTTAGCAATTGTTCAAACATTTCTAGAATATTTGAATCAAGGAATGGATACCATTTCTCCCTTTTCTCCTTTAAACTAGGACGTATCCTTTCACCATTTGGTCAATAGTTAGTTTTCCTTTCTCCATTCTTATTTTTAACAGTTATTTTAACGGGGGTAGTGTTAAAAAATATTTAATCTTTGGTGGAACTTTTTGAAGGCTTAGTATCTTTCTTTACTTCCTAATTTTCTTTCCTATTATCAACCATAGGGGGACTTTGTTGGCTTAACAAGGCTTAATCTCGTTTTGATGATAACAAACTAAGGTATTCTAATTGTGCTTTCAAGTAAAATTTCAGGTATTATCTTCCTTCAAACACAAAGGTTAAACTTGGTAAAGATTGGATGAAGTTCAACTTAAATTCACAATTCATAAAGAAAACAAGTACATTGAACTATTGACAAAGCTTGGACAAAGTTAAAGCTTCTACACATGAAGACTTAGGATTTATTGTTGTTTAGATATTTTGAAAGTCTCATGTTAAGCACTCTTAAACTTCAAAATTGTTTATAAAGCTCAAAAAATATTTCTACAATTCCAAAATTCTTTTCAAAGTAATAATAACAAGTTTTGGAACCAAAAATATAGAAAAAAAACTGAATTACAGAGTGTTCAAGCACTTGAGAAAAATGCTTAGTCGACTAAATTGCTAGTGTCAGTGTAAAGAAATCAGAATAGTGCTAGTACAATCGACTGAATGGAATTCAGGTCACTTGAGCAGGGTCAGACAACTCAACTCACAAGTTTAGGTGTCTGAATCACTGTTGTCAGTTCTAAAGCACATATTTTTAAATGGTTCAGATGACTAAATGCATGGTTTAGGCGACTGAAGTTCATATCTTAAACTTACGAATTGCATTGATTTCTTTCCTATGTTGAGAGATATGGTTTCCAAACTTGTGGGAAACTATAAGATTTCTTCCTAAGCTATATAAGGCTTATTATATGGATATTAGGGCACCAATACTCACGAATACACACTGATATACATTCGTTATACATTGATTTATACTCTAAAAAGCTGATGTGTGCATTCCTCAAAGCCCTAAATAGATTTCTGATTCAATCTTCTAAAATTATCATACCACAAATGAGAAAACCCAACACGGTAAAAGAAAAACCTTTTTCTTAGCAACTAAAATCATACTGTTGGGAGTCCCAGCCTGAAGTATATAGTCTAAAGGGGGGTGAATAGACTCTTTTCGTAGAATACATATTTTTCTACAAAATAAAAACTCTTGGCAAGATATAAGAAATTATATCGCAATATAAATACAAATCATGCACAAGATATAAAATAAAGAGTGTAAGGGAGAGAAAGAACAACTTCGGTATTTTTACGTGGTTCGGCACCAAGCCTACGTCCATGCCTTAGCACCAAGCCAAAGATTCCACAATCCACTATAATCACTCCTTCCACAGTTGAGCAAGCCTTACAAACTCGAGAACAAATCCCTACCACTCACAAAGAGCCTTTACCAATTCGGTTCACATAGAACCTTACAACTTGGTTCACAAAGAACCTTTTACAAGAAGATGAAAGATTACAAAGAATGCTCCTTACAATGAGCAAATATGATTTACAACTCAAACCTCACACTATTCTCTCAAGAATTGAATCAAACACAATAAGTGCGCAAGAGAGAATGAGCACATGTAATGAAGAACTAATATGCAATGTGCTAGGTTTTGTATAAAATGATGTTTTTTAGTAACAATGATCAAAGATGTTCAAAACCATGTTAATACAAGTCTAATAGCTTGTATTTATAGCCCAAGATCCTTAAGAGCCGTTAACTAGCCGTAGGGGGGAAGAAAAGATATTTTATTTGGTAAACTAGCCGTTTTCCACCCGTTAGCGTCATTCTGCCAATTGGACTCGTCGACTAGGCCCCTGCACTCGTCGACTAACCATATACTACACCTCATCCACGAATCCCATGTGTTCATCGACGAGGTCCCTGAATTAGAAAAAGTCATCAAAATAAAAGTTGTGGAATTTTGTCTTAGATTTCTAGGGACACCATGATCATCCCAGTTGGACGTTTCTAGAAAAAGTTATGCCCAAAATACCAAAAGGTATTCAGGACTTAAGGCTGCACTACGGTAGTGACTATTGCTTTGTTTTTCCTTATCAAAAAGTGTTTTAATGATTCAAAACATCCTTGGACAAAAATTATATGAAATGTATTAAGTCTAATGAAGATTAAAATTTATCCAAATGAGTTTTCTTTTGAATATAAGATATCTTGATTAATAAAATACGTTTGAAAACCCATTTTGATATCTTATATGCTTAGTATGTCCTTTTATAAATATACTTTACTTTCTTTGAACCTTTAGGACACAAGACTCGTTTTGATAAAACTAGCACTAAGTATGATGATGTTTCAAATACTAAGATGTTTGAAAACTTGTCTCTTTAGAAAACATATTTGAGTTTAGGATTCATTTAACAAACTCTTTAAGTTTAACTTTGAAAGCCATGAAAAGTGAGTTTGTGTTTATGTCTTTAATGCAATCATATATGCTTATGTGTCTTAGTATCTTATACAATGGCTCAAATCTTACTCAAAAATCATGCAAGACACGCACCACAAGAGTTACAATACATACTCACTCACACAACCCTTATTACAATTAATTTATACACAATAAAAACTTCAAGATGTGCTTTGGTGCTTTCGAGTCAGCGTCCTTCCGATCTTTCCTATTTGATGTCTACTCCGTCCGATCTTTGCTTTTGATTTGGTACCTCCGTGTATCCGACACTTTGTACCTGTACTAGATAAGATCTGCAAGGATGGAAAATACTAGGAACAATAAATAGGTTAATATCATCAAAATATATAAACCAAGATAGTGTAGCTGTCAGGGCTAACATTCTCCCCCTTTTTGATGATGTCGAACCTATTAAGAATCTACTTAATCTTTGCATTTTTGTTCGTTCTTACTAAGGCTTATTGTGCAAAGATAATCTCACTTAGAACCACTAATGGGTTGTTATCATCAAAACAAGACAATTAAGCTTATGTAGCCTCTAAGAATAACACATACAAATTGGTTTAAATCATTTAAGGTCAAAAATAGGGCTAAACCTTATTTTTTTCATTGACCTCGGTCAATTGACGAGTTCAAGCTATAATCAGCTCAGTCGACTAACCACACCTTAATCTAGAAGTCAAAGTTTGACTAGGCTCAGTCAACCAACCATCTTTTGAACTTGGTTTGCACAATCGACCGACCTCAAAACTTGGCTTTTCTACATTCCCCGACTGACCGACCTTTCAAGATCAAAATAGCCTCAACCGATCAGCCTACAAGGCTCGGTCGACCAGTCATTTAGCCAGCCGACCAAACTTACAAAGAGAAGAAAATCGCCCTATGTCAGCCAACAAGCCTTTTTCTGGGCCGACCAAACCCATTGAGAAATTCAAATTTGGTGTGTAAGGTCAACCGACCGACGCTAGGGTCAGCCGACCGACCCTCTCGTGTTACAATATTTTTTAGCGCTTAAATGCAATTAATTTTTAATTAAATAATTTTGAAAATGCCCTCCATGTCCCCAAATGGTAATATTTTCATAAGCTCTATATATACCCCCTTCATTAGCACAATTAGCAACTTTGAATAGCCAATTTTTTTTTTCTCAAAATTTTTTGGGCTAATTTTTAAATCAAAATTCCCCCACTCTTTTTATTGTAAAAATCCTTTTGGGGCAAAAACTTTACTCTCTTTCACTCATTCATTTGAAAAACATTTTTGAAAGAGTGCATTTATTTTATTTGGGCATTTATTTCTTTTACATCAAATGAAGTTACTCTCACTTAATCTTTTTATTTGTAAATCATTTTTGAGAGTACTCTTAGAGTTTTTCCCACATTATTCTCTTGATAAATTTCTTTGGGAAACTCTTTGTCGCATATGAATCTTGCACATCCATTGCAAGATTCATAAGCTCATATTCTTTTGGCAAAATTATTTTTGAGCATAAACTCTAACTTCCTTTGAACTATATTTTCTATATATCATTTTTGGGAAAATTATTTGAGGAATTAAGATCTTTGAATTTTTCATTGCATACTCCATTTTTTTTAAAGATCATATATATGTAAAAAATAATTTTTGAAGAGCAAATACCCCAGGTTCTCCTGTTATTTCTTGAAAAATGTTTTAGGGAGAAAATTTTATTAAGGTAAAATCTTTGAAGCACTTATTATATACATCATATTTGAAAGATTGAAAATATGATTTTGAGAATAGCACCCTTACTCTCTAAGCTTATTTCATATCATTAGAGAGTGCATTTTAAGAGCTTTATTGTTATACATCCTTGCTTTGTTATAGAAGTATTTTGTTGTATGAAAATTATTTTTTGTTTTTGTGAGTTCGGTTCATCCTTTGAATTGAGCTAGGGAGTCTCTGCCCCATTAGGGAGACCGATTTGGTTCATCTCATTAAATTGAACTAGTGAGCAGGGTTATTGAAATCCTTGGGGGTATGCCTAAGGCGGGGACGTAGGTTGGTTTGGTCAAACATCGATAACAAATCTTGTGTGTCTCTCTCTCCCTATCTCATTTATTTTCTACACTTAAATTCCCACACATGTATATTTGTTTATTTATTAGTATTTTTATTTAAATACACACATTTAAGTGAGATATGCTCCACTCGTGTATGTCTGCATTCCTTGTTTGATTTTTTTTTTTTACATACCTACGTGTATTTTGAATGGGATATGTTATGTGGTGAATTCGCGTAAATTTAATTTAGCTAAACAAATTTATATATCCAATTCACCCCCCTATTAGGATTACACCAATTACATCACTGTCTTAAGAACAATCACAGTCCATGGCTAGACATATAGATCATTCTGCTTTGGAGTTTGAGAGATGGGTGCTAGTTTAACAGGGCGAGTTGTTTAGTTTGACTCATTGGCTAGGTCAATTACTATATATTTTGCCCAGGCAAGGTCATTTTTATGTTTGCGTTTACTCATTCTACTTGATGGCCATTTTTCGTTGCTCCATTATAAGTCTTTGTGAATAAGTCTTTGCAAAAGGTTTTTGCCACTACATTTGAAGCACACTACCCAAGTAATTAGAAAAATCATCACTAATAGTTTTGACCTTTTTCCCCGTCAATAAATGCATTATTAGTGACGGTTTATGAGAACCTTCACTAACTAATATAAAACTATTGGTGATGGTCTTTGTAAAGACCCAAACCCAAGAAATAAAGGAAAATAAAGAAAAGAAAAGAAAAATAAATAAAAGGAAGAGAAAAAGAATGGAGATGGTTTGGTTCAGCACCAAACCGTTGATGGTTTGAGGCCATCCCAAAAAATCGTCGATGGTTACAACAACCGAGAGCATTTTAAGTGCCAAATTGTCGACATTTTCATCAAGCTCAGGAAAACCATCAACGGTTTCCCAATGGCCAGCTTCTCTACAAATAGAAGTGAGCTCATTTTTAGGAAAAATACACTTCCTCTCTCTCTCTCTCTCTCTAAGTTAGGGCTTCGACTCTCTATTTCTCTCTCATCCCTCATGTGACTCTCTCTCTCCTCTGAGCTCACCTGAATGAAACGCCCCGAACCCTTTTTCCCGGGTCCGGCGCGTTATACCTAATAATCCATAATTAACATAACATACGCAGCAGAAAACATAATCGTAATCTCCATATAACATAATACCAGAGCTTACTAATTCTAACTATAATCCATATTAAATCATCCAACACCTGCATTTCCATAAATCTACATAATTCCCAAAATAATTCAGTATGTTCACAACTTTCTTTTCTCCACAGACTTAAAATATAAGGACGTAAAACATAAATTTTTGCATCTCATAATTAATATAGAAATATACCCTTTACTTTTTATATTCCCTAATAACGCTATAAAAACTTCGAGCTCTCAAAGCTCGATCTCGAGGAAATCTTGAAAAAAAAATACATTTATATTCAAGTGAAAACACATCTCAGTAAGGGAAGAAACCATATATTAAAGCAGTGTGTGGCCAACATGAGTTTATATATAACATAATATTTAACATTTGAAAATCCTTAACATAATTTTCAAAAGCATTGTCTGATCCTAATCAAACACAAGCAAATGTTTAACCCACAAGATTTCCCGAGGATAGGGGTGATTACCCACCCATATAAGTAGCACCCCTCTGCTCTGATACATTTGGCAACCCAAAGGTCACAATTTAAGCATATCAGGGCACTCACCTTACTCAGTAAGCCCTTAAGTGAAATTAATATCGTACTCATGCATTCAACAATAGTTTATCGGCAAAGGCCCTAAGGATAGGGAATTTTACCCACCCATACAAGTAAGTTCCCTCTGCCCTAGTACGTTATGTGGCTACTGCCACATCTGTAGCTACTATTGCACTCACCTTACTCAGCAAGCCCTCAGGCGAAAGGTACGCCTCGCCCAATCGTAACATGTTCTATGTACATATGTACTTCTAATATCATAACACATCATTCTGTTCTGTCATTATACATTCATGCACATTCATTCCTGTTCACAACTTAACTTTGCATTTCGTTTCACTTTAAGTGACTTTTTCCCATTTACATCATTTGCCATTGTCATTTCATTTCATTGTCATTTCATCAGTCATTTCATTGCATAACATTTCATTTCATTACTTCGTACTACAGCTGGTCTTTAGCCATCATCAGTTAGTCTACGTAGAAACGTGCTAAATCTGCTAACACAGCTCCTTTTAGCTGTCATCAGTTAGTCTACACAGAAGTGTGCAAGATCTGCTAACATGGCTCTCTTTCAGCTGTCTTACATTTACATGGTTGCATTTAACATACACAGGCAACATTGTCCATATCATATTTTATTCTCATTGTTTTACTTACTTAGCCTGCATCTCATATATTTAACATATATTTGCACAGAATCTCATGTCACACAATTTAACAGTAAAATTCATACATTACCTGTAAAATAAGCCAACCAACATTTAATGTTTATATACTAAAAATACCTTTCATTTTTTACTTAATTATCCTGAAAATATTTCCCACTTTCATCAGTTTATTTTCGCATATACATATATAATAAACAACCCTAAACTTGGAAAAAATATAATTTAAACAGTTGGTATTTTACCCATATCAAAACATATACATGTACATATAACAAAATTTATTTTTTTTCCATTAAATTCATAAAAATTCTGATTTAATATATATTTTTCCCCTTACTTGATTTCTTGAACTACGCCAACAGGGACTCCGAAAAATACCTGCGGCGCTCACCCGGACCCTGAAATTAAATTCCTAATTTCAATAAATTATTCTTGAATAAAATATTATTTAAATATTTCCTAGGGTCATAATTCCTAAATAAATAATAAAACCCTTAAATTTAGCCAAATTGCCAAATTTCCCAAATCCCACTCTCACTTTGGAGTAGGGCCTAAAAAATCCCAATTGACAAATTACCTACGTCAAAATGACGATAACGATGGCTAGGACCCTGTGGTGGTGTCCGTTTGTCGATTTACCACATATTAACGGCGAAATTGAGAAAATGGGAAAAAATTACCTTTCCCCAGGAGCAATGCCTAAACCGTTCCCATGAAAAATCTACTCCAGTAGAAATGTCGGCAGCGGAACCAGGATTCCAACGGCACCTTCCGTTTCCCGATCCGTCGCAAACTCGCCAAGTAATTGAGAGAAGGAGAGAGATGCAGACGGAGTGGCTGAGTGTAAGAAAATAAAATTGCAGAGGGGTGGGAGGCGTGCTGCGCTGTTCCAGCTCCTTCTTTCTTCTTTCTCCTTTCTTATTTCTTCTTCTTTCTTCCTCTTCTTTCTTCTTTCTTATCTCTTCTGTCAGTACTTTATATATATATATATATATATAGTAATATAATATATATATATATATATATATATATATTAAACTTATACTTATCATATATATATATATTATATATTACTTTAAATTATATATATATATATATATATTATCTTAATTATATATATATATATATATATCTTATTTTAATTATTTTTTTTATAAATCCAATACAATAATATTTAATTTAACAATTAGTTATTTAATTATTTAATTTATCTTAATTTAATTTACTTTCTTTATTTTTAATTTTTTTTCTCTTTTCCCACGTCATTCCTTTTATTTATTTATCTGTTATTTTATTTATTTATTTTTTCTAAATTATTTTAATCCTTTTAAATTTTCGGGTCTTTACAGTAGCTCTCGCTCTCTGATCATCTTTCTCTCCTTTCTCGGGTGGCCGAATCACTTCCCGTGGTGAGTTAAGGAAGCAAGAGTTCTGTATTCCCAATCATGTTAGGCATGTTTTTAGGAACAGGTAAGGGGAATAAATTACGCTAGCTTTTTATTAAATTTGAACCAATTAAACTAGATTTTGTGATACTAGAAATGTTATACTAGTTGTATTTCAAAATCCAACTAATTGAAGTTGAGTATGGGTATGGGGATTATATTATATCAAATTAATTTGGAAATGGAACCATTTTAAATTGAGTATATGGATACAAGAACATCATAAGGTATTTTCTAAATGTAATATATGTATGACATCGATGGTTTTGGTGGTTATACACATATTTTGGGAAAACTAAGGTGAGTAGGGTTGATCATCTCTGTTTTCCTGCAAACTACATATTTTGAGTAAAATTAAAACAGTAGAGGTGATCATACCCTAGGTTTCATTAAAGTATACTGAGTGTTATATGATATATTCTCCGGTCATATTATTAGGGTTTGATATAACATTTAAATCGTGTGGAATGAGATTAATTCTTCATAATAAACTGGTTGTGATTACTGCGGTTAATAAACTTATATGTTTGGGTGATTTGTTTTGTGTGGTTACTCGTGTATTCCATAATATAACGTTGGCAAGCCTGAGGAGTTCATTATATTGTCCTTGACATAAATTGCGATATAAAGTTTGCAAAATATTAGGAGTTTGTTATATTGTCATTTATATAAAGGGGTAAAATGTTGGCAGTGAGTGAGGAGGTAGTTTTACTGATTTACTATGAATTGGTCATTGTGAAAGAGTAACAACTGTCTATTGTGAAGTGCATGTTGAGAACAATGGGGAGGGATGCTTAGTAAATAGATGGGAAAAACGGGGAGGGATGCCCTAAGAACCATGTGAAATAAAGTATTTGTGCATTATCCTTTCTGGGTCTAAGTAAATGTATTGTGGTTGTGGATGTGTTGTGGTATTACGTACAATACATGTATGCAATTTTCTGTGTTATGATTGATGATGTGTGTGTGAGTATAGCTCATGAGTGTCCTTATAGTTATAGTTGATTAACAAATGGTTATATTTTGTATACACCAAAACTCATATTAGCCACACACTGGTAATAATTTATTTCGTCTTACTGAGAAGTGTCTCGCCCCATTATACAACTCATTTTTTAGGTTCTTCGCGAGATCATGCTTAGAAAGCTTGGGAAGGGTTTAGTTTTTGTAGCTGTGTGTGGTTGTAAGATATGAAACTTTATATTTTTATTGTAAATCCTTGTACTGTAATAATGCTATTTAGAGATGCTTATATTGGTGATAATGTAGAACTCTAGTATTTCATTTGAAGATGTTTAATTATTTTCTGCTGCTTGGATGATATTTATGGTATCAGAGATCTGAGAATTGAACACATAACACCTCGGGCCTCACTCACGGATTCGGGGCATTACAATTGGTATCATAACCTTAAGTTGTTAGGTTCTACAAAATTTAGGGATGAGTAATACTAGAGTATAGGAATGAATGACGAAGATGGTAGGAAATGGTAGATTAGATGTTAAAAGGTTTAGGATTCTGTCTCGTGACTTGGAAGTGGAAATACATTGATGGCTTTCAGTGATATTTCTGAAGCAGTCGACGGTTTCAGAAAAGCCACAACAAACCATTGACGACATTGTTTCTAAGCAGAGAGACTGGAACTTGAAAAAATTAAAATTGGAACGTTAAGTTGGTTGTGTATGTCGTAAGTTTTGTAGTGATTTGAGGCATGTTCCTTGAAATGACTAGATGTACACAAGAAAGGGCTAGTAGGGCAAGAGGTGTAATCCATTAGTTCATGTTAGTAATTAGTTTTGATGAAGATGTTTACAAGTTTAACTTAACCCGGTTGGGTGCATGATGGATTTTATTCGGAGTTATATTTAACAAATTTCGAGAATAAAAATTTTATAAAGGGGGGAGAATGTAGATACCCGAACCCATGAAATAAAGGAAAATAAATAAAATAAAAGAAAAATAAATAAAAAGAAGAGAAAAAGAATGGAGATGGTTTGGTTCAGCACCAAACCGTCGACGGTTTGAGGCCATCTCAGAAAACCGTCGATAGTTACAATAACCGAGAGCATTTTAAGTGCCAAACCATCAATGGTTTCGTCAAGCTCAAGAAAACCGTCGATGGTTTCCTACGGTCTAGATTCTCTATAAATAGAAGTGAGCTCATTTTTTAGGAAAAATATACTTCCTCATCTCTCTCTCTAAGGTAGGGCTCCATTTCTCTCTTTCTCTCTCATCCCTCACGTGACACTCTCTCTCCTCCGAGCTCACTCAAAGCTGCTCTCACTCTCCGATCATCTCTCTCTCCTCTCTTGGGTTGCCGGATCACTTCTCGTGGGGAGTTAAGGAAGCCAAGATTCTGTATTTCTGATCTTGTTAGACATATTTTCAGGAACAAGTATGGGGAATAAATTATTTCAGCTTTTTATTAAATTTGAACCAATTAAACTAGAGTTTATGATACTAGAAAAGCTATACTAGTTATATTTCAAAATCCAACTGATTAAAGTAGAGTATGGGTATGAGAATTATATTATATCAAATTAATTAGGAAATGGAACCGTTTAAAATTGAGTATGTGGATACAGGAACATCATATGGTATTTTTTAAATGTAATATACGTATGAAATCGATGGTTTTGGTGGTTATCCACATATTTTGGGAAAACTAAGGTGAGTAGAGTTGATTATCTCCGTTTTCCTGAAAACTACATATTTTGAGTAAAATTAAACCAGTAGAGGTGATCATACCATAGGTTTCATTAAAGTATACTAAGTGTTATATGATATGTTCTCTGGTAAAATTATTAGGGTATGATATAACATTTAAATCCTGATGCATGAGATTAATTCTTCATAATAAACTTGTTGCGATTACTGCAGTAAATAAACTTATATGTTTGGGTGATTCTTTTTGTGCGGTTATTCGTGTATTTCACAATATAACATTGGCAAGCCTGAGGAGTTCGTTATATTGTCCTTGATATAAATCGTGATATAACATTGACAGGATATGAGAAGTTCATTATATTTTCATTTATATAACGGGGGTAAAACGTTGGCAGTGAATGAGGAGGTCGTTTTACTAATTTACTATGAATAGGTCATTGTGAAAGTGTAACAACTGTCTGTTGTGAAGTACGTGCTGAGAACAATTGGGAGGGATGCCTCGGGAACCATAGGAAGTGAAGTATTTGTGCATTATCCTTTGTGGGTGTGAGTAAATGTATTATGGTTGTGAATGTGTTATGGTATTACGTACAATACGTGTATGCAGTTTTTTATGTTATGATTGATGATGTGTGTGTGAGTACAGCTCATGAGTGTCCTTACAGTTGTAGTTGATTAACAAATGGCTATATTTTGTATACACATAAACTCATGTTAGTCACACACTGGTAATAATTTATTCCGTCTTACTGAGAAGTGTCTCACCCCGTTATACAACTCATTTTTCAGGTCCTTCGGGAGATCGGGCTTTGAAAGCTTGGAAAGGGATTAGTTTTTTGTAGCTATGAGTGGTTGTAAGATATGAAACTTTATGTTTTTATTCTAAATCCTTGGACTGTAATAACGTGTTAGCTTTACCGTGATCCCAAGAGGGGGGTGAATTGGTATTTACAAAATTTAACTCATAGGTATTCCTCCTAATAGCAGTATGTTCACAATCCTATGGTCAATCTAGTGCAAGTCATATAAATATGTTAGAAATTAAATAAAGCAGATTAATTAACAGCACATGCACCAGAAAGCACTAAAGAGAGGGTGACATGCCAACATTTTATCGGGGTTCAGCCAACTACCTACGTCCCCGCCTTGGCTAACCAGCACAAGGATTACCACAATAACTTGCTCACTTAAACGGGTGGAGCGGCACCTATACAAACAAGGTCAATTAGCACAGGGCTGACCTCAACCTTCACACCAATCCTTACCGGGCTGGATTACTGCCCCCTCAGGCTACGTCTGGAATCACTCAGATATACAATCAAATGGTACAATATAAGAGTGCTTTCACGTAAAGCACATTTGTACCCAAATGTGTTCAATCACATACACCACGGATGATTTAGAATGTAAGCTCAGTGTGGTCTAAATATTCCAACTCTCAAATATGTTTTCTATCAGTGTAGTGAGTACGTGAGAGTATCAACAACAATCTGTGTATTTCAAAATATTCAATCAAATGTGCCAACACAGAATATCAAGCAAGCCTCAAGAATATCAATCAGCAGAATATCTCAATCACGTGAATATGTATATACTTGGATTGCAAAATAGATAATCTTTGTATTCAACAAATAATATGTGAGTGAATAAATATTGCAACAAAGACGTTTCACCTCAAAAACAAATATCTCCTCAAATGGTTTTCAAGATAACGAACAATAGATATTTGTAAATGATTTTGAAAATATTTCGCAACCAAAAGCAAATACGAGCTTCTCAAGATGTTGCAACGAATATGCAATCTCAGAAGATCTAGTAAAGTCTTCTTAGGATAAACTTATTAGCAAAGTCCCCTAAGAATCCTTTTGGGTTTGGCTCTCAATAAAAATGAATCAATCTCACAGCAAAGAGAGAGAGAGAGAGAGAGAGAGAGAGAGAGAGAGAGAGAGAGAGAGAGAGAGAGAGAGAGAGAGAGAGCAAACCTTCCTATTTAAACACTCAAAAACACTTATAGAAGATTTTGTAACTTTGGAAGGTAAGCTAGAGTGTTTGTAGAGAGAATATGAGCAATAGGAAATTTTTGGCTTGAGAGAATTTGATTTTCTAATCTTGTCTTCATTTTCTCAAATGAAAGGGTATATATAAACATCCCATGATTTTTGACTGTTAGGGACCTATTAGGAATTGTTAGAAAAGTTTAATGACATTTTAAACATATTAATTCTGTTTAAAAAATTAACTGCGGTAACAACCCGAGAGGTCCGGTCGACCAGAAAGGTTTCGGTCAACCAGGACTCATATGGTTCGATCGACCAGGATATTTTTGAACTGAGTGGTCGGTCGACCGAAAGTGGGCAATTTCCTATTTTTTCGAGGTTCGATCGACCGAACCATTTTGAGCTAGCTGGTTCGGTCGACCAGACCGTTGGGATTTTTCCCGAGGACCCTCGGTCGACCAGGTAGTTGGAGTTCATTTTTGTCTCGGTTAACCAAATGGTCAAACATTTGACCTTGGGGGGTTTCGGTCGACCAGCAGTTTTGAACTGCAATGGTTCGGTCGACCGGGACCTTGATCAACTGTTGACCTAGGCCCGTTTCGGTCGACCAAGGAAAAATGAACTGCCTTGGCCGGTCGATCGAAAGTGCACAATGTGTGAATTTTGGTCCTATTTCAACAACCATTTATGCTATTCAAGTTCCTAATACATGCAAGTGCAAGTGTGTGTGTCGTAGGGTCATTTATGTCCAAAACTAAGACACCAAAAAAGTCTGGTGTCGGTCGACTGAAGGGTAAACCCTAAGGTCTTTCTACAGTCACTTTTAGTTCGTATTTTGTTTGAGCTTACAAAATAAATCATGCATGTGCTATGTGAGCTTATTACAAACCAAATGTCCTAATTACTATTACAAACAAATTTCACTACTGAATATTACAATTAAGAACATAAATTTTTCTTCAAGCTTTGAGCTTTCACGTGCCATCAATGTATCTGCTAATATAGACCTGCACATGAACTAGATATTTATTAAATACATGAGTATTTGTCATTATCAAAACTGGGCGTAACCTATAAGGTCAACATAACGCTATTTAGAGAAGCTTATATTGGTGATAGTGTAGAACTCTAATATTTTATTTGAGGATGTTTAATTATTTTTTGCTACTTCGATGATATTTATGGTATCAAAGATTTGTGAATGGAACACATAACACAATGAGCCCCACTTTCGGGTTCGGGGCGTTACAGTCTTTCTCCTCAAGCATTTTACTTAATCAAGGACATGTTCTTCTTGTTGTATTTTATCTTCAACTTATTGTGGTGTCAAGGACACTGGCTAGGTGTGTCACAACATTATTTCTATCACGTTTTTCTTTTCTGGACAATATCTACAACTGTTTTTATTTGTCCATTGCTACGAAGATAGTCTCCAATTAGCTAGCTCTTCTGAATTGTAATCATCTTAACACGCAACCCAACCATGCATAAATATTTGAACCAACCTGTGACTTTTGTGCATCCTGGCCATTCCTTTTTACTGTGATCAACAGTTTCAAAAGATCTCTCCAACTCTATTGCATTTAAAAAAACCAGTCCAATCATTGTAGAACTTTGCCACAACTTCCATGGTCTGTACACGGTCATTCCAAAAGGTATGAAGTTGAAGAGGTTTAAATTTAGAGAATCTTTTCAACCAATATTCACTATCAATGACAACTCTTCCATCTTTTTTGTCCACTATCTTAAGAACAATCATAGTTCATGGCTAGACATATAGATCATTCCGCTCTAGAGTTTGAGAGATGGGTGTTGGTTCAACAAGGCGAGGTGTTTGGTCCGACTCATCGGCTAGGTCAATTACTAGGTATTTTGCCTAGGCAATGTCATTTTTATGTTTATGTTTGCTCATTGCACTTGATGGCCATTTTCGTTGTTCCATTAGAAGTCTTTGTGAATAAGTCTTTGCAAATGGTTTTTGGCCACTACATTCAAACCACACTACCCACGTAATTAGAAAAATCATCACTAATAGTTTTGACCTTTTTCCCCGTCAATAAGTGCATTATTAGTGACGGTTTATAAGAACCGTCACTAACTAATATAAGACTATCAGTGATGGTCTTTCTCTTCAAACATTTTACTTAACTAAAGACATGCTTTTCTCGTTGTATTTTATCTTCAACTTATCCAAATTCTCATTTGTGGTCTCAAGCACACTGGCTAGGTGTGTCACAACATTATTTCTATCTGTTTTGCTTTTTGGACAATATCTGCAACTATTTTTATTTGTCCATTTCTACCAAGATAGTCTCCGATTAGCCGACATTTCTGAATTGTAATCATTATCATGAGCAACCCAACCATGCATAGATATTTGAACCTAGCCGTGAATTTTGTGCATCCCGACCATTCGTTTTTACTATGATCAACAACTTGGAAAGATCTCTCAAAGTCTATTGCATTCAAAAAATCAGTCCAATCATTGCACAACTTCATCACAGTTTCCCGAGTTTGTACACGTGCATTCATCCCGCCAAAAGGTATGAACTTCAAGATGTTTAAATTTAAAGAATCTTTTCAACCAATATTCACTATCAATGATAGTTCATCCATCTTTTTCATCTGCTATGTTAAGAACAATCCCAATCCATGGCCACACATATTGATCATTTTGCTCTAGAGTTCAAGAGATGGTTGCTGGTTCAATAGGGTGAGATGTTTGGTCTGACTCATTAGCTAGGTTAGTTTTTAGGTATTTTGCCAAGGCAAGGTCATTTTTATGTTTGTGTTTTCTCATTGCACTTGATGGTCATTTTCGTTGCTCTATTACAAGTCTTTAATTTTTGAATAAGTCTTTGCAAATGGTTTTTGGCCACTGCATTTGAAGAACATTGCCCAAGTAATTAGAAAATCTTTCACTAATAGTTTTGACCTTTTTCCCCATCAACAAATGAATGATTATTGACGATTTATGAGAACCATCACTAGCTAATATAAGACTATTATTGATGGTCTTTCTCTTCAAGCATTCTACTTAAGGACAAGCTCTTCTCATTGTATTTTATTTTCAACTCGTCCAGATTCTCATTTGTGGCATCAAGCATACTAATTAGGTTAGTCACAACATCATTTCTATCTTGTTTTGCTTCTTGGACAATATCAACAACGTACTTTTTTTATCAGTCCAGTACTACGAAGATAGTCTCCGACCGGCCAATCCTTTTAAATTGTAATCATCTTCATGAGCAACCCACTCATGCATAGATATTTGAACCAAATTGTTTCTTTCATGCATCCCATTCCTCTATACTGTGATTAGCAGTTTCATAAGATGTTTCAAACTCTATTGCATTTAAAAAACCACTAAAATTTTCATTACAGACTGTTAGTGACGGTTCTAAAAACCATCACTAATACAAGACTATTAGTGACAATTTATGAGAACTGTTACTACTAATAGACTATTAGTGACGATTTATGAGAACTGTCACCAATATTATTAACCTTTTTCTAATCAACAAATGCATTATTAGTGACGATTTTATAAATTGTCACTAATATTCTTGTGCATTATTTGTGACAGTTTTATAAATCATCACTAATAAAAGACTATTAGCAACGGTTTTAAACCGTCACTAATAAGTGAACTATTAGTAACACTTTAGAGTCGTCACTAATACCCCAAGAAATGTCGCTAATATTTTCCCACAATAGTTTGAGCGCGAAAAGTGGTTTCCTACAATAGTTTGAGTAGGAAAAACTGTTTTTAGTGATGCTTAGAATTTCGTCACTAATAGTGCAAGTATTAGTGACGGTTTTGACAACTATCACTAATACTGTACCTTTAGTGACAAAATTCGAAATGTCACTAAAAATCAATTTTTTTATAGTGAATTAATTAAAAGAAATATTATGCCTTTGACCAATTATGAGGATCGATCCTCTTCTTGTTACTTAAATACTAAAAAACAAAACAAAAAGCTCCACCCATCATTGTCTAGTTGTACAAATAAGATCCACTATAATTAATTCCCGGCATATTTGGCCAATAATAAACTTCCTATAAAGTCATTTAAAATAATGCTCCCAAAATATTCTACATTCGTTTCGTTTGGATTTTATAAAACTAAGTTCTAACATCTGAGGTCTCATTTTGCACACTGGAAAGGCTATGAAAATGAGGGAATGAAATACATATAATTATTTATCATTGCTGCAGCATAATTTATACTCAAATCATTAATCACGAGCTAGCTAACTAGGTGGCTACCTACTATCTGATACTTACATATAACTATTAACTAGTGCAATAGTAATAATAACATAGAATAATATATACCTAATCACAAGCTTCTACAGGAAGTAACATATTGAATTTGTGTAACCACTGACGTTGACCCTTTTCATTTGCTTCTTGCCGATCTTATTACGCACGTAGGTGATGCCGGCAGAGAGAGAGAGAAGGGTTGGCAGGAGGCACCAACTGAATCCATTGTCCCAAGCGTTTCCCTTAAGCAAACCATCTAGCGAGGGAAGCAGGAGTGAACATTGAGATTTTCTGATCTGGTACTAAGTTAATTAGAAGGCATTTAACAATTCAACATTCACAAAATAAAGTTGCTCTTATCATGTTATTGTGAAGAACATCAAGGATGCCATTCAAATTTGTCGCCCTCCAAGTTGTGGAATCTAGGCTCTAGCACTAGGGTTTTAGCTTGGGGTATCATGGTTTTAATTCAATTCCATTTTATCCAAAATATATGATATAAATGAACCAAGCTTTCCATTTGTTTTTTTAAATATATATATATATAGACCCAAATTGAATCGAAATTTGACAATCCAATGAAAACTAGCTCAATTAGTTTATCAGTTTGGATTATTTTTCTTAATCATTTTTCATAGTTTATTATAAATGTTATGCTTTGCTCAAGTCAAAGTGAGTTTAGATAATACTTGAGATTTTGCCCAACTTGCCCTAACTGGTCCAAGAGCAAAAGGATAAAAATTGGGAGTTGGCTTAAGCCCAAGACAACATGAATACATGCAATAGGTAGGAGGGTTTTTATATTAAGAGAGGGAGTACTATTGCCTTCGTATTTTTGGTCAATATGGGACAAAGAGACTCATTCAAAGTGGGCAACAAAGCATGAAACATGCAACAGTATCGACAAGTTGACCACAAAAGGTAGCTAGCTCAATTTTCCTATTTAGTACATTTGTGACTTGATTTATTGTCTTGACTTGTGTTTGAATTATAATCTTATACTCATGTCTGGATCTTCCATCCTTGGATAGCCCTTACATTCTCTAAGTTTATTCGGATTCAACCTTGATCAATAATCTCCTTTGCACAAGAGCATAGTGATATAGGCTATTCCATTCTCCCTTAGCCTACAAAAAACCATTTGTAAATGCTCTTGATGCAAACTTTTTTAGAGTAGAGTTGTAGACAATAATTTCATCAAGCTATTCCACAACAAATTCATTGAAGTAATCATGAAAAACGTCATATTAATTAGCATTTAGAAAATTGATGGTGCATTAGTTAATGTGAAGAATAGAAATAAGAACTCAAAAGCCTATGAAAGTATTCTTCTACTCATGGCCTGCAATACTCATCTTATAGTCGGCTGGCCGCAAGTCAAGTTTAGTGAATTACTTACCATAAATATATTAACAAAAAAAATTAGTAATCAAAAGACGGAGCTATTGTACATAATAAATTTTTTAAAAATATTTACTAATTTCTAGTCATAATAATGTATTAATTTATTATTAAATTATAATCCGAAAAATAAATTACGTTCTCATCCTGTTTCTCTTTTAAAAGAACATTAGTCCTTCAACATTGAGGATTATGTATTTTGATAGTATATGTTTTGTTTCACCCAATGCTGAGAGTATATTATAAAACCTTTGTTAAGTGTTATATGAATGGACTAGAATTTTTGTTAAATATTATAAATATATTTTAAACGTTTTTTTTTGGTATTAAAATATGTCACGAAAAAATTGAACGTTTTAATTTGTCAATAACTACAATTAAATCATCTGCAAATGCTTAATCCTTAGGCTATTGTTCCACAGGAATTCATTTATGCTTGTAAATTACTTTTTAAAAAGAAAACACACAAATATGATATTAACAGATACTTATAAATCTGTCAGCAGAATGTCCAAATACTAATTGGTATTTATTGGTAAAGCACTTCATATAAATCAACAATGGACTGCTTGTCCATCAGTTTTCTTTCATAAAAGCATTTCATACCGATGATAAAAATGAAAATAAAGTAATGCCTCACTGTCCTTAAATATTATTGACTTTTGGGCATTCTTTCATTGACGAATGTACACTTTCTCAGTAAATCTATTTGTAAAATCATTTGCCAATTCCCCAGAGCCATTGGCTCTTTTCACCATTAGCCAAGCCTGTCCCGACATTAGGACAATTTCTTTTAACGGCAATGGACTATCAGAAACTCACAAATTTCTTGCAGTTCATGTTGTGCCAGGTACCCCACTTGTGTCAAATACCAGTACTACAACTATTGCTATTGAATATATAAGAAAATTAAAGTAATGCATAAACTAATAATAAAACAATAAAAAGAACAAGACAAGAAATTTACGAGGTTCGGTATAAAATTATCTACGTCCTCGGGCGCCAATGATCAATCCACTACTTTTTGACAAAGTACAACTTTGAGGTGTGTTTTACAACTGAAGAGTTGAACTCTTTATATAACTTTAACTTCAACTCTAAAAAACACTTCTCTCCAATGTGGGACAAATAATATAAAAAATTCAAAACAACCTTTTATACTAAGGTGGAAGTATTCTACCAATGTGTGACAAAAACAACAAATCTCCACCTTGACGATAAATTCAACAAATTTTTCAATCACCGACATTTTCTGGAGTTCCACATCATCGGCGCCTTCCAAAATTATTCAGACTTGCAGGATATTGATCAAGTCCAAACAATATTTGAACTTGATTGTTGTCACAATCTTGGTCAACATATCTACGAGATTTTCAGTTGTAGCAATCTTCTGAAGAAGTATCTTCCATCCATCAATAATATCCCATATAAAATGAAACCGAACGTCTATGTGCTTCGTTCGTGCATGGTAGACTTGGTTCTTTGCCAAGTGAATAGCACTCTAGCTATCACAGAATACAACCATGTGCTTCTGAACAATTCCCAAATTTTCAAGTAAACCCTGGAACCAAATAGCTTCCTTAACAGCCTCTGAAGCTACCATATACTCTACTTCTATTGTAGACAAAGTAATGGTAGACTGTAAGGTAGACCTTCAACTCACTGGACCATTAGCAAATATAAAAATATATCCAGTAGTTGATTGACGTTTATCCAAATCACCTGCAAAATTCGAATCCACATATCCAACAACACGTTGATCAATAGTATTATTTTTCTCAAATACTATACCAATATCAATCGTATTCATAATATATCTCAAAATCCATTTCACAGCTTGCCAATGTCCTTTACCCGGATCATGCATATACCTGCTCACCATACTAACAGTTTGTGAAATATCAGGTCTAGTACAAACCATTGCATACATCAGACTACCCAATAGCACTTGCATAAGGAACGTATGACATATACTTACGTTCCTTATTTGATTTAGGAGATAAAGCAGCACTAAGTTTGAAATGAGGAGTAAGAGGAGTGCTTACTGGTTTTGACTGCTCAAACATGCCAAAACTCTATACTACCTTCTTCAAATACTGTTTTTGAGACAAACCAACTCTTCCTCTCATTCTGTCTCTACCAATCTCCATGCCAAGTATCTTCTTTGCTTCACCAAGATCTTTCATCTCAAACTCTTGATTTAACTGACTTTTCAACTTGTTGATTTTTTCCCTATTCTTTGAAACTATCAACATATCATCAACATACAAGAGTAAATATATAAAAGATCCATTTTGTAGTCTGCGAAAATAAAAACAATGATCATGTTTATTTCTGATGTACTTCTAACCCATCATAAACTGATGAAATCGTTTGTACCACTATCTTGGAGACTGTTTTAAACCATACAACGATTTACCCAGTTTACATACCCAATTTTCTTTTCCAGCAACCTGAAATCCATCTGGCTAAGTCATATAGATTTCTTCTTCCAAATCACCATGTAAAAATGCAGTTTTTACATCGAGTTGAACTAGTTCAAGATCAAATTGTGCTACCAAAGCCAACAAAATTTGAATGGAAGAATGTTTAACAACTGGAGAAAATACCTCATTATAATCAATGCCTTCCTTTTGTGCATAGCCCTTAGCTACCAATCTAGCTTTGACGCGAACATTATTTACATTTAGAAATCCTTCTTTCTTTACATAAACCCATTTACAACCAATTGCTTTCTTACCCTTGGGCAGCTGGGCTAGCTCCCAAGTTTGATTCTGATGAAAAGACTGCATTTCTTTATCCATTGCTTTTTTCCACTTGTCTGATTTAGAGTTCCTCATTGCTTTTTTGAAAGTGTAAGGAACATTATCATCCACAGCTGGAAGTGCATAGGCCACCATATCAGTATACCGAGCAGGTTTTCGAATTTCTTGTCTTGGCCTTTAAGAAACAATTGATTCTTGTTGCTGTGAAGATTCTCGAATTGAAATCTCCTCTTCTTGTACGCTATTCCCTACCGTAACTGGAGAGTTACCTTGTGTAGTCTCATTTCCCATTGGGTTTCCCAAAATTGTCTTAACCTCCACCTGTTGTTGAATACCACTGGTCTTCTCTTCAACTCGTGACTCCTTGCATATTGTTTTCTTCATCATCACAAGTTCATCAAAAGTTACATCTCTACTTAAAATCATTTTTTTCGTCTCTAAACACCAAAGACGGTATCCTTTGACTCCTGCACTTATCCCCAAGAATACTGCTTTATTGGCTCTTGGATCCAACTTAGATTCTTTAACATGATAATAAGTCATAGTACCAAATACATGTAAAGAATCATAATCACTAGCATGCTTTCCAAACCATACCTCATAAGGTGTTTTTCCTCCTATTGTAGATAATGATAGATGATTGATGAGATGACACGCATATCTAACAGCCTCAGCCCAAAACCTTTTGTCTAACCCAGTAGTAGACAACATACATCGAACTTTCTCCAGCAAAGTCTGATTCATGCGCTCTGCCACCCCATTCTGCTATGGTGTATTTCGAACTGTGAAGTGTTGAGCAATACCTTCATCCTGAGATACCTTCATAAACGGGTCACTCGTGTATTCACCATCATTATCTGATCTAAGTCGTTTAATCTTTTTGCCAATTTGAGTTTCAACTAATTTTTTCCACTTAAGGAAAATATCACACACTTCATTTTTATGCTTCATAGAATACACCCAAACTCTTCTAGAAAAATCATCAACAAAAGTAACAAAATAATACATACTACCTAACGAAGCCGTTTTTGTGGGCCCCCATACATCTGTATAGATGTAGTCTAAAATACCTTCAATTTGGTGGATTGTTGTGCCAAATTTCACTCTAGTTTGTTTTCCCAGAATGCAATGCTCACAAAATTCAAGTTTGCACACCTTTGCACCCTTTAACAAACCTCGCTTAGCTAATTGTTGCAAAGATTTTTCTCCTGCATGTGCTAATCGCATATGCCATAACTTGGTTGTATCTGAACCTGCATCTTTCTAAAAAACAACAGCTGCTGAGCCAATAACTGTACTACCTTGTAATAATATAAGTTATTTTTTCTTATTTCTTTCATCACCGCCAACGCACCTGATTTAATCTTTAAGGTTCTATCTTTCAAAGTGATAATGAACCCTTTAGATTCTAAGGTACCCTGTAGACACCCCATTTTTATCCCGGCCCAATATATTTATTATCATTATTATTATTATTAGTATTTTTAATATTATTAGTATTTTTATTATTTTATTTATTCTTATTATTATTATTAATTTTCATTAGTTGTATTATTATTATTATTATTATTATTTTTCATTAGTATTATTATTATTACTTTTATTTTTATTTTTACTTCTATTTTATTTATTCTTATTATTATTTTTAATTTTTATTATTTATTAGTATTTTTATCTTTATTACTACTATTATTATTATTATTATTATTATTATTATTATTATTATTATTATTATTATTATTATCTTTATTATTAACATTATTTCTATATTCACTTTATTATTATTATTATTATTATTTTTACCTTATTATTATTATTATTATTATTATTATTATTATTATTATTATTATTATTATTTCCTTATTACCATAATAAGTAGTTATACTCATATATATTGTTTCCAAAAAGAAAAATACCATAAAATACAAAAAACCAAAAAAGGAAAAGAGAAGTAGGGTTTCTAAATTTTTTTATAAAGGGTCTCTTTTGGCTTCTTTAAGGAGGGGGGGCGCTGCACACAGCCGGGGGGCACAGGCGCGGCACAGCAACAGCGCAGCACAGAGGCACAAAAAAAAAAAAACCTAACCATCTTCTTCTTCCTCCCTCATCTCTCTCTCTCTTTCGTCACTCACCATCCAACCTCGCCCAGCCTCTGCAGAGTTTATCTACAGCCACAGGCACAGCAGCTCCGGCGACAGAAGCACCCAGCCACCACTCGTCACAATCCGGCAACCCTCTGCACCAGCCACGCTCAACTCCGGCCATCCAATCCTCGTCGCAAACCACCCATGTAGCAACCCAGCTCCGGCCAGCACCCAGACTCCCACGGCCGCACCCGTCGCTGCTCACAGCCATCCTCTGACAGTGCTGCAACCACTGCCTAAACACACGAATCCAGCATCTCCACAGCTCCGGACTGCCACACCAACACTGCTGCCCCTGCAACTCCCCATCCTCGGCCACACCTTCTGCTGCACAGCCGAGCCACCTTGATCTGCTGCTAGTCCACAGAACCAACCTCATCTCCATCTCCAAATATCCCACCCAACCACCATCTCTGGCGTTTCCACGGCAACTCTGGCGGTGCCTCCTCCTCCTCGCCCGCAACGCTGGCCACGAGCCTCCCAATTGCACCGTGCTCCCTGCAGATCAGCACCATCTCGACCACATAGCTACAGAGCCAGCCACACCGGACCCCTTGCTGCCAGCCCTTCTGTTGGTAAGTTCTCGTCGCCGCCCAACATCCCCGGCGGTACCCCCATGGTAAGTCCCCGGTGAGTCCCTCTGTAAATACAGGCACACACACGCTTTAGGTTTTAATATTTAAATTTTTCTTTATTTTATTCTTTATATATAAATTAAAATTGTTATTGAAGGTTTTTTTTTTTATGTTAATCATATTGTTATTATTATTTGTATATTGTTATTAGTAAATTACTTGGATATTATTATTGCCATTATATTAATTGTATTAACGTAATTATATTGATTTTAGTTGTGTTGCATTAATTGTTGTATTATTATTATTATAGAAGTTTTATTGTAAGAACTTGTTCTAATATTTAAAGTTTAAATTTTTATCATATTTGTTACATATATAATATTGTGGTGAGATCTTTTAGCTGATATTCATGTTTATATTGTTTCTTTTTGTATTTATTATTAATAAATTTATTACTGTTATGAAATATTAATCGTCAGAGTTTGTGTTTAAAGGTCATATATTTGTATTCATTGTACATATTAAATATTTAATATTATTGTATAATTGTTGTCGTATTTTTTTTAATATTAAATATTCATGATTAGGTTTTTTGTTGTTATATTCACGTTGTGGGTTTTTATTATTGTTGTGGCAATCTTAAGTGTTTGATTTTCATATTTAGGATTTTTTTTTATCATTATTGTATGTTTAATATTTGTGTAATTAGGGTAGTTTTTTTTATTATTATTGTTATACTTATTTATTTAACATTGATATTTAATAATTGATATTCATGTTTGTATCTTTTGTAGTATTTATGATTATATTTGTAGAATTTTCTTGTTAAACTTTTACTGTTATAGGATTTTTAATATTTGTTAAGTTGATATCCATGTTTGTATTTTGGCTATATGTATTATTTAATAATCATTGTTGTCATTGCAAAATTGTTATGGTTAAAGTGTGTCTTGATATTTAATTTTAAATTTTTGTTGTATCCATTGTAAATGTTAAATGATATATTATCAAGCTAGGGTTTTTACATGTTTAGTAGTAAGGTAATATTACATATTTAGTAAATTAGGATCTTAAGCTTGGTGTTTTATTGATATTATATGTAAATTAATAATTTTAGTTATATGTATATCACATATTAGCATATTGGTAAATATTACATATTTAGCATTTTTTATTTTCTTTTTAATATTATATATTTAGTGATTTAGGGTTTAATGGATATTATATGTTTAGTAAATTAGCATTTTAATCACATGTTTAGCATCAATTATTTTTTTTTTTGTATATTAATATAGTTAGTATTAATTATTAGTATCCTAGTATTTTTAGTATTAACTATTTTTAGTATATTAATATGTTTAGTATTAATCATTATTAGAATCTTACTATATTTAGTATTAAGTATCTTTAGTATATTAATATATATAGTATTTAGTTACTTATTTTGACATTCATAATATGTTAGTAGGTATGTGAGGCTTATTACTCTATTACCATATATTAAAAACCTCCCACGTTAGTATTTTCCTATAAAAAATTTAATACAATTTCAAAAATTGGGGGTGTATTTTCTTAATTATTATCCCTATGATTTTATTGCGGGGGTATGAGCCTTTGGGCTTCACGTACCTTAAGCTCTGAGGGAATATATATATGTATGTATTATCTTTATTTATTTATTATTTTATTTATTTATTATTTTATTTATTTATTTTTCACATGTATTTATAAATTCATAAAAAGGGGTAATTTAAAGAATTATTAGATTAACTTAGGGATAATTTCAAATTAATTAGGTACCGTTCGTAAGAACGGGCGCGTAGGGGGTGCTCGTACCTTCCCCTCGCGTAATTGAACTCCTGACCCCAACTCTGGTAACATAGACCCGTTCTATCCCTAACGGGGTAGTAATTATGCGTTCTAACCGCACTAAAGGTTAGTGGCGACTCCGATATTTCCCTATTTTTCCTTGAAAATTGAAAATAATTTTAATTTCGCCGCCCGGGGCACACGCGCTCCTGGGACGTCGCGACATACCCAATGAAATCAGATTCTTCTTTAGGCTTGGAATATACCTAACATCAGTCAAGGTCTTAATAGTTTCATCTTGACATTTCAACTGTATTGATCATATTCTAGTTGTTTTACAAGTGTTATCATTTCCCATAAAAACGACCCCATCATCTAATTCTTCAAAATTAGAAAACCATTCCCTATTGGGACACATGTGATAGGAACAACCAGAATCCAAAATCCACTCACCAAAATAATGTGACGAAGATGTTCCAACAAGAGAAAAAACTAACTCACTTCCATCATCATTGGCTATATTCGCATTAGAATGTGCTTTTCCATTATTCTTCCGTTGTAATTTAGGGCAATCTTTCTTCTAATTCCCTCTCTCACGACAAAAGGCGCATTCATCTTTAGCAGGTCTCTCACGAGATTTACTCCTCCCTAGAGATTTACTCTTCCTTCCAGGCATACGACTCTTAGAACGTCCCCTTATTCTTAGTGCTTCTGCTGTTTCCTTATGGACCCTCTGATCCTTCTTTCTGAATTCAGTACTAATCAATGCAGTACAAACAGCATCATAAGTAACTTTATCTTTCCCATACAATAAAGTGGTGGTCAAATGTTCATACTCATTAGGGAGAGAATTCAGTAACAATATGGCTTTATCCTCATCTTTCACCTTTTCATCCAAATATAACAAATCAGCTAAAATTTTATTGAAAGCATTTATGTGGTCATTAATTGAAATACCTAGTTGATACTGGAAGCGAAACAATTTCTTTTTCAAATAGAGCCGATTTTCCAGCCTCTTGGTCATAGATGTATCTTCCAATGTCTTCCACAATTTCTTTGCAGATGTCTCCCTCATAACGCAATATTTTTTATTTTTAGCGAGACACAGACGAATTGTATCATATGCCTGATGATTGATTGATCTTTTCCCAATCTCTGTCACCCATATCTACCGTTTATCATCCAAAGCAATATCTTGTTCTTGTTGATACAAGATGTCCATCACCTCACATTGCCACATACCAAAATTATTGGTACCATCAAATTTCTCCACCTCAAACCGAGCATTAGCTATCGTCTTCGATGATGATGTTGAAGCTGAAGGGGTTGGAGTTCGTGTGGATAGAGTTTCTTCTATTGCTGCACTAGTTTCTGTCATCTTCTATATATTCAATAGGAACCAACAAAGCAAAAGGGCTAGGATGAATAGTACATACCAATTGTGTCTACTCTATTTTATCCTATGAAATTCCACTTTGACCAGGCCGACCTCTAGGGAGCGACTGAGCCGCAATGGTCTCTGAGCACTCGCTTAGACAAGATTTTTCTTAGGCATCAAACGTGGAATCAAGGATCCTAAAAGAGGAACACCTCCGTATCAACACTATTCAACCTAGCTCTGATACCAATTGTTGTGCCAAGCACCCCACTTGTGCCAAACACCAATACTACAACTATTGCTATTGAATATATAAGAAATTTAAAGTAATGCAAAAACTAATAATAAAACAATAAAAAGAACAAGACAAGAAATTTACGAGGTTCGGTACAGAATTACCTACGTCCTCGGGCGCCGATGATCAATCCACTACTTCTTGACAAAGTACAACTTTGAGGTGTGTTTTACAAATGAAGAGTTGAGCTCTTTATATAACTTCAACTTCAACTCTAACAAACACTTCTCTCCAATGTGGGACAAATAATATAAAAAATTCAAAACAACCTTTTATACTTAGGTGGAAGTATTCTACTAATGTGGGACAAAAACAACAGTTCAATATATATATACTTTTAAATTCTTTTCTTTGGCATTATCACAAATGAATCTTTTCAATTAGAAAATTTCACTATGTAATACTGCATTTGAGTGCATGAGTTTCGGATCTTAAATTTGAAATTGGGTAAATTTAACAACTTTCAATACAATTTTTTATTGGGTCCCGAATTCAAAAACTATCTAAATGTAGGGCAATATTTTTTGGTCGGAGCAGTATAATTATTCTCCTTCAACAATCAATTAGCCCTTCTTCCAGCAATAATTTTAGATCTAATATTGACTACGTCAATATCCTTTCTCAAATTTCCTCATTAGACATTATTATGTACATTAATATTTGTTTTGCTTCACTTTATAGTTAGTTTAACGTGTGTTTTTGTGTTAATTTATTCTATTTGAAAAAGTTCAATTATAATTGTGTGAGATTTGACTAATTCATTACTATGCTACAAAATCAATGTATGATACATTCATAATTACAATTATTTTGCTAAAGTATCGAACATCAATTTTTTTATATAAAAATGTTGGTTTAATGATTGTGCACACCTTCAAAAGTATTGTGGAGGCTAAATAATCCCACACATGGTGCAAAAGAAGTGGACACACATTGGGATATGGCCTCGCTCGACTAAGAAGGTCAAGAGTGTGTCCTCAAGACATGAAAACACATAGACCCAATGACACGAATATCGTCCAATCATTAGGGCGTAAAGGTTGCCTAGTCATTAAGCAATTTTCACATAGTTCTCAGGCAATAGATGTCACCTAGTCATTGGGTCACAGAGGCCACCGAATCATTAGGAGATAGAGGCTTCTAATCATCAGGAGATAGATGTCTCTCAATCATTGGGTGACAGAGATTACCTAGTCATTAAGCGATAGAGCAGACAAGCATCAAGCATGGTCATTCATGGTTGAGGGTTTTTTTTTGGCCCAACAATGCTAAATCTCGTTTTGATGATAACAAATCAAGGATACTTAACATGTTTGTTTGAGTAAAGTTTCAGGGCTTAAATTTCTTCATAAGATCAAATTCAAGTGTTTGAAGAGCTTGAATGAAATATGCACTTAAAGCCATGAGCTATGATGAAGTGAAAGCATATTGAAGAATTGGTTAAAACTTGGACATAGCATGAAGACTTAGATCTTAGATAGTCTTGTCTTGTAAAAGTCTCATGTAAGTACTTTACAATTCAATATTGATGTTTGAAGCTCTTAGGAAAAATCATTGACTTAGAGACCTATTTTAAATCATGGAAAATATGTTCATAAAGTCTCTTATAAGTTTTCCAAGTTCAAAGTTAAGTTTTGAAACCAAAATCTTGAAAAGCCAAGAAGAAGCAAGTAGGATAGGCGACTAATGATAAATCGTCAAGCGATTGATGTGTTGCTCACTCTGTTAATAAATAGACAGAACAGGATTAGGCAACTAGCTCCTTAAGTCCAGTTGACTGACTCAACACTAACTTTTAAAATGCGTTGATTTTAAAAAAGCTCAAGCGACCAACCCTCGGGCCTTATTCGACTCAAGTCCATGTTTTAACTTTTAAACAACATTGATAAAGTTTCCAAAAATGATTTCTTGGCTTCCAAACATAAAGAAAACTTGGGGAAAATGGTAAGAAACCCTTGTGCACTATTTATATGTATTATTCTCGCACATTTGGGTAACACACAACTTACATACAATTCAAATTTTTGAGCTATACTGCTGAAAGCTATTCTGAAAGTGCTGCTGTGTTCTTTCTAAAATTTCTTATGAATTTATGATTCAAACTTTCAAAATCCACAATCTTTAAATAGAATACTTGTGATACAATCTTGAGCTTCAACTTCTTTATTGTTTTTTTATTGAAGTATATTGATTCTAACATTGTACAAATCGTCTCTTTTGAGAGTATTTTATTTTACGTGCAAAGGTTGTTCCTTGTTTTTGTTTTTGTCACTTCAAGATTATTGAATCATTACCTAGACAGAGGGTTGTTCTCGTTAGAGAGGGATCTCCAACTTAAACGGAGAGAGGCGTACTTCATGTGGTAATGAAGTGGAAAGGGAATCCTCACAGCATGTTGCTTGAGGCAATGACGTAGGCCGCTAGGCGAACCTTGTAAAAAATATGGTGTTCATCTCTTCTTCCCTTAATCTTTTTACTTTCTTACAAGTATATAAATTGTGTGTATACTTATTTAATTGTTGAGAACTTGCTTAATATTGGGAATTTGCTGGAATACTGATTTTGATTATATTTGAATCAAGGAACCATACTGATTGTATTTGTTGGATTGAAAATTTAGAGTAGATTTAAATACTAAATTTCTAAACACCATATTTGAGGTAAATCTTGTGAAATTGATTATTTCATTGAAGGAAATTTTCAGGGTACTTAAAATCAATCTTTAGAAATTTTATATTGATATTTTCATTGATAAATACTAAAATAAAAACTGACCTTGAAAACTATTTATCTATTGAAACGTTAAGATTTGAATTTGAAATGTGAAATCATATTTACATTCATATATTGTTGGTTGGTTTAATAAGGTGGCTGATTAGAATTTTTGTGATTGGGTGAGTGCATCAAATCAATTTAAAAAGGGAGTAATATTTAACTAAATTTTTTGTAAAGAAAATTTTTTATACCCAATTCACCCCTCTCTTGGGAATACACCTTTAATTTCAATTGGTAACAGAGCCTAGGTTGTTGTAAATCTTAAACTAGAAGTTGCATAAAGATCCCTATGGCATAGGTAGGTGTATCCTCGTTTGGTGAAGGCCAATCTTCATCTAAACCACCCATCTTCAACGGTGTTAATAACACCTTCTAGAAACAGTGAATGAAAATATTTTTACAAACCATGGACTCAAAGGTCTAGAAAGTTACACATGGTGACCTCACTCCCACTAAAAATATAGATAACAAGGAAATACCTAAAGAGAAAAAAGAATTGACCAACAATGATATGAAGATGCTACAGATAAATTCAAGTTTAATGAATGCACTATATTATGCCCTAGATGCCAATGAATTCAATAGGATCCTAGGATGTAAATAAGCTAAAGAAATCTTGGATAAGCTTGAAGTTACTTATGAAGGAACGGTTGACGTGACAGATAATAGAATTGACATGCTCACCAATGAGCATGAGGCGTTTAGGATGAACCTTGAAGAATCTATCACTAGTATGTATACTAGGTTCACCCACATAATAAATTCCCTTAATGCATTAGGGAAAGACTACTTTACTTATGAGATGATTCGAAATATCCTTAGAGGACTTCCACCAATTTGGGAACCTAAGACCACTGCCATAAGGGAAGGCAGATATCTGAAGAACACTTCTTCAGATGAATTAATAGGATTGCTCCTCCCATATGAGATGGCGATAAATGAAAGAAACACTAAAGGTAGTGAAAAAATAAAAAAGACAATAGCTCTAAAAGCTACTAAAGAAAGTTCTAGTAAGGAAGAAGACAATGAATTAGACGACGATGATATAGCCTTATTCACTATGTTTGTTGGCTTTTTGAGTTTGATCTCTGTTTTGATGCTGACAAACCACCAGCATCTTATGTGTGCGTTTAGTGTTTGAACAAGTTGTCATTTTGGCACGAATATAAGATACCACAAAATGGAAGCCAGCAAGGACATAAAGCCCACACACTCCTAACGAATTCCACTGAAAATGAAGAGTAAGAGAAGAAGACATTTTGAATTTAATTTGTATTGCATTTATTTTTATTATTTGGTCTGTAATAATGCATACATCTTGCATGATATGTTTTGGATGCTCAGATGACCGTAGAATGACCTTAGGGACCCTTTGGTTGACTTTCGGTCAACCAACATAAGGTTTTTTGGCCTTAGATAGACCTTAGGTACCTACACTAAGGACATAAGTTCCCTACATCACTTATCATAATTAGGGGAATCAAAATAAGGCTAAAATACACTTAATGGGAAAAGATGAGACGGTTCGGGCGATCGAACCTTTGCCGTGTAAAGCGGCCCGAGCGATCGAACCAGTCAACATGTTGACTTAGTCTTCGGGCACCCAAACCTATTTTGAACGTACCTTCCTCGGACACCCAAAAGCCTGTCAGGGCACTTTCAACTACTCGGGCGACCGAAAGTTTACGTTCAAAAGGAGGCTCGAGTGACCGAATTGGCTAGTTTGGTTAACTGAACTTTGCAGTAGGCACCCGAACCGCTGAAAAAAAGTTTCTGACTTTGGTTCAGCCAACCAACCCTAGAGTTGGGCGACAGAACCATTTAAAAATGCCTTTTTGACTAAGTCTATTCAGGCAACCAAACCTCGGTTCAGCCACCCGAATCTCGCACGTTAAATTATTTTTTATCGAGATTAAATTTAATTAAAACTGGGTTAATTCACTAAACTTATTTAAAATATTTTTAATAATTCCCAGCGGGTCCCCAACGGTAAAAAATTTCCTAAGTCTATAGATACCCCTACATAAGCCAAGATTAGCAACTTTGATTAACTTGAAAAACCTCTCAAATTATTTGTCAATCAAAGTTCCCCCAAAACTTTTTTATTGCAAAACTCTTTTATTTGGGGCAAAAATCTTTGTACTCTCCCAACTCTCTTTCTTTCATTCATTGAATATTTTTTACAAGAGAGTATTTTATTTGGGCTTTTACTTGCTTTGATTTGCACATAAGATTTTCAAACGCATGTAACTTTTTTGTGTGCGCAAAATCACTTGAAACCAAAACCCTAGGTTCTCTAGTTTATTCCTAAAAAATATTTTTGGAGAAAATTTTTTATTAGGGTTTGAATAGATTTACACACCCTTACTCTACTGAGCATTATTGCATATCATTTTAGAGTGTATTTTATGAGCTTAAGTGTGTACATCCATGCTTATTCTTAGAAGCTTCTTCATACGTACAAAAACGCTTTTAATGTAACAGTTTGGTTCAGCCCGTTAATTGAACTGGAGAGTCTCAGTCCCGTAAATGAGACCGGTTCGGTTTAGCCCGGAATTGAACTAGGGAGTCTCAGCCCCATAAGTGAAACTAGTTCGGCTTAGCCTAGTAATTGAGTTGGAGTTTTCCTCACCCCGTAAGGAGAGGATGTAAAAGGCTTTTGCTCTACCTGGTTAAGTGAGCAGGTTTAGTGGAATCCTTGGGAGTTATGCCCAAGGCGGGGACGTAGGCAATATTGGCCGAACCTCATTAACAAATATGTGTGTCATTCTCTCTTTATCTTATTTAAATTCCTGCACTTTGATTTTGGCATGTGTATGAATGTTTATTTAATGTCAAGGTTATTCTCATGCACGCATCTGATTTAAATAAGATACTGCACACGTGTATGTTTGATTTTATTGTCAAACTCGCTTTACATACACGTATATATGTTAAATGGGATATGAACTGTGATGAATCGGAGAAATGTTTTAAATGAGCAAAAAATGTTTTAAAACCCAATTCACCCCCCTCCCTCTTGGGATCACACCAATTCCAACAATTGGTATTAGAGCCTGGTTGCAATAAGCTTAATCGTTATTTGCATAAAGATCAACGACTCATTTTTCGATGTATCCCTATTTTGAGGGTCAACACCTTGCAAATCCTCCACTGGCTTTATTGCGTAGATTTTACCATGTGATTATCGAAAATGTTTTTGTAAAATCAAATGATTCGAGGATTTGGAAAGTGCTTGACATGCTTATCATATTCCATTGAAAATGCTTTAAATTTACAAATTTCCCAAAAATTTGAAAATGAATTGAATTGGCATGACGTGTGTTTTAATGCATATCATCTGTTGTGCCATGCATACTTTTTATGTGCCTTAGTCACTAATGATTTTGCAAGTTTCTTCTTTTGAGTGTTAAGGCTCTTTGGGAAACATAAGAGGTATAAGAAACCAAAAGAGATATGAACACCACTCCGAGCTTAAATGATTAAGAAGGAATAAAAATTAAAGGTATATCTATTCTCCTTCTAATATATTGAATAACTCATAGTATGATTCACATGATATATCTTGTGTTTGATTTATTTGTTGTTGTGAATCATATGATATTTGTATTAATTTCATGTCATGATTTGTATGATATATCTTGTATTAAATCTTTGTATGAATCATGATAAATCTTTTATGATAATAGCACGATGTCTTATGAGGTATATCTCAAGGAATTTTTTATATACTCATAAGATTTTAGAAATTGTTATACATAGGGTTAGAATACTTTAAATGCCTTAATAGTGTATAATGCTTAAAATTCAAAACCTTAATATACACTATTATCATTTTGAGAACCCAAAGAAAAATCTAGCCAATGTATGAGTTTTAATGATCTTATCCAATCAAAGCTTAATATATGTACATGTAATTATGATTGGTTAATATATGCTAATATTGGCTAGTGCATGTTTATATCATTATCATTTGTTGAATTAAACCTCATAAGTATGCTTAAATAAATTTCATTCAAATGGACAAAATGTTTTAATTATTATATGGTTTTTGGTGCTGTGTGCTGTAATTTGAAAAAAATCTTAAATATAGCATGTTTTGTCCATCACACAGTATTGAGTTTTAAGAAATTGATCTTATGCGATATAATGTATAATCCTAAACTTATAATTGAGCTTAAATGATAAATCATTTTCAAATGATAAATTGAACTCAAGGAATTCATAAGCTCATCCTCCCATTTGAAAATATCAGTTATGCTAGATACTTAATTGAATATAAAACCCTTTAGCTGCACAATTGAGAGGGAGCAGAAAATTTAAAAATCATCCAATAAACATCTTAAATTAGTGCTTATAATATTTGGACGACTTTTGTTGAGCTAAATGCAAATATCCATTTGTGCTAAATGTATACACTCTATAATGGATGGATATTGTTTAAATTTGATCTGATGTGAGCTGAATGCCTATGTCCATTCTTATTTAAATGACTATAGTTTCTCATGAATGGAAAATTTGTTTTAAATAAATGCATATATCCATCTTTTGATTTAAGTTCAATTATATTTGATAGATAACCTATTTGTATTGAATGCCACTATCCATCGATTACCTAATGATTATATCTTCGTATGGATAGTCTATATTTCATTTGATTTATTGATTGAACTACCTGATTCCATGCTTAGTCTAGAATGCCTCCTACATGGCGGATGCAGTTGATGAGAATTGCATGCTGGTAATGGAAATAGGTTCTCGCATGTTTAAATTGGATTATTATTTGTTGATTGCGTGAATCTTTTAGGTTTTAGGTACATGGAAAAATGGGAAAATTTCAATTTAGAGACGAAATGCTGCCGAAATTTCGGTAGAATTTTTCTCATAAATGAAACCATGTGTTAGGATAGATTATTCAATGCATGCTAAAATATTTTTTGAAAGGATGAGTGAATCATAAAAGAATTTCATTCTTCATCCTTGGTTATTGGTGCATGTTGAACTGTCCATTGGTGCATGTTAAATGTTTCAAATGTTATATGCTAAATTGAAAAACATGCACAATATTTGTGTTTATTTCCTAGGATGCTAGAGAACTAAATAGATTTATACATGTTTAATCCTATTGGTTTGCGCTGAACTGAAAACATGTACATATTTTATGGACCTAGGAGAAACTTAGTTCATGGACGCCATTTGATCCTAATCGCTAGGTTATACTCTTAATGTAGGACCCAAATGGTTAGCCCTCATGTTACATAATTCAAGTCCATGAAACTAGGAGAATTGCATGACTCAGGGGGAGCTTTATATTCCAAGCACACTCATCGTGTTTTGAGTTGTGTAATACCTTTTGATCCCCAATTGCGTTACCCTTGAGCATAGCCTTGATTGGCTATTGTGTATTTAAATTAAAATGCAATATGTCATGATGTGTGCTAAATGTTCAATATTTGTTGTATACTGAAAATCCTTTTGAAAGGATGAATTATTTTTATGAATGCTCTTAAATGACTATCATCCTAAACTTAATGCAAGTATGTATGCATGCAAATATACAAGGGGAGTTTAAGCCCCACTTTTAAGGAAAATGAACTTAATGCCTATAATCTCCTGCATGCTAAGTAGTATTTAGAAGGATGAACATGTGTTGAGTGTGCTTAAATGAAATCCATCCTTGAACGTTAATGTACTTATGTATGCTTGAGACTATACCAGGCAGGTTAAGCCCCATCCTTGAAAAAGGATTAGAACCACTTGGCCCTTGGACTCATATACTTATTCTTTCTACTTTTTGAGTCCGAAGCCTTTCTAAATACCTTGAACAGCATATCTTGTCTCTACTGAATATCTTTGATATGGATTGTTCCAGGTACACATGAACACTATGCATGACTTAGTTCTTAATATTTAATACATGTGTGTTTAGGGACATTTTACTAGTAAATACAAATTGTTTAACCCATATCTAGTAAAATCTATCAAAAATGAAAATTTATTGCTTATACTCATAAATGAATTTTTTTTTTTGTATAAGTAGTTAAAAGAATCTAAGCACGTATTCAAATTGAAAGGGGGAGCACTTAGAAATTATTTTTCTATCTTGTTGTGCTCACAACATTTCTTGCTTAGATAAATGGTTTTTGAACTCATTATGGCTTGTGCGTAATTGTAATGTCTTCATTGAATATAATAAATGAAAATGTTTTGTTTGCCACAGTGTTTTAGGTTTTGTCATATGATCCTCATTCTTAAATTTATTTAATATCCTTAGATTTATATGGCTGCATTTTTCTAGTCATACTTTGTGTCAAACTTAAATGCTTAACCAGGAAAATAATGCTTGCTTGAGTTTTAAATTAAAGTTTCTTTTTTCAACAAGCATTGCCCCCAGCTTTTTATCGAAAATCATAAGGGGATATATATATATATATATATATATATATATATATATTTACTTATATACATTTATAAAAGCAAGAATTGAACTTATATAAAAGATATTTTTTGTCTTGCTTGTGTGCTTAAATGCCTTCATGACTTGTGCTTTCTCTATATTAAAATTTTATGTCATGAAATCTTTTAAGGGTGTTATTTTACATAACTGATTCATGGATTATTTATGAAATGCATGTGAACTAGTTAGATCGCTTTTATACTCAAACCTATATTTGCTATCATATGTCATGTGTTTTAAACTCATATTTTCCACAGGTCTCATGATATGATTTAAATTGCCGTAATTTGTGGATAATTCTGGTTTGGCCATGTTCATCATGCTTTTTTCTTTTATATTAAATGACTAGTTTATTTTTTTATGAAAAATAAATGTCAAAACCATTAAAGGAGAGTATTTTCTAAACAAATTGATAATCTTTTCAAAAAAGGGGGAGTTCTTTTTGCTAAGTTTGTTTTTAAATAATAAATGTTTTTCACTTAGTTTAACCCTTTTTGTCGATGCCAAAAGGGAGAGAATGTTTTTGAGTAAAATGATAATGACTGAAATATAGGGGTAAATGTTGGGCTTTTGTGGAACCTAGTTGTATTTTAATTTGGATGACAACCTGACCTCTACTTAATTAGAGATTTCTATCCTAAGGCTTAGTCCATGGGGGTCCGAGGGCAAGGCCCTCGGGAAAAATTTTGGAGCCCATTCAGAACAAAACCCAAGGTGCAACATATAAAAAGGATTGCTTTCGGGTGATTAGGGTTGGTGTGGTTGTACCTACGAGAGAGCAAGAGGAAGAGCATTGTATCGTCGCACTCTCTATGTTTTCTTCCTGATAATATTGAAATCCCTGCAACTCCGTGGACGTAGGCAAAATTGTCGAACCACGTAAATATTGTCTCGTGCGTGTGATTGATTTTTCTTTGGCGTTATTTTTTTTCTATTTTGTTTCTCACAGGTTTCAAGAATTTGTTCTTTATTCCCAACAGTAAATTTTCTGAGCGTGCGCTTTAGTGCTAAAATTAAATGCATGATCTTCTGTAATGTCTTCTTTAATGAATATGCTTAAGCTATTGGTGTTATTTTTTGCATTATGCATATTCTTAGGGGGAGCCTTTTCGGGTTGTACCCATTTTGCTTTTGGCTGTTTGTCATCATCAAAAAGAGGGAGATTATTGGCTTTTTGAGTCCGATCTCTGTTTTGATGCTAACAAACCACCATTATCTTATGTGTACATTTAGTGTTTAAACAGGTTGTCATTTCAGCACGAACATAAGATACCGCAAAATTGTCATCATCGAAAAAGGGGAGATTGTTGGCTTTTTGAGTCCGATCTCTGTTTTGATACTGACAAACCACCAGTATCTTATATGTGCATTTAGTGTTTGAACAGGTTGTCATTTCAGCATGAACATAGGATACCGCAAAATGGAAGCCAGTAGGGAAATAAAGCTCACACACTCCTGGCGAAATCCACTGAAAATAAAGAGCAAGAGAAGAAGACATTTTGAATTTAATTTGTGTTGCATTTATTTTTATTATTTGGTCTATAATAATGCATACATCTTGCAAGATATGTTTTGAATGCTCAAGATGACCGTAGAATGACCTTAGGGACCCTTCAGTCGACCGATGCTAGGGTTTTTAGCCTTAAATAAACCTTATGTCACGCCCCGAACCCTCAAGTGGGTCCCACGTGTGAATAAAGTAACTTAACCTGTCTCTGCATCAATTAAAACATACATGACACAATACCAAAAAGAGGGTCCGACCACGTGGGGTGAACGGATGTCCTATATACATACACACAAACATCCATACTCATCAAAAATACACAGCGGAATACGGTCTTTTATACATAACCAATATCATACCAGAGTCTATACAAATTAGGATATACATTCCCATAATTACAACACATACCCAGGTGTCCACAAAACTATCCCAACAACCTGGATACCAAAACTCG
The DNA here is from genome assembly GCF_029873635.1 of Malania oleifera. Lineage (NCBI taxonomy): Eukaryota > Viridiplantae > Streptophyta > Magnoliopsida > Santalales > Ximeniaceae > Malania > Malania oleifera. The sequence goes on along the minus strand of NC_080418.1, from coordinate 112,927,078 downwards.
TACCTAGTTGGTACTAACAGTAGCTACGACACCCTTGCTACCAGATGCTAGGATGCTACTTATGGCTACTTGAGGGACCTGAAACACATTGTACGTACATTCGGGGTGAGACACCTCTCAGTAAGGAAGAAAGCAGGTTATATCAGTATGTTGCATACCAGTGTTATTTTATATACTTCATAACACTATAAAAGATATGATACAGATCGAAACATTTCCATATAGTTTCATACATATATATACAGTTCCAGTATTTTCACAAAAAACCATTCCAATACATTTGATACACAAAACTTACGGTTAGTGTCGTCACACTAGTTCGCAACTACACAAGGTCTCCTCGTCTTATAACAATTACATTGCTACATACACAACTACGCTACGACGACCCATACCCACAGTGATTACATTGCTCCATACGCAACTACACAAGGTCACCTAGTCCCACATCGATTACATTGCTACATACGCAACTACAATGCAACGAATCAGGCCCAATAGTGATTACATTGCTCCATACGCAACTACACAAGGTCAACTAGTCTCACAACGATTACATTGCTACACACACAACTAAGAAGCGATGACTCAGGCCTACAGTGATTACATTGGCACATACACAACTACACAAGGTCACCTAGTCTCACAACGATTACATTGCCGCATGCACAGCTATGCTGTGACGACCTAGGCCCACAATGATTACATTGCTACATACGGTGTAGAACACACCCTTCGAGGACCAGCCGGAACATACTGGTGATATTTCAAACCCCAGATATAGAGTCGGCCACTCTCGCCCATGGTAGTTAACCGATACATGACTATTTTACAAATCCCTAGAATCATTTTGGAACTCACATTCCTATACATTTCAGCGTATAGTAATTAGCCGCCACATAACTATTTTACAAATACCTGGAACAAATACATACAGTCATACATACCACACTTATTTGGTTTATGGAAAATCATATCAATTACAATTTCAAGTATACAGTTTATGCAAATATGGATTACGATCATCTCAATAGTATAATTTTAACATAACCAACAGTTTCCAAAACAAAGTAGAGATGATACTCGAAATCCCCAATTCTCTCGAAAACTGTAACCCAAACATCCCGCATTTTTACTCGATAGATTTCCCCAAATAAGTTGTCAAAATATACATACGATCATAGCCTACAAGCTTACAGATCCTGATTTCGAAAATAAACTGCTATAAATAGAATCCCCTTACCTTAACCCGAATTCCAACTATGAACTCTATGGTCCTCAAAACTACGAACCGAGACTCCAAAACCTACAAACCACAATACAGTACATGCTTACAATTTGTACTACTACACATATACAGAATTAGAAACGAAAACCGAGCCTTACCTCGATTTTAGCTCAAAACCCAAAAACCTTCGAAACAAGATTCCAATCCACTAGAAACATAGAGAATCCTTTCCTGATCCTTGCAGTATCGTTGAATTTATGAACCGGGCAATGATCGACAAAGAAAACTAGAGAGATAGAGTGTAGGGAGAGTTCTAGAGAAGGAGAGTGTGTTTGGGGAAACTTAGCCCCAAAGCAACGCAAAATATCCTTTATAGCACCTTTGACCTGAGTAGATTCGTCAAGAATTGGGGTCCTCGTCTACGAATTCTTCACTAGCCTCGTCGATGAGTCGGTGACCTCATCAACGAGCCAGATAGTCTAATTTTCCTAAACCTCTCGGCATTCACTCGTTGACGAGCTTCTAAATTTCTTCAACGAGAAGCCTTCAGCCTTCATTGACGAATTATAGCCTCGTCAACGAAGTATGTGAAATTCCATTTTTACCCCTCTTTTACATAATTAACCCCTATATCATGGTTTGGGTTCTTACAACCTCCCCTCCTTACAAAAATTTTTTCCTTGAAATTTGCATTCTCCCGTTACAAACACATTCATACTACTACATACATACATACATACTCTAAGGTGAAACGGCGGCCGTTCATACGCAGCCCCGTCACGATACATATATACATACTCTAGAGAATACGGCGGCCATTTATATGCAGCCCCGTCACAATACATACATAAATACTCTAGAGAATATAGCGGCCATTTATACGCAGCCCCATCATGATACATACATACATTCCCTCACTTATGGCGGAGGAATACCGTGGTCATATACATACACGGTCTCGGGAGCTTACAATACAATGGGACTCTCCTAGAGACTAACCACTAAATACAATACGATAACAGAGGTTTACATACATACATACATACTCATACCACTCTACTATCCAAGTACTACTCAGATTAACTGTGGATACTTCCGACGTATTTCCGTTTCCAGTTCTCAAGAAGCTTCCTCAACCTTGTGGTTTCGCCACAATACCTTCACCAACGGTATTTCTTTGGTATGAAACTTCTGAACTTTATAGTCTAGAACCTGAATAGGGATTTCCTCATATGCCAAAGTATCCTCAATTTCCAACTCATCATAACTGATAACACGAGATGGATCCAACACGTACCTTCTCAGCATGGATACGTGAAACACATCGTGGACCCTCGAGAGTGCTGGGGGTAGTGAAACTCTGTAGGCTACCTGACCCACTCGCTCAATGACCTCCAATGGTCCGATATACCTCGGGCTCAGCTTGCCCTTTCTGCCGAATCTCATCACCCCTTTCATCAGAGTGATTCTAAGGAATACTTTACCCCCTACCTCGAACTCCAACTCACAGCGGCAAACATTTGCGTAACTATTCTTTCGACTCTGAGCCGATCTAATCTTCTCCCAGATCAAACCTACCTTCTCAGATGCCTGCTGCATGAGTTCAAGTCCTAAAACCTGACGTTCACCGACCTCATCCAAATACAAAGGAGATTGACACCTCCGACCATACAAAGCCTCGAACGGTGCCATCCCTATACTGGCCTGGAAGCTATTGTTATAGGCAAACTCCACTAGTGGCAAAAATTGAATCCAACTACCACCGAAATCCAATACACAAGTTTGTAACATATCCTCCAAAATCTGTATTGTCCTCTCTGGCTGTCCATCAGTTTGGGGGTGGAACGTTGTACTGAAAGTAAGTTTCATCCCCAATGCTTCCAGCAAGCTCTTCCAAAATCGACAAGTAAACCTTGGGTCTTGATCTGGAACAATGGACACCGGTACGCCATGCATTCTCACTATCTCATGCACATATAGGTCTGCTAGTCTACTCAAAGGGTAGCTGACCTTCGTTGGTACAAAGTGAGCAGATTTCGTCAACCTATCCACAATTACCCAAATAGCATTTTGCCCGTGAAGCGCTGTCGGTAATCCGGTAACAAAGTCCATGGAAATGTGCTCCCACTTCCACACCGGAATAGGCAAAGGCTGCAACGGCCCTATCGGCCTCTGATGTTTAGCTTTCACCTGCTGACACGTCAGACACTGCTCCCCAAATTGGGTAATATCCCTCTTCATACCACTCCACTAGAAGGACTAGCGCAAATCTCGATACATCTTCGTACTACCCGGATGTACCGTATACAAAGAACGATGCGCTTCCTCCAAAATCGTCTTTCTGATCTCATCATCTTTTGGAACACACAGTCTAGTCCCAAACCTCAACACACCTCCGTCAGAGATGTTAAAATCCGCAGCTAAACCCAACTGTACTTTCTCCACAATCTCAGCTAACTCTACATCACTAGCCTACGCAGCTTTAATACGCTCATACAAGGTCGGTTGGATCACCAAGCTAGTAATGAAAGCCTGATGATCACTAGAGACCAACTCCACACCAAGGTTTTCCAGATCCCGTCTGATATGATGCTTAGCTACAACTGCAGTTACTGCTGCATGTGCTGACTTCCGACTCAATGCACCTGCTACCACATTAGTCTTTCCCGAGCGATAACTGATCGTGCAATCATAGTCCTTAATCAAATCTAGCCACCGCCTTTGCCTCATATTCAGCACCTTCTGCATGAAAAAGTACTTGAGGCTTTTATGGTCAGTGAAAATCTCACACCGAACATCGTGCAGATAGTGTTGCTAAATCTTCAAGGCATAAACAACAATAGCCAATTCCAGATTATGCGTAGGGTAATTCTTCTCATACTCCTTAAGTTGTCGAGAAGCATAAGCTACCACCCTACCCTGTTGCATAAGCACACATCCCAAACCTTTTAGAGACGCGTAGCTATAAATCACAAAACCCCCATCCCCCAAAGGAATGGTCAACACTAGAGCAGTAACCAGCTGGTGCTTCAACTCAAGAAAACACTGCTCGCAATCACTAGTTCAGTCAAACTTCACTCCTTTCTTCGTCAATTGTGTCAAAGGTCCAGAAAATTTAGAGAAACTCTTTACGAACTGATAATAGTAACCTGTTAGTCCCAGAAAACTCTGAACCTCCTGCACACTCTTCGGTTTAGCCCAGTCAACCACAGCTTCAATCTTATTGGGATCGACAAAAATACAGCCCCTAGACACCACATGGCCTAAGAACGCGACCTGATTCAACCAGAACTCACACTTTTTCAGCTTAGCATACAATTTCTTCTCCCGTAGAATCTGTAGCACCAATCTCAAATGGTACTCATGCTCTTCCAAACTCTTTGAATATACCAGAATATCGTCGATGAACACCACTATGAACTGATCCAAGTACTCATGAAATACCCTGTTCATCAGATCCATGAACACTGCCGGTGCATTTGTTAACCCAAACGGCATAACCAAGAATTCATAGTGGCCGTATCTGGTTCGAAAAGTGATCTTTGCTACATCCTTAGATCTAACTCTCACCTGATGATACCCTAACCGTAGGTCGATCTTCAAAAAGACCTACGTTCCCTGCAGCTGGTCAAAAAGATCATCTATACGAGGCAAAGGGTAACGGTTCTTCACTGTCACTTTGTTGATCTCACGGTAATCAATGCACATCTACATCGACCCGTCATTCTTCTTTACAAATAATACTGAAGCTCCCCAGGGCGAAACACTCGGTCGAATGAATCCCCTGTCCAATAATTCCTGCAACTGCTCCTTCAACTCTTGAAGTTCCACTTGAGCCATCCGGTACAGAGCTTTAGAGATCGGTGCCTTACCAAGCAACAACTCTATCACAAACTCCACCTCATGATCTGGAGGCAAGCCAGGTAAATCATCTGGAAACACATCCGGGAACTCGCTGACTACCCAAATGTCCTCGAGTCTCAACTCATCCCGCGGCGGTTCCTTCATACAAGCTAGATACCCCTAACATCCATCCAAGAGTAGCCTCCTCGCCTGTAGTGCCGATAAAATCTGTGGCGTCGAATGCACACTCGACCCCATGAACTCATACTCTTTCTTCCCAGGAGGTCTAAACACTACTACCTTCTTACGAAAATTAATCACTGCATAGCTGGAGAACAACCAATCCATTCTCAGTATGACATCGAAACCCGACATGCCGTATACTACGAGATTTGCCGGTAGCAGTCTCTCCTAAATCACAACTGGGAAGTTTCCTAATATCTTACTACAAAGCGTTACACTCCCAGTCGGCGTAGTCACAGAAAATATTTCATTCATCACAACGGATTCCACCCCACACAACTTTACAAAACTAGCAGATATGAACGAATGAGTTGCCCCTGAATCAAATAAAACAATAGCTCTATTCGAAAGCAATAACATGGTACTTGTCACCACATTCCCAATGTGTTCTGCAGCTACTGGAGTAAGTGAATATACTCTCACTGGAGCCGTGGTTTGCTGGTGGTTCCCTCGAGGCATCTGATTACTCCCACGGTTCTCACTCTGTGCAGGTGTAATCCTCCTCTGTTCCTACAGCTCTTTGCCATGTGGCCTGACTTGCCACAGTTGTAGCAAACACCCCAAAATGGCTGACATTCACCGTCATGCCATTTACGACATTTGGCGCATGGTGCGGAGGATGGATCCCCCTGAAAAACTCTGCCGCTTGGTGTTCTGCCAATAACCAGAGCTGTAATTCTTCTTCTTCTTCTTCCACTGACTCTGCCGAGGACCATTCTAAGGACCAAAAGATATTGGCCTCTTCCCCTAAACCTGCACTACCTCATCTCCTCGAAGGTCGGTCTCAACTATGGTGGCTTTATCCACCACGATAGAGAACTCACATATCTGCAACATCCCCACAAGATGATGGATGTCTTTCCTCTGACCCCTCTCAAACCTCTAAGCCTTCTCATGCTCATTCGGTTGAGACAACTCGATAAAACTAGCAACATATCTCTGCACCGTCAAAGTTCCCTGCGTCAGGCCCAAAAACTCATCGGCCTTCGCACCCCGAGTGGAGACCGAAAAGTATCTCTCGAAAAGCACCTCCTTGAAATGGCCCCACATTATACTAGATGGACCAGCTCTCTACCTCTCCAGCAGGCTCACTTTTGTCCACCATCGCCCTGCCTCCCTAGTCAACTAGAAGGTAGCGTACAAGACCTTCTTCTTCTCAGTGCAGTGGAGGACTTCCAAGATCCTCTCAATCTTCTCAATCCAGTCCTCCACTACTATCAAATCAGGTCCTCCCATAAATGTCGGAGGGTGCATGCGTGTGAACCTTTCGATGGTGCACCCCGCATCAATAGAAGAGCTCTCTTGTCTCCTAACACTCAGCCCAATCTCTCGGATCACTTGTCTAGCCAAACCACATGACACAGAAGGAGACCATCACTAACCGTCTCCTCGGAGCCACTCTTCAAGTTATTATTCTTGGGCTCCATTCTGAAAACAGACTAGGAATCGATTAGAACTCCCATATCGTATGCAGTTAACACAATCATAGACCTAATCATGTCAACTATTACTCTCACAGGTCTAAACTTGTTCTGTCACACAGACATGAATTCATCAATGGTCTATCCTGCCTTTACTGGAATCATCATTCCAGGAAAAATACGGAATACCGCCGACACATCCCGATCTAGTAACAGAACAACCCTCGATCAACACTACCCATTTCCTACATCCTATACTCTAGTATGTACACATCAATACTCCTAACCAAGTCTACAAGACCTAACAACCTGGTTAGCTCTAATACCAAGCTGTCACGCTCCGAACCTACAAGTGGGTCCCATGTGTGAATAAAGTAACCTAACATGTCTCTGCATCAATTAAAACATACATGATACAATACCAAAGAGAGGGTCTGACCCTGTGGGGTGAACTGATGCCCTATATACATACACACAAACATCCATACTCATTCAAAATATGCAGCGAAATACGGTCTTTCATACATAACCAGTATCACACCAGAGTCCATACAAACTAGGATATACATTCCCATAATTACAACACATACCCATGTGTCCACAAAACTATCCCGACAACTTGGATACCAAAACTCGTAAATAGTTGGTACTAGCAATAGCTACGACACCCTTGCTTTAGATGCTAGGATACTACTTATGGCTACTTGAGGGACCTGAAAACATTGTATGTACATTCGGGGTGAGACACCTCTCAGTAAGGAAGAAAGCAAGTTATATCAGTGTGTTGCATACCAGTGTTATTTTATATACTTCATAACACTATAAAAGATACGATACAGTTCGAAACATTTCCATACAGTTTCATACATATACATATACTTCCATACAGTTCCAGTATTTTCACAAAAAACCATTCCAGTACATACGATACCCAAAACATACGATTAGTGCCATCACACTAGTTCGCAACTACACAAGGTCACCTCGTCTCATAGCGATTACATTGCTACATACGCAACTACGCTGCGACGGCCCAGGCCCATAGTGATTACATTGCTCCATACATAACTACACAAGGTCACCTAGTCTCACATCGATTACATTGCTACATACGCAACTACAATGCGATGACTTAGGCCCAATAGTGATTACATTGCTCCATACGCAACTACACATGGTCAACTAGTCTCACAACGATTACATTGCTACACACGCAACTACGAAGCGATGACTCAGGCCCACAGTGATTACATTGCCACATACGCAACTACACAAGGTTACCTAGTCTCACAACGATTACATTGTCGCATGCACAACTACACTGCGACGACCTAGGACCATAATGATTACATTGCTACATACGGTGTAGAACACACCTTTCGGGGACCAGTCGGAACATACTGGTGATATTTCACACCCCGGATATAGAGCCGGCCACTCTCACCCACGGTAGTTAACCAATACATGACAATTTTACAAATCCTTAGAATCATTTTGGAACTCACGTTCCTATACATTTCAGCGTACGGTAATTAGCCGCCACAAAGCTATTTTACAAATACCTGGAACAAATACATACACCCATACATACCACACTTATTTGATTTACGGCAAATCATATCAATTACAATTTCAAGTATACAATTTATGCAAATATGGATTACGGTCATCTCAATAGTATAATTTTAACATGACCAACAGTTTCCAAAACAAAGTAGGGATGATACTCGAAATCCCCAATTTTCCAGAAAATTGTAACCCAAAAATCTCACATTTTTACTCGATAGATTTCCCCAAATAAGTTACCAAAACATACATATGATCGTAGCCTACAAGCTTACCAATCCTAATTTCGAAAATAAACAGATATAAACAGGATCCCCTTACTTTAACCCGAATTCCAACTATGAACTCTACAGTCCTCAAAACTACGAACCAGACTCCAAAACTTACAAACCACAGTAGTACATGCTTACAATCTGTACTACTACACATATACTAAATCAGAAAAGAAAACCAAGACTTACCTCAATTTTACCTGGAAACCTAAAAACCTCTTAAACGAGATTTCGATCCATTAGAAACGTAGAGAATCCTTTCTTGATCCTCGCAGTATCATTGAATTTATGAACCGGACAATGATCGGCAAAGAAAACTAGAGAGAGAGAGAGTGTGTGTTTAAGGAAACTTAGCCCCAAAGCAACCAAAAATATCCTTTATAGCACCTTTGACCCGAGTAGATTCGTCGACGAATTGGGGTCCTCGTCGACGAATTCTTCACTAGCCTCATCGACAAGCCAGATATTCCAATTTTCCTGAACCTCTCGGCAATCACTTGTTGACGAGCTTCTGAATTTCGTCGACGAGAAGCCTTCAGCTTTCGTCGACGAATTATGGCCTACAACAAAGTATGTGAAATTCCATTTTTACCCCTCTTTTACATAATTAACCTTTATATCGTAGTTTGGGTTTTGACACCTTAGGTGCCTACACTAAGGACACAAGTCCCCTACATCACTTATCATAATCAGGAGAATCAAAATAAGGCTAAAATACACTTAATGAGAAAAGATGAGACCGAACCTTTGCCATGTAAAGCGGCTCGGGTGACCGAACCACTTAACATGTTGACTTGGTCTTCGGGCACCCGAACCTATTTTGAAGGCACCTTGCTCGGGCACCCGAAAGCCTGTCAAGGCACTTTTCAACTACTTGGGCGACCGAAAGTTTGCATTCAAAAGGAGGCTTGGGCAACCGAATTGGCTAGTTTGGTTAACCAAACTTTGCACTAGGCACCTGAACCGCGGATAGAAAGTTTCTGACTTTAGTTCAGCCAACCGACCCTAGACTCGGGAGACCGAACTATTTAAAAATGCCTTTTTGACTGAGACTATTCGGGCAACCAAACCTTGGTTCAGTCACCCGAATCTTGTGGGTTAAATTTTTTTTTTTTCCGGGGTTAAATTTATTTAAAACTGAGTTAATTCACTAAACTCATTTAAAATATTTTTAATAATTCCCAACATGTCCCCAATGGTCAAAAATTTTTTAAGTCTATATATACCCCTTCATAAAGCAAGATTAGCAACTTTGATTAACTTGAAAAACCTCTCAAATTATTTCTTAATCAAAGTTCCCCCAAAACGTATTTATTGCAAAACGCTTTTATTTGGGGCAAAAATCTTTGTACTCTCCCAACTCTCTTTCTTTCATTCATTGAATATTTTTTACAAAAGAGTATTTTATTTGGGCTTTTACTTGCTTTGATTTGCACAAAAGATTTTCAAACGCATGTAATTTTTTTTTTGTGTGTGCAAAATCACTTGAAACCAAAACCCTAGGTTCTCCGGTTGTTCTTGAAAAATATTTTTGGAGAAAATTTTTTATTAGGGTTTGAATAGATTTACACACCCTTACTCTACTGAGCATCATTGCATATCATTTTAGAGTGCATTTTATGAGCTTAAATGTGTACATCCATGCTTATATTTAGAAACTTCTTCATATGTACAAAAACGGTTTTAATGTAATGGCTGGGTTCAGCCCGTTAATTGAACTGGGGAGTCTCAGTACCATAAATGATACCAGTTCGATTCAACCCAAAATTGAATTGGGGAGTCTCAACCCCGTAAGTGAGATTAGTTCGGCTTAGCCTAACAATTGAGTTGGGGTTTTCCTCGCCCCGTAAGGAGAGGATGTAAAAGGTTTTTGCTCTACCTAGTTAAGTGAGCAAATTTAGTGGAATCCTTAGGGGTTATGCCCAAGGCGGGGACAAAGGCAATATTGGTCGAACCTCGTTAACAAATATGTGTGTCATTCTCTCTTTATCTTATTTAAATTCCTGCACTTTGATTTCAGCATGCGTATGAATGTTTATTTAATGTTAATGTTATTCTCATGCACACATCTGATTTAAATAAGATATTACACACGTGTATGTTTGATTTTATTGTCAAACTCGTTTTACATACACATATATATGTTGAATGGGATATGAACTGTAGTGCATTGGAGAAATGTTTTAAATGAGAAAAAAATATTTTAAAACCCAATTCACCCCCCCCCCCTCTCTTGGGATCACACCAATTCCAACAATGTTGATTTAGGTGTAATCCCAAGAGGGGGGTTGAATTGGGTATTTAAAAATTCTTTAAAGCTTATACCTCTTAGTCCCTCTTTCTAAATTTAGCAAATTACTTATCATGTTCACGTGAGGATATTCAATCATACACACATGAAATATGAGTAATGAAATGCAGTGCATAAAATAAAGAGATAAGGGAAGAGAGAATGCAAACGCGATTTTACGAGATTTAGCCAACCCGACCTATGTCCTCGCCTTAAGCAACTCACTCAAGGATTCCACTATAATCACTGCTCCTTAAATTGGGATGGAGCTTCCCTTAGATCCACTGCTTACAAGAGGTACAACTTCCTCCTAATCCGCTGCTTACAAGAGATACAACTCTCTCCTCAAACCTAGTTCACAATCCGAACCTTGTTTATTATAAAATCTGCAAAACACTCAATGTTGCTTCTAACAAAGCTAATAAGTACAGTTGAAATTCCTAATACATAATCATATGATGAAACTTGAAGCTGAGAATGTATGTAACAATATAATCGTTATATGCAAAAGTATGATTCATTAACTTTCCCTTTTATCAAATCTCCCAAAAATATTTATATAAGTCAATGCTTTAGAGAACTTAGGTTCAACCTTTGAATACATAAAAAGTTTTGAAGATTACAAAGATTTGAAACACATTTTGTCACAACAATATTTCTCTCAAGTGTATATAGATAACCTTTAGACTTTTCAATTAAGTAGATTTTGGAATATTAAAAATATCAAGTCTTTGAATGAGAACTCACTTGAATCAAAAATATCTAATCAATTACAAAAGCTTTTGTCAAGTGGTAATCTTATTAAAATGATTTAATATATGCACACTCAAGATCAACCTCTTAACAAATATTCAAAAATGGATTTCGTAATACCAATCAGCAATGAATATCAATCAGCAAATCTGTTTAGATGAAGAAACTCTATGAGAATAACTCTTAAGAAGAAGATTGATTTACCAAACCTCAATACCAAAATGAAATCAAGATGCGTGTATGAGATCCCTTTGTTTTTCTGAGTTGATTTGCCCAAGCTTGATGAGTATAAGTTGAAGTGCAGGCAATCATATAGCAATAAGTGCAAGTTTCTCAATTCTATGTTAAAACGATGTTCTCTTCTCTTCACGTTGATCTTAGCTTTTGCACTAGGGTTTAGATTATGTATATATAGGTTCCTTACCCTTAGAATCAATCCTAATTGTTGGATCAAAAAATAGCTCGCATGTTCTTTCATTAAAAAATAGACTTTTAAACTTTTCCGCAAGTTCAGACGACTGAGGTCAAAGGCCCAGACGACTAAAGTTCCTTTTGAGCTTTGAAAAAATAACTTGGACACAGGTTGATACCAAACTATTTTTAGCGTAATACGTACATACATATTCTATTTTAATACTAAGAAGGCATCACAAACTAAGAAGTTCAATGGAAAGGAGAAAGGCAACATACCAAGAGTGTCATATAGTGTTCATTTGAATTAAATATATATTATTTACTATATATAATTGAATTGTACAATTACAATTGAGTTTACTGTCTTTTGAGTTTTTTCAAAGCAAAACTCACATTGGGTTTGGGCATAATCAAGCTCGAACTAATGAATTTCACCACGTCAAGGTGACACTTTGAATTTTTTGAGTTTGATTACCTTCAGCCTTAAGCATAGTTAACTTTCCACACATTCTTATGAACCAATTTCGCTACCAAGTTAGTCAAAGGTCCACCCAATGTTTTTTCAAACATTGTCCATTTGTGCACAACTTTTCCATTCTAAACTTATTTTAAACTCTCATGAATGTTCATGTTTTGAATTCTACCTCCATAAATGGATCATGTTCAACCAAAGTTTATTAATTAATTACCTCGAATCAAAAGGTGGCAGATCAAAACACCCACAGTTACAAATCGTTGTTAAGAAACTTCTGGTTGATATGTTATCCTCATACTACCTAACTCTTTCTTTTACAATAAGTTTGCACAAATCCTTTTAACAAAAGAGAGAAAATAAAGACACATACAAGAGAGTTAAGCAATAAATGTAAACTCATTAAACATTATGAAACACAACCAAAATTAGGGAACAAAATCAGCACCTGTAAGATTTTCGTGAAGCCATTTTGAATTCTTTGGGCTAATGTGGTTGTCCCACCACCAAGAGTACAAATGCCTCGACTTTGGCTGTAATAAGGCTACCATGACTCCAACAATGAGCAAAAATAGAGCTGGTTTAGACCTTGCAAAAGCCTGGTCCTTGTACCAGTGATAAAAAATTAGGTAATGGATCCAAGCCAGAATAAAATTTTGATGGATTCCCACGCCAATCAAATTCCGTAAAAGGCTTTGAAACACCTACACACCAAGCTCATAAAAGAAACAAATTAATAAATAGATGAACAAGTAAAAAAAATGAAGTAAAAATATGATTGATCTTCTTTAGAACTGAAGATACCTTGAATCAACTATTTCAAAAGTGCCACCAATGACCAAACCACTCAAAATACCTCCACTAAAATGCAGACTACCTGCTCTTAGGTTAACACCAGTCCACTAAATGCGGGGCAATTGCAAATCCTTGCTTGAAAAGTTTCCAAATCACTAATCAGGGACACTGATCCAGGAAGAAATAAAGAAAAACAAGGAAACAAAATAAAAACCAGATCTTCAAGTTTTAAAGAAGGCGGCATCAAAAAGGCTAACTAAAATGCAGAAGGAATTTTGTCTTCTCTGTATAGAACAGATCACAATAGGTAAAAGTGCTGCGATGCAAAGCACAAACACCCAACATACGTTACCTCGATCTCCCAAAGCCCACAAAAGATTATGCATCAAAACCACTCGATCAACAAGACCCATATCAATAATCAACACAAATGGCATAACAATAATGAACCTGAAATGAAAACAAAAATCAACCACATCCAGAAGCTGAAATGCCAAAAGAAAATCCATGAACATGTCCAGCAACCTTTCAAATGAACATAAAGCATAATCCATACAAAGTCAAGGCGTTTCTCAAACATTTTTGTTGCAATTTATGTAATTTTAGAATTTTTAAATTTTTTGTATTGATGACAGTGTTGGCATTTTAATTATATCTGCATAATCTTAAATTATCGCAGTTATTCCATCAATTACCTTTTTTGAAAGTTATAATTTAACTAATATATTTACTCATATTTTTAATAATTACTATAGCTTCACAACAGGCTCGTGTTCCCAAGGACTAAAAGCGATTAAAATCTAAAAAATAAAATTGCCCTTTTGATATTTCTGTAAAATTTTGACATTTAAAGCTCGAAATTAAAAGTTAATCACTAATTAATGAAAAAATAAGTCGTGATTATCATCTGAAAATGTGTATGACATCTTATCATCTGTGATGACCAGCTTAATTTCCACATATATATTTTTTTTCCCATATTATAAAATCACAAAACTCAACTCAGCGGATCATAATCCACCTGGACCCAAGGGTACCAGGGATACATTAGAACACATAACGAAAGCCTAAACAGCAGGAAACATACAATCATAATATCATAAATACGAAAACATCCATCACATTAGCATAAATACCATAGTCACTATATCCACTGTATTTCAATATATACATCCCAAAAACAAGATCTAGGGACATTTCCCACAAAATCCAGCTGTCCCTACTAAAACTTACCCTTCAAAGAGAGAAAACAAAAAGCACTAGATCAGCGGGGCTTTTCCCGCTCTCTTATCTGGGCTCCTGAAAAGTTTATAAAATTTTAGGGTGAGACATCTCTCAGTAAAGGAAATAAACTAATACTAGTGTGTGAGAACATGAGTATTCTGTGTTATACATATACCATACAACACATATTCAGTAACTATTATGTCAAATATAGGAAAACATATATATCATCAAAACATTGCAGAACATACTGCATTTTCATAAACATATTTCATCTTATATAAAAATAATACAAAAACATTTCTGGTAAGTTAGCTAGTTGTTGTCATGTGTTTAACCCCACATGACTGGGTTATGTGGCCTGAAGGCGGGACCTGACAATGGTTGGCCAACCACTATTAAGTTAAAAGTACAGTCTGTAAGTCTGATGGGTTTGCCAGACCTAGTCCGTACACTAAGGGCGCTCACACACTTCTTAAAAACCACATCGACCATCCAGTCTCATACCACTCTATAGAGCGGCGTTAACACAAATATCATAATCATGATGACCATGGACACATAGCAATGGTATCGTGCAAGTGCTAGCCTAGATCAAGCCAACCAGGTTCTGATATCATATAATATATACTGAAACTATGATACATGGATATTTCATATCATTAATTATCAAATAAATCATATCATTTTGCATATATACGTATATCATGAAAATCATCGGCTTGAAAATTCACATTTTATCATAGCTCGGCCCGTACGCCGACAAATCATATCATAGCACAGCCCGTATGCTAACAAATCATTTCCATAACTCGGCTCGTACACTGGCTAATCATACACATAGTGTTAGAATTGGTGTATTCCCAAGAGAGGGGGTGAATTGGAAATTTTAAGCTTTTCTCCTGGGTTAAGTTAGAAATCAATATGATTTGGTAGCCTAGGGTCTTTCTACACAATTCCAAATGTGCTGATAAATAAAATATGTGGAATTTAAATCAAGCACATCATTCATACAATAACATACACATGCGGTAAAAATAAAGTGCTGAAATGTAAATAGACATATGATATGTTATCGGGGTTCGGCCAACTGTGCCTACGTCCCCGCCTCTAACTCGCAAGCCAGAGGATTCCACTAATAGCTCACTTAAGGGTGGAGCGGCACCGTTTACAACCAGGTCAAATTAACACAGAGCTGACCTCAACCTTAACCAGGTCAACTAGCGGGGCTGACCTCAACCTACACGCCTTAATAGGATGACGCACCTAGCTTTCCTAATCAGGTCTAAGCCAATCCGGGACTATTCCAGGGCTAGTCTCCCTCTTCAAGCCCATGCTTGGATATACAAAAAATGTGTATATAATAAGATGGTCCAGTGATTGTGCTTTCGTGTAATGCAGATATGTACCCAAATGTGCGCAACAACATACACCACAAATATGATTCAATATGTAAGCTCAATGTGGTCTAGATGGTTCAATTCTCAAAAGTATTTTCTATATGTGTAATGCATACGTGAGAGTGGCAAACAAGCAATCTTTATATCACAAGATATTCAACAAATAAGTTCACACAAAGATATTAGGCAGATAATATGTATATTTCAATGAGCAAGTTTCCTCAATCATATGATGCTCCAGTTATATATAGTCAGTTTGCAAAAGATATTCAATCTTTGTATTCAGCAAAGGATATGTGAGTTGATGAATATTGCAACAAAGATTTTATCACATAAACAAATATCTCTTCAAATTTTTTTCAAGATAAAAGCACAATAGATATTTGGAAGTGTTTGAAAAGTTTTTGCAACCAAGAACAAATACAATCTTCTCAAGATCTTACAATGAAGGTGCAAGCTCAGGAGATCAAATCAAAGTCTTCTTAGGAGAGACTTATTAACAAAGTCCCCCAAGAATACTAGGGCTTAGCTCTCGTAAAAATAAAATCAATCTTACATAAAATGGGAGAGCAAACCTTTCTTAATCAAGCACTCAATCAACTTACAGAGAGTGTGAGCAATCAGAGAAGGTAAGTATGAGTGTTTGGGGCTTAGATATAAGTAGTATAGCATTTTTATTTTTCAAAGAATTCTTCCCTAATAAAAGTGGCTAATCACACTTTATTTTCTCAAATGAACTCATATATATAGACATGGGAGAAAATGTTGACCTTATTGGTCACTCCCGGTTTTGATTATGACAAATACTCATTGTATGTAATGAGTAGTTGAGTTCTTGTGCAGGAATCAAGAATGATAAGATCAAGATGTGCACAAAGCAAGAAAGGCTTGAAGACAATTTCATAAACTCTTAATTATAATATTTTCCAGTGAAATTGTCTGTAATAGTAATTAGGGTTTTTCGGTTTGTAATAAGCTCACACACATCACATGAATGATTTACTTTGTAAGCTCAAACCGAACCATAGAAAGACCTTAGGGTGTAATAGGCACTTAGGACTTCTTCGGTGTCTTCAAAATTGGACCCCAAGTGACCTTAGGACACTCACCTTTGCACTTGTATGTAATAGGCACTTGAATAAGGTTTTTATGTTGCAAGAAGGGACCGAAATGCACACTTGGTGCACCTTCGGTCAACCGGCCAACTCAGTTCAAATTGGCCCGATCGACCGAAACCGGTCCGGGTCAACTATTTGACCCGGTCCCGGTCGACCGACCCCTTATAGGTCATTTGACCTCGGTCGACCGAACACCCTGAGAGTCAACATTTTGACCTCCCGGTCGACCGACCAAAATTGTACTCCAACTACTTGGTCGACCGAAGGGTCTTGGGAAAATTCCCAACAACCCGGTCGACCGAGCCGAGCAGTTCAAAAAGGCCTCGGTCGACCGAACCGCGGTATTTTTGAAAATCGCCTTTTTCCGGTCGACCGACCACTCAGTTCAAAATGCTCCCGGTCGACCGAGCTACTTGAGTCCTGGTCGACCGAACCACTTTTGGTCGACCGGACCTCTCGGGTTGTTCCCATTTTTTCCGTGGTTAATATTTTTCTAAACAGGGTTAAAATGCATTAAACTCCATTAAACTTTTCTAATAATACCCTATAGGTCCCCAACGGTCATATTTTCTCCCTTGCCTATATATATGTCTTCATTTGCAAAAGATTAAAGGCATTAGCCACCTTGATTAGGGAAAAATTCTTTGAAAAACCAAAACCCTATAATACTCATTTTATTACTCAAACCACTCATACTTGCCTTCTAGCATTGCCTACATATTTTGTAAGTTGATTGAGTGTTTTGCTTAATAGGTTTGCTCTCCTTGTGTTACTCGTTTGATTTTCTTGAGAGCCAAACCTTAGGATTCTTAGGAGGCTTTTGCTAATAAAGCATTTCCTAAGAAGACCTTGTTAGATCTTCTAAGCTTGCACCTTCATTGTAAGATCTTGAGAAGAGTGTATTTGCTTTTGTCTGCAAAAACTTTTCAAAACACTTTCAAATATCTATTGTACTTTTATGTTGCAAAATACTTTGAAGAGATATTTGCTTGTGTGATTGTGATCTTTGTTGCAACATTCTTTCACTCATATATCATTTGCTGAATACAAAGATTACACGCCTTTTGCAAATCAAGCATATACATCGTTTAATACTTACATGCTTGAAATATCTAAATGATCGAAATATACAAGACTTGACATCTTTGTGTGAACCTATTTATTGAACATATCTTGTGATACAAAGACTGTTAGTTCGACACTCTCACGTACACATTACACTGATAGAATATACTTTGAGAGTTGAACCATATTGACCACATTGAGCTTACAAATTATTTCATATTTGTGGTGTATATTATTGTGCGAATTTGGGTACATATATGCTTTACTTAAAAGCACAATCACTGTACCAGTTCATTGTAATACACTTTGATTGTATTTCTAGGCACGGGCCTGAAGAGGGAGACTAGCCCTGGAATAGTCCCGGATTGGCTTAGACCCGGTTAGGAAAGCTACGTGCGTCGTCCTGTTAAGGCGTGTAGGTTGAGGTCAGCCCCGCTAATTGACCTGGTTAACGTTGAGGTCAGCCCTGTGTTAATTTGACCTGGTTAAGGTTGAGGTCAGCCCTGTGTTAATTTGACCTGGTTAAGGTTGAGGTCAACCCTGTGTTAATTTGACCTGGTTGTAAACGGTGCCGCTCCACCCTTAAGTGAGCTATTAGTGGAATCCTCTAACTTGCGAGCTTGAGGCGGGGACGTAGGCACGGTTGGCCGAACCCCGATAACATATCGTGTGTTCATTTTTATTTCCGCACTTTATATTTACCACACATGTATGTTATGGGTGAATGATGCGTATGACTTAATTTTCACATTATATTTATCTACGCATTTGGAAATTGAATAGGCATACCCTAGGTTGTGTATATATTGCTATTTATCCAGTTCAACCTAGGTGATAAATTTTAAAATTCCAATTCACCCCCCCTCTTGGGAATACACCAATTCTAACAGAAAATATGACCGTTGGGGACCTATTGGGTATTATTAAGAAAGTTTAATGATGTTTAAAGCATTTTAACTCTGTTTAAAAAATATTTAACTACAGTAAAAATCAAGGCAACCCGAGAGGTCCAGTCGACCAAGTCTCAAATGGTTCGATCGACCAGGAAATATTGAACTAAGGGCACGGTCGACCAGGAGAAGGCGATTTTCCAATTTTCTGAGTTTCGGTCGACCAAGCCATTTTGAACTAGCTTGTTCGGTTGACCAAACCGCTGGGAATTCTCTCGAGGACCCTCCGGTCGACCAGGTAGTTGGAGTACAAAAAGGGTCAGTCAACCAGATGGTCAAACTTTTGACCCCAAGGGGTTTCAGTCAACCAGGGCCTTTTGAACTACTTGGTTCGGTCGACCAGGTGGTCAAACTTTTAACCTAGGGAGGTTTCGGTCGACCAGGGCCTTTTGAACTTCCTGGTTCGATCGACCAGATGGTCAAACTTTTGACTCAAGGAGGTTTCAGTCGACCAGGCCAAAATGAACTGGCTTGGCTAGTCGACCGAAAGTGCACCATGTGTGCATTTCGATCCCGTATCGAAACAAACAAGCCATATTCAAGTGCCTAACAAATATATGTGTAAATGTGTGTGTCCTAAGGTCACTTGGGGGCCAATTTGAAAACACCGAAAAAGTCTGGTGTTGGTCAACCTTTACCCTAAGGTCTTTCTAAGGCCATTTTTGGTTTGTATCTGGTTTAAGCTTACAAAATAAATCATACATGTGATGCATGCAATTATTACAAGCCATAAGCCCTAATTACTATTACAGACCCTTTACATCAAAGAAATACAACAATTAAATTATAACTAGGGTCTTCAAGGTCTTCATTTTCCTCCAAGGGTCTCCGAGTGCCATCATATGATACCGCCAAGATAAACCTGCACATCAACTCGACAGACATTAAATACCTGAGTATTTATCATAATCAAAACAGGGATATGACCTATAAGGTCAACACATAGCACAACTTGTACGCTAGCAAATCATATCCATGGCACAATCCATACACTGGAAAATCATACACATAACTCGACCCGTACGCCGGCAAACATATATAAAAATCTAGGTTCGTACGCCAATTTTCCATTATAAAAATCCGTATTATAATAACATTTCCAAAAAATAGTATTTCATAACAATTTCTACTTATGCCACACTGAACAGGTTTTTCATATATTCAACATACCATCATTTTCAACAATGTTTTCTCAAGTATAAATCATATATATAGACATATTTACTTTCCTGAAATCAAATTCTATATATACACACATTTTCTTAAAAGAACTAGCTTAGTTTATCCCCTTACCTGATTCTTAAAAAGCCTCAAAGAAAATCTGTCCTGCACCCGCAGGGTTCCTCGTTCAACACCCTGAAAACAACATTTCCTAGAACTAAAGTTTAATATTTTTACACATACTACGCTTTCTTCAATTGTCAAAAATCCAAATATTGAGTAGAAAGCCTTATCCTGGATTTGGGATGGTTTCCACCTCAGGCCCACCGACGATCCGCTTCGATAAATTTGTAGAGAACTTTCCTAGGAGCATCGTGGTGGCTTCAGATCGTAGATCCGGCGAAAATCCGGCTCGAAATCAAAGAGAGAAGGAGGATAAACCAAAGGGTAAGAGAGAGGGAAGTTTTGCGCAGGAAAAATGAGTGAAAATCACGTTTAATCCCTATTTATACTGTGGGATTCATCAACGAGCCACGTCACCTCACCGACGAGTCCTGTAGAAAGTTCGTCAACCAACTTCAACGCTTGTCGACGAATTTCAGGATTTATAAAATCCTCTCTCGGTATTTTCTCGTCAACAAATACTATACTTGTCGACGAGCTCCTATTATACTATCATCGATGAGTCCCCTATATTCGTCGACGAGGAGCTGACAAATTTCCTTGGGATTATATTTTCCAAAATGTAACATTGTCGACTGGATCCTTCTATTTCTGGTTTCCATTTCCCTTTCTTTTTGTTATTTAAATACCATTATTCTTTGGATCATTACATCATCACTTCATAAATAACAGAGAAGCTGGAGCCACATCAGATCATCATATTCGGTTTTGTTTTACACATAATTTTCTTGTCATCTCGTCTTATCAATGACACAAAATTTATATTAATAAATACCATATATAGTTGCTAAATGATGACCCAAATACATGTCGACAAATTCCACGTAGAGCCACTAATAATAGACCATATAAAATAAAGTATACAATAATTAGATTCGTGCTATAAATTCAATTAATTAAGCTAATCTAATCATCAACAGCCTAGTTCGGCTTCAATGTCGTTGAACTTGCTTGGCTCTCTCAATAGGTTAAAACTTTTTTATCAAAGCATATAACCGTTGTGGTATTGTGTTTATTTAATAAGGAAGATGCAATCTTAGAAGTACAACCTCCTCTAGTTGTTTCTTTGCCTTGCCATGGATTTGGGAACCAACTTAATTAGTTTGTATATTGTAGTGTACGTAAAGAGTCTTAAATAGTAGCAACTATATATTTTTAGCATTTTAAAAAGATTATTCAACTTGATTTGTCTTTTTTTAATGTATTTCAAAGTAATTTTCGATTTTATTTAAGCCCTAAAAAATAGCTCCCTAAGTCGCATGGTTTGGTCCTTTGACTTAGAGGTAGGTACAAGATTTTTTTCTTTATTGTAAAAATAGAATATGTATGTACATATTATGCTAAAATTTTTCATATATATAATAAATAAAACTACGATCAACCTATGTTTGTTTGAGTGTTTGAGGATACCAATCTGTGCACTACCCACGCTAAGAGGGTCACCATTATGC
Organism: Malania oleifera; assembly: GCF_029873635.1. Lineage (NCBI taxonomy): Eukaryota > Viridiplantae > Streptophyta > Magnoliopsida > Santalales > Ximeniaceae > Malania > Malania oleifera. The sequence goes on along the minus strand of NC_080418.1, from coordinate 112,905,229 downwards.
CCAAGGACATTCAGCTTGCTCGTCGAATCCGCGGTGAACGAGCTTGAATTATCTTTCTCCTAGTTTGCCTCTAGGCAAGATTACCATGATTCTTGATTAGTTCTATCATAGTTTCTAGTTTTGTATATATGCTTATGCATACATCGAAAACTCCCTTGGTAATTTCTTGCTTTGTAAGGGACAAACAATTTTCTTGAAACTTCTTTCGTTTTGTTGGAACACAAATTTGATATTGGTATGTAGCTTTTAGTTGGAAAATTTTGATTTTGGGGCTCACCTTTTGACAATAAAAATTTGGTCTTGGGGGTTTTTGATGACATGATTTGAGAATATCGGTAACCTGATTTGATTATGGTTTATACTAAACCGTACCATCCCATGTTCGTCACTCTGATTGTTGATGTGTTTTGGCTTGTAAAACATAAATGATATCTATACCATCAAATAATCATCAATGCATCGATTTAGTTGACTACTGTCGAAGTTATGCTAGTTTTTTAAAAAATGCAAAGCATTACACCCAAAAGGCAAGCCAACTTGGCCCCTTAAACAATCGTTTATGTTAGCTTTACCGTGATCCCAAGAGGGGGGGTGAATTGGTATTTTCAAAATCTATCTCCTAGGTATTCCTCCTAACAGTAGTATGTTCACAATCTTATGGTCAATCTAGTGCAAGTAATATCAGAAATTAAATAAAACAATTTAATCAATTACACAAGCACTAGAAAGCAGTAAAGATAAGGATGACACACAGATATATTATCGAGGTTCGGCCAACTGCCTACGTCCCCACCTTGGCTAACCAGTACAAGGATTATCACAATAACTTGCTCACTTAAACGGGTGGAGCGGCACCTATACAAATTAGGTCAAATTATCACAGGACTGACCTCAACCTTAACCAGGTCAATTAGCACAGGGTTGACCTCAACCTTTACACCAATCCTTACCGGACTGGATTATCGCCCCCTTAGGCCACGCTTGGAATCTCTCAGATATACAAACAAAAGGTACAGTATAAGGGTGCTTTCACGTAAAGCAAATTTGTACCACAAATGCGCACAATCCCAAACACCACAGATGATTTAATCATGTAAGCTCAGTGTGGTCTAAGTAGTTCAACTCTCAAATATATTTTCTATCAGTGTTATATGTACGTGAGAGTGTCAACCAGCAATCTTTGTATTTCTAGATGTTCTCAATCAAGAAGCTCAAACAAAGATATCATGCAATGTTCAAATATCTCAAATAGCAAAATATGTCAATCATGTGAATAGTGTATATTCTTGGTTTGCAAGATATATGTAATCTTTGTATTTCAGCAATTGATGTAGACTTGAATGGATGTTGCCACAAAGATTAATATAACGCACACAAATATCTTTTCACAAATATATCGATATGAATACCACAAGATATTTGAGTACGTTCGAAAATATTTTTGTAAGCCAAAAAACAAATACAAACTTCCTAAGATATTGCAATGAGAATGCAACACTTAGAAGTTCAGCAAAGTGTTCTTAGGATTGGCTTATGAGAAAAGCCCCCTAAGAATACTTAGGTAATGCTCTCAAGAAAATCGATTCAAGCAATCAAAGAATGAGAGAACAAAACCTCAAGCCAATAACACTCAAGTACACTTACAAATGATACTGAGATGAAGTAGGTAAGTTTGAGTGGATTTGGAGATAGTATGAGCAATAGGAAGTATTTAGCTTGAGAAAGAAATTTGATCTTTGGTTTTTCCTAATCAATGCTTAATTCTCCCAAATGAAGGAGTATATATAGACATACTAAAAATTTTGACCTTTGGGGACTTATTAGGAATTGTTAGAAAAGTTTAATGATATTTAATACATTTTAACCCTGTTTAAAAATATTAACTGTGGTAAAAAATTCAGGGCAACCCGAGAGGTCCGACCGACTAGAAATGTTTTGGTCGACCAAGTCTCATGTGGTTCGATTGACCAAGGACTTTTGAACTGAGGGCTCAATCGACCGGGAGAGAGCGATTTCTCAATTTTTTGAGGTTCGGTCGACCAAACCATTTTGAATTGCCTGATTCGGTCAACCAGACTACTGGGATTTCTCCCGAGGACCCTCCAGTCGACCAGGTAGTTGGAGTACAAAAAGGGTCGGTCAACCAGATGGTCAAACTTTTGACCCTAGGGGGTTTCGGTCAACCAGGGCCTTTTGAACTACCTGGTTCGATCGACTAGGGCCTTGGTCAACTGATGACCCAAGGAGGTTTCGGTCGACCAGGCCAAAATGAACTGGCTTGGCTGGTCGATTGAAAGTGCACCATGTGTGCATTTCGGTCCCACTTCGAAACAAACAAGCCCTATTCAAGTGCCTAACAAGCATATGTGTAAATGTGTGTGTCCTAAGGTCACTTGGGGTCCAATTTGAAGACACCGAAAAAGTCCGGTGTCGGTCGACAGGGTACACCCTAAGGTCATGCTAAGGTCATTTTGCATTATGATTTGGTTTGAGTTTACAAGATAAACCATGCATATGTTGTGTGTGCTTGTTACAAACCAAATGTCTTAATTACTATTACAGACCAAATAGACCACTAAATATATTACAATTGAAAATACGAATTGGTCTTCAATCTTTAAGCTTTCACGTGCCATCAATGCATCTGCTGATATAGACCTGCACATAAACTAGATATTTATTAAATAGAGGAGTATTTGTCATTATTAAAATCGGGCGTGACCTATAAGGTCAACAGTTTACAAGAAATAAGCATCATGAGCCAACTAAAACCATCAACACAAGCACATTAATATGAAAATAGATTATATTTGTCATACACAATTTTATATGTTTGTGTTTGGATTATCTTCCTTAACTATCTAGTTCAATTCTTTTGCCTTCAATTTTTTTATTTCTTATTTTTTTGTTTCTAAAATGCCATAAGAGGAATATTCTATTTTAATACTAAGAAGGCATCACAAACTAAGAAGTTCAATGGAAAGGAGAAGGGCAACATACCAAGAGTGTCATATAGTGTTCATTTGAATTAAATATATATATTATTTGCTATATATAATTGAATTGTACAATTATAATTGAGTTTACTGTCTTTTGAGTTTTTTCAAAACTATTATATTATCTGTTGAATTTTTTGAGTTTACCTTCAGCCTTAAGCATAGTTAACGTTCCCCACATTCTTATGAACTAATTTCACTGCCAAGTTAGTCAAAGGTCCACCCAATGTTTTTTCAAACATTGTCCATTTGTGCACAACTTTTCCATTTTGAACTTATTTTAAACTCTCATGAATGTTCATGTATTGAATTCTACCTCCATAAATGGTTCATGTTCAACCAAAGCTAATTAATTAATTACCTAGAATCAAAGGGTGACAGATCAAAACACCCAGAGTTACATATCACTATTAAGACACTTCCGGTTGATATGATGTCCTCATACTACCTTACTCTTTCTTTTGCAGTAAGTTTGCACAAACCCTTTTAACAAAAGAGATAAAATAAAGACACATATAAGATAGTTAAGCAATAAATGTAAACTCATTAAACATTATGAAACACAACCAAAATTGGGGAAGAAAATCAGCAGCTGTAAGATTTTCCTGAAGGCATTTTGAATTCTGTGGGCTAATGCGGTTATCCCACCACCAAGAAAACAAATGCCTTGACTTTGGTTGTAATAAGGCTCCCATGACTCCAGCAATGAGCTAAAATAGAGCTAGTTTAGACCTTGCAAAAACCTGGTCCTTGTACCAGTGATAAAAACTCAGGTAATGGATCCAGCCCAGAATAAAATTTTGATGGATTCCCACGCCAATCAAATTCCGTAAAAGGCTTTGAAACACCTACACACCAAGATCATAAAAGAAACAAATTAATAAATAGATGAACAAGTAAATAAATAAAGTAAAAATATGATTGATCTTCTTCAGAATTGCAGATACCTTGAATCAGCTATTTCAAAAGTGCCACCAATGACCAAACCCCTCGAAACACCTCCACTAAAATGTAGACTACCTACTCTTAGTTTAACACCAGTCCACTAACTGCGGGGCAATTGCAAATCCTTGCTTGAAAAGTTTCCAAATCACTAATCAGGGGCTCTGATTCGGGAACAAATAAAGAAAAACAAGGAAACAAAATAAAAACCAGATCTTCAAGTTTTAAAGAAGAAGGCATCAAAAAGGCTAACTAAAATGCGGAAGGAATTTTTTCTTCTCTGTAGAATAGATCACACTAGGTAAAAGCACTGCGATGCAAAGCACAAACACCCCACATACTTTACCTCGATCTCCCAAAGCCAAAAAATGATTATGCATCAAAACCACCTGATCAACAAGACCCATATCAATAATCAACACAACTGGAATAACAAGAAGGAACCTGAAATGAAAAGCAAAAATCAACCACACCCAGAAGCTAAAATGCCAAAAGAAAATCCTTGAACACGTCCAGCAACCATTCAAATGAACACAAAGCATAATCCATACGTAGATGGGTCTCAACAAAAACTAACAAAAATGGTTCTGCAAATTCGAATATACAATGGCTTTGCCCTTTTGCAAAATCTCTATCTAAATCTCTAAAAACCAATCTACCCAAACATCTACCATAAGAACAAACAGAAAAGGAGAAATAGGATCTCCTAGCGAGGAGCAGGTTCCCAAATTGTAAATTCGTCACTAATAGTTTCAGATAAAAAATAATTTTTTTTTTTTTAAAGAAAAGTGTTAGTGACGGTTCTCAAATTTGTCACTAATAATGGATCAATAGTGACGAATTTGTAAATTCATCACTAACACTCTGAAACAAACTTTTTTAATTTTTTTTTGAAAAGGGAAGTATTGGTGACGACTCTCAAATCCATCACTAATAATGGGCCAATAGTGACGAATTTGTAAATTCGTCACTAATACTCTGAAATAAAATTTTTTATTTTTTCTTTTTAAAAGCGGAAGTATTAGTGACGGTTCTCAAATTTGTCACTAATAAGTGGCCAAAATTTATAAATTCGTCACTAATACTCTAAACTAAAAATTTTTAATTTTTTTTAAAACGGAAGTATTAGTAACGGTTCTCAAATTCGTCACTAATAATAGGTCAAATAGTAACGAATTTGTAAATTCCTCACTAATACTCTGAAACAAATTTTTTTTTTTTTTTATTTTTAAAAGAAAGTATTAGTGACGGTTCTTAAATCCATTACTAATAAGGAGTCAATAGTGACGAATTTGTAAATTCGTCACTAATAATTTGAAATAAAAATTTTTATTTTTATTTTTAAAAGGGAAGTATTAGTGACGATTCTCAAATCTGTCACTAATAACGGACCAATAGTGATGAATTTGTAAGTTTGTCACTAATACTCTGAACTAAAATTTTTTTTATTTTTTTTTAAAAAATGAGAAGTAGTAGTAACGGTTCTCAAATCCGTCACTAATAATGGACCAATAGTGATGAATTTGTAAATTTGTCACTAATACTCTGAACTTTTTTTTTTTTTTTTTAAAGGGAAGTATTAAATGATAGTTCTCAAATATGTCACTAATAATGGGCTAATAGTGATGAATTTGTAAATTCGTCACTAATACTCTGAACTAAAAATTTTTATTTTTTTTAAATAATAATAGTGATGATTATTTAATTGTCACTAATGTTTATCTTTTAGTGACGAATTTTAATTCGTCACTAATATCACAGAAATCGTTGATAATATTTTTTCAAGAAAATTTCTATACAAAAAATATTTTCGCGCGATATTTTTCGATTTTTAGTAACGAAAGTATTAGGGACGGATTCAATTTCGTCACTAATAGTACCATATTAGTAACGGTTACTAAAACTATCACTAATACCCGCTTTTAGTGACGAAATTTAATTCATCACTAATAATTTCGTCACTAAAAATCAATTTTTTTATAGTGATATTTTATGCAAATCTCTCCCAACTCTCTTGCCATTCATTTATTTAAAAATCACTTTGGAAGAGAGTATATTTATTTTGGGTAGTATATTTATTTTGGGTATTTATTTTCATATTCACTTGCACATACTCTCACTTATTATTTATCTTTGAAAATCATTTTCTTGAGAGTATAGCTTTGGTTTCTCCCGGTTATTTATGTTTTTTTTTATTTTAAAGAAGGGCGGCACCTCCATTTATTTATTGATAACCCCTCACTTTTGGTGGAGGAATATCGTGGTTATAAGATACTCAATGGGAGATAACAAAAGACAACACGTTAAAAACCTCCTAAAGAATAACACCAACATCTAGCCAAAAATCGAGTCACAAGTCCAAATAAAACCAAAACAAAATAGGACCTACCAAACAAACCTCACGCAACAAAATAAAACAAAAGATAAACAACATAAAGCATAAGTTAAAATTAAAAGGAAATCAGTAAAACATACATCATATAAGTCGTACTCATCTTCTCCAATTTAAATAAACCATTGCTAACTCTAGAGAGTTGACTACTATTTGTAAACAAACTATTCCTCCTCATAGCACCTTGTTGAGTCAAGGCATCTGCCACTTTGTTCCCTTCTCTATACCAATGATTTATCGAAAAATCTACTCCCTCCAATAGACCAATAAGTTGATCCCAAAAATCCCATAAATACCACAAGGAGCACTTCCTGGCTCTTATCCAATTAATTACAATATTCGAATCACATTTAATATCGACACAGGTATGGCCCAAATGTTTGCAAATCTTTATTCCGTCCAACACAACTCTCAATTCAACTTCATTATTTGAAGAAAAACCAAAATATTTTGAAAAACCAATCACAAAAGAACCTGTATGGTCTCTAAGGATGTCACCACCACCCGCCGGCCCTGGGTTCCCTAAGCTGCTTCCATCCAAATTTAGTTTCAACCTCCCTTACTTCGATTTTAGTCATCTCACACTTTGCATAGTTTTAATTCTTTTATTCACAATTTGCACTTCCAGATTCTGCAATACCCGAAATCAGCATCCCTTAACTGAACCATTTCTGTCATGTTCCTACTCAAAACCCCCACCCAATACTTAATGGAGAGCCACACATCAATACAACTCTCAAATTTTCCTCCCATTCTAACCACACATCTCCTTCTCCACAGCCTCCAAACTACTAAATAAGGAATCAAACCCATCAATGAACCCAGTTGAGAGAACCTGGAAGCCCTATTAAACCACATTTGGACTCTTTCTTTTCAACTGTTGCCTAAGGAAATGAACACCTACCTCCACCGAAACCTTCCTCTAAACCTCAGAAGCAAGGTCTCCCTTATTTAACACATGCTCCAAATCTTTTGATTGTCTCATCTCACAACAATTACACGTCGAAACAAGTGAAACCCCCACCCTTCTCACCTTTTCATCAACACTTAGGAAGTCAAAAGTAGCCTGCCACATACAAATAGAAATTTTCTTTGATAACCATTTGTTCCTAACCCACTTAATCCAATCAAATTTTGGAGCTCTAACTCTGATAACATCCTATTCGGATTTTGTATTAAAGCAACCATCCTTTTCTGGGAGCCATAACAGAATTTCTAAGATTTCCCACCTTTTCCATCACTTCATCTACTTTACTAAACCCCAGAATCCTCTACAAATTTTCCACATCCCACGCATTATTGATAACTAAATCTTTTAATTTGATATGAGATTGTGTACCATTTGGACAATCTGCAAATAAAGGTCCCAAATCTAGAAACTTATTATACCACAATTTTACTTCTCCTTCTCTAACCTTCTACTTAGATTTACTTAACAGTTCAGGCATACCCTGCAGAATTTTCCTCCAAAAGAAAGAATCTGATCCATGCAATCTGCAAAGAGCAATATGTCCTCCTTTCATATATTTAGCTTTAAAAAATCTAGCCCATAAAGAATTTTGCGTTAATAAATGTCAACCAAACTTCATGAACAAAGACCGTTGCACTTCCGAAATGTCCCTTACTCCTATGCCCCCCTCTACCACAGGAACACACAATTTCTTCCAAGCCCTCCATTTTATTTTTTCTTTTCCATCCTTAAAGCCCCAGAAAAAAGAAGCAAACATACCTTGTATCTTTTTAATCACCAGTCTCGGTACATTTAGAACAGCTAACAGATGCAATGACATACTTGAAAGCACATGTCTCAACAAAACAAGACGACCTCCTTGAGACAACAGTCTATTTTTCCAGCCCTCAACTCTTTTACTAATTTTTTGGACTAAAGGGTCAAAATGACAGCCTTTCAATTTACCATCCACTATTGGCACACTCAAATACGTGAAAGGAAATTTACCCTCAATAAAACCAGTCTCTTGAAGAATTTCTCCTTTCCTCTGAACACCTAACTTGTTTGAGAAAAAAATAGCTGATTTATCTTTATTCACCCTTTGTTCAGTCCAGTTTTCATACTCTTTAATCACCTCCATTAACTGACTAACAGATTTTTTTCCAACATTAGCAAAAATAATAACATCATCCGTGTACATTAAATGCGATATAATAAGTGCACCACACGGGTGTGTAAATGGTAAAATCCGCTTCTCAGACAACTTTTTTTGAATTAATTTAGAAAGAATTTCGTCCATGATGATGAAAATATATGGCGACAACGGATCCCCTTGCCTCAAGCCCCTTTTTGACTTGAAGAAATCTCTATAAGTGTCATGCATCATGACAGAAAACCATGAAGTGGAAATACAATCCTGAATCAACTTACAAAACCAATCTGAAAAACCAAAAGCCTGAAAAATCTGATCTACCACCTGTCACTCCACTCAATCATACCCGATTATTTATGTTGATAAACATTCTTGGGAGAAAAATATTTATTGCACAAATTCTTTTGACCTTAAATTCCAAATTCTCCAAATACTTTTATTTTCAAATACCTTTGTTGGAGAATATAATAATCATCTTATATATTCATATATTTTATTTGTGCAAATATTATTTAGATAAGCATTCTTACTCTACTGAGCATAAATTCATATCATATTAGAGTGTGCATTTTATGAGCTTAAATGTATACATCTCGGCTTATTGTTTGAAGCATATTATATGTACAAAAATGATTTTCATTGTACTGGTTGGGTTTAGCTCGTTAATTGAATTGGGGAGTCTCAGCCCTATAAGGGAGACAAGTTGGGCTCAGTCTTATAATTGAGTTGGAGTTTACCTCACCCCGTAAGGAGATATTCTAATTGCTTATGCTCCGCCCGTTTAAGCAAGCAGGGTTAGTGGAATCCTTATGGGGTATACCCAAGGCGGGGACATAGGCTAGTTTAGCCGAACCATCTTGCGTCGCTCTCTCACTATCTCATTTACTTTCTACACTTTAATTTTCATATGTGTATGCATATTTACTTACTGTTATAATTATTTGCATGCACACATTTGAGTTAAATGAGATATGTCTGGCGTGTATGTTTGAACGTATAGTTTCATCATTTTTCATACACGCTATTATATTGAATGAGATATGAATTGTGGTGAATTATAGTAAATGTTTAAATTAGCCGAAAATATTTTTAAAATCCAATTCACCCCCCCCCCCTTCTTAGGATCACACCAATTCCAATAAATATCTTTTTGCATCTTAGATCTAGGTTAGCATCTTTGCGCCTACGAATTAACGGTGCTAGATTCTAATTGCTCACTAATAGACGTGTACATCATGTGATTGTGCTTCAAATTGGAGCTTTTGATTTGGTGTGTGTATGGAGAATAGAGTTCTAATTTTGATAGCATGAAAGACAGAAAATTTCTAACCTCTTATGAATCCAACTCTACCTAGTACCTTCGTTTCCTTTTAGACTTACCTCCTTAACTCTCTTCTCTAATTTCTCCAAATTTTCGATTTACCTAGTACCTTCTTTTTCTTGTAGACTTGCCTTCTTCCCTCTCTTCTCTAATTTCTCCAAATTCTCTATTTACTCTGGTTTTCTAATTTAGTTCCCCCTTTAGCTTCTACTCTGCTCTCTTCCCACTTCTATAGATATCCCAATTCCCAAATTAATGGCAGCTTCTATACTTTGTATGTCCCTTTTTCTTCCCTCTCTATGAACTCTCACCAGATACTCTCCCCACTGTGCAAGAGAGTGGGTAGGTTTTCATGAGCAGCCACTCCCACCCCAGCCATTAGCAATAGATTCTCTGTAACTATTTTATTTTTTTAATTTATTTTTCCATTATTTTCTTAGCCTGCCAGGCGGCTTGGAGCTGGTTAAGGAGAATATCCATCTCTATTTATTTATTTTCTTTTCTTTTCTTTTCTGGGTTTTTATGGGGCTGCCAACTGGCCCTATCAGTTGGGAGAAGATGTGCAAGGAGACTGTGTGAAGGCATAGAGATGTTACTTGGCATGTTGAAGCATGTGGCAATGGAAAAGGGCTGGGGAAGAAATCCTATGCGTTAGGATGGTTAAATGATAAAAGTGGGGTGAGCTGGTGGGGGGATGCAAAATAAACCTAGTGGGCTTTACATTCAGCACGAAAATTTATATTGGGCTTTAACTCAAAACCTAGGCCCACGGTGAGACTCTCATAGATATATAAATTATAATATTAATTTGGTAGTTGTAGCATATTTTTAAATATGATTTATTAAGTAATGTACTATTACGCTTAATCAGATTCAAATTCAAATGGGTAGATGAATTAAACAAATGCATTCATTCAAATTCAAATGGGTAGATGAATTAAACAAATGCATTCATTTTCACCCATTTATTTTTTGTTTATGACTCGTAATTAATCTAACCCATTTGATTGTATTCAATTTAATTTAGTATTATTCTTTTTAGTCCAATATTATATTCAATTAAATTATAAAAAGGCTATGTGATACGGACGACACAAGCCTAGTAAGGTACAGTGGGTGCAGTAGACTGCGTCTCAGACTGCTGCGCCTATGAACTCTCTTCCACGTGGGTCTATATGACACAGGCCCGCATAGTTCAATATTTCCATGAAGAAAATCAATACTCTCTCTCTCTCTCTCTAACGATAATCATGGTATGTAATGCGACACAAGCTCGCATTGTTCAGCATTTTCCACATTAACAAGGCAAAAGTACACCGAAAAGAAAAAAATGAAACCCTTTTCCTCTAATTTCCAGATCAAAACGAAACTGAAGGACAATCAAATGTATACTCTTCTTTCTCTCTCTTTTTTTTTTTTTAACTTTCAAATTCATCTTCTTCTTCCCCATTTCTTGCGTATCAACAAAGACAGTTTGGACGAACTTATTCAAACTGCTCACCCAAAAATAGGAACTTATTCAAATTAGAAAGAAAGAATGTGAAATCTATGTTCATCCCCCCAAAAAAATGCAAAACCAAAAAAAAAAGAGAAAATGACCTCTTCCATTCGATCAATTCCCTCCTGCAAAACTTGAACTGCTAATCTTACTGTTGTCATTGCTGTTCCCGTTGCTGGCAGCTGTAACATTCCCAGCACTGTTACCAGCTGCAGATGTAAGGTTGGCGCCATTGTTAGCAACATTGTTTGGCTGAGCTGCACCACCAATGAGCGAAGTAATAGCCACCGCCAAGGCAGCGGTGAAGTTCGGGTCTGCCGTAATGGCGGCGGTGGCCGCACTCACGGTGTCGGCCAACGAACCCGGCGGCGACATCGATGGCTGAGACGTCGGTGCCGGCAGTTGGTGGACAGGTTGTCCACCTTCCATCTGATCCTGAGACATCTGAAGCCCAGAAAACTTGGACTGACTGTAAAGTGCTTGTCCAAAGATTTGAGGCAGAAGGGCAGTGGCTGAGGAAGAGAGGTTTTGGGGTGGGCTGGGGAAGGGGACTTGGAACTGGCTTGGAAGCCTTTGGAACTGCAAAGGAGTGGGGTTTTGGGTCAAGTCCAACGTGACAGTGGGAAATGGGGCAGAAGCCGAAATGGTAGCCATGTTTGAGGAGCAAGGGAGGAGTGTTCTTGCGAGAAAGTTAGGGTTCATGAGGCCGTCGGCGCTCGACATAGATCCTGAGAGCAGCATTCGGGCTGCCGAGGATGTCGTGGACGCCATGGCCATGGCGGCCGGAGGCAGAGGGTGGTTGTGGTTTCCTTCGTATGTGGTGATGAGGATTGTTCTATCTTCCGCACACCTTTGAACCTGTTTGAGTATCATGTGTATGCAGTTAGTCCAATAAATTCAAGGGGAAAATTTTTGTATGTCGTAACATTTTCATTGATATGGGAACAATATTTCGAACAAGAGAAAGTTAAGTTTCGGAAATTCACCGACTTTCTTTTATTAATAACATTTAGATTGTCAATGTAAATATTGAGAAGATAAAAGTCTTTTAGTGCCTTTTTCTATTACAAGTTGTTACAAATTAAATCTAATTAAATGTACAAAAAAAAAAAGAGAATATGAATTTTAGGTTTTAAATTTGGATTTAAATAAATTTAGATAAAATTAAATAAAATTTTTTATATTACATTTTGTTTAAATTCAGACAAAATTCAAATACAAAACCTTTTTCTAAGCATAGAATCTATAATTGAAAATGTTTTCAAAAGAAGTGTAGAGGAAAAAGAATGCAAGGGGGAAGATCTAAAAGACTCATCACCAAGCTAATGGAAAAGGCTTTACTAAATTGTATGGAGTTGGTTTTTCAATTTAAAGAAAAGATACATTCAATGAATATATATATATATATATATATATATATATATATATATATATATATATATATATATAAGAATCGTGGGAAACACTTAAAAAAAAAAAAAAGATAAAAATAGGCTAAAAAACTAAACCATACCAAAGTAGCCTATCAAGAAAACCCACAACAAAGCAAAGAAAACAATCCTATCTTGAATTAAATCAATAAAGGAACTACAATTTCAAAAATATGAACATCTTGCTCAAGCCAAAGTATGCATAAATAGAAATTATTACACAAAACCACAAAGTCCTCATGTTATCATGCCTCCTTATTAAAATCTCTAAATTTAATCAACCAAAAAGCTTTCAATTAATGACGGCGTTCCTAACACTCTTTGTACAAGCTTTGTGCCATGTGTAAAATCATAAGGTGTGGATAATACCTCATCAGGTCAAGTTGGATTGAAACCATTAGCTTTAGTATCAAAACCACCTTGCCAACTTGGCAAATCCTACATAATGGTCTTTGCCACTCTGAAGAGGGCATAAGAGGTCAGATGGAGAAGCCTGTCATGATTCCACATCAAGTATATTAAAGAGATCCTAGTCATATAAGGATGTATGGAGTAGGTTTCAATTTTCTAAGTTACCTTTCATGGGGCAAACATGTGAGTCCCATGGTTCAACTAGTTAGGAAATAGTATTTGGTATCAAAACCACCATGCAATAATGTGAAAGATCAATGAAGACCCTATCACGATTAAGGAGATACCTAATAAGGATAGAATATTTTTCAACCTTATAAGTCACCTTTTATTGGCCATAACCATGAAACCCTATGTGTCAAAGTGGACAATTGTCATTAGAGTTGAGTTGTGCCTATTACATTTGGTACCTAAGTGTTAACAGCAAAAATGCACAAAACATTTTTAAGATGATGTCAAGGTTTGTGATTGGTTATGGATGTATGATAGAATGTGAACAAGATGGGATTGTTATGTCAATCCGTGTTAGAGGTTTTTTGAAATAGTGTCACATTTCACAAAGGATACATTGCGTAATAGTAATTGTAGGAAAGAATCGTAGGAATCATAAAAGATCACTAAACGTTAACAATTGTTGAAGTTAGAAAAAATCACTAAAATAAGGGAGAAGAATATGGAAATCATCAAACATATATTAAAAGGAGGAGGAAAAGGGCAGAATAGGATAGATCAAAGACAAGTTAAAGGAAAATGTGTGTGTGTGTGTGTGTGTGTGTGTGTGTGTGTGAGAGAGAGAGAGAGAGAGAGAGAGAGAGAGAGAGAGAGAGAGAGAGAGACTGTGTTGCACTAGATTAATTTTATTTATGCGTAATGATGATAGAAGGTCCCATTACAATAAAAATTACACATATTTATACTTCCTACAAGCCAAACGTACATCAATTCTACGACCACAAATAATAATTTCATAACACTAAAGCTAATCTTAATCATAAATTCATAATGATTCTAAATATTAATACTACTCCTACATTTGGGTTGTTTCTAAACATTAAGGGTCCTAATTATTACACTCGACAATACTCGTATTGCATGAATGGTCATCCTGATACTAGTAAGCAATGTCATCTGAAGACCGAGTGACCTCTATCACCCAATGACTAAGCGACCCCTATCGCCTAATGATTAGGTGACCTACCCCATAATTCCTTGTACGGTGTCCCTCGTAATTCCTTGGATGGTTGGGTGGTAAGTAATTTTTCTGGTTAACGAGTTGTGCCATGGGCAAGATTTAACCCCACCTTACTCAGGTGATCATCTTCACTCGGGACTTTCACCCAGGAAATGGGCAAAATTGGTGACAACCAAATTGCCATGTGTCCTTCCTGTGTCATTCTTTATAGATGTGCAAAAAGACAATACAACCACTAAGTCGCCCTAAGCATATTTGTCATGTGAGTAGATCTTACACAAATGTGTAGGTCATCCCACATATAAAGAGTGTGTGTTGCACTCTAACAAAGGCCTTGGAAATCAAGCGGAGGTTGTCACATTCTCAGGCCAAATAAGTCAAAGTGAACAATACCTCACTTTGGTTGAGATCGTTACAACATTCATGGTGAACTATAGATAAAAATAAAGAAGGAAAAAAATTCCATTAGCAAAACTTGAAATAGATATATAAAAGTTGGATTATAACTCATGTGATCCACTATTTAATCTCTAGGTCAATAAAACCACCAGCAAAAGAAATGTTACAACCCTATAAACTCTAAATACAAAATCCTTTTTCTTTGAAAATGTTTAAAACCGAGGACTCTATAACAGCTACATGAGAATAAATTTCACAAAGTCAAACCTCTCATTCTAAACCTTAAATTCTAAATTTCTCTCTCTCTCTCTCTCTCTCTCTCTCTCTCTCTCTCTCTCTCACACACACACACACACACGCACACACACGCACACACAATGAAGATGCTTTACCACCAATAAAAGGCACCCTTCAAAATTTTGCTTTAGTCCTATATATGCTTCTCCACCGAGTAATTCAATATATATGAGTTATATTTTGCACTTTATTTATTGCAAAATTTATAAAGATAACATTAATTGCCAAACACAAGAAAACAATGCAAAGGAGAACTAATTTAGGGAGCGTTTCTAATTATGAGCAATTTGCTGATCATGGATCATCCACTAATTAGTAGCCAAAATCACTAATATGTTATGTGAAATTTTATATTTCTCATCTCTGAAAGACCTAAAGTATAATTTGGTTGTATAAATAATGACCTTTCTTGAAGAGCTAATCGGGTTACAGAATACATACTTGCTTTCGCACCGGACAACCAGCAGCCATGGTGCATCGATAATAGGCGCGAGGGCACGGGTTCCCCTTTGCCATCTTTTGTCCATATTTTCGCCATTGGCATCCATCACTTATCTGAGAAATGAAAGAGCCACAAAATTATTATCAAGATTCTACTAGTCACAGGAACTTAAATTCCATGGGATTCAAAATTGCATACCATGGGAGCCTCAGATCGAGCGCGAACTGAAACTCGAGCTTTCCTCATTGTGGCCTCTGCAGACTGTTCGGCATTTTTCGAAGTACAATTCAATCTAGGAACCTTATTAGAGCCCCAACCTTGGGGTCCCTGATCTGGGCTATCTTCCCTCCCAATTCCACTACTAATTAATTCATTCTTCTCTTGATCGAAGCTGGGGAGAGCTTCCTTAGACGCAACTTCAACGTTGTGCATTGGAGATCCCGATCGATCCCGGCTTCTTCCTTCGGACGAAGCCGGAGAACCCTCATCGGTTTCGGCAGCGGCCGCGAGCCCAAGATCCATAAATTGCCTGGGCACCATAACTCCTCCTCCACCATTGTTATTACCTGCAGCAACCATATTAGGTTTCTTGTCTTCCTCTTTCCCATCCATCATCTGATCATGCCCTTCACTTTTTTCAATATTCTGTTGCTTCATCAGTGCCATCATGTGCATCTGAAGGTTGCTGTAATTGCTGCTAACCTGACTGAGCATGTCTCTCAGATGTTGATTTTCTGTGTTCATCCGTTCAACCTCAGCTTGAAGAACAGCCAGCTGAAAAAAATCACCTTTATATTTTCTTTAGTCGGTCATTAATTGTAAAACAACACAAGATTTCACGGAAAAGAAAATTAAAACAAATCCATATATCCCAGAATTACATACTTCGCTCTTAGCTCTTTTCTCTTCCGCGTTCGGCGATATCCCGTCATCCACCATGGATTGATCACTGCTGGTGTTCGCGGTGAGAAGGTTCAAACCAGTCTATCAAATCATCATTAAATTATTTCTTAAGAACTTGAATATCATTAATATTTATAAAAAATAAATAAAAAAATAAATAACAATAATAAGAGAACAACGCGTGATGAGAAACAGATATATTCAAGTGGATGTGGGTGACTCACGTTAACTTTGAAATCGAATCCGGTGCGGCCAATTGAATCTTCTTTCTTGCCTTCGTCATCAGGAGTACCATCAGCCATGGCAACATCGGTTTTATTCTTATCGGAAAAGAAGTCCATCTCGTCAATGACTGTCCGATTCTCGCCGGACGGCAGCTGGTCGTGGGCGCAGTTGAGGTTGACTGGGAACTGGATGGTTGATGAAGAGGACTGCTGGCTCTTCACAGTGGGCTCCATGGCTGCTGCTCCAACCTTATTTTTCCAACTGGGACTGCTGTTATCTTCGGGGAAGGAATTGATGACAACAGGTTTGTGATTGTGAAGAAAGAAGGCTCTTGGATCTAAATCAAAGGAGAGTCCACCCCCTCTGGCCATAAATCACGATCACTATCCAGGAGAGAGAGAGAGAGAGAGAGAGAGAGAGAGAGAGAGAGAGAGAGAGAGAGAGAAGTGAAGAGAATAGAAGAGAGAGAGGGTCTGAAGTCATCAAACGGAGCTATGGACTCGGCAATTAAAAGGGGGTTGAGAGTTGAGGAGAAGACCAAATGTGAATGGGAAATTCGGAACTGGTAGGTTTGCATGGACCATTGGGGGGCGCGGTGAAGAGGGAGAGCTGAGGAGCAGGGGATCTGTTCTGGGCGGTCACTTTTGCCACGTGGCTACGGGGCCGAGAGGGAGCCAGTGGGACCCGCGTGGAGTCCATGGAGAGCCGTTGGATTGGTGGGAAAAGGTATTGATGTGAAGCAGAGATTGACGCGTTCCAGAAACTCACCGCCCCGATTGGTCCGGCGTCGTGCACGTGACGGAAGGTGAAGGTGAAAAGGGTTGTGTGGTCATAGTCAACTGTTTTGATGGGGCGGGTACCGGTGGGGCCGCCCGTGAAGACCTGGGTCCGGGCACAAGTAATGATAGGCCCACGTCCCATAAAGTCGTTGACTCCCTCAAGTTTAAAATAAAAATAATGTATATATATATATATATGTATGTATTCAAATATGTGGTATGTTACGGACTCATCATCATGGTGAACTTATATGAAAGCAGATAAATAATAAAAAGGACCCATGAATTTATTATTAGTTGTCACATAAATTCACGATGGTCACAAATTTGTATGTGTTATTATGTTACTTTTTTTATTAATTACTCAAATATATATTAATTTTTAACATATATTTTTATTATTTTTTAAAATATTTTTTCACTTTACAACTTATCTCATAAGTGGAATATTCCCAAATATGGATATATACATAATTTTTTAAAAATAATTTAAATTTTAAACTTTAAATGATCTTTCTAACTTGTCTTTATCTTTAAAGTTAAAAATTGAGTGCATGCCCATAACTAATATTAATTAGTTGAACATCATAAAAAAAATATTATATAATTTTTTTTTATTTTATAAAAATTATAACAATTTCATTTTATTATTCACCTTCCCCACATTACTGCAGGCACGAAAATTTTGTAATGCCTAAAATTGAATTATTTGGTTAAAAATGCATAATATCTCATTTAACTAATTATTTTAATAGATCTAAATAATAAGTTGTTAATTGGGGCCTAATGAAGATAATTGGATGATCCTTCTAATCAAATTAAATATGATCAGCTATCCTATGGTTCATGTTTTGTAAGCATGGACATGTGTCAAAAGATAAAGGGTCAAGGGTTTCACCCAACCTTAATCCGTGCCTATAAAAAGTCTCATATTGGTTTTGGAAAAAAAAAAAAAAAGGACCCAGCGGAGGACAAAATAAAAATAAAATTAAAGCAAGGATCAACTGTCACACTTCAGTAATCCTGGCAATTAAAGAATCAAATATTCATTGCGTGTGATTAAGCTCGTGCTAACAAAGATCAGATCCAAACTCATTTCGCATTGAATTGTTAATTTGATCAAATCAACACATCTTGTTAAATAGATCCAAGACTAGGTCAATCCAACATTTGTAGATCGTGAAATTGATCATCTAAAAGATTTACCATCAATTCATTTGACAGCAATCCCGAACCCTCAAATTGGCAAATATCATTCATACAGATCAAAGATTGAATCAATTCACCTTTCATAGATCATCAAATTGATCATTCGAAAGATTCATCACACATACCATCAAATCAATAGATTTGATCAAATTAATTCCAATTTAGGGAAATTCACTATTTACAAAGCACCAAATTGATTTTTTGCAAATCCACCATTGTCTTTGGGAACACGCTCCTCAAGGATTCAAATAAGTGGATCCACTTTCAAGGAGCTTGAATGAGAGCATATTTTACTTTATTAAATTATACAAAGATTGTACCCACTCTTTTATTCTTTATAAAGCAAATTAACATTTGCTTCGATTTTCTTGTCTTTATTTTTAAGGCACAAAATTTGTCGTTAAAAGTTTCTCGTAGCCTTGTTCCTTCTCGTATGAGGCATTCTTCTTTATTGGAGATTAACAAAAATGGTTCACTCAAAGTAAGGAAACATACCATTTTGCATACTAGGCAACCTCAGGAAAGTTTAGAGAAGTGAAACAACAAGAAGACCATGTTTTCTAGCTAGTCATCATATTACGATAGAAGAATATGAAAACTCAAATATTTCTAATGAAAAAGTCCATCAGCATTAGAAGATTGTATTCCATCCACAGTTGATGAGTCAAAGGAAATCAATCACAATATAATAGATGAACTTCAACCAATATTTATCAGTTCGTGAAAAAAAGAGAAGAAAACCATCAATGCGTTGCATGTGGTTAAATAGCTAAAATATGAAAAATCTAAGTTATAAAAAAAAAAAAAAAGTCCCACCATTTATGTTGCACACGGAAAAACTGATGAAACACCATTAAAATAGTACCCAAAAAAAAAAAACCCCCAATAGTATTGTACGTGTTTAAACTACTAAAACATTCCACCAAGTCTAAGGTGACTAACAAATGGATGCTCCTAACTCGCATGAGTTTAAACTATGTACAACAACTTCTTTTTTTCAATTACATAATGACTTGATCCTTCCTTATAGGTATGTAGGCAGCTTAGGAATATTTTTCCTAAATTTAATTGCCAAAAAATGATTTTAAAAAAATATATATCTGCATTATGATGAATAAAATGGTGAAGATATATAGCAAATCCAAAGCTTTAATACAAATAAAACAAGAAACAAAGAACGGAAAAAAATAGGACAAGGAAAAAATCTCTAATCTATCCAATTTGATGGTTTGGCTACAAGTTGTTGTTTTTCCATATTTTTTCTAAGTTCATTAGTCTCTTCCATGTCTTCCTCAATGGGGGTAGCATCCAACTCTGCTATAAGCATGAGAATAAAGAGTCACATCATGTGTGGCACTATCAATTGAAGTACTCATGGTATTAGGATCAATCTGTATTGTTAGTACTCCCTTGTTAATTGACCATAGTTGTTGTTGACTTTTTGAGTCATATCCCGTTTTGATAATGACAAATCATATGTATCTCATTTGTACATTTAGTGTATGAACAGATTTATGTTTCAGAAGGCACAAATGGTTGTTGCAATATGGAGCTCATAAGGCTCTTAAAACGCATATCACACAACTTATTATTACATGGCAATTTGAAGAGCAAGAGTGAAGATATATATATATATATATATATATATATATATATATATATATATATATATATTTGTTTCAATTGTAATGCATTTAGATTAAATTGTATATATATATATATATATATATATATATATATATATATTTGTTTCAATTGTAATGCATTTAGATTAAATTGTATATGCATGTCTTACTCCATCTAATAATAAGTTCAATAACGACCATAGACTGACCCTAGGAATTCAAACTTTTCTTGCAAAACCTTTTACTTAAAAGTTAAACTTATACAAAAAGTTTGAAATGTTTTTGAAGTTCAAAACAAGACTAAAACTCATTTTTGTAAAGGGCTCAATCGACCATATCATAAGCCCGATCGACCAGCATTCATGCTAGGAAGATCCGGTCGACCGGATTATATGCCTAGCTGACCAAACCGCGCTGAAAGGAAAATTGCCTTTGAGCCAGTCGACTAGACCTCGGGTCAGTCGACTGGAACTCTCGAGTTGAAGCCATTTTGAGCAGAAAAACAGCCACAAAATTCAAATTTATTATTATTATATTAGCCAAACGGTCACAAAGGGTCTTTTCCTATAAATACCACGTCCAAAACCCTTAAAATAACTTTTTCTAATCTTGTATTACACTTTTACATATTTGGGCATTTTATTCTCTCATTTTCTCAAATTAAAGAGCATTTACTCTCATCTACACTCTTCATTCACAAAATCATTTTGAGAGAGAAACCCTAGGTTTTCCTATACTCTTGGTTTTGAAAATCACTTTTGGAGAAATCATTTATTGCTCTTAAATCTTTGAGGAAGCATTTATTGTGTATTTATTTTCACGTCAAAGATCAACTACTTTCATCTACCTTTATTTTGTAAAAACCTTTTTGAGAGCTGTTGGAATTGGTGTATTCCCAATAGGGGGGTGAATTGGGTATTTAAAAATTTCCCCCCCTAGGTTTATCCAAATTAGTAGTATTACGCAACCTAGGGTCTATCTATACAATTATAAACTCAATCATTCACAATACTAAATCACAAACATTCAAGTGCTGAAATTTAAATTGTGGAAATTAAAAGCAAGCATAAGAAATGTTATCAAGGTCTAGCTAATACTGCCTATGTCCCCACCTCTAACTCGCAAGCCCGATAATTCCACTACGGCTCACTTAACGGGTGGAGCAGCACCGGTCATAACCAGGTCAAATTACCAGGGCTGACCTCAACCTTTACACACTCTCCTTACGGGATGTAAAAGGCCCAAACAACCAATCCTTACGGGTTAGATCAAACCTCCTCAGGCCACGACTAGAATACAACATACAATTTAAATTTGAGCACAATTTTAATGCTTCTAAACACAAGCAAATTTGTACTGATACAGCACAGAATAATCAATGCACATCAACAAGATAAAACTATAAGCTCAGTGCCAATGAAGTGTAATCACACTCAATCTAATGTCAATAGACAATCAAGAGCAAGAGTGTGTTCTCAATCTAACCTTGAAACACTTTATCAATATATATATCAATCAAGATTAAAGTTTTAAAGATTTCCAAATAGTGTAATAAAAATTTCTCAAACTGATTTTCTTAAAACTCTAGCTCAAAAGATACTTGTAATAAAAGCTTGTAAAAAATATTTTGCTTTACAAATCACAATGCAAGCTTAGGAGTCTTGCAATACGAATGCAAAGACTCACAAGCTATAGAGTTTCCCCAACCAATGGATTTATTAATCAAATCGAGGGGGGGGGGAACTTTTGGCTAAAACTCTCAATCAAAAACAATCAAACAATCAAACATAATGAGAGTTATAGCAATAGTGAGTTATGTAGGATGATGTAGGATACTCTCACACAAGATTATTTTTTCAGAGGAATGCTCAATGGAAGAGTATATGGGTTGTGTATGAAGAAAGGGCTCTAAAAAATTCAGAGAAAATTTTCTTAATCAAACTTTGTAATCTTGGCTTAATCTTTGTAAATGAACCTATATATATAGCTACTCATAAAATTTTGACCGTTGGGACACAAGGGTAATTTTTAAAATTGTTTTAAACAAGTTTAAACAAAATAACCTAGTTTTACCCTTAATTATCTACAGTAAAAATTGGCCAACCCGAGAGTTTCGGTTGCTCAAATAGACACATGAAGAAAAGTAATTTTTGAAGTTCGGGTGCTTGAAAAATGGTTCAGGTGGTTGAATTAGGCGATTTTCAAAATGTCCGAGATTCGGTTGGCTGGACTTAAGTTCGGTTTGCGAACTTCCATGTTTGATTGCCCGAGATCAAAATGATAGTGGAGTTCGGTTGCCCGAGTTGTTGGAAAAGTCAGAATAATATATTCGGTCGATCGAGAACGCTCAATTCTTTTTGGTTCGATCGCCCAAAGTCAAGTCAATATTTTGACTTTCCAATGGTTTGGTTACCCGAAACCTTTACCATTTTAGGATCTAAGTTAAATTTGTACCCCTGATTGCATAAATGATAGTGGTGACTTATTCAAAGTCTCTGTGCAAGGTCTTAGGGTCTTTCTAAGGTCTTTTTACCTAGACCCAAAAATTCGGTATCGGTCAACTGATCCCTAAGTTCATTCAATGGTCTTGAGCTTATAGGTTCTTACATGCATGATATGCATCAATTATTATAGACCGTTGGAATTTAAATACTATTACAGACCCGAATTAAAAATACAAAGAAATTAAACACTTTGGGTCTTCTTTTTCTTCAAGTCAATATGTGCTGCCATATGATTTTTCCAATTTGATCTTGCACACAAACTCGACAAACATTAAATATCTTGTATTTGTCATTATAAAAAATGAGATAGGATTCAAAAAGTCAATAAAATCAAAACCCTAACTTCTCCTACTCTTACCTTGAAAAACATTTTTGGAGAAATCTTTTATTGGGCTTGAATCTTTGAAGCATTTATTATACATATTTTACTCAAAGATCATTTACTCTCTTATATTGCAAAAAATCTTTTTGAGAGAAATACACAAACTCTATTGAACTTAAATCTTATCTTGTGAGATTGCATTAGGTTTTTAATTGTACAAACTAGCTTTTGAGGAAGCATTTTATTGTACACAATAACTTTTATTCTCATTTTTATATCTTTTGGTTCAGGTATAAAGTCATGCCAAACGAGGGGATATCGTTTAGAGAGGTGGCTCCGCCTATAAGGAGTGGTGTAACGGGTGGCTCCACCCAATTGAAAGAGTGTGTATAAGGTGGCTCCACCTTGGTTGAAGGAGTGGATTGTAGTGATCCTAAAAAACTAAAAATAAAAATAAATTAAATTAAATTAAATAAATTATTATTATTAATTAAATTATATAATATAATATATTATATTATAATATAAGATAATATTTCATACAAGCTTCAGGAAGATTATAGTTTCTTCCTGAGAACAGAACAGAGAGGCCACCCTCCCTGATTTCATTCGCTCGTTGCCTCCTCCTCTCTCACCTCATTTCTTCAGCAAATATTCAGTCAATCAGAAAATATAAGATATTGTTGGCTGGGTTCCTATCTTCACCACCGACATTCCTACCGGAGCGGATTTTTCGTAGGAGCAACATAGGCACCACTCACGAGGAAAGGTATACTCCCTCTTTTTCCTCAATTTCTCCATAAAAATTCAGCTAAATCGACAATCAAGTACCACCACGAGGTCTCAGTCTCGATCGTCATCATTTTAGATGGAGCAAATTTTCAATTTGGGGGTTCTACGTACCACTCCAAAGCGAGAGTGAGATTTAGGGAATTAAGGAAATTGGTCATTTTTTAGAGTTTAATTACTATTTGAAATTTATGGGTCCAGGAAATGTTAAAATAGTATTTTATCTATGGTTGATTTGAATAAATTAGGATTATTGAACTAGGGTTTGGGTGAGCGCCACATGCATCATTTTGGGTTCCTGCTGGCGTAGTTCAAGAAACCAGGTAAGGGGAATATATTAAATCAGGATTTTTGAGGAAATAACTGGTGAAAAATGGAAATATTGTGTATATATGTATAAGATTTTCACGTGAGTTTTGAAAATCCGACCATTTGAATTGTAAATTTATAAGCCTAGGGTTCGATTAGACGGAATAGACGGAATCCATATACTATCTGAGTTATGTGGTTGCACTCTATCTGAAATAGCATCGGTACTGTGCTCTGCTATCTAAATCTGTCTGAAATTTCCTTAGGGATTTGATACTGTGTATATATATTTATCTTGCTGTTTTTAACATGATTTCAAAATAACCATAACACTATAAATCTGAACTTAAATATCTGAAATATCTGATTGAAATATCTACAATATCTGTCTGAAATATCTATAATTTCTATCTGAAATATTTGTAATATCTGTCTGAAATATCTGTAATATATGTCTGAAATATCTATAATATCTGTCTGTAGTATCTGTAGTATCTATTTAAGTGTTATGGTTTTAGAAGTCATGTCATTCCGAAAAAAAATGCTATAAAACATACTTTCCGCTAATATAATGTATAACTGATACCTGTAAAGTTGTTTAATCATCATACTAAACTATAGTAAACTCATGCCACACATTTGAATAATCAAAATCTCAT
This sequence comes from Malania oleifera, assembly GCF_029873635.1. Taxonomy (NCBI): domain Eukaryota; kingdom Viridiplantae; phylum Streptophyta; class Magnoliopsida; order Santalales; family Ximeniaceae; genus Malania; species Malania oleifera. Next base: position 112,880,483 of record NC_080418.1, on the reverse strand, counting down.
GCTCAATTTCTGTAATTCTACTGTAATACTAATAATAATAATATTTTAGAAAAATTGAACAATAAGCTAATATATATACATAAACATAATCTTCTGACATACATTCTAAAATCCCTAGCATAAGATATTTCTCTTACCTGATTATTGAACAGCCCCTATTGTGTCTGGTCCTATACTCGCAAGGTTCCTCGCTCAACACCCTGAAAACAACATCCCCCAAAACAAAACTTCGGTATTTCTCTATGTACTACGTTTCTTATAACTATGGTAACGCCAAATATTGAATAAAAGGAATAACCTTGAATTTGGGATGAAATCTAAGGCAGTCCCACCAACGATCCACTCTAGCAGACTTGAAGAGAACCTTCCCAGAAGTGTTGTGGTGGCCTTGGATCGTTGAACCGGCAAGAATCCGGACCGAAAACTTAGAGAGAAGGTGAGAGAGACGAACAGGGGAGAGAAGAGAGATTTTGTGCGTGAATTATGGCTGAAAATCCAAGTTTAGGTTGTTTATACACTAACCTTCGTCGACAAGCCACATCACTTCGTCAATGAGGTCAAAAAGGAAGTTCGTCAACGAATGCCTACTCCTTGTCGACGAAATTCAAAATTGAAATATAGCCCCTCGGTATCTTCTCATCAACAAGACATGTCCCCGTCGACGACCCCTTATGTGTGCTCGTCAACGAATCCCCTGTGTTTTTCGACGAGACCCTGTTTAATTTTTCAATTTTTAGTTCTTTTTCTCTCCTTCTCCTATTATTAAATTATGGTAATTATCAGAGTATCTACATTCTCCCCTCCTTATAAAATTTCATCCTCAAAATTTACTATTTGTACCGTACATTATTCTCCGAAGGAAAATTGTCTACTTATTTTATTACTTACCCTCACTTATGGCAGAAGAATACTGTGGTTACATTCTAAGTTCTATAAGTTTACACATATAAAACTAAAAGACTACTTACTAACTAAACTACTACATGTACCTGCAAAATAAACATTACCTAACTACTTACATTTTACCTAATTATAACTAAATCTTTACAAAAAAAAAAATGTGGGTGTTTCTGTCTTATCTGTTCCTCAAGCTCCCAAGAAGCTTCTTCTGTAGCATTATTTCTCCACAAAACTTTCACCAGCTGAATTTCTTTGGTGCGCAATTCTTGTGTCTTTCGGTCTCAGATCTGCACTAGTACTTCCTCACAGGCTAATGAATCTTTAAGTTCTATTTCTACATAACTGATTATGTGGGACGGGTTTGAGATGTATTTCCTTAGCATAGCAACATGGAACACATCATCTATTCTAGACAAAGCTAGTGGCAGAGCTAGCTTGTAGGCAATTAACCCCACTCTTTCTTGTATCTCAAAAGGGCCAACAAACCTAAGGCTAAGCTTGCCCTTCTTCCCAAACCTCATAACCCCTCTCAAAGGAGCTACTTTCAAGAATATCCGATCCCCCACATCAAATTGTAACTCTCGATGGCGAGTGTCTATGTAGCTTTTCTGCTGACTCTGAGTTGTACTGATTCTTTCTTTAATTAGTCAGACCTTATCATACGCCTGTTGTACTATCTCTGGATCCAAAACTCGCCTCTCACCTACTTCATCCCAGAAAAAGAGGAGAACGACTCCTTTTACCATACAATGCCTCGTGTCATGCCGATGCTAGCCTGATTGCTGTTATTATAAGCAAACTCAACTAGCGGCATAAACTGGGTCCAATTACCCCCAAAATCTAGCACGCACGCCCAAAGCATATCTTCTAATGTCTGGATTGTTCTCTCAGTCTGACCATCTGTCTGAGGGTGAAAAGCAGTGCTGACTACTAACTTTGTACCCATAGCCTCCTAAAAGCTTTTCCAAAATCATGAAATAAACCGAGGATCTCGATCTAAGAATATGGATACCGGTACACCATAGACATGAACTATTTCCTGAACGTATATTTCTGCCAACCTGTCCATGGAATAGCCAACTTTAATGGGGATGAAATGAGCAGTCTTTGTTAAACGATCAACGATCACCCAAATAATATTCAATCCCTATCGTACTGGTGGTAACCCAGTAATAAAATCCATAGAGACGTGATCCCACTTCCACTCTGGAATAAAGAGTGGCTGCAACTGTCCTGCTAGTCTCTGGTACTCAACCTTAAGCCACTCGCACGTCAAACATTGCTATACAAATTCAGAAATTTCCCTTTTCATTCAACTCCACCAAAAATACTCTCACAGATCCCTATACATTTTATTACTACCAAGATGAACTGTGTATAGTGATCTGTGAGCCTCTTCTCAAATTGTTCTTCTAATATCATCATCTGCAGGCACACGTAATCTAGTGCGAAACCTCATAGCTCCGTCATCAGAGATATTGAACTCCTCTCCCTCACCATCCCTTACTCTAGCTATTACCTCTGTTAATTATGCGTCATCACCCTGAGTGGCCTTAATCTTTTCATATAGCGTAGGCTGCACAACCAGGCTGGCAATAAATGCTTGTGGATTATCCTCTACTAACTCTATACAAAGTATCTCCAAATCCATCAGGATCGGGTGCTGAATCTCTATAGTTGCCAGTACTAGTCCCACTGATTTCCTACTCAGAGCATCTAATACCACATTCGCCTTCCTTGGGTGGTAACTAATAGTGCAGTCATAGTCTTTGATAAGTTCTAGCCACCTTCTTTGTCTCATATTCAGTTCTTTCTCAGTAAAGAAATATTTTAAACTTTTGTGATCCGTAAAGATTTCACACTTCCTACCATACAGATAATGCCTCCAAATCTTGAGAGCATACACTACTGCAGCTAGTTCCAAATCATGTACACAATAGTTTTTCTTATATTCTTTAAGCTGTCTAGATGCATGGGTAATGACTCTTCCATGCTGCATTAACACACATCCAAGACCCTTTAATGATGCATCACTATATATCACAAACTCGTCCTCTCCTTATGGGATAGCCAACACTGGGGCAGTGACCAACCTTTGTTTCAACTCCTGAAAGCTCTGCTCATAGTCATCAGTCCATTCAAACCTTACATTTTTTCTCGTAAGTCATGTCAACATACCAGATAAACTGGAGAAACTGTTAACCAAATGTTGGTAGTAACCTGCCAAACCAAGAAAACTTCTAACTTCTTGGATATTCCCTGGCCTTACCCAATTCACTACTGCCTCTATCTTACTCGGGTCAACTAATACACCTGCCTCAGAGATCACATGGCCGAGAAAAGAAACCTGCCTCAGCCAGAATTCACATTTCTTGAATTTCACGTACAACTTTCTCTCTCTCAATGTTTGCAATACCAGCCTCGAGCTCCCTGGTTTTTATTATGACAAACCGCAAGTTTTTTATGTGTGTATCCAATGTGTGACCAGGCTTAATATGTTAGCGCACACATAATTAAGGGAAAGGATAGTGGAAGTCATAAGACCTTAAAGATCACATCAACTGGTGTTTTCCGCAAAAAACAAAAGAACAAGGAAGAAGATATTTATTCTAATTGTAAATGCATTTTAATTTTTAATTTGGTCTATAATATAATGCATGGAATGCATGATGTGGATGATAATCTCAGACAACCATAGACTGACCTTAGGGACCAGCACTTTTCACAAAAACTCTTTTCTTAAATAACTAATTGGTTAGGGTCAAATATTAGGGTTAAAACGAAGTTTACAAAAACTTGGTTGACCAACGCCAGATTTTTTAGCTCAATTAAAAAACCTAGGCCATAGACTGACCTTAGGTCCCTAAGCACCTCATGACAAATTCTCTATATCTAAAAAATTATACCTCTATGAATAGGGGGAACTTTCAATCATAATTTGGACCTAAATCAAAATTTGAAAGGATTTCGACCGACCAAACATAAGGCGTTATAAATGCCTCGATCGACCGAACAGGTAGAAAGTCAACACGCTGACTGAGGCTCGGGTGACCGGTCCAGAATTGAACGTACTGTCCATGGTCGACCGAAACTTAAAGCTGACTTTTTCTACCTATCCCGGCCACCCGAGCTTATAGTTCAAAATCACCCCAGATGACCGAATTGTAAGGTTTGGCAAACTGAACCACTCACCAGGCGACTCAAAGCACGAACGATTGGGAAATTGACTTGGCTTCAGCCAACCAGACTTACCCACAGGCACCTGAACCCAATACATGTTTTGTGTCTATTTGGGCGACCGAACCTCTCGGGTCAACAATTTTTACAGTGTTTATTAGGGTTAATTTTTAAGCAAACATTTCTAAAAATTCCTAATATGTCCCAAACGGTCATATTTTCTAAGAAGTCTATATATACCCCCTTATAACTCAAAATTAGCAAGATGATTAACTGAAAAACTCTCTCAAAAATTCTTACTATATTTTTCATCTTCAAAGCTTATTTTTCACTCTCTTACTCTCATAAATTTCAAAATCATTTTCAAGAGAGTCTTGATTTGTTCTTTCACTCCCTTGCTTGCAAATTTAATTGTCTTTAAGGGATTGTTGAAAGAGTTTTATTTTTGGGCATTCATTCTTTGTAAAGCATTTTTTACTCTCTCCTAAGCTTTTAGTTTGAAAATCATTTTGAGAGTTGCCTTCAAGTTTCTCCCACTTATTTTTTCTTGAAAAATATTTTTTCAAAAAAATTTAGTGGTTAAATCTTTGAAAGACTTGAGCACATATATACCATAATATATTTTGTGTTGGGAAAGTCTTCTTGCATTTGTACTCACATTGATGTACGTTATTTTGCAAGATCATTAGAAAACAAAAACCCTAGCTTCCTTTGAACAAGTTTTTGAAAATCTTTTGGGAAGAGATCTTTTGGGGTTGAATCTTTGAAATATTCACTGCATACATTTTACTCAAAGATTCTGAAAAATTATTTTGAGAAAAATCATCATACTCACACTGAGCTTATTTTCGTATCATATGAGTGTATTTTGAGTTTATTGTTGTGCACATCTGCTTAATGTAAGAAGCATATTTGTTTGTACAAAAAAATAATTGAATATCTGTTGTAGTCCTGACGGGTTGTCTGAAGAGGGAGACTAGCCCTATGAATAGTCCCGAACTTGTTCAAACTCGGTTAGGAGAGCACCTGACTGGTTCAAACTAGGTTAGGAGAACTTGATGCACCATTCTGGTAAGGTGTTGTAAACAATGTCGCTCCACCCACAAGTGAGCAATTTAGTGGAATCCTCTTACTTGTAAGCTTGAGGTAGGGACGTAGGCAGTATCAGCCGAACCCCGATAACATATTTGGGGCAGCATTTATTTTTCCGCACTTTCAATTTCAACACATGTATGTTTTATGTTTAATTTATTATATACAGTACATGTGTTTGATTGTTTGAATATTTGATTGAGTTTATAATTATATAGAAAGACTCTAGACTTGTGTAATACTGTTTGTAGAATTTGAATTGACTTAGAAAAAAGTTTTAAAAATTCCAATTCACCCCCCCCCCTCCCCTCTTGGGAATACACCAATTCCAATCAGAAATGAAAAAAAAAATCCCAAAATGTTTGAAATAATCCAATTGTCACAATTAATGCACATGATATTGCTAATATCATTGACAGCAAAGTCATTTGCTAAGGGACTAAGATAAATGGTGCTCAAGTTAATTATCCATTGTGTCATAGCATGAATTCCATTGTGATTAACCTTTCAACGAGACCTAGGGTGGTTAGTCCCTATTGTGAGGGACCTAGGGTAGTCAACCCTTACAGCAAGAGACCTAGGGTGGTCATTCCTACAACAAGAGGCCCAAGGTGGTCAACCCCTACTGCAAGAGACTCAAGGTGGTCAACCCCTACTACAAGAGATCTAGGTTAGTCAGCCCAACTACAAGAGGCCTAGGGTCGTTAGCCCCTACTACAAGAGGCCTAGGGTGGTCAGCCCTTACTACAAGAGGCCTAAGGTGGTCAGTCCTTATTGCAAGAGACCCAAGATGGCCAATCCCTACTGCAAAAGACCCAAGATGGTCAAACAATATTATAGAAGACTAAGCCAAGGAGCACGCTTGGTTGAAGGGGAAAAAAAAAAGAACACATTTCCACAATAGATGCATGTTCGATTGACGAGAAAAATATATTTTCACAATTTAAATGCGTATCATTTAACCACCTCATTGATATGGATAATATCAACAATATCGTGTGCAATTACTCGTGACTAAAATCAATAAGAAAATATGTGCACCATATGGAGAATGGCATACCTTGTGGGCAAGAGCACGAAACGAAACCCAAAAGAAAATGGTACTATGAAACCCAACGTGAGAAATAATTTTCGATGATTCTAACGTCAAGTGCGTGCACTAGTATGCTGGAGATCATTTTCAATGATGCCAACGTCAAGTGGGCATATATCCAAGTTTTTAGTGGACATAGATACATAATGTGTAAGTGTATCCAGGATCCAAGGCAACCAAATCCTTATCTTCAACTTTGATGTGACTCTCACATGCAAGTAAAGTCTTTAGCTTTCACCCATTCTTCCAACATTAAATTATCCACTCCATTATGCCATTTGTGTAGGTGTACTATGCAGAATTCTTTCTTTCTCTGCATACCATGCGACCACATCTCCCACCTTCCAATGTTACCAAATGTCAACTCCCCTCATTACCCAACATCTATAAAGATGTCTTTAATTTCATCTCTCTTTATTTTCCACGGCCATGAGAGGAAATCAATTGTCTCCCCATTCACTTTTGATCATTCCTAAAAACAAATTCTAAATCTTCTTTCTGTTTTCATCTTCCTAAAATTTTTGAAGTGGAAAATAAATGGTTTGTATGATCAAAAGAATTTTCGGAGAGGTTGGTGATGTTGGAGGAGTTAGCATAGTAGCAGAGGGTAACGCTAAGGAATTTTAAGGATTTGTTGATGGGTAACTGAGGATATCCGATTACGCAGAGAGCATGAGGCACAAGGCAAGCTATGGAGACGATCTTTCTCTGTGTCTCCATGGCCCTTCTCTCATCATTCATTCCTAAAAAGAAACTCAATTCTTTCTCCAAATGATATGTTTGTAGGAGCTTGAAGAGCATTGTTTTGAAAGCAAATTTTTAACAAAGAGTCAAGAGGAAGTTCAAGACTACACTCATTTACCACTACAAGAGCAGTGTTGATGGTTTTGTGAATTAATCAATTCTGATATATTGTAAATTGAAATTATAATTCGGAACATTAAAAAAATCAGGACTCTAGCACCAATAGTGAGATCATTTGAGTTGTCTCTCGCAATCCCTATGGATGGTCGGACAAAAATAAATTGAGAACAAGATATGTAAAAAAAACAGAATTCGGATTTAAATGATTTGGAAGACAAATTGTACCATGATGATACCAAAAAATGTTGAGAACTGTGAATTCAAATTTGATTTATATCTATCCAAGCTGATATTATAAGATTAAGAGGCTTCAATGGAGAAATTTTATTTGGAGACATAATTCAATAAGTGAAGAGTCTTCAAAATCATAAAGTATCAAATTATTAAGAGCATACTTATAATTCAGCTAGTTGAGGTAATTGTTGCAATGAATATTGGTGATTGACAACAACAACATTAAAGATGATAAGAATTGGTATTGGGGCGCAATCACTCTCCGATCTCTATCTACAAGGAATGTTGTTCATCCAATTTCTATTTGAACTTGCAAAAGATTGACAAGAAGAATATAGCGAATTCGTTGATAATGGTACGACCATTGGTTGCAACAATCATAAGGAATAGCTCCGCAAATAAGCAACACTAAAGCAGAAGCAAAATAATCAGATTTAGAATGTGGAGGTCGTATATATATATATATTTAAAAAAAAAAAGCCATAAAAGAACAAAAAAGAAAAACATGCAATGTTCACAACCATGGTTTAAATGCATCCAAATACTCAAAATCTCGAAACTTTGTTCACCAAAACCAATAGTAACAACAATTTACAATTAAGTTATCTCAATATAAATGTTATGGAGGAAGAGTTCTACAAAAAATGCATCTAGCTAATTTGAACGGCTTGAAGCTTGATTTGCATGATGAACCTAACAAACAATCAAAGTAGTAATTTTTTTTTTTCCAAAGAAAAAATTCAGTGAGGCAACCATGGTGCTTCTAAATTAGAATTATTATTGGTAATCCACATATGATGGGAAAATCCACCATTCCAAAGAATTCTTGGATGCACTCTACACATTAAATTCAAAAAAGGAATTGTGTGTGGAACTCTTGTAAAGATCCAAACTTAATTTTAAGGAAAAATGTTCAAAGCTTGTTGGATTCTTAGGAGCTATAGAAAGACGGAAAAATCCAAGTTCCTGCTTCAATTGTGCCTAGACTTGAAAAAAAAAAAAAATTCTTAGGATTTGAATCAAACACTTTTGGTTTTCTTGACGTAATTTCCATGCACAGCCATATATGCTTGGGTCTATGATCGGATCAATGAGCCTGTTGAAGCATGTGACTAACATCGAGTGGAACACATATACAGAGAAAGTAGGCCAAGGAAAACAAGAAATCTAGACTGAAAAAAAAAAAAAAAACCATCGATGGTTTTATATAGTACATCAACGGTTTCTTCCAATAGCCAATTAGGAAGAAAACCATCGATAGTTTGATATAGGTATATCAAAGGTTTCTTCCAGTGAAGGAAAACCGTCAACATTTTTGTTCGGCGTTGTTTTTGAAATTTGAACTAGGAAGATCAATAGGTTGTGCATACAGAGGCAAATCGTCCATGGATTGATACAAGGGTATTTAGGATTCTCTAATACCTCTATATGCCTAAGGGTTAGTATAAATAATATGTTGTAATCCTATTTTTGATTTATAGTGAATTTTAGTCGATGCTTGCTCCCGTGGACATAGGCATTTTACCGAACCACATTAAATTTGTGTTGTGTTTACTGCTTTCCTTATTTCTCTGTGTTTCCGTATTATTCATTTTGATTGTTGCATTGCATGATGGTTATTTCTGCAGCAACAATTGGTATCAAATCCTACGTTATGATGGCTAGGATTTCTTATAGTGATTTGAAGCAAGTTGATGTGAAGTTTAAAGATGAAGACAAGACGTTTATATTACTAAATTCCCTACCTATGTCTCCTACGTATCAAAATTTGGTTACAACTCTGATTTGGGGAAAAGAAACTCTTGAATTGGAGGAGATCACAAGTGCTCTTTTAGGTTTTCATCAGTGGAAGAAAACTAGCGATGAGAATCTACAAGGTGAAGGGTTTGTGGTGAGCGGTAACCAAGAATGTGGGAGAAGAAAGTTTCGGAGCGGACCGAGTAGCAATAAATCTCGGTCCAATTCAAGGAAAAAAAAATGGCATATGGTGCTTTCAGTACAGGAAAAAGGGGCACACAAAACAAGATTGTCAATAGAAAAAAGAAGGGGAATACAGAGAATAAAGAGGGTCCATCAAAATCGAAAAATATAGTGGAAGAAGTAGACTCAAAGAGCAGTGATGGGGATATGCTTTCTATTTCATCCAACTCAGATCATCTTACAGGTTCTTGAATTCTAGATTCGGCATAATTAAAATGTTTGATGGTGTTGTTAGAATGTTGTGTGATGTTAGGCATATACTAGATTTAAGGAAGAATCTGATTTCATTGGGCACTTTAGATTGTAATGGGTTCAATTATAAGTATGTAAGTGGAGTAAAGAAGGTGAGTAAATGGGTCTTAACAGTGATGAAGGGGTAGAAATTAGCAGGAAATATCTATACACTTTAAGGTACCACAATTGTAGGTCGAGCTGTAGCTGCAGAGTCTGAGTTAGATAGTACAGTCTTGTGGCATATGTGGTTAGGTCATATGAGTGAGCGTGGGATAATGGAGCTTCATAAGAGAAATATTTTGAAGGGTGTCCAAACATGCTAAATGAATTTCTACAAGTATTGTGTTCTTGGGAAACATAAGAGGGTGCAGTTCAAGACAACCACACACAAGACGGAGGGAATTTTTGACTATGTTCATACTGATGTTTGGGGGCTAGTAAAGGTAGCCTCACGGGGATGACATACGTATTTCGTGAGTTTTATCGATGACTACTCATGAAAAGTTTGGGTGTACTTCATGTGAAACAAGTCTGAAACGTTTGCCAAGCTAAAGTTGTGGAAAGCTGAAGTGGAAAACTAGATAGAGAGGAACATTAGATGCCTCAAGTCCGACAATGGTTATGAGTACACAAATTCAAAGTTCATGGAGTTATGCAAGCAACATGGGATTAGGAGACACTTCATAGCACGCAAGACAACACAACAGAATGGTGTGGTGAAAAGGATGAACAAAATAATAGCTGAAAGAGTTCGATGTCTCAAATTGAATGCAAGGCTCGCAAAGAAATTTGAGGCAGAAGCAGTGAGTATGGCATGTTTCTTAATCACCAAGGGCAACACTAGATGGAAAAGCAGTAGAGGAGGTGTGGATAGGCAACATGATAAACTACTCTAGTTTGAGAGTGTTTGGATGTCCAGCCTACGTGCATATTTCTAGTAAGGAGAGATCGAAGCTTGATGCGAAGTCTAGACAAGGTATATTTCTAGGGTATTAAAAAGGGGTGAAAGGTTTCAAGCTCTGGGATTCAAAAGCAAACAAGGTGGTGATCAGTTTTTGATAAATAAAAAAATAAAGTCATGTTGCAGTGTACTCAGGAAGAAGAGAAACAACTACTAGAAAATTGCAGCAGCAATGAGCATATGGTGCAGGTGGAGCTCGATACTAAAGGTAGAGAAGACAATGTTCAAAATGCAAGGAGTTCTATCTCAGGATATCAACTGCATCACAATATAGCTATAGCCAGACCCAGATGCACTATCAAGCCACCCCCCAAATATGGTTTCAATGATTTTCTTATGCACTCATTACTAGTTGTGGGGATCCTACTACTTTTTAAGAGGCGGTGCATAACCAAAAGAAGAGTCAATGGATGGATGTGTTGACTTTTTGAGTTCGATCCCTATTTTGATGCTAACAAAGTACATGTTTCTTATGTGTGTATTTAGCATGTAAATAGGTCCATTAATTTAACACACACATAAAGAAACAACGATGGAAGCTTGTAGGACTTAAAGCCTATATGATCAAGAGTATTCCATGAAGTCAGAAGAGCAAAAAGAAGAAGAAGACGTTTATTTCTTATTGTAATTGCATTTAATTTTTATTTTTTGCCCCAATTTAAACCCTAAAGACATTTTAAAACCTTTGTATGATGTTAACTTTTATGAAAAAGATTTTTGATGAAAAATTCAATGTCCTAAGGTCTGTCTATGGTCTTTGCTTCCCTACGGTCAGTCTACGGTTCTGTTTGAGCATTCAAATCATATCATGCAAGATGTATGCATTATTACAGACCGATCGACGTTGGTTTTTAGGCTTAATTAAAAACATTGAGCAACCAACCGATTTATGTGTTATAGCCCTCGGTCAACCAAACACAACGTTGCCCAAAAATTCAAATAGTTGACTGAAGCCTCAGGCGATCAAACCAAAAATGAATGTAGCTTCCATAGTCGACCGAACCCTAGTCATTGGCTTTTCCACTATCCCCAGGCGACCAAACTTGTAGTTCAAAAAGGCCCTAGGCGACCAAACCTTATAAATCAATAGACCAAACCATGCACCGGGCACCCGAACCTATGAAGGTTTGGGAAATCATCTTGTCCCAGCCAATCAGTTCTCCCCACGGCAAACCGAACCCAATTTTGGCTATGTGCCTGTTCGGGCGATCGACCCTATGGATTAATTTTTTCATTAAACAATCAGAAAAATACCAAGCGTGTCCCTAAATGGTTATATTTTCAAGAAGTCTATATATACCCCTTCATTAGCCAAAATTAGCAACTTTGATTAACAAATTTTTTCTCTCAAATTTTTTCACTTAATCAAAGTTCCCCCACACACACTTTTATTTCAAAAATCACTTTGGGGTTAAATTTTTACACACTCCAACTCTCTTTATTATTCTTTGGAAAATCTTATGAAAGAAAGCAACTTTATTTTAGGGCATTTATTTTTGCATCCATGCTTTCATAGAAAAAGTTTTATGTTGCAAAAATTATTTGAAAAACAAAACCCTAGGTTCTCCTACTTCTCATTGAAAATATTTATGGAGAAATATTTTATAGGGTTCAGATCTTTGATCAACTTATCATATACATTATTTTTCAAAGATTGAAAATGTTATTTGATTGCACCCTTTCTCTACTAATCATAAATCATATCATATTAGAGAGTGCATTGTAGAGCTTAAACGTATACATCTTTACTTGTATCTTCATAAGTATTATTATGTACAAAAATATTTTTATTGTACCGGTGGGGTTCATCCCATAAATTGAATTAGGGAGTCTTAGCCCCGTAAGTGAGATCAACTCGGTTCAGCCCGAAAATTGAACTTGGGAGTTTCCGCCCCGTAAGGGAGACAAGTTCGTCTTAGCTTTGTAATTGAGCTGGGGTTTACCTTACCATGCAAGGAAAGGTCGTAACGGCTTCAGCTCCACCCCTTTAAGTGAGTAGAGATAGTGTAATCCTTGGGGGGTATGCCCAAGGCGAGGATGTAAGCTGGTTTGGCTGAATCTCGATAACAAATATCGTGTGTGATTCTCTCTCAATCTCATTTAATTCATGTACTTTAAATTCCATATGTGTATGCTTTCTTATTTATTGTTATAATTATTCGCATGCACATATTTAATTTAAATGAGATATGTTGCACACATTTATGTCTGCACTGATGGCTTGATCATTTTACATACGCGCTTTTAATATTAAATGGAATATGATTTGTGGTGAAGAGGCACAAAGTTTAAATTAGCCAAAAAATTTTAAATTCCAATTCACCCCTTCCCCCTCTTGGGATCACACCAATTCCAACAGGATGGTATGGTGGAGGATATGGAGTCTTTGTATAAGAACTAGACATGGGAGTTGGTGGTGCTTTTAGAGGGGAAGAGAGTTATAGGATGTAAATGGGTGTATAAGAAGAAAAAAGTAGTATTAGAAAAAGAAGGAGAAAAAATCAAGGCTCATCTAGTAGCAAAGGGTTACTCACAGAGGAAAGGGGTTGATTATAATGAGATCTTCTCCCTTATGCTCAAACACACTTCTATCAGGGCAATGTTGGGTCTGGTAACAAATTTTGATATGCATTTAGAGTAGATGGATGTAAAGACAACACTTCTCCATGGTGATTTGGAGAAGCTGATTTACATGGTACAATCGAAAGGGTTCATTTAGCCTAGCAAGAACACTTGATCTGTAAATTGAGGAAATTACTTTACGGGTTGAAACAGTCTCTTAGGCAGTGGTACAAGCGATTTGACTCCTACATGATCTAGATTGGCTACAAGAGATGTGAGTATGATTGTTGTGTTTATGTGAAGATCCTTGATGATGGTTCATTTATTTTTCTATTGTTTTATGTGGATGACATGTTGATTGCTGTGAAGAGTATAAGTGAGGTCAACAAGTTGAAAACTCTATTGAGCAAAAAATTTGACATGAAGGATTTGGGTGTGGCCAAGAAGATTCTTGGGATGAAGATTCGTAAGGCCAGAGCTTCAAGGATATTGTGGTTATCTCAGCATAGCTATGTTGAGAGGGTGTTGGAGAGGTTCAACATGGATAATGCAAAACTGATGAGTACACCTTTGGCAAATCATTTTAGATTGTCTACCGCCCAGTGCCTGAAGACATATGATGAAGTTCATGACATGTCAAAGGTCCCATATGCCAATGTAGTGGGGTACTGGATGTATGCTATGGTTTGTGTAAGACCAAATTTGGCACAAGTTGTCAATGTGGTGAGTAAGTTTCTATCAAATTTAGGGTGATAACATTGGGATGCAGTTAAGTAAATTTTCATATACTTGACGGGTACTACAAACTATGGCATCATGTTTGGCAAACAATAAGGTGATCCTTCAGTTGTGGGATATGTGGATGCATATAGTGTAGGGGACTTGGATGACATGAGGTCTACCACAGGGTATGTATTCACTCTTGTGGGGGTACCTATTTGTTGGAGGTCAATGGGTCAGTATCTAGTTGCACTATCTACTACTGAATCAAAGTATATAGTAGTGGCTGAGGCTGCTAAGGAAGTTTTATGGCTTACAAGATTGGTCAAGGAGCTGGGTATTCAGTAAGGTGGAGTTCAGCTGCATTTTGATAGTCAAAGTGTCATTTATTTGGCTAAGGACCAAGTGTATCATACAAGGACCAAGCACATAGATGTGAGGTTTCATAGGATCAAGGAATTAGTTTCTTCTCGTAAACTTTTACTTAAGAAAGTTCAAACTTCTAAGAAAACAGCAGACATGTTGACAAAGCCTATTACCATGGACAAGTTCAAGCATTGCTTGGACTTGATTAACTTTTCCAGATGCTAGATGGGAGGCGTCCCAACCTATTGTCATGGGTGGAGCTCCAAGTTATGTTTTCTTATTCTCTTAAGGGGTGTATATTCGCCAAGGTGGAGATTGTTGAAGTATGTGGCTCATATCAAGTGGAACACATGTATAGAGAAATCAGGCTGAGGAAAACAATGAAGCTAGACTGAAGAAAAATTGTCGATGGTTTTGCATAGTACATCGATGATTATATCGACAGTTTCTTACAGAAGCCAATTAGGAAGAAAATTGTTGACGGTTTGATGTAGGTACATCGACAATTTCTTCCAGTAAAGGAGATTTTTTTTTCGGTTTAATGAAACCGTCGATGGTTTTGTTCGGCGTTGTTTTTGAAATTTGAACTGAGAAGATCAATAGGGTGAGCATACGAAGGCAAATCCTTCGTCGATTGATATCGGGGTATTTGAGGGATTCTCTAATACCTCTGTACATCTAGGGGTTAGTATAAATATAATGTTGTAACCCTATTTTGGATTTATAGTGAATTTCAACTGCCGCTTGCTCTCGTGGACGTAGGCATTCTATCAAACCACATTAAATCTGATTTTTGTTTATTGCTTTCCGTATTTTTGTGTGTTTCCATATTATTCATCGTGATTGCTGCATTGCACGAGCGTTATTTCCGCAACAACAGAGCCCGATAGTTTAACAAATTATGGCTTTGTTAATGATTTGATTATGTCCTTCAATCTCTAGTTGCTTGATTGGATTCGATGTTCATACAAAGCCACAAACCTTCTGCTAGGATTATTAATTGGTTAAAGAGGCATAATATCTCTTTTGACTAATTATTTTAATAGATCCAAATAATAAGTTGCTATATAATTAGGGCCTAATGAAGATAATTGGATGATCCTTGTCAAATTAAATATGATTTGCTATCCTATGGTTCATGTTTTGTATGTATAGACATGTATCAAAAGATAAAGGGCCTAAGGGTTTCACCCGACCTTACTTCGTGCCTATAAAAAGCCTCATATTGGCTTCTCTAAATATATATATATATATAAAGAGGACCCAGAGGAGGACAAAAAAAAAAAAAGATGAAACGGAGAAGAAGAAAAAGGAACTTGACTTGGGAGGGGGAAAAAGAAGAAGAAGCAAAGATCAACTGTCACTCTTCTATAATCTTGGCAATTGAAGAATTAGATATCCATTGCATGTGATTAAGCCCGTCCTAACAAAGATCAAATTCAGATCCTTTCTCCAATGAATTGTTAATTTGATCAAATCAACATATTTTATTAAATTGATCCAAGATTAGGGCAACCAGAGGGAATTTTGCATTGTTGTAAAATATACAGAGATTGTACCCATTCTTCAATTCATTATAAAGCAAATTAACGTTTGTTTCGATTTTCTTATCTTTACTTTTGAGGTACGAAATATGTCGTTACAATTAGAAAAAGGGCATACCGACTAGCTTTCTTATACAAATATTGGGAAATTGAAAATAAGATGGCATATTTTTTGTTGTTACTTTTTGAAAAATTAAAAACAAAAAATAAAACTATTTTTTAAACTAAAGGCAGGTGCTTTTTCCTCAAAATAAAATTTAGTTCCAGTATTTATTTTTTACAACTTAATTTTAAAATTCATACAATTCAACTTTTCTTTTTTCACTAGTGGCTAATATGTGTTGCCCGATGTGGATGCATTTAGAATTGAAAAATGGGTCCCTGAAAAGCATCCCAATGCTAATGTTTAAAATTTTACCATGAAGATTTCAGGTAATTTTTTTATTAAAAAGAAAAAAAAAAAAAGTTGGGAGGAGTGAAGTATAGGCTATCTCTTTTTGTATAGCCTAGGCTTTTTACAAACTTTCAACCAAACAAAAAAGATACAATAGATCAATTTATAAAAGTGATTCCCATATAAAGAGTAAATGCTACTATTCTTATTATATACAATTCAAAGCACATTTATTGCTTAAAATAATCATATAAAATCGATGAAATAAAATAAAATCAAAGATGCGCTGTCAATTATTTATCAAAATAATTATTTTACCACTATTTTAAAGGAAGTTTGACTCAATTAACAAGGTTATTAGTAAGAGGTTTGTAGTTATGCATTAAATCATTTTTGGGAAATTACCATTTTTCTAAGAGAAGAAGTTGAAAAGAGAAAATAATTACACTATTCAATGTAAAAGATGGAAGCGAGGACTATTTAAAAGAGCTTACAATTTATTAACGCAATTTGGGTGCTAAAAGATATAAGCTGGGATTGTTGGCAGCTAATTAATATGATTACTCAATCTTGTCCATATATCGATTTCATGTGCGGTTCTAATGTGCACATCAATCACATATGAATGTAACAATGAACTTCTTAATTTATAACTTGAAAAATTAATTAAAGAGATTAAGTATTAAAATAATAAACAAGGTAAAACTACTAACTTTTTTATACTTTTACTAACAGCATACCCCTAGCATTTAAAAAGTTATACTAAAGTTGTGTTTGGGTGCATAAATTTCTGGTTTAGGATTTGAATTTGGGTGTGTTTGGACAAATTTCAATACAAGTTTGTATTACATTTTATCTAAATCCAATAAAAATCTAAATCTAAGGCCTCTACAACATGAAGTAACATCATTTATAGTAGGGGTGTACAAAAATTACAGAAAAATAAAAAAACGGGACTAAAACCGGAACGAAATCACAAGCAATTCATTTTTTTGATCTCCGATTTTGGTTTCAGTTTACAAAAACTTATATTTTCGGCTTTTACTGTTGTCTTTTTGAGTCTAATCCTATTTTGATAATGACAAACTCAAAGCATATCATTTGTGCTTTAAGTATGGTCACGGCATTGATCTTGAGAAAGCATGATGACCGATGCAAAATGGAAGTCGTGAAACATTCAAAGATAACACATTACTTGGCAAATTCCATCAAGTTATTGAAGAGCAAGAGTTGAAGACATAAAGAATTTTTAGTTGTATTGCATTTATGATTAATTGTAATCAAATGTCTTAATGAATTTGAAGTGAAGCTCATACTTGACCTTACATGGACCCTAGGGAATTAAACTTTTTATGGAAAATCATTTTATTAAATTGCTAAACTATTTCAAAGGACATAAAATGAGTTTGAACATGAAAATGCCCAAAATATCAATATTGCAAGGTAGTCGGGCGATCGAATGCTCTATCTGAGCGACCGAACCTCAAGCAGAATGATACGGGCAACCGGATCATCAATCCGGGTGACCGAAAATCTCTAAAAGGAATTTTTCCTGCAATCCGGGCGATCGAACCTCAGTCCGGTCAACCAAAACTCTTGGGAAAAGCAAAAATTGGCTCTTAAACGACCATATTTTTTGAAATAAAATATATATTAAAACTCCAAACGGCCATAATGTAGTGCCTCGAACCCAGTGGGGCCCGGAGTGGTAATATTCCATAAATAACCCTATAATACTCTAATACCACTATATCAACATCCATATTTAATATAAATACACAGCCAATGGAATCAAAATATACTTATACAACCATACATACCAAAGTACTACTCTTGACCAGTCATACAAAAATTTCCCAAAACATTATACAACCCAAAATGTTCGATAACAACTAAACATAACAAAATAGTATCCTACCAAGCCCACTTTAGACTTGATTTCCTGTAGGTCCTGAAAAATTTATATATTTGTTGGGGTGAGACACTTCTCAGTAAGATGGAATAATTTATTATCAGTGTATGGCTAGCACGAGTTCCAGTGAAATCAAACTCATTCTTTAATTTACTTTAACTAACAAATATAGCATTTGTAAAATATAACTCACACCTATGCAGTTGGAAATACAAATTTTCTTCATAATATAATCAACTCAGTAAATAATATCGTTTACATAAATTCATATATATGCGTAGAAGAAACCCCCTTTTGGACATACAACATCATCATGTATAAATCCCAATGATCGGGTTGTGCGGTCCGAAGACTGGACCTAGCCCTGACTAGCCTCCCACCAGGCTAAGTCAAACCTCATGTCTACAAGTCAGATTTACCTACCCAGCCTGGTCTAGACTCCAAGGGGGGTACACAACCCTTTTGTGGCCAACTTTTCATTACCAATAGTTCTATCCAGAACAGTGTGGTTGCACTATCTTAAATAATAGCTACGGTACCGTGCTCTCATCACATCTGGTCCTCACAATTCTTAAACCATATAATGCAATTTAAGTAATAAAAACTATTATATAACTCATTTCATAATTCAGCATAAAGTTTGTCGTATCAAAACCCAACATATAGCCGTCACATCAAAACTCGGCATACAACTATCATATCAAACTCCAGCATTTAGCCATTATATCAATCTCGGCATACAGCCATTATATCAAAACCCAGCATTCAGCCATTGTTTCACAATTTTCACCACATTTCCAGTATTTCCTTCAATCAGTACAAATTACATTTTCACTGTATATTACTATAAAATACTCAAATTCAATTGTGCCAAAAATTATAGATAAATCGCATACCACACGATTTTTAACTGATAAATCATAATATACTAAACTACTTGGGAAAATATGTTTTCGTTGAAAAACTAGGTCCGCCCATCTTCATAATTTAATTTAATTCAAAATACCGATTTTATATGAAAAGAAGATAATCAACCCGATTCCCTTTGGTTTTTCACCAAACATTAATAATAATCAAAACCATAAACTTCATATGCCTGAATTATTTATAAAAACCTATACAACGTACAGGAATCCATATACTCAATTTTAATCAGTTCAAATTCAATAAAAAGCTGACATAATTTATTCCCCTTACCTGTTTCTGAAAACCGCTTAAAACGATCAAAAACGAACCCTAGCTTTCACGATCCTACCACGGGAAAACAAGTCGGCAAGCGAACAAGAACAAGGAAAGTGATTGGAGGTACTTGCCGAAGCCTCGAGAGGTCGTAGGAGAGAGAGAGAGATACACGGGAGAGAGTGTGTGTGTCGAACCCCAATTTTAGAGAAAGAAAGGTTTGGGATGAAATGAAAAAAAAAAAACATAAGATTTTAACTTATAAGCCCCTGCCCTGTAGAAAACCATCAACAATTTTTCTATGCTTTACAAAACCGTCGATGATTTGCTAATAACTGCTCTTGGTATTTTTTACCATCGACGATTTTCTGAGATGACCTCAAACCGTTGACAGTTTGGTGCCAAACCAAATCACCTACATTCTTTCCTTGCTTTTTCTTCTCTTTTATTTATTTTCTTTTCTTTTTCTTGGTTCGGGTTCCTACATCCTCCCCTCCCCCTTTATAAAAATTTCGGCCTCAAAATTTTTTAATTCATACTTATCATCACTCCTAGAATTACATATTCGATCACTCGACTCTAGGAAGAGCCGGTAGCCACTCACATAGCAGCCCCATCCACATTTATTAATTAGCCTCACTTATGGTCGAGGAATACTATGATTACAATAAGGGTCCTTCGGAGATTACAAGTAGATCAACAAAATTCTCCCAATACCACTTAAAACACTAAACCCGAAATCTATGGATTTACAAATACTTAAACTTAACCAGACAACCTGCACAAAACACAGTATATATACAATCACATTCTTACCTGAATCGTCATACCTACCTGCCTAGTGTTGGTTCTCGTTGAATAGCTGCGGGTACTTCCAACGTATTTTCTCTTCCAACTCCCATGAAGCTTCTTCCATTGCATGGTTACGCCATAGCACCTTTACTAATGAAATTTTTCTAGTACGGAGTTCTTGTTCCTTCTGATCTAAAATTTGAACTGGTACCTCCTCAAAGGATAAGGTGTCTCGGATTTCCAGGAATTCATAACTTAACAAGTGTGAAGGGTCTAAGACGTACTTTCTCAACATCGATACGTGAAAGATGTCGTGGAACCAAGGCAAAGCTAGGGGTAATGCTATCTTGTAAGCAACTGGACAACCCTTCTCCAGTATCTCGATGTACCTAGGGCTTAGCTTTCCCTTCTTTCCAAACCTCATAACTCCCTTCATCAAAGCAATCCTCAGAAATACCCCTATCTCATATCCTAAACACTAGATCTCATCGGCGAGTATCAGCATAACTCCTCTACCGACTCTGAGCTATCTTAATTCTATCCCCAATTAATTTGATCTTCTCAAAAGTCTGCTGAATAAGCTCTGGTCCCAAAATCTGTCGTTCACCAACCTTGTCCAAATACAGCGGAGATCGGCACCTTCAACCATACAACGCTTCATATGGTGCCATCTCGATACTAGCTTGATAGCAATTATTATAGGCGAACTCCATAAGTGGCAAAAAATGAATCCAACTACAACCAAATCTAGCACGCACGCCCGCAGCATATCTTCTAATGTTTGAATCGTTCTCTCTAATTATCCATTAGTCTGTGGGTGAAATGCGGTACTAAAATTCAATTCAGATCCCAAGACCTTCTGCAAACTCCTTCAAAACTGGGATGTGAATTATGGATCTCGATTGGATACAATGGATACCAGGACGCCAAGAAGTCGGACTATCTCCTGTACATATAGTTCTACCAACTTGTTCATGGAGTAACTGACTTTAATATGAACAAAATGTGTGGTCTTAGTTAGACGATCCACTATTACCCATATGGAATTTTGTCCATGCAACGCTGAAGGCAACCCCATTACGAAGTCCATAGAGATATGCTCCCACTTCCACTTAGGAATACAAAGTGGTTGCAGTAGTCCCACTGGCCTCTGATGCTTTGCTTTCACTTGCTGGCATGTCAAACACTATTCCACGAACCGAGCAATCTCTCTCTTCATATTATTCCACCAGAAAGATTCTCATAGATCTCTATACATCTTTGTGCTCCTTGAATGTACAGTATAGAGAGAGCAATGAGCCTCCTCCACAATTATCCTCTTAATCTCTACATCCTTAGGTACACATAGCTGGGTGTGAAACCTCAGAATCCCGTTGTCTAAGATATTGAAACCTGTTCCTTACCCGCTTTGTACTTCCTCCATAATTTTTACCAGCTCCACGTCTTTCATCTGAGCAGTTTTAATTCTTTCTTGCAAGGTCAGTTGAACAACCAAACTTGTAATGAACCCCTTATGGTTACCTTCCACAAATTCCATGCCAAGCCTTTCCAGATCCATCCTGATCTGCTGTTGAGCTACTACTGCCAAGACTGATGCATTTACTGTCTTTCAACTTAAAGCATCAGCTACCATGTTAGCTTTCCCTAGGTGGTAACTGATGGTACAGTCATAGTCCTTTATCAACCCAAGTCATCTCCTCTTTCTTATGTTTAACTCTTTCTGCGTGAAAATGTGCTTAAGACTTTTATGATCTGTGAAGATCTCGCACCTTTCACCATATAGGTAGTGTCTCCAGATCTTTAATGCAAAAACCACTACTGCTAGCTCCAAGTCGTGCGTAAGATAGTTCTTCTCGTATTCCTTGAGCTGCCGAGAAGTATACACAATAACCCTTCCCCATTGCATCAATACGCACCCACCTTTATAAGACGTATCACTATAGACTACAAAACCCCCTTCTCCCGAAGGAACTATCAATACCGGTGCAGCAATAAGTCGCTGCTTAAACTCTTGGAAACTTTGTTCACACTCATATGTCCATTCATATCTCACATTCTTCTTGGTTAACTTTATCAGAGGGTTTGATAGCTTAGAAAAACCTTCTACGAACCGATGGTAATACCCTGCCAAACCCAAAAAGCTCTTGTCCTTATGGACGTTCTTTGGTCTTACCCAATCCATTATTGCCTCAATTTTGTTTGGATCCACAGAAAGACCACCCCTACATATCACATGCCCAAGAAATGCCACATGTTCCAGCCAGAACTCACACTTCTTAAATTTAGTATACAACCTCCTTTCCCTCAAAACCCGAAGTACTATCCTTGAATGATCCTCATGCTCCTCGGGACTCTTTGAATAAATCAATATGTCGTTAATAAACACAACCACGAATGCAGCAGGCGCATTCGTCAGTCCAAACGGCATAACCAAAAATTCATAATGGCCATACCGGATCTGGAAAGTAGTCTTTGGTACATCCTCTAACTTAACTCTCACCTGATGGTACCCGGATCGGAGATCGATCTTCGAGAAGACCTTTGTACCCGGAAGCTAGTCAAACAGATCGTCGATACGTGGTAGCGGGTACTTGTTCTTTACTATCACTTTATTTATCTCCCGATAGTTGATGCACATTCTCATTGAGCCATCCTTTTTTTTAACAAACAACACGGGGGCTCCCCACGGAGATACACTGGGCCTGATGAACCTTTTATCCAACAACTTCTACAATTGCTCCTTTAATTCTTTCAACTTGGCTAGAGTCATTCTGTATAGAGCCTTAGAGATCGACATCATTTCCAAATATAGATCAATAGTGAACTCCACCTCACGCTCAGGAGGTAATCCCAGCAAATCCTCCAAAAATACGTTAGGAAACTCCTTTACTATCGGAATATCCTCCAACCTAACTTCCCCGTCCGGTGTTTCCTTTACCCAAGCTAGGTACCCTTGACACCTATTCAAGAGTAACCTTTTAACGCAAATGGCTAACAGAATCGACAACGAGGCGCGCACACGCGACCCAAAAAATCCAAACTCCTGTTCCTCTAGAGGTCTAAACACCACCTCTTTCTTATAGCAGTCGATACTGGCATAACCGGAAGCTAGCCAGTCCATCCCTAAAATCACCTCAAATTCGTGCATATCAAGAACTACAAGATTAGCAGGCAACGTCTTCCCTTGAATACTTATCAAAAAATTTTTAAGTATCCTCCTACACGTTACTACGATCCCTATCGGTGTAGCCACTGATAAATCGACTTCTAGTGGCTAAGCCTTTGTCCCACACAATTTAACGAACTCCCAAGCCACAAAATGAATGTGTCGCCCCTGAATCAAACAACACAATAGCTTTATGTGAAAAATAAATTAGTATCTGTCACCACATCGTCGGTGTCCTCTACATCTCTTGGCGTTAGAAAATACACCTGCGCCTGGGCAGTGACCCTCTGGTGGCCACCTTAGGGTACCTAATCTTGTCCCCAAAACTGATGAGGTGTGGGCGCATCACCAAGCGATGCATGATAGTCTTGTGCTATGTGGCCAGGTCTACCACATCAGTAACAACCAGCTAATCTACCCTGACACTCGTCCCAATGCCTCTGATGACAGCTAAGACAAGGAGGGCACGACTGAGTTCCCTGAGGAGCTCGGGGTCCCACCTCCAATTATTGACTCGTGTAGTCATCAAGCCTCCTCCATTTACCCTGACTGGTGCCGGTCTAAAACCAATGTCGCAGGGGTCTCTTCCTCTAGTTCGTTACCTCCTCGCTCTCTTGTATACTGGCCTCCACTACCATTGCCTTGTCCACCAACTCAAAGAAACTCTAGGCCTGAAATTCTACAACATGTGTGTAGACACCCCATTTTTATCCAGGCCCAATATATTTATTATTATTATTATTATTATTATTCTATTAGTATTTTTATTATTTTATTTATTCTTCTTATTATTATTATTATTATTAATTTTCACTAATCTTATTATTATTATTATTATTATTATTATTATTTTCTTTATTATTATTATTATTATTTTTTTCATTAGTATTATTATTATTACTTTTATTTTTATTTTTTACTTCTATTTTATTATTATATTATTTATTATTTTCATTATTATTTTTAATTTTTATTATCATTATTATTAGTATTTTTTTTATTACTCTTATTACTATTATTTTATTTCTTATTATTATTATTATTATTATTATTATTATTATTATTATTTTTCATTAGTATTATTATTATTACTTTTATTTTTATTTCTATTTATATTGTTTATTATTATTATTATTATTTATTATTTTCATTATTAATGTTATTTATTTTTATTATTATTAGTATTTTTATCTTTATTATTATTATAATTAGTATTATTACTATTTTGTTGTTGTTATTATTATTATTATTATTATTACTTATTTACTTACGTATTATTATTATTATTAGTATTATTACCCTATTATTATTATTATTATTATTATTATTATTATTATTATTATTTTGAGGGGTTAGGGTTTTTTGGAAAAGCCTTTAAAAAGGCTTCACTACACACAAAGGAGAAAAGGAGGCTGCGCTGCACAGCCACAGCCATAGCTCTGACGACTCCCCTGTGAGTCCCCTGCTCACAACCACCGCACCCAGCCATCATCTCCGGCCAACCACCAGGATTCTGCGCGTCACTCCTGCTGCCGTGAAGGTCCTCCCGTCCAGATAGGTTGCCAGCACAAACTTAGCCGAGACCCTCTGCAACTCCATCACAATCCGACCATCAGAACCTCCACGACCCAGCAGCTCTCCGGCGACAGCTTCTCCTTCTTCTTCTTCCCTTGCCAACAACCGCCGCCACCCTCTGCCATCACCACTCTTTCTCCGTCCTCAATCCCCCAGCCATCCTCCAAGTCCTCTCATCTCCATCTCGCCGACGAACCTGCAATTCCGGTCACCTTCTCCAGCAACCGCCGAACACCATCCCAGACTTTCCATCGTCATCTTAGGCTCCTAAGCTCTCCGGTCACCTTCTCTGCAACCATCTCCAAGTCCGGCGGCCATAACCAGCAGCAGCCACCACACCACTGCCGGCGGTCCTCCAGATTTCTCCGGCCAACTAGGTATATGTGTGTGTGTATATATATATATATATATATATATATATATATATATTTTCTTTTATGTTGATCATGTTAAATATTAATATCCTCTGTATAAAACTATTAGCAATATTGTGGTATTGTTTGTATGTTACTATTGTTATGTGTAGCATTATTGTTATTATTATTACACTTATATCGCATGGTAGTTTTTTTTTTTTCGTTAATAATTGTTATTTATTGTTATGAATCACCCTTATTATTGTTATATTGAAGATAAAATATGTATATATATCCATGTCCATATTTTTAATTGTTTTCATATTTAATACCCACGTCTATGTTTTTTATTATAAATATTAATTGATTTGTTCCCATTGTTGTAGGATTTCTTTTATCTGCAGAGGCAAGTAGTCTATTGCCTTGTATCTAAATGTGGTAATATTCATTGGGTGTATATTAATATATTGTGTGTTGTAGCATTTAATTAACTATGTTATTGATTGTGATATGTTATTTACTTTAGTATATATTGTATATTAGGGTATATTTAAAATTGCTGCCGTACTACTATATATTCTTAACATTGTATATCATGTTTTGGTTTATTGTATTCTCATATTTTGATTTATTGTATCTTGATGTACTTTTAGGGTTGAAATTGCTTTCATATAAATTATGTACTTAGGGTTTTTAGTCATTATTGTACTCACTTTGTATTTAATATGTGTATAGTTAGGGTTGTGTATTAATTTTGGCAACCATCTTGTATTTATTATTTTCAGCAATACCTTGTTTCCATAATTTCGTTATTTCTTTACTTGTGCATAGGTTTCCATGTTTTAATTTGAAATTTGATTTATCTCTTTTATCAATTATTTCCATATGGGTGTAAAGGTATTTATAGGATATTAGGGGTGTGTACCATTAGGAAGATTATTATTATTACCTTTTATTTATAGTGTATTATTATTATTATCATGTGTGAAATTATTATGTTACCATTATGATATTTAGAATATGTATTTATTGTTAATTTGTGCGTATTAATATTATTTATTATTGTCATTATGGGATTACTACTATTAATATTAATATTATTATTATTATTATCATTAGTACCATTATTATTATTTTTACTATTTTTATTTATTATTATTATTATTATTATGTTCATTATTATAATGATTATTATTATTTTATTTTATTATACATTTTTTTTATTAAATTTTTTTGATTTTTTATAATCCCTATGATTTTATTGCGGGGGGTATTAGCCTTCGGGCTTCACGTACCTAAGCTCTGAGGGAATATATATGTATATATTATCTTTATTTATTTATTATTTTATTTATTTATTTATTTTTACATGTATTTATAAATTCATAAAAAGGAGTAATTTAAAGAATTGTTAGATTAACTTAGGGATAATTTCAAATTAATTAGGTACCGTTCGTAAGAACGGGAGCGTAGGGGGTGCTCGTACCTTCCCCTCGCGTAACCGAACTCCCGACCCCAACTCTAGTAATGTAGACCGATTCTACCCCTAACAGGGTAGTAATCATGTGCACTAAAGGTTAGTGGCGACTCCTACACCATATTTTTCCTGAAAACATTAAATTGATTTTTGATTTCGCCGCCTAGGGCACACGCGCCTCCGGGACGTCGCGACAATGTGCATGTATTCCCTGCCTCAAACCTCTCTTAAATCTCTGAGCCTTCCTAGGCTCGTCTGGGACCATGTAGGGGGCGAAAGGAGATAGCTCCATAAACTTGGTCGCGTACTGCTATACGGTCAAGTGCCCTTAAGTCAGATTTAGGAACTCCTTCACCTTAGCTTCTCTAGTGGAAGTGGGTAAATATCTATCAAAGAAAATCTCCCTGAAATAGCTCCAAGTAGTAACTGCAGGTCCAGGCCTCTAATCCTCCACCAGCTTCACTACTCTCCACCACCGCTTAACCTCCCTAACCAACTTGAAAGTAGCGTACTGCACCCTATGCTCATCGATGCAATGTAAAACAGCCAAAAGTTCCTCAATTTCCTAGACCCAATCCTCAGCTACAATCAGGTCCGCTCCTTCTACAAATGTCGGCAGATGCATACGGGGAAACTGCTCGATGGTGCAGCCCCGATCTGCAGGTGGGTAGTCCTACCCTCTATAGTCCCGCCTCATCTTTGCCCTAACCTACCAAGCTAAACCCTGCGGTACTGTTGAGGCTTCGATACCTTCCTCACTGAAATCCTCCACATTATTATCCTCTCTAGCATCAACGTCCTTATCTCTAAGATCCATCCTGCAAGTAGGGCCAAGAATAATTTTCTTAGAATTCTATTGGCGGAACCCTACCTATACAACTAATTAGCTATAACTATAAATTACCCCTACATCCCGTACTAAATACTTAGAATTTCCCTAATAGACTTTTCCCGTGCAAAAAAATCATTTAGCCTCCAACTCCCCAATCCAAGGGTCAGCCTAACCACTTAGAAACAAAACTGTCGATGGATTGCCATGATTTTTCTGAGACCGTCGCCTCAGGAAAACCATAGAAGACTGTCAAGAGAATTCTTCCTCCAGGCTACCAGACAAAACCCCAACCTCTCAGGTACTTTGATTCACTATCCTCTCTATACCTGAACTACTTTACCGTACCCATGTCACCACTACCTACTTTTATCACCACTCATTCATATACTCTAGTAGTATTATTCCTCTAGATTCTACAAACCTTAGCAACCTAGGCATTGATACCACAACTGTAGCGCCCCGAACCCAGTGGGGCCCGGAGTGCTAATATTCCATAAATTACCCTATAATACTCTGATACCACCATATCAACATCTATATTTAATATAAACATATAACCAACCTAAGAAAAATATACTTATACAACCATACATACCAGAGTACTACTCTCAACCAATCATACTAAAATTTCCCAAAACATTATACAACCCAAAATGTTTGAAAACAACTAAACATAACAAATAGTATCCTACCAAGCCCACTCTCGGCAAGATCGTATAGGTCCCGCCCTGGAGCTCCTAGACTCGATTTCCTGTAGGTCTTGAAAAATTTATATATTTGCTGGGGTGAGACACTTTTCAGTAAGACAAAATAAATTATTATCAGTGTGTGGTTAGCATGAGTTCCAGTGAAATCAAACCCATTCTTTAATTTACTTTAGCTGACAAATATAACATTTGTAAAATATAACTCACACCTATGCAGTTGGAAATACACATTTTCTTCATAATATAATCAACTCAATAAATAATATCATTTACATAAATTCACATATATGCATAGAAGAAACCCCATGTTGGACATACAACATCATCATGTATAAACCCCCATGATCAAGTTGTGCGATCTAAAGACTGAACCTAACCCTGGATGGCCTACTACCAAGCTAAGTCAAACCTCATGTTTGCAAGTCCGATTTTCCTACCCAGCCTGGTCTAGACTCCAGGGGGTACACAACCCTTTCATGGCCAAATCAACTTTTCATTACCAACACTTCTATCGAGAGCAAGATCCTATGGAATGTTCCATTCTTAATGGTTTTATCAATGGAGTCTATGCCTCATTTAGCTTTGTTCATGGTTAATATAAGTTTCATTCATCTCACAGCTCAAAGCAAGATCCTATGCAATGTACATATGGACATTTTAGTCGTTTTGTTTTACAAGTTTGGTTTTTTTTTTTTTTTATATTTAAATTTTAGCTAAATTTGCGTGAACTAATCAAATATTGTACCTTAAATTTTATGGTTTTTTAAAATATAGAAGGCCATACTTCTCTACCTACCGTTCATTGTTATTTTGATGTGGTAGGATTTTTATTTTTATTTTTTACCTTTTTGGAAAGGGGAAAAATCATAATTATTGTGTCTTTGAGAAGAAAGAGCTCATGACTACTAATTAATTGTTCCCATTCATAATATACCAATATTTTTTAATGTAAAATGATAGATGGTAATGGGAATGCAATTTTTGTCACGTTTTACACTAAATTTAAATGCATGTTTAGAAGAAACTAAATACAAAAACTATATGTTTTATTCAAATTAATACTAAACCAAAGTCAAATTTTAAATTTTAAGTTGTCACTGTGTCTGTAAAGTCATTAACTGGGGGAACTTTATCTATTGCTTTACTTCATATATTTGTGGCTTTGTTCAATTGTGCAAAATCATTTTTCTTTTTCATTTCAAGATTTTAAAATAATAATGAAAAAAGGGCATGTAATTTTTAAATTTTTCAATATTGTATAAGATAATATTTAACATAATGATTTTACTACTTAGATTTGAAATTATGTAGATTTTTATATATAATATTTTATCATAATATATACAAATTCAAATTTAGAATATGAGATAAAAAAAATTTAATTATTTTTAACAACTAGATGGGTCCTACAATCTTCTTACATTTAATTGAAAGAATCTTCTCTTAATTTTTTGCCCATAACACGATTCACTTCCAATATGTTTGGAGAGTACACATCAGTTGAAATAATAAAAGCAAAAATCTCACTACAATCTTTGTAGGCAATTTCAATGGAAGGTTGGGTGTGCAAACATAAAATTAATCATTCAGTTTGCATACCAAAACTATTATCTAGAATTTGACTTAATTTGTTGTTAGGGTTGCAACTTCTAGACAATTGAGTATTAAAACTGATCAATGCCCTTAATTAGCATATGCTAAAGTTGTAGGAATTTTAATATACCAAGTTGATAAGAGGAATTTTGAATGTCATCACTACTATACTAACATAGTTGAGTGTTAAAAGTACATATTCAATAATGAATTCATCTTATTACTTATAGGGAAATAAGTTTGAAAATTCAATTCCAATTTCAATACTCGAAGAGTATTTTTTTTATGAGGAATTCTATATTTTGCGAAATGAATCAATTGAAGGAGCAATGTAATTAAATGAGAATGAAATTATCTATACTGTGGTTGAGAGTATGAATTTTGAATTTGAATTTGAGAAGATTTTGTTAAGATCTCTTTCAAACATTGAGTTAAAAGTTCATTCTAATGAAATATAAAGAAATATTTTCAGAATGAGAAAAAATATTAATTTTAATACCAATGTGATATGTTATTCTCCACTCATCCTACCCATACAAGTGCTAATATATGGTTGAAAATCACAAATTACTTAGGCATTTTGGTAAATCTAACTTTTTTTCTCCAACAATAGATTATTTATTTCATGCGAAGGATACTTACACGTTACAATTGCAATACAACTTTTAATTTTTTTTAAGGTAGAGAACTAAAAACTCGTAACTAGCCTCGATTCGGGCCGATTCAAGTTGATATTTACCAAGTCAGTCAAGTAAGTGTCAATTCATGTCATTTTCTAGTTTTAAAGATATGATCAAATTGGCCAATTAAGTCTAAGTTTTGGTTTAGCCTTCCTTCCTTAGATCTTGACAACCATTGGTACGTGAAGCACGTCGAGTTAGTGGAAATTAAGAACTAGATGTTAAAACAGCAGATGGTTGATATGCAAGCCTGGAGAGCAAAGATGGAACAACTGAAGCATGGAGCATGTCGAGATGATGTGGGTGGCTCCTCTCATTATAATGCATGTAAATGGTAATGACGCAGTACAAATCAGCAGTAGGTCCTAAAGAAATAAGATAACTTTGACATGGTCCAAAAGTTTGGTCTTTGACAACTACAAGTATTGCAAATATTTGCACACTCTAATCTTGCACACAAACTCATCCAATATTAAACTCTTTCCTAAATACAATGGAGAATATTAAAACCATCGTATAGACTAGTGGTTCATATTTAAAAACACCACGTTTGATGGAATTGGTGTATTCCCAAGAGGGGGAAAATTAGGTATTTAAAAAATTTTCTCCTAGGTTAGGTACAAATCCACAATCAGTAATTCACAACCTAGGGTCTTTCTAAGCAAATACTAATTACCCAACAATATAAAACTGAGTAGATAAATAAAACAGATCAAGCATGCTCAGTACTTCCCAATCATTCACAATACTTCAGATATAAACATTCAAGTGTGAAAATTTAAATAGCATAGGGAAGAAAAAGCACGACAAGATATGATATCGGGGTTTGGGCAATACTACCTACGTCTCCACCTTAAGCTCACAAGTAAGAGTATTCCACTAATGCTCACTTAACGAGTGGAGCGACATCGATTACAATCGCATCTCCTTACTGGGTGAGGAATACCCTAGGTCACATTACAACGCTGACCCCAACCTAACCACACCTTACAGGACGGTGCAACTAGTTCTCCTAATCAGGTCTAAACTAGTTCGGGACTTTCCTAAGTGGGTCTGAGCCAATCCGAGACTCTTAATAAGGCGAGTTTCCCTCTTCCGAAGATCACACGTCAGGAATACAACAAATATTAAATGAAATTTTCGTACAAATAAAGTGCTTCTAACAAAGCAGAGATGTACAATTTTAAGCACAATTGCACTCACATATGATATGAAATAAAGCTCAAGTGAGTTTGGGTATTTTTCTCAAAATAAGTATTCCAATCTTTGAGGTAAGATATAAATAATAAGTGCTCAAAGATTGAATCCCTAATAAACTTTTCTCCCAAACATATTTTTCAAATTAAGTGCAGGAGAACCTAGAGTTTTTGTTTTCAAACAATCTTTTGCAAAAATGACTATATGTGATCTTTGATGTATAATGAAATATGTAATAAAAATTTCAAAGATCCATGTGTAACTAATACTTTCTCCAAAAATGATTTTGCAATAAAGAGTATTTGGAGAAGTTAGGATTTAAGTTCAAAAATATTTTTCAAAACAAAAATCAAGTGAGCTTTTGAATCTAGCAATAGATATGCAGAGATGCACAAGCTTAAGTGAAGTTTTCTCCAAAAAATATTTATCAAGATGAAATGAGTGGAGAAAACTTTAGATTTACTCTCTAAAATGATTTAATGAATAAGAGTAAATGCTTAAGATGTTAAAAATGGATGCACAAAATAAATGCCCTAATGAATGTTCTCTTGAAATATTTTCAGAAATAATAAGAGTAGAAGAACAAGAATGAATAAATTTCAAAAACAATTTTGGAAGATTTTCTCTCTAATCTCTCCATTTAAAAATGAGTTATGAGGGGGTATATATACAGTCCTGAAAAATTTTGATCGTTAGGAACATAATGGGAATAATTAAAAATATTTAATGAAAAATTTAAGCCTTGATTAGCGCTGCAAATTAAGTCAACCCGAGAGCATCGGTCGACTAACGAACGTGTCGGTTGACCATCCTTCACACTGAGGTCGGTTGGCTGTGTAAGGTGTGGGTTGATCGGCCGAGAAGGTGATTTCTAAACCTTTCTAGGTTCAATCAGCTGAGGATCAAGGCTAGTTGGCTGTCACTTAAGGTCAGTCGATCGGCCATGGTTGTTTTAAACTAAATGGTCGGTCAGCCGAGGAGTCAAAAAGTGGGAAATTTTGAAAGGCCGGTTAACTGGGCAATTTAAGTTCAAAAATGGGTTGGTCGGCCGAGGTCGATCGATTGAGGCAATTTTGAACATGCCAAGGTCGGTCAACCGAGGTCGCTTTTAAAATAAAATTTAGCCCTAATTTCGACCTAAAATTCATTTTAAAACCTTTGTAAGATCTTATCTTTTTAGGAAAAGGTTTTTCATAAAGGTGTTGGGTGCCCTACGATCAATCTATGGTTCGTTTGAGCTTTCATTCATATCATGCATGCAATGTATTTTTACATACCAAAACTAAAAATGCAATTACAAATGAAACATATATTAAATGTCTTCTTCTTCTTCTTTACTCTTCTGCCTTCATGGAATACGCCAGATGATGTGAGCTTTAAGTCCTTCTGGCTTCCCATTTCCCTTTGTCTTATGTGCATGCCAAATTAAAGAACATGTTCAAGCACTAAGTAGACACATAAAACACTTGCGCTTTGTCATCATCAAAACAAGGATCGGATTCAAAAAGTCAATAATCTCCCCATTTTTTATGATGACAAACGCACCAAAGTAAAATGGGGTTTAGCCGTAAAAGGCCCTTCCTAAGAATATGCATAAATAAAAACATAAACAATGAAGCTCAAGCATATCAAGAAGACATTTAAAAAAATGCATTTTATTTTAGTAGTAAAGCACAAATACATAATGCATACAGCACAGATATTTTTCCATTTAAAAAATTTCCACCTTTTTGGTAGACAGAAATTTGTCATTTTGCTCGTAAAAAATTCTCCCCCTTTTGTCATCAGGAAAAGGGTTGAGTTATAAAACCATTTGAACATTAAAATTCTCCCCCTTTTTAAGTTAAAACTTTGGGCATTAAAAAAAAAAATTACTGTTGGTTTGAAACATTTGTAGGAAAACACATACAACAATATTACTAGTTATTAATGATTACGCGTCAAAGTTGTGTAATTAGGCGTTTAGATTCATGCATTAATGATTATAATTTTAATTAAATGCCTGATTATGTTCAATATTTTAACATTGAGATCAATTTATAATATTTAGAATTTTATTCAATAATTTACGGAATTTTATATTTTATTATTTCAGGAAATTTTTTGGAAATTAAATATGGAATTAAAAATGTTAGAGAAGTCGTGCACTACACAAGGAGACGTCGTGCACATGCAAATGAAGTCACGCCATGCAACATAAATGAAGAGTACACCGAGCCATGCATAAAGAAGGTGACTGAAGAAAACAAGCATCTATGAGCTTTGAGGAGAGATTAAAGATTATAAAGAAAGGTCGTGGGAAGTGTGAATATGTGAGCATACACGAGCCCATGAGGTTGTGAGTGATTGGGCTAGTCGTGTGAGTGCATGCATGCATGGGCTTAAGTGAAGCCATTTGTGGGTTGTGATGAAGAGAGGTCGTGCAAGGGCTGGGCAACAACACAAAATAAAAAGAGAGAGAGAGAGAGAGAGAGAGAGAGAGAGAGAGAGAGAGAGAGAGAGAGAGAGAGAGGAGCACCTTGATGTGACCTGGCCATGCTAAACGTGCACACAAGAGGGTAGTAGGGCATTGGGACTAAATTATAAAAAGGTGAGGAGATTTTTCTTGGCAATTAGGTAGGTTTTTCTTTAGTCTTTTTTGGGTAGCTTTGGGGGGTGGAGGGGCTGGTTGGCAGTAGCTTTAGGAGGGCTTTGGTAGAGGGGTGTGCGCAGAGGAGCAACAACAGCAGCTTGTTGCCTATGGGAACCCGAGAGTAGCTCCAATCTCTTCTTCACGGCTCCTTCCCTTTCCTTCTCTTTTCTTCTCTTCTCTATTTCTCTTCTCTTGTTATCTCTTCTCTCATTCTCCCTACTCTCTTTCTCTTCTTTTTCTCTCTCTCTTCTCTCATCTCTTTGCCTCTCTTAATTTTGTTTTTAAAGTTATTTCTTTGGGAATATTATTAGCTTCAAGTTGTTTTTTTTTTCTTGCTTTAGAATAATTGTTGAACTTTAATTTTTCTTGGGTTATTCAATTTAATTTTTTTTTCTTTCTTTTATTCAAAAATCTTTGCGGAGATTTAAATATTATCTTTGGGTAATTTTATTATTAAAGTCAGTATTTTTCCTCAGTAATCTTATTAGATTTTAGTTTTGCTTTATCATGAGATAAAATCCGGTACTTTTATTTAGTTGGATTTTCATTATTACTTAGCATAAATTAGTTTTTATTTAATTGAATATTTGCAGGTTTATTTATTTTGTTATTTTGGTATTAAATCTGACATTTATTTAGTTATTTCATGCATGTTTAATTTTTAGCTAGGGTTTAAGTTTTAGTACAAAAATCTCAAACATCTCAGGAAACTGAATCTGAACTATGTTTAGTAAAATCTTCTTTTTCTTATTTTCTCTGGAACTGAACTCCTATACTTGGGATAGCTTTCAAGCTGCTCATTTTTCGAGTGAGTCAAGTTTTTGACGCCATTGCCAGGGAATGTCACTTTTAGTTTCAAACTAGTGTTGTTCTCATTATTTTAATTTTTCTTATGAAAAATAAAATAAAGAAAAAAAAAGAGTTTTGAAGAAAATATTATTGCACTTGCACCACACAACCTTATGGATTTTGTGTAACCTACATGCACCACTGCACCATCTTACATTGTTTTACCTAATGACGCTCTTAATTTCATGATTCAGCGTGGGAGGACGTCATTGATACCTCAGTTCTACGGGATGGAATCCAAGTGTCCTTATCGGCACCTAACGGAGTTTGAGTTGACTTGCAATATTTTTTTTCTTAGTGCTAGAACTGATGAATTTACTAGACTTCATTTATTTCATGCCTCTTTGAAGGATAAGGCAAATATGTGGTTTAATTCTTTGAGACCTCACTCTATCTCTAATTGGGCTGATATGGAACCTGAATTTCTACATAAGTTTTGTCCCTCACAGACAATTCAATTTTTGTAGGAATAGATCATTCAGTTTATGCAGAAGGGTGACAAGACTTTTCGGGCTTGCTAGGAGAGGTTCAAGGATCTAATAAATATTTGTCCACATCACGCGTTTGAATCATGGAGGTTAGTCAATTATTTCTATATAGTTCTTACTCTTGATTGCAAACAATTTTTCAAGACTATGTGCAATAGAGAACTCTTCAGTAAGGAACTGGATCAAGCACTATCATTCTTTGATTACTTAGCTAAAAGTGTCAAACAATGGAATACACAATACAATCAGGCACCAATGGCAATACAACCTATCAGCGCAATTAGTGGTAGAGGTAAATATGAGCCAACATAGTATCCTGACGCTCCTTCGCATCAGTATCTACCACAGTAGATCTATCAAAGCTATGCATTTCTAGGATTTCAATATAATGAAGCTCCTGTTCCACCGACGACGTCTTGTAAGGATAACATGGCACAAATGGCTAATACACTTTAGGAATTTATGCAGATTAATACTCAGACCATGAATGAATTATGGGACACCATTAATGAGATGAGCACGCAGTTGAATATCTTAGAAAAATGGGAATTTCGTGTAGAACCTTAGCCTAATCCTCAAGAATACCAGCATCAACAGCAACAAATACATAATGTTTCTCTTGAGACATCGGAGGCCGTTATTACCTCGAGAAGTGGAAAAGAAGTTTCCTAGCCTGAGATACTCATCGATGGATAAATAATTGTCCTGACACCTGAAGTTACGACTGAGACAGATGAAGTCAAAGAAAAATCAGAAGAAGTGAGCCTAGAAGTGAAGAATTCAGTTAATAAGGAGGTTGAGACTAATAAGGAGTACCAACCTATGGTACCTTATCCTCAGAGATTGGCATACGTGGAACCGTTACTTCCTACTAGAGTAAATGTCAAGGAGTGCAATGCTAAAGCAAATCCCTGCAGTGGTAAGGTGATTAGTACACCTGATAAGGAAGTTGCGCAGAATGGTGAGAATTTAACTTTCAAAGAATCAGGTAAAAATTTTAATGTTGATGCTTTTGAAGAACTAAAGGTAACTGTTCCGACAACTTTTCCTTAAAAACCAAATCTTAAAGAAGTGAATTTCCTGAAAAATATACTGAATAAAGACTCTTTCTTGTTAAAACAAGGAAGGCAGTCTGCACATGTTTTGTCTGGTACCTTAGAACATATTGATTTATTTGAGGCTAACTTGTGTGCAAGTAACAAAATTGATTCATTGTGACGAATCAAATTTGGAGACTCGCTGATTCAAATTATAGTCCTGCACCCACCAGATGAAATTCCTCCAGAGCCTCCGCCAAACAAACTATAATGTTTTTCTTTTTTTTCTTTTCATTTTGTTTTACCTTGTTTTATTCATAGTTAATTTTCAAGTACATTTTTCCTTAATTTTAGTTTTATTTTTAGCTACTTCTCCACCCAAGTACGCTCTACTTTCCCTGCGCACATCTTTTCTATTTCCCCTATGCTTTCACATTGAGGACAATGTTTCACTTTAGTTGGGAGAGGGGGTGAGAAAGTACATTGAAAAAAATTGAATATGGATGATTAGGCTATGATTAACACTGACTTATACTCTTTACATACTTGCATATAACCTAAAAATTACACACTTGGGTTATTTATGTATAGTTTCTCTTTATATGGCTAATCTAGGAATTGTAACTCTATGTAGGTTGAATAGTAGTTCATTTGTGTAATTCTGGTTATATAAACTCTTGTATTTACATGGTGTCTTATGAGGCTAAAAATACACGTTCACGTGACTTGTACCACTTAGGGTTCCTTGTGAGCACTGAGAGAGCGCCTGTGGCGACTTTGACACCTTGTGAGATACTGTTGAGTCATTTATCATTCTTTTGAGTTTTTGGTGTCAACTCAGAGTTCATGAAACTCAACTTTTCCTTTTTTTTTTTTGGATACTCTTTGTACACTAGTCTGGATTTTTTACTTGCTAGCCTAAAGGTGACATCCAGTGGAGAGATAGAAACCTAGGCCTTGTAGCCTACTCAAGAGATGAAGGTTGAGCCACCCTTAGAAATAGACTTAGTTTATGAACCACTGTTCGAGCTTAATTTACATGGGTGATATGAAGACAACAAAAAAAGTGTAATAATTTTCCTAATTGACCATGAAAAGAAAGAAATTGAAAAATGAGCAAAAGAAAAGAAAAGAAATAGAAATGCACCAGAACGAGGTAAAAGATTAATACCTGCTCCACACAACTACAACAAAAAGTCAAGGACACGACACATGTTCTCCACATATGAAGACTCATCAAACGCCTAATGCTTCATAAATATTCACGTCTGATTTGTGAATAAGTTGATCTAGGGTGGTCTTGGTTGGATATGGTGAGTAGGTGAGAAGATGCTAGGGTGAAGGACCCGACACCTCACAAATAGGCTAGATCCTTTTCAGACTAGTCCACTCCGTACATCTAGCGTTGTTCCTTGCAATATGTGGGATGTTTGATCATGACACTCCTCCTCACATATGATGAGTGAACTCATCCTTTTTTAGTATTTTTTTTAGAGTATACCAGTTAGGCTGAGTCAAAACAACCGTTCTATAAGTGTTCATAGATATCCTGGATGTAAGGAGTCATACACATTACACATGCCTTGAGATTTCGCCTATTTATACTTGAATTTATACAGCTACATTAACTCTAAATTGAATTGCTAGTTGATTCTAAGTGAGTATACTATTTGTGACGATTATATAATGATGAAACTTGCATGAATGACTTGCTTCGGAATTGTGTGAATTGTGTATGATCTTGTGTGTAATCCGGTGATATTCATGTATATGAAATGGTATATTCGTGTTGCATGTACATTCATTTAATATTCATTGGAATTGGTGCTTATGGGTGTCGCCTTAGAAACCCTCACAAGACTACAACTCGTCCACTAGGATCGACCTAGAGGTATAAAGTCTTGTTGCATTTGGTAAATGCAACTGTGTTTCCTGC
The DNA here is from genome assembly GCF_029873635.1 of Malania oleifera. Lineage (NCBI taxonomy): Eukaryota > Viridiplantae > Streptophyta > Magnoliopsida > Santalales > Ximeniaceae > Malania > Malania oleifera. The sequence continues at coordinate 112,841,954 of NC_080418.1, read as the reverse complement.
GAAAGAGAAGGTAGATAGGGTTTGGTAGTTCTCTTAGCTTTTGGCTTGCTCGAGTACTAGTAAAACATTATGGCATGTGGTTTTCATGAGTATTGGAATTTTAGTTGCTACTTTCCTAGTCTGATTGCATTCACATTATTTGCTTCAAGTTATTTTTTTTTCTTGCTTTAGAATAATTGTTGAACTTTAATTTTGTTTGGGTTATTCAGTTTATTTTGTTTTTCTTTCTTTTATTCAAAAATCTTTGCAGAGATTTAAATATTATCTTTGGGTAATTTTATTAGTAAAGTCAGTATTTTTCTTCAGTAATCTTGTTAGATTTTAGTTTTGCTTGATCACGAGATAAAATTTGGTACTTTTATTTAGTTAGATTTTCATTATTGCTTAGCATAAGTTAGTTTTTATTTAGTTGAATGTTTGCATGTTTATTTCTTTCATTATTCTGGTATTAAATCTGGCATTTATTTAGTTATTTTATGCATGTTTAATTTTTAGTTAGGGTTTAAGTTTCAGTACAAAAATCTCAAACATCCTAGGAAACTGAATCTGAACTATATTCAGTAAAATCTTCTTTTTCTTTTTTCTTTTTTTTGGATTTACACGAGTTTGTAATTAAACTGCATTCCCTGAGGAGACGATATGACCCTTAGGCTAATTATTACACAACTGAACTCTTATACTTTGGATAGCTTCTGAGCTGCTCATTTTTCGAGTGAGTCAACTGAAGATTTAAATGACATGATAAACTTGGTTAGACCAGAAATATGCACAAATCATTGTAATTGAAACATTTCATAAGATCCGTGAAAGATTTTAGTTGAAAGCATACGGCATATGAAAGCAAAGAGTAGGTTTGAGCATAATTTCAGTATAACTAGTTCACATGCCTTTTCATATGCAATCACCAAACCAGTTATGCAATTTTAAAATACATACATATATAATAAGGCAAGAAAAAGAATTTTAGTTTTGGAACATATTTTTTGCCAAGAAAACGAACCCCCTTTGATATTTTCAAAAATGCCCTGGGGGTGTGCTTGCTAAAAGATAAACTTTAACAAAGAAGATCAAGCAAGCATTATTTTCATGGTTAAGCAATATAAGCACACTTCATAATATAACCAGAAAAGGACAACCATATAGATCCTAAAAATTTAACAATCAAATGCAAGATCATACGGCAAAGAAGAACCATTGTGGCTAAGCAATATATTTCAACTTATGATTTTCAATGAAATCATCACAATTTAGCACATGCCACAATATTTGAGATCTAAGCCTAAAAATTTTGGTGAGCAGAATAAGATGGAATTTTAATTTTAGATGCTCCCCCTTTCGATTTGAATCCTAACTTAGAGGAAATGAATTACTTATACCTTTTTTAACTTATTTTACAAAGCCTACCAAGAAGTATAAGTAATTATCTTAAGTTCCTTAAACTAACTATACTGAATATTTATTAAGCATATTTATCATTTGAATAGTATAGTCGTCCTTGTTGACTACAAATGCATCAGAGAAAAGATATTAAGGCATGATATAATGCTCATAAACCTAGAACAATCTACATATAATTATGAAGCCTTTTAAGAGCTAGATATGATGTTGAGGGTTTCTAATAGAGCCTTAATATTTAAAAGAAAAAAAAAAAAAAACCAAGCACGTGAGATGCAAATGAGTCCTCTATGCATTTTCTAAAGGATGAAGCTCAGCTCTCCTAAACATTCGATGATTATGTAAAGATGAAATTTAATATTTATTTAACTTTCACCCATCCTTTCAAAAATATTTTAGTATTAATTTTATCATAATCATCTTTGTACATAATTTTATGTTGGAAAAATTTTAGTAAAATTTCGGCAACATGTCGTCTATAATTTGGACATTTTCCCATAAAAGATGCATATGAAGTCTGGTTGTATTTAGCAAATAGTTCATATTAAGCACGCAACAACCTAAATTCACTACTAGCATGCAATTCACATCACTATATCAGCCATGCAGGTGTCATTCAATTCAAGAATGCACTCCAGTAGTATTTCAATAGCAGTTCAAAATATCCCATGGTAGTTCATGCTATAAACAAAATAAAAATATAATTACCATCCATCAAAGAATTTAAATACTATGAATAGTAGGTTGAAGTGCTGTTTTCATAAAGGCATGCGGACATAAAATGATTATAAGAACTTTTCAGTTTATATAACATGAAAGAAAATACTCCCCCTGAGTTCTGCACTTATCCATTTTATGCCTTTTTTTCTATTTATCAAATTCTTTAGCCAAGAGTCCTAAGATTCTCAATGATTTAAACTTGGCTTTGCATGCATAAGCTTAGCGGACCAAAAACTCACAATGAACATCTCGTCAGAGTCATAAGCCTACATTTTCCTCTTTTCTTATGAATTTCAATGCGTGAGAGGCACACATTGGAATGACTTTGGACTTTTAGTGACCGTGCATAGGTTTCCTTTGAAATATGTTTTCTTCTAGATTGAAACCTATAACAATCAACTTAGCCATTCAGCTCATTCACAAACTCTAATTGATTTGATTCAAAGTTGAAGAGCTCATAAAGGGAATAGAATAAATACTCTTAAAGATTTAAATCACTATTGAGTTCCGAAGAGTATTATGGAGTAGGAAAATATTCAAAATATTTTCGTGTTGGGAAGAATGTCCTAACAACTTCAGCAAAGAGCATTTGAGAGAATATGACTGTTGTGAACAATGCTCCTTGGAAATTGGAAGGTATCCTTTAGATATGATCACAATTTAGAGTAAGGATACAAATCAAGGAATAAGTAAGTCTTTACCAGATGCGATCGTGGTGTGATAAAGAGTTCCTATGGAGGATAACATTACTCATATCAAAATTAGAGAATTTTTTGCATTTAATGCACAAAGGGAATAATTTAATTTAACAATAAAACTTGAGTCCCTTAGTGGATGCCTCTAATTTTGATTACTAGAAGGATATCTTTTAACAAGCATATGAAAGTTATAGAATTTATGATAACCAGTGCATATGGCTAGAGTGATGACTGATATTTGATCAGACTTTTATGTTCAAGAATAAGCTTAGGGTTAAATGATATACAATACAGGATGAATTCCCTAAGACTAAACTTGTGCAATGGACAAAATATGCTTAACGTAATATTTATATTTAGGCATGAATTAATCATTATGAAATATTTATCAAGTAAAGATTGCTTTGTCCATTTGGAAGTGGATTTGACTTAGCATGCTTCTGAGATGTTATTCAAGATAATGATTTATGGTTTATATCTCAGAAATGAAGGTTCCAAATATATTTGACAGTTAAGTTCTCAACCTTTACTTTGAACAATATGAAGGAATGATACGAATTATGGTGAGACTAACGTCCCATTCAAGCAGAGACTAACTCATTCCTTTTTAGTTCAAAGTTTGCATGCTATGGCCAATAATTTCATATTTTAACTAACCATTATGATGTGTATGCTCAAATTGGATATATTACTTGAATTTTCATATTGGCTTGATTTTCTAATGTTCTTAGTATACCAAAAATGTATAGTGAATCCATATACTAAGATTTGACATTTTAGGCACAGACCACTTTCTAAGCCTCTTAGTCATCACTACCCCTAAACCTAAGAACTGAGAAAAAATTAAATAATTAAGTAATTCCAATTGGAATCAGTTCTTTCTTAGGTCCTAAGAGGTTTTTTTTCCTTACAACCCACATCATTTCCTTATCCATGCTCCTGGCACTTCTAAATAGACAAGCAGCAGACATGCCCTTTTCTTTTAAAATATAAAAAAGTTTTGTGTATGCGTGAAAGATCATGCTTACTAATCTTATTTTTGCTCGATGAAGCATAAAGATTGCTATGGGATTTTTCAAATGTTTTTTAACCCTCTTTGAATGATTTGCTTCGTTTAACTCCTAAAGGCTTATCATGATTATTCTTTTCATGATTAACTTTGAATGTAATTCTAGAATAATCATCCATTTCTTCTTTTAAACAGATAATTTTCAATATCCTCTTAATATTTCTCTTTTCTAATGTGACATGATAATATTTTAGATGTTCTAATTGTGCTGCCAACTTTTTACTTTTGTTTTTCAGAAAGATTATATGCTTTGACATCCTAGCTAGAAGCTTTTACATCCTAAGTAAAGCAATTTTTAGTTTTGCAGAGGAGGGCAATGCTTTTTTTCATTAATTCCAACGATTGATTCATCACAAGACTTGTCAAAATATATATCACATGAATCAATGCATGCATTATTATCATCAGAAACAATAGATGATTCATCATATAAAATATCACAGGATTGGGCACAAGAATCATCACAATAAACATCTCATGAATCATTTAATAAAGGAGATTGAGACATGTATACCTCCTCCTCGACTAAAGCATTCAGCCCATGATTCACCACTTCTTGATGTTTGAACATGAACTCTACTGAGTGGTGGCCTCTTCTTTCCTAGATCCTCCATACCTCCTCTCTAGCTCTTCCCAAATTTTACTCGCAAGTTTACATGCCATAATTTCATGAAAAATATGAGAATAAGAAGCACGATATATCAACTCCATGGCTTATGAATTTACATGCACAAGAGTAGTATCATTTTGATTTAATTGCTTACACTCATTGATTTTATAAATACACTCATTCTTTGCTTTTAGGCAGAAAAATTTTCACCGCAAAATACTAGGGGCCTAGTAAATGATTGTCCCTCGCCAAATGGGGATGCACCAAATTGAGCCACTACAATCTTTTACAAAAAACATTTAAGTCTATACAACCTAGCTATGGTACCAATTGATGGAATTGGTGTATTCCTAAGAGGGGGGTGAATTGGGTATTTAAAAAATTTTCTCCTACGTTAGGTTCAAATCCACAATCAGTAATTCGCAACTTAGGGTCTGTCTAAGCAAATACCAATTACCCAACAGTATAAAACTGAGCAAATAAATAAAACAGATCAAACATGCTTAGTACTTCCCAATCATTCACAATACTTAAGATTTAAACATTCAAGTGCGGAAAATTAAATAGCATGGGGAAGAAAAAGCACAACATGATATGATATCAGGGTTCGGCCAATACTGCCTACATCCCCATCTCAACCTCACAAGTAAGAGGATTCCACTAATACTCACTTAACAGGTGGAGTGACACCAATTACAACCTCCTCTCCTTACTGGGCGAGGAATACCCCAGGTCACATTACAAGGCTGACCCCAACCTAATCACATCTTACAGGATGATGCACCTAGTTCTCCAAACCGGGTCTGAAGCAATCCGAGACTCTCCTAATCGGGTCAGAGCCAATCTAGGACTCTTAACAGGGCGAGTCTCCCTCTTCTAACGATCACACGCTAGGAATACAATAGATATTAAATAAAATTTTTGTACAAATAAAGTGCTTCTAACAAAGCAGAGATGTACAACTTTAAGCACAACTACACTCACATATGATATGCAATAAAGTTCAAGTGAGTTTGGGTACTTTTCTCAAAATAAGTATTCCAATCTTTGAGGTAAGAAATATATGAAGAGTGCTCAAAGATTTAACCCCTAATAAACTCTTCTCCTTAAAAAAATTTTTCAAAAGTGTAGGAGAACTTAGGGTTTTTGTTTTCAAACAATCTTTTGCAAAAATTACTATATGTGATCTTTGAGGTATAATGAAATATGCAATAAAAATTTCAAAGATTCATGTGTAACTAATATTTTCTCCAAAAATGATTTTTCAATAAAGAGTATTTGGAGAAGTTAAGATTTACGCTCAAAAATAATTTTGCAAACAAAAATCAAGTGAGCTTTTGAATCTTGCAATACATGTGCAGAGATTCACAAGCTTAAGTGAAGTTTTCTCCAACAAATATTTTTCAAGATGAAATGAGTGGAGAAAACTTTAGATTTACTCTCTAAAATGATTTTCTAAAATGAAGTAATGAATGAGAGTAAATGCTTGAGATGTTAAAAATCAATGCTTAAAATAAATGCCCAATGAATGTTCTCTTGAAATATTTTCAAAAATAATAAGAGTAGGAGAACAAGAATGAATAAATTTAAGAAATAATTTTGGAAGATTTTCTCTCTAATCTCTCTATTTAAAAATCAGTTATGAGGGGATATCTATAGAGTTTGGAAAAATTTTGACTGTTAGGGACATAACAGGAATAGTTAAAATTATTTAATGAAAAATTTAAGCCTATTAGCGTTGAAAATTACATCAACCTGAGAGATTCGATTGAGTGACGAACGTGTCGGTCAACCGTCCTCAAAAAATTTTGAATTTTCACACTGAGGTGAGTTGGCTATGTAAGGTGTGGGTCGATCGGCCAAAGGCAATTTCTGAACCTTCGTAGGTTCAGTCGGCTAAGGATCAAGGTCGGTCGATTGTCACTTAAGATCGGTCAGCCGTAGTTGTTTTAAACTAAATGGTTAGTCGGTCGAGGAGTCAAAACATTTCCAATTTTGAAAGTCACTTACACTTGTTAGCATCAAAACAGGGATCGGACTTAAAAAGTCAACAACGTTATTTTGAATCTGAACCACAAGTATGTAGGGTGGTTTTAATCTTCTCCATTATATTCAGGAAAGAATTTAATGTTGGATGAGTTTGTGCTCAAGATTGGACTGTGCAAATGTTTGCAATACTAGTAGTTGTCAAAGTCTCAACTTTTGGACCACGTCAAAGACCTAAACGTTGCTTTGTACTGTGTCATTATCATTTACGTGCATTCTTCTTCTTCTTCACGATCACCATAGCAGATGCCAGACACTACAGTCGTTTGCGGCTTTGGACTTTTCCTGTATTTTTTGTTATATGAACATAATTAATTTTTTTATTTTAATATGAATTTGTACTTGAATTTTGAACAATTTGTATTTTAATTTTGAATAATTTATTAATTTTTTAGTAATTATTGTTTAATTTTATGTATGCTAAAATGTAATTACAGGTTTTTACAAGAATTAATGAATGAAATCAAAAAAAAATTATTTATTTTAAAGTATTAATGATGGTTTGTTAATCGTCACTAATAAGACCACGACAAAGTATTAGTGACGGTTTCAAAATCATAACTAATTAAACAATTATTAGTGACGATTAAGAAATCGTTACTAATAGTTCATTATTAGTGACGGTTCTTAAACCGTCACTAAATATCTGGACCTGAGAGCATTAGTGACGGTTTTAATAACCATCACTAATGATGGACTATAAGTGATGATTTTCAAACCGTTACTAGTAATTGAGCTTTAGTGACATTTTTGAATCATGAAAATGTAGAAATTATAGTGACGGTCTTAGGATTTTAGTGACGGAATGAAACTGTCACTAGTACTAATTATTAGTAACAGTTTTGGAAATTTTCTCTAATAAGTATTAGTAACCGTAGATTTAGTGACTAATATAGAACCGTCACTAATGCTCATGAAACCGTCACTAATAAGTATTAGTGACGGTTTTGTATTATTAGTGACGGCTTAAAACCATCACTAATAACCTTGTTTTTTGTGGTGAAAAATGGTCATGTTTCCGACTAATATTGTATCACTTATACAATATGTTTTACTATGCCAAATGAGGCAAGTGGGAGGATATAACTATAAGAAACTTAATATGGCTCACTTATTATCACACATGTAGATAAAATAATATTTATCTTATGTGATAATTAAGGGTATTATCAAATTGTGATGATAATTATCACATTCTTATCTCCTAGAAGCAATTATTTTATCTACACTATAGAAATGTTTTTTCAATGGTAGGAAGAGCTGGAATAGGAATCCAATAGGATGTCTGACCTGGTTTATAAATAGAGTGTGATTATGATCAATTGAAGGCGTCTAGTTTAGACATAGGTTAGGAGACATCTTTAAATTACTATGAGATTGGGGATATGATATGATTTTACTTTATCAACTATTACTAGAAGTACATACTTATGAAAGATGGAAGTACTAATTTTTCATTCAAAAACACTTATCATATCTTTGGGTGAAGTTATGGTTTTGGATTTTTATTTTGTGTGCATTTGGATAAATTTAATATAAAAATATATTAAATTTTGTCTAAATTTATCTAAGAGTCAATTTAATGTATGCTCGGGTCTAGACAAGACCTAATCTTGGATTCATTGTGGGAATGCTTGGAAGATACCAAAGCAATCTAAGAATGAAACATTAATAAGTTATTGAGAAGGTCTTGAGGTATTTGCAAGGGAGCTAAGGATTACATATTGACTTACAAGCACACTGATCATTTGGAATTAATTAGGCATTCAAACTCAGATATTGACGATGGGGTAGACACGAGAAAGTATAGTGGAAGATACATCTTCCTTCTAGTTGGAGGAGTTGTGTCTTGGAGAAATATTAAGCTATTATAGCATCATCTACCCCGGAGGCATAAACCATTGCATGTCATGAAGCTAAATCACAAGACCTATGGTTGAGAAATTTCTTTTATGGGCTACTAATTGTCACTTCTATAACAAGACTAATAAAGATTTATTATGATAACTCAATTGCGTTATTTTTCTCTAAGAATGAAAATAGTGGAAGTCGCAGCAAGCATATTAATATAAAGTATCTTATTATTAGGATCATGTCGAGAAGTGTAAATTGGATAACCAACAAATTAGTGCTATACTAATGGTCACCAATCCCATAACTAAATTATTGTCAACTTAATAATGTAGAGATCATGTGAATTGTGAATAATATGGGACTTGTTATTTCATTTTGCATTTGAGTTTTCTTCTTCACTTTTGTTTCAGACATTATTTTTGCAACAAAGTATATATTTATGTATCATGCACATGCAATTCATATATTAAATTTTTTATTTGAGTGGGAATTTTTCATGACTAAAGCTATTCCAAAAATGCTCATATCTCAGGGTAATACTTTATCACTTATGCAATAGCTTTTACTGTGCCAAATTAGTCAAGTGGGAGAATGTTAACTATAAGAAACTTAATGTGGCCCACTTACCACACGTGTAGATAAAATCATATTTATCTTATGTGATAATGAAGAGTATTATCAAATCAAATGATAATTATCATATTTTTATCTCATGGAAGCAATTATCTTATCCGCACAACAAATATGCTTCTTTGATGGTAGGAAAAGTTAGAAAAGGAGTCCGATAGGGTACCTGGCCTAAATTGCCTGTGATTATAATCAATTGAAGGCGCCCAGTTTACACATAGGTTAGGATACATTTTTAAATAACTATGAGATTGAGGATTATATGCTTTTACTTGATCAACTATTGCTAGAAGCACGTACTTATAAATCTTATAAATTAGAGACCGAAGTGTCAATTTTTCATTCAAAAATGGTTACCCTATGTTTGAGTAAAGTCATGAATTTGAATTTTGTGTGCATTGGGACAAATGTAATGTAAAATTGTTCTAAATTTCGTTCAAATTTACCTAAATTCAAATTTAATTTTCAAAATTCATACTTTCAAAGGAAGACTTTGGATTTAGATCCACAAATCCATACTACCTAAACTGCACTTAAGAACAAGTGCGTCAAATACTAGATTTGAATTTGAGCAAGATTCAATAAAATTTAATATAACTTTGCATAAACTTTATATTCAAATTCACATTAATTTAAATTTAAAACTTCCCCCAACTGCAAGTCATGGACTCAAACCCTGTTCCCCCGGGAGACCGCAACTTTGAATTGGATCTGTTAACAATTTAAACTTGTTTAATCTGGCAACAGCAATGCGTGCAGCGCATTGGAGAGCTAGCCAGACTTTTTTCTTTTTCAAAGCTCTGCAGGTACCGTACCCTACATTTCCTCCTCCTCCAATTACTCTGGCTAATAATATATTATCTGCACCGACGTGATCGCTTACTCTGTTCAAATCACGCTGCTGCAGAAAATAATTGTAAGAAATTGCAATCTGAAGGAAGCAGTGAGATAATGGTGACGAACGCGAACGCATTGCAAAGCGCGCCGATGATTAAACAAAACAGAGGCTCGAAATTCAAGACAACAAATAACGATTAAACTAAGATGAACCAAAGGAAAACAGAGACTTTATACAGCAGGGAGGGTGAGGCGCAGAGCGCTGAAACCTGTGCTCATTAAAACTAACCAGTTAAGTATTTAGTTGTGCAGTTTAATTGGACAGGCTGAGAGGAGAGCGGATGGATCGAGGCCAGGTGCTTTTCACACAGTGTATCATTGTAAACTCTTTTGTTTTGTTTTATCGTGAGAGAGAAGATAATTTTTGTCAATGTTCAAACAGAGTTCTCTGAAGATTCAAAGTCTATTCTTTGATGACGCACGTTGATCAATCACAGCTAGAAATTTGACCGAAGTGATCTGTTTTTGTAATGAATTATTTAAAGTAGCATCTGCTGGCGTTGAACTCTTCCCACTTTTTTGGGTCATCGTGGAGGAAGCAAATCCCCCCCATCAAGGGCGTGTTTGGATTGGGCTATCCACTGTTTGGAAACTCACTGGAATCTTAGAAGTCCAAGAAAAGTCTTAAAACGCTAATTGGATGCCTCTCTTTGGAAACTCACTCAAATCTTACATGAAAGGCATTTTTAATTTTTTTGGAAATCCAAAATACCCTAAAGTATAAGTATATTGGAGTGGGAAATTAATGACCTCTAGAGATTTGATAATAAGATATGAATTTTCCTCGATGGAAAATTGGAAGGGTTTTATTTTTTTATGTTTGGTTATCAAGAAAAGTAAGAAAGAAAATAATAAATATACCAAATTAATAAATAAAATTTTAATCTTATACATCCTTAATTTTTTATTTTTCTTAAATCGTAATCATATTAGAATAATTTTTCATTTTCAATGGTACTTGTTATATAGAAAAAATATAGTTGGAAATGAATTTCCTTCTTATTTTCCTTTCCTTTTCTCAAACAAAATCTTTGATCCAAATTGACCCTGGATGTTTCAAGAATTTTATGTATCCCTCTGTTAACTTTACCGTGATCCCAAGAGGAGGGGTGAATTGGTATTTTTAAAATTTAAACCCTACGTTAATCTTCTAACACCAGTATATTCACAATCTTATAGATAATCTAGTGCAAGCAATGTAAGTGTATACCAGAAAGTAAATAAAACAATTTAATCAATCACACATCACTAGAAAGTAGTAAAGTAAGAGTGACACGCAGGAATGTTATCGAGATTCGGCCAATTGCCTACGTCCCCGCCTTGGCTAACAAGCACAAGGATTACCACTATAACTTACTCACTTAAACAGATGGAGCGACACCTATACAAACTAAGTCAATTAGCACAGGGCTGATCTCAATCTTTACAACAATCCTTACCAAACTGGATTACCGCCCCCTCAGGTCATGTCTGGAAACACTCAAATTTTACAATCAAATGATACAGAAAAAAGTGCTTTCACGTAAAGCAGATATGTACCCAAATGCGTTCAATCACATACACCACAAATGATTTAATACATACGCTCAGTGTGATCCAATAGTTCAATTCTCAAATGTATTTTCTATCAATGTAATGAGTTCGTGAAAGTGTCAACAATCAATTTTGTATTTCAAGATATTCTCAATCAATGTGCTCAAACAAAGATATCACTCTAGTTTCAAATATTTCAATGAGCAGAATATATTAATCACGCAAACAGTGTATATGCTTGGTTTGCAAAAGATATGCAATCTTTGTATTCAGCAAAATGATATGTCTTTGAATAAATATTGCAACAAAAATCAATATCATAAACACAAATATCTTATCACTAATATGTCAATGTAAATCCCACAAGATATTTGAGTTAGTTTTGAAAATGTTTTGCAACCCAAAACAAATACAAATTTCCTAAGATATTGCAACGAAAATACAACACTCGGAAGTTCAATACAAGTCTTCTTAGGATAGGCTTATGAGCAAAGCCCCCTAAGAACACTTAGGTTTTGCTCTCGTAAAAATCGATTCAATCACACAACAATGAGAGAGCAAACCTCTTTGCACAAACATTCAATACACTTACAGAAGATATGGAAACTTGAAGAAAGTAAGTTTGAGTGATTTGAGTGACAGTATGAGCAGTAGGGAGATTTTGGCTTGAGAGAGATTTTTCACTTTGTTTTTCAAATTATGTTACTAATTTCCCAAATGAAGGGGTATTTATAGACACCCCATGAATTATAACTGTTGGGGACAAGGCTGGTATTATTAGAAAAGATTAATGGCATTTTAATTATTTTAACCATGTTAAAATTATTTAACCACGGTAAAAAATATAGGGCAACCTGAAAGGCTTGGTCAACCATAAGACTTTCGGTCGACCGAAGTTCATATGGCTCGGTCGACTAGGCCAATTTTGAACTTCAGAGTCGGTCGACTAGGAAGGGCGATTTTTTAAAATAGCATGGTTCGGTCGACCAAGGTGAAAATGATGTCAGAACCCGAACAGTGATAAATGGGTTTAAATAAATAAGAGAGGGGCAAATTAGGTATGTGACATGTTTCGTCAACGAAGCCAGATTTCGTCGACAAGGAGAAGCCAAGGATTTTCAGAAATCGAGAATATCAGGACTCGTTGACGAGGCCATTGATTCGTCGACGAAGTCAATGGAAGATTCATCGATGAGAACACGATTTCATCGACGAATTTGCCCAGGTCAAAGGGCTATAAATATCAAATTTCATTACTTCTTCATTATGAAACTCAATTCCTATCTCTCTCTCTCTCTCTAGAACTCTCCCTACTCTCTCTTTCGCTAGAATTCTTCGTTGATCATTGCTAGAATCAAAATTTTGAGGTTACCACAAGGATCGTGGAAGGATTCTCTACAACTTCTATGGATTGGAATCTCGTTTCGGAGATTTTCAAGTTTCGGCGTAAAATCGAGGTAAGGCTCGGTTTTCATTTCTGATCCGGTAGTTTTGTAGGTAACTGTCTTGTGAGTATATTGTGTACTGTGATTTGTAGGTTTTGAAACTCGATACACTGTTTAGGGGCATTGGAGTTCGGGATTTGTTATTCGGGGAAAAGGTAAGGAGAACTATGTTTATATTGGTTATTTTTGAAATCGGACTCGGTGGAACTGTGGTTCACGGTCCTGTGTGTATTTTAGCTACTCATTTGGGGGGATCTAATGGAAAAAATTATGGGTTTTTCATTATTACAATTTTGGGAAAAAGGGGGCGACGGACTGCATCCCTGTTTTGTTGAAAACCGAGGGTATATGTTGATTTATACTGTGATATTGGGATGGTTGTGCCTTGACTTATTTAAACTGTATTTTTTTGAAAAATCATGATTTAGATTACCAAATGGCTGTGGTTTGTTTGGTTATATGAGCATGTATGTGTGTGTGATATGTTGAAATGCTAGTAGGAACGCAGTTCCGAAATTGTTCCAGGTACTGAAAGTGTCCGGCTTTATATTCGAGGGCATGAGCCTATACTGGCAGATCAGGCAAAAGGGTGTGGATCCACCAGTTAGGGCCGATGCGATGCCATAGGAGTCGGGGACTAGCCATGTGCCGGTGGCGTTGTGCTTCACGGGTTGGCTACGGGCCAACGCTGTATTGTCATGGACCGGCTTCGGGCCGAAGGGTGTGACGACATCAGGATTGCTGATCATGTGTTGTTTGTGCATGTATGCACTGTGTAAATTAGTACTAGATTGCATTCAACTGCGTGTATGTTGCATCATAATAACACTCAAATGCCACACACCGATATAACCTGTGTTCTTCCTTACTGAGAGGTGTCTCACCCCTACTGTGCGTACATTTTTACAGGTCCTTCGAGTAACCGGAACTAGTGTCCTGGTGTAGGGAGCGTAGTGGCCGATGTACTGCGTTTAGCGCTTGGGTAAGTGCTAGGACTGTATTGTGGTGGGTTGCCATTTTGAGATGTTTTTGGGCACCCGTTTGTACGTTTTGATAGAGCCATTTTTTGCTCTTGTATAGACTTTGGTATGGTACTGTATATGTTGATATAGAATGACCTTTTTCCACTGCGTATATGATTGTATTTGGATGTGTTTAGGGTGCCTAGGAACCCTACGGGGTCGGACCCTTATCCATTGTACTGTATCTTTGGATGCTTTATCAAATATAGGGACTGGTTAGTTACATTTTCACCCTTGGGTCCCATTTCGAGGTTTGGGGCGTGACAGCTTGGTATCAGAGCTAACCAGGTTACTAGATCTTGTAGACTTGGTTAGGCTTATTTGTAAGTACATACCAGAGTATAGGATGTGGATATGGGTAGACTTGGATGAGGGTTGTTCGGTTGCTAGACTGGGATTTGTCGATGGTATTCCATTTTTTCCTGGGATGACGATTCCAGTAAAAGTAGGGCAGATCATTGATGACTTTTGTGTCGGTGTAATAAGACAGACCTAGACTTGATAAGGAGTAGTTAACATGATTAGTGTAGATCATTGTGTTAACTGTATGTGTTGTAGGGATACTGATAGATTCCTATTGTGCTATAGAATGAAGCCCAAGGATAATAACCTGGGAAGTGGCTCCGAGGAGACTGCGAGTGATTAGTCTCCTTCTGTGCCTCGAGGTTTGACGAGGCAGGTCTTACAGGAGATCAGGCAAAGTGTGAGGAGACGCAAGGGCTCTCCTACTGCTGCGGGGTGCACCATTGAGAGGTTCACACACATGCATCCTCCAACGTTCTCTAGAGGACCTGACCCGACGATAGTAGAGGATTGGGCGGAGAAGACTAAGAGAATCTTGGAGGTCCTACACTGCACGGATAGGCAGCGAGTCCTTTATGCCACCTTCCAGCTGTCTGGGAAGGCGGGTTGATGGTGGACTGCGATGAGTCTGCTAGAGAAGCAAAGAGCTGGTCCTGAGGAGATGAGGTGGAGCCATTTCAAGGAGGTGTTCTTTGATAGATACTTCCTGGCTTCCGTACATGATGCGGAGGCAGATGAGTTTTCTGCACTGACTCAGGGGAGTTTGAAGGTGCAGGGGTATGCGGCTCGATACATAGAGCTATCCCACTTTGCATCTTGTTTGATCTCAAGCGAGTATGAGAAGACTCGGAGGTTCGAGAAGGGTTTGAGGAAGGATATCCGCAGACTGGTGGGTATGCTTCAGATCCGCGAGTTCTCGGTGTTGGTGGATAAAGCCACGTTGATTGAGACTAGTATCTGAGAGGACGAGGTGGATCAAGAATCGAGGAAGAGAACAGTACTTTCTGGTTCTCAGACAGGATCTCGTTAGGGATTGTGGAAGAAGAGGAATAAGGGCTCGGGCTACCGTCAGAATACCGAGCGCCAAGATTCTTAGGGGAGCCAGATTAGTGGTCGTTGTACCAATGCCATAAAGGGCACGAGGGTGAGTGTCGGTCATTTGAGGGTAACTATTATAACTATGGCCAGCCAGGTCACATGGCTCGTGATTGTCGAGCACCGAGGCGAGATGTGCCTACATTCAGTGGGGACCGAGGGAGCAACCAGATACCTCGGGGAATTGTTCAGACGAATACAGCTCCGGCCAGAGTATACTCACTTACTCCAACGAACGCTGAGCATGCAGGGAACGTGGTGACAGGTACCTTATTGTTACTTTCAAATAAAGCTTATGTTTTTTTTTTATTCGGGTGCAACCCATTCTTTTGTATCTGTGAATTTTATGGGATGATGTGGGGTTGAGACCCGAGACATGAATGAGGTATTATCTGTTACTACGCCTTCTGGGAGTGTATCTTTCTGTAGGAAGATGTTGGTAAACTGCCTAGTGGAAATTCAGGGAAAGCTACTACCGACGAATCTTGTGATATACGACATGTCGGGGTTTGATGTCATTCTGGGGATGGATTGGTTGTTCTCCAGTTATGCTGTGATCGACTGTCGTAGGAAGGTGGTAGTTTTTTGACCTCTTGGGGAGCAAAAGTACGAATTCGTGGGATCGTGTGTGCGTCCAGCGCCACAGATTTTGTCGGCACTACAGGCGAGGAGGCTACTCTTGGATGGATGTCGGGGGTACCTTGCTTGTATGAACGAACTGCCATGGGATGAGTTGAGACTCAAGGACATTCGGGTAGTCAACGAGTTTCCAGATGTGTTTCCAAATGATTTACCCGGTTTACCTCCAGATCGTGAGGTGGAGTTTGAGATAAAGTTGCTGCCTGCTAAGGCACCGATCTCTAAAGCTCCGTACCGGATGGCTCCAACAGAATTTCAAGAGTTGAAAGAGCAGTTGCAGGAATTACTGGACAGGGGATTCATTCGACCTAGTGTTTCGCCCTGGGAAGCTCCACTATTGTTTATGAAGAAGAAGGACGGGTCGATGCGGATGTGCATTGATTACCGTGAGATTAACAAGTTTACTATGAAAAATTGCTATCCTTTATTGCGTATATACGATCTCTTTGACCAGTTGCAGGGAATACGGGTCTTTCGAAGATTGACTTGCAGTCAGGGTATCATCAGGTGAGAGTTAGAGCGGAGGATGTAGCGAAGACTGCTTTCCGAACCAGATATGGCCACTACGAGTTCTTAGTCATGCCATTTGGGTTGACGAATGCTCCGGCAGTGTTCATCGATCTGATGAAGAAGGTTTTCCATGAGTACCTAGATCAATTCTTAGTGGTGTTCATTGACGACATTTTGGTATACTCGAGGAGTACGAAAGAGCACATGGAACATTTGAGGTTAGTGTTAAAGATTCTGCGGGAGAAGAAGTTGTATGCTAAATTGAAGAAATGTGAATTCTAGTTGAATCATATTACATTCTTAGATCATATGGTTACTGGGGATGGTATATCAGTTGATCCTAGTAAGATTGAAGTTGTGGTCGACTGGGTAAGGTCGAAGAATGTGCAGGAGGTTCGAAGTTTTCTGGGACTGGCAGGTTACTATCGTCTGTTCGTGGAGGGTTTCTCTAAACTTTCTGGACCTCTGACATGATTGACCAAGAAGGGAATCAAGTTTGAGTGGACCAATGATTGCGAGTAGTGCTTTCAAAAGTTAAAGCACCTGCTGGTTACTGCTCCAGTGTTGACCATTCCTTTGGGGGATGGTGGATTTGTGATTTATAGAGACACGTCTCTAAAAGGCTTGGGATGTGTGCTTATGCAGCAAGGTAAGGTAGTGGCGTATGCTTCTCAACAACTAAAAGAGTATGAGAAGAATTACCCTACACATGATCTGGAATTGGCTGCTGTGGTATATACACTGAAGATCTGGAGACATTATTTGTACGGGGTGCAGTGTGAGATCTTCACTGACCATAAGAGCCTTAGATATTTCTTCACATAGAAGGAGTTGAACATGAGGTAGAGGCAGTGGCTAGAATTGAGGCAAAGACTACGATTGCACCATCAGTTATCACCCGGGGAAGGCTAATGTGGTGGCTGATGTGTTGAGTCAGAAGTCAGGGTCTACGGCTATATCTGCAGTTGTAACTCAGTGTCACATCATACAGGATTTGGAAAGCTCATGTAAAGAGTTGGTGGGTGGTGATCATCAGGCTTATCTTTCTGGTTTGGTGGTCCATCCGACCTTGTTTGAGCGTATAAAAGTCGCATAGGCTAGTGATGCAGAGTTGGCAGAGGTTATGGAAAAGGTACAGCAAGGACTGACTACGGAGTTTAACATCTCTGATGGAGGTGTGTTGAGGTTTGGGATCAGTCTATGTGTTCCAAACAATGATGAGATCAGAAGGACGATTCTGGAGGAAGCGCATCGTTCTTTGTTTACGGTACATCCTGGTGGTACGAAGATGTATCGGGACTTGCGTGAAACTTTCGGGTGGTCTGGTATAAAAAGGCAGATTGCTTAGTTCTTGGAGCAGTGTCTGACATGTCAAGAGGTGAAAGCTCATCAGAGGCCGACAGGGCCGTTGCAACCTTTGCCTATTCCGGGGTGGAAATAGGAGCATATTTCCATGGATTTTGTGACTGGATTGCCACCAGCACTTCACGGGCAGAATGCTATCTGGATGATTGTGGATAGATTGACGAAATCTACTCATTTCATACCGATGAAAGTTGGCTATCCTTTGAGTAGGCTAGCAAAGTTGTATGTGCATGAGATTGTGAGAATGCACGAAGTACCGATGTCCATAGTATTGGATCGGGATCTGAGGTTTACTTCTAGATTCTGGATGATCCTGCAGGAGGCATTGGGGAAGAAGCTTACTTTCAGTACAGCGTTCCACCCCCAGACTGATGGACAATCGGAGATGACGATATAGATATTGGAAGATATGTTGCAAGCGTGTGTGTTAGACTTTGGTAGTAGTTGGATACAGTTTATGCCACTTGTAGAGTTCACTTATAATAACAGCTTCCATTCTAGTATCGGTATGGCACCATTCGAGGCTTTGTATGGTCGGAGGTGTCGATCTCCTTTGTGTTGGGATAAGGATGGTGAACGTCAGTTGTTAGGACCTGAACTTGTGCAGCAGGCGTCTGAGAAGGTGGGTTTGATCCGGGAGAGGATTAAATCAGCTTAGGGTTGGCAGAAGAGTTACACAAATGTCCCCCGCCGTGAGTTAGAGTTCGAAGTGGGAGGTAAGGTATTTCTGCGTATCGCTCCGATGAAAGGGGTGATGAGATTTGGAAGGAAGGGCAAGCTGAGCCCGAGTTATATCGGACTATTCGAGGTACTTGAGCGAGTGGGTCCGGTAGCCTATAGGATGGCATTACCTCCAGCACTTTCAAGGGTCCACAATGTGTTTCACGTATCCATGTTGAGGAGGTATGTGTTGGATCCTTCGCATGTTATTAGTTATGATGAGTTGGAAATTGGGGATACTTTAGCATATGAGGAGATACCTGTTCAGGTTATGGACCGTAAAGTTCAGAAGTTTCATACCAAAGAGATACCATTAGTGAAGGCATTGTGGCGAGACCACGAGGTTGAGGAAGCTTCTTGGGAACTAGAAACGGAAATATGCCGGAAGTATCCACAGTTGTTTTAAGCATTTGTACATGATGCTACTGTGGGTTGGGATAGGTGGTTAGTTGTCGAGAGTGTGTGTATTGTGAACTCCTAAAACCATTGTATATGTAACCATGGTATTTTTCCGCCATAAGTGAGGTATGTATGTGTATGTGTATGATGGGGCTATGCTGTAGTGGTCGCCAATTTTTCTCTAGAATGGTATATATGTGTTCGATTGTATATATAAATCTGTGAATGAGAGATAACAAATTTCGAGGACGAAATTTTCGTAAGGAGGGGAGATTGTAAAAACCCGAACTGTGATAAATGGGTTTAAATAAATAAGAGAGGGGCAAATTGGGGATGTGACATGTTTCGTCGATGAAGCCAGATTTCGTCGGCGAAAACTTTGTTCTTCTCTTCGACGAAATTCAGAGACTCATCGACGAGGAGAAGCCGAGGAGTTTCAAAAATCGAGAATATCAGGACTCATTGACAAGGCCATCGATTCGTCGACGAAGTCAGTGGAAGATTCATCGATGAGAACACCATTTTGTCGACGAATTTGCCCAAGTCAAAGGGCTATAAATATCAAATTTCATTACTTCTTCATTAAGAAACTCAATTACTATCTCTTGCTCTCTCTAGAACTCTCCCTACTCTCTCTCTCTCTTTAGAATTCTTCGTCGATCGTTGCTATAATCGGAAATCTAAGGTTACCACGAGGATCGTGGAAGGATTCTTTACAACTTCTACGGATTGGAATCTCGTTTTGGAGATTTTCGGGTTTCGGCATAAAATCGAGGTAAGGCTTGATTTTCATTTCTGATCCGGTAGTTTTGTAGGTAACTGTCTTGTGAGCATATTTTGTACTGTGATTTGTAGGTTTTGGAACTCGGTTCTCTATTTAGGGGCCTTGGAGTTCGGGATTTGTTATTTAGAAAAAAGGTAAGGGGAACTATGTTTATATTGGTTATTTTTGAAATCGGATTCGGTGGAACTGTGGTTCACGGTCCTATGTATGTTTTGGCTACTCATTTATGGGGATTTAACGGGGAAAACTATAGGTTTTTCATTATTACAGTTTTGGGAAAAAGGGGGCGACGGGCTGCATCCCTGATTTTGTTGAAAACTACTGTGATATTGGTATTGGGATGGTCGTGCCTTGACTTATTTAAACTATATTTGTTTGAAAAACCATGATTTAGATTACCAAATGGGTTTGGTTTGTTTGATTATATGAGCATGCATGTGTGTGTGATATGTTGAAATGCTAGTAGGAATGCGGTTCCAAAATTGTTCCAGGTACTAAAAGTGTCCTACTCTATATCATAGGGCGCGTGTTATTGCCTACCACGTAGGTAAGAGTGTCCGGCTCTATATCCGAGGGCATGAGCCTATACTGGCAGATCAGGCCAAAGGGTGTGGATCCACCAGTTAGCGCTGGTACGATGCCATGGGAGTAGAGGACTTGCCATGTGCCGGTGGCACTGTGCTTCGCGGGTTGGCTATGGGCCAACGCCAGATTGTCGTTGACCGGCTTTGGGCCGAAGGGTGTGACGACACCGGGATTGCTGATCATGTGTTTTGTGTGTGTGTATGCATTGTGTAAATTAGTACTGGATTGTATTCAACTGCGTGTATGTTGCATCATGATAACACTCAAATGTCATACACCGATATAACCTGTGTTTTTCCTTCCTGAGAGGTGTCTCACCCCCGTTGTACGTATATTTTTACAAGTCCTTCGAGTAACCGGAACTAGTGTCCTGGTGTAGGGAGCGTAGTGGCCGGTGTACTGTGTTTAGTGCTTGGGTAAATGCTAGGACTGTATTGTGGTGTGTTGCCATTTTGAGATGTTTTTGGGCACCCGTTTGTACGTTTTGATAGAGCCATGTTTTGCTCTTGTATAGACTCTGGTATGGTATTGTATATGTTGATATAGAATGACCTTTTTCCACTGCGTATATGATTGTATTTGGATGTGTTTAAGGTACCTAGGAAGCCCACGTGGTCAGACCCTCATCCATTGTACTGTATCTTTGGATGCTTTATCAGATACAGGGACAGGTTAGTTACATTTTCACCATTGGGTCCCATTTCGTGGTTCAGGGCGCGACAAATGAACTATCTGGTCGGTCAACCAGACCATTGGGTTCCCACAAGTGAGAACTCGGTTGACTAGGTTGGTGTAGTTCAAAAAGGTCTCGATCGACCAGGAAGTCAAACTATTGACTTCACGGTGTTTAGGTCGACCAGGGTCAAATGAATTGTCATGGCTCGGTCAACCGAACTGTGGTCAATCGGTTGACCCAGACCGGATTCAGTCGACCGAGGGCAAGATGACCTATGTAGGTCGGTCGACCGAAAGTACATAATTTGTGCATTTCAGTCTTATTTCAATACACATTCACCCTATTCAAGTGCCTATCACCAATAATTACAAGGGTGAGTGTCTTAAGTCTTTTCTAGGTCTAGTTTTAGTTATGATTGAATTCTGAGCTTACCTATTAGACCATGCACATGGGGTGTATGATTATTACGAGTAAACACCCTAATTTACTATTACAGACCAAATGAATGAATTATATATTACAACACAATGAGATATGGTCTTCAATCTTCACTTGCTTTACGTGCATCTTGATCTTGACGATTGAGGTTCCTGCACATAATCTTAAATACCCATTAGATATCATGAGTATTTTTCATAATCAAAACCAGGCGTGACCTATAAGGTCAACACCCTCTTATAGTTTGGTAAAAAAAATATGCAGCTGCCTATTAGGATTCGGGAAAAAAAAAGAGTATACAAACCTCCTTGAGCATTTGACTTTTGGAACAATTATACCAGTTTTTCTAATTTAACGTCAAATATGTATGAAATAAATAGAGAAAATCCTGCAGAACAGAAAACAGTTCAAGACACGTTACAACGTCGGTTTCCTTAAAACGTTATTTGCCCCCATCATATTGGTGTGTATTGAGTCAACAAATACGTTTCCAGGATATTATGAAACCCAGAATATAATTCTGATATCAGTTTGCATTATACGCAAAGGAAAACTTATCACAAACACCCTTAGAAGAATTTGAAATTAATTTATGGAATTCTATTTCTGCAGAAAACAGAACCCAAATTTGAAAAAAATATATATAAATTGTGAAAATTTTATGTGACGAAAGAGAAGGAAAGAATGACGAATTTTCTATATTGTTCTAGGAGTGAATTATGTCTTTACAGAATTATACATTTTCCAAAAGGTTGCATCTATTCATTCGCGAAGCAAATTTCTGAAATCGCACCAGGCATCAACCTGGTCACACCAGGTATCGACCTGGTTGAGCCTTGGTCAACACATTTTGAAAAAATAATTATTTTAATCATTAGATTATTTATACGGTTCTGGTCGCACCACTTGATCTTATTAAAGTATAAGATTAATTTTAAGTCATCCGATCATGATCAACGGTCACAATCTCGCAACGAAAGCTCCACCAACTAAATGCGCCACTAGTGCCCTACAGCCCACGCCACTCGCGCACACGCGTGCGTGTGCAGACGGTGCAAAACACGGTCCTAGGGTGCACTAGAGTACACACTAGCACTATTTTTTAATCAATTTTAAGAGATTATTTCACCTTATTGTTGATTTAGGTGTAATCCCAAGAGGGGGGTGAATTAGGCATTTTAAAAATTCTATGACCCTATTTACCACTTACTCCCTATTTGTATATTTAACAAATCAATGGTAAGGACTTATGACTGAATTAAAGTTATTTTTTCAATGAGTTCTGTTAACCTAATTAATTGTGTGTAAAGTAATTCAACATTCACATGCAATGCAATTAATATAATGTAGTGCGGAAAATAAAGAGTTAAGGGAAGAGAGAATGCAACCACGATTTTACAAGGTTTAGCCAACCCGGCCTATGTCTTCACCTTGAGCAACCCACTCAAGGATTCCACTAAAATCTCTGCTCCTTAAATTAAGACGGAACTTCCCTTACAATCCGCTGCTTACAAGAGGTATAACTTCCTCCTCACCCGCTGCTTACAAAAGATACAACTCTCTCCTCAAACCCCAGTTCACACACCGAACCATGTAGACAATAGAATCTGTAAAAACATTCAAAAATGCTTCCAAACAAAAACTTGTGAGTACAATTAAAATTCCTAATACGTTAACATATGATATAACTTGAAGCTCAGAATGTATGAAACGATACAATCGTTTATGTATGATATACTTCAAAACACAAATCCCTTTTTATTAAAAACTCCCAAGTAAAGATATATTCGAAACGCTTTGGAGTATATTAGGGTTCTAGTTCACTTTGCAAAGATGCACAAATATATCTAATGTGAACTTATTAAAAGCTTTATCTAGAATATTATATTAATCAAAATCAAAAAGCTTTCTTTCAAATATTTAATCACAACCCGATCTTTGTAATATGCAAATATATATATGATATGTAATTCAAAGATCAAAATACTGAGTATAAGGTTTTCCAAACAAAATATCCCTCAATAAAATAAATATTTATGAATACCAAGGATATATATTCAAGTGTTTTAATATATCTAAAAAATGAATCCTTTAACTGAATACACACTTGAATCAAACTATTCAATCAATGACAAAATCTTAATCAAGTAGTGAGATTATCCAAATAATCTATGTGAAAATATACTCAATATCAATCACCCGGCTTATTTCAACAATAGATTTGGAATGAGAAGTTCTTTAAAAGATAGATATACTCTTGAATCAAACACTATTCATCCAATAGCTAAAATCTTTCTCATGTAATGATCTCATTAAAAAAATATTTATATGTAGATGCACATTCAAGATCAATTTCTTAATACTTAATCAAAAATAGATTTTGCAATAATAAGCTCTATGAACTATATATATATACTCTTGAATCAAAAACCAATCAACCAATAGCTAAAAAGCTTTCTCAAGTAATGATCTTGTCAAAAGCAATTTTTTAAATGTATGCGCACACACAAAAACCAATTTCTCTAATGATATTCAATAACTAGTAATGAGATGAGTTCTTGAAAATAATAACTTGAATGATCAAACCTCAATACTAGAATGAGATAAAGTCGAATGAATGAATGCACTTTGATTTCCGAAGTAAATTTGCCCAAAGAAGATGAATGTAGAATGAAGTGAAGGCAATCAGTTCAAGTTTCTCTATGTTCTTGCAATAAGATGTGTTCTTCTCTTTCTTGTGTGTCTTGGCTTCGTTCTAGGGTTTAGATATTCAGTATATATAGTGTCCTACCCCTAGGATTGATCTCAACCGTTGGATCAAAGAAATAGCCCGCGAGTTCGTATAATAAAATTCAAATTTTTAAGTTTCCTGCAAGTTCAGGTGTAACATCCTCAAATTTTTAATTTTCTTTATATTAACAAATTACTCTAATATTTGAATATAATAGGCACCCCTATGCAGCGGGAAACATAAATCACATAACCACATATACATACATATATATAATACCAAAATTTAGTATTTTCAACTATAGCTACATAATATATATCTCTCTCTCCAGTGTCAACTACCCAAAAATACAAAACCCTACACAAAACTTACCCTATAACTAGGGTGACCAAGTGATCTCTATCCACGAGCCAGATCTGCTCGCCTAGGTGGCTCACCTGAAAAATGTTAAAGTAATGGGGTGAGTCGATGCTCCGTAAGTGGAAATATGTTATTACTAGTGTGTGGCAACCGAGTCATCAAATTATAATAATACTATTTAAAACTGCATGATCTGGAAAATCTATAAAATACATGTATAAAAGCTTAAAACATTTGTATCATTTGAGTTTTCTATCATTCATACTATTATAACATACTACATACGATAAAAACTATAAAACTGTATACATATTCATAATTGTGTTCTTTCCCTGGGATTCTATATGTCATGATTTGACCCCTCATGACAGGGTTGTGCGGCCCATAGGCAGGACTTAATCTGGTCGGCCGTCCAGATAAGTCACTATACTCTACACTACCTTAGCCCGGCCAAACAGCATACTCTCCTAAGCGCGGAACTGGATACTATCTCGTCAAACAGGCCCCCTCAACCCAGCGAACTGGGGAGTTGCATACTCTCCGAGCACGGTTGACGGTACCCTCACATTATCTGAGATATGTGGTTGCACTCTATCTGTATTAGCAACGGTACCGTGCTCTATAAACTGTATCTGTCTGTAATATTTCCACAGGGATCTGATACTATATAAGTACAATTATATCTATATCTTTGTTGTTTTCATCATGTTTCCAAAATAACCATAACGCTATAATTTTGTACCATAAATACTGTAATATTTGAGTACCTGTAGCTTCTTAATGCTATAACTATATAATCTGTCTTTATAAACTGTGTTATGGCATTTTGGAAAACATGGCATTCTGTAAAAACTATAATATACTAAACTGAATAAAATCTATATAAATCTATTTATTAATTATCTGTGAATATATGTAAATATATGCTATATAACATGATATGCTGAAGCACTGTATAAATTCTACATCAGGTAAATATCTACTCAGGTCACACAAACATTAAAACTATCGTTCTGTAAAAATTGTATAATAAACTAGTATATATATATCTATGAAATCTCTGTTAACATTCTTAAAACCCTAGCATAGCATATTTCCCTTACCTTAACTCTGAAAAGCCCCTACTAAATTCTGGCCCTATACTCACGAAGTTCTCCACTCAACACCCTGAAAACAACATCCCTCAGAACAAAACATCAGTATTTTTTTACCTACAACATTTCTTATAACTACAAGGAAGGCATAATCTAAATAAAATACCTTACCCTAGATTTGGGATGAATTCCAAACCAATTTCTCCCACAATCAGCTCCGGCAGACTTGCAGAGAACTTCGCCAGGAGCATCGTGGTGGCCTCAGATCTTCCATCTGGTGAGAAACAGAGTCGAAATCGAAAAGAGAAGGTAAGAGGGGCATAGAGAGAGAAAAATGGAGTTTCTTGCACCAATTTTTCATCAAAAATATGGGTTTCCACTATTTATAGTGTTGGATTCATCGATAAGACACGTCACCTCGTCGACGAGTCCTCTATTCATCGACGAACTTCCCCCTTTGTCGACGAATTTCATACTGTCCCAAAAACCTCTCTTGGTATCTTCTCATCGACAAGGCATGGCTTCGTCGACAAGGACCCCTTATGCACTCGTCGATGAATTCCCTGTGTTCATCGACGAGGCCCTGTGTAAGAATTTTGCCTCCTTTTGTTTCTGTTTCCATTTCCCTTCCTCTTTATTATTTAAAAACCATTATTTTTCAGGTCGTTACATCAGGCACCTGAGGTTGAATGCCCAGGCGACCGAAGTTCCTTGACCCTTTGAAAAATTAACTTGGAATGCAGGGTCAGGCACCTAAAGAGAGAGTCAGGCTCCTAAAGCCAGGTCAGGCGCCTGAGGTCCCAAGGTTAGGAGACTGAAGTGCCTCAACCAACTTGTTGTGTTTCCCATTAATTCTTCAGGCTACCGAACTTAATCTTCAGACTTCTGAAGAAATTCTTCAGACTACTAAGGTTGAGTTCAGGTTACCGAAGTCCCTTTTTTCTCAATTTTTCTTTTCTAATTTAAAAATATGCTTTGCTCTCTTTCTTGGGTCTTTTATAAAACATATTTTCCATGATTTTAAAAGTATTTCTAAGTCCATGAAAGTCCCTTAATGATATACATGAAATGCAAGAATCTTAAAATCATTATAAGTTATGTTGAGCCTCAAATTAAATCATATGAAAATATAAGTACATGAGTTCTAAATACCCATTCCCAAGATGTTCTTGAACTTTACCGCTTGCATCTTGATTCTCGTACTTTTGAGTTCCATGGATCTTGTCAAGATTTGTAAGCTTTACTTGAAGGCTTCCATGACTCGTTATCTTTCCATGCATGCTTAATATAAGTCATGTTCACAAACTCAATGCACAGATCAAATATCAATTGATTTGTCATTATCAAAATCGGATTAGACTCATAGAGTCAACACTTATCATTTATTAATGACTTTTATTAATGAATTTTCCTTTTTCACTTTTTCCAATGTGGACAAACCTACATAGTATTAAATGCTCCTCATGATTATTTTAGAAAATATTTCAAAAAAAATCCAAGGAGAGGATAAAAGTTCATGAAAAACAAATTTCTAAAAAGGTCTATATAATTTTTTACAAACAAGTTATTAGAAAGATATTTGTTTTTCAATCACCTTCCATGCACACATTTAGACAACAAAACTTTCATTTTCTCTTAAACATTTTTCTCTCTCTTTTCTTCAAAGTATGGGATCGATTCTACTTAGTCCCCATTTTTCATAAAGTAAATTTAAATCCAAAAATACAATGTAAAATTATATTAAATTTATTTAACTTAAAATGAATTTAAACCTAAAAATTAAATTAATGATTCCATGAACTATGTCAATGTTATTTCTCAAACCAAACCAACTTGCCATAAAAAAAATTAAAAAAAAAATCATCGGTGGATAGACCATCAGAGGAACTCAGATGTGAGTGCAATAATCCTAAACACTATCAAAACCCCAGATGAAGTAATCGTCATTATAGAAAATTTCCTCAAATAGGAGTTTATAGGATATTCGCTAATGGATAGGGGAGATGAATTAGTGGAGAAAGCCAGAATGGCAATCACAAAAATTCAAATTTGTGATATGTGTTAATTTGAAGAATACCTTTGTGAATTTCAACACTGGTATTATCAATTAGGCCCCCAGGACCAAGCCTATGCCAAAGAGGTCTTTGGCAGAAACTTCCATGCAGTTGGCCAAGATTGGTAACCCAAGCTATAAAAAAAAGATTTGAGAGATACAGAAGTGTTAGATACTCTCAGAGTATGAGTAGAAACAGTAAGGCAGATGATAAGGCTTTACTGTATGTAAAGGCATGTCTTATAGGACGTAAGAAGTGAAAACCAAGGTGTAGACCCAAGAGGAGGAGTGAATTGAGTTATTAAAATTTCTTTCAAATCTTTTAATGAATTCTTAAGCGCTTGATGATTTATGAACAACATAACACAAGCTTAATTCTTTATTCAATCCACAACCACAAAAACTTAAATGAACAAGCAATCCTCAAAACCAATCAACCAAACCAATTGATTTACCAAGTACAAGTGATTAAAAACTTAAACATCCACATAACCAATCAACATCTAAGTAATCAAAAACAAAATACTCAAGCAAATCTAATTTTCAGCACTTTGGTAATTTCAGCTTTTGTTAATAGTCATGTGTCTATAATTGTTTCAAGCCCTGTAGTGAATGTAATTTGATTCAATGCAAACCACAACTCAAATCCCAAACAACTCATAATTTAAATAAACTCTCAGTTAATTTGTCTTTGGGTGTTAACCAATCAACATACTCCCTTTGAGGTTTTTCGCAAAGTATTAATCAATCAACGTACTTTCTTTCGGTTTTCGCAATCCCAAAACCAAATTAAACTTTAGTTTATTTAATTTCCAAATTACGTAGTATATATGATTAAGAAATTAAATCACCCACGCAGTTTATATGTTTGCTAAAATTTGTATTAACATTTATCCAAATTAAAAGAATTTTTACTAATTATATTGCTAATCCATTCCTAATCTCTCCAAATGAATTATTATATATAGAATTCCCTTAATTTTAAACCGTTAGGGACACGAAGGGATATGATTAAGAAATTAAATCATCCACGCAATTTATATGTTTTCTAAAATTTATATTAACATTTATCCAAATTAAGAGAATTTTTACTAATTAAATTGCTAATCCATTCCTAATCTCTCCAAATGAATTATTATATATAGAATTCCCTTAATTTTAGACCGTCAGGGGCATGAAGGGAATTTTTGAAAATTTTAACGAAAGTTAATTAAAAATAACCCTGGTTTAACACGATAAAAAAATAAGGCAACCCGAAAGTATCGGTCGCCCGGTTCTTAGGGTCGGTCACCTGAACAAACACACAGAGAAAAGTTCACTTTTGGGTTCGGGTGCCCGAGGGTGAGGCTAGTTGGCTGAAGCCAAGGCGATTTTCCAAATGATCGAGGTTCGGTCGCCTAGTGAGTAGTTCGATCTACCGGACATCACAATTTGGTCGTCCGAGCCAATTTTGAACTAAAAATTCAGTCACTCGGGGACAGTGGAAAAACAGCTTTTAAGCATTCGGTCAACTGGGGACCGTTAGTTCAATTTAAGTTTGGTCGACCGAGCAAAGTCAAAAGTTGACTTCCTGGCCATTCGGTTGCCCAAGGCGTTTATAGTGAGTGGTTCGGTCGATCGAAGTCTCTTGAAAACTTTTCTTCTTCTTTTTACCTTATATGATATAATCCCTATTTGTATGTGTTTGCAATTTTGGCTTAAGGGACTTAGTCACGATGTGTCCTATGGATAATCATGGCCTTAAGAGTTAACCCTAAAAATCCAACGTCGATCAACCAGTGATCCCTAAGATCAATCTATGGTCTTGAGCATATAATCCTATCATGCATGATGCAGTTATTCAAATCATAATAAATTACAAACCAAACTGAATTGAATGCAATTACAAGAAATAAAAGTTGTCTTCATTCCTTTTACTTCTTCAAAAGCCATCTTAGACTTAAACTTTATGGACTGTATGGCTTCCTTGTATTCCTACCCTTAGTATATGCAAAGGATGATCCTATTCAAACAACTCAATGCACAAGTAAGATACTTTCTATTTGTCATAATCAAAACGAAATAAGACTCAAAAAGTCAACAGTGATGATATTGATGGTATTATGGACTTGAAAAAGATGTTGGCTCAGGAGTATGGCATGATGGATTTGGGGCCACTCCGCTATTTCTTGGGAGTTTAAGTAGCCTACTCTCCCAAAGGTTACTTGCTCTCCCAATCGAAGTATATTGCAAATATTATTAACCACGCTCGTCTCACTAAGAGTCGAACTATTGATACTCCTTTTGAGGTTAATGCACGCTACACTCCCACTAATAATATTCCCCTACCTGATCCCACCTTGTATCATACTATTGTTGGTAGTTTGGTTTATCTGACTATTACTCGCCCAGATATTGCTTATTTTTTCCACATCGTAAGTCAGCTTGTTACTTCACCTACATCTATGCATTGTTCAGTTGTTTTGCGCATCTTGCGATATCTTCAAGAGATTCTCTATCAGAGTCTTTTATTCTTTTCGATCTCATCGTTGAAGCTTTGTGCCTACTCTGATGTGGATTGAGCTACTACTCCTACTGATCGAAAGTCCATTACCAACTTTTGCATATTTTTAGGTGACTCCCTTATTTATTAGAAAATCAAGAAGCAAGCGGTTGTTTCGCGCTCTTCCACCGAGGTTGAATGTTGTGCGATGGCGTCTACAACGACTAAGATTGTGTGGTTATATTGGTTGTTGGCTGATATGAGTGTTATATTTTCTGCTCCTACTCCTTTGTATTGTAACAATAGGAGTACTATCCAGATTGCAAGGAATTTGGTGTTTCATGAATGGACCAAACAAGTTAAAATTGATTGTCATGAAACCAAACACCACCTTTGGCAAGGAACTATTACTTTGCCCTGTGTTCACTCCTTCATGCAGGTTGCTGACTTCTTTACGAAGTCCCACACCGTCGAACACTTTCGTTTTTTGGTTGACAAACTCTCAGTACTTCTTGCTGCCGCATCGTGAGTTTGAGGGGGGATATTAGTAATAATGATTATTTATATTATATCAGAGTAGAATAGTCTTTTTCTCTTTTTTATTCTTATAGGCTATATAAGTCATCTTTATCTCTTGTAAAACTAAGCTTTTCCTAATCTTTGGTTCCTCTTTGATTCTAACAAATCAAATCCTTTCATGTGATGGTGCTTGGCTTCCTTCTTCTGTGGCTACAGCTAGAGTGGTTTTGCATTGTGGTCGATAAAGTTTCCTTTGTTAGAGGAGTTAAATTCTTTACTGATTACCTGGTGCTAGCAAACGCGTTGGCCCTCAAAGAGGCCCTTCAGATTGCTTGTGACAAGAATGCCAACATGGCTCTAATTTGTTTGGGCCCGAAGGAGGTGATCTCGACCATTTTTTACCGTGCTAAGAAGCATTGTGAATATGTATGTTTTGGAAGATATTACAGCCCTCATTAAGTCGCTTTTTATATGTTCAGTGTATTTCTTTTCTAAACTTTTTAATGCTCTTGCTCATTATAGTGCAAAAGGCTGCTGCTAAGGCTCCTTCAGATTTTGAGGATCACTGTCCCTATCCTCTGCTAATGAGCAATGTGTATGGATAATCTTGGCTTACCCCATGGGTTACAGCCCTTTAACTAATGAACCAAGTTTCCTTTTCTTTCCAAAAATATATATTTAAACTTTTTAATAATTTTTTCAAAACTTTTTAATAACTATTTTTTTACAGAAAATAATGAAATCCACGTTTAAGAGCTGTCCTTGCAAGTCCCCATGACCACGTTTTTTGTCTTTTTCCTATCTAATTAATCACATCCAATAGCCATTTTAAACACATCTCTCTCTCTCACTCTCTCTCTCACGCAAACATTGGCTTGAATTTATGAGGTAGAGAGGTTGGACCATAGACCCCGTGCATGCACTTGAAGTCCGCGTGCTAAGCCGACCAAATTAAAAGCATGTGTTGATCAATCTGACGCATTCTCAAAATTTCTCCATTTGAGCAACTTGCTTGTGTGCGTCTTCATAGATTTTCACATTGCACCTGCCTCCCTACCTACCCCCAAACTCTCCATTTAACAAGAGCGGCTGCATGCTGACTGCAGCGGAGTGGAGTGCTGGGCTGGGCTCCTTTCTTTGGGCGCATTCCGCAGCACCCACTCCTTCGACGATATCTTCTCTAAAAAATAAAAGAAAAAGACTGGAAGTGACAGAAATAAAGAGAGGAAGAGGCCGGCATGCCAACATACATGCATGTGGACAGGCTGCCGAGTTTGGCTTCTTATGCCTGCCACGAGTTACACATGTATTCTGATAATTCTTAGATTTCATCCATTGGGTTGATGTTCGTATTTTCTTCTTCTTCCTTTTTTGTCATTATTGAAGGTGGAACAATTAAATTCGCAAACCTTATTGGGTCCAATCATCTGCTTTTTAAATGCCGAAAAATTCAGTTTACAATTTTATACATATTTTTTTTATTCGAAAGCATGAATTCAAATCTTAAATCTAAATTTATTTTATTTTTTATAATTTATATAAATTCACACAAAGCTACAAAATCTAAACTTTTGAATGAATCATTTCAGTATTTTCATGGTCAATCTAATTCTCTTTAAGTAATAATAGATTTGATTACAACTTTTTGTAAGTAAGTTTCAGCCAACTTTGTCGCCATTGTATTACATCAGTATAGCCAATCTTAACTTTATATCCTTTTTTTTTTTTTTTTATTAAATGAGGGCGGCACCTCTTTTTAATTATTGATATGTCCTCACTTTTGGCGGAGGAATATTGTAGTTACAAGACAAGTAAAGGGGAGATTACAAATAATGAAATTGAAACCCTCTCAAAAACAACACCAACAACCAATCAAATCAGGATAACAAAACCAAACAAAGCTAACAAGAAACAAATCTAAACAGACCTAGATAAAATTACAAAAAAAAAAAAAAAACAAATCAAAATCCACTAAACAAAAACTTAAGAGTTGGACTAACGACGAACGGAAGTGAGATCCAACCTATCCATCCGAAGTATACCTTTCAGAGAACGTGGTAAAAGATATTGTTTTTCGTACATGACATTGTTTCCCATTTCTCCTTCTTTAGCAAGAAAATCAACCGCACTATTATCTTCCCTATAATGATATATCACCATGAAATCACAACAAACACGCATATATGTGTCCAGTTGATTGGAATGATGGAATACATTTTTATATAGTTTAAATCTTATTCCTTTAAGCTATATTCATTGGGAAAAAAAATAGAAATATAGTTTAAATTTTGAAAATAAAAGGAATAATTATTCCTCATATATTTTTAATTATTTTATTCAATATATAATAAAAAAAAAAGATAGAGATCTCCATAATGAAATTATATATCAATGGTTGAAGTCCTAACACGGTTTCATTTTAATAAAGTAGTGAAAATTGCATAAAGGTTTCAAGAACATAGGCACATTGTCAAACTATATAAATTGTTGTGTTCTTCTTTCTCTTGCATTTCTCTATGTGTGTGCATAATCTTAGGGCACAATTTCACAATAGCATTCAACATTTGGTCAATTATAAATTATACTACCTTTGATTCACAAAATAAGGACATGTTTCATAGCATTTATATTTCTTGCATTTTATTTTCATTTATGTATATTGAAAAATAGATTGTGAAATCCATTTTTTAATGTATCTTCAATTTTTCATTTTTATTGTCGCTTTTCATGCATCTAGGAAAAAAAACCTAAAACCAGAATTAAATTTTTAAATAAAATCATTCATTTTATACATACATTTTTAATGAAAACTAAAAATAATTATGCAAATTTAAAATATAATTAAGATAAAATTTCCATGATATTTCGAAAAGGAAAAACCAAAGCTAATTACATAATATTTTTATTATTGTTCAATTGTCCATGTACAATAATATTGTTCTTGTAAAGTGGTTTTGGAAATATAATAAGTAGGTAATTAATTATAATTATAATTAGTTTTATTAGTATTTTTTATAGAAGACATTAACCCCCCTTAAGATTTCGTAAAAAGACAACGATCTTTCCTGAGGTTTCAAAAATTCTATGAATCTCACCTAAGATTTCAAAAAGTTCCACAAACCTCTCTTGAAGTTTGCCAAAAAGATAAAAATTTTCTCTTATATTTTAAAATATATATATATATAAATTTTTTTAAGCGTATAAAGTGTCCAAAAAATCAAATGTCAAAGGAGGTCTATGGAATTTTTGAAATCTCTTAGAACATCCTTATCTTTTCACCAAACATTAATGTAAGTTAGTGTCTTTTGTCCTATTTTTAATTTTAATTATTTTATACTTTTTTTCATTTTAATCATATTTTTAATTTTTTTAAAAAAAAATAAGAATAAAACTGAGCATTTACTTAATCAAGTTTTTAATTTATTTTAACTTTACAAACACTAACCAAACAAATTGTCTAGTTTCTACTTCTTATTTTTTAATTTTAATTTATGATTTTTGTTCTCCTAACAAATTTTGACAATGATACCAACTCTCTCTAAAATAGTGTGAAAATGAACTAGAAATAAAACAATCATTGCATAGGATACCCATTTTAAGCAATAGGATTATAAAAATTATATAATAACTTTAGTTATTTTAACCAACATGAAATCGTGCGGTAGCCGATTAAGAATACCAATCAATCCCTTGTTTATTTCATACTGATTGATATATATATATATATGACCATATATAAATTATTTGCTTAGAAGGAAAGTGTTCATATTTTGTAAACTACCATATGCGTATACAAACTCACTATATATTTTCACTCCATTTTCATTTTACAAACGTAACTTCAATCAACTCTTCAAGTAAATTATGGTTTATGCATGATTGTATGATTCACAATCAGTTTTTGCAGAAAATTTTCAAGCCTCGATATTTTCAACTACTTGAACTAAATTTTTTTTTCACTCAAAGATTTCAATAAATAAAAGCAAATGGTTCTCTAGTTTTTTTTTTTTTTTACTTTTATATCACTTTTTTCTTTTTTTCTTTAAAAAAATAAATAAAAGAAGGAGTCAAGCTCTCCTTCATTGTTTGCATTCATCATACTCATTCACATTTAGATGGAATTCACTAATATATATTCTCATGATTATATAATGAATGGCAAGGATTTAAAATGTCACTACTGCTTTTATGAGCCATGAAATTATTAGTAGAGTTGAGGAAGATGCAGATGCAGATGCAGCCGCTTAAAATCAACAAAAATTTTGCAGCATTTAGCCATTTTGGGGCAATGATGAGACACCTGAAAAGTTGGGGGAGGGCGGGGGGGGAGGGGGTGCCCAATTTCAAAAGCTGTGGGCGCCTTAACCGCCCTAGAGGATAAAGTGCTGAATCCCACCGCACCCTTTGTTGAAAAATATGGGACAAACAAATCTTACACTTTGGAACTTGAAAAATATGAAAAAATAAAATAAAATAAAAGAATTTAATTTAATATTTTAGTTATGAAGAAAAGTAAAAGAGAAAATAATATATATTAAATTAATGAACAAAAATTTAATTTTATATATCATTAATATTTAATTTTTTAAAATTTCTAATTCTATTAAAATAAACTTTTATTTTTAGTTATATTTGACATGAAAAATATTCAATGAAAAATAAATTTTCTTTTCATTTTCCTTTTCTTTTTATCATTCATAAAAATCTTTAATCCAAATGGACCCTATAAGAAAGACCGACATATGTGCTCTTTCTTCTTTTTTATCTTCCCTACTTACCCGTTTCTCCCTCTTTTCTCCTCTTTTCCTCTCCTTGTTAGGCTCCGTTTCCAAATTGAAAATCGGAAGCATTTATGTTTGATCATTAGAATATAAAAAATATATTCATTATCAAAATTTTAGTTTTACACATTATTAATAGTTAAACTTATTTTTTATTTTTAAAATTTTGTTAGAATAATTTCTCCTTTTTTAATAGTATTTAATGTGAAAATTATATAGAATAAAAACTAAAATTTTTCTTACCTTTTCTTTTCTTTAATAAAATCCTTAAATGAATTGTTAGCCATATTTGAAATTTGAAAAATATGAATATAAAAAATACAAACACAAAAGAATTTAGTTTTTAATGTCTCATCTTCAAAGAAAGTGTGAAAATAAAATATATATATATATATTAAATTAATAAATAAAAATTTTAATTTCATACACGATAACTACTTAATTTTTCTTAATTTTTAATTATATTACAATAATTTTTCAATTTTAACAATATTTGATATAGAGAAAAAATATAATAAAAATAATTTTTATTTTTATTTTGTTTTCTTTTTCCAATCAAAATCCCTAATCCATATTAACCCATATTCTAAGGTCTTAAATTTGAATTTATATTAAATTTAGATAAGATATAATATAAAATTATATTAAAATTTATCCAGATCAACTCAAATTCAAAAACCCCAAACCCCAAACCCCAAACACGGGTACTTATTAAGAGTGAAAAGCAAAGAAGCTTCATTTGATATAACAACCAACAATTTTTTTAGCATGTCAATTAATTTTCAATATATGTAGAAAATTCACTCTGAACGCTAAATGGCATTGATCAGCACAATAAAATTTAAATTCCTTTTATTTGCTCTTTTTGATTTTTCTCTCACAAAAAATCTTCCATCCAAACAGTGCCTAAATAGTAACTGAAATTTAAAAAGGTGGAAAAAGACGTGCTCTCCAAAACAGAACACACAAGCATAACCTACCAATGATAGAATCAAAGCAAGTCATAAAGAAAATTACGTCTTGTTCAATTTGCAGAATGAAAAGGAAATGGATTATTCCCCACCTACCATGTACCGCACCAAGTATATATAGTAACTGTTATTTTCACCAAAAGCTAGGAGAGATCCAGGCAGTGGGTTGTAATTAGCAGTCCAATACATATAGGGCGCAGGCTGCAGACCCCCAAGGAAACAACATACATTTGTACAAGAGAAAGATAAGCCAAATACTTCATAACAATAATAATCTACAACAAGAGAAAGATTGATAAATAGCAATCTGCAGAAGTTGTCCCAACACACCCTAGCAGTAGCAACAGAACGCACAACTCCACACTCTACTATGAGCCCAGGGGAAATACCAGGCCATTATAGTTAAGGAAGAGCAAGAGATGGAAATATAGAAATACCGAGTTCCTTAGGAATACAAGTAGCGAGTCATCCACGAACTGAAGCGAGACCATGCAAGCTGGACTGCATCTTCATCTTCATCAGTGATTCCCATACCCTTCCTCCTTTTCACGCCCTCTGGAGATCTGTTCATGAAAGCATGCCCAATGCCAGGATAAATGTGCACCTCATATGGAATTCCTGATGCTTTCAGCTTTTCCTCCAACAATTTAGCAGCCTGAAAACTCAAGACGTCAACAGACATGTAACTACTTAAAACCATACAGAACCATTCAAATTTCATTGTTGGATGTTTATAGAAGCTAATAATATTTAGCTAACAAGCCATGAAGTTGGCAAGATGCTATGATGATGATGATGAGATGAAAGTACTTCAACAAGCCCCAACAATCAATCTGTTCACGGTACCCAAACGGGACCGGCCAGCACGACCAGGTTCGACCAGAATCAGTCACCTAGCCAGTCCAGGATGGCTATGAACCAGAATTGACGTGACCAGGTGAGAAATCAGGCAAACCAGGGCAGGAGCTGAGTCAGCCTGCCCTTAAAGAAGAACATAAAACACTACTAGTTGAGCGCGCGCGCACACACATAAAACACACGTAGATCTTAAATAATTTTTTATTGAACCAAACACCACTAACTACGCTCCCTACCTTAATAACAATAATTATAGTAATGATGGCAATAATAAAATATATTTCAGGAATACAATTTGAAACTACCAGGTTGGACCGGTTGGATTCATGGGTTGAATCAGCTAAAATATTACCCTTTCCATCTTCCAATAATAATATTAATATTAATAATGGTAGTCATGATGTTTACCTAATTTACTGGTAGGTGATTGTGATTATGACTAACATCTTGGTATAATAATAATAATAATAATAGTAATAAAGGAATACACTTCATCAAAGAGGATGCTCTGGCCCCCTGACCACAACTATCAAACAATTATCAACAATTCGAAAAATGGTACTACAGTTAAAATATTTAATTCTTTAACAAGTTTGATAAAGATAACATGCAATTCAACAAGGAGATCTATCGAGGTTTCTCTGTTCTCTTTATTTTATGGAGTATGACTGCAGGGGGGAATTTAAAGAATATAGGAAGATAGAGATGAAAAGCAAGTATTTCTCAATCTTCTTCTAAAATTGACGTGCCATGCACATTCCTGAACTGGCCACTCCAACCAATGCCAATTACTTCGACTACAGAAAGAAAGCAGGAACCATAAGAAAATTCTTCAGCTGCATCTTGTTTCTAATTTCAGATATTATTATGTTAAAGTTTCCTTTTAAAAAAAATCTGAGTGATTTAAGGACTAATTTTGGGGGGAGGATGAGTTTGGGGCACGGGTTGGGAGAAGGTATATGATATTTGTTCCCAGCTAGCTCACTCAAATCATTGGCAAACGTACAATGTGCCCTTCATTTAATTATTTACAATTTTAGAAATACTTAAAAAGTGATACTAGAGTTAAATTTTGACAATCACGATTTAATCAAACCGAACACCCAATCAAATGCCCAAATACACAACATATATATTTCTTCTGAGAACAGAAATATAAGATCCATTTCGATCAAAGATTTTGTTTTGGTAAAAAACAAGAAAGAAGGAAACTCATTTTCCACTACATTTTCTATCTGTATCAAATACTATTAAAAAAAATTGTTGAAATTTGATTAAAAATTAAGAAAAAAAAAATGCTAACGATGATAAAATAAAAAAAATTTGCCCATTAATTTAATATCTTTTTTCTTTCTCACTTTCCTTGATTAACCAAAAAACATGAAAAAGTGAATTCTTTCAAATTTTCCTTTCCTTTTCCTAGTGTTTTTCAAGTTCCAAACAAAGGCTTACTAAAAGTGGGGAAACAGAAACTACAAACATCATAAACAACAACAACAACAAAACCAAGCCATAGTCCCACTAAGCGGGGTCGGCTATATGAATCATTTTCTGCTAATTTATGCGATCATGGAAAACTACGAACATCATGAGCACAAGAAACCCTCACACAAAAACCAAAAGAAACCAGAAAAGGTAATAAAAAGAAAAACCTAACACAGCTAAGACAAAAATTCCCTCATAAACTCCTTCCCATAATAATTAATTGAGCACTTTAAATTAGCTAATTCATCTTACCTTTCATTGCCTTACTCTTACCACCATCCAGCTGAACCTCATTACCTCCATCAGCAGACACGCATACTTCTCCCATCTTCTCCAACTGTTGTGCACTTCCATACCCTTCAACTTCCTTCACAGAAGATGGTACCATCCTGTTTATTATCATTCGCCTGATTTTCGTTATCTAACCCCTCAGCTGCAAAGATAGGAATACCTCCTAGACTTTCTAATATAGCTAGAGACATATGAGAATATCACCCAATACATCTGATGAATCTGTTTTGTACCCAAATTCTTTCTGAAATTTATATACTCAGTAGTACAATTACTATCACATCATCAGAAGCATCACCCAATTATTTTAAAACCCCGTCCCATTTGGTTGTCCTCACATCGATTAAGTTGTCTCTCTTCAAGCACTTTTGCCTCTTAGCACCAGCTTGAATAAGAGCTCTCTGACTATAAATTTCAGAAAATCCAATCAAACCAATTTCTTGACAACACCCAAAACATTCCCCACACCTACTTTTGGTTCTTCAATGTCTTTACCACACATGATTGCATTGTCAATGGATTTACAATTGGAATCCACCCACTCAAGTCTCTGATTGTGGCTCCTCCAATTCTCAGCGTTCCCACAAAAACTGATCTAGCATCAATCAGAGGTCTATTTGAAGATTCCACTTGCTGCCCATTCTGCACTGCCATAATCTTATAAGAGCAACTTCCTTCAACTCCTGCCTCCTTTACAAAGAAAACCCACCTTCAGAGCCTTGCAAACCCGAATGTCACATCACCACATGCTGGATCAGAACCGTACTACTACTTGAAGAACCAAGATTATACCCTATGCTGTGACTTGGGAGGAGATATTAGTTGTCGGACCTCATCATTAAAAATGGGCTGATCATAAGATTCTCTTTTCAAGCAACCCAAATCCCTTAAGCCCACATTGAGTACCATGTTTGGGCCTTTTATGTTTGAATTTTGTACAGAGTCCAGAATCACCCACACACCTGAACCATCTTCTGCAAACCAAGCAACCAAGCCCCATAGAGACCATCATTGATTAGAAACAACACAACCATGCCTGAGCCCACATAGCTCTTCTCTTCCCTCTACCTTGCAAACCAGCTAACCTAAATTCCCACCGCCTCTTCCTCCTTTCTGCCCATCAAGACACCCAAATGTGTGCTAATCTTCACCATAACTTGAGAAGCTAATCTCCAGAAGAAGGTATTTTCCACTGCACGAAGCACAAACTAACAAAATATCACCCAAACTTAAGTTATTTAACCCAATCAAAGCATCCTTCCAACATTTTGGTTGATTGTCACTAGAATCTGGGATGCTTGGCCCTTCTGCTCCTAACACCCTTTGTAATCCCCCATAAATATTCTCCAGCTATGACTTTGCTACCCCCCAAAATGAAAATTGAATACATCTAACCTCTAGATAGCAAACCTGCTTTAGAATTTTTCCTGCTTGAGTTAGTCTAATCACCACCAAATACTTGAATCGATCAAACTTTTTCCTATGAATGAAGCTACCCAAACAAGTCCAAAACAAGGACAAAATTCAAATGTTCCACCGAACAGCCGACAATGACATTTTCACCCATTAATTCCTATAATCACAAGCATCTCTCCTCCAAGTTTCTCTAGCATCAGGTTGAAGGATTCGATCTGGACGACTTGCTTCCATGGAGGATTACTTTCCATCACAATGAATCATCATCCCTTGAAGAGATATCGATGATGTACCTGTGTTTTATCATCCACATGACATAGTATTTAAAAACTCAAAAAGTAATTTCATGACCATTAAACATTCGACTTAAATAATTTTTAAAATTTTAGATGCGAAGTCATGTCTCGAGTAGTGGCTATTTCATGAAAAATTGGTTATATTTAGGCAATTAGGCGATGCTAGGAGCAACAGTGACTGACAACAGAGAATTCAGATGCCAAATAAAGAGAAACCAAAAGAAGGTAACAAAGAATAATGGGAAAAATAAAGAGGAAGAAAAATCAAACCAAGACACAATTTAGGGCTCAATTTAGATCTGCCTCTCATGGTTACAAATCAACCCCTTATATAGTATGTCTCCTAATACCAAATATGGAAACAATCTCTAGGAAATATATCAAATCTCATAAGGAAAAAATGTCTAGGAAATACTATCAATTTGTAAAATCTTTAAATAATAAAAGCACTGGATAATCCACTGGATTATTAACTTATAAAAACCTAATATAAAAATGCTACAGGAAAAGGGAAAATCCTCAGAAATAATAAACTACAAGATTGCACAACAATCCTAAAAGTACCAAATGTTATGAATACGGCCCCAAAGCTCATATTGCATCATTCTCCACCATTTGGTAAAAACTCAGCCTTGAATTCAAAACATTTGAAGGATGAAGAATTGACAAACCGAAAAAACTAGCAATGGAACAATATAATATGCATGCCACAAGGGAAAAAAATGAAAAAAAAAAAAAAAATGAATGCAAGTGAGCAAAGGGAATAAAGAAAATTGTAGTGGGAAAGCAAAATTCGATATCCACATATGCAGTCTCACTCTTCTTCAGGCATTGAACTAAGGAAACTTATCTTCCAGCTTAATCTTTGCAATTTCCTCCTCTAGTTCCTTTGTGGAGTCTTTGGGCTTGAAGTCAGCTTTGGCACGTCCCTCATGCCCTCAGATCCTGTTGCTAATACAATTAGCTGCAGCTCTGGTTTCAAATGATACACTATATACAACTCCACAGACCTCTCCTCTTCTCCAAAAATAAACGTCTTATGGTCAACCATATTGTGAGCAGGTTGCTTGCTTGAGTAGTTTCTTTGATAGTTGTTTGCTTAGCTCAATAATTGTCGTAGTAGTTTGCTTGGCAGTAACTAATGTTGTATTGGCGGTACCATGTGCATTCTCAGTCCGCTTTTTCTCCATCAGCTTACCCGAGTAGGCCATAACATCTGTTAGTTTAGCGTTCCCATCTGCAACTTCCTTATTGCACCATTAGAAATCCAGACTAATGTGTTCTGAAAGGACATGAGTCTTTCACCAAACCTTCAATTCAAGTACATCTCACTGAACAGGTTTAAATTGATCTATGGACACCATAGTTTTCTTTTTTCCTCTTCCCCCTGTGAAAACTGAATTGGGTCAACCATGCCAAGGCTGGATTAGTCCTGTTTGAGTACCTGAGTTGGGCTCAACAGATTTGGCTTCACTAAAACAAAATGAAGCAATGTATGAATAAAGGAGTTCGGGCCTAAGTTTTAATAGGTGGGCACAGTGGTTGGGCTTGGGCTTGTATAAGGTCCAAAAATTTTGGGTGTATATTGGTTTATGAACTGGATTGATGGTTGTCTGATGACTAGGGTAGTAGTGGCAGATGGTGATTTGTTTATGGTATCAAGGGAGGATTGAGGTGAGGATCTGATACCATATTGATGCAAGAATATCTCACAATTTAGAATATCTCCTAATGCTAAATAAGGAAACAATCTTTAGGAAATAATAGAAAATCCCTAATAAAGAAATATAATTTTAGAAATAATAGCAAATCCCTAATTAAAGGAACATAATAGAAAATCCCTAAATGCTGAAAATTACATAACCAGACCCAAATATTCTAAATTATGACAACACAATGATAAACATGAAAATCTCTGCCTTAATTTTACTCATACATGACCTCTTAACATTCCCCATCAATAGACCATCTGGAAATTTTCTTTGTTCAATAGAAAGAAGGCTCTCACAGGACAGAAATATATATATATATATATTCTGCATTATTAATCTGAAATTAGTTTTTCAAATTATGTTTTCCTCCACCAAAACAGAAGAAAATAGCTTCCTTACTTTCGTCCAAACAATCAAAAATTTTCTGAGAAACAAGCAAAGGACATAATATCTTACCATTTTGGTTCTCATTCACAAATAAGCTATCAAGACAAATGCTAAAACTTTGCACTAACATAAAAGGAAGGCTTGTCATCAACAGATAATAATTTGGATGGAATGCTTGATATGAAATGCAAATTTGGAGGGACATGAAAAATGCTTGTGCCTTGCACGTGGAGTTTATATCGTTTCAGAGGCATATGAATTTTTCACAATCTAAAATGCACCTAGGGCATTTATAACATGTTACATTGTACAAGAGACCTCCACACCAATTCATCAATTTATAGAATAGTCAATGATACTTACTTGAGTTTTATACAGGAATGGTTTGTCCTATCATTAATGTGTTCTGCTCCACGTGCATTTACAAATTTACAATTTCTTCTCTGTAACTAAAGGGCATTTGATTCCAATAACCATGA
Organism: Malania oleifera; assembly: GCF_029873635.1. Lineage (NCBI taxonomy): Eukaryota > Viridiplantae > Streptophyta > Magnoliopsida > Santalales > Ximeniaceae > Malania > Malania oleifera. The sequence continues at coordinate 112,798,609 of NC_080418.1, read as the reverse complement.
AGCAACACGATGATATTTTGCAGCCCATGGAGAGTAGAGTCGTGTGCTTGTATTCTACAAGCAAGGGCAATTTTGATATGCCATCAAATAGAAATAGAGCTCCATACATATTAATTAAGTGCAACGGGGTGCTATCACTGCCAGAGCTTCGAAAGTCACTCAAATCGTTAAGTCTAATGGAGACCCACTTTGGGATGGACAAGGCGCCCCCTGCCAAAAGGGAGCCCTCTAAGCTCTACGGTTCCATCTTCTAGGCATTTGAATGGGATTGAATGTGGTCACAGCATATCGATAGGTATGGAGAAGTTCAAGTCCATAATGAAAAAATCCTACTCTCCATTGTCAACAACCTTGGAGCTTTTCTATTTTAGATGACTCTTGAGACAAGGATGATCATCAAAACTTCCTTAAAAAAGCAATAGAACTCAAAGACCCCAGAATTTCTCAAGCCTAATTAAATCTTGAAGCTCCTCACATATTGATGTCAGTGCCCCAAAATTAACAAAGCACTTCGCTCGCGTGGATGTTTCACAAATCCCATGTCACTGATCTCTCCCTGAAACAAACTTACAACACCAGCTAATGCCAAGTCTGCTTGTTCCTCTACTTGATGCTCCCATTTAAAGCCACTTTGTTCATCAATAAACTTACATCACCCTAACAACATTTACAGAGAGAAAGTGAAAGGGGAATCAATTCAAGGATTCACAAGGCTTCAAAAGAATAAAAGAGGAAGATAAAACAAAGGGGGTGGATGGAAAACATTTAAGATGGTATAGAGGCATTACAGTAATTAAAATTTTAGTTAATGCATTTTATAGGACAATTTTTTCATTATTAAATTTGATCACGAAAGGACTATGGTGAAAAGAGCTTTGTGCTTTTAGTAGTAGAATGGCTGAACTTGTCATGCTTGCCTGTAATGAAGGATTTGCTAAGCTGAACAAGATGTTAAAAATAATCAAATGCCTAGGAAAGCTAACAACCAAAAAAATAATTAAATAAAACCTCTTTGCTAAATTTGGAAGACAAAAATTTTGTTTGCAACAAAGAATCGTTTATTTTATGCCCCATCAGATCTCAAAAAATTATAAAACAAGTCTACTCTCTCCTCATACCAAGCAAAAAAATGGCATAAAGCCTGTACAAAGTCCTCTGATATAGCCTTTAAAGGAACAATGACTAAATGAAAAATGACATTGACTATAAGACAGATTCACGTAGAGTCAAGGATTTAACATCAATATGTTGTCTTTTGTGGATGATTTTTCACGCATGACTTGGATCTAGTTATTAACAGACAGGTCAAAATTTCTTAATGCATTTACTCAATTCTACCAAAAACAAAAACTCTGCTTGCCATTAGTACAAAAATTGTTCAGTCTAATAATGCACTTGAATTTATTCAAAATGAGCTTCTGTCTTTTTGCTTGGCCAAAGGAATTATCCATCAAACTCATGTGTACATATTCCTCAGCGAAATGAGGTAGTTGAACAGAAAAATAGACATTTACTTGACACAGCATGAGTTCTATTCTTTCACATGCATGTTCCTAAAAACCTTCTGGATCGACGCTCTTCTTACAACCCTTTTCTACTTAAAACAATGCCCTCCAATGTTCTAGGTCGAAAAATTCCCTACCCTATCATACCCAAAAACAACCATGTTCTTTATTGTAGCCCATGTCTTAAGGTGCCCTTTTTTGTTCATGTTCCACACACCAATTAGGGCAAGTTCTTTCCCTATGCTATTTAATGTGTCTTTGTTGGGTACTCAAGAACTCAAGAAGATAGATTTTTATGGTCCAAGAAATATGTGCCTTCTGAATAAAGGATAGTGAAATGGGTCTCTCTTTCTCTTGCGAAACAACTCTCTCTTTCAAACACCAACATGGCTGTGCAGCAGGTGGTGATGTTAAAGCGCTTGGTGCAGATCGAAGGAAAATCCTTCAATCTGAGATTGGATAAGGAGGAGGAGACTCCTTTACTGTGCATGCTTGAGAACGTCTCTCAAAAAAGGTGGGTTAAATTCATGGAGGCAGTTTCCTGGCTTGCTGATGGATCAACTTTCGTTTGGCCAGAGAGGGGCTCCAGAAGCATTCTTGACAGAAACCTCCACTTCTGGATGGTGATTAGGTGGACGAAGGTGAGGAAGTTTTTGGATTTAGGGTTAAAAAGGAAAGATGAGAATTTTTCGGTGTTCATTCCTGGAGGTGCAAAAGGAATTGGATGGTGAAGCTTAGAAAATGAGTTCTGTGAATTTACAAAGGAAATTTGTCATAATTTTGAAAGAGCGGGCCCTACAAGCATTTCAGCTCTCAGATCATGGAGTCAGGTGGTGATGGAAGGAAAGAAAGGCGAAGGTTGCTCTACTAGTCTACAATCAGAAAAATTGTGTCTTCTGTGCAAGGATGATCTGCAATTGAAGGAATTGGGGGTGCTGTTATTAGATTACAGCACCACTCAATTGGAGATGAACGTTCATCAGGTGCCAAATAGGGTTCTGGTGGCCGCTGCTAGTCTTGCAGAGGCAGCTAAGGTTGCAATGGGGGATGATGAGGCTATAAAGTTTGGGCCAGGTCGTTTGGTACTCATTGGGCCAAGTATGTGGGATAGGTGGTGCTTCTTTTTTAACAAAGTTAGACCACTTAATAGAACAGGACCAATGTTTTGACAAGGATGCTATGGGCCTTTCTTTGGACTCAAAATAAGGCTCTAATAAACAGGGGCTTTCATAGACAGACCCCATATCTAAAAAGGCCTAGTGCAAGGATATCACTCCCTTCCCCTGTATGACCTTGTTACTGAACAAGTCCACTGTCTTTGCCAAAATTCACAGAAGTAAGATATAGGAGAGGTGGGTAATCAGCCAGATGCTAACAAAATCCAAAATCTCCCTCCAGTTCTCCAAGATGAGCATAGAAATGGATCAACATTCAGAGCGTAATCAAGAAGACTTTATCTTCGTTTTAAAAACAGTTTGTGGCGAAAATGATGATAAATAATATAAGTGTCAGATTGGATGTTGATTCTGGTTTTGCAGAGGGATTATAGGCTGGCATCGCCAGGATTAATAAAAAAGAAGGTGGATTGGGTAGGAAACCTGATGTTTCAAGATTTAGTTCTGAAAAATCTAAAGGTCCTAAGGTGTACGCTCATCGGAAGGCTGCAATGATGGGTGCAGAAATGAGGCACGTAGATGAAGCAAAGAGAGAGCACTTTAGAGAGAAAAGGCCAAAGATTATGAGGAGAGATTATGGAGAGTTTCGTATCATGGAAGTTGCTAAAATGAAAGATATAGCGTGATGGAGTTAGCAAAGGAAAGGATTCTAAGAAATGGGGAGATTTTTCAGATAACAATAGTGATGACATCAGTGAGTTTGACTCTGATGCAGGTTTGCTATTGGATGAGATTCAGGAACAATATGGATATGTTTCTGATTCTTGTGATGTTCTCAGAGACCTATCATATGTACATTCTGCCCTGTTGGAAGGATTGGAGGGGGTTCCTATTTTTGAAAACAATGGGTTGGATAATAAACTTAGATGCAAGGATGTAATTTTACCTACACTAGTGGAGGTGATTCTAAGGACTTAGAAGCCCAAGATATAATGGATAAATTGGATTTAAAATTGTGTGATGCTGGTGGAACTGAAGAGCACTTTGATGGGAGTAAGTACAAAGTGTAGAAGGGTCAAAGAGAGCTAGCAAATTTAAAATGCTCAGTGAACTATGGCAGAATGGGATTGAAAAGGGGTTTTCTTGGTTAATTGTACTATTCAATTATTTTATTTTATTTTTATTTTTATTTTTATTTTATTTTATTATAGTTTTGTTTCTGTTTTTTATTCTTTTAGGTGGATTTTTTGTCCCTTCAGGTTGTGACTTCTCTTTCTCAATCTAGTATACCTTCTTTTGTTATCAAAAATAAAATCTAGACTTTTAAGATCCCTCAGTTGCTTATCCTAGTGTTGTTTTAGTTCTTCACCTTCCTAGTCTTATACATTCTTTTACAGTCTAGGGGCAAGTGATGCCTTGACCGCTCAAGGGACATGGTATTTGGTGGATATTCCTCTCAGTAAGGATTTGGTTAGGTGTTGTTGGGCCTATACCGTCAAATATCTTCCCAACAGCCCTATTGAATGGCGTAACACATAGTGAATTGCTAAGGTATCCATTCAAACTATGGTAATGAATATTTTGAGACCTTCCCTCCTATTGATTGACTAAATTTTGTATATGTATTGATGTAGAAGTTAATTTTGATTGGCCCTTAAGACTGCCTTCATTGTATGGAAATTTGCAGGAAGAGGTACGCATAGAGCAATCTCCTAGGTTTGCTCCTCACGGGAGGATGGTAAGGTATATAGGTTGCGAAGGCCATTTAAGATCTTAGACAATCCTTCGAGCCTGATCTATATTGTATGGTGGTCTCTACATTTGGTTTTTATCCCACTCTTATCATTATCCAAAGAAGGCATTCTTGAGGGCCATTGAAGATCTTAAGCAATCTCCTCAATCCTTGTCTAACAAATTTTGGTTAGTGCTCTCTATATTTGGTTTTTATCTAATGCCACTCTTAGTAGTTTACGTTGATGATATGATCATCCATAGTGACTTAAGCAAGATCACACATGTAATTCATGTGAAGCAGTGGTTTCAAGAAAAATTTCAAATCAAGGACTTAGATACTTTGTATTACTTTCTTGGTACCAAGATTGTATGGTGTAAGAAAAGGTTGAATCAATCTCAGCAAAAATATACCTTGGACATGCTAAGTGAGATTATATGTTGGTAGCTAAATAGACCTATGATCCCAACGTGAAGTTTGTCTAGGGATGTTGGACCATACTTTGAAGACAAATGTCGATTTAGGCAATCGGTTGGCAAGTTGATCGACTTGTCTGTCATTATATCTAAACTACCCTTTGCTATGGGGATGGTTATCTAGGTAGTTCATGGAAAATCCCAAACAATCATGCGATGTTTTATAGGACTCCATGGTGTGTTAGAGGCTCTCCCAGTGTTGACAGAGGTTTGATCTATAAATGTGATAGAAACAGTGAGATCAAGGGATACTCTGATGCAAATTAAGCTGGCTCGATTGATGATTGAAGATCTACAACTGGAGAATTTACATTTGTAAGAGTTAATCTCATTACTCGGCATAGCAAGAAACAAAATATTGTAGCAAGATCTAATGCTAAAGCAAAAACTGCGATATGGCTTACACAATGAGTCTATGAGTGAGCTTATGTACTTGAAGGCTCCTATGTTATCGATGCCCATCAATAAGTTTTGGAATGAAGCTACCATTTATATTGCTAGCAACCCAATACCTCTGCAGAGGACAAAGTAGATTGAAGTTGACAATCATTTATAGGGGGATGTTGTGTTGAAGAACGTTGTAAGAACTAAGTTCGTGAAATTTGTGTACTTGGTGATATTTTCAGGCTTTACGTAAGCTTCCCTTGTCTTGTGATTGTAACAAGCTGGGGTTAGGTGATATTTATACATTTCCAACTTGAGGGGCAATGAGAATAGGCCATTTTAGCAAATCATATGGTGTAAGAGGAGTTATCTTTGTTTTCAATGCTTTTTTTTTATTATTATTATTATATAAGAGGGTAGACCTAGAGTTACATGTAAGGCACCAAGAAAGTTCTGCTAGCTTGTCTCTCCAATTCTTATTCTCTTATTCGTTCTTCTCCTCTTTTCTTTTCTTCTTCTCTTCTCTATCTCTAACTATACAACAAATTCCCAAACCATTGCCCCTCCCCTGACAAATCCTTTATCTATTCTAATAAGTTCACATAAAGGTTGACAAGACCATGACCAAACTCACAAAAAACAGCATAAGCATCCTAAGCATCCCTCTCATCCCCTAGAAGGTCCATAGTATGCAAGTCTTCCTCACTAATTAATCCCTTTTTGCACAAGAGTGATTATAAATTAGAACTAGAATGCACCAAAGCAGGAAACATACCTTCAAAAAATTGCAACATTACTCAATAGTGTCCCAAGTAGTTCTTTACTATCATGACAGTCCATATTCATTGATTGAACTAGGAATCACAAAAGGTGAAGCAACTAGATTAAATCCTAGATAAATCTAACTAGGCCCTTTCAAACTCAACACTCATTTGAGGTTTGAGTTCACCCAGTAGGGCTTCTAGTGTTGAACCAATAAAGTGGCATCACAACACAACCCCTCCCCTACTTTATTTCTCCTTGCAACTTGGATTGGCCTTCGCTTTGTAGTCTCTTCCCCATACAGACTTTCATCACATTTTAACTGCACCATGAGTGGAAGGATGCATCTGCCCTCCACATATTCTCCCTTACACAAAAGCTAATCTCCTTCCTCTTCAACTTCAATTGATCCCTTGCAACCCCCATTATTGCCTTTGCTTTTGTATAAGCTTCCGAAATTCAATGCAAAACACTCTTGAGGTTTTCTCGAGTCCCAATTGTTGCCAACAAAGATATCATACAATGACCCTATTTTTGGTTTGGTGACCTACCGTGACACCATCGAACATCTGATGGAGACATCAAGATCATGGAAGAAGTAGATTTGCAAAGGTAATCATTTAACTACAAGAAATAAGCGAGTTAAAACACAAGATACATAAATATATTTCATAATGCAACAAAAAAAGGTTTTACTTTCATTGACAAGCTCTTCACATGTGGTTGTACTTTATACACAAAATTTACATTACATTTCACTTTATATACAACATTTTCCATATTCCCTAGGCTAAACACATGTCGCCAACAAAACACATGCTTAGTAATTTTTTGTCAACCTATAGTACATGTCAAAAGTGGCAATCTCTCAAAAGACTTAAGCAGGGCTTTCCTTCAGCTCAATGGCTGATATTGTTATGGATATAAGGTAACCAACCATGAGCTCAATAGATATTCTTAAACCCCCTTTATTCATACAAGGATTTCACTAATTTAAAATGTGATTCCTTTATATGCAAGCATAATCACAAAGTCATGAAAACATTCCTTAAAGTCTCCTTATCTAGAGTTGCCATCACAAGACATTCATATAGCATGCATTCCAACATCATTTCAACATAATAGCACTCTCACAAACAAGTGCAAATTTTCATCTCAACAAGTGCCAATTTCCAGCTTGGCCAACCACCATTTAAAGTGGCAATACCCTCCAGCAGTTTAGGGCCTTTCACCCAATGTAGACATCATCCCTACTTGGTCAGATTTCACAATATCACAGCCACAAACAAAACACACCCAGTGCAAGCTATTTCACATAATAGCAATTTAATAGATGCACAGACAAGCGATGCCATACTACAGCCATAGCATGTAAAACTATCATCCTTACAAGATCAATATCCATCACATGTAAATTTCTCAACTAAAACAAAAATGTGCAGCTATAAAAACCCATGAGAACATATCAGCTGCCATATCTAGTAATTAGAAAAACAAGATTAAAATCCTTCCTTACTAGGATTAAATCTCATGCAAGTTTCAACCATTTAAAAAAAAAAAAAAAAAAACTCCATTTTTAACCAAAATCCCTAAATGAATTAATGAAAGTACATCTACCTTGATTATCAATTTCTCCAATTTATTTTGAGGTTCCTCCGAACTTTACTTTTTTTTTTTTTCCTGAATTTCTGCAGAACTCCCTCCCTCCCTAGAGCTAGGATTTACAGCAAAACTTAATGGTATATTATGTTGTTGCTGGTAAGCATGGCTAGAAGTGAATCAGGACAGCAGAACTTGCAGCCAGCTGCGTGCCAAGTTTCCCCTTCTGAGCTGGAAACATGGCAGGACAGCGGCAGCAGGCAACAAGGCTCTGCAATGTTGCCACCTTTTTACCAAGAATCCCCTCCTCTCCTTTCTTTTTTTTGTCTAGTTCTGACCCAACTCCCATGCTTTGGTTTTGACATGGGCATTCTTAATTTCCTTTCATCTAAAGCCCCTCCTACCACTAATAAATTAAATGAAATTTCTAATATCAATTAACATAACTTAATCAATGCACAACATGCTTAGTATCAACTCATTCAATACAAACACAAAAGCTACAACCATGCAATCTATGGTTATCACATATTATCTCCACCAATTTCCTCACAACCACCATTGTTGCTTCCGCCTTTGTATAAGCTTCCAAAATTGAATGCAGGACACTTAGAGGTTTTGTCGAGTCCCAACTGCTGCCAAAAGAGATATCATCTTAACCAATTTCCTTCAAGCCTCCACCACGCTTCTCAAGACCATCAAGTTGCAGCTACTTTGCTTTGGACATCACAACAACTTTCTGCTGTGGGCTGGCAACCAAGGAAGATGAACCAAGCCTAGCTTTGTCCTCATGAGCCCTTCAAGAGTTAGGCCAGGTAGCCTCCATTGCTTTGTTTAGAATCTGAGGCCCATTTGCTCTCGACCCATAAGGCTCTTTGACAAGTGCAGCATGTCCATGTTAAGGCCTCTAAAACCACATCCAATACACCACACATGTATTTTCAGCACAACAATTTTCCATAAGTGTAGGCTTCTCCCACATTTTAAATTTCTATGATTGGCCATCACCAATTGTATCGTGATTCCTTTTGCTATAAAAGACTCACGATTGAGGTGTACCACAAGTTGCTAAAAGTGGACTCAGAGTACAAATTCATACCTTGCCCCTTGATTCCCATCTATCCTGGTAGGATTTACTCTCCCATAATCTCAATAATTGGAAACTGCCCCTCTCCATCTCCAGCCGCCAAAAAACCACACCCTCCAGCAATCATGAGACTCTAGACTTAGAAAACCACTGCCAATGACCTGGTTTGTGGCTTCCCAATGCCCCCAATCCTACATGGAAATTCTTTGAGCCACAATCTAAACATCTCATCACCATTTCATCCCTGTAACTTCTGTCCAAGATTTGCCACCACTTGCGGTTATTTCTTTCCCCTTGCCAAAGAACACTTTCCAACCCATCAACTTCCTTTCAATCAGGAACACAAAGCCACTATGTTCTACCTGTGCGTATAGGAATTTCTCTGGAGATAAAATCTTCCATGATCGTCAGCTCACAGATGAAGCAATGAAATATTGTTAGGTCCCCAAAATCTTATTACCCATGGATGGTAAGTTTTTGCAAAGATAAAGAAATGCAGCTCTGATGATAGCCTTTGTTGTTCTTCAAGAGTTAATATAATAAAATACAATCAGTGATTATGTTTATCCATAATTCCAAATGACCTTCCCCTGTGCTCAAACAAGAATTGTTTTGTTGATGGTTAGGGTGTTCTCCCCTGTGGTTCTAAAATGCAACTATGGTATTAATGATTGTAGAGATGGAGAAGCATAAAATTGACAGAGGATTGGAAATTTCACACCCATAGTTTGTGCAGCATCTCCATTTTTCCTTTGTATTATAGTAATACCTCATTTCAAAAAATACCTCAAATAAATCCAAAACTTTCAGTTCTTGTCAGCATCAGAAAGAGATGCAGTTAGGGATGTTCTTGTAATTGTGGAATATGGTTATTTTGTGATTTTTAGGACCTTTGAGGTTGTTTAGCAACTTTAAATTTAGATCCTTGTTTGTTAAGGCTAGCTCAATGCTAAATATGTGATTTGTAACTGAGACAGTTTGCTTTTGGCGAGACAGTTTGCTTTTGGCAGTTGATTGAGAATCTTCTTCTTCTTCCCTCTGTTTTTCCCTTTTCTGTCTCTTGCTGTCATACAGTATGAAGCCCCTCATTCTCCACAAGGAACTATACCCACATGCTAGAACTAAGCCTCATCATGAAGGCAGTGAACGTTGCGAAGCCAAGCTTCCAAAATATTGAAATGAAAAATTGAATAGTTGACATTTTCTTTGTGTCATGAGCTGACATTTTTTAGCAAATCAAATTTCATTGGCATCACATTTAAACTCAACGAAGGCAACAGAAATAATTCAAGTATCCATTGTATAATTACCACGTAAGCAATTACAACTGAAATACCAGAGAGGAACTACCATACCGTCACATCTGAAAAGCCAACAAAATTATCGAGCTCCCCAAAGTGAGCCTGCACAGGTGCCTTTGCTTGGGCAGGATCCGCGAGCTCTGATGAAGGAACTCCATAGAATGCAACAACTGCATCAACCTCGGGACTCAAAACAGAACTTGCAATAGAAAGAGCACCCCCCATGCAATACCCTGTCACACCAACCTATTTCCACAAAATCATTAGTTTGTTTACCAACCTCTTCAATTTTCTGGTGTTCAAAAAAAAAAAAATTTAATTATTCCCTCAAGGGCAATTTCAGACTGATTGACAGGTCCAGAACTTCAACTTTGTTCAAAGAAGAGATATTCAAGAGAGCATGGAACGAACAACATTTAATGAAGCATAAATTTTAGTAATGATGCCATTGAAGATTCCATGTAAATTCTATCCGTGCATTAATTTTTCATTTTCACAAAAGAAAATAAGATCTTGAAATATTAAAATATAAAGAAACCATTGTCATAATTCTAGACCATCAACATGCCCACCCGCTGCCCCTCACCAAAGAAAAAATCCCATCACAAAAAATAAATAAATAAATAGTAATAATAATAATAATAATAATAATAATAATAATAATGATAACAAAGGGAAAAGAAATAGACCTCTTTTTCGAGAGGGGGTCGAGAAACCTATCATTGTGATTATGTCTTCCAATGTACATCAACAATGATATTAGATTTGAACCCAGTTCAGATTTGAACCTAGTTCAAAGGGCCCCATTTCCATTCAAATTTGAGACTATATGGTCGATACACATACACCACTCTTTAAGGGATAGAGCTGAGAATTAGTGCAGGGTGTTAGGTTCAGGGTTGGGAGGGTTTTAAACTAATGAAAAAATTGAAGTTAGTGAAAAAATAATAAATAAGATGTAATAAAATACTTCTAGAGACATAAAAGAGTGAAAGGGTCGTATTCTTTTCAAAAAGGAAGGCTTAGACACATTGGAGGAGTTTATCAAAGAGGAGGATAGGGTTGGAAGTAATCCATGGATGTGCTTCTTATAAAAGAGGATATATGTTAGAGATAGGAGCCAAGGTTCAAATGGGTTAAAGACATGGATCATAATTCTAAAAATTTTTACCAAGTGGCGAATGGGTAGAGGACGAAGAGTTGAGTTAGATTTTGGTTCCTTGGTGAGAGATCACGAGCAAATAGGAGAGGCAATTACGTGGTTCTACAAAAATTTTAACCCTAAAGAGTGTCAAAATAGGTTGATGGAGGGACTTGATTTCTCATATTGAGTAGGAAAGAGCCCTTTGTTTAGAAAGGTTGAGGTAACGAGGCAGTGTTTGAGATCGAATAAGGCCCCAAACCCGAAATTTTCACATTTGCCTTTCCCAGGATAATTGTTAAGAGATTGGAGAGGATTGTGAATGATTTTTTTATGGTTTGGCACGATGATTGTGTGACAGATCATCTTATTAGTTGTGAATTGTGATGTGGTTAGAAGAGAAGCTGAAAGCGAATTGAGACATGGAACTTTGAAGTCTAGAAACATGTCTACAGGGGGGAAAAATGGTTACAAATAGTATAGTAGTCATTAGAATGGGTGGGGCATTGGAGGTTGGATGATGCTTCTCATGAAGAAGTTTATTTCTTATGTTTGCTTATTTGTTATTTCCTCTTACCTTTTCAAGATTCGTAGCAGTAATAATATTCAGCTTTGGGAAAATTTTTGGGCAGGGGAGATTTTGGAAGTCTTCAAGCCTCATCCTTTTAGGCTTTCTTCCATTTATATCACTTCAATTACTTCCTTTTATATTTAGAGCAAGGCTCTCTCTCATAGGATTTCCGTTTTTCAAAATCTAAATGAAAGAGAAGTTTATGAGCTGGGTAATTTGTTGAGTTTTGTATTCATTTGTATGTTAATCTAGGAGTGATTCACATATGTGATGGAGTAAATTCTAGTTCTTCTCTTATAAATATATTTTTCTCCAGTCATTGAATTCGACTTCATATATTTCCTTTGAATAACATTTTTTTGGTGGCTAAGGCTCCTTTTAAGATAAGGCATTTACTTGGTCTTTGATTATCAAGAAGGTTAATAAGGATGATTTATTGTACATGAGGAGACCAAGTCTACTAGCCCAGATATCTGCATGATATGTTTAGTCTCATGAGACAAATGCATTTTTATTTTTTTTTCACATTTTCATGTGGCTAAACAGCTACAGGGTTTCTCCTTGTTTGATGAGGCGTGGGTACCACCCACAGTGATGTCGGGAGAAGCAAGAAAGGTAGAATTTTGTGGAAGTTTGCTTTTAGCTGCTATTTTCGGACATCACAGATTGAGAGGAATGCAAAGATTTTTAATGATAAGATATTGTCACCATATTTAATTAGGCTAGAGTGATTTTCCTAAGTTCTTTTGGGTGCTTGCTTTGGGGCATTTTGGGAACTTTCTTTGTCTGAATTGCAGAGGGCTTGAACGGCTGTCTTTTGAAATTGTATTTAATTTCTTAGAACAGTACACCTTGCCTCCAAATTTTGCAGTTTTTCTTCTCTTTCTCATTAATCAATCAATCATACACACACATACAAACACTGCCTGTGGCAAGCAACCAACTCTACATATTCAGCTCAGCTCACAAAATTTGATGTGCGCACAGAGGTCTGGTATCACTTTAATATCATAGCAGTCTACAATTGGAGAATGATGCTCACCTGCAAACAATTAATCAGCCATTAGTGGGACAGGTTTGGTTGCAGCTAATGCGATGACTTCCACTACCATATGACTCTTTCGTGTTTGCACCATGATTTTTTTCCTGTCTTCTCTTTGTTTGGAAAGCTTTTCACGGCTAGGGTAGAATTTTCTTGTTTGTTTCTGTAATTAGTCTTTTTATTGTGCAATGCTTCATACAAACAAAACAAATAAGGTAATGTAATCAGTTATCACACAACATTTTTTTGGTAAAAGTTGCTAAACTCTTCGTACTAAAGCTATCAGTTATCTCTATCAAATATGCCAGTTACTTGGTTGTATTGATCTATCCTTAAAAGTGTTGGTTTGCAAGCTTATCAGTGTTTATGAGATTAATGAGGAAAAATATGATTCTTAATTGAATATAGGTAGATGCAAAGATTGAGAGTATTGTAGAGCATCTTTAACTCTTAGAACTATTAACTAGTTTAATTAGTAAACACTTACTTTCTTCTATGCATAGACATGCCATAATTTTGACAACACAATCAGAGATGTGCATCATTAGAGCTTGAGATTTTATAAAAAAAAGCTTCAAATGACTAAAGTCCTGTACCTTTGCCCTATGGTTTCCATGACCCTCATCACAAAGTGGGACTTCAACATAGCCCAAAAGCCTTATAAAGTAAAGCATGGCTGTTTATATAACATACATGAAGAGTTCAAAAGCCAGCCAAAGTAATTCGACAAGGCCAAATCAATTTCCTCAAAGCAACAACAACGTTTTTTTTTCAGCACATTAAAAAATTATCATGAATAAAAAGGAGAGACATAGGAATCAAAAAAATCATCTGACCCTTGGTGCAGCATGTTATTCATTTTTTGTGGACCAAATCAAAGTACATGTTCTAAACTTTGCAGGGAACAAAAACATCCATACACAGCACAGAGAAAACAATATCCTCACAAATATATACTCAAACTTCATAAATAAATACTAAAACATACATGTTAAACCGTCTTTACCATGCATGCATATGATAGAAGTCTTAACCAAAGTTGCAGACTCATGGCTGTCCAATTCAGACAGTCAATAGTGAGCAGCACATTGCGTACTGCGTATAGGTCATTGCAAATTATTTCATACGGCAGTTGTGACTGCATACAGCATTCTAACTAGTCTATATAAAGTATGTTTTCATCATCCAGAAATTAAAACAATCAAACTAAATGCACAACTCTTAGTTCAAATTTAACTCCAGTTTAATGTAGTTAGGACTTAGGCAATCAATCAAAAAATTTTCAAGAAACAATTATTTTGGGTAATTGCGGCGTACAGCCAACAAGAATGCATGAATAGTGTAAGACCTAAGGTTCTGTTTGGTATCGTTTTTGTTTTCTATTTTCTGTTTCTGTTTCTCCATAGTGAAGAAACAGAATATAAAAACGTATTTCTTTATGTTGTTAGTTTTGTATTTCTGTTGCTGGTTTTCAGCTATTTGCCAAAAAACTGAAAACCAAATTCTATTGTTTTCGGTTGTTTTGGCAACCTGTTCCCAAAAAATTTAATATCCATAAATAGTTTTTTTGGATTAAATAATTTATTTTATACACTTTTAAATTAAAATCAGAATTAAATGATCATATGAATTTAAATATAATTAAAATAAATACATACATAAATTTCAAAAAATAATAATAAATCCAATTACAAAATACTTTTACTGTTTTTCAAGTGTCATATCCAATAAAATTTTTATTGTAAAGTAAATTTTGAAAGTAGAACAATTAAGTAAAATAATTATAATAAAGTTTATTTTTATTATAGTAATTCTTTAAATGTGCATCATTTGTAATTTTATTATTTTAATTATATTTTTATAATATTATTTGATTTAAAGATGAAAATGAGCATTTTTAATTAAGTTTTTAATTTATATTAATTTTACAAATGTTAACCAAACAGGTTGCTGGTTTCTAGTTTTTAATTTCTGTTTCTAATTTTTTATTTTCATTTCTGGTTTTTGTTTCTCTAATTTTTGAAAGCAATACCAAATGGCCCCTAAATTAGTGGATTTTTTTATGAATTCTGTAGCACACCTTCTGCGAACCATTAGCCTTGAGCCAGTTAACTGAAGCTCGGATATCCTTTACAGCTCCTGGCCAGTCCAGACCATCCATTAAGTGTTGCGCTTCTGCAACATCCAAGCCAACTTTTCCTCGATACAGGCTGAAATAAAAAAGAAAAGAATAATAAAAATACATTAGCAGTAAAGACTGAAAATAAAAATGTAGGAAAAGTATCTATTTAAATATTTGTAGCAAACACTCCTAGCAATATATATATATATATAGTTGTAGCAAACACAAACATCTTACTCCGGGATGAGTGCTTTAAAACCAGGACCCAGTTGAGAAATTTTCAAGGCATGGTTCTTGATCTCATAATCCACACCCCACCACTCTTGAAGCACAACTATCCCAGGAGCATCTTCTTTTCCCACCACGTATGCATCAAATGCCTGATTAATTAAAACAATCAGAATGGGAGTTTCTTCGTAGCAATGTCTCACAGGTCACAAAGCCATACTAAGTATTCTAACATAGATGCACAAATTAAAATAAGTTGAACACTAGGAATTCCAGTATCTAGAAAATACAATTTTCTCTTGAGATATATCACCAGGGCTGCTGAAAATTAATATACATAAAATGACACGTTAATGGGCAACTATATGTTTGCGAAAGTCCGTTGAATAACATGTGCAGGGCTTATCAAACTACTCAAAACAGGTTTAACATATCTGAATTGACCTTGCCGGAGCTTAGTGTCCCGTCAGAACCATTCTATAAATGAAAATATTCCAATTATTTCTCCCTCTCTCTCGGAAAATGCTCAGAGACAGTCCAACAAAACAGTGTGAGAGAAAAGAAGAACCCAATACAAGTACACAACAAACCCACTTACTGATTCGAAAGCCCAACAAAACTGATGACGAAAACCGAACAATAAACCCATCAAAAACGATAAGTAACTGATAGGTTTGAACCAAAAATGAAAGAGAATGAGGGAACTTTAGAACCAAACTCACAGTATCATCCCTCTGAATCTGAACCTTCTTGAAGGGGGAGGAGGCAGAGTCCGCCATTGCTCGGATTTGGAAGCGTAGAGTTGAGGCAAAGGCTGTCCGTACAGGACTGAAGCTATTGGAATTTAGGAGGGTTCTGATGAAAACTCTAGACGATGATTTGAGAATAGCTACCATGCTTACCGAGACCCCTTTGCTTTTTTTTTTTAAGGGGGTGGGTTTAATGGGCTCACTGGGAATTAAAATTGAGCCCCGATGTCCTGACACGTGTCCCTACAGGTTTTATACAGTACTGTGAAAATCAAAAGTAGACTGGTTGAATCACTTAAAATCTGTTTTCTATTTTTTTTTTTTTTTATATAACTATAAAAACGCATTATCGATTTTTAATTATTGTTATTGATTTTCTCTTATTTGCAGAAAAAAAACTCTAATCAGATTTTATGATATTAAACTATTTTGACAATTTGCCGTCAAAAATTTTAATACCCAAAACTAATTTTTTTAGAGTAAATGATTCAGTTTATATACTTTTAAAGTAAAATTAAAATTAAATAATTATATAAATTTAAATATAATTAAAATAAAAAATATATAAATTTTAAAAAATAATGATAATATCAATTACAAAATATTTTCACCATTTTTCTATTGTCATATCCAGTAAAATCTATATTATAAAGTAAGTTTTGAAAGTATAATATTAAATAAAATAATATTTATTTTTATCATAGTATTTTTTTAATGTGTAATACTTTTCAATTTTATTATTTTAATCATATTTTATACTATTAGTTTATTTAAAGACAAAAATGAGCATTTTTAAAATTAAATTTAAAATTTATTTTAATTTTATAAATATAACCAATCAAGTTGTTGGTTTCTAATTTATAGTTTCTATTTTTATTTTTTAAGTTTTTTTCTGATTTTTCATTTATGTAATTTTTTTTATGGCAATGACAAACGGCCCCTTAAATTGAGAAATTGTTTTTTATATGGTCTAATTCTTATCAATTTTTTATGATAGTCAAACTCGATCAAAGCTGAAAATTTTGAACAAATTGGATGAATCGATCAAACTGAACAAAACCAAATAGAATTTTTTTTTTTTAGACCAAGATTTCTTGACCATAAAATTTTAGAGGTTGTTTGGTATCAGTGTCAAAAATATATAAACAAAAATCAGCAAAGGAAATTGGAACCCAGAAACAAAAATCAAAAATTAAAAATTGTAATGTGTTTGGTTCTATTATTGAAATTGAAAACTTATTTAGCCTTTTGCTTTTAGTTTTTTCTATATTTTGAAATTATAAAAATACCTTATAACAAAGCATCATTACCAAAATAATTAAAATAGATATTATTCATAACCTGCTATGAGGGGGGTACTTATTGGGAATTGGAACAAACTATGTTGCTTTTTTAAACAAACCAATTAACTCTTTATTAGAAAAATTGTTTTAAAAGACTTTTCTAAAACAGATTTTAGATTCGAAAATGTTCCCAAATTTGCCACCATTTTTTTGAAACATGTAATCCTTAAAGAGTGGAACAAGACACCATGTTTTGTTCTTGGATTGCAAAACTACCAATAGGCTAGATTTTTTATTTGGTTTCTCCATATGCATCCTACTATTAGAGGAGAATGCGTTAAAGGAAAATCTGGAGACAATCAAAAGGATTCTCCACTTGTATAGCAATTTTTAAAATTTCGAATTGCAAATTTATTATTTTGTTGTAATGTTAATAGTTGTAACTGTAAATTTATTATTATGTTGTAACGTTAACAGTTGTAAATATTTTTTCAAATATGAATATCCTCACAACAGTTATGCTTGAGGCGTTACCTTCTCATGGTATCAGATTCACTTTCGGTTAATACCTTAAATTTTTTTTTCCCATGGCCGATTCAAGCTCCAATCAGCTTCCGCTCAATATGATGGTTCACATGGTGACCATCAAACTTACTTCTACCAATTACCTCTTGTGGCGTAGCCAATTCGTTTCACTACTTGAAAGCCAAGATCTCATGGGCTTCTTGGACGGGTCTTCACCTGCACCCACAACCTTGGTTCGAGAGGGTTTCAATCAAGTTCCTAATCCAGCTTACAAGATATGGCATATGCAAGACAGGATGTTGCTCTGCCTTATTTACGCTTCTCTTACAGAGGAATGTATGGTTGAGGTTGCTAATTCCTTAACTGCTCGTGATGCTTGGTTGACTCTCAAGCATCATTTTCTCACAGCTCCAAGATAAGAGAAATTCAATTAAAAGACGAACTTCAATTAATGCAACGTGGCTCTCGCAGTGTGGCTGAATATGCTCGTTCTTTTCGCTCTCTTTGTGATCAACCTAGTGATATTGACAAATCGATTGATGACACTAATAAAGTACATTAGTTTTTTCATGGCCTTAGATCAGATTTCAAAATTTTTTCGACATCGATGTTGTCTTAGATGCCACTGCCTTCCTTCACCAATTTGGTTCCCAAAGCTCTGAGTCATGAGCTTTTCTCTCGGTCCATTCCTAGTGATTCCTCTTAGCAGTCGGCTTTCATTGCATAATGTCGTTCTTTTGCCAATTCTAATTGTTGCGGGGTAAAAAAAAATAGTTGGGATGCTCCTTCGACTCTCGTTGACCTGAAAGAAGAAAAGAACAAAGGCTTGGAGGACCCGGGGTGTACTCCGGGGGATCACTCCAATGCCTAAGTAAGAGGAAGGCTTTTAGGAAGGCTAAATGCAACAGTAGAATAGTATTAAGTTACTTACCTTTGCCTGTACTCCCAATCCCTTCTTATAGGGGCTTGAGTTGACTGCTGGTTAGCTCGGATTTATTGCGTGGGGGTGCGAATCGCTTTCCGGCCATAAGTGCGTGCGCCCATTACTCGGTTTTTAAGGGCGTCGGCGTGAATCTCTCCTCCTCTTTATTAGGTCGGAGCTAATCACTCGTCAGAAAGTCAGACCTGGAGAAAGTATGAGATAGGCGTTGACCTGCCCTTATTAGCGTGATTTATTATGGGCATATCAGTTGTCCCCCCCTCAGTTTCAAATTTCTGGATAGAATTTTGAATAATTATTTGTCTGCATCTTTCCATTTAGAAGTTTTAACACTTCCTCTTGTTCCCCTCTTTTTTTTTTTTTTTTGGGAAGAATAAATGAGTAGCTCGTGCCGACTGTTGGCGCCAAGCTGAATTGTCCGACCTGCTCGGGCCGAGCTCCTTTGTGGAGCTCTTTTAAGAAGGACTCGTGCTGAGCTGTGTTTGTCCGAGCTGTTTTGTGCAGAGCTGTTTTGTCCAAGCTGTTCGGGCCGAGCTCTTTTGTCCGAGCTCTTTGAAGCAGGACTCGTGCCGAGCTGTTCGGGCCGAGCTCTTCGAGGAAGGATTCGTGCCGAGCTGTTCCTGCCGAGCTCTTCGGGCCGGGCTCTGTTTGTCCGAGTTCTTCGAAGAAGGATTCGTGCCGAGCTGTTCCTGCCGAGCTGTTCGGGCCGGGCTCTGTTTGTCCGAGCTCTTCGAAGAAGGATTCGTGCCGAGCTCTTTGAAGAGAGACTCGGGCCGAGCTCTTCATGCCGAGCTCTTCGTAGAGTGACTCGTGCCGAGCTCTTTGAAGAGAGACTCGGGCCGAGCTATCTGAGAATGGCGAGCTCTTTGAAGAGAGACTCGGGCCGAGGTGTTTTTTCTGAGCTTTTTGAATAATCAGGTCGAGCTAACCAACCTACTCGGCTGTGTGGCACTACAACTAGTGCTCGTTGCTTGGGCTTTCCGCGTGATGAGTCGTGCTCATCTATTGGATTGTTTTGGCCTTACGAGTCGTGCTCGTCAATTCGGGCCATCCTCCTGATGAGTCGTGCTCATCTGTTGGTTGGTCTGGCTTCACGAGTCGTGCTCGTCATTTTGGGCCATCCGCGTGATGAGTCATGCTCATCTGTTGGGTTGCTCTGGCCTCACGAGTCATGCTCGTCATTTTGGGCCGTCCGCGTGATGAGTCGTGCTCATCTGTTGGGCTGCTCTGGCCTCACGAGTCGTACTCGTCATTTTGGGCCTTCCACCCGATGAGTCGTGCTCATCTGTTGGGTCGTCCTTCGCGTCTATCTCACTTTCCCGAGGCATCGTTGCACGCATCTGTCTTGCGAGAGATACAAAAAAGCATGTTTTAAATGCGTTCTACCTCGGAAAGTGGGTTGGAGAAAAGCATTATTGATGGCCATCCGTCCAACGTTGTGTCCGAGGCAACTTGGTGTTTCCGAGGTGGCGTTTGTCCTCGGGAAGCCTCATCTGTGCACTTGTCAGAGATTTTATGTGTCCTTTGCCTCCCTTGAGACGCAATCCTTCTCGTAAATGAAAATTCTTGAGATTCCCGCCACAGGGATTCGTGCCCTCCTCTCTATATAAAGGCCAGTGGACTCGTTCATTCCACACTCGTCTTCATTTCAAGAGAACTGCTTCCTTCTCTACTCTCCTCCATTCCACAAGTCTCTTATTTGGTGCTAGGTATGCTTTTCCTCTCTATAGCATTTTTGTCTTGTTGTTCTTCATGTTCTTCATTGTTCTTGCACTAGTTTTGTATGTTTGATCTTATCTTGTAAGATTGCCTAGTTGTTTGTGTGAAATTTTACTATCTTGATCTGTCTTGGCCTCCTTTCTTCTTGATCTTTGCTGTTGCTTGCTCGTTTGACCCTTAGGTTTAAGTGGTGTTTCCTTCAGGCTTGTTTTTTTCCTATGGAGACCTCCTCACAGCCATTAAGAGTACCTACAACAGTTCGGAGCGCTCGTTGTAAGCTCACCTCTTCCGACCTGCAAAATGTTCGTTATTTTTTTGTTATACCATCCAATGTTACTGTTAGGTTACCAACTGCTTCCGAATCAGCCCTTGACCAAAAATACGAGGAGCTCTGCCTGTATACCGATTACTAGATTTGGGTCTTAGGCTCCCTTTTCCCTCCTTTGTTTCTAACGTATTGCGTTTTTATCGCATAGCACCATCTCAACTTGTTCCGAACTCTTATCTTTCGCTCACCTGTTTTGCTGTGCTTCTGCTCCTCTTGGGCCATCAGCCTACCGTCCCCCTCTTCAGAAGTTGTTTCCAAATGCGATCTCACTCTGCGGAGAAAGAGCTATATTATTTTAACTCTCTACCAGGTTATAAACTTTTCTCACCAGGCAGTTCTTCCATCCATAACTGGAAGAGCCGTTACTTCTTTGCGTCGGGAGAGCTGGATTACACAGGCTCCTTTGTCTGGTCTTCTCCTCTTGATGGTAACGTGGTTATCTTTTTCTACCCTCTTTTGCAGGGCTTACACGTAGGTGATCAGTCTAACTCATCTTTTCTCCTTTCACCCCTTTTTCCTTTGTAGTTCGAGTGCGCCATCTCCTCCCCAGACTTTCCCCCGAAGAGCAGGCCATCCTTAAAGAACTTCGTGCCCTCAGTGAACAGGGGATTATTCCTCACGAGGAGCTGCTCCAGGAGCGTGTCCTCGTGCAGTGGGGGATCAGCCCCGTTTCCTCAAGTCATTCTCCCCCCTTATTATGTATATGTGTGTATGTTTGGTTGTCGTCTTTAATGTTGGTGTTCTTACTCCTCGTCTCTTTTATCCTTGCAGACATGGACTTCAACAGGTATGAATCTCTCATGGGAGAGGCTAGAAAGCAAAGGGTTAGCAGGAGCAGGAAGAAGAGAAGGGAGGTCGAAGGAGAATCCTCTCACAGGGATGCACCCGCAGTAGGGGATTCCGGCGCCCTTACTGATGAGGTCCATGCTGCTCCTCCTACGAACTCTCAGGCTCAAGTTGAAGCCATCTTCCACGAGCCGACCAGTTCTGCCTCTGCTCTCCGTCGGGCCGTGCATGCTGAGGATTTTGTGCAGGCCCAGTGTACCCTTCCTGACGCCATCTCGGCGAAAATCCGCCATACTTCGTACCAGGTGCCTATTCAAAGTGAGCTTTATACTTTTCGACTTATGCATAGCCTTGCTAACTTCCTTACTTGGAATTTTCTGCAGCTGGCGACGATAGCTCTAGCCCAGGAGGAGAAGGTCGCGGAGATGTACCGCCCGACCCTTGATGCCCAGGAAAAATATGTCCTTGCTCAGAACGAACTGCACGAGGCCGAGGCCCGCGAGCGGGCTCTGCAGGCAGAGATCGATCACCTTCGTAGGGAGGAACTTCCTTCCAGAGAGGTTGCTGCTGCTGCTTCTGCTTCTCGAACTGCGGTGAAGAAGTACAAAGAGTCGAACCAATTCGTTATCGACACCTCCAAAGCTTATCGAATTGGTTTCAGAAGGTCCCGGGATCAAGTAAGGACTAAACATCCTGAGATTCCTCTTGACGGTGTAAGCTCTCATGGTTATGGCGACGAGAGTCCCGAGTCTGCAGAGGACCTAGAGGAGGATGAAGAAGGGGAGGAGGTGGAAGTTGGAGAGGGGAGTAAAGCAAACTAGCATGTAGGAACCGAACATGTATTTTGAATTTTTCAACCTTTATTGTTATAATGCAACTTTTTGTAAAAGACTCTTTTATTACAGTGCTACAAAAAGCGGTTCTTAAGAATAATATTTCTTCAACATTTTGGAATTCCACGTGTTCTTGATTTCTTTCCCCCCTACTTCTTCCAACTTGTAGGTCCCAGGTTTTATCTCAGTGGTGACCTTGTATGGGCCCTCCCAGTTAGGTTTTAGCTTGTGCGACCCTGACTCGGACGGGTTGTTTCGCCTCTTCCTCAGGACTAAGTCTCCTGGCTGAAAATTTCATACTTTCACGCGGTGGTTGTAGTACTTTGCTACCCTCTGTTGGTACGCGGCAACTTTTACACTCGCCTGATCCTATCTCTCTTCCAGTAGGTCTATTTCTGATCTGAGCTCCTCGCTATTGGTCTGTTCGTTAAAGTATTGCCTTCGCCAAGAGGGTATCCCCACCTCTGCTGGGATAACTGCTTCTGCGCCAAAGACAAGCATGAACGGGGTTTCCCCTGTTGGTGCTCTTTTGGTGGTGTGGTACGCCCACATAAGGGAAGGGAGTTCCTCTGTCCATCTACCTTGCATGGATTCGAGTCGCGTCCTCAGTCCGTGCAGAATCGTCCGATTCATGTTCTCTACTTGTCCATTGCTTTGGGGGTGTGCCACTGACGCGAAGAGAAGCTTAATAGATAGATCCGAACAGAACTTTTTGAAGCGGTCGTTGTCGAACTGCTTCCCGTGGTCTGTAACTATCGCTGAGGGAATGCCATAGCGGCAAACTAATGAGGTCCACACGAATCGTGTAATATTCCGCTTTGTTATGGTGGCTAGGGGTTCGGCCTCTACCCACTTAGTGAAATAATCTATTGCTACCAATAGGAATTTTTTCTGGCCGGTCGTCTGTGGAAGAGGTCCGAGGCTATCTATCCCCTACTGAGCAAAAGGGCAGGGACTGGTTAGAGGGGAGAGTAGACTAGAGGGTGCGTGTGGTACCACTGCCCACCTTTGACATCTGTCACATTTTTTGACGAGCTCCACCGCGTCCTTCTTCATTGTGGGCCAGAAAAATCCCTGTCGCATAGCTTTGTGAGCTAGAGCCCTACTGGCAAGGTGGTTTCCGCATACTCCTTCGTGGATTTCCCGTGGTATGTATTCCCCTTCGTCTTTGCTTAAACATCGAAGGTAGGGCAATGTCAGCGAGCGCCTGTAAAGCTCTCGGCCCATCAACGTATATCTTGCCGCTTTCCTCCTCACCTTTTGAGCCTCCTTATTATCTTCTGGTAAGGATCCGTCCTGGAGGTATAGGAATAAGGACGCTCTCTAATCGTCCTTGTTGAATTCGGACGCCACTGAGTTAATTCTGTCCTCCTCGTACGAGGGTTTCCCTATGCGTTCAAGATAGATAGTGTCTTTCCATTCCGAACCGGTAGCCGAGGCTAACTTCGCTAGTGCGTCCGCCTTTTTATTCTCTGCTCTCGGTACGTGTTCTATGTCGAACTGGGCGAATGCCTCTATGTACTCTCTTGCCTTGGAGAGATATTTTTTCATTCTTGGATCCCTAGCCTCGAATTTTCCTTTAAGTTGCTCTACCACCAGCTGGGAATCACTCAGTACTTTGTTCTGTGCCACCCCTAATGCTTCCGCCAGGCGCAGGCCGGCTAACAAGGCTTCGTACTCCGCCTCGTTGTTGGTTGCTATGAACTCCAGTTTTAGGGCGAAGAGAGTTTCATTGCCCTCCATGTCAGAAAGGATGAATCCGGCTCCCCCCCCAACAGCATTAGAGGACCCATCAACGTGCAATGTCCACTCCTCCGACTTGGTAGATGACTCGGGGAGCCTTTCTGCTGTAAAATCCGCGAGTACCTGAGCCTTGACTACGGGCCTTGGTTGATACTGTAGGTCGAATTCACTTAATTCTATCGACCACCTCGTCATCCTTCCCGAACTCTCCGGTCGTTGTAGAATTTGTCTCATGGGCAGGTTTGTTAAGACGACAACCCTATGGGCTTGAAAATAGGGTCTTAATTTTCGCGCTGCACAGATGATGGAGAAGGCGGCCTTTTCCACCATACCATAGTTCTTCTCGGTGCCACTTAACACCTTACTTGTGTAATATATAGGCTGATGCTTCCTACCCTCTTCCCAGACCAAGACCGAGCTGACGACATTCTCTGTGGAAGCTATATATAGATAGAGGTCTTCCCCATTCTTTGCTTTTGTCAAGAGAGGAGGGGATCCGAGGTATTGCTTAAGCTGCTCGAAGGCTTCATCCTGCTCTTTCCCCCATTCGAATCCTCCCTTCTTCCGTAGTGCTCTAAAGAAAGGTAAGCCTTTGTCCCCTGAGCAGGAGATAAACCTGCTGAGGGAGGCTATCCTCCCGGTCAGAACTTGGATTTCCTTTTTAGTCCTTAGAGCCTCCATCTCAAGCAGTGCTCATATTTTATCTGGATTTGCTTCTATACCTCTATGAGTCACCATAAAACCCAGGAATTTACCTGCAGAGACGCCGAACACGTACTTTGAGGGATTCAACCTCATGTGGTACCGGCGGAGGAGCTCGAACGTTTCCCTCAGATCTTTACAATGTTGCCCTACTTCCATGCTCTTCACCAACATATCGTCCACGTATGCTTCCATTGTTTTTCCGAGCTGTTCCTTAAAAATCTTGTTCACTAACCTCTGATATGTGGCCCTCGCATTTTTTAAGTCGAAGGGCATCACCCGATAACAATATAGACCCCTGTCGGTGACAAAAGAAGTTTTTTCTTCATCAGCTGGATTCATAGGGATTTGGTTGTATCCTGAGTAAGCATCCATGAAGCTGAGGAGCTCGTGCCCCGAGGTCGAATCCACTAGCTGATCAATTCGAGGGAGAGGAAAGCTGTCCTTTGGGCACGCTTTATTCAAGTCCGTGAAGTCTATGCAGGTTTGCCATTTTCCATTGGGCTTCCTGACCAATACCACATTGCTCAGCCACTCGGAGTAGTCCACTTCTCGGATAAAGTTGGCCTGCAACAGTTTCGTCACCTCTTCGTCAATTATTTTGATTCGCTCCATTGCGAAGCTCCTTTTTTTCTATTTCACAAGTCGGTGGTTGGGGTTGACCTGCAACCAGTGCTTTATCACAGCAGGGTCGATGCCGGGCATGTCTGCTGCCGACCATGCAAACAAATCAGAGAATTCGTCCAAAAGTTCAGTCAACTCCGCTTTCAAGGTGTCGGGCAAATGATTCCCGATCTGTGTACTTCTCTCCTGGTGGCCTCGCAGTGGTATGTGGTTGATATCTTCATGTAATGTACTGATCTGGGGATACTCTCCTCTGACTTCTAGGTCATCCACCGTTAGAGCTCCTTTAGCCTCCATCTTCCCTTTCAAGGCCATTACATAGCAACTCCGGGCAGCGGCCTGATCTCCTTTGGCATATCCTATCCCTTGTGGTGTAGGGAATTTAACTTTGAGGTGGTAAGTTGATGTTACCGCCCGAACTGCGTTAAGGAAAGGGCGACCCAAGATGACATTGTACACCGAAGGTCGGTCAACCACTAGGAACTCTGTCAACGTTGTTACCTGCTGCGGAATCGTCCCTATTGTTACTAGTAACGTGATTGTTCCCAAGGGGTGAACAGTGTCTCCCCCAAATCCTACCAAGGGGGTCGATACGGGCTTCAATCGTTCCTTGCCTATCTTCATCCCTACCAAGACCGACCAGAACATGATGTTGGCTGAGCTCCCGTTGTCTATCAGTATACGTCTAACCATGTAATTGGCTATGAGTAGGGAGAGCACCAGTGCGTCATCGTGCGGTTGCTGCACTCCCTCTTCATCTCCGCTGTCAAAGGTTATGGCGTCACCTTTCTTGCTTCGTTTGCTACTGGTTTCCCCTTTTTCCATCGTTAGCACCTGTTTAGCATATCTTTTGCGTGCACTCCCGCTATCTCCTCCACTGGTGGATCCTCCAAAGATCACCGCAATTTCACCAATAGCTTGCTCTTCCTTCTCTTTTGCGCCATGCCTCCTCTGCTCGAATGGTTCCCTTTGTGGATTTTCTTTCTTGACAAACCTTGACAGATGTCCCCTTCTTATTAGGACTTTGATTTCTTTCTTCAGCTGAATGCATTCTTCTGTGTCGTGGCCATGATCCCTATGGAATGCGCAAAACTTGGACATGTTCCGCTTATGTAGAGGCGTTCGCATAGGTTCAGGCCATGAGACGTAGTCCTTCTTTTTTATCTGCATCAGCAACTCTGAGCGCGGTACATTTAGAGGTGTGTAGGTGGAGAACTTGTTGTGCTGTCCTCTGCTCTTTTGACCTGTTTGCAGCGCACTAGTTTCGTGCCTTTTTATAGATCTATACGTGTCTCCAGATTCTCTACCGTTGTTTCTCCTCTTCCGCTCTAGACGATTTCCTCTCGTGTCCATCATCTCCTCCAGGTTTATGTATTTCTCTGCTCGGATCATTAACTCCCCCATGTCCACCGGCGGTTTTTTCCCTAGGGAGTATAAGAAACTTCCGGGTTGGAGGGCCGTTGTCAGGGCGGCCAAGGCTACCCCCATGTCTAAGTTGCGGATTTCTAGGGTCGCTGTGTTGAACCGGTGCATGAAGTTCTTTAAAGTCTCCCGGTCCCCTTGCACCATATTCATTAGATGGCCTGTTGTTTTGGCAACTCTCCGGCTACTAAGGAAGTGGCCGATGAACATTTGCTCCATCCCTTGGAAGGAACCAACAGATCCTGGTCAAAGAGTTCGATACCAGTCTCTGGCGGACTCTTAAGGGTGGTAGCAAACGCTCGGCACATGATGGCGTCAGGAGCCCCTTGCAGCTGCATTAACATTTTGAAATTTTCCAGGTGATCAATGGGGTCAGACAAACCTTCGTATCTCTCAAAGGTGGGCATCTTGAATCTACTAGGCAATGGAGCTTCCATGATCTCTTTGCTGAACGGAGACTCCGCGGACTTTAGGGATGTTTCATCATAGTAGGGCCTGGTTCTGCCTTCTTTCATCATCTTCTCTATGTAATCTATCTTCTTTATTCTTTCCTCGAGCTCGATGGATCTTTGTTGGTTGACATCCACGCTATTTGCATCTTCTACCTTCTTATTGGGGTGAGTTTTCTCTTCTTTCTCCATTAGTTCGTCAGCTTGTTTGTCTGCGCTGGGTTTCTCTTGCGGTCGGGGAAGGACGTGCCCTTCTTGACTCTTCTATTGTAAGAGTTGGTTGAGCATGTCCTTAATTTCCTTCTGGAAGGCAAGGAACTCCTCCCTACTGACACCAGATGAGTCGGAGGTCCATTGGATGGATTGGGATGGTTCTTTGGTATCAGGGAAGGAGGTAGAATTACGCGAGGTCGGCATTGCTTGAATGTTTGAAAGTCGAGAGCAAGATAATATCGCCTCCTAAAAGTAACTTCCCACAGACGGCGCCAACTGTTGTGGGGTAAAAAAAAATAGTTGGGATGCTCCTTCGACTCTCGTTGACCTGAAAGAAGAAAAGAACAAAGGCTTGGAGGACCCGGGGTGTACTCCGGGGGATCACTCCGATGCCTAAGTAAGAGGAAGGCTTTTAGGAAGGCTAAATGCAATAGTAGAATAGTATTAAGTTACTTACCTTTGCCTGTACTCCCAATCCCTTCTTATAGGGGCTTGAGTTGACCGCTGGTTAGCTCGGATTTATTGCGTGGGGGCGCGAATCGCTCTTCGGCCATAAGTGCGTGTGCCTATTACTCGGTTTTTAAGGGCGTCGGCGTGAATCTCTCCTCCTCTTTATTAGGTCGGAGCTAATCACTCGTCAGAAAGTCAGACCTGGAGAAAGTATGAGATAGGCGTTGACCTGCCCTTATTAGCGTGATTTATTATGGGCATATCACTAATGGTCACAACAAGCAGGAAAATTCTACATAAGGTTCAGCCAATTCCGCTAAAGGGGCGATTGTTGCATTCCAATGGTGTGATAAAGAAAATCACATTGCCAAAAAGTGTTATAAACTTGGAAAATTATTTTAAAAAAGCTAAGGTTGGTGGCTTAATTGAAGCTTTCTCTGCCACCTCTCTTGATACATGGTATATAGATACAGGAGCAACTTCGCATATGACAAATGATGCTGCGTTTCTTAATAATTATGTTCCTTACAACGGTAATCAACGGGTATTTGTTGGTAACAGTAACCCATTGCCTATCTCTCAAATTTGCTCCATCTCATCCATTGTTGCTCCCAAATCATTATCACTATCTGATGTTCTCTTTGTTCCTAGCATTACTAAAAATCTTTTGTCTATAAGTAAGCTTACTCATGAGAACAACTGCTCAATAACCTTTCTTCTTCTGGCTTTACTATGCAACATCTAGCAACAAGAGCAGTGGTGGGAGTCAGCCAATGTGAGAAAGGGCTCTACATTCTTGACCGTGCCCATGCAAATTTTTTATCTACTTTTTCTTTATGTACTTCTCGTGCTACATCTGATATTTAGCATGCCCGATTGGGACATCCTTCTCATCGCATTGTTTCTTTTTTGAATAAGCATGGGGATATTACCATTTCTAATAAAAGAAAGTTTGATTTTGCACCTTGTTTTGGTTGCCAAGTGGGAAAAAATCATCGTTTGCCTTTCTCCAATGTAGATCAACGTTGCTCCTCATCATTTGAAAGAATACGTTACAATTTATGGGGCCCTTCACCCATCACTTCTCCATCTAGATATAGATATTAGTGTGTATTTATTGATGACTTTTCTTGCTTTAGATGGATTTTTCCTTTAAAGCTTAAGTTAGATTTCTTTGATATATTTGTCTGTTTTTATAAGTATGTCACTATTCAATTTGATAGAAACATTAAATCTTTCTAATGTGATGGTGGTACGGAGTTCACCAATAACCGCTTTACCTCTTTTCTACATGAGTGTGGTACAGTTCAACATATTGCTTGTCCTTACACTCCTAATCAAAACGGTATTGCTAAGAGAAAACATTGTCATTTCACTGAAACTGGTCTCACCCTCATGTTTCATTCTAGTGTTCCATTACATCTTTGGGTGGAGTCCTTTTCTACGGCTTGTTATCTCATCAATCGCCTCCTATCACTGGTTTTTGTAGGGAAAACCCCTTATGCAATTCTATATGGTAAAGCTCCTTCTTACTCGTCACTTTGTACTTTTGGTTGCCTTTGCTTTCCTTTTTTGCATGACTATATGCCTCATAAATTGTCTCCTCATTCAATTCCTTGTGTTTTCTTAGGCTATAGTCCTCTCTATAAAGGTTTTCAGTATTTGGATAAAAACACCAGCAGAGTATATGTCTCTCGTCATGTGCAATTTTTTTAGGATTATTTCCCTTATGTAACATCAAGTTTACCAACTTTGGTTTCTACAAATTATGTCACTTTTATTTATCCTCTTGAAAGCTCTTTGTCGTGTGAAAATAAATCTTCTACGGATGTGACTTACACCCATCGCGAGGCTTCCATTTTTTGTGCTTCTTGTGTAGACAACAACAGCAATTTGCTGCCATTTGTGCTGCCTTCAACAATAGCAACGTCTTCCACGTATGCTGTAATGATCCCAAAAATAGTTATACTTGATTAGGGTTATGATCCTAAAAAAAAAAATAATAATAATAATTAATTAATTAATTAATTAATTAATATAATATATTAATATAATATATATATATATAAAGGTTACTTCAAGGATCCTTTAGGAATTCAATTTCAATTGAAATCACAGATGTCTCTCTCTCTCTCTCTCTTAGTCTCTCACGTCTCTCTCTCTCTCTCTTTCTCTCTCTCCTCACACACACACACACACTCTCTCTCTCTCTCTCTTTCTCTCTCTCCTCACACACACACACACACTCTCTCTCTCTCCTTGATTTCCTCGGCCAAATGTGCGTCGATCAAAGAACAAAAATTACCCTTGGGTTCCAAATTCGATCACCAACATTTTAACCGGAATGGATTTGTCGTAGAAGCGTCATAGGCACCACTCCTGGGATAAGGTAAGGGGAATAAATTATGTCAGCTCTTTTCAAAGATTAACCGATTAAATTAAATAATATAATTATATGGATATTATGTTGATTTTAATCTGAGTATATGTTGGTTTTAAATTTGAATATATGATTATATTATGAGGTATATGATTTTGCTGAGTGTTATTAAAGTATGATTTTATTATTTAAATGTGTGGCATGAGATTATTTCAGATTATTGTATAAATTAAACCTGTTGAGATCACGAGGATTGTTGATAATAATGTGGGTAGACCTTTATGAATATGGTACCATGGTATTGTGCAATTGTATATCGGAGAGATATGTTTGGTGATATCAAGGCAAAGGGGGACGCGATCTTGATTATGGGACCCTGATCCTCGGGACTTAGCCGAGGGCTTGCTGGTGGGGGACGGCGAGACATAACGCCTCACAACGAGTACCTGGGTATGCACCAGATGTGGTCATCGAAAGATAGAATTGTTTATATGTGAACATGATCCAAGGAATGAGGAGATAGAAATATTGGTTTATGAAACTGGTTAGTTGTTTTATGTGTAAACATGAATGTTACAGTATTAAATATTATTTATATATATTTGATACACTAAAACTCATTGGCCACACACTAATAATAATTTATGCCATCCTTATTGAGAGGCGTCTCACCCCATCTAATTAATTATTTTTCACTAAACCTATGGAGTATGATAGTAATAAGAGTAGCGTAGTGGAAGCGTGTATGGGACTAGATAGGGATTTAGAATAAATGTTAATTTTATTATTCTAGTTTATCTTGAAATTCCTAAGGATGTATTAAATTGTTTTTGGAGATATTGTTGATATTTTATTTATGTTTTGATGGGTCCAGAACCTTATTATGATATTGGGATATTTATTGTAATAAAGGATGATTTTTAGTACTCTGGTAAATTATTATGGAGAACTTCTGCTATTATTTATGTGGTATCAGATATTTAATTTAGAATAACCCTTTAGGCCCCACTTGGCGGGTTTTGGGGCATTACAAGTGGTATTAAAGCAAAGGGGTAGTTACCCTCGATCCCCGAAAACTCTCGCTTATAAATGATTGTGACGAATTAAGACTCTCCACTCGGGGACTTGCTGAGTTGAGGGATGGCGATACGTAATGCCTCAATCTCAATAAATGTTCTGATAGGCACTTGTTGTTGCCACTGGCGCAAGGCCCACTAGGTTAAGTGACAACGCCCGAAAGGAGGACGTTACATAGGCTACCTCTTCTCAGCCACCCTCACCCGCAATGGCATTGGAAGTCATACCTCCAACACCTCATTCAACCTCTACACACCCAATGATTACTCGTGCAAAGGAGGATATTCTTAAGCCTCGCACTATTCATTTGTTAATTGCTTTGCCAGCTCCTCAATGGTTTCAGGTACATCTTTCCATTAAAGAGCCTCGCGGATTTAAGTCTACTGTAAAACATCCAGAATGGATATTTGCAATGGATGATGAAATTACTGCACTTAAGGAAAATAACACATGGCGCTTGGTACCTCATCCTTCTGATAATAATATTGTAGGTCGTTGGTGGATATTCAAAACAAAACTTCGAGCAGATGGAACTATCGAGCATCACAAAGCTTGCGTTGTTGCACAAGGATTTTCTCAATAGCATGGCATCGATTTTGAAGATACTTTTAGTCAAGTTGTTTACCCTACTACTATTCGAATGATCTTATCTTTTGTCACCATGCATGGTTGGTGCCTTCATCAGCTTGACGTACGTAAAAAATGCATTTATCCATGGCTTTCTTTCAAAGGGAGTCTATATGAAACAACCTCTAGGTTATATTGATCCACAATTATCAAATCATGTTTTTCGTTTGCAGCATGCCCTTTATGGCCTCAAACAGGCTCCAAGTACTCAGTTTCAACATTTCAGCACTTTTTTGCTGGGTATTGGTTTTCTTAAGAGCTGTGCAGATTTGTCTCTCTTTGTCTATCACGTTCAACATGGTGTTATTTATCTCCTTTTGTACGTTGATGATATGTTTATTACTGGCAATAGTCCAACCATGCTTCGTACTCTTATTGACCGCCTTGCCATAAAATTTTCTATGAAAGATCTAGGTGATCTCCACTATTTTATTGGTGTTAAGGTTATTTTCAATGGCAAAGGCTTTTTTCTAAGTCAAGCAAAATCTGCTCTAGATCTTTTGACTCGCGTTGAAGTGGTGGATTGCAAACCAGTTTCCACACCCTTTGTGGTTTTGTTCTCATATTTCAAAAACTAGTACAACATATTCCAATGTAATACAATTTTGCTCATTGGTCGGAGCTTTGCAAATATTTGACTCTCACACGTCCAGATTTGTCTTTCAGCGCTAATTCTGTTAGTCAATATATGCATGTTGATCACTTTCATGCCTTGAAGCGTATTTTACAATACGTTAAAAGCACATATCACTATGGTCTTCAGTTGTTACAGGATCCTTGTTCAACTCTGATTGGTTACTCTAATGTCAATTGGGCCGGTTGCCCTAATACTCGATGGTCTACTATAAGGTTTTTCATTTATTTTGGTCGAAATTTAATTTCGTGGTGTTCTAAGAAGCAAATCACTGTCGCACGTTCCAGCATTGAGGTAGAATACCGGACTCTTGCATTTGTAGCTACCGAACCCTCTTGGACACTTCAACTATTTAATGAACCACATATTAAACTCTCCTCTCCTCCAAAACTGCTATGTGACAATAACATTACCATATTTATAGCATCAAATCCTATCACTAAATCTCGCTCTAAGAACATCGACGTCGACTACCATTTTGTTAGGGAGTTTGTTGCTCAACGGGTTCTCAGTTTGGCGTTTGTCCCCTCTCAACTACAGTTAGTAGATTTTTTAACTAAAAGGGTTGCTAAACAGCTATAATTGTAAATTAACAGTTGTAATTGTAATTTTATTATTATGTTGTAACATTAACAACTGTAAATATTTCTATAAATATAAATATCCTCACAGCAGTTTTGCTTGAGGCGTTACCTTCTCACCTTCAAATAAATAATGTTAAGTCACCTTATTGTTGCCTTATCTTCCAAAATATGAACATTTCATTAAAAGCACTAGGAGGTGCATTGAATGCATGCTTCATTTCCAAAGTTGAGCAGAGATGCAAGGGGGTGAATCAAAGAGCTATAAGTAGGGGTTCAAGCTACTATATGAACAAATGAGCATAGTTTGATGTACAAATGAAGCTCTAAAGCCCTAGATAACACAAATAAAATAAAGGTAGTAGAAGAAAAAGAAAAAAAAAAAGGAATGCACAAAATGCATAGGGAGGGAATCGTACCCAAGACCCCCATGCATGGCATTAGCAAACACCACTGTGATTTTTGGTGTATTCTCAAGAGAGGGTGAATTGGGTATTAACAAACGTCCTATTTTAAAACTACAGTCAGTATTACGCAACCTAGGGTCTTTCTAAGCAATCACCAATACCACAAATATAAATGTATGATGTTAGCCTTGGTGCTACACTATCATGGTTTATATGTTTTGATGATATTAACCTATATGTGGTTTCTAGTGTTTTTCATCTTTACAGATCATGTTTAGTACAGGTTCAATGGCAATTACATGAAATACTAAGATCAGAGGCAAAGATCGGACTGAGTTGACATCGAGTAGGAAGATCAAATGGACACGTACTCAGAAAGGACCCAAGCACAACCAAAGGAAGATTATTGTTGAATTATTTGTAATAAGGGTTGTGTGTGTGGTAAGAACTTGCTGTAACTCTTGCGTTTTGTTTCTTGCATGATTTCTAAGCAAGAGTGAGCAATGCACATGCATACTAGGGCACATGAGTTTATAGGATTGCACTACAATCACAAACTTAACTTTCATGGTTTTCAAAGTTAAACTTAAGAGTTTGTCAAATGAATCATAAACTCAAATATGTTTTCAAAGGGACAAATTTTAACATCCTAGTTTTTAATTAAGAACATTCTTATACTTAGTCCCGATTGTGTTAATTTAAGTTTTATGTCCTTAAGGTTCAAAAAAAGTCAAGTATATTTATAAAAGGACATACTAAGCATATAAGATATCAAACAAGTTTCAAATATGTTTTCATTAATCAAGATATCTTATATTTAAGTAAGAAACTTATTTAGACAAGTATTAAACTCTATTATACTTAATATATTTTATATAATTTTGTCCAAGAATGTTTTAAGCCATCAAAAAGCTTTTTTACAAGGAAAAACAAAGCAATCGTCACTAACATAGTGCAGCCTGGAGTCCTAAACACTTTTCGGTATTTTAGTCATAACTTTTGCTAGAAAAGTCCAAAAAGAACGATCTTAGAGTCCTTGGAAAGCTAAGAAAAAATTACACAACTTTGATCTTGATGAATTTTTATGATTCAGGGCAGTCATTGACGAACATAGGGGATTCGTCGATGAGTGGCAGTGTATGACTAGTTGACGAGTGCAAGGGACTAGTCGACGAGTCCAACGGGTAGAATGATGCTAATGGGCGGAAAATAGCTAGTTTACCAAATAAAATATCTTTTCTTCCCCCTAACACCTATTTAACGGCTCCTTCGGCTTTTGAACTATAAATACAAGCTATTAGACTTGTATTAACATGGTTTTGAAGGCTTTTGATCATTTTTAGTGAAAAACATCTTCTTATACCAAAACCTAAGCACCTAACACTTTGCATTATTATTCTTCATTGACAAGTGCTCATTCTCTCTTGCTCTTTAATTGTATTTGATTCATTACTTGAGAGATAGTGTGAGGTTTGCTTTGTATTTAATATTTGCTCATTTGAGGAGCATCATATTGTATTTACATCATCTTCTTATAAAGGTTCTTTGTGAACCGTTCGGTAAAAGTTCTTTGTGAACCGAAGAGGCTTTTGTGAGTGGGGAGGGATTTGTTTCCGAGTGAAGGCTCTTTGTGAGCATGGTAGGGATTTGGTCCCGAGTTGTAAGGCTTCTCCGCCAGTGATGGAATTCCTTAGTGGATTGTGGAATCCTTGGGTTGGTCCTAAGGCGTGGTCGTAGGCTTGGTGCCGAACCACGTAAAAATAGTGGTGTTGATTTTCTCTACCCTTCTTTTTATTTTATTTGTATTATGCATGATTTACATTTACTTATATTGTGATATAATTTCTTGTATCTTTCCAAGAGTTTTTATTTTGTAGAGAAATATGCATTCCGCAAAAAGAGCCATTCACCCCCTCTGACTCTACATTGTATATCTGTTGTGGGGCATGCGTATATACTCCATGGGCTACAACGTCTAACATATGCAAATATTTGAACAAATATAACAATCACAACAAATTGAATATAAATATACAAGTGCAGAAAGTAAAGAGAATAGGGAAAGAGAAAATGCAAACACAGTATTTTTACGAGGTTTGGCAAACCTTGCCTACATCCTCGCCTTAGGCAAACCTCCCAAGGATTTCACTATACGCTCCTTAAAACTAGGTGGAGCTTACGTTACAATTCTGCTTCTTCACAGGGTGAAGCTCCCTTTACAATTCGCTCCTTCTAGGCGGAGCTACCTCTCTAGACGATAACCTACGCCTAGCACAATTCACTACTCGAATCGTAGGGATACAAATGAAATGAAAATAATTTTTGTGTACAACCAAGTGCTTCTCAAATAAGCTAGTGTGTGCAATGAAATTCTATATGCACTCTTATATGATAGGATTTTTTCTCAATAGAGTTTTTAGGGTTTTTCTCTCAACAATGTATATTTGAAATAATATGATAGAAGAGTATGATAAATGATTTTGATGTGAAAAAGAATTATTCAATAAATTCTTTCAAAGATCTTTAAACCCCAAGAGATATCTCCAAAAATGTTTTTCAAAAATCAAGTGCTGGAGAAGTTAGGGTTTAGCTCAATAAAAATATTTTGTAATGAAAGACTATGTAAGCTTTTGAATCTTGCAATGGAGATGCTCAAAGATTCACAAGCTTCAAAGTGTTTCTCCAAAAATAATTTTCAAGACGATATGTGGGAGAAACTAAAGATATGCTCTCAATAAATTTTTCAAATAAATGAGTAGGAGAGAATAAAGCTCTTTGATGATAGAAATTAATGCCCAAATAAAAGCTTCTTCAACAAACTTCAAGAGCAATAAATTTGCAAATGAAGGAAGTGAAAGATTAAATGCTCTCTTCAAAATATTTTCAAAAGAAAGAGAAGAAGAGAGTAGATGCTTGCTTGTGTTTGAAAGAATGAGAGAAAATAAGCTCAAAATATTTTAGAGAATATTCAAGATAATCAAAAATATTAAATGAGCTTTTGGGCAAGTTATTTATAGAGTGCTTCAAAAAGTGACCGTTAAGATACCATTTGGGCATTATTAATTTGTTTAATTTGAATTTAATGACCTTTTTTGGCTCAAAATTTGTCCAACCCGAGAGATCCGGTTGACTAGCATTGGCTCCGGTCGACTGGGCCTTTGTAAAAAGAGGTTATGGCCATAAGGGCAAAGTTGGTCGACTGGCCTTCTTGGACGGTCGACTAGGCTTAGTAAAAAACTTAATTTTAGTCCTGTTTTGACCTTAAAAATTTTCAAACTTTTTGTGTACAAGTAAGGCATTTTATGAAAAGTTTTTCATGAAAATATTTGGTTCCCTAAGGTCAATCTATGGTCCTTGTTGAGCATCAAACCACATCATGCAAGGCATGCTTATACAATACAAACTAAATTCAAGGTGCCTTGGATTCTTTTCTTTCCCTATTTGTGTTATATCCATGTTCCTCTTCACATTTTTATGTGTTGTTGCTTTGGACAACACAAGGTGCCTTGGATTCTTCCTTTAAGATTGTTCTTCCCCACTCCTACCTCCCTTCATTCCCCTGAGGAAAATATTTTGTATTTGAGCATAATAAGAACAATAATAATCATAAATAAAAATATAAAGAAAATAAATTAAAAATCATAATACATAGGAGTAGAATTATTATAAGGTGAAACACAATGATCACTTGTCTTAAAACCAAATCCGTTGCATCTCAATACAAATGGTACTCTGTGTTTAGTCTTTAGTATCCGACAACATATAACTTCTAGTATCCCACACTAAACTAGTTAGCTCCGAAATGAACCCAATCTCAAGTAAAGAAAAGAGAATAAACAAGAAACTCGTTGATTTTTCTATATCTATTAGTCGGCCTCTATATCTCTATTTATTAATATTTCTATACCTTTCACAAATAACAAAAATCCTTTTATATAGATGTTGTAAAAGCAAATGTTGTTATTATATCAAATCAAAATAATAAAAACACATAATTAAATCAATAATAAGAGAAACCTATAATATATACAATTAGCGGTCATAACATGTTATAAAATAAACCACTTATTCAAACAAAAAAAATCATTATATTTATTTTAATCACATAATTAAATATTTCAGTTACAAAATCATTAAACAATTTTATATTAAAAAAAAATTTTCTTCCAAAAATCATCCAAAATTTAGAATCATAATTTGTATCAGAACCAACATCCTCCATATAAGATGCTATCAAATTTTGTTGTTTAACCTTTTTGGTGTTGTAGACACCCCACTTTGTTTGGGGTCAAATATAATAAAATTACACATTTTTTTTCACTCTGAATACAACACAAAATATAAAAAATGGAAAAATACAGGGAAAGTCTGGAATACAGTAGAAAATACAAAAAAATACAAAATATAGGAAAATTCTATAGTGATACAAAAACAAAAATGCGGAGGAGAATATGCAAGAATATTCAATGTCCTTGCTGACACCTGCACACATGCACAAAGAGAGAGGTCAGGGGAAAATTAACAATAAAAATGGGGTGATTTTTGTTTCTTAAATTAGTTGATTTTGCAATAAAACTGGACAATTTGTTTCTCAAATTGATCGATCTGCAATAAAATGGATTGATTTCCTCCCTAATTTGGCTATTCTGTTTGAGACTCACATGGAAGGAAATCAGCAAGAGAAATTCAGTTTCAATGCTCTTGAGCTTATGAAGGAAATTTTTTGTCAGTAAGAAAGCACACACATGAAAAGGCAAGTAATTAGGAAATCGACAATAGGGAAGGATTAATCTACTTCCTAAATTGTTTGATTTGGTTTTTAATGAGGACCAAAACCCTGTGCCTACAAATAGAAGCTTCCACAAGAGGAGCAAACACACTAGAAAATTGAGAGGCTATCGGAGTTATAGACGTTTACACATAGAGAGATATTTAGAGAGTCTCCTAAGAGATACACACATTCAGTGTCTCTCGAGAGATACACATTGAAAGGCATTCTGAAGCAGTGGTGAGGGAAATCAGAAAATTATGATTGAGAGAGGAACATACTGAGCCAGTCTAGAGCAAACCGAGAATTCAGGGTTGAAGAATGGATAACCTACAAATAAACTTTGAGGAGGAGTCTTAGGGCAGAGATTTAAAGCTAGAGGCAGAAAGAAACCAAGGTTGGATAAGAAGACCGGAGGAGTAAAAGACCAATGGTTGGTTGGGTTTTATTTATTTATTATTTATTTTTTGTGTTTTGCCCTAATTTCATACTTAATTATACAATTCTAACAGTG
The DNA here is from genome assembly GCF_029873635.1 of Malania oleifera. NCBI lineage: Eukaryota > Viridiplantae > Streptophyta > Magnoliopsida > Santalales > Ximeniaceae > Malania > Malania oleifera. The sequence continues at coordinate 112,759,790 of NC_080418.1, read as the reverse complement.
TAAAGCTATGTTGAAATTGACTAATTAACCCGACCCACTCCGACCTATTGACCGGATCCACTAAATTGGATCCAGCCTATTTGGCCCGTGAACCCAAGCTTTGCAAACCCAAAACCCAGGACCGGGAACCATTAACCATTTTAAAGCCTGGACCCCCAATCCATAAACCCCCTAATTTGGTTCTCAGTCAAAGTCCAAGCCTTGGTTTTAAAAGCCCAAAACCAGAATCCATTTTTAAAAAGCCCAAAAACCCAAACCCTTCTTTTAAAAAAAAAAAAAAAATTCCCAAGCCCTTTTTTTAAAAGAAGCCCAAGCCTTGTTTTTTTTTTTTTTTTGTTTTTTTAAAATAACCCCAAGCCCTATTTGTTTTTAAAAGAAGTCAAGTCTTGTTTTTAAAAGAAGCTCAAATCCCTATTTTGAAATGCCTGGCCTAGGAAAGAAAATCCCATTTTAAAGAACCCAAGGCCCAAAACCATCTAAAAAACCCTGCCCCAGGTCTTGCTTTAAAAAGAGTCCAAAGCCCAAACTTTTTTTTTTATATAAAATCTAAAAGCCCAAGTCCCAAAACCTAATTGCTCTTCAGCCCAATCATAGGCCAGGCCCAACCATTTGACTCAACCCTAACTCTAACCAGACCTAGAACCTTAACTTGACTTAAGTCCTAACCCTAACTCAAACCTTGGGTTAAACCCAACCCCGGTAAACCTAAGGAGCTCATTTATCTCTCGAAAAAAGAGTAGAAAATCCAGGGGAACAAAAAATGGCAAAGGAAGAGACATTTAAAAAAAAATAAAAAATGTGAAGACTGGTGGGGAGTGAACTTATTTGCATCCATTAGAGATTTGAATGATTCCCCTATTCCCTTCTTTTGTATCAAGCCTGTCAAAACAAAAAAAAAAAAAAAGGTGAGAATTTGGAAAAAGGAAAAATAGAAAAGGAATAAAAGAATGGATACAGGAAAAGAGAGAAGAAAGAAAAAAGAAAAGAGAGAGAGAGAGAGAGAGAGAGAGAGAGAGAGAGAGAGAGAGAGAGAAAGAAAGAGAGAGAGAGATTGTGCAAAGCGAAAAGAGGAGAGAGAAAGACAAAGAAAGAAAAGGAAAGGAAAGAAGAAAAAATGGATTTTATACTTAGGTTTAATGGGACATGTGTCACCACACGCGTCACAACCTAGTCCAAGTATTCAGGGGGCGACATAAAGCAATCCTGACTGTCTAATTTATGTTTTCTTTGGACGGCCGGATTGCTACCATGTCAGCAATCTTGGTCAAAATTTCAGGCCCAATCATGTTGATTCAATTCCCAAGCAAGCAACAAGTATCCGGTTCAGATACCAACTGTTGTGATAAACAAAAGCTCTGATACCACTTGTTCTGTTTGTTCTCAAATATGCGCAGCGGAAGCACAGAATCACACACGAATCAATCAGCAACCACTAATGCAATCACTCGATGATGAAACATACTCAAGAAGAAAACACACAGTAATGAGAAGAATAAAAAACACAAGCAAAAATGTAAAATTTACGTGGTTCGGTAATTTACCTACATCCATGGGAGCAGCAACCTCTTTTCCACTATGAACAATGTCAAAACTTACAATATGGTTACAAATCAATGATTATATACCAACCCTAAATGTACAGGAACCTTAGATCCTATCTAAACAATCCCTGTAGCAATCCTTGGAGGAAAATCCTCCAATTAGCCCAATATACTGGCTCTTGAATTCAAAATACGTAATGTTGGCCTTACAAGGCTTAAAATCTTATTTTGATGATAACAAATTAGAGGAACATAACATATTTGGTTAAGTGAAGATATTTCAGGACTCAAGTATGTGAATACAAGATCAAGTGCACACAAGGATTATTGAAAGCTTATACTCCAAAGAAAGAAGATCTCATAAAGCTTATACTATTAAAGCATGGATTCAAAGATGATTTGATGAAGCTTAAAGCGAATTGAAGTTGGAAGTCAAGATAGACTCAAAAGATGGAAAACATGAAGACTTAAGTACTTAGAGTGTATAAGTCTTAAAAAGTCTCATGTAAGTACTTCAAGCGATTTCAATATGGATACATGAAGCTCTTAGGTTAATTTTTTGGACCTAAATATCTTTTAAAATACTTAGAAAATATTTTTATAAGGTCAAAAGTTATTTAAAAAATGTTAAAATTATTTTTGGAATGAAAAGTACCAAAATGGTATTTTCCAAATTTTGTTATTTTTTTCTACATCTGCATTGATGAGCACTTTTCTTTATCAAAAACTCCTTATCTTAAAAAGTGTTCAAAATGAAAGTTGGGGGGGTTTTCTCTTTGCTTTATGTTTATACCAAGAACGTCTAATTTGGAGTTGTATAGAAAACCTTATGACCAAATACTAAAAGGTAGTTGAAACTGTCAAGCGCTTGACAATGTTGTCCCAGGCTACTGACATGTAGATAGAATGATTTTTGGAAAACCGAGAGGACCCAGGCGACTGACTCTTCATACCCAGGTGACTGACTCTTCAAAAATTCAAATTTTAAAAATTACAGACTTTTCAAAAGTGATTTCTTGGCCACCAAACTTTGTGAAAACTTGGGGAATACTTCAAGCAACTTGGGCAACACGAAAATATGCTTTTTAACTCTATAATTACATACTAAACCTAAGGATTTTATACACCAACAATTAAGAAATCAACTATTGTTCAAATTCTTCCACATTCAAAGAGTTCTTACTGAGTATACTTTGCTGAAAGCTATTGCTACGAATTTGTTGAATTAAAGCTTGAGGTTCCTATGCTTAAACTGAGATTTTTCAAATCTAAAGAACCCCGGTGATATATTCTTGAGTTTCATCTATTTATATTGATTAATTGCTGAAGTATATTGTGTTATAACTTGTACTAATCTGCTCTTGAAGAGAGTGTCTTTGTACACCAAATTTGTTTCTTGTTTTTGTAGACAGTTCAGGAATGTTGAATCGTTGCACCAAGTGTAGGGTATCGTTTGGAGAGGGGGCTCCACCCTAGTTAAAGGAGGGATTGTAAAAAGGCAGCTCCTGCCCGTTAAAGGAGTGTGTAAGGTTGCTTCTACCCGTAAAAGGAGTGGTATAGTGGAATCCTTGGGTGTGTTTGCCTAAGGCGAGGACGTAGGCAGGTATAATCGAACCTCGTAAAACTCACGTCTCACTCTCTTCCCTACTCTTTAATTTTCTACATATATAAATTGCGTGGTTGGAATTTAATTATTCTATTCATATAAACTACGTGGATTGGATTACAAATAAACTGAAAATTAATTTGACTTTGGGATTGCGGAAACCAAAAGGGAGTACGTTGATTGATCAATATTTATTACGAAAACCATAAAGGAGTACGTTGATTGGTTAACACCCAAGACTCATTAATTGAAAGTTTATTTAAATTTTGAGTTTTGAAAAAGTGTTGGAAATTTCAATTGTGCTTCATATTGAGAAATCAAATTTACTAATACGTGGTTTTTTATCAGCTACATTCTTAAACTCTACTCTGAGTTACTCAATTGCTAAATCTTGAAAGCATTGCTGAATTCATTCTATATCGTGAATCTTGTTTTGGGAATCTTGGTTGGTTGAACTAAATTGCTGAAAGAAGTATTTAAGTTAGAACTCTCATTTATAAAGGTTTATAACTAAATTAATTTTCCGCTGAACTTGTGATTGTAAACCAACTTTGTATGTGTGTTTGCTGAAACCAAAAAGAGTTAAAAAGAATTAATTAAAAAGGGTATAAAGAAAATTTAATCCCAATTCACGCCCCTCTTGGGAGTATACCTTCATTTTCATGTAACTTGTGCCGACTCAAATCGTCAATGGTTTGGAGCAGAAAGAAAACACTTTTACATTCTTCCTGAAACCGTCGATGGTTTGTCCAATCCGTCGACAGTTTGCCCTTTGTCCTATAAACCCCTCTTATGTCATTGCCCATTGCTTCATGTAGCTTTCTCCGGTACATATGATCCACTTTGAATATAAGCCATATCCCTAACACTTTCCACCTTGGTGAATATTACCACTTTGGAAATCCAAAAGTATAACTGCCACTCTACTCGGGACCATAGATTGGGTCTGCCTCTCATCTAGCAGCTGGGGGCTTTGATCAAATCCAAGCAGTGCTTGAACTTGTCCATTGTGATTGGCTTCATCGGCATATCAGCCACGTTGTCAGACGTATGAACCTTCTCAAGAAGAAGTTCCCCTGAAGCAATCAGTTTCCTAACCCTATGATACCGCATATCAATGTGCTTCGTCCTCGCATGGTACACCTAATTATTCGTCAAGTAAATGAAAATCTAACTGTCACACTATAGCCAAACTTCACCTTACTATACATCCAGCTCTTTAACCAACCCCGTAAACCACAACGCTTCCTAGGTAGCCTCAACCACTAACATGTACTCTGACTTAGTGATAGACAAAGCCACGAGCGACTACACCATAGACCTCCAACAAATAGGTAGGCCACAAGGGTAAATATGTACCCTATAGTAGACCGCCTGTCATCCATATCTCCTGCGTAGTCGGCATCCATGTACCTTATTATCAACGTATCACTCTATTATGCACTGAACTCTATGTTATAACCAGTTGCCCCTCAAGTACTTTAGAATCCACGTCATAGCATCTTAGTATTGTCGACCTAGATTCGAGAAGAACTTGCTCACCATGTTGATAGCACGTGCAAGGTTCGGGCTCATACACACCATGGCAAGCATCAGACATCCCACTATGCTAGCATAGGGGACCCTGGACATATCACAGAAATCATCATTCGTCCTTGGGCATTGGGCGATAGATAGCCTTAAATGACTCACCAAAGGTGTGCTTACCGGCTTAGCATTGGTCATGCTAAACCTCTTCAATACCTTCTCCACATAGCCACACCTGAGATAGCCATAGTCTCCCTGCAGTTTTGTCCCTACGAATCTCTATGCTAAGTATTTTCTTAGCTACACCCAAGTCTTTCATGTCAAACTCTTTTCCCAATAGAGTCTTCAACCGATTTACTTTGGTCATGCATTTAGTAGCAATCAAAATATCATCAACGTGTAGTAGCAGAAGAATAACAGACCCATCCATAAGTTTCCTCACATAGACGTAGCAATCATACTCACACCTTATGTAGTCGATATGGGTTATATAGACGTCAAACCTTTTGTACCACTGTCTTAGAGACTACTTTAGTCCCTACAGTGACTTCTTTAGTTTGGAAACTAAGTTCTCCTATCTGGGTTGGCTAAACTCTTATGGATGTGTCATGTAAATCAGCTCCTCCAGATCACCATAGAGGAACGTCGTCTTTACGTCCATCTGCTCTAGATGTAGATCATGTTGCGCCACTAGTCCTAGCACTATCCTGATAGAAGTGTGCTTGACCATAGGGGAGAATATTTTATCGTAATCTACTCCCATCCTCTGCGAGTACCCCTTCGCTACCAAGCTAGCCTTGTACTTCTCTCTTTCCCTTTTTGAAACTGCTTCCTTCTTCCTGTATACCCACTTGCATCCAATTGCCCGGTTCCCAGCTGGAAGTTCCACCAAGTCCCACGTCTAGTTCTTATGCAACGACTCCATATCCTCTACCATAGCATCTACCTAACTACACTTCTCCTGACTGTGCATGTCCTCCTGATAGGTAGTAGGATTCTCGCTACTGGTGACAAGCGCATAAGACACCAGATCGTCAAAATTGTACCTGGGGGTGGCCTGATGACATGTCTGGGTCTGTCTACAGTTCTACTTCGACGTAACTTCTAGTCATCCGAGCTAGAACTCCCTACATCATCTCCACCCTGAGCTTCTAACTTTACCTGCACCATTGGCTAATCTCTTAGGCTAGGAATCCCTGCATGTCTGCCCTGAGTCTCTAACTCCACCTAAATTGCATGCTTATTGTAGCTGCAATTTTTTGACATTTGTTTCTTTATTTCTTCCTAAGTATGTCTCAACATAACTTTATTATGGAAAACCATGTCCTTACTAATAACCATCTTGTTTTCTACTAGATCCCACAACTTGAACCCTTTGACGCCTTTTTAATATCCCAGAAAGATGCATCATCTAGACTTTGCCTCAAACTTAGATCTCTCCTCATTGGAAATGTGTGCATAGGCTAGACACCCAAATGCTCTAAAACCAGAGTAGTCTACTTTTTCTCTTATCCACACCTACTTAGCAACTTTCCCATTCTGTGATGCCCTAGGTGATCTGTTTACCAAGAAACATGCCATACTAACCGCCTTGGCATAGAAATTTATGGCAATTCCAGCCTGTAACCTAAGACACTAAACCCTTTTAGCTAGGGTTCGGTTCACCCTCTCAGCCACACCATTTGCAGTACTGTTCGACGCATGGTAAAATGCCTCTTTATGCCTTGTTGCTCGCAGAACTCACTGAATTCTAAGTTTTTGTACTCAGTCCCATTGTCTGTCCTGAGAAATTTGATCTTTCTCTCAATCTTGTTTCAGTTTTCCACACTTTCAACCTGGAAAATTGACTTGTGACGCATGAAGTAAACCTAAACCTTTCGTAAGTAGTTGTCGATAAAACTCACGAAATACGCATGTCTCACCGGTCCCCAAATGTCAGAATGAATGAAGTCTAGTACTCCCTCTATCTTGTGTATAACTGTCATAAACTGAACCCAGTGTTGACTTTATAGGTCATACCCTGCTTTGATTATGACAAATATTCAACCATTTAATGGCTATCTAGTTCATGTGCAGGTTTAAATTGACAGATCATAATGATGACACAAAGAAGAGATTGAAGTTGAAGACCCAATATATATGTTGTAATGTATTTTATTTATGTAAAGGGTCTGTAATAGTAAATAGGGTTTTGATTGTAATAATTTCACGCATCACCTGCATGATACGATAGGTAAGCTCAAAATGAAAATGACCTTAGAAAGACCTTAGGGATTACCCTTCAATCAACCGAAGCTCGACCGACACCGGATTTTTTCGATGTCTTCAAAAAGACCTAGAAAAGACCTTAGGACACTCATCATTGCACTTGTATGTGTTAGACACTTGAATAGGGTGATTGTGAAATGAAACAGGACCGAAATGCACAAAATGTGCACCTTCAGTCAATCGACCTGTGCAATTCATCTGCTCTCGGTTGACCGAACCCGGTATGGGTCAACTGGTTCACCACAACCCGGTCGACCGAGCTATGATAGTTCATTTGATCCCAATCAACCGAACCTCCCTAAAGTCAACATTTTGACTTCCTGGTCGACCGAGCCTTTTTTGTATTGCACCAACTTGGTCGACCGAGTTCCCATGTGTGGGAATCTAATGGTCTGGTCGACCGACCAGTTTAGTTCAAAATAACCCTGGTTGACCGAACCTCGTTAATTTGGAAAAATCGTCTTAGACATATCTGTTCAGTCGACTGACCCTAGAGTTCATTTTTGGACCGGTCGACCAAGCCTCAACAACTTCAATCGATCGAACCCATCCCGTTCAACTGGTGCTCTCGGGTTGCCCTGCATTTTTACCACGATTAACTATTTTTTGATAAGATTAAAATAACTAAATGTCATTAAAACTTTTCTAATAATCCCAACCTTGTCCCTAACGGTTATAATTTTAGGGGAGTCTATTTATAACCCCTTCATTTGGGATGATTAGCAAGAGATTAGCCAACGTGATTAATAAATTCTCTCTCAAGCTCTAAATTCCTACTACTCATTTTTACACTCCTTTCACTCATACTTACCCTCTTCGATAGATTAAATCCTCTGTAAGTTGATTTAGTGTTTGTCTTTAATAGGTTTGCTCTCCCATTCTTGTGTGATTGATTCGATTTTAACGAGAGCTAAACCTAAGTGTTCTTAGGGAGCTTCGCTAATAAGTCTCTCCTAAGAAGACTTCCATTAAGCTTCTGAGTATTGCATTTGTGTTACAATATCTTATAAAGCTTGTATTTGTTTTTGGGTTGTAAAAACTTTTTCAAAAACATTCTCAAATATCTTGGGTGATTTATTTCAACATATTTTTGAAAAGATATTTGTCTATGTGATATTAATCTTTGCTGCAATATTCATTAACTTACATATCCTTTGCTGAATGCAAAGATTAAATATCTTTTGCAAACCTAGCAAATACATTATTTGATATTTGCACGATTGAGGTATTCTGCTGATTGGCTGATTGGAATATTTGAGACTTGATTGACATCTTTTGATTGAATATCTTGTTATACAAAGATTATACTAGTTTGCATCGATAGCAAATATTTATTTGAGAGTTGACATATTGTAAACCACACCGAGCTTACTTATTATATCGTATTGGTGGTGTATGTGATTGCACGTAACTGTGTACACATATGCTTTACTTGAAAGCATAATCACTGTACCATTTCACTGATTGTGAACATACTATTGTATTTCTAGGCACGGGCTTGAAAAGAGAGACTAGCCCTGTAAAATAGTCTCATATTGGCTTAGATCCGGTTAGGAAAGCTAGATGCACCATCCTGTTAAGGTGTAGGTTAAGGTCAGCCCCGCTAATTGACCTAATTGTAAAGGTTGAGGTTAGCCTTGTGCTAATTGACCTGGTTGTAATCGATGCCGCTCCACCTGTTAAGTGAGCCTTTAGTGGAATCCTCGAGCTTGTGAACTAGAGGCGGGGACGTAGGCATAGTTGGCCGAACCCCGATAACATATCGTGTGCCTTGTCTATATTTCTGCACTTTATATTTACTGCACATGTATGTTATGGTGTGAATGATGCGCTAGATTTAAATTTTCGCACATTATATTATTGGCACATTTGGAATTGCATAGAAAGACCCTAGGTTGTATTATACGGGTATTTCATTTAACCTAGGAGATAAATTTTAAAATTCCAATTCACCCCCCCTTTTGGGAATACATCAATTCCAACACCCAATTATGCTTCCCAAGAACACGATACTTGCAGAACTCTAGCTTATATGATTTTACCTCCTTCGAAAGATTTCTTTTGTGAAGTTCCTGCATCCCTCACTCTTCTATATGCCCTAAACACATATGCCACAAAAACATACTATCAGACTCAGACTCTACGGCTGCAGCTTCACCTACAACCATGGTACCCAATAGTGTGTAAATATTACCCAACACTCTTTTCCCCTTCATCACAGCCAGAACTCCCTTACTCACCTTCATTACCCCACCTTCGGACTTGTAACTAAACTCGTTACAATCCAAGGTGCCTAACGAAACCAGATTCTTCCTCAAATTTAATATGTGTCTCACATCACACAAAGTCCACGCTATACCATCGTATATCTTGATTCTAACATTCCTCGTCCCAATCACTTTGCACACAACATCGTTCCCCATCAGAACGAAACCAGAACTAACTAGTCTATACATAGTGAACCAATCCTTATTGGGCATCATATGATATGAACATGCAGAGTCCAAAATCCAAGAATCTGCAAACTTATCCGACCCCATTGAAACCGAGAGCATATCACTATTACCACTCCCAAAGTCTCCCTCTTGAACTACATTCGTCATTGTTGATGAACCTTCCTTGCTAAAGCACTTCCCTTCCTTCTCTCCAGACACTTGGGTTTTATATGCCCTCTTTTGCCACACTTAAAAACCACACATCCTTCTTCTTATTGGATTTGGACTGAGCCCTATGGCTGCTCCATCCACCTCGAAAACTGCTCCTCCCACAATCTTGATTCAACTTCGCCACGAGCCCTTCAGCACGTGAACCCTCGTCGCTGGCCTTCTTCCTTTGGTGAAACCCCAGCAATGCACTCGTGATGTCCTCCAACTTCAGGGTTTCTTTTCCTTAAGTCAACATCATAACCAGGTTTTCATATGTAGGAGATGTTAGTAGGGAATTCAGAAGCATCAATGCCTTATCCTCTTCCTCGAACTTCACATCGACACGTTTCAGATCACAAATGATCTGATTGAAAGTGTTGATGTGCTGAGAAAGCCAATAAAATTTTTTCTTAAGATACAACTTGTTTGTAAGCGAATTGGACATGTACTGACTTCCAAGCTTCAACCCAATCGCAGTCGGCGATTCCTCATCCATGACGTTGTACATAACGTCATCGGCCAAATAATGTCAGATAGTGGACACAGTCTTTGCTTCAAGCTTCTTCCAACTTGTGTCATTCATGTCATCCGACTTCTTTCAGTACAAATCATTCACCATCCTTTGTTGTACTAGTAGGTCTTTCACTCTTCATTGCTAAAGCCTGAAATTTCCAGTTCCGTTAAACTTGTTCACATTGAACTTAATTGAAGAGACCTCAACCATTGTTGAAACTGGCTCTGGTACCACTTATTGATTCGATTCCCAAGAAAGCAACAAGTATCCAGTTCGGATACCAATTATTGTGATAAAGAAAAGCTCTAATACCACTTGTTGTTGTTTATTCTCAGATATCCGCAATGGAAGCACACAATCACACAAGAATCAATTAACAACCACCAATGCAATCACTTAATGATGAAATATACTAAAGAAACAAACACTCAGTAATAAGAAGAATAAAAAACACAAGCAAAAATGAAAGATTTAAGTGGTTTGGCAATTTGCCTACATTCACAGGAGCAACAACCTCTTTTCCACTATGAACAATGTCAATGCTTGCAATAGGGTTACAAATCAATGATTATATGCCAACCCTAAACGTATAGGAACCTTAGATCCTATCTAAACGATCCCTGTAGCAATCCCCAGAGGAAAATCCTCTGATTAGCCCAATCTACTAGCCCTCGAATTCAAAATATGTAACTAGCGCCAACTCAAACTGTCGATGGTTTGGAGTAGAAAGAAAACACTTCTGCATTCTACTTGAAACCGTCGATGATTCCCTCTGCCCTGTAGATTCCTTTCATGTCATTGCCCCTCGCTTCATATAGCTTTCTCCGGTACATGTGATATGCTTTGAACATGAGCCACATCCCCAATAAATCAGAGTTTGACATGATACGTGGCAGGTGACGTCATGCTGACGTCACCCTGCTATAGTAAAAAAAAAAAAAAGAAAAAAAAAAGTAGTCGGTGCTTGACAGGTGGCAAGTGACATCACATTGACATCACCCTGCTACAGTGAATTTTTTTTTTTTTTAAAAAAGAGGTGACACGTGTCACCACGATGGATGGGCATGCGGCCCACCCAACCCAACCATGCTAAGCTTAATCCAAATTGGTTGAAACGGTTTGATTTTCGTGAACCGATTTTTGTTTATATATTTTAATTTTAACTTTAATTTTTTTTATTTTTGAAAATAAGTAAAATTAGAGAAATTTAAGAAAAATCGAGAAAAAATATTTTTGAAAATCAGAAAAATACATAAAATATGTTTTAGCGGTTTCAATTCAAAATAAATAAACTAAGGAAATAGTCTTTAAAACTTTTGAAAAATTTTTAAAAAGTGTTGAAAAAATTCAGAAAAATTTCTATAAATTTTTTAAAAAAATCTGGGGAAATTTTTTAAAACTCTTTTAATCAAAATTTGACAATTTTTCTCGATCTTTGCAAGGGTGCATCACAATGATTTAAAAAAATGGTAAAGAGGTATTTCAGACCTCACCTACGTTAGTTCTGATGGGGGTTTATCTGACAAGATCATCTCGTGTGAAGGTCTTATAAAACATTCCTAAATCGCACTCTAATTTCCATTCTAGTTTTTATTTTTTACTTATTTATTTGTTTGTTTTATTTTAAAGGAGTCAATTAAAGGCCATTAAATTTAATTTAGGGATAATTCATAATTAATTAGGTATCATTCGTAGAACGGGTGTGTAGGGGGTGCTGATATATTCCCCTCGCATAATTGAACCCCCGGACCTCAACTCTAGTAAAAACAGACTGAGACTACTGATTCCTTGGCTTAGGATTAGTCTAGAGACCGATTAATGAGTAGTAATTAGATGTTCTAATCGCAACTAGGTAAAATAATAAGGTTAGTGGGAACTCCATCAAATTTTTAAGATATCTATCATTCCCCTTGCTTGTCTTGGGGACACCTTCGTTGGCGGGGATGTCGTGACAGCTTGACGACTCCACTGCGATAGTAGAGAGTTGAGCCATTAATTAGTTATGGATTATCCCAAATATGAATGTAATAGTCTTTTAATTACATTATGATATTTTTTAAAAAATATTGTTGCATAATTGTGAATATTTGATTGTATATATAACTCTTATATGATTGGATAAGCATGTGTAAAGATTGATGAATTACAATCTTCTTCCATATCTTGATTTTTAAATTCTCTACCCCTATCACTCCGGATATTTTTGATTGTATATCCTTTTGCATTTTGAATTTTCTTGCATAGTTTAATGAATTGTTCACACGCTTCATCTTTGTGACCTAAAAATAGCACCCATGTATATCTAGAATAATCATCAACTATAACAATTGCGTATGATTTTCCTCCTAAACTCTGAATTAGGTTTGGACCAAATAAATCTAAATGTAACATTTGAAGAAGCCTAGTAGTAGAGATTACTTTCTTCCTCTTAAAACTATATCTTGCTTGTTTTCCTAGTTGACATGCATCACAAATTTTGTTTTTCACGAGTTTTGTCTTAGGAAATCCCTTAACTAAGTCTTCCTTAACTAGTTTAGATATTAAGTCCATGTTTGTGTGTCCTAGTCTCCTATGCCAAATCCAACTAATCACATTCATAGCAGAAAAACAAGTTACGTGTTGAGAAGCAAGATTGTCAAAGCTAGTAGTATATATATTTTCATGACGCTTAGCAATGAATAGAATTTTGTTATCAGTTTTATGTTCAACAATGCACTTGTCATGTTCAAAAGATACTTTATAACCTTTATCGCATAGTTGGCTTATACTTAATAAATTATGTTTTAAACCATCAACTAGTAGAACATCTTCTATAATAAGTGATGAATCATTACCAACTTTACCTAAACCTGTGATCCTTCCTTTTGCATTGTCCCCAAAAGTGACAAATCCTCCATCCTTTGGTGTGATGTATGCGAATTTAGCTTTATCCCCAGTCATATGATGTGAGCATTCGTTGTCCATATACCAACTATCTTTCGAAGTGGACAGTCTCAAGCACATCTGCAAGACATAATCAGATAACTACTTTTGGTACCAAGATTTTCTTGGGTCCACGGGGGTTAGTGTTTGACTCTCATTTAACTCTCCACACCTTTTTCATCTTAACATCTTTGTTCTTAAAAGGTCGGTCAAATTTTATATGACCCATCCTTTTACATTTAAAGCATGTGGTATATTTATAAGAATCTTTTGATGGAACATAAGTCTTTGATTCTTTTACAAAATAACCTATGTAAAGATGTTTTTGTTTCAAATTTTCTTTTCCATTAAAACTAAGTCCTTCTTTATTTAGGAATTTCTTTGAGTTCCAAGGAGTTTTTCAAAATTAGTTTGATCTTTTATAAATTTACAAATAATCTTAGATTTATCTTTCAAATTCTTTTCTAACTCCTCAATTTTCAAATCCTTGTCTCTTATTAAGGATGCATGAGATTCATTTTGACTTTCTACTGACTTTGAAAGTTCCTTCAATTTTAACTTCAAAAGAGAATTTTTCTTATTCATTTTCTCAAGCATTTTAAGTGTATATAAATATTCATGTTGCAGTTCATCATAAGAGAGTATGCCATTTTCATTTTCTAAATCGCTGGAATAGTAAGATGAAACAGAACAAAAAAGATTGTACCTCGTGATCTTCGTGAGCCATCAAACACAGATTTGCAATCTTGTCATCACTAGATTTAGATTCTGAACTACTGGCACTGTGAGTATCCCAACTGACCTTTAGTGCCTTCTTCTTCTTCTTGGATGCTTTCTTCAGCTGGGGGTAGTCTGGCTTGATAAGCCCAACTTCTCTACAATTATAGCATATAGGAAGATCCTCCTTTTGCTTCTTTTTGCTTGTCTCTACCTTTTCTATTTTTGAGCCCTTGAATTTTCTGGTGTATTTCTTATTCTTTCTCATGAACTTTCCAAATTTCTTAGTGAGAAGAGCTATGTTATCATCTGATTCTGAATCACATCCTTCACTGGAGCTATTAGATGATGCCTTAAGTCCTATAACTTTCTTTGCTCTATTTTGCTCATTCTTCCTGTCATTTATCGCTAGCTCATAAGTGATGAGCGATTCGATTAGTTCATCAACTGACATCTTCCTCAGATTCCTTCCTTTAGCTATTGTAGTAACCTTAACTTCCCAAACTGGCGATAGTCCCCTGAGTATTTTTCTGATCAACTCATAAGTAGGGTAAGATTTACTAAGAGCATTTAAAAAATTTGTGATGTGTGTGAATATTAGCAGTTATTTTAAATATCTCATATTCACTAGTAAGCATGTCTACCCTACTATCTTTTACTTCCCTAGTACCTTCATATGTAACTTCTAATTTTTTCCAAATCTCTTTAGCAATGTTACAGGCCATCACCCTATTAAACTCATTTACATCTAGTGCACAGAATAACAAGTTCATTACAGTAGCATTTATTTGCACAGATTTCCAATCTTCTTTAGTATACTTATCTTCTGTTTTGGGTTCATTTACTTTATCAACTACTTTCATAAGGACATGGTTTCCCTTGAAAAAAATTTTCCACACTTTCCAATCCAAATTTAAAAGATATATACTCATTTTTATTTTCCAGTAGGTGTAATTTACACCATAGAAAATAGGTGGTCTAGTGGACGAGTGTCCCTCACCGAATGGGGTTACACCGATGTGTGTCATGTGATCTTTTTACAAAACTGACGGTTAAGTCTATGTAAACCTGGTCTGATACTAAATGTGAATTACAGTGTTATCCCAAGAGGGGGGTGAATTGAGTATTTCAAAAATATTTAAGTTTATTTTACCACTTAATCCCTATTTCAATATTTAACAAAATAATTGTAGGGGTTTGAAATTAATTCAAATTATTATCTCAATAAATTCAATTATACCCAATTAATTATCAAGTGCATGTAAAATTAACCAACATACAAACATGCAAAAACTGATAATGAAATGCAAGCGGAAATTTAAAAGTTAAGGGAAGAGAGAAGGCAAACTCGATTTTACGAGGTTCAGCCAACTCGGCCTACGTCCTCGCCCTGAGCAACCCACTCAAGGATTCCACTAAATCCCTTATCCTTTAACAGGGACGGAGCTTCCCTTACAATCCGCTGCTTACAAGAGACACAACTTCCTCCTCACCCGGTTCACAACCCAAACCGTGATTACAATATAGAATTAGAATTCTTCAAAAACTCAATATTGCTTCTACACAAGCTAGTGAGTACAATCGAAATTCCTAACACATATTCATATGATAAAACTTGAAGTTCAGTATGTATGTAACGATGATATCATTATATGAATGATATGCTTCACAAATCAATCTTTTAAATTTATTTCTCCCAAAAATGATTTTATAAATAAATGCTTTGGAGAAACGTATGGTTCGATTTCAGAATACTTTATGCAAGATTAGAAAATAAGATCATTTCAAAAATAATCTATGATAATGCGTAGATCTATATTCTTGCTATCAATAATTTGTAAAGTTGAATCTTTGAATAAATATACGACTTTGAATATTGTAAAGATTTAAACACTATGTTTCAAAAATAATATCCCTCAAGAATATATATATTTAGAGGCTCTTAGGATTTGCAATCAAATACTTCTTACACTAATCAGATAGCAAATCTTTGAATGAAGATATATTTAAAACTTTCTTCAAGATTTTAGTTTTAAACAAAAACTTTTCTCAAGTAGTGATCTTTCACAAAAGTATATATAAATAATAACTCAAGATCAATCTCTCAAAATGAATATTCAAGAACAAGTTTGTGAGATGAAAACTGTCTTTGGGAATAAGCAAACAATTTGCAAACAATTATTTTGATCACCAAACCTCAATACCCAAGTAGTTTGCACAATATTCACTGGAACTCCTTCTGAAAATCAACATAGCCCAAGCTTAGATATGTAGTAAATGCTTTGAAATCGTTGGCGAGAGCTAAGCAGTGTGTTCAAAGCTTCCTAGAGTTGTGTATAGTTCAAGGCTCCCAATCATATGCCAAAAGTGAGACACTAGGGTTTAGAGGTTGTTTATATAATTAATCTTAGACTTAGGATAAGTCTTGACCGTTGGATCAATTTGATCAAGTGAATAACTCGCGTGTTCTCTCGCTAAAGTTCATATTTTTAAAGTTCCTGCAAGTTCAAATGACTGAGCATTCGGATTCAGACATCTGATGTTCCTTAAAGCACTGAAAAATATAGTCTGGACATAGGTTTCTACGACTGAACTGTGTATTTAGTCTTCTGAAGTCCCAATTCAAACGACTGAACTTGACGGTTCAGATGTCTGAAAGTGTTCTGCCTGTTCTGTCTTTCATAATTAATTCTTTAGATTATTAAACTAATTCTTCAGTCTTATGAGGAAATTCTTCAAACGTATGAAGTAAAACTTCAGTCGTCTGAGGTTGTATCTTCAGACTTCTGAGGGTACTCCTCAGTCATCTGGGCAGACCAACTTCAAAATTTTCAGTTTAGTTTTCAAAAACATTTGAACTCTCTTGCTTCAATCTCTTGTAAAACATTTTTTAGGGTTCAAAATAAGTTCTCTAAGTCCATGTTTAACCCTAGAAGATTTACATGAGATGCATGTGTAGGGTATATTTTGAGCTTCTAACTATATCATATAAAATATGCACATACATCAATTCTAAATACCTATTTCCATGAGGATCTTGAACTTGACGCTTGCATCTTCATTCTTCTACTCGTTTAGTTCCATAGATTGTGCCAGGTTATATATATATATATATGCTTTAATCCTCGTGGCTTCCATTACTTCATCACCTTCTATGCATGTTAAGTAGTGTTCCTGCTCACATTCTCAATGCGTAGATTAAATACCAAGTGATTTGTTTTTATCAAAACAGGATTGGACTAATAGAGGCAATAAAGAATAACCATAAAAAGGAAATTTGAGTTTGAAAAACTCAGAGTTTGACATCAACAATGAACAAACGGCTCAACAGTACCTCACAAAGTGTCATAGTCACCACGGGTGTTCTCTCAGTGCTCTCAAGGACCCCTAAGTGCTACGAATCACGTGTAAGTTTGTTTTCAGCCTTATGAGATAGCTTGTAAATACAAAAGTTTATATAGCTAGATTAACACAAATAAACCACTAGTCAACCAGCAAGCATAATAGGGTCATGTTAATGATGGGCCTAAACATGTAACTTTTATGTTATATACAAGAATGTAAAGGGTATAAATCGGTGTTAATCATGGCATAATCAAAAGTGTTCACTGAGATTTTTGAATTTGCCATGCTAAAAGTACTTGTCATTTTTGTGCTAAAAAGTGTCATGCAGTGTTTTTCTATCCCCTACCCCTAACTTAGAACTTCAGTGTCCTCACTGAAGTGTAGAAAGAAAGAATAGGAAGGAAAGGGAGGAAAACATTGCATGGTGCAATGAGAATCAATCAGTGTACTTGCATTAACTATTTAGGAACCAGTAAAAGCATACATGCAAAATCACTATAGCACAAAAGACATGTAGTGCATCTGTTGGAATTGGTGTATTTCCAAGAGGGGAGTGAATTGGGTATTTAAAAAATTGTCTCCTAGGTCAATTCAAATTCCACAAACATTATTACATAAACCTAGGGTCTTTTTATATAATTGGAAACCCAATCAAATATTCAAACAATTAAACACATGTATAGCATATAATAAATCAAACATAAAACATACATGCACTAAAATTGAAAGTGCGGAAATAAAATAGAGGGCCGACACAAAATTTTTTATTAGGGTTTGGCCAATATTGGCTACATCCCCGCCTTAAGTCGCAGCTCAAGGATTCCACTAATTGCTCACTTAATGGGTGGAGCGACATCGATTACAACATCTTACAGGATAGTGCACCTAGTTCTCCTAAACGAGTCTGAACCAATTCGGGACTTTCTTAACCGGGTCTAAATCTATCCGGTGCTCTCCTAATCAGGTCTGAGCAAATCTGGTGCTCTCCTAACCGAGTCTAAGCAATTTGGGACTTTTCATAGGGCAAGTCTCCCTCTTCTGACCACACGTCGGGAATACAACAGATAATCAAATAAAATATTTTTCGTATAAAGATGCTTCTCAAAGAAGATGTTTACAACAATAAAGCACAAATGCCCTGACGTATGATATGAAGTAAAAGCTCAATGCGAGTATGAATATTTTTCTCAATAAAATTTTATAATCTTTGAAAGGATGTGTATGATGAACGCTTCAAAGATTCAAACCCTAAAAATAATTTTCTCCAAAAAAAAAATTCAAAATAAAGTATAAGAGAACCTAGGGTTTATGCTTTCAAATGGTTTTTGCAAAAATAAAGATTTATCTATGAAAGCACAAATGGAAGTAGACTTTTCCAAGCACAAAGATATATGAATGAAAAGTGTGTGCTCAAGTCTTTCAAAGGTAACCAATAAAAATTTTCTCCCAATAATATTTAATCACAAAAATATATGGAAGAACCAAGAAGCTTACTCTCAAACAAAATGATTTTCAAAGTATGAAGATTGAGAGTAAAAAGCTTTGAATGAAAATGCCCTAAGTGAATGCTCTATTTCAAAATGAATTTTTCAAATGAATGTAAAAAAGAGAGTGAAAGTGATTTTTGCTATGAAAAAGAATGCCCACAAGATATGCTGTAGAGACCCGGAAAATAAAAGGAAAAATTAAAAAGGAATAAAAGCAGGGTTTGTCGACGAACCCCCTGGTTTCGTCGACGAACGCCTATATACAGTTCGTGGACAAGCTTCAGTGCCTCGTCGACGAAGAGCTAGCAATAGGGGGACATGTAGACCCTTTGGTTCATCGACGAACTCATTAACCTCGTCGATGAACTCCCTTCTTCAGTTCGTCGATGAGTCCACGTGTCTCGTTGACGAAGCCACATGGCAAGCCACCTATATATACGTGAAAATTGGATTTCCAGCGAAGAAATCCATTTTCCTTCCATTTCTCTCTCTAAAATCTGGCCCTCTCACCTTCTTTCTAAGATTTCGGCCTCGTTTCTCCCCGGTTCGACGATCAGAAGCTACCATGGCGATCCTGGGGAGATTCTTAACAACTTAACAGGAGCAGAATTTTGGTTTGAGAAGTTTGGGCATCATCCCAAAATCAGGGTAAGTAGGTTGTTTAAGGGTTTCGTAATTATCAAACTTTTTTTAACCCAGATTTTGGGTTAAATGGAAATATACTGGTGTTTGAGTTGATTAAATTAGGGTGTTATGATTGCAGGATTTGGGTTTCCAAACACCTCAGGCATGGGTTGAGGATCCTAGCAGGTGTTTTCCCAGGAACTCAGCTAATATTGATAAATAATTAATAGTTCAAAAATTTTATGAATAAAAGATAAAGGTAAGCGTGGGAAAAGGCAGATATGGTTACTATTCTAAGATGGGTTAATTGAATTGGGAAATGTATATTATTACAAGATTTTGTGTTTGGCATCGGGCGTAGGAATATAATTGGAGTCAGATCTCCTAGCCAGTTAGGTAAGGGAAATATGCTATGCTAGTAAATTCAAAAATTTTACTAGTAAATTATAGTATTTGATTATAAGATGCACATTATAAATTATACAGTTATACAAATTTCAGTATATGAGTTCTATTCATTAATTGTGTGGTTTGAGTCAGTATTTGTTCAGTATAGTATTTATACAGTTTTTAGAGTAACATGATCTATAGTATTTATGCACAGAAATATGATTTACGGTATATACATAGACAGATATTTTACAGTATTCACAAAATACCATGATTACAAAACCATAACACTCAGATATTACAGTTTATTCAGTTTAGATATTATAGATCATACAGATCAGATATTACAGATATTTTAGCTCAGATAACATAGTTTATTCAGACCAGTTTTACAGTGTTATGGTTTTAATGAATCATGATGAAACAATAAGACACATACACACACACACACACACACACACACACACACACACACACACACATATATATATATATATATATATATAATAGTATTATACAGTATCAGATCCTGATGAATCAAATCAGTTATCAGAGCACGGTACCATAGCTATTTCAGTTCAGAGTGCAACCATACGTCTCAGATAGAGTATGGAACAGTTGATTGTGCCACAGGTAGTATGGAGTGCTCCCTGGAATCCAGACCAAGTGGAGCGTGCGTTTCATGCTACAAGCATGTTTATGCATACAGTTAAACTAGCTCTGGTAGGCCAACCAGTGTATAGTCTCGCCTACGGGCCATGCAACCGGTCATGTGGGGTAAATTATGACATATAGTTTTCTAAGGAAGTTTTCACAGTTATTTATATGTATGCAAATATACAGAATAATAGCAGACATATTATGAATAATAGAAAGCTCAAATATTACAGTTATATTTTTAAGCCACATAAGTGTGAGTTATATTGTATATTATTTTACATGCTATCTTGGGTTTAGTTATTTATCAGTATAAAATTCATGTAAACTCAGTTGCCACACACTGGTAATAACATATTTTGTCTTACTTAGTGTTGTCTCATCCCAGTAATTTAACATTTTTTAGGTGAAGCGGTTAGATGAGGAGATCAGGCTCGGAGATAGAGAGGATATTTATACTACTCTGTCAGTAGGGTAAGCGTTTCAAGGAGATGTATTTTTTAGTAGATCTTAGGAGGTTTGGTGGATGTTTCCGAAGTGATGTGTATGTATATTTTGGGGAAAACACTGAAATTCTAGTATTGTATTTATGGTATTATGATCTTATGTTTTCTGCTGCATAGGTGTGTTATCTTATGAACAGGTTTTCCTCGCTGCCCACTTTGGGACTGAGATGTTATAGTAGATTTTTATCAGGGGTATCAGAGTAATATGATTTTACAATATAATATATATATATATATATATATATATATATATATATGATTACGGGTCAAAACTACGTAATTGGGCATCTTAACCCGGGCTTTATGGTTTATATTTTTAATTAAATGTCCAAATTTGTTCAATATTTTAACAAAGTGCCAAAATTATCATTCTTGAACTTTATTGCACTATTTATGAAGTTTTGGTAATTTTTTGTCGCAGGAAAATTCCCGGGAACCAAAACCGATACCTGTTTGTATTTCATACATAACTTTTCCGTCCGAGCTCCAATTGAGACGATTCAAATTTCTGGAGAAAGAGGAAAGGATCATCTACAACTTTCATGTTTTGAGTTTTGTGAGATACGAGCCCCAAAAGAGCAGAATTTGCGATGAACAGAGAGCAAATAAAATGAAAAAAAATATATATATATATATATATATATATATATATATATATGAAAGGGAATTTGATGTGACCCGGCCATGCATGGCCGGGTCAGGTTGGCTAATCCGGGTAGGGCACTACAAATTTCTTTTAAAAGGAACCCGAGCGCAGCAGGCATTCTTCTTCATCTTCTTGATCTTCTTCATCTTCTATTATTTTAGTTTTTTTTCTTGTCTTTTCTTTCTTTCCCGTTGGCCTCTCCTTCCTGCTCCTATCTCTCCTTCTCTTCTCCTTCACTTAGCTCTCTCCCTCTCTTTCTTCTTCCTTCCTCTGTCCCCGCACCCTCTCTTGCTCTGTTTTTGTTTTTTTTTTTTTCTTTCCTTGCTCTCCCCCTCAGTTTTTTTCTCTTAGTCTCCCTGTCTTTGCTCCCTTGCTGCTCTCCTGCTCCACCATCCTCGGATGCCCACACCAGCACAGCAGCTGTTCTCTATTCCAGCCTCCATTCCTCGAGCACATCAGCAACACAACAGCAACCGTACCTCTGCAATTCCAGCGGCCATGCCAGCTCCTCGAAGCCACTCCACAGCTACCTCACCACACCAGTAAAGCCAGACCAGCAACTCCCGTCTGCAGTAGCACCGAACATCCTCCTTCCAGCTTCCTTGTTCCACCACAGCAAGCTGCTGCCCTCTCCAGTAGATCCTCATGGTTCTTCCATAGCAGCCGTGAACTCACCGCCCATCCTCTGTTTTCTCTATCTCTCTCTCCCTTTGCTTTTCTTTTATTTCTTCTCTTATTATTAAGTTGGTTATGATTAATGTTTTTATTTATTGAAGTTAATTGGAAAAAAAATTGATCTTGAATGATATTGTATTTCAATTATTTATTTGAATTCTCAAGTAATTTTAGTAGTGAATTTTTATTCGTTTTAATTTAATTATTTTTATTCGTAATTTTTGTTAAAGGTTCGATTTTTATTGTTTACGTATGTGTTTGATTGAGTTTTTATTGGTGCGTGTTTTAATTTCGTGTTCAAAGTTATTGTCTTTAGTTAGCGTGAGTTTTGATACTTGCTTGATTAGACGTAGGATTTCCATTTTTTTTTATTGCAAGCATGAGTAGCTAAGTTCGGTAACTCGGATTGTGGGTCGATGTCGTTTACGTTCCATGGTTTATTAGTTTCCCTAAAATATTATTGCTAACCTTTTATTTGGTTGAAACCGAAAATTTAAGGCATCGTTGATAAATCGCTGGCTCTTATTTCTTGTTTTGTTGTTGACGTTGGGCACATCAAAACCTTGATTTAATCTAGGATTTTCATCAACTAATTTACACGACATTCGGTTGATGCTTAATGAGAGTTTGTATTTTCTTCCGTTTGGATGTGGCAAATTTACTCGAGCTTAGTAATAAAATTTCATCTTATTAATACCTTGATTGGATTAACAAGAAGAGGAGTAAGGCCTAGGAAATTAGTAAACGGTGGAAGCAAGCAGACATTGACCCGTAACCCGAGTGTTTAGTAAAACTGTTTCAGTTAATTTGTTTAGTTTTGGTTGCGTTATTAGATTTACATTTTTGCAAAATTGATAAAATTTCAGTTTCATTTTGACTGTTTACTCAAGCATCTCCCACTTTGTTTACTGTTCTCAAAATCATAAAAGACCAAAAAGATTTTCAAATCCCATTTTTCAGCAACAGGATTTCACTAAACTTGCATTAATACTTTGATACTCAGTGGTCCCTGTGGAATACGATCCTGGACTCATCCTTGATACAACTTGACACTTCTGCACTTGGAAGCATAACTCAGAACGAGTCAATATATATGAATTTTCAGGTCGTTATAATTTGGTATCAGAGCCTAAGTTGTTAGGTTTTGTAGACTTTAAAGTACAGCAGAAAACAATACCAGAATATAGGAATGGATTTTGGAGGAAGATAGAAATTTGAATAGAACATAATTTCAGTGAGTTAATGTTGTGAATTAGGATGAAAATTTAGAGTTTTGTTCTGCAGTTTGGAAGCAGGAACTTTGGGGTGGTTTCTGTGATTTTCTAGGGGTGACGATTTCAGGAAGACCATAATAAACTATCGTCGATTTTTATTTCCATATGGTAGGATTAGAACTTAAATTAGTAATAGGAGGTATGAGGGTATCTTAGTTAGATTAATGTAAGAAAAGCATCGTGAGGTTCGAATTCTCAGAATAATTTGTGATATTACAAGATGGACCCTGAGGTAGTAGTGCTCACGCTAACATTGATGATGGAGCAAGGCCTTCTGGTATAGGAGGCGGGGATTCAGATGCTGTATTACGCAGTGTAGCTCAGTAGTTTATGGTTGAGATTGCACGAAACTCCAGGGAGCAGGGAGGTCCGTCTGCAGTTCAGGGGTGTACGATAGAAAAGTTCACAAAGATGAATCCTCCAGCATTTTTAGTAGGAGCTAACCCTATAGTTGTAGAGAACCTGATGCAAAAGATTGAGAAAATACTGACGGTGCTCCACTGCACCGATGAACAGAGGGTCCTTTATACCACGTACAAGTTGATAGGCAAGGCCGAGAGATGGTAGACGGCTACGAGATTATTGGAAGAGCAGAGGTCCATACCAGTGGCTATGACTTGGAGCCAGTTCAGGGAGGTATTCTTTGACAGATAATTTCCTGCCACCATCAGAGAGGCTAAGGTAGTGGAGAGGCTAAGGTAGTGGAGTTGTTGAATTTGTCCTAGGGAAATCTTATAGTTCGGCAGTATGCAGCGAAATTCATTGAGTTGTCACGCTTCACCTCCTATGTCGTTCCAGACGAAGTTAGAAAGGTGAGGTTGTTTGAGAGAGGCTTGGGGCTAGAAATATATAAACATGTGGCAATACTGAAGATGCATGATTTCTCTGAGGTAGTTGATAGAGCTACAATAGCAGAAGAAAGTGAATCGAGAGATGTGGGAGTACCGAGCCAGAGGAAGAGACCCACGCCTCTGGGTTTTCAGGCGGGTTATAGTCAAGGCCCATGGAGGGAAGATCGGTACAATGGAGGTCAGAGGCAGATGATGGGACACAATGGTGCTCAGGGTGGGCACACTTATCCTGTCTGCCCTAGATGTGGTGGAGGCATTCGGGAGAATGTAGGGTGGGAGAGAATGTCTACTATCGGTGTGGGAGATTCGGCCATATGGCACGATCATGTCGGGGACCGCCAACCCATGCATTAGCTCACAAACCATTCTGGGGTGGTTATCAGGTGCCTCGCGGAGGCCAGCAAAGGAACACAGCTCTAACGAGGGTTTATGCACTGACGCCGGGGGATGCCGAGGCTTCCAGAGACGTTGTTATAGGTACACTTACTACTTTACCATATAAAGTTGTTGTTTTGTTTGACTCAGGTGCCATTCACTCCTTTGTATAGTCGGGATATGTTAAAATTTCTAGGGTGGAGGCACAGCTGTTAAATGTTGAGTTGTCAGTAGCTACGCCGACTGGATCAACAGTGAGGTGTAGAAGGGTATTCAGGAGAAAGTGTTACCAGTTGACCTGGTAGTATTAGATATGCAGGGGTTTGATATGATATTGGGTACGGACTGGCTGGCAGCTAACTACGCCAACATTGACTGCCATAAAAAAGAAGTGATTTTTAGACCTCCAAGTGAACAGGAATTTAGATTCATGGGATCGCATGTGCACGCCTCGCCATAGCTGGTGTCGGCTATTCGGGCAAGGAGGCTGCTTCAAGGTGGTTGCCAAGGATATGTTGCCTATATAAAAGAAATGCCAAAGGAAGAATTGAAATAAACTACTATTCCAGCAGTCAGAGAATTTCCATATGTTTTTCTAGAATAATTACCCGGTATACCACCGAATCGAGAGATAGAATTTACCATGGATTTACTACTAGGGTCAGCACCGATATCTAAAGTGCCCTACAGAATGACTCCAGCTGAACTAAAGGAATTGAAAGACCAGTTGCAGGAGTTGTTGGATAAAGGGTTTATCAGACCTAGCATGTCGCCTTGGGGAGTACCAGTCTTGTTTGTAAAGAAGAAAGACGAGACTATGAGAATGTGCATTGATTATAGAGAAATAAACAAAGTGACAAACAAGAATAAATATTCTCTTCCCATAATTGATGATTTATTTGATCAGCTTTAGGGGACCCAGGTCTACTCCAAGATTGACCTTCGGTCGGGATATCATTAGGTGAAAGTTAGAGCAGAAGACGTTTTAAAGATAGCCTTCCGAACCAGGTATGGGCACTATAAGTTCTTGGTGATGCCTTTCGGATTGACTAATGCACTGGTAGTGTTTATGGATCTAATGAATCAGGTGTTCCATCAGTATTTAGACCAATTTTTATGGTATTTATTGATGATATACTGGTATACTCAAAGAGTTTTTAGGAGTGCGAAGAACATTTGAGGTTGGTATTGCAGGTATTGAGGGAAAAGAAAATGTTCGCTAAATTCAACAAATGTGAATTCTGGTTAAGACAAGTCACCTCCCTTGGGTATGTGATCTCTAGGGAAGACATATTGATTGATCTAAGTAAAATAGAGGCAGTAGTGAGTTAGGTAAGACCAGTGAATGTTCAAGAGGTCAGAAGCTTCCTAGGTTTGGCAGGGTACTACCGGTATTTTTTGGATGGCTTCTCCAGATTATCAGGTCCATTGACATGACTCATATGGAATAATATGAAGTTTGAATGGACTGATGAGTGTGAGCTGAGCTTCTAGAAATTAAAGTAGTGGCTGGTCACTGCACCGGTATTATCTATCCCATCAGGGGAGGATGGATTCGTTATATATAGTGACGCATCATTGAGGGGACTCAGGTGTGTGTTGATGCAGCGCAAGAAGGTTATTGCTTATGCATCTCGGCAACTTAAAGAGTATGAAAAGAACTATCTGGTACATGATTTAGAATTAACCGTAGTGGTGTATGCTCTAAAAATCTGGAAGCATTATCTTTATGGCGGAAGATTTGAGATCTTCACTGACCATAAAAGTTTGAAATATTTCTTCATTCAAAAAGAATTAAATATAAGGCAAAGAATATGACTAGAACTCATTAAAGACTATGATTGTACTATTAGCTACCACCTAGGAAAAATAAATGTGGTGGTAGATGCACTGAACCGAAAATCAGTGGGTGTAGCATTGTCAATAGTAGAGGTTTAGCATATGATTCAGATGGATAAGAAGAGGTCCAGTGTGGAGCTAATAGAGGGTGATTCCCAGGCATTCATCGATAGCTTAGTATTACAACCTACCCTATAGGAGAGGATTAAAGCTGCTTAAAGAAATGACGCAGAATTGATAAATGCAGGATGGTCAGGGGGAGAAGTTAAGTATATCAGATGATAGAGCTCTACGGTTTCGTACCAGATTGTGTGTCCCTGCAGATGCTGAGATTATGAGGGTTATCTTAGAAGAGACACATAGATCCCTTTATACAGTGCATCCTGGCAGCACTAAAATGTATTGGGACCTTCAGGAATCTTTCTAGTGGAGTGGTATGAAGAAGGAGATAGTTGAATTTTTGGAGCAGTGTTTGACGTGCCAACGAGTGAAGGCTGAGCACCAGAAGCCGGCAGGACAGCTACAACCACTTCACATCCCTAAGTGGAAATGAGATCATATATCCATGGATTTTGTTACAGGGTTACTGTCGGCGCTGCATGGTCAGAACGTCATTTAGGTGATTGTAGACCGACTGATGAAGACGACCCACTTTCTTCCTATTAAAGTTAGTTATTCTATGAACAGATTGGCAAAATTATTCATTTAGGAGATAGTTTGATCTCATGGTATGCCAGTATCTATAGTTTCATATCAAGACCCATGATTTACATCACGATTTTAGAGGAGTTTGTAGGAAGCTTTGGGGTCTCAGTTATCATTCAGCACAATCTTTCATCCTCAGATTGATGGGCAGACAGAAGGAATGATTCAGATACTTGAGGATATGTTGCGAGCATGTGTGCTGAACTTTGAGGGTAGTTGGACCTAGTATTTGCCGCTAGTAGAGTTCGCGTATAATAACAACTACCAGGCCAGCATTGGGATGACACCATATGAAGCATTATATGGTAGGAGGTGTCGTTCTCCACCATACTGGGATGGAATAGGTGAGAGGCAAGTACTAGGGCCAGAATTAGTACAGCATGCATACGATAAAGTCCAAATTATTAAATACAGAATCAGTGTAGCTCAGAATCGATAGAAAAGCTATGTAGATACTCGCCGCCGGACGTTGAAGTTTGATGTGGGAAATTAGGTATTTTTTAGGGTAGCACCACTGAGAGGAGTTATGAGGTTTGGAAAGAAGGGTAAGCTGAGCCCTAGGTTCATTGGCCAATTCGAGATACTTGAGAGAGTGGGTTAAGTTGCCTATAGGCTAGCTTTACCACCAGCTTTATTCAGGATCCATGATGTATTTTCATATTTCCATGCTGAGGAAATACGTTTCAGATCCCTCTCACGTAATCAGTTATGAGGAGATAGAGGTTAGAGATACATTAGCATATGAGGAATCACCAATGCTAATTCTAGATAGAAAGGAACAAGAGTTGCGTACCAAGAAAATACCATTTGTAAAAGTCCTACGAAGGAATCATGTAATGGAGGAGGCTTCATGGGAGCTAGAGGATGAGATACAAAAGAAATACCCACATCTTTTTAGTGGGGACTAATATTAGATAGAGAAGAAACAGTTATAGCTCAGATAAAGTAAGTTTTGTTTTATATCCTTTATATAGTACAGAGTAATTGATGTATAAGCTGTATAGTAGAATATAGGATAGGTAGTGTTTCGGTTTTGGAAGAATTTTCTTTTATGAATATATTTGTAATCTCCCAGAACCTTAATTGTAACCACGGTATTCCTCCGTCATAAGTAAAGGTAATTAATAAAATAAGTAGCAAGTTTCCTCAGAGGATGGTGTATAGTGCAGACAGCAAATTTTGAGGACGAAATTTTATAAGGAGAGAAGAATGTAGAGACCCGAAAAATAAAAGGAAAAATTAAAAAAGAATAAAAGCAGGATTCGTAGATGAATCCACTGGTTTCGTTGACGAACGCCCATATACGGTTCGTGGACGAGCTTCAGTGTCTCGTCGACGAAGAGATACCAAGAGGGGGATATGCAGACCCTTTGGTTCATCGATGAACTCATTAACTTCGTCAATGAACTCCATTCTTCGGTTCGTTGACGAGTCCACGTGTCTCGTCGACGAAGCCACGTGGCAAGCCACCTATACATACATGAAAATCAGATTTTCAGCAAAGAAATCAGTTTTCCTTCCATTTTCTTTCTCTAAAATCTACCCCTCTCACATTCTCTTTAAGATTTTGGTCTCGTTTCTCCTCGGTTCGACGATCAAAAGCTACCATAGTGATCATGGGGAGATTCTCTACAATTTAGTCGTAGTAGAATTTTGAATTTAGAAGTTTGGGCATCATCCCAAAATCAGGGTAAGTAGGTTATTTAAGGGTTTAGTAATTATCAGACTTTTTTGAACCCACATTTTTGGTTAGATGGAAATATACTATTGTTTGGATTGATTAAATTAGGGTGTTGTGATTGCAGGGTTTGGGTTTCCAAACACCTCAGGCATGGGTTGAGGATCCTAGTAGGTGTTTTCCCAGGAACTCAAGTAATATTGATAAATAATTAATAGTTCAGAAATTTTATGAATAAAAGATAAAGGTGAGAATGGGGAAAAAGGCAAATATGGTTATTATTCTGAGATAGGTTAATTGGATTGGGAAATGTATATTATTACAGGATTCTGTGTTTGGCGCCAGGTGTAGGAATATAATTGGAGTCAGATCTCCTAGCCAGTTAGGTAAGGGAAATATGCTATGCTAGTAAATTCAAAAATTTTACCAGTAAATTATAGTATTTGATTATGAGATGCACAATATAAATTATACAGTTATATAAATTTTAGTATATGAGTTCTATTCAATAATTGTGTGGTTTGAGTTAGTATTTGTTTAGTATAATATTTATACAATTTTCAGAGTAACTTGATCTACAGTATTTATGCACATAAATATGATTTACTAGATTTATAGAATTATGATTTACAGTATATACAAAAACAAACATTTTATAGTATTCACAGAATACCATGATTACAAAACCATAACACTCAGATATTACAGTTTATCCAGTTCAAATATTACAGATCATACAAATCAGATATTGTAGATATTTTAGCTCAGACAACACAGTTTATTCAGATCAGTTTTACGGTGTTATGGTTTTATAGAATCATGATGAAACAGTAAGATATATATATATATATATATATATATAAAATAGTATTATACAATATCAGATCCTAATGAATTAGATTAGTTATCAGAGCACGATACCGTAGCTATTTCAGTTTAGAGTGCAACCATACGTCTCAGATAGAGTATGGAACAGTCGATTGTGCCACAAGTAGCGTAGAGTGCTCCCTGGCATTCAGACCAGGTGGAGTGGGCCTTTCGTGCTACTGGCATGTTTATGCATACAGTTAGACTAGCTCTGATAGGCCAACTAGTTTATAGTCCTGCCTGTGGACTGCACAACCAGTCATGTGGGGTAAATCATGACATAAAGTTTTCCAGGGAAGTTTTCACAGTTCTTTATATGTATGCAAATATACAGAATAACAACAGACATATTATGATACTAGAAGTATAAATAATAGAAAGCTCAGATATTACTATTGTATTTTTAAGCCACATAGGTGTGAGTTATACTGTATATTATTTTACATGCTATCTTGGGTTCAGTTATTTATCAGAATAAAATTCATGTAAACTCAGTTGCCACACACTAGTAATAGCATATTTCATCTTAGTGAGCGTTGTCTCATCCCAATAATTTAACATTTTTTAGGTGAACCGGTTAGATGAGCATATCAGGCTCGGAGATAGAGAGGATATTTATACTACCCTATCTATAGGGTAAGTGTTTCAGGAAGATGTATTTTTGAGTAGATCTTAGGAGGTTTGGTGGATGTTTCCGGAGTGATGTGTATATATATTTTGGGGAAAATACTGAAATTCTAGTATTGTATTTATGGTATTATGATCTTATATTTTCCACTGCATAGGTGTGTTATCTTATGAACAGGTATTCCTCAGTGCCCACTTTGGGACTGAGATGTTATAGTAGATTTTTATTAAGGGTATCATAGTAATATGATTTTACAGTGTAATATATATATATATATATATATATATATATATGAATTTTCAGATCGTTACATATGCTATCTTTCAAAATTTATCAAAGGAATAATGAAAAAGAGAGTAAAAATGAATATAGAACAAAAACAAGTTGGGAGGTTTTTCTTTTTGATCTTATGTTTAAAATTTGAGTAATGAGGGGGTATATATTATAGATTCTGGAGAAAATCTAATCGTTAGGGATATATTAGGCATTTTGAAATTTTTTTTAATTAAATTTTAACCGTGGTTATCGCAATAAAAAATTGGGAACCAAAGAGGTTCGGTCAACCTAGGCATGGGTCGGTTGACCGAACCAAATGCAACACGGAACCCTTCGTAGGTTCGATCAACCAAGGAAAAAAGGTCGGTCGGCCACTCATAAGGTTTAGTCTACTGTGGTCATTTTGAACTACATGTTTAGCCAGTTGAGGAAGGTAGAATGGAGGTCGATCGACCGTGGACGCTTAGTTCAAAGTTGGGTCGGTCGACCGAGCTATGGTCAACATTTTGACTCCAGGCAAATAGTGGTTCAGTCGACTATTAGATTACAATAGAGGAATGGTCGGTCGACCCAGGGCGTTAATTTCCCTATGGTCATCCTGAGCTTTCAATCCATATCATGCATGCAATGCATTATTACAGACCAAATGGAAAACAAAATGCATTACAAAATAAAATATGTCTTCTTTCTTACTTTTTTGATCCATGGAATACCTCAGATGATGTGTTCTTTGAGTTCTTCAGGCTTCCATTTCTCCTGTAGCTCATGTGTGTGCTGTATTGTAAACCTATTCACAAACTAGATGTACACATAAGATCCTTGTGTTTCGTCAATATCAAAACAGAGATTGGAGTCAAAAAATCAATAGCGTCCAAAATCACCATGTACATTTTCATTAATTTGAAACAGGGATTACAATGTATAGAAAGAAATTATGAATAGTGGGAATGCCATGAAACATGGTGTGATTTACAAAAGAAAAGAAAAGAAAAGAATGTACCGCAGCAGCACAATACATAAACAAAGCAGCCACTAGGTCATCTCAATCCTTCTTTGACTCTGACTCCGAATCAGAGATGTGGAATGGATTTGCTTGAGAACTTCCAGGGCCATCATAGTTTGCTATGGCAATTATTATCTTTATGAGTGCTTCCACCAATGCGTTCCATATTACCGGGCCCAGGGTGGTAGGTGGTACACTAGTAGGCATGGGTGGAACCTCAGGAGACACCCGTGAAGTTCTTATCATGTCCACCATCCTCTGTAAAGTTGATTCTCCCCCTTTGTGATTTCGAGCGAGAGTTCGTGAGGACTGGCCTTTCCTCTCGTTAGTCTTCGTTCTTGATTGGAGCTCCATCTTAGAAAGCATTAGAGAAGACGGAGAAGCACCGGTGCGCAGGAAGGCAAAGGACAAAACCCTAGCTCTGCGAAAAGAGAGCCGATCGATAAAGAGGTTGCCAGAGCTACATATGGTGGCTGGATGGTTATTGAAGGCTAGAGATGGTGCTCGAGGCCCTGGTGATGAAGGTGAGGAGAGGGGTGATGAGAATCAACCAAGAGGCAACAATGGTGGGAGTTGAAGAGTCAGGTGTGAAACAGGACTTTAAATGAAGTTTGACCTTTCTGACCAAGTTGCACCAACTCTTGTGCTGGTCACTTGTGGTCGCACCCTTTGACTTAAACATGAAAACATTACTCTCGACAAAGCCACGCTTAGCTGGTAGTGCTTGTCGCCGACATTATCAAACCTCTTAGTATTTTAAATTTTAGTAGAGTTTAGGGACTGGACCAAGTCGCCCTTGCGCCCTTGTGCGTGCTGGTCGCCCTTTTAGTCTCACTCCCAACTTATCCTATAAATTACTCCTAAGAGTTTAAACCCTAATTATCCTACAATGTACAATCTAAGGAATCGAAAAGAAAAGAAGAATTCTTTAGTTGCCTCTTGGAAGTGCTAAGTTTACCATCTTCAATCGAACGTATTAGCACTCATATCGAACTCAACCTGGTTTGATGTTAAAATTGTCCTCCTCCCCTCTTTCTTCGTCACTCCCTTTCTTACTTACCCCCGAATTTTCCTCTAGACTAGAGTCCGAAGCATAAATTGCAGAAAGGTGCTCATAAGGATCCTCCAAGTTAGAGGTGGAGAGGTTTTCAAGTTGAAGTGTACTATTCAAAGGGTCCCTCCACAAAACTAAGGGATCCACTTCCCCATCAATTTTATCAATCATGCCCTCATCCACAACTTGGACTATTTTAAGTGAATGTTGGAAAGCATGAAATACGTTCATCCGAAGTTGCCTATGGCCAAGGGAGATGTCCATAATCCTTGTCCTGCATTGAATGCAAGCATTAGCCGTGGCTAAGAATGGTTGTTCTAAAAGGATAGGGATCAGATTTGTGGAAGGTTCCATATCTAAGATAATGAAATTGACAGGGTAATGGAACTCTTCCACTTTGACCACTACATCCTCTACCACACCCTAGGATTTCTTTAAGGATCGATCATCAAGACACAATGTGACCAGGGTGGGTTGCATCTCTTATAGGTTAAGTTTCTGGTAAGCTAAATACAAAAGGATGTTCACGCTCGACCCTAGATCTAAAAGAGCCCCATCAATGGTGCAATTTCCAATCACACACGAAATAATGGGTGCGCCAGGGTCTTTCAGTTTAGGAGTGAGGTGCCCTAATATCATTAAACTCATGTGCTCATCCCGCTTCACTAATCTATCTATATGCACCCTCGACTCGTGCTCCTGCACGTACAAGTCCTTAAGGAACTCGATGTGTGCAAGCATTTGCTTGATATTATCTAGGAGAGGTTTTTGACCTTGACTTGTCTAAATATGTCCTAGATGGACTTAGTGGATGCCTCCTTCCTAAACAAAGAAGGTGCAAGAGAAGCTACAGGGGATGGTACTAGAGAGACACGAAATGCCTTATAAGGGGCATAGTGAGGATTGGACCCTCCAGTGGCAGGTTTGGTGATCTAAGGACTCTTCACTAAACTGGAGGAGGAAGTGGCGCAAGTTTCAACTTTAGGATCTATTCCCTTTTGCTTATCTTCCTTGCTCAATTGCTCCTTGATCCTTTCATTTACCATCCTATCAATGGAATAGTGGTCACTGCCCGAGCCTACTCGTTATATGACAAGGGACCAACGTCCGGTTCATATTCCACCCCGTATTATCCCTTGGGGTTCACTAAAAGCTGACTCGGTAACTTACCCTCATCTCTCCGACTCAGGGTGGCAGCTAGTTGCCTCATGGTGGCTTCTAGCTTCACGATAGATTGTGAGTGAGAGTGAAGGAGTTGCTGATCTACTTGGCGGTCAACCTTGATGCCCTTGAGGGCTTTCAGCATTGTCTCTTGAAAAGAATCGTATTTGGGTTGAGGAGGAAGTGGCTGCTGAAATTATGAACGTCTAGGGGCAGACGTGGGATGATTCTGAGAGTGATATATGGGCTAGGAGGTTAAGAATCTGGGGCATGTTGAGGTCTTTGGGCTTGAAAACCCGAAGCTTGCGGCCTCTAGGAGAAGTTGTGATATTGTCTCCACCCAGGATTGTACATATTTGAGTAGGGGTCGTGTGATGGCCTATCGTACCAATTATGCATAAAGTTAACCTCTTCCTGTACAAGCTCAGGCTAGGAGGGTGCATGTGGGCAATTGTAACATGTATAGGAGGGATCGGAGCAGATTACACACACCTCTACACTAGCCATCATCAATGGTTGTTGTCTTAAGGACAAACATTGATCTACCCTTTTAGATATGGTGTGCAGGGTGGGTGCTAGGTCATTGCCCATGGCCAACTCGTAGACTGCCATAAGTTTGGAAGTGGAAGGCTCGTAGGGTCTATGAGCAGCAACAGTAGGCTGCTGGGAATTTTCAGCGAGGTTCTCGAAGAGCACCCAAACCTTATTTTCGTGTTTAGTGAGGAAAGTATCTCCACACGATGCATCTA
Source organism: Malania oleifera (assembly GCF_029873635.1). Classification (NCBI taxonomy): domain Eukaryota; kingdom Viridiplantae; phylum Streptophyta; class Magnoliopsida; order Santalales; family Ximeniaceae; genus Malania; species Malania oleifera. The sequence goes on along the minus strand of NC_080418.1, from coordinate 112,725,260 downwards.
CCATGGACCTATCTCTCTCTGCCAACCCTTTGTAGAATGTTTGGACCAATTGCCATTTAGGAACTTGATGATGTGGACATTTACGTAGTAGGTCCCTAAAACGCTCCCAGGTCTCAAAGAATAGTTCCCCACCCGATTGTGAGAAACTTGTAATGGCTCTCCGTAGCTGATTAGTCTTCCCAATTGGGGAAAATGTTTTCAAAAACTTATGCTACTTAATGGCCCAATTGGCCACCGAGTTCGGCTCTAAGGACGTCAGCCAATATTTGGCCTTATCCTTCAGAGAGAACGGAAAAATCCTAAGATGGAAAGCATTGTCACTAAAATTAGGTATACAGATGGTGGAACAAATCTCCAAGAACTCATCCAAATGCTGATAAGGATTTTCTGAAGAATTCCCATGAAAGGTGGGCAGCATCGATATGATAGAAGTCTTTATCTCGAAATTGTGCCGCCTGAACATCCGGGAACCAGATGCAAGACGAAGAAATGTATGCATTAGGTACGAAGTAGTCCCTAAGAGGTCGAAGGGGTTGCTCTCCCACCACAGGTAGGCGGGGAGCTTGGTGTTCTGGGATTTGATTAGTGGGAACTAGAGAGTTTTGTTCGACCATAACTTTTTGCTCAGACAACTCAGCAAACTCAGGACTCAAGGTTAGCTTCCTAAGGGCCCTACGACATTTCTCAATCTCGGGTCTGTGGGAATCAACTCTGGGTTCAAAAGAGCAAACCAAACATACATAATTTAAGCATAAAGATTCAAGACTTCAACATATAAACAAAAAGAAAAACAAAATTATATACAAACAAAACAACAATATACTAGATGAGAAATTGGCTAACAATCGTACCCTAGTCCCTGACAACGGCGCAAAAATTTGGTAGGCTCACAAAGGCGTAGGTCCTTAACTACCAAAAATAATATTTATACTACCTAAGAATCCCAAGTTCAGTAGAAAGCGGGGAATTCAGGTGTTGATCCACAAAGACTAAACCGTGCAGTTATAAACCTTTTCTCAATTAGTTTATTATTGCCTCGTGTAAAAGAAAAGTGAAAAAGATGGTATTTTGCAATTAGTGTGCTAACAACTACTGAAAAGCAGATAAAATCTACGTTAACCCTACTCCTACAAAGCAATTCTTAGACGTAAATCAGACTCAGGATGCTATGCCTCTAACTAAACTCAACTAGTTATATATAAGAGTACTAACTCGAGAATCTTAGGCCAAGCGGAAAAGAGTCATTTGAGGACATAGGGTAGCAAGGGTGCACCAACTGTCCGGATCATGGTCGGGATCCGGAGTATACCCGATCTCAATGATCACACGAGCACCTTTGTGGTTCGTAGCTAACTACTTCTAACTAGTTGAGACTGTAGTAGTGCTTATCCCATCATTCAGGACTTCATCAACATCAAAGCAGTAAATCAAAGAACTAAATTAAAGCATGTAAATTGAAAGCATGTAAAGGAAAAGCAACCAAAATGGTTTCTTATTGCAAACGGATTCGTCTGTCACTAATGATAAAAAATACAAAAGAGAACCACAACAAAAATGTAAAGGAAAACAAGTAAATCTACTCTACGATGGTTCTCAATGGCGTTCTAGGCTTGTCACTAACCTAGAATTGGCCAAAGAGGAACCCAGAGCTCATGTTCGTAGTCAATATTTATAGGCTCTAGGGTTTACAAGGTTTGATTTTCAATTTAAGAAAGTTTGTAGCAAATCTCGCACAGAAGATCGTCGCTGTCGACTAAGTCGCTCCCATGCTTCCCTTGATCACGCCCTGGTCGAGACTCGCGGGAAATCAGGGATTTGAATCTTCAGCACTTTCAACTAGGTCGCTCCATAGGGTCTTGATAGTTGAGTTGATGATCTGGATTTTCAATATCTCGAACTTCAGGAAATCTCAAGAACTCGACATAGTCGCCCCTCATGGTCTCTCTGGTCAAACTCTTCGTTGATACTCTCAATAGTTTTGGCTTCAGTATGCTTCAGTATCTTGACGCAGTCGCCCCTTTATAGTCACTTGGTCAAAGACTTGGTCGATCCTTGTAGCAATTCTTCTTCAATCTAAAACTTTGGAGTTTGCAGATGATGACTTAGTCACCCCTTGTGTTGCTAGTCACACCACTTGGTCGAACATAGTGTTCTTTTCCTTTGGTGATCCAAGGCTTTAGGAACTTGGCTAAACATCTAGATTGAGCTTTGAGGACTCCAAATTATCTTTAAGCTTCTCGTATTCCTAACTTCTTGCATTTAACCCGTTTTTTTTTTTTTTTTCTGAAAAGACCAACAAACATTGCATAACTCCGAACAATGATAACAATGGGTAAATACATAATAAAATAAGGATAAAGAAAGGTCGATGAGGGTCTAAAATCATGCATTTTGGGGACTCATCAATCCCTCAACCTCATATTTTGGCTATGACTGAAATGATAGCTCCAAAAATGATCTGAGGAAGATATAGCACAGGGAAAGTTCTGGGCAAGAATTTATAAGGGGTCTCGGAACCTGTACAATTGCCTAGGGTAGAAGAAGAGCTCGGATTGGGATACGTTCTTACACATGTGGAGCGTAGAAGGATGATAGAAGAAAGGCGGCAAAGAAGAATGACACGTCTTTCGGGACAAGAGAATTGTTCAAGAAAAATGAAGTTGCTCGCTTTATCCTAAACATTCTGAGGAGGGGGAATGATGGGTTGGAGGACAAGACATAAATAGGGCCTTTAGAACGACTTAGTCAAAAATTTGGGCAGGTAATTATCTCCATGGTTGGTCAGTCCAGCACCAAAGAAGGGATGAAAAATTGGGTTTACCCCACCTCAATAGATATAGAACTGGAGAATTGGCACATCTTCGAGTACCCGATAATGGCCAATACAATGTAATTTTGAAATGATTATGAGTTTCTTTTGTTTTTATTTCGCTAAATAAAAGGATGACACCTCATTTTGTTTAAAACACTTTGAGTTTTTAATAAAAGATCATTTCAGTTACATCTCATTACATCCTTCTTTATTACTTTTGCTAAATTTTGTTTGGTTTGCTTGTGTTTCATGCAGAGATATAGGAAATCGCTTTACTGGTATGAAAGAACCAGAAGTGTAGATTGACTTTGAGAACCTAGTCAATCGGACAAAAATGGAAGAAGAGGAAATAGATATACCTCCTGAAATGTAGAGAATGATGGAATTTGAAGAAAATCAAGCAACTTTTATTGAGGACCCCACTCTAACAATTATCTTGGGAACCAATGACGAACCAAAGCAAGTAAAAGTTGGGGCATTATTGTCTGATAATAAAAAGAATAAAATGGTTAACCTTTTGCAATAATACATTGATGTGTTTGCATGGTCATAGCAAAACATGCCTGGGTTGAACACGAATATGGTAACACATAAGATACCCACCTATCTGGACAGTAAACCCGTAAAACATAAAATAATAAGAATGAGACTAGAAATGTTGTTGAAAATCAAAGAAGCAATTTGAGGCTAGATTTCTAGAAGTAGCTAAGTATCCTAAGTGGATGGCTAACATTGTGCCCGTAATAAAAAAGAATGGAAAGGTCAGGATGTGCGTGAATTATAGGGTGTTAAACAAAGCCAACCCAAAGGACAATTTCCTGCTTCCACATATAGATGTTTTGGTTTATAATACTGCAGGACATTCTGTCTTTTCTTTCAAAAACATATTAGTTTTAACTATGTGTTGTACATTCTTTTAATTTTTACTCTTTTTTATTAAGCAGCATACAATGTGCTTTATTGATAAATATGGTAGTTCTTCTAAAGAAATATTAAATTATAAATAAATGTTATTATTAACTAATATGTACTTGAAAAAACCGTACACATAACATTGATTTAATTTTAAATTGTCATTGCATTATATAGTTTAAAGCATTTGATTACTAATAATGACTTATCTTCGGATCTAGAAAGTTGAGATTAGATATAATATTTTACTGCTTTTTGTAATTAAATTTAAATATTCTTATAATTCGTTACAAGTTAACTTAATAAATTTATATATTTCTTTGTAAAGATAAATTTAGAAAGAAGAGATGATCAAAGACATAAATAAACTGAACAGGACCGAGAATGTGTTGCAATAACGAGAGACAAAGAATTCACTTTATAACCACTAAACAAAAGACATAATATTTAGCTAAACAATGCTACAATTATAAAAAAAGGAAACAATATAATCATATATCACAAAATTCGACATGACGCGGTAGAAAGACATTGGCAAGTAAGAAGGAGTGTTGGGGGTTCAATTCCAGGTAAATACACTCACGGAGCCAATAGTACCTGTGGATGGTGAGAGTTTACTCTATGAGCCAGCAGAGCTTATGGATGGTGAGAGTTCACTCTGTGAGCCAACGGGGACCGTGGATATATGGTGAGAGTTCTCTGTGAGCCAGCGGGAACCGTGGATGGTAATGGAGATGTGGCCCGAGAGTCGGGTTGGCCGAACGTCCAATTAATGCACAGAAGCTGTATTCGCATTTGGACTTTCCTCTGATCAGCGAGACCTAGGGGCGGAGGACGCTAATCCGTAGGTTTGGTGCCGCATTTGGGGATCCGAATGGCTCGTTGGTGGTTAGAATTCCTATGTAATCAAAAAAAAAAAAAAATAATGTACATATTGATAAAATCATTTCCAAAATTAGAAATCAAGCAAACATTGTTATAGAAAATACATAATTTATTTTGCAACATCCAATGTCTCACACACCAAGTCCCCTTACCGACATTAAATAATTGGCTAGAAGATTGAGATGTCAAAGATTAAATGAAGATTTACATTCAAATTTGAAAGCAATAGTTTCGAATTATAACATTTATGCCAATATTCATATGTTCATCCTATGGTTTTCATAAACATGTATTTCTCAAATTACAATTACTTGTTCTATTACTATGAAAAATGTAGCTAATCACATTCTATTACAACTATTCAATATGAATTTGTTGGGACAACTGGTCATTTATCGGCTACACACAGCAAGATTAATGAAAGAAGTATATTGCATTTCTTCATTGTATTATGTAATTTATTTATTTATATTTTCTTATTTATTTATCGATTGCCTATTATACTAATTAATTTAAATTTCTTCTAATTAACTATTATCTACACAAATTAATTTGCAATATGGACTTTTCATTTCCTTATTACTTAATTACATTGTTGACTTATTATCGTTAGACATTTGATACTTTTATGGGTATTATGGTTGACGTTATGCCAAATAATTTTGAAGTAGGTCAAAAAATGCAAACTCTAAAAATGAAAATGATTTAGCAATTTTTCTATGTTGTTTTATACACAACATAATCAATGAAACAAAAAAGCTACATAAACAAATAATATACTAAAATTAAAATTGTGCCTTTACCAGCAAGTATAATTATATTACATTTGTTTTACATAAATTGTAACAAAATTGCATTAATACATGAAAAAATGTCAAAATTATTAATTTAAAAAATTTAATATATTTGAAAATTTGAAAAATTACCAACAACTATTTTAAAACAACTTATTTTGTTTAATCTAAATGCAATTATATATTTGTAATACTAGTGTTGCTTGCTTGCATATAAGAAAAAGATCATCAAGATTTACACAATTATGCTATAAAATATCATGAAAGAATGAGTGTTATCAAACATCATGCTCGTGCGCTTACAACATGTCGATTTTGTAATGCACGATGATTTCAACACGAATGATCAAATATCTATTGTAGGGATGGAAAAGTTATCATGTCTCTTATACCAACCCCAATACCAATGGTTGAGTTATTTTCAAACCAATCTTAGTAAGAAATCTTCTTCTTTTTTAAAAGAAATATATCCAATATTATAGTCAATTATTTGCGATGACATCAATGGGCATGTATGTTGATGAAAGTTTGACGACTATTGGTCGAGGAGCGCAGGGAGCAATATATTATAAGGTTAAAGGACTTTTTCCAAGTAAAGCTAGTAGGCCTCGTTACTTACGGTTATATGTATATATATATGACACAAATTGAAATAAAAAATTGGATGGCCGAATGTGAATTTTTAAATAGAGAATTAGTTTAGTAAATCTAACATATATTGAATGAACATAATCCATTTGTCCACATGTTTCAGTGCCTTTGTCACTATCATAATGCGTGAAGCTATAGACTCATTCTTAAATATAATATTTGAAACTGTAAGTGGGCAACTTCAAACTATCCAAGATATTGTGGAGTATTATGATTCATTACAATATTCATTATTATTACCATATTGTACATACAGATGGGATCTCAACAATTGTGAGAATACTGGAAGAAAGTTTTCATGTTGCGAGTTTTACGATTACATGGTGCAGGTTCATTCTCTTAAAATCTATAACAATATTATTTTTCATAATTCAATAATTAAAAGTAATGGTAACATCTTCAATATAGATCCGACATAGTGATCAATCATTATTACTTCGAGAAGGGTATTTATTGCAGCTATATGTTGTCGATAGCTATGTCAAATTGAGATGCAAAGACTAAGATGGATGCTTAATAAACAAGACAGCTTTATAACAAAAATATATCTAGACATTCAAGATTCTTTTTTTCATAGGGGAAGATGATGCTAATATTATTCTCTTATTCTAGATAACTTTTTTTTTTGGTTATAAAGTAATAACTTGTAGTTTATTAATACACATTTTATTTTAATATTAGACAATGTTGGGAAAAAAACTACATCTTCTTTTTTTCGAAGTCCATATGATATGTTCCAAAAGCTCCAAAATGCGATGATTGTACTCCAAAAGTATTGAAACCAATTTTGTTCATTACGATGACATGTAATTCAAAATGGCCAAAAACAAAAAATCAGATCTACCTAGATAAAAACCACATGATCAACTAGATTTGCTATCAAGAATTTTTTCAATCATTGAAGAATGATATAGTTAACAAGGGGGTGGTTGGAAAGGTTATTGCGCATGTTTATGAAATTGAGTTTTAGAAATATAATCTTCCTCATGCTCGTATGCTTCATATTTTGGATCAAAATGAAAAGTTACGATACATATAATAAGATTGTTAGGGTTCAAATTTCAAAAAAATAGGAATAACTAGAATTATACAGAGACATACTTACGCACATGATACTTAGACCATGTGGAATTCATGATTTGAGATCACTATGCATGAGAAATAGAAAGTGTAGAAAAGGTTATCTAAAATAGTTTTTGCCTGAGACATATCAAGGTAATGACTCATACCCTATTTACAGAAGGGAAGATATTTTTGAACCGATGCCTTTGAATAATCAATCCAACATAATGGTTGACAACCGTTGCACAACACCATATAATCTTTGGTTTTTATTAAAGTATGAATGTCATATTGAGATTCATAGTGGCATAAAAAATGTTAAGTACCTATGTAAATATGTTTACAAAGGACTAGATCGAGTATGTCTTAAAGTACAACCAACTACTAATTATGATGAGGCACAACGCTTTGTTGATGCAAGTTGGTCCGTGCTCTTGAGGCATTTTTGAAATTTAACAACTTAATTTATACCATATTTATCCTTCATGTATCGACTTCATATTCACATTCTTGATAGATATCCAATTCGCTTTAATAGGCACCAGAGAATTTCAAAAGTTCTACAAAATGAAAATTGTAAGGCACTTATTGAATTTTCACGAAGAAGCATGATGACATAGGTGCAAGGTGTTATTTGTAAAGAGAATTCACAAAGCAATATTATTAGGATAATATACACAAATAGTGGTGTCAAAGAAGATTTAATTCAAATGATTATTGGAAGGATATATTCAATTTCACCAGCTAAAGGGGAAAAATATTACCTTTGCTTGTTAGTAAATCATATAAGGGGTCCTACAAGTTATGAAGACCTATTAAATGTCAATGGGACATCCAATGATACTTTAAAGAAGATAGATAAAATGACAGAATTATTAGAAAATGACAATAGTATTCATCAATGCCTACTAGAAGCATCAAACATTATAATGCCATTGGTTATAAGGAGATTGTTTACAATAATATTAGTCTTTTGTAATCCATCAGGAGTATGAGATTTATGGAATGAATCCTACATACATGTTGTTAAAGATTATATATTTTCTAGTATATACTAAATTCCAACCATATTAATAGGCTTTTACATGACTTAAATATTTTGTTGTCACAACATGGGAAACATGTGGTTGATTACGATTTCCTTACGTAGGGAGATATACAGAAAATCATACAAGATGAGCTTTTGATTCCAGTTATTGATGAAGACCTAATGATAGTTTCATTGTTGAATAATAATAAAAAAAAAAAATTGCTTATGACACAACAATGAGAGTTTTACAACATAAACAATCAACAATTTTCTTCCTTAATGGATCTGGTGGTGTTGGCAACAAAAATTCCTACATTACTCATTGTTAGCAACTTTGAGAAAAGAAGGTTATATTGTTTTAGCCATGACTATGTTTGACATTACAACAACATTACTACCTAGAGGAATGAAGGATAACACATTCAAGATTTAAAATACCTCTTTGTCTCAATGCATCATTTACCTATTCAATAAGCAAAAAATTAGATTCAACTAAGTTGATGAGGCGTGCTTCACTTATTATTTGGGATAAAATGCTAATGGCAAATCGATGTGTGTTCGAAGCTTTGAATTTAGCAATGAAGGATATTACTAAAGTTGATTTATAGTTTGGTGGAAAGATAGTAGTTTTTGGATAAGATTTTAGGCAAATACTTTTAGTTGTCCCAAAAAGCACAACTAAAATATTGGATGCATATATTGTCAACTCCTTATTATGGAGTGCAGTTAAATTCCTTCATTTAAAGAAAATATGAGATGGCATGATTAAAGTACTAGCTCAAATGGCTATACTATGGGAGGGACACAAATTATTAGATTTATTGAATGATATTTAGGTATTTCCAAATTTACAAAACCATTTGAGTGATGCAGGATATATGGTTGAAAAATTATTTCTAAAATGATAAAGTTGATCAAATCAATGAGCAGATAATTACACAAATCCAAGACGATAAGTACGCTTTACATTTACATGATGAAGTAGAAGGAGATACATGCGCTCTGTTTCAATAGAAATTTCTTAATTCGATCTCTCCTTGTGGTTTACTATTGCATACATTGAGAGTAAAGAAGAGTGTGCATGAAATGTTGTTAAGAAACATAGATCTAAAAGTTGGACTTTACAATGACATAAGATTAATGTGTCATGTAGTTGATGTAGACATTTCAAATGGAGAATTTGTTGGAAGTAGATTTTTTTTGCCAAGGATTCCTTTGAAGACAACAAAAAATGTTCTTCTTCCATTTGTCATGATAAGGCGATAGTTTTCAATATGTTTGAGTTTTGCTTTAACACTAAATAAATCATAACTAAACAATTAAAAATGTAGAAGTTTATTTTCCACATCATGTGTTCAGGCATGGTCAATTGTATGTAGCATTGTCATGAGGAGTATCAATGCCAACCACTAAGATTTTGACTAACAAAGACATCATAGATGGAGAGGAAGGAATCTACACATAAAATGTAGTATATAAGGAAGTGTTTTTATCTTCTAACTGTTGTGCCGAGCACCCCACTTGTGCCAAACACCAATACTACCACTATTACTATTGAATATATAAGAAACTAAAGCAATGCAGAAACTAATAATAAAACCATAAAAAGAACAAGACAAGAAATTTACGAGATTCGGTATAGAATTACCTACGTCCTCGGGCGCCGATGATCAATCCACTACTTCTTAGTAAAGTATAACTTTGAGATGTGTTTTACAAATGAAGAGTTGAGCTCTTTATATAACTTCAACCTCAAGTCTAAAAAACACTTCTCTCCAATGTAGGACAAATAATATAAAAAATTCAAAACAACCTTTTATACTAATGTGGAACTATTCTACCAATGTGAGACAAAAAAATAATAATAAATCTCCACCTTGACGATAAATTCAACAAATTTTTCAATCACCAACATTTTCTGAAGTTCCACATCATCGGCGCCTTCCCAAAATATTCAGACTTGCAGGATATTGATCAAGTTCAAACAATGTTTGAACTTGACTGTTGTCACAATCTTGGTCAACATATCTGCATGATTTTCAGTTGTAGCAATCTTCTGAAGAAGTATCTTGCCTCCATCAATAATATCCCGCAATAAAATGAAACCGAACATCGATATGCTTCGTTCGTGCATGGTAAACTTGGTTCTTTGCCAAATGAATAGCACTCTGACTATCACAAAATACAACAATGTGCTTTTGAACAACTCCCAAATTTTCAAGCAAACCCTACAACCAACTAGCTTCTTTAATAGCCTCTGAAACTGCCATGTACTCTGCTTCTGTTGTAGACAAGGCAATGGTAGACTGTAAGGTAGACCTCTAACTCACTGGACCATTAGCAAATGTAAAAATATATCCAGTAGTTGATCGACTTTTATCCAAATCACCTGCAAAATCCGAATCCACATATCCAACAACACGTTGATCAATAGTATTATTTTTCTCAAATACTATACCAATATCTATCGTATTCATAATATATCTCAAAATCCATTTCACAGCTTGCCAATGTCCTTTACTCGGATCATGCATATACCTGCTCACCATACTAACAGCTTGTGATATATTAGGTCTAGTACAAACCATTGCATACATCAGACTACTAACAGCACTTGCATAAGGAACCTGTGACATATACTTACGTTCCTCATCTGATTTAGGAGATAAAGTCACACTAAGTTTGAAATGAGGAGCAAGAGGAGTGCTTACTGGTTTTGACCACTCAGTCATGCCAAAACTTTGTATTACCTTCTTCAAATACTGTTTCTGAGACAAACTAACTCTTCCTTTTATTCTGTCTCTATGAATTTCCATGCCAAGTATCTTCTTTACTTCACCAAGATCTTTCATCTCAAACTCTTGATTTAACTAACTTTTCAACTTGTTGATTTCTTCCCTATTCTTTGAAGCTATCAACATATGATCAATATACAAGAGTAAATATATAAAAATCCATTTGTAGTCTGCGAAAATAAACATAATAATCATGTTTATTTCTGATGTACTTCTGACCCATCATAAACTGATGAAATCATTTGTACCACTGCCTTGGAAACTATTTTAAACCATACAATGATTTACCCAGTTTACATACTCAATTTTCTTTTCCAACAACCTGAAATCCATCTGGTTGAGTCATATGGATTTCCTCTTCCAAATCACCATGTAAAAATGCAGTTTTTACATTGAGTTGAATTAGTTCAAGATCAAATTGTGCTACCAAAGCCAACAAAATTCGAATGGAAGAATGTTTAACAACTGGAGAAAATACCTCATTATAATCAATGCCTTCCTTCTGTGCGTAGCCCTTAGCTACCAATCTAGCTTTGAAGCGAACATTATTTGCGTATGGAAATCCTTCTTTCTTTACATAAACTCATTTACAACTAATTGCTTTCTTACCCTTGGGTAGTTGGGCTAGCTCCCAAGTCTGATTCTGAGAAAGAGACTGCATTTCTTCATCCATTGCTTTTTTCCACTTGTTTGATTCAGAGTTCCTCATTGCTTCTTTGAAAGTGTAAGGAACATTATCATCCACAACTAGAAGTGCATAGGCCACCATATCAATATACTGAGCAGGTTTTCGAATTTCTCATCTTGGCCTTTGAGAAACAATTGATTCTTGTTGCTGTGAAGATTCTCGAATTGAAATCTCCTCTTCTTGTACACTATTCCCCACCGTAACTAGAGAGTTACCTTGTATAGTCTTATTTCTCACTGGATTTCCCAAAATTGTCTCAACCTCCACCTGTTGTTGAGTACCATTGGTCTTCTCTTCAACTCGTGACTCCTTACGTATTATTTTCTTCATCATTGCAAGTTCATCAAAAGTTGCATCTCTACTTAAAATCATTTTTTTCGTCTCTAGACACCAAAGGCGGTATCCTTTGACTCCTGCACTTATCCCCAAGAATATTGCTTTCTTGGCTCTTGGATCCAACTTAGATTCTTTAACATGATAATAAGCCATAATACCAAGTACATGTAAAGAATCATAATCACTAGCAAGCTTTTCAGACCATACCTCATAGGGTGTTTTCCCCCCTATTGCATATGATGGTAGACGATTGATGAGATGACACGCATATCTAACAGTCTCAGCCCAAAACCTTTTGTCTAACCCAGCATTAGACAACATACATCGAACTTTCTCCAGCAAAGTCCAATTCATGCGCTCTGCCACCCCATTCTGTTGTGGTGTATTTTGAACTGTGAAGTGTCGAGAAATGCCTTCATCCTGACATAACTTCATAAATGGGTCGTGTATTCACCACCATTATCTGATCTGAGCCGTTTAATCTTTTTGCTAGTTTGAGTTTTAACTAATTTTTTCTACTTAAGGAATATCACACACTTCATTTTTATACTTCATAGAATACACCCAAACTCTTCTATAAAAATCATCAACAAAAGTGACAAAATAATGCATACCACCCAACGAAGCCATTTTTGTGGGCCCCCATACATTTGTATGGATGTAGTCTAAAATACCTTCAGTTTGGTGGATTGCTGTGCCAAATTTCACTTTAGTTTATTTTCCCAGAATGCAATGCTCACAAAATTCAAGTTTGCACCCCTTTGCACCTTTTAACAAACCTCGCTTAGCTAATTTTTGCAAAAACTTTTCTCCTGCATGTGCTAATCGCATATGCCATAACTTGGTTGTATTTGAACCTGCATCTTTCTCAGAAACAACAGCTGCTGAACCAATAACTGCACTACCTTGTAAATAATACAAGTTATTTTTCCTTATTCCTTTCATCACCACCACTGCACCTGATTTAATCTTTAAGGTTCCATCTTTCAAAGTGATAGTGAACCCTTTAGATTCTAAGGCACCCAATGAAATTAGATTCTTTTTTAGGCTTGGAATATATCTAACATCAGTCAAGGTCTTAATAGTTCCATCTTGACATTTCAACTGTATTGATCCTATTCCAGTTGTTTTGCAAGTATTATCATTTCCCATAAAAACAACCCCACCATCTAATTCTTCAAAATTAGAAAACCATTTCCTATTGGGACATATGTGATAGGAACAACCAGAATCCAAAATCCACTCACCAAAATAATGTGACGAAGATGTTCCAACAAGAGAAAAATCTAACTCACTTCCATCATCATTGGCTATATTGGCATTAGAATGTGCTTTTCCCTTATTCTTCTGTTGTAATTTAGGGCAATCTTTCTTCCAATGCCCTCTCTCACGACAAAAAGTGCATTCATCTTTAGCAGGTCTCCCACGAGATTTACTCCTCCCATGAAATTTACTCCTCCTTCCAGGCATACGACTCTGAGAACGTCCCCTTATTGTTAGTGCTTTTGCTGTTTCCTTATGGACCCTTTGATCCTTCTTTCTGCATTCAGTACTAATCAATACAGTACAAACAACATCATAAGTAACTTTATCTTTCCCATACAATAAAGTGGTGGTCAAATGTTCATACTCATTAGGGAGAGAATTCAGTAACAATATGACTTTATTCTCATCTTTCACATTTTCATCCAAATTTAACAAATCGGTCAAAATTTTATTGAAAGCATTTATGTGGTCATTAATTGAAATACCTAGTTGATACTGGAAGCAAAACAATTTCTTTTTCAAATAGAGCCGGTTTTCCAGACTCTTGGTCATAAATGTATCTTCCAATGTCTTCCACAATTTCTTTGCAGATGTCTCCCTCATAACACAATATTTCTGATTTTTGGCGAGACACAAACGAATCGTACCACATGCCTGACGATTGATCTTTTCCCAATCTCTGTCACCCATATCTACTGGTTTATCATCCAAAACAATATCTAGTTCATCTTGATACAAGATGTCCATCACCTCATATTGCCACATACCAAAATTATTGGTACCATCAAATTTCTCCACCTCAAGCCGAGCATTAGCTATCATCTTCGATGATGATGTTGAAGCCGAAGGGGTTGGAGTTCATGTGGACATTGTTTCTTCTACTGCTGCACTAGTTTCTTCCGTCTTCTATATATTCAATAGCAACCAACAAAGCAAAAGGCCTAGGATGAATAGTACGTACCAATTGTGTCTACTCTGTTTTATCCTATGAAATTCCACTTTGACCAAGCTGACCTCCAGGGAGCGACTGAGCTGCAATGGTCTCTGAGCACTCGCTTAGACAAGGTCTTTCTTAGGCATCAAACGTGGAATCAAGGATCCTAACAGGGGAACACCTCCGTATCAACACTATTCAACCTAGCTCTGATACCAATTGTTGTGCCGGGCACCCCACTTGTGCCACACACCAATACTACCACTATTGTTATTGAAATATATGAGAAATTAAAGCAATGCAAAAACTAATAATAAAACCATAAAAAGAACAAAACAAGAAATTTACGAGGTTTGGTATAGAATTACCTACTTCCTCAGGCGCCGATGATCAATCTACTACTTCTTGACAAAGTACAATTTTGAGGTATGTTTTACAAATGAAGAGTTGAGCTCTTTTTATAACTTTAACCTCAAGTCTAAAAAACACTTCTCTCTAATGTGGGACAAACAATATAAAAAATTCAAAACAACCTTTTATACTAATATGGAACTATTCTACCAATGTAGGACAAAAAAACAACACTAACTAGGTGTATTATTTAAAAAAAAATATTTTACTACTTTAAACAATTGTATATATTGCAAAGTGCCTATAATTTTTTGAAATTAATTTCCCTCAAAATTTTATCAATTCTATGCAAGAAGAAAGCTTAGTAGGGTGTCTCACATGTTAAAAATATGTAAAGAAACAAAGGCAATCAAGGTGCAACCCTATGTAATGATCCCTAATCTTTTACCTACTTTTTTTACATGTACCCTTTATACTTTATGTAAGGATTGGTGTAATCCCAACAAAGGGGGTGAATTGGAATTTTAAAAACTTTTGCTAGCAATTTAACCGATTCACCAACAATATCAAGATTAAATATAAAACATGTATAACAATCACAACATTATAAATGTAAACATACACATGTGGAAGAGAGAACAAATACGACGATTTTAACGAGGTTTGACTATCCCCACCTCAAGCAAACCACTTAAGGATTTCCACTATCCACTCCTTCAAACAAGGTGGAACCACCTTACACACACTCCTTCACTTGGGCGAAACCACCCATTACACCACTCCTTATAGGCGGAGCTACCCATTACACCACTCCTTATAGGCGGAGCTACCTCTCTGAGTAATATCCCCTCACTCGGTACGGTTCACAACCATAATCCCTCCTTTTAGACAGAGATACCTCTCCAAGTGATATACCCTCACTTGGTACAGTTCACAACCTGAACTGCAAATACAAATGATTTGAAAAAATAAATTTGCGTACAAGAAATGCTTCCTTAAAAGCTGATTTGTACAATGAAAAATAATTCTAAATGCACTCTCAAAAGATTTTAAATATGAAGCTTGGTAGAGTAGGGCATTCTCTTAAAAATATTTTTGCAAGTAGATGAGAGTATGAAAAATGATTTTCTCAAGATGAAAAATAATTTTCTCAAGATTGACCTTTGAAATATCAAATGCAAGAAGGTTTTCAAGCAATACATATGAGTGAATATATGCTCAAGTCTTTCAAGGATAACTCATAATATTTTCTCCAAAAGAGTTTTCAAAATGAAAGAAGGAGAAGTTTGAATTTGATGCTCAAAATGAGTATAAAATATGAGTAAGAATCAAAGAGTAATCAAATATGCTTGTAATATATTTCTCTAACCTTCTCCAAGTTAATTGGCAAGGTATTTATAGGAAAAACCCAAATATAGCCGTTGGGAAATATAATTTTATTATATTTCAAATTTTATGACCATTTGGAGCTGTTTGCGTCAGTTTGTCCGCTGTTAATCGTCGATGAATGGCTTCCAATCGCCGACGAGTGATTTGCAGTTGTCAACGAATCACCCTTTTTCGTCGACCAGTCACTTGGGCTGAAAATCACATTTGGCTACTAGAGATTTTCATCGACGACTCAAATATCGACAAGTCATGCCCATTCATCAATGATTCACCTAGGCAGTTTCTCAATAAGGCTGCTGGATTCTTTAGTCGATGAAAGCACTGCATTAGTTGACAAATCCCCTGTTTTTCATACTAATTAGCCTTCTAATGAGTTAACCATGCTAGGACAAGTGTATATGAAATATATTAGGTCTAATGGTGATTAAAACTTGTCCTAATGATTTTTCAAAAGACCATAAGATATCTTGTATATGAAAGTGCCTTTAAAACTCATTTTGATATCTTATGCATTAGTATGAGTTTTGACCAGTGATTTGATTTCAAAATCATTTCAAACCTTTTGTGTAAGTTAAACATTTTAAATAAAATGTTTTTCATGAAAGGTTGGAGATCCTAATGTCAGTCTATGGTCAGTGTAGAGCTTCAATTTGAATCAAATGATATGCATACACAATTGAAACCTATAAACATTACAACTGAAAAATATGCAGGTCTTCAAGCTTTGCTCTTTGGTTTCCATGGAATGTGCCAAGATATATGAGCGTATAAGTGCATCTTGGCTTCCATTTTGCATCTGTCATTTGTGTTTTTTGAAAGATAAACTTGTTCATATACTTAACATACAAATTGAGATGCTATGTTTTGTCATTATCAAAATAGGATAAGACTAAAAAAGTCAACACTTTGTCGTTCTTATGTTTGAAAATTCAATTTGTAACAGGTCTATGTGGACTTTCATTGCAAGATAGATGTTTGGTTAAAATCTAACCATAGCTCGACAAATACTGAAAACAAAACATGTTAGAAAAAATTGTGAAATTACTTTCATAATAGCTTTGAAAAAAAATCATATATGATCTTACTTACGTTTACTATTATATGATGTAAAACAATTTCAAAATTATACTTTTGGATGAAGTACTTGTGTTAAAGCAAATAAAATACAACTTTGGGTAATGGTTAAAGGATTTTTGTTATCTCAACAAATTACAACTTTTGATAAGTTATGCAAGAGGTATAATACACACAATCAATCATATTATATTTTTATATTTTAATTATTTTAAGAAGTTACGCTAACAAGAGTACAATAAAAATCGAAGAAGACATAAAAATGGAGATATCAATGGTAGGGGTATGCTATTGCATTTTGTTTTGCCTAACTACATTTATTAAATTGTCAATAATTGACTCTATGACACATCGATTCCTTTATTATATTATCAATAATCTACACTATGACTTTTTATGCCAGAGTTCTTTAACTCACAAGTAAGAGTGAAAGAGAAAAATATTTGATAAACTACACAATATAATTATAAGGTACTCTTTTCTTTAAAATAATTACACTATATTACGATAATACAAATTTATATTTACATATTAACATTAATTTTTTTTTTATGTATTTTTAACAAACATATTGTAAAAATTGGTGGGAGACAATTAGAAACAAGATTGAAAGATATTCACATCTATGTTATATGACTATTGAAACCAATTATTGAAATTTTATGAATGGTTTCGTATGAAAATATTAAACAACTTTTGACTATTACCTCTTACCGTATAATTGTAAATACATGGGTTTTAAATGATAATTTATATATAAATATTTTAGAACACATGAATATTATTCAATTTATCTTTTAGTCACAAAATTCATTTATTAATATGCAATTTCACATGATAACTTTTCATTTGTAAAATTGAGAATTTGAAATTTATGAATTGATATTATATACACAAAAACCTCTCAAAAGCTGCTAAGCATGTGCATCGGGGCACTGCTAGTAATATTTAATATTATAAAGAGGATTCACTTTGATTTTATTTTTAAAAAATGTCAAATTTATCACTTTATAATTTTTTTTATATTTTTCAAAAGAAATTAATAATTAAGGTTATAAATATAAAAATGAAAAAACCCAACCTCTTAAAAATAAGAAACAGTTTAAATTTCAAGTCTTTGCCTAAATACCCCCTCTTATAATCCGTAACTATACTAAAATGTCTTTATAATTTAACTGTTCTTTTAAATAAATTTAAATATTTTTTAACTCTTAATTACATTTTTATAATTAAAAAATATATAAATATATAAAAAAGCACGCAATGGGACAATTGACGATAAAAGGATGCAGAAGTCCTGAACTGCAGTTAACCATCTCAAATAAATGTGTTCTTCCAGGCACATGACCCGACAGGGTTGGCATGCCACACTCACCCCAGTTCTTACTGCAGCTGCTCCAGCGCTTCACCAAACACCCCCACCAAACAAAACAAGTCCTTTCTCTCCTAATCACCAACGGTCATCTCCTGCCCAAATCAAACGGTTCTTCCAACTTAAAATGGATGAACACCCTTCTCTACAATGCTTTGATCAGAGCCCATCTCAACCTTGGAGATGCTCACAAGACCATCCTTCTCTTCACTCACATGCTTGCCCACCAAGCCCCACCCAACAACTATACCTTCCCTTCCCTTATCAAAGCTGCCTCTTCCTCAGTCGCTGTGGCTTCTCTCACTGGAATATCACTTCACACCCAAGTCGTCAAGCGTGGTTTGTCGCTCGATCCCTTTATACAGACCTCATTTGTCAACTTATACGGCCAGCTTGGTAATCTTTTTGATGCCCGTCATATGTTTGAAGAAATTTCTCAGCCGTGCATTGTTGCCTGCAATGCTATGCTTGATGCACTTGGCAGGAATGGTGATATGAAATTGGCTGTCCTACTCTTTGAACGCATGCCTGAGCGAGATGTATTTTCTTGGACAACTGTTATCAATGGATTTGGGAGTAATGGGTACTTTGGCGAGGCTATCATGTTTTTTGAAAAGATGATGTCACATCAGGATGTAGTGAGTTGTTTAGTAAAACCGAATGAGGCTACATTTGTGAGTGTTCTGTCTTCATGTGCTAATATGGATACAAGAGGAGATTTGTATATAGGAAAGCAAATACATGCGTATATTATCAAGAATGAAATTGAACTGACCGTTTTTATGGGCACAGCACTGATAGCTCTTTATGGAAAAATGGGGTGTTTGGGAACTGCTATGCATGTTTTTAACAAATTGGTGCTTAAAGAGGTGTGTGCTTGGAATGCTATGATTTTGTCTCTGGCTTCTAATGGTAGAGAAAATCAGGCCTTAGCCATGTTTCAAAAGATGAAGATGGAAGGGTTATACCCAAATGAGGTTTCTTTTGTTGCTGCTCTTACTGCATGTGCTCGTGCAAAGTTAGTGGAGTCAGGTTTAGAATTAATTCAATCAATGATCACTGACTTTGGGATTATTCCAAAAATGGAGCACTATGGGTGTGTAGTTGACCTTTTAGGCAGAGCTGGGCTTTTGAAGGAAGCAATCGAGCTTGTAAGGAAGATGCCTTTTGAGCCTGACGCCTCTGTTTTGGGGGCTCTTTTGGGTGCTTGTAAGGTTCATGGAGCTGTTGAATTGGGAAATGAGTTGGGGAGAAGGCTGCTTGAATTGCAGCCACGGCATTGTGGAAGATATGTTGCACTGTCAAATCTTTTTGCTGGAGCAGATAGATGGGGCCATGCTGCTGACCTCAGGAAAGCAATGGTGGAGGCTGGAATTGGGAAAATACCAGCTTATAGTAGGGTAGACTATTTATAGAAATTATCAGTTTCTACCTCTGCTTTGAGATTGGGGATCCAACTCTTTTAGAGAAAAATATCAACAAATTGGGGATCAAATTGAGAGTGCACAGTTCATGCTGATTGGGAAATGGTGGTGGAAGCCCAAAAAGAAAAGTGAATTAGCAATTAAATAATACTATAGTTTGAAACGTTGGCTTGAGCAGTTGAGCTTGTCCTCATGCCAGATTTTAAATTTGGTCCCAAGGTAATTCTTTCATATTTTGACAAATGAAATGTTGATTTAATATTAGAAAAAAAGGATAAGTGATTGGTTGACTCAATTTTGCAACGTTACTATATATGTTGCTTTGTTATTTACTACAGTAACTATTTTATGATTATAACTAATTAGATCTAACTTTAAGAATTTAAATGGCCTAACTTATTAGTGTTTACAAATATGGATAATAGAAAGTTGGTAGTACATTGAAATACTTAAAAAGACGATAAAAAAGGGGTTGTGAGGATAAGAGCTCGAGTTTCAATAGGCTTTTGGAGCATGTAATAAATACAATGACAACAACAAAACCAAGCCTTAAGTCCCACTAGGTGAGGTCAGCTATATGAATCCTTTTCCGCCAATTTATGCAATTATGGACCATTTCTTTTTGACAAATTCAGGGATATTAAATCCTTACTCCCTATCTCTTCCCAAGTTATTTTAGGTCTACCCCTACTCCTTTTACTGTCTCCCACAGTATTTAACTCACTCTTCCTCACTAGTGCACTATGTGGCCTACGTTGCAAGTGTCCATACCATTTGAGTCGTCATTCCCTTATCTTATCTTCTATAGGGGCTACACCTAACTTACCTCGAATATGTTCATTCCTTAATTTATCTTTCAATGTTATACCACTCATCCATCTAAGCATTCTCATCTCGGTAATTTTTACTTTTTGAATATTATGTTTCCTCATCGCCCAACATTCCGATCCATATAGCATAGTTGGTCTTATAGCCGTCCTATAAAACTTTCCTTTCAATTTTAAGGGTATTCTATGATCACAGAGCACACTTGAAGCACTTCTCCATTTTACCCAACCTGCTTTAACTCTATGCATTACATCATCTTCAATTTCTCTTTCAACTTGCATAATAGATCCATGGTATCAAAATCTAAAAGCGCTATTTATCTTTTTAGCATCAAGTTTAACTTTGTCTCCAATATTTCTCCTATCATTGCTAAAATTACATTTCATATATTCTGTCTTATTTCTACTTTTCCTAAAGCCTCTAGATTCCAAAGCTTCTCTCCATACTTCTAACTCAGCCTCTACTTCGTCCCTAGTTTCTTCAATTAATACAATATCATCTGCAAACAACATACACCATGGAACCTCCTTTTGAATACTCTTAGTCAATTGGTCCATCACTAAAGCAAAAAGTTAAAGACTCAAAGCAGATCCTTGATGTACACATATGGTGATTGGAAATTCTCTAATTTCTCCATCTATAGTCCTCACACTAGTCATTAGTCCATCGTACATATCCTTAATGACATCAATATACTTGCTACATACACCATTTTTTTCTAAAACCCACCATAGAACTTCCCTAGGTATCATATGCTTTCTCAAGGATAGTATGCAAGTCCCTCTTCTTTTCCCTAAACTTTTCCATTAATCTTCTTAAAAGATGTATAGCTTTTGTGGTAGATCTCCCAGGAATAAAATCAAATTGATTTTCTGAGACTTTCGTTTATAACCTTAATCTTTGTTCAACTAACCTTTCCCAAAGTTTCATCGTATGACTCATAAGTTTAATTCCACAATAGTTATTACAATTTTGAATATCTTTTTTATTTTTGTATATAGGTATTAAAGTCCTTTTCCTCAATTCATCTAGCATTTTCTTAGTTTTTATAATTGTATTAAATAAATTAGTTAACCATAGAATTCCGTTATCACCTAAGCATTTCCAAACTTCAATTGGGATGTTATCTGGTCTCATAGCTTTCCCATTTTTCATCTTTTTTAGTGCAAACTTAACTTCGTTAACTCTAATTTTGCGAATAAATCTCATATTTTTAGTCTTTTCCTCATTTGACAATTCTAAGTTTAAGTCTTCTATTTGGTTTTCATTAAACAACTTACTAAAGTAACTTCGCTGTCTTTCTTTAATGTCTTCATCCTTAACCAAGACAATATCATTCTTACTTTTTATACATTTTACATTTCTTAAGTCCTTACTCTTCCTTTCTCTAGCTTTAGCAATTTTAAATATATCTCTTTCTACTTCCTTTGTATCTAGTCTATCATACAAACTATTAAATGATTTGTATTTAGCTTCACTAATGCCCCTTTTTTTTTTGCATCTTTTCTTGTCTCCTTATACTTTTCAAAGTTAACCCTATTTCTACATTTTTGCCACATTTTATACCAAATTCTTTCTGTCTTTATGACCTTTTGTACATCTTTATCCCACCACCAACTTTCTTTACTATTCGAGAATCTTCCCCTTGATTCACCTAAAATCTCTTTTGCTATCTTTTTAATAGAGCTAGCTAATCTACTCCAAAGAATATTTGTATCTATCCCATCCTCTATAGTCCAATCCCCATCTTTGATCATTTCATCTTTAAATTTTATTATATTTTCTCCTTTTAGGTTCCACCACCTAGTTCTCTTACACTGGTTTATTTTATCATTTTTCTTCTATTTTTTAATGCATATATCTAACACTAAGACTATGTTGTGTGATTAGGCTTTTACCTAAAATAACTTTACAATCCTTGCATGATAAACAATCTACCCTCCTAGTTAAAAAAAATCTATTTGACTTCTATTTTGTCCACTTTTAAAGGTTATTAAGTGTTCTTCTCTCTTCTTAAAGCAAGTATTCATTATACTAAAATCATATGACATAGCAAAGTCTAAGATCATCTCCCCAGACTCATTTTTGTCTCCATATCCATATCCTCTATGTACCCTCTCATAATTTTTATTATCCCTTCCAACGTGTCTGTTCAGATCTCCTCCTATAAATATTTTCTCAGTCCCTGGTATGCCTTGTATAATACTATCCATATCTTCTTGGTATGCCTTGTATAATACTATCCATATCTTCCCAAAATTGTCTCTTAAGATTTTTTGTTAAGTCGACTTGAGGAGCATAAATACTAATGATATTTATTATCTCTTGTCCTAATACCATCCTGATTTTTATAATTCTATCCCCTACTCTATTTACATCAACAATGTTATCTTTTAAGTTTTTGTCTATAATAATTCCTACTCCAATCTTATGTTTTTTTTTTCCAGTGTACCAAAGTTTAAATCTTGATTTATCAATTTCTTTAGCTTTCTCCCCCACCTACTTAGTTTCTTGAAGGCAAATTATATTAATTCTTCTTCTGATCATTGTGTCCACAATTTCCATGCTTTTACCCTGTAAGTGTCCCTATATTCCAAGTTGCTAATCTAATCCTAGTTTCTTGAACTAACATCTTTACCTGCCCACGTCTAGAATGATGTAGGAACCCTCGCATATTTGATATCGTACCCAGGCGCCGACACGGTGCATCGCTTCGGGGCAACGACCTAGCTTACCCTTGTCCACTTTTCGCTACACTCAGGTGGTACAAGTGCAACACGTCGCTCGTAAGGGATGCCCTAGCAAATATTCAGTAAGGATTCATATCATTGTGATCTGACAAATTTTACGCTGGCTATCAGCTACCTAACGCAACCCTCCTCCTTTACCCGGGCTTTGGACCGGCTGTGTGTGAAAAAAAAGGACATTAAGCGCATCACAGGCGGAGTTGATATTGTTTCCCTTGGTGGATTTGATGCACTTGCTGGGTAGTTTGAGAGAAATGAATGGTAAGTTATTAATTGTTCTTCATGCATTTAAAATTTATACCAAGTGCAACTTCTATGCATGTCCATTTCATTACCAAATCTAATTGCTAATGTATCGAGAGTTGTAAATCATTTTGAGTTCATTTACTTTCTCTTCTGGTTGATTAAGTGCAAAACATGTGCTTTTGAAGAACGTTAGGCACAATGCCATTTACCTATGAAATCTTATGTATCCCTTAAATATTGACTCTTTATTCGTCTTTGTAATTTTGTAGCAAAGTTTAAGATCTACTATACCAATTACAAGAAAAAACATTAACCTTGCACTTGTGAACTTGGATTTTAGGCCTTGGTTTTGGATTTGTGTGGATTTGGATAAAATGTTATATAAAATTATATTGAGTGTCATCTAAATCCATACAAATCCAAATCCAAGGCTTGAACTGCATGCTCCCAAATACTACATTAGTGTTATCATGTGCGTCTCAGACTTAAAATGGTAAAGATATTAATAAGCTAGTCCTCTACGAAGTTAAAGAGGTTTATAAACTTATAATTCATTATTCTTACTAATTCACTGTTTTTTTTTTTTGAAAATTAATATGCAATTCTTCATGCAATGTTGCATTGAAATTATCATGCTCATCTTCATTAGTACTTTAGGCTCCATGCACATGATATCTATATAGAAATATAGGATGACCATTGAATTTATTGACGCTTTCGAAAATAAAATTTGATATGACATAGATGATCTCCTTCCTACATAAGGTGAAAATAGAGAGGGAGTATGTGCTGTAGTTTTCACCCTATTTAGATAGTTTTGCTGGTTTTTTGTTAACCTTATTTGCATTTATTGATGCATTGGGTGCAAGCTACCCTTCTTATTAAGGCTCAAGAAATCCAATAAAATTGTACCAAAATATGGTTTTTAGTATTAATGAACATGATAAGTGCTTATATTTAAAAAATGTTATTGGAGAACATGTAATAATTTGTTAATATTAGATGGTATTTTGATTTTTAGAACTAACTTACAAGTTGCTTTAAATGTGAAAATTTAGTTTGTGTTATGAAAGACTTAGAAGAAGCTCTTGTACTTGAGCAATGGAATTAATTAGAACCCAACATATACTCTTACTAACTCAATTAGATACACTACGTAAAACGATGAAGAAATTTAATTATTTTGATTTAAACCTGTATCAACTTCTTATGATTCAAATATGCATCTAAGGAAGAACTTAGAAAAATGCTGTAAATCATCTTAAATATTCTTAGATTATAGGCTCTTTATGCACATTACTAATATAACTTGGCTGGATATAGCTTATGAAGTATGGAGGCTTAGTAAATATACTCAAAGTCCTAGTGGTGATCATGGGGTTGCTTTGTGAGAATTCTTAAATATCTAGAAGGAACATTAGATTATGCACTTCATTATATATGTTTCCCTAACATGATATTTGGTTATAGTGATGCTGGTTGGATAATTGATAGTCTATATGTTAATCCATCACTGTTATCTACTTAGTTAGGAGGTGCAACTTATCTCGAGCATCTGAAAAACAGACACTTATTTCTAGAACTACAATAGAATCAGAAATACTACCATTAAACATTATTTGCACTCAAGTTGAATGGTAGAAAACTCTAATTTTAGATGCACCTCTTGTGACTAAGCCTGTAATGTATAAATACTGTGACTGACTGATTTAAGAGTTGTGAGAGACCTGATGAGGCAAGTATATGCTAAAAAGAAGATGTCAAGATATTTGCAATTAAGATATATATCCACTGACAGAATGTTTAAAAGATATGTTACATCAGTTAATTTTGTATGATTTAAGAAAAAATTAGCAATCTTACTAAAGGTTTGCCTAAGAGGGGCATTTCAATTCATCAAGGGGGATGGTTTAACCCGCAGGGGGTCGCCAACAAGTGAAACCCAACATCCATAAATTGGAGATGCCATGAAGGGTTCAATGGGTTGAAAAAACTTGTAAAGCATGACCCTTGTAAAACACTATAAAATAGTTTTGTGCCGATCCCTATGATGATAGTGCTGCAAGTGTGGTACCTAGGAAGGGTTATTTACCTGATTGAGCCCACTGTGAATTCTACTACAGTCTACAATTACACATGCACTTGGAGGATTCATCTAAGTGAGAGTAGTCATGAGGCCTTGATCTTGGGATTGCACATTCCCTAGAGACTCTGATGTGAATCAAGATTAGTGAATGGCCTACACGGTGCTAATCCATGAACACCGCACATCTCCAGTGTTGCGTTTTGTGTGACTTGTTGAAACTAGATTAGATAAACAGTTAACATTAAGTATGGGTCCAAGCCAAAAGACACCTATGTCTATTATATTGCTCACAAGTATTATTTTCTATTTATATATTTATCTTTTATTCTTGATATTTATGAAATTTTAAGACTTTCAAAGGTGTGTGAGAAGTTTTAAAATTTCTTTCCACCATAATTTAAGTTTAAAATTTGAATTTTAAATAGAAAGACATAATACATCAGTTGCGCACTTTGCCTTTTAAAACATTGTTTTATATGTTATTTTGGGCAAATGGACCATGCTGTTCACTCACTGCAGCTTGCCAACCTTGGTTTTATCTTAGAGGGAATTTTGCTGCTATCATCCACATGTAGGGAGGCGATATGCCTTTCGGACAGGACTTGTTCTGCAACTCACAGAACAGCCACATCCATTTTCCTTTTATTTTCTGTTTAAATTAGTAATTTATTAATGTACAAATTAACAGATATTATATTTCTGATACAAGCAATGCAGGCAATTGGGAATTAAAGGGCCTTTCCCCAATCTATTTATCTTCCTAGAAAATGAGAATAGAGCCATCACCAACAATGGGGCAGAAACTTTCATCAATCACCCTCCTGAAATTCTTGTCTGACTTTTCAGCCAAAATGATAGATTTCTATATTTTTGAGGGATTCTTCCAATTCTGTTCATCAGGTAGCCTTGAATTAGCATTGATATTGTATTTCAGCAGAGAAAATTCTCTATATTGCTTCTTTCTCTTTGAAGAATATTCACCACCACTTGGTCGAGAGGGCAGCATGTCTGTCTTTAATACTACCCAAGTCTCCATTATGCTTTGCTTTTGTCACTGTGTTCGAGCTCTCCCATTGAGGCTTTATTCTTGATCTGATTCTCCCCAGTGGAAGTGCCTCTGTATTTTTTAAGGTTCATTCACAACCCCAATAGGTACTTCAAAGATTGACATTTACTAGTGAAAAAGGTTGGCCATTGCTGATTTGATTAGGGTTAATCTGCCTGATGGACGACTTGTTCACCTTCCATGTTGCAAGCCTGCTTCTAAACTTTTATATGGTTGGTTGCCAAGTAGCTAGGGACCCAGGACTTGCACCAAAAGGAATGCTGAGATAAATAATAGGGAAATGGTCCTCTAAACATCTCAAAATCTCAAGACAAGAATTTAAGAGATCTTACTGAACATTGTTACTAACTGAATAGCTTTTGGAGAAGTTAATTTTTAGTCTTGAAGAACTTAATTAGAAGCATGTAAGAGTTCTCTTGATGCTTAATCAGGAGTAGAGAAGCTTATTATATATTCTATGAATTGGAGATGAGAGATGTAGCAGTAGTCATGATTAACTCTGATAGTCTGATGTCCTTAATAAAATTTTCTCTCCATTGCAGTATCAAGAAGACTGTTTAGTCCCATTACCAAAAGGAAGAGATAAGGGAATAGAGGATCCCCCCTTCCTCAGCTCTCTTTGCACTCCAAACTCTCTGAGGAGACCTGTTACTTAGGATAAAAAGTGAGATTGTAGTCTCGCTGATATACACCTGAGCATCCAACCTCTCCATTTAAACCGAACCCAATTTTAGCCATATCCATTTCAAGGTGAGTCTAACTAATGTTGTTGAAATCTTTTTCCATGTCTAGTTTGAAAATAATAACCTTCTTTCCTGTTTTTCGTGCATCATTCAACTACTTTCTTTGCTTGCAATTGCCTCATCCAAAATTCCATCCTTCAATGAAAGCTGTTTTAGTCATTTAGCGTTGTTAGTGTGTGAGTGTTATGTTAACAAGTGAGAGTTAGTAATGCTATTATGGTCATTGGAATGTACTTTGACATATATTATAAATAGAGGGAGAGACCTATCATTGTGACGAGGTCTTCAATTTACCCAATTATTCAACATGGTATTAGAGCAAGTTCTGACCGAGATCATAATTGCATGACGGCTTCAAATCAAACGCTAAAGATCATAATACCATGCAACCTGCCGCTGTAGAATGATCATCTGCATCACCAAAGTCCAGGAGCAGGTTCAGGAGTAGCTGGAAAAATCCTGGATGCTGCCGTCCTCTTCAACACTTGAAGAAATACCTCATATTTTGCAAAACTAACCACATAGCAGGCCACAGAACCTGCTGATCTGCCAGCCTGCAAAATTTCACAGCCAGAGGAGCCTCCATGTGCGGACCAAAAGCCAGCAGTGCCGACCCCATGCACCAGCACTTGAAATACTTTTGAGCAGCCATTTTGCTCCGATTTCCTCCCAAATGTCTTGAATCCATCCTCACACTGTAATACCGAGTTGTTTGTCATATTTTTTGTCCAAAGATATCTCCTTTTTTGGTTGCTCATGTGCAGCTTTCTGGGAAAGATCCATTTTTATCTTATTCATTGTGTGCTTGTGGGTTGCTCCGGTTGTCAAACATTGTGTGTTGGGATGGTGTCCTTGAATTCTAGGACGATGTTGTTAGCTGTATATCTCTGATTTGCTACTGTATTGAGGCTTTTCGGTACTGTTAGAGCTGTGTGTTGGTTTCTTGGGGCTGTGTTCAAGTCCCTTGAAGCAGTGGCAGCGTTTATACATTGATTTTGTGTGGCTGTGGCAGTGCTATGTCCAGTTGTTCGTGACTCATTCATGGTTGAATCAGCAGTTGACTTGTTTGTGTTTGTTTTGGTTGGTCTGGAATTCACTTGTGGTTGTTTTGGTTGGTTTGGAAGTTCACATTTGGAATCCGAAGAGCATTTTTTCTCTGTGCATTTCTCATTTTCTGCTTTATCGAGGTTGTGTATTGGGATAGGGTCCTCAAAATCCCAAAAGTGTGTTTCCATCGTTAGGTATTTATTAAGGTGAATAGCGTACTGTAATTATCTCGGAGGAAGAGTATTCGAGGTTCCTACATTATCAAGCATCCCAACAAGCATCTAATCACATTGCATTTTTGCTCAAAAGGGTAATCCTACAGTTTGTATGTCATTTGGTATCTTTCCCACCAGTCCTTGAATTTTAGACTTTGCTGCTACTGACCATATGACAGGTGTAACCAACTTCTTTTCTACCCTCTAGTATCCTAAAATCTACCTTAAGTTACCTTTGCTTATGGGTTCACAATTACAATTAAGGGGATAGGAATATCCTACTCCCTCCATCTCTCTATATTCTGTTTGTACATTCCTAAGCCCCTTTTCAACCTCATGTATACAAAGGCACTAAATTGTTCTGTAACCTTCTTTCTTGATTTTGTGGTTATTCAGGATTTGAAGACGAGGAAGCTAATTGGCACAAAACATGAGGCTCATGGACTTTACTACTTTGAGTTGCCCTCTTGTCCCATTACCTACACAGCCACTGCTACACCGCTTCAAATCCATTGTTCCCTTGGTCATCGAAACTTGGAGAACTTGAAACAACTAGTTCCTACCTTGACTTTTGTGTCTAGTCTTGGGTGTGGGTCTTGCTAGTTAGCAAAATATCATCATGTTCCCTTTGCTTCCCAAGTCAACAAATGGGCTAATAGTCCTTTCATGCTTGTCCATTTTGATATTTAGGGTCCTAGTTGTGTCACATCGAATGGGCAGGTAATCCTTTCATGCTTCTTGAAGTCACTCGTACCATATTGTATCAAATGAATGTCCCCAAAGTTGTTTGGAGTGATGCTCTGCTCATTGTTGGCTCTCTCATAAATAAAATACCATCCTCTGTCCTAGGTGGTAAAATCCCATATTTAGTTATCTTCCCCAAGGATCCTTTGTTCTTCATTCCTTCTTGTGTATTTGGTTCTATGTCTTTTGTCCATCAGTTAACTATAGGAACAGATAAGTTGGATCCTCACGCTATCAAATGTATTTTTCTGGGGTATTCCTAAACTCAAAAGGGATATTGATCTTATAGCCCTACTTACATCGATATTTTTCTCCGCTGATGTGACTTTTTTTGAGTCTATGCTGATTCCTTGAGTTTTGTTGACCTTAATGAGTCCCTTCCTCTGCCTTGCCTCCTATATCCTAACCTAAGAATTGTGCCCAATCGTCCTACATATTCATCTAGTTTGAGTCCTTCTCGTCTCTTGGATTATCCCAATTTGTAGGAATATACACGTCAACTCAAGGGAGGAGAGCTTCCTCTAAGTTCCACCTTTACGCCTTTAGTTCCCTCATTAGATGATTCTATTTCCAAAGATGTTGATCCCCCCATCGCTGTTCAAAAAGGTAAATGTAGTTGTACCCAACATCCACTTTAATTTTTTTAGTATGATTTCTTGTTACCCTCATATTATTGTTTTGTTATATTTTGTCTTTTTTTATTCTCATAAAATTCTGAAGCTCGGTCCCATTCTGGATGGAGGAATGCAATGATTGAAGACATGCATGCACTACAAGATAGTGGTACTTGGGAGTTGGTTCCTCTACCTCCTAATAAGTCTCTGGTTGGTTGGTTGTTGGGTGTATACTGTGAAGGTCAATGCAGATGGTTCCCTGGCTCAAGGGATATACTCAAGTGTATGATTTGGATTATCTAGGCACATTCTCTTCGGTCACTAAACTTGCTTTAGAATGTTTGTTCACCTCCTTAGCCACTACTTGTCATTGGCCTCTAAATTACTTATATGTGAAGAATGCTTTCCTACATGGTGATCTTCAAGAGGAGCTCTGTACGGAGTAACCACCTAGGTTTGTTGCTCAAGGGGAGTTAGGCTTAGTGTGTTAGCTTAAGAAATCATTATACAACTTAAAATAGTCTCCGAAAGCATGATTTGGTCGATTTAGTGTTGTCAAACTTGAGTTTGGCCTCCAACGGTGTGCAGTGGATCATTCTGTATTTTATTGCATTTTCCATCTGACAAGATTTTGCTTATTATCTATGTGGATTATATTTTGATAGTGGAGATGATGATCAAGGCATCCAGGATCTAAAGCTTTTCCTATAGATTAAATTTCAAACCAAGGATTTGGGACCATTGAAGTATTTCGTGGGTATAGAAGTATTGAGATCTCGTATGAGAACAATCTTGTTACAGAGAAAGTATGTTCTTGATCTTTTATATGAGACTAGGTTGTTGGGATCCAAACCCATTGATAAGGTAGTGCCAGATATGGGTGATTTGTTGCCCAACCTAGGATCGTACCAGAGACTTGTTGGAGATGCTAAATCCTCTGGACCTGATGGATATACAGCCAGCTTTTTCAAAAGAGCTTGTGGCACCATAGGAAGGGAGTTCTATGAGGCTATTAAAGAGTTTTTTTTGAAAGAGGCAAGATGTTGAAACAAATTAATCACACAGCCCTGGTGGTAATTCCTAAATCCCAGAACTCTAACTCAGTAATGGATTTCAGACCCATTTCATATTGTAATGTTGTATACAAAGTAATAGCTAAGATTTTAGCTAATAGAATCAGCCCAATACTTGAAGATATTGTTAATGCTGCCCAGTCAGCTTTTGTGAAATAGAGATATATGGTTGAGAACATCTATTTAGTGCAGGAATTGATGAGAAAGTATGCCAGAAAAAGGATCTCCCGGATCTCCCTGAGATTTATGATGAAGATTGATCTGAAAAAAGCTTATGACTCTATATCTTGGAAATTCCTTAATGACATACTAGTTAAACTAAAATTCCCAGATAAAATGGTGAAATGGGTGATGGAGTGTGTGACAACTATGACATACTCTCTTTCCTTAAATGGTAGCTTACACAGATTTTTCTTAGGTAAGAGAGGGTTGAGACATGGGGACCCTTTATCTTCTATTTTGTTTGTTCTATGTCTTGAGTACCTATCAAGATTTCTGAAGGTTTGAATGATGATAAAAGCTTCAATTTTCACCCTAGATGTGGAGAGCTGAAAATCACACATCTTGCATTCGCAGATGATCTCATCCTATTTTCCAGAGGTGATTATGGTTCAGTCAAGAAATTGGTGGATGACCTGAATAGTTTTTCTAAGTGTTCAGGGCTGAAGGCTAATCCTCTGAAGTCAAACCTATATTCAGCACGGCTGAGTTCCTTTGATCTTGAAAATATTAAAGACCTCACTGGCTTTCAGGAAGGTTCCTTTCCATTTAGATACCTGGGGATTCCATTGGCATCCACAAGGCTCAATGTTACACATTATGCCCCTTTGATTTCCAGAATTGGTAACACCATTAACTCATGGCCAATTAAAACTCTGTCGTATGCTGGGAAACTGGAGCTGATTAATTCAGTAGTGCAAGGCATGGAGTGTTTTTGGCTCTTTATCTTCCCTATCCTGATGGCAGTGTTTAAGCAGATTATCAGATTGTGCAGAGTTTTCTTGTGGGGCAATAGAGCTAAACCCTTGGTGTGTTGGAAAGATATTTGTCTTCCTAAGACTGAAGGTGGCCTTGGTGTATTCGATATGAAGACCTGGAATAGGGCACTGCTCACAAAAACTCTTTGGAACATTCATAAAAAGAAGGATACGCTGTGGTCCAAATGGATAAATCAAATATACCTCAGGAATGGCAGCATTTGGGAGGCCATTGCAAAACATGAGGACTCCCCATTGTTCAAGAAAATTGTTGAGATTAAAAACCTATTGATTCAGAATTCTGAAAGCCCTGAAAATGCACAATAACTATTAAACCAATGGACACAAGATGAACAAATCATCTGCTCCAAAGCTTACAACTTTTGGAGAATAAAGGGTACTACAAAGCCATGGTTCCACACTGTATGGAAAAATGGAGCAACTCCAAAGCACTCTTTCATCCTTTGGTTGAGTGCTAAGAACAAACTATTGACAAATGCAAATTGTTTGGAGCAGACAGAGATGGGGTATGTGCTCTATGTAAAACAGAAAAAGAATTTGAGGCACACCTTTTCTTCGAATGCAAGGTTGCCAAAGAAGTCTGGGAAACTATAAAAAGATGGACTGGATGCACTAGATCCATGAGTACTATAAAAGCTGCACTAAAATGGTTAAAAAAAGAAGCTAAGGGGAAGGGAGCACAATCAATGGCTAAGAGGGTTGGCCTTGCTGCAACTGTCTACTGCATCTGGCATTTCAGAAACAAAGGTAAATCAGAAAATGTTGATACTCCGATAGAAGCAATTATCAAATTTATCCACACTCAAGTACTCAGAGTCTTGTATGACAAATTCCCAAATCTGATACTGTATGGAAATGGTTCTCCCCTGGTGTTGAAATGATACAGTTGATTGTAGTAGAGGTTGGATTTCTGGGTGGCCTCAGAGTGGAGTTTCTATCTTGTGCTAGGACAGTTTTATAATCTGGGTTCAATCTGTTGCTGGTCTCAGGTTTAACCATTGCACACAGGCTGGAGTTACTACAATTTTGATTCTGTTGTTCTGATAAGATTCTGTTGGATTAGTTTTGAAGCAATATCACTGGTGCAGTTATCTGGATTTGGTCAGTTTCAGCTTGGATGGCCTCAGTTTCAGTTTTGTTGGCAGTTTTGGCTAAAGTGCTGTTCTTTGTTGGAGTTGCTCCAGAAAAATATAAATGTGATGGCTCTTTGATCTATTTCCAATTATCAACTATGGTTGGTTTCAGACTAAACTCATTTGGATGCTGCAGTTCCGTTTGAAGCAACAACTCAGATGCAACTTATTGGCTGCCCTGATTTTTGGAAAGGACTCTTCATGGATCTCTAAAGCAACAATTTTGGAATCCTAGGTTAGCCAATATTGTAAATGTACTTTTGTTATTTACACTTATTATGTTGCTATTACTGTTGGATGGCATGGTAGATGGGCTATGATTTAGCTTCTTGACTATAGTGTTATGCAATATGACTGGGACTGAGCATGTCTCCCCTCTGGGTATGCCTAGAGTATGCTTGTACATACCTATTTGATTAATATACATTTACTTTTACCGATAAAAAAAAATAAAAAAGAGAAATATACAATAAATAGAAAAGAAAAGAAGGTTGAAATTGAAAAATATAGAACATTAATATCAAATTTCTAAGATTATAAAAATAAAATATTTCTTAACAAATTAGTACTATCAAATTGTTTATTAATACAGCTTTTGTGAGTATTTATAAAAAGTATTAAATTTCGTATCATTATCATCCTGATTATAATCTTTCCCCTCTCTGCCCATTGTATATTGAGAATGATTATGAAAAGGGAGAAAAAAGAAAGTGAGAAGAATAAGTAAATTATATATATATATATATATATATATGCCATAACAGTGCGGTAGCGGTTATAAAATGGCCTTGATGTAACAGTCGCAGTCCGTAACAGCCACTATGGATGGGATTTTTCTTTCCACTGATTTCTCGGTGTGCAATGCTATCGAAACCCAAAAAAAACGTTATGTAACAGTGTTACGAACGAACGTGGCTGTCATTTAAAACATAAATGAAGGGTGTGATAATAGTTGACATCTATGACGTATGTCTGGTCATTGGAATTGGAAAATGGTTTTCAATAACATGAAAAATCCCAAAGAGGGAGCTTGTTCTTCAACAAAAAGTACCTTTTGCAGCTTCTCATTCAAAACATGTAGATGGATTAGGTTATACTGTGCTGCACTGCTGTGGATGGTCAGTTGGCCAATGGAGTTGGCAAATGTTATGCAAGTCACTCAACAACATGAAAAATCCTAAAAAGGTAGCATTTTACAACAACTAACCAAGGTACTGTACTGCTGTGGATGTACAGTTGACAATGTAAGGTAGTTTAAACTATTGCAAGGCTGCTCAACATGCATATACCAGTTGACTGTTCATTTTGGGTTTGAACTCAATTTGATTATGAAGCAAACCCACCCTATCTATTATTACTAACTTTAGAAAACCTAAACCAGCTAAGCTATGGGCTGTAGATATTGGTAAAATCTGGACTTTCTGGCTTGCTACAAAAAGTTGTGGCAAACAAGAGTAGGACCATTGAAGTGGCCATTTTCTTACTTTCATGTGGTTATTTATAGGGAGAGGGACTGAAGTACATGGATGTAAACTATCTTTTATGGATAAATACATGATTGTAAGAAAAAAAAAAAAAGGTTAACTGAATGGCTATAAAATGGATTGTATTCTTTGAGTTATTAAAAAATGTAATGATTTTATGATATGTATGGCTATAATGAGAATTTTCAAGTAGATAAATTCTTTAAAGAACAGAGTTAAAATGAAGTGCGTAGTTAGAAAGTCATTCCTAGAAGAATGGAACTAAAGAACATGCAGTATTTTCATAATCTATGCATGGATCTTCTTGTCCCCCCCCCTCCTCCCCCCAAACCCAATTTTTTTTAGCATTGTCTCTAAAAGTCAAGAATTCTTTATCTTTTAAAGCAATGCATCTGATTGCGTCTTGCATGCCCCAGTGCCACGAGCTAAGCTTGTTTAGGGTATTATGCTTGCCTGTGACCGCTTGCCTCGTGTGTTTGAGATGGGTTTCCATAATGAAAATACTAGTGTAGGGTTATTTTCCAGTATTTATTTCATTGCAAGCCAAATAAGGCAGTATGACTCCTCTGTCACTTTGATGTTTCCTAGTGCTAGAGTGAGAATAGCCCAGAAAGCTCTTTAGGGGAGGGTGAGTGTTCATCAGTCATTGTAAAACTCACTAGCTATTGTCAACGTATTTAGCCTACTTGCCTCCCTCGCTAAACACACCATGTCAATGGAGGTGTTGTTAATGAATTACATTTGCTTCAATGTTTACTGCTTGCTTGCCACGACTTTCATGAATTGATTACTGTTTCTGCTGCTATTTGATTGAATGCTAATGAAAATGTTTCATGGATGAATGTTGGTAAACGATAGGTTGACTAGTTAAGCAAAAGTTCTTTAGCTAGCGCCGCACGGCCCTTCCCAAGGGTGTGAAAATAGTTGGACCGTGACATGATGATGTTGAAGTGGCCATGCTTTCAAGATAGATTTCAACTGCCGGTGCTGAAGAGACGTGATGAACACTGGCTGATAGGTTCCTCTAAGGTAAGTAGATCTTACCCTCAAGGGTTGGTTTGTGGAATAGCAATTCCGAGGAATAGGATGAAAGTAGGGAACACAATTAATCAAAAATTGTATGGGGATGTAATAATTTGGAAAGAATTCTCTCATGTAAAAGTTTACAATATAAATCCAGGAATAGGAAAGGAGTAGACAGTCCTATGGGAGAATTGAGCAATAGTCATGTCTATTCCTGTTGTGAACTTATGAAACTTTTTGTATTTTCATTTTCTTTATTGTGACAATACATTTTCTTGTGTATACTATCAAATTCTTTTATTATAACCATCCTATTCTTAGGGATATTCATTCGTGAACCAAATGTAACCTAGATTTTCCCATAGATAAGATATGGGCTAATGGAGAAACATGCTACATGGATTCCAGTTCCTGCAAGACAGATTATTTGAGCTGAAACAGGCTAGGTTACCAACTGAGGATGCCCTTAATAATGCAGGAAGCATTAATGGACTATGTTATGTTTAGTGGTAGCCAAAGGGACCAGTGCCTCTTCGAGTGGTTCATGCAGAGGAAAACTGAGGTGTTCTGGAACCTTCCTTTTGATTTGACAAGGGAGTAGAGACCAAACAGTTATGTGGCATTTCTCTCAGCAGTGGGATTGTTCACAGTAAATTCTCTCTATATGCCCATTTGAAGCTGCTTTCCTTACCAAATCCTGCAAGGCTGCCTTCCTCTCCCTTTGTAGTCCAGTGATACGAGTGAGCTCTAGGGTGAGGTGTCAATTCTGACATCTGGGATTTATATGTCTATTCTGTATGGCTGGCTGCTGAATCTCCACATAAATTCATCTAGAGTAATTAAGCAGCCTGCCCCCAACTTTTAGTTTTTCCTCTGGTCTATCACTGGAGAAATCTGGAAGAAGAAATAACAAATCACGTGCTCTAATACTACCATTTAACTGGCATTCTGCGTATCGTGCTCTCTTGCCTTAACTTTACTTGGGTTATGCCAAATAGCATCATAGACTCACATACCCTCCTGACTTGGCCTTAAAAGAGTTGCTAGATAAATCTGGTATGGAGTCCCTGTAGCCATCATGTAGGTTCTATGAAAAGGAATGACAAAATTTTTGACTACAACCTAGAGAAAACTTTCATGGTTATAGTCCATTGTGATTCTCAGCTCCTCTTATTTAGGACATTCACACAACTTCTTTTACTGATTTCTGTCAGATACTTGGTTCCTGATGCTGTGCTCTTAGCCTTAGCTTTAGCCTTACACATCAAATATTTGCTACTATTGAGAATTTGGTAGTTCAGTTTGCTTCATCAATAATATTGGCAATTAAGGTTATAGACATCAAAATGAAGAATGCTAGGATTTGGTACTTGTTGGGAATAAAGAACAAATTCCCGAAACCTGTGAGAAACAAAATAGAAGAAAAAAAATAACGCTAAAGAAAATCAATCACATGCACAAGACAATATTTACGTGGTTCGGCAATTTTGCCTACGTCCACGGAGTTGCAGGGATTTCAATATTATCAGGAAGAAAACACAGAGAGTGCGGCGATACAATGCTCTTCCTCTCGCTCTCACGTAGGTACAACCACGCCAACCCTAATCACCTGAAAGCAATCCCTTTTATATGTTGCGCCTAGGGTTCCATTCCGAATGGGCTCCAAAATTTTTCCTAGGGGTGTTGGCCCCGGACCCCTACAAGCCGTACTTGTACCACTTAGTCCATGAGCGCGTCCATAAGCGCTACGGCTTAGGCCTTACAGCCCAAGCCTTCGCTCCATGGACTAAGCCTTAAAATAGAAATCTCTAATTAAATAGGGGTCGAGTCGGCATCCAAATTAAAACACAACTAGGCTTCCCAAAAGCCCAACAATACTAGCATGTCCTATGTGGTTAACTAAAGGATATTGCTTCTTGCCATTGGTGAGAGAAAGAGAGAGAGAGAGAAAGAGAGAGCCTGATTTCTTTAAAAAGAATAAAAATCAATAACAGATCTCTTAAAATTTTGGGTTTTCCAAAAAAATAATAATAAATCATATTTCAGGTTTCCAAAATAATTTAAAAGATGTTGAGTACTATTAAGGCAGGTTTGTTGAGGTTTTTTCTAATTTTTTTTTTTAAAATTATATTCAATAATATCTTTTTTGAGAAAATAATTTCTAAAAACGTAATTTTACTACTTATTCAGCGAGATTTGATTAGGAATACCTCATCCACCCACCGTTCACAGCTTAACACACATAGATATAGATATGAACTTACACCTAACTACCTTTTTTTATGTGATGCTCCCATGCCATTGCAAAGGCTACTCGGTTAGCATACCCTATCCACCTGCCGTTCACAGCTAACACACGCATAGATATGAACTTAACGCCTGACTACTTTTTTTATGTGATGCTCCCCATGCCATTGCAAAGGCTACTCGGTTAGCTAGTAGCTGGCTGCAGCTAGCTGGCTCCGCCTTCAATTCAATTCTCCTTTTTTTTTTTTTTTTTTTGGGATTACGCACCGGGTATCCACGTGTTTGTTTTTCGGTCCACGTGACTAATCTTACGCCTCTTGAAGTTGACCCCACAACTCCAAAGGGAGGGTAAATTCAGGAGTTCAGGGACGGAAACGAACCCGAGAGGGTTCGAACACCTGATCTCATGAGAGGCACTCTCGCAACTCGCACTACCACCTGAACCACACCCTGGGGGTATTCAATTCTCCTTCTTCTACCTCCCTCTCCCTGTCAGGCTGTAACCCTATATTTGTAGGGCTGATCCCCCTCATTAATGTAGGCATGCAGTAGAGCCTTCTCATCCAGCCAGCCAACCATCCATCCATCCATGTTAAAAAATTGTAAAATACAAAAAGTGCAAAGAAAGTTGACCAAGAGCATAAGGGAAGAAGAGGATGATGGATGGATGTATGTTAAATACTACTTCATTTATAAAATAATATTAAATATGTATAATTTAATATATTAAATTATTTATAAAATATAAAAATAATAAAATAATGAAAATTTAATTAATTTTACAAACTTCTAATTAAAAATTATAAAACTCAAATTTAACTTGTAAAACTATTAATGTTAAAAGGCTTGTAGGAAACATCCACCAAAATATTTTTTTGAATTTTTTACCATTAAAAATATTTTAAATATTTTTGAAAAAATAGAGATGGTCATAAGTAGGGGTGTACAAAATTTACCGAAAAACCGAGAACCGGACCGAAACCGAACCGTTTGAAGCTTCGGTTCGGTTTTTCGGTTTCGGTAATCGGTTTCAGTTTTGTATATATAAAAAATAGATTTTCGGTTTCGGTTTCGGTTTCACTCAAAAACCGAACCGTAAAAACCGAAAACTGATTATAATTTTAAAATAATTATCTATGGGAACTTTGATTACAAGTACATGAAAAAGAAATTATACCTATATTAATTTTTTAATTTAAATTATTGACTCATATTTTGCAAAGGAGTGGGGAAGGATTTTATAAAGGAGAATGAGAACAAAAACTTCCCGTTTTGGCAATGTGGGATGAGTGCTTGGGAAGAACTGAACCACCAGCTTGCTACAGTGCTACAGTGCTACTACCACAGCAGGCGCTAGGCATCATCGTCTCCATCTCCTGCCTCCTGGTAACCTGCACACTGCACAGTGCCGACAGCCGAGTGCCGACGGCCATGCCCTCCAAGTCTTCGACACTTACGCCCACACCAGCGACGCTCACGCCCACCGCCCACGCCAGTCGCCAACGCCCACATCTCCACGATGCTCACGCCCACCGCACACTGCTTGTGCACAGTGCCGACTACCATGCTCTCCGAGTCTCTGACGCTCACGCCCACCGCCCACGCTAGTCGCCAACGCCCACCCCACATCTCCACGCCGACACAGTCACACACTGCAACGCCCAGTCGCCCACGCTCACGCTCACACAGACACACACAGCAACGCCCACACTCACGCTCACACAGACACACACAGGCACACTGGACACAGCAACTCCCACATCTCCACACAGCAACGCCCACGCTCACACACAGGCACACAGCAATGCCCGTCGCCCAAGCCAGTCGCTCACGGTCACGCCCACATTATCTTGGTGCTCTGGCCGTCCCACATCGATTGGAAATGGGAAGAAAAAATTTTCCTCACCCTATTTATTGAAGTTGGATCTACTTGTTCACTTACGTGCTGGGCTTTTCACTCAAAGTCGTGGCCCGGTTGGCCGTGACCCAGTTGGTCGTGGCCCAGTTGGCCGTGGCCTGACTTGGCTGGCTTTATTTAATTACGTTTTTATATTGTTTGTTTAAAATTTGATAAAACCGAATTAACCGAACCGAACCGTAAAATAAACGGTTTGGTTTGGTTTTAAACCGACGGTATACGGTTCGGTTGCGGTTCAGTAGTTTTAAAAACCGATAGGTTCGGTTCGGTTGACGGTTTTAGTAATAACCGAACCGAACCGAACCGTGTACACCCCTAGTCATAAGGATACATTTTTTTTAATCTATCTTTTAAAATAAAATTTTTTACAAAATCATTTCTTGTTTACTTTAATTGATTGGATATTCTAAATGATACCATATTTGATTTGAAGCACTTTCTTTATTAATCCAATATGATATTATTAATTCCATAATCTAAGGGATCATCAATAAGAAGAGGAATAATTAATGAGTGGAACCCTATGGTCAAATATTGGAGATAAATATTTATTGAGCAAACTCACACATTCAATTTTTTTAAAGAGAGAAAAAAAAGAGCATAGGTTGTACATATCTTTATCCCTATTTTTTATGAATTACAACTAATTATTAAAAATAATTTTTAAATTTTAAAAAAATGCAATTAAATGGAATAATTAAATGCTTGAATAAAGAAAAAATTTCAATTAAATAATTAATTTGATTCAGTCATTGAAAATTTAAATTGCATTTAATATTACTATTTTTCTTTATGTATGCATTTCAACAAAGAAAATTAAAATGATATTGAAATGCTTGAAAAATAGTAATATGGCTTTGAAGAGAATGCAATTAAAATGATGTTGAAATGCTTTGATTTTCTTTATTCAAGCATTTAATTTTTATTAAAAAAAATAATTTAATTCAGTCATTGGAAAATTAAATTGCATTAAAATGATATTAATGGAATAATTAATATTGAAAAATTAAATTGATTCAGTCATTGAAAAATTAAATTAAAAATATAATTTGATTCAGTCATTGAAAAATTAAATTGCATTAAAATGATATTAATGGAATAATTAAATGGAATAATTTTTAATTTTCAATATCATTTTAGTTTTTTAAGAAAAATTAAATGCTTGAATAAAGAAAATTAAAATGATATTGAAATGCTTGAAAAATAGTAATATGACTTTGAAGATGGAAGAAAAAAAAGTATTTTACACCTTAACTGTGGGTTTGGATTAAAGATTTTAGTAATAAAAAGGAAAGAAAAGAAAAAGGAGAAGGAAACTTATTTTCTGTTATATTTTCCTTTTATATATTAAATACTTTCGAAAATAAAATTTTATTTTAATAAGATTAAAATATGAAAAATTCAAATATTAATGATGTCTAGAATCAAAATTGGAGAATAATAGGAAGAAATATAAGATGTGAATAATATTAAAAAATAAATTAAAGTGAAACAAATAACTGGTTACATGAAACGAGACTATGTATATATATATAGAAGTGAGTATTGTGGGGCGGGGTGTCAAATAATTAAAATGTGTATGGGTGAAACTGAAATTCCTTTAGAAAGTAGGGATTGTCAGGAATGGAGAATGCCTCGAGCCAGTTGGGCCGAAGCATACCAGACCTCATGAATACCTTACAAAGAGACAGTAAAGGTAATCGAGAAAGTGGTAACAGCAGAAGTATCCAGTACGGATGCAGGGACATTTATAGTTCCATTGTTAACCACACAAGAAGTTCAAAGAGCAATGGATAAGAAGGCAAGATATGTTCACTTTGGAATCATCCAGGTTGGAATTGATCCCTTAGTAAGAAAAGGACAAGATCTTCCTATCCTTATTGCAGTTATGGATGGAAGTATTGGAAATTTTGGTAGATCCTTGCTAGGAGGAGCAAGAGCTAACTTACATTCAGGAGCAGCCTGGATAAAAGTTATACCAGATTTACATGTTGACCTCCAAGATAAAAGTGTGGAGAAAACTCTATAGATTAGAGTTAATACGCGTGACTGGCAGAATATGTTAAAATGTAGCCCAGACAGGAGGTGCATTAGAATTATTGCCAGATTATATTTAAAGTTCTATAACACGGGGAAACCAGCCCTCAGAAGAGGAGTTAGTAGATTCACTCAACTCTTCGAGACAAATCAAGCGGACTTAGTCAGAGGATTACAACCTGAAGTTGTGAATCCAAGAGCACTAAGTTGGCCTCAGATTTGGGTAACCCCAAGAACAGAAGAAAGATTGAGAAATCTTTTGCCAGAGTCAGTAAGACAAGAGGCAAATAGATTAATCATCACAGAACCTCTAAGTGATTATACTCCCAATAGAGCGAGTATATCCAGAGAAGAGGATATTAATTCAGAAATAAGGTCAGAAGGATCTGGACCATCTGAATTAAGACCATCAAGCAGTAGAAGGGTAGTTGGTCAGAGAACCATAAGAATCCCTATCTATGTAGATGAAGAGGAAGACCAGTCTCATATAGCATATATGAGAGCATCCATTTTTAGCGCCAAATTTGAAGATTGGGCAACATTGGTTAGCATTTCTATCGGGAAGATAGAGTGCACAGCCCTTATTGACACTGGATGTACATGGTCTAGTACCAAGATTAGATTTCCAGAAGTGACTTGGGAATCAGAAAAGTTTAACGTTATAATCGGCAACGGTACTACTCTCCAGATAGGAGAAGTTGCCAGGAATGTTAAAATCCGGATGAATGACAAAGAATATAGGGAGCAAATTCTTGGCCTAATTCTAGAATTACCAGACGATTTCATTTTGGGAAACATATTCCTTAAGAGATATCAACCGTTTATGATATTCTCAAAGGGAATTATCCTAGATAATCATTTTATCCCAAAACTCTCAGAAACTACTGTAAAGAAT
This sequence comes from Malania oleifera, assembly GCF_029873635.1. Classification (NCBI taxonomy): domain Eukaryota; kingdom Viridiplantae; phylum Streptophyta; class Magnoliopsida; order Santalales; family Ximeniaceae; genus Malania; species Malania oleifera. Next base: position 112,682,341 of record NC_080418.1, on the reverse strand, counting down.
CACAAATTAGTAGAAAAAGAAAAATCGGAAGAGAAATCTAATTATCAGGAGAAACTTTATAATTGGAAGAACTTGATATCAGGAAGTATTCTAAAAATGAATCAGATGTTTAAAGAAGAAGAAAGTAATCTTGAAGAAATCAAGAAGATGCTTTCAGAAAATTGGTCGGAGAATCCGCAGGCATTATGGCAGCGAGCCATGCCAGAAGCTGATATTATGCTTAAAAAACCCGATACAGTTATCAGAAGTAAAGGGATTAGTTATCCAAATGAAATGATAAATGAATTTGAGAAGCAAATTCTAGAATTGTTAAATTTGGGACTCATTAGGCACAGCACGAGTGAGCACAGAATTGCAGCATTCATAGTGACAAATCATGACGAACAAGTACGAAGAAAAGTCAGAATGGTTATTGATTATAGAGATCTGAATAGAGAAACAAGAGATGATGGGTATAATCTGCCTAATCAGAAATCTCTTAGAAATAGAATAAGAAGGGAGAAACCCTCAGTCTATTCTAAATTCGATCTCAAATCAGGGTACTGACAGATAAAGGTCAAATAGAGAGCAGTAGCTCTTACAGCCTTCACAATGCCCATTGGACTTTTCGAATGGCTAGTAATGCCATTTGGACTGAAGAATGCCCCAGGTATTTTCCAGAGAAGAATGGACAGAGTGTTTGGAGGAATGACTGGATTTGTTGCAATTTACATCGATGATGTTCTAGTATTTAGTAAAAATACTAAGGATCATCTGGAACATTTGAAGCAGGTGGCGCAAGTGTTCAGAAAAGAAGGAATGGTTCTTTCAGAAAGAAAAACCATTTGGATGAAACCTCAGATAGAATTTTTAGGTTTAAAAATTCGAGGTAATGAAGAAGAACTTCAACCACATTTAGCAGAAAGGCTACATGAATTTCTTGATGAATTCATAGATAGAAGGCAGTGTCAATGCTTTCTAGGAGTATTGAATTACATTAGAAAATTCATAAAGAATTTGTCAGAGAAGGCAGCACCAATTCAGAAAAAGGTTTCAGTAAAGAATCCTTGAAATTGGACTTTAGAGGATACTGAAGTTGTAAAGGCCTTAAAAAAGGAAGTAAAAAATTTGCCGAAATTAGAATATCCAGACGGAACAGAATTAGATATAATTTTGAAAACCGATGCTTCAGACAGAGCATGGGGATGTGTTTTAAAGATCAGGAAGATCGATAAAACAAAACATCTCAGCAGATACTGGAGTGGATGTTTTAATGGAGTAGAACTTAATTACCCAGTTCATGAAAAAGAATTATTGGTAGTCCTTAAAGGAATTAGGGCCAATGAACTTTTCTTGGGTAAACCATTTATCGTTAGAAGAGATAGTTCCTATGTAAAGCATTTCATGGGAATTAAGTTAAAATGATGCACTCAAGCAAGATTGGTTAGGTAGAGGAATGAGTTATAATATTATTCCTTTAATGTAGAACATATTAAGGGAAAAGATAATATTATTGCTGATACTCTAACCAGATACTTAAATTTTTGCAGAAAAGATGACGAGCAGTAGCAGCAGCAGTAGCAGCCATATCAGATGCCCAATTTGTCAAGAAAGGCATAAGGTGGCAGATTGCCCAGTTGCCAGATTTGTTGACAAACAAAGGCAGTTAACTTTCAAAACCAGAAAGGAAGAAGAAAGTAGCAAACCTGTTTCTTAGAAAAGAGGATGCCCAGTTCTAGTTTAGGGACAAATGAAGAAAGGGAGTTCATCCAGAAGGGATGAGAGACCTAGTAACAAAAGCCACATTCAGTGCTTTATTTGTAACCAGTTTGGTCACTACAGCACTCAGTGTACCCAGAATCCTAGACTCAGGAAAGGGAGAGGAGAAAAAATATAGAAAAATGAAGAGATCACAATCAATAGAAGTTTTCCAGAAACCAGAAGGGATAAGGAAACAACTGAAGTCGAAGTAGTCGATATTGATTTGGTTCTTGAAGATTTTCTGTTAAGATCTCCAGAAATCTCAAAAAGAAAAAGGGTTTTGCTAGAAGGGATGATTAATAATCCAGCAACTCTAGCAAATACGCCCTTTTCACTATATCTTCGGGAAATAGTAGAAACTTTGGAAGAATTTGAATCCATTGTTTTAGAATATTTCATAGTCATTAACAGAGAAAGTACATCCGAGCTTATTCACCAGCAGAAAAAGCTTAAGGTGGAGATGGACATTCAGCTTAAGAAATACAATTTCACTACCAGAGCGATAGTGAGTATTTCAGAATATCCTGAATTGAAGCAGTTTTGGATGAAGAGCGGACTGTGTATTCCGAAGTTACACATTCCTAGAAACATCAAACCAGAGCTATCAAAGAAGGAGCACGATGAAGAAATCATTAGTGCCCTAAAAGATTTCTGAAGAAGAATGAGATCTTTACCAAGTGTACAAATAAGATGATAGTCCAGAAGATCATCATATCCCAGGCTAGACTGAGCGGGCTATTCAAGAAGGTCATATCCAGACACCTGTCCAGCAATGTGTCATATCCTAGGCCTCGCAGAAAGGACGATTCGTCGAGTCATATCCTGTGTATAAAGTCAAAAGTAGCTTTACTAAAGTTATTTGCTTTATTAAAGTATTGTCGGCATTTTGTTTTGTAGTAAAGGGATGAGTCAGCGAGCTATGTGCTGTCCTCCGCTTTTGTTAAAGTTACTTTAACTTTATAGCAAAGTAGACTTTTGCTTTTACTTTATGTCAGGCATCTGCTTTTGAGAAAGCCAGCATGTGCTTGTCCATTAGCAATTGCTTGGCTATTTAAGGGAACTCCGACCCTTATGTTCGGAGAGGGAAAATTAGAAAAGATTAATACAAGTTGTTTAGTTTAAGAAATCTCTCGCTTTGAATCTCTCTTTCTATTTCAAACACTAGCGTGTGACGGTTGAAGTTCTAAGGAAGCCCAAGGAAGCTCGTCGGAAGGAGAGCTTGTAGAGGTTCCACATAGACACCAAGCATACTACTGGGAAACGAAGGATTACCTGTTACAGTTTTGTGCAGGGTTGCAGAGAGAAATCAGGAAGAGGTAATAAACTTGTTATTAATTAATTTTCCTTTCCCCCTTGATCACTCTATTCTCAGTTCTGGGCAAGTTTTGAGTCCAATAAGGATTCGCGAGAAATTGGTATCAGAGCGAGTCCAGTAAGGATTCGCTAGAAATTAGTTGCACCAACTGAACAGCAAGGTTGGGAGGGTTTGACTTGGGTTGTAGGAACTTTAAATCCAAGCATGCATCTATCTATCACCCTCTTCGTCACCTTTCTTTGCACTTTTTGCATTTTACAATTTTTTAACATGGATGGATGGATGGATGGATGAGTAGCCTCTACTGCATGCCTACATTAATGAGGGGGATTAGCCCTACAAATATAGGGTTACAGCCTAACAGGGACAGGAAGGTAGAAGAAGGAGAATTGAATTGAAGGTGGAGCCAGCTAGCTGTCCTAGCCAACCGAGTAGCCTTTGCAATGGCATGGGAGCATCACATAAAAAAAAGGTAGTCCGGCGGGTGGATGAGTATTACTAAGCAAATCTCGTTGGATGAAGGGATTTGCCATGCGTTTATTTTTCTCAACCAAATCTCGGGTCCAACGAAATTTAAACAAATTTTACTGGATCAAGTAGCAAGATTACATTAGAATCATTTCGAGAATTATTTTATCAAAAAAGATGTTATTTAATATATATTTTTTTAAAAGAAAAATATATTGAGAAAAAACCCCAGATTTGTTTTGTTTGCTTGATTAGGCTATGCCAAGTTAGGTTAAGCACTTTTAGCTCGTGTTTGGTGCAAAAAAAAAAAGATGTGGGGTAAGATTGACCAACAAGGAGGGTCATAGCTCATTCATATGATACAAGGCTCAATGGCTCCATCTCCATGACCAAGGAAAAAAGGATTGGATTTCCATTTATTTATTTATGCTTAATTATATTGTTCTTTTTATTATGGGTCTTCGGAAGGATTAGTCTATACTTCATGGATGACGCAAGAAAACCATCATATAGCTATTCCAATCTAGTACTATATTAGTGAATGAGAGCAAATCCAAGCTGGTGGTCCATGAGTTTGGGGAAACATGTGGCCCTGTAGAGTAGCCCATTAGGAGCATGTCCATACGGGTGTGGAGGGCATGTTTCTGAGTTTCGTGCATGTTTTAGTTCCGTGGACGAATGGGCTACTAAGTCTATAGAATGGCTCTGTGCAATTCTCCTCACATGTGCTGCTAGAATTTCAAGAGCAATGAGGCTACTGAGCTCATATGGAGGAGACAACGGAGCAATTGCATTATTGGGAACTTTGAACCGAAGGAGCATTCAGTAGAAATTTTGGAATTGAAGTGAATTTTCCGAAGCTTTGGTTCAATTTTTCGAAGCTTTCAGATATATATAGCAATATTTTAGTTGGAATTAGGAAATTTAGAAAATTTTAGTTAAGAACCAAAATACAAGAAAAAAATTCCCTCTGAACTGTTGGAAATCCAATGAGTAAAAGTGCAAATGTTGGACCTTTTTTTTTTTGTGTCAAAGTCCATGAATTTCAATTGGGGTCCCTTCCCCCTTTTCATTCCTTCAGCAAAATTGCACCAAGAGACGGATGGTCTTAAATCTTAAATAATCTCATAGTACATGACCCAATATTAAATTTAATAATGAATTGTCTGGATCATAACTAAATGCTATGTTAAATAGTAAGTTAACATTTCAATGATTTCAGCTATTTTTTTTTTTTTTTTGGCACGGACTTACAATTTATAAAAATTTCACATATATACGGTAAAATTTTTGTATGTACATTTCCTACTTTTTGACTCTAAATTGTGGACAAGTCTATTTTTTCAATTCCCAAAAGTGTCGTTCATTTGTAATTTCCACAATCTATTAAAGGTTTCAATTGCTTCTTCAAATCAACATCAACATTTTCAATCTAATTCTATATGTAAAATGTACATAAATTAAGGCTCAAAAATTTCTATTGAAAATTTTTACATAATTCAAGATCAGAAATTTTGTCATGACACGTACTTTTGAGGGTGTGCGATTCACATTATGTCAAAAGCTATTGTATTTTGAATCTAATGGCGTACAACAAGGTGCGTATGTTACGATATAATTTCTCTATCATCCAAATTAATTATGACATCCATCGGATGATCTAGAAACTGTATTATTGGTTAAAAACAAGCCTAGCTAACTAACTGGTGAAGAAGGGACACTGTCAGCTTTGTTCTTATCACCTCAGGTCCCCAACGGTAACAAATATTTCTGCGCCACAAACGCAACGAATGGCCAATGTTGCCACTTTGAAGGCCCCAAAACGATATCAACTCACCAATCAATTACTCCAATATATATTACCCTTGCTAACCAATTAATAGAACACCAGCACTGTTAACAGGACTACCATTCAACCAATCTTCTTCCTACTTCTAATCTGATTCAATGGCCAACCCAGCGGTCTCTCTCCCTTTCTGTGAAAGAATCCCACGTAAAAACACTTTGTACAGAGTCATGCATCTCATCATCCTCTTCCTTCTCCTCTCTCTCCTCCTTTATCGTCTTCTCTATCTCAACACCCATGGCTTCACTTGGCTGCTTGCGTTCCTGTGCGAGTCATGGTTCACCTTCTTGTGGATTCTCAACGTTAGCACCAAATGGAATCCAGTTGAATGCAAAACTTATCCAGACCGCCTCCAGCACTGGTACTTCCAAATTAATAAATAAATTAACTTACTTCCTTTCAACAGAACTTCTTCACCTTTTTAATTATGTATATTGCATCTTTTACGTGTTGTTTTACTTCACTGGTTTTTTTTTAGCAGCTTTTCAGAGCTTCCGCCGGTGGACATGTTTGTTACTACTGCAGATCCTGTGTTAGAGCCGCCTATCATCACTGTAAACACTGTACTTTCACTGTTGGCAGTAGATTATCCTGCTAGTAAGCTAGCTTGCTATGTGTCTGACGACGGCGGATCAGCTATTACCTTTTATGCTCTTACGGAAGCATCAAAATTTGCGAAGTTATGGCTTCCCTTCTGTAAGAAATATAGCATTCTTGTTAGAGCTCCCTTTAGGTACTTTTCTGTTGAACAGCCTACGTGCCCCACTGCTAATAATTCAGTGGAGTTCCAACTAGAATGGAGAATGATGAAGGTAATTTTAAGATATGGTATAATTAAGTGATGAACTGCAATATTTAGATATAATAATAATAAAAAAATTGAAGAAGTATGTTCAATATAACTCATATGGGTGTCATATATTTGCAGGAAGAGTACCAAAAACTTTGTCAAAAAATTGAACAGGCAGATAAAAAACTGATGCTATGTGATCATTCTGGCGACTTTGAGGCTTTCTCAAATATTGAACGCAGAAACCATTCTAGTATAATCAAGGTTGCTCTTATACTCATCTGATCATGTGAATTTCCCTAATAGCTAGCTAGGAATTTTCCAAGAACGATTTCTATTGTGTTTTATAGGTTATATGGGAAAACAAGGAAGGTCTTGTGGATGAATTACCAAATCTTGTTTATATTTCTAGAGAGAAACGTCCAGAGCATCCACATCATTACAAAGCTGGCGCCATGAATGTTCTGGTGATGAGAAGCTCCTCTAAGCTTGTTATGATCTTAACAAGCCTCTCTCTCTCTCTCTCTCTCTCTCTCAGAGTTGTTTATTGGTGCTATTTTCTCACCCCTACTTCCTATTTGGTAATTAAACAGACCAGGGTCTCCGGGGTGATGACCAATGCTCCCTTTCTGCTGAACTTAGACTGCGACATGTATGCAAACAATCCGCTGATTGTTCGTCATGCAATGTGTCTGCTGCTGGGTTTCGATGAAAAATACAGTGGATTTGTTCAGTCTCCACAGATGTTTTACGGTGGAGTGAAGGATGAACCATTTGGAAATCATCTAGTGATTCTGCAGGAAGTGCGTAAATTTTGTGACTGTGAAGATCCTTCGTACTCAATAAGAACAAATATTCTTGTCCATTTAAATTTTTTTGCTTTTTTGTTAATGTTTGTGTTAGTATTCGGGAAAAGGGTGCGCTGGAATTCAAGGACCTTTCTATGGAGGGACCGGATGCTTTCATCGAAGAAAAGTAATTTATGGTTTGTCGCCAGATGAAACCAAACTTAAAAGAGGATATCTCACTGCAGTAAATGGTACTTGAATCATATTTTATTTATTTATTTATATTTTGCCCCTGTTAACATTTTTCTTCTTATTCTATTGTCTTACATATCCAAATTACCTGCTCATGTAAGAAAAATATATAATTTTTTCTTCTTTCATGTCAGGAAAATTTCCTCATGTGAGCCTACAGAAAATGTTTGGAAATTCAATCCAATTCATCAAATCGGCAAGCCAGATTCTATCAGAGTTGGACATAATAACAGATTGTGCGTTGAACCTTTCGACTTCTATAGAGGCAGCTTATCAAGTTGCAGGTTGTGGCTATGAATATGGTACTAGCTGGGGTACAAAGGTGAGAGCACTGTCATACAGATACATACCTTCCATAAAAAGCAGAGATAAAGTCATAATTCACGAATCCCCAGTATTTCTGAATAAAGTAAATGGTAAACTCATCTGGGCCAGGCGATTTGTCCCCACTCAAAGAAGTTATGGCAACCCATATTTCATTCTCTGAGAAAGGTCTTTCAAGATCTTCTGAGTTGTTGTTCGGCACAAAGTTGAACCCTTCTTCCTTCAGTTTGGGTCTCCACTCAAAGGGCTCTTGAAGGAGGTCGTGGAAAAATTTTGTGATCTCAAAATTTATTTCTTCTTTTTCTATGCACGTCTTGTTCCCGATGATCATCCTTGATATAAGATTCTTTCTTCTGTGCTGAGAAGCCATTTTATAGAAAAAACTGGTATTCTTATCACCTGCTTTTAGAATCTAGGGAATAATTATTCAATAAGATGAAATATAGTTTAAATTTTAAAAGTTAAGAGAATAGTTATTTCTTATATACTCTTAATTATTTCATTCAATCTATCATAATAAAGGAATAAACATTTTTATGGTAAAATTTGAAAATAGTTATTATGTGTCTATTTCTTATTATGATCTAATAAAATATTTCATATTTTTATTTATTTTATAATAACAGCATAATTTTTTATGTAAATAATTACAACTAATCTACTAAAATTAATATATTTTCAGAAATAGATAAACATTCTACAAATCAAACGTTGCCTTAGGAGTTTATATCCTCGAAACTTTTTTTTTTTTGGATTAATTAAAAGTCTACATTTAACTTAAACTACATAAGTCATATCTTTTGCTAACCCTCACCTATAATATGAAAATTTCAATCTTTAATTGGTAGGATATTATTCCTACGGCGGGGATGTTGATCCTCGTTGCTTTCTAGTGCAACCACATAGAAGAACTCTAGATGCCTCCAAAGCATGACTCCCTATAAGTAACTTTAGTAGCCATTTGACCCCACCAAGCACCTCCTTTCCTGAAAATCTGTATGTTATAGTTTTTGGTTGCTCTGGTTAATTACTTCATTTCAGGTTGGATGGCTATACGGATCCACAGTAGAAGATGTGCTCACAGGGATGATGATCCATGCAAGGGGGTGGAGATCCGTCTACTGCACACCGGACCCACCTGCATTTCTAGGGTGTGCACCATCGGATTGGCTATCAGGACTGACACAGCAAAAGAGATGGGCCACTGGCCTTCTTGAAATCCTTTCTAGTAAAAATAGCCCCTTTATTACCACTCTCACAACAAAGCTCCAGTTCAGGCAGGGGATGGGATACGTCTACTTTCTAATTTGGGGTCTGCGCAGTATTCCTGAGCTATGCTATGCTGCTTTGCCCGCGTATTGTCTCATTTCCAACTCTTATTTCTTGCCTAAGGTCAGCACAAAAAACCATGTTTGGATGATTATTTAAGCACACATGAATTGGGTATGACGCCAATAGTAAATAATTGAATTTTTGGGATTCTGTATTTCGAGTGTCCCGACCAGACGAGCTGCTTGGGTGGACCGTAGAATGCTGGAGTGGATCCTATGGGACAGGGATACGTACTCTTGCAATATTTCCATCCCTAACTTTGGTGTCGAGGGATCCAAAGGATTAGTCGGTGGCTGAAGTTTCCACCTCATAAAACATAAAAATTGAGTGCCCAAAAGACTTTAGATGTCATCAAGACTTTAGATGTCATCAAGCGTGCAAATAATTATAGTAATATTTGTTAAGATAATTTATTAACATCTCAAAGTTGTGTACCTGTAGGTCCATGAGCCAGCAATGTTCATCTCGATTACTATCATTTTTGTACTTTATAACTTATCCAACCTATTGGAGTACCTTCAAATTGGCCTCTCAGTTCGTACATGGTGGAATTGCCAACAGATGTCAAGAATAATTTCTGCAACTGCATGGATATTTGCAGTACTAAATGTCATACTCAAGATCCTGGGAATATCTGAGACCGTCTTTGAAGTTACAAAAAAAGACGAGTCTTCCCCAGACAATGATGTTGACACTGATGCAAATACTGATGCCAGTAACTTTACCTTTGACGAATCCCTAATTTTTGTGCCAGGCATCACTCTTTTGCTCGTGCACATTAGTGCATTGATTATAGGTTTGTTAGGGTTCCAGGAACAGGCTCAGGGTGGGGCAGGGGAGGTTATTTGTAGCATGTGGGTGGTATTTAGCTTCTGGCCTTTTGTGAAAGGTCTTTTCAGGAGAGGAAAATATGGGATCCCATTATCTAGCTTGAGCAAGTCTGCAGCAATTGCATTTCTATTTGTGCAATATTGTAGATGGACCGCGGAGCATAAAGTAAAGTGGTGAACCATTTTCATTAGTGTATGAGGGTGTTTTTCAAGTTGGGAGGGAAATGATGGGGAAAGATGAGATGAGTGAATTCTTCATTTCAATTGATAGGTGAGATTTGGAGAGGTTTTAGATTTGTATTTATGTGTGTGTTTTTTTTTTTTTTTGAATAAAATGTAATGTAAAATTGTATTGAGTTTTATTTTAATCCTTTTAAATCTAAATTCAAGATCTGAACTTTATATTTTCAAACACAGTGTAAAGATATTTATAATTATTTTAATTAAGTATAATACCCAAGGAGCGTTATTTACCAAAATGAGCCCATTTTGAGAAGTTTTGAAATTTCTCTCCACCATTTCTTAATTTCTCTCCTCCACATATTCATATCTGTAGAGCTAAAGGGAAAATATTACGTTAAAAAAGTATTCTTCCTCGCTTGTCCTTCTATCTTCTCTCTGAAAATATTTTGTAACCTCTATATGTTATATGGACTTGCTGCTCATTTGCTATGGTTTATCTCAAAGGGAATAGTGTTGCTATCATTCACATGTAATTAGTTTTTAAAGAATTAATTATATAAAAAAATTATTATTATTTTTCAGAAAACTTCTTCAACCTTTAAATGAAGAGCATTCCATGCACAATCAAACTCTCTTAACTATGCCACTTTTGAAAAGCATAATATTATTCACAAACACTTATCATGGAAAATATTTTATGTCAATTTTGAAAAGACTTATCATGAAAAATGTTTTATACTTTTAGAAGTGATGAAATATAATATGAGATTGGTTGGCTCTATTGACTTAATGAGGATTCCTTATCCTCCTACTACATTCTTCTCTCTTTATAATTTATTTTTTTATAAAAATAAAAATAAAAATATTTTAATTAATTTTGTACAAATGAAGGTGTAAAAAAAAAAGCTTAATTTTATGTATTATGATTATTCCAATATCTTAAAATATTGTTTGTTAACATGCTAAAAGAAAAGGAAATTAATTTAAATCGTAAATAAATAAAAAGTTAAAAATTAATTTAATTTATGTATAAATTAAATTAAAAAACATATTACGCACACTTTGTGTGGCTAGAGTGACTACTCTTTTACTAATAGATAGAACATTTTAACTTAGAATAACATTTGGATTAGTTTTTTGAGTTCCTAGAGTATCTTTATCAATTTTTCATATTTTCAATGAAAAGTACCAATGTGGATATAGGGGCAAAGAGGGTGGAGTAGGAAGCAGGACCCAGTAATGTGTCGATAACGAAGACGACCAATGATAGGCGCCCTGTATTATCGGAAATTCCTGTGACTAAAGAAAAAGGGGATTATGCAATTCGAAAATCTGATGTTCCACAGAGAGGCTTGGAAAATAATATAAATGAAGGTTCAACAGAAAGTGATGAAGAGAAGTGTGAGGAAGTTGGGCGTGATGATGATGCTCGAGTTTCATATGGTAAACTTATGTCTTAAGAGAAAGTGGATCATGCGAACAGTATTAAATAGACTGAAGGTGGGAACCATGAGTTGCATTAGGGGGAATTGGTTCTGGGCTATTCATCTAAGAGGGAGGAAGGTGAAATTTCAGTGTTGAAGGGCAAAGAAAAAATATATGACTTTGATACAAGACAGGGATGAACTTCTGAAAACACCAAAACCGGAAAGGAAAAATCTGTGAGTAAATCTCAGAGGGTTCACATCCGACCGCATAAATTAAATTTATGATTGATACAATTTTTTTTTTTTTGAAATATTAGAGGATTGGGCAGGTCTAGAGGCAGGTTAAAGAAGCTGATCAATAAGTTTAATATTGGTTCATTTGCTATTTCAAAACCTTTCGCGGCCGAGGAGAGGATGATAATGCTAGGTAATTTTCTAAATTATCACCATTTTATATCTAATGAAAATTAGGGTGGTAAATTGTGGCTATTTTGGAAGGATATGAATGGCTTTGAGGTGATTTCAATCTCAGCTCAGATGATCTCCGAGTGGTTCTTTAGTAACGGCCGAAGGATTTTGGTGAGTTTTGTTTATGCCAAATGTTCTTATGTTGATAGAAGGGAATTATGGCTGCAACTAGAGGCGTGCCAATCAGATTTTCCTTGGTTGGTTGTGGGTGATTTTAATGTTATTCGAACGGATGCGGAAAAAATTGGTGGAAATCCAAGACCATTCTTACCTATGATGGAGTTTAATGACTGCTTACATCATTGTGGTCTTTTTGATTTATCAGACACTGGCTCTCGTATGTCATGGTGCAATGGCCATGAAGGGGTGGCTCGTGGTTGGGCTAAGCTTGATCAAGTTTTTATTAATAATGCCTTTTCCAACCTATAAGGTTTGGCTAAATTCAAATATATGAGTTGGACGTCCTCAGATCATAGTCCTATGGTGGTGTATATGAACACGCCATTCTCTTTGTCTGGTCCTTCCCCATTTTGGTTCCTTAATTATGGAGTTCACATAATTTGTTTTTGTTGTGCATTAAAGATGCCTAGATCAGGAATGACTCGGCCTCGGGTCTTTTGAAACTTGCTATTCGTTTTAAGAGAACTAAAGTTGCTTTACGTGCATGGAATAAAAATGTCTTTGGGACAATGGGAGAAAACCTAAAAGCTCTCGAGGAAAGGATGGAATCTCTAAAAAATCAGCTACAATTAGGTTTTTCTGAGGAGGTCGAAGCCGATTACTTGACTACTAAGTTGGAGATTTAGGTGTGGGAGAATAGGGAAGCATCTCGCCTAGGACAAATTGCGAAAAAAAAAATGGTTAATTGAGGGGGGATCAAAATTCTAAATTCTTCCATTCAGTTATCAATCAGAGGCGGAATAAAGGCCAAATAGGCCGTATGGTTCTAAACGACGGGAGGATATTAGATGGTGCGGAAGGAATACATAATGAAGCCACTGTTTTCTTTCAGAATTTTCTCTCAAAGGCTTCACTGGTTAAACCTTGTGATCTCTCTGAGTTAATTCAAAGGCAGATTTCAAATGCTGACAATAATTTTCTCTGCACTGATCCGACAAAAGAAGAAATAAAAAGAATGGTGTTCTCTATTCCCAAAGAAAGCAGCCCGGGACCAAATTGGTTTGGCTCTGAATTTTATATTTCTTGCTGGGACATCGTTAAAATAAATGTCTTGGATGCGGCAAAGGATTTTTTTTTCAGGGCACTCTTCTTTCCTGGTTCTTTTCCTTTTCGTTTATTATTTTAATTCCGAAGGTGGACAATCCTTCTAGCTTTGATAAATTCTGGCCTATTAGTTTGTGCTTGGTGGCTTACAAATTTTTTTCCAAGATTATTGTTTTTAGGCTCACTTAGATTGTAACGACCCAAAAATTATACCATTTTTTTTTCTTTTCTTACGTATTTACTCTGATACCCCTAAATTATCTGCTATAACCTCCCAAGCTCCAAGTGAGCACTGAGGAAACCCTACTCATATTACATACCTAAGCAGTGGAAAACATAAAAACATACATCCATATTTACAATATCAGAATCCAGTTTTTCCCAACACATAATTACATAAATACACATCATCTCAATATCATATTCCCCAAAACTCCTGGTTAATACTCAAAAATACAATCACCTATTAAAACTTACCCTACAAATAGGGTAGTGTACTCTCCCTCTCTATTTGCGAGCCTAATCCGCTCACCTAACCGGATCACCTGAAAAATATTAAATCACTGGAATGAGACAACGCTCAATAAGAGAAAATATGCTATTACTAGTGTGTGACAACTGAGCTTAAAAACATAATATACTAACAAATAACTAAAACTAAATTTAGCTGGTAAAACATCTCATATAGTTTAGAATACCACTGACATCTCCGTTTACTACTTATTCATAATTCTAGTACTATAAAATCTCTACTACTGTTTTATAAATCTATATACATAGAAATAACTATGATAACACCCTGGAAACTGTATATCTTGATTTAACCTTTACCCTTCCTTAGCCCGATCTTGACACAAACTCCGTGGCATGGTACCTGGAAAACTGATCTAAAATTGCAACGGTATGGTGCTCTACTGATAACTAATCTAATTCATCAGGATCTAATACTATAAATATGTATTATCTTGCTATTTCATCATGATTTCAAAATAACCATAACACTATAAATCTGATCTGTAATACTAAAATATCTGACTGAAATAACTGTAATATCTAACTGAAATATCTGATTGAATAATCTGTAATGTCTGAATGTTATGGTTTTGAAAATCATGTAATCATGTAATGTTGCAAAATATATGTCTATAAAATATTTGTAAAATATGATAATACATATTTCTGTGCATAAATTATGATAAGTTATGGTATTCTGAAAAATTGTATAAACTCTATACTGAACAAATATCTACTTAGGTCACACAACTAATAAAACACATGCTCTGAAATTCATAAAACTATATAATCAATATTCTACACCTTGTTAAACAAATGCCATATTTTACTGATAATATTCCTAAATTTCCTAGCATAGCATATTTCCCTTACCTATCTGGCTAGGAGGCTCGCTTCCAACTTTACCCTCACGCCCTTGGCGTACCAATCTCAAAATCATACAATAATTTATACAAATTCCTTGGTGAATCACTGAATTTCCCCAAAGAATTATCCACTCATATTTTCTGAACCGGCCTATTCACAATTTCTTAAACTTTAATATACCTAGGCTTTTGGGAAAAATATCTACTGGGCTTCTCAACCCATGCCTGCAGCGTCCCAAAAATACTCTAACCCAAAAAATATAACACCCTAATTATATTCCACAAGACACCAGTATATATCCTCACAATACAAAATCCAAGCTCATATAAAATTAGTAATACTAGAAATACCTAAAAATCAACTTACCTTGATTTTGGGATGGTTCCCAAACTTCCTAAATCAAATTTCTGCTCCGATTAGGTTGTAGAGAATCTCCCTAGAATCACTACGGTGACTTCTGATCGTCGAATCGAGGGGAATCGGAGCCAAAATGGTAGAGAGAAGGCAGAGAATCTGAAATCTAGAGAGAGAAAGCAAATGGAGATTGAATTTTCATCCAAAAATCGTCATTTTGCATATTTATAGGTGATTGGCCACGTGGGCTCATCGATGAGCCATGTCACCTCATCGACGAGTCCAGAATGGAGTTCATCGACGAACACCTAGCTCTCGTCGATGAGTTTTAGGTCCTAAAATCAGCCCTCTTGTTAAGTTCTCCTCGACGAGACATGCGTCCATGTCGACGAGCCCAAGAAGACTGTTCATCGACGAATGTAGAGCGTTCATTGATGAGGCCCTCCTGCATCCCCTTTAAAAATTCTTTTTTTTTTTCCTTTCATTTCTTTATTATTTAATTCCCATAGTTATCCGGATTACTACATTCTCCCCTCCTTATAAAATTTCGTCCTCGAAATTTGCTATCTGTATTGAACACCATCCATCGAGAAAAATAGGCTACTTATTTTATTAATTACCCTCACTTATGGCGGAGGAATACCGTGGTTACACAAGCAGTTCTGGGAGATTACAATTATACCCATAAAAGAAAAATTCCCCCAAAACCAAAACACTAACTATCCTATAACCTAAAATACAATTATATATTCATCACTCTATATTGAATAAAATATAACTATCGTTATATGAATGGTACTAACTCCTACTGTTTCCCACTAAATAGGTGTGGGTATTTCTGTTTGATTTCTTCTTCAAGCTCCCATGAAACTTCCTCTATGGCATGATTCCACCACAGGACTTTCACTAACTGAATTTTCTTGGTGCGTAACTCCTGTTCCTTCCTATCTAGGATCTGTACTCGTGCTTCCTCGTATGACAGTGACTCTTTAAGCTCTATCTCTGCGTAACGAATCATGTGGGATAGGTCTAGGACGTATTTCCTAAACATGAAAACATGAAATATGTCGTAAATTCTAGATAGAGTTGGTGATAGAGCTAGTCTGTAGGCAACTGACTCCACTCTCTCAAGTATCTCAAATGAGCCAATGTACCTAAGGCTTAGCTTAGCCTTCTTCCCAAATCTTATAACTCCTCTCAGTGGAGCTACCTTCAAAAATACCTGATCCCCCACGTCAAACTCTAACTCCCAGCGGCGAGTATCTGCATAGTTTTTCTGCCTAGTTTGAACCGCACTAATTTTTTCTTTAATAAGCTGGACTTTATCATACGCCCGCTGCACCAACTCTAGTCCCAACACTTGACTTTCTCCCACTTCATCCCATTATAATGGAGAATGGCACCTCCTACCATATAAAGCCTCGTACGGTGCCATTCCAATGTTGGCCTAATAGTTGTTATTATATGCAAACTCAACCAGTGGCAGATACTAGGTCCAGCTACCCCCAAAATCTAACACACAAGCTGACAGCATATCCTCAAGTATCTGAATCATCCTCTCTATTTGCCCATCAGTCTGAGGATGAAAAGCGGTGTTGAATACTAATTGTGACCCCATAGCCTCCTGAAATTTCTTCCAAAACCGTGAAGTAAATTGGGGGTCTCGGTCTGAGACTATAGGTACTGGTACACTATATGAGCGCACTATCTCCTGAATGTATAATTTTGCCAGTCTGTCCATAAAATAGTTGACTTTGATTGGGATGAAGTGAGCGGTCTTCGTTAATCGATCTACAACCAACCAAATAGCACTTTGTCCTTGTCATGCTGGCGGTAACCCTGTTACAAAATCCATAGAGATGTGATCCCATTTCCACTCAGGGATGTAGAGTGGCTACAACTGCACCGCGGGTCTCTGATGCTCAGCCTTTATTTGCTGGCATGTCAAGCACTATTTTACGAATTCAACAATCTCCTTCTTAATGCCACTCCACTAGAAGGACTCCCATAGATCTTGATACATTTTAGTACTACTTGGATGCACGATGTATAGGGATCTGTGAGCCTCCTCCAAGATAACTCTTTTGATCTAAGCATTTTCAAGAATGCATAATCAGGTATGAAATTGTAGGGCTCCATCATCTGATATACTGAACTCTTCTTCTTGCCCATCTTGCACTTTCTTTATCAATTCTGCTAGTTCTGGATCAGTTCTCTGGGCAGCTCTAATCCTTTCTTGCAATGTAGGTTGTAACTCCAAGTTCGCAATGAATGCCTGGTGGTCTCGCTCCACTATCTCTACTCCAAGTCTTTCTAGATCCATCTGGATAGGGTGTTGAATCTCCACTATTGACACTGTTGTTCTTGCTCAATGCATCAGCCACTACATTAGCTTTCCTTAGGTGGTAGCTGATAATAAAATCATAATCCTTGATAAGCTCTAACCATATTCTGTATCACATATTCAAATCTTTCTGAGTGAAGAAATACTTTAAGCTTTTATGATTTGTGAAAATCTCGCATTTCCCACTATAAGGATAGTGCCTTCAGATCTTCAAAGCATACACCACTGCAACTAATTCTAAGTCATGCATATGATAGTTTTTCTCATATTCTTTAAGTTATTTAGGAGCGTATGCAATAACTTTGCCATGCTACATCAACACGCACCTGAGCCCCTTCTGAGATGCATCACTGTATATAACAAATTCATCCTCTCCTAACGGAATAGCTAACACCAGGGTAGTAACCAGCCGCTGTTTCAATTCCTGAAAGATTTGCTCACATTCATCAGACTATTCATGTAATACCCCGAAAATAATAACCCGAAAAAAAAAATTAATTAATTAAAAAAATTAATTAAAATTAAAAGTAATTATTGATTAGTTAATCAGTTAAATATTATTAAATTAATGTATTAAATAAACAAATAAATAAAATATAAAAAAATTATATTTAATTAAAATTATTTATTAGTAATTAATTAGTTAAACATGATTAACTTGAATTAATTAATGTAAGTAAAATGGTAATTATATATATATATATATATATATATATATATATATATATATATATATATAAGGATATGATATTTAAGTTTAAATAAGTAAATATATAAAAGAAAAAAAAAAGGAAGCTAGAAGCTTCTTCAGATTTCAAATTGAAATCTGTTTTAGAGTTGTAGAGAGCTGTGCCCCCCCCCTTTGGAATTCTTCGTCGTCTTCGTGAATGTCTCTATCTCTCTTCCCTTATTTCTCGACAAGTTTATAGCAGATCGAAAAACAGAAGGTGTCATTGGATTCGTAACTCCGCCACCGACATTTCCACTAGAGCGGATTTGTCGTGGGAACGGCTTAGGTACTGATCCCGAGGAAAGGTAATTTTTCCCTAATTTCTCAATTTTTGATTAAATCTGTTGTTGAATCGACGATCAGGCACTGCCACGGGGTCCTAATCATCGTTGTCGTCATTTTGGCGTAGGTGATTTTTCAATTGGAATTTTCTAGGTCCTACTCCAAAGCGAGAGTGGGATTTGGAAAATTTGGCAATTTGGTTAAATTTAAGGGTATATTTATTTATTTAGGAATTATAGCCCTAGAAAATATTTAAATAATATTTTATTTAGGAATAATTTATTGGAGTTAGGAATTTTTGATTCAGGGTTCGGGTGAGCGCCGCAGGTATTTTTCGGAGTCCTTGTTGGCGTAGTTCAAGAAATCAGGTAAGGGAAAAAATATATATTAAATCAGAATTTTTATGAATTTAATGAAAAAAATAAATTGTGTTATATGTACGTGTATATGTTTCAGTATGGGTAAAATACCAACTATTTAAATTATATTTTTTTGAGTTTAGGGTTGTTTATTAGATATGTATATGCAAAAATGAACTGATGAAAGTGGGAAATATTTTCAGGATAATTAAGTAAGAAATGAAAGGTATTTTCAGTATATAAACATTAAATGTTGGTTGGCTTATTTTACAGGCAGTGTATGAATTTTATTACTAAATTGTGTGGCATGAGAATCTGTGCAAATTATATGTTAAATGTATGAGATGCAGGCTAAGTAAGTAAAACAATGAGAATAAAATATGATATGAACAATGTTGCCTGTGTATGTTAAATGCAACCATGTAAATGTAAGACAGCTGAAAGAGAGTCATGTTAGCAGATCTAGCACACTTCTGTGTAGACTAACTGATGACAGTTAAAAGGAGCTGTGTTAGCAGATTTAGCACGTTTCTACGTAGACTAGTAATGAAATGAAATGTTATATAATGAAATGACAATGAAATGAAATGACAATGAAATGAAATGACAAATGTAAATGATGTAAATGGGAAAGAGCCACTTAAAGTGAAATGAAATGTAAAGTTAAGTTATGAATAGGAATGAATGTGCATGAATGTATAATGACAGAAAAGAATGATGTATTATGATAATAGAAGTATGTATGTACGTAGAACATGTTACGATTGGGCGAGGCGTACCTTTCGCCTGAGGGCTTGCTGAGTAAGGCGAGTGCACTAGTAGCTTCAGATGTGGCAGTAACTACATAACACACTAGGGCAGAGGGAACCTACTTGTATGGGCTAGTAGATTTCCCTATCCTTAGGGCCTTTGCCATTAAACTATTGTTGAATGCGTGAGTACGAGATCAATTTAACACTTGAGGGCTTACTGAGTAAGGTGAGTGCTCTGGTATGTTTTAATTGTGACCTTAGGGTTACCTAAGTATCAGAGCAGAGGGGTGCTACTTGTATGGGCGGGTAATCACCCCTATCCTTGGGTAATCTCGTGGGTTAAACATTTGTATGTGTTTGATTAGGATCAGAAAATGGTTTCAAGAAATTATGTTAAGGATTTGCAAATATTATAAAATGATATGTATAATCTCATGATGGCCACACGCTGAGTTTAATATATTGTTTCTTCCCTTACTGAGATGTGTCTCACCCGAATATGAATTCATTTTTTTTCAGGATTTCCCAGGATCGAGCTTTAAGAGCTCGAGATTTTATAACATTTTTGGAAGATATAAGAAAAAGGGTATATTTTTATGTTAATTCTGATATGTATATTTTATGTTTTATATCTTTATGTTTTAACTCAGTTATGAAAGGATAGTTGTAAAACATACTGGTATTAGTGGATAATGTTTTGGAGACATGCATATATTTGATTACTGATGGATGATTAATTTATTATGGTTGGTAGTTAGAATTAGTAAACTCTGGTATTATGTTATGTGGTGACTATGGTTATGTTTTCCGCTGCATATATATTATGGATTATGGATTATCAGGGATTTTATCAGGTATAACGCGTCGGACCCGGGTTTAAGGGTTTGGGGCGTTACAATTCAAACCTTGCATTCTTTTTCATGAGCCGTGTCAAGGGACCTAGCAATCTGGAAAACATATCTACAAAGCGTCAGTAGTAGCCTGCCAAACCCAAAAGACTCCTGGCCTCCTGGACATTTCCTAGCCTCACCCAACTCACCACTACCTCTATCTTACATGGGTCAACTGATATGCCGTCCCCATAAACCACATGCTCGAGGAAGGTAACCTGCCTTAACTAGAATTCACATTTCTTTAATTTCGCGTACAACTTTCTTTCCCTCAATACCTGCAACACCAGCCTCAGATGATGTTCTTGCTCCTCAAAACTCTTTGAATAGACCAGTATATCATGTATAAAAACCACAATGAACTGGTCCAGATACTGATGGAACACTCGATTTATCAGGTCCATAAACGCTATCAATGCATTCGTCAAACCAAATGGCATAATGAGAAAACTCGTAATGCCTATAACGGGTCCTGAAAGTCGTTTTCAGAAAGTCCTCCCCTTTAACTCTCACCGTGTGATAACCTGACCAGAGATCAATCTTGAAGTAGACAATAGTCCCCTGGAGCTAATCAAATAGATCATCAATTCTGGGAAGAGGATATTTATTGTTTACCATCACTTTGTTTATTTTTCTATAATCAATGCACATCCTCATAGTCCCATTTTCTTCTTCACAAGTAAAATCGGTGCCCCCCAAGGTGACACGCTTAGGGAGAGCTCTTCTTTTTGGTTTGATAGGTGGCTTACATTAAGCTCGTTAGCGGTGCGCATTGAGGATATTTTGAACAAGAAGTTGTGTATTAAGGACTACTAGTTGAATAACAACTGGAACTCTGCTTTATTAATGGATTTGGTTGGGGCTGACAGAACAATGGAAATCTTGCATAATGTGCCAGCTAGTAAAAGTGGTCAGGATATATTCATCTGGAAGCCTACCCCTGATGGTAATTTCTCTACAAAAACGGAATGGGGGGCAGCAAGGAGCATAAGTGATAATTTTGAGTGGAATGACTGGTTTTGACATTCTCTATTACCTTGAAGAATCTCAATGTTTTTATGGAAAGCTTGGTTTAGATGCTTGGTAGTAGATGATAGAATTCAGGCCAAAGGAATATCGATGGCTTCAGCTTGAGATTGTTGTGTGCAGAGAAGCCAGGAAAACACTAATCACATTTTTTATTTTGGCGAGCTGGCTTCAAAGGTTTGGCGTCGGGCTAGTGTGGTGTTAGGGATTCCTTTCCAATGGTTCCTTCCCTGGAAAAACAAAATTGCAAACTAGTTCCACTATGCTCAAAAATCATATATTAGAGGTATTTTAATCGATATGATTCCATGTTTGATTATGTGGTGTCTATGGAATCGAAGATGCAAAGCAAGAATGGAAGGAGTTTATCAAAGTGTGGATTAGACATGGAGAAGTGTTTGATACTGGGTTAGTTTTTTAGCTGAGAGCTCTAATTCTTTTTGAAAATTGAAGATATCAGACATTATGATTTTGAAAGAGTTTCAAATTCAACATTAGGGAGTTTGCGCCAGGCCTGGAAAAATTATCTCATGGGTTAAACTCCTAGTAGGGTGGGTAAAACTTAATTGTGATGGGAGCTATAAGGGCAATCCGAGTGCTTCAGGAGGTGGAGGAATTATTCGGGACTGTTATGGCATGGTGAAAGCGACTTTTTCAAACTATTTTGGCAATGGTACGAACAATAGTGCGAGATTAAAAGCAATTCTGGAAGGAATTCGTTTATGCAAACGACTTCATTATATTAATGTGATTATTGAAAGTGATTCGCGAATTATTGTTGATTGGTTTTGGAAAGGTAGATGTACCTTGTGGCATCTTTGGGATTTTTGGGAGGACCTTGTGGTAGAACTAGAGGGAGTGAACTTCATGGTGATCCATCAATATAGGGAAGGCAATAGTGTGGTTGATTTTCTCGCTAAAGAATGAGAAATGGGAAACAAGGTCATCTACGAAGAACAACATATTTTACCACATTCTCTGAAAGGTATCTTTTGGATGGATAGGTTAGGTCTCACTTTCTTTCGTCATTAGTTCATCCTTTCGATTTTTGTTTGGTTGGTTTAGATTTTTTTATGTTAGTTTATTTTATTATTTTTGTTTTTGATAGGCATGTTTAGATTTGTTTCTTATTTATCTTTGTTTGGATTTGTAGTCAGGTTTTGGTTGGTTGTTGGTGTTATTTTTTGAGAGGCCTTTAATATTTTTTTTATATGTAATCTCACAATACTTGTCTTGTAACCACGATATTCCTCTGCCAAAAGTGAGGGTATATCAATAAATAATTGGAGGTGCCGCCCTTCTTTAGTTAAAATTTCTATGAACTAAAAATGGTATTGCCGACATTCTGTTTTGCAAATTCATATAGGTTGCTAACATTTGGTGACCGTTTTGAAATCAAACAACTTAGAGTACCAAACTATTGATACATCTAACAATCCTTTTTTTTTTTTTTTTTTGTATATCTTTGAAACAGAGTCACTATTTTATTTTAGTTTTGAAAAAGAAAAATAAAGGAAAACCTTTTTTTATAAAAAAAAAATTAGGTTTAGGAATACAATTGTGCGTAGGAAAGGTAACACTTTAAATTTTTATTCTTGACAATCCAAAGGGTTAGTACCCTAAAATACCTATTCTCTTGAATAGTTGTCGTGTTTACCTTATGTATGTATGTGTACATCCTTTGAAAATAGTATATCTTTTGAAAATACATAACCTCTTTTGAAAATACTTTCATAGAACTTTTGGAGAGGTCTAGGCCTTATGAAAGTCATGCTATTTTGATGCCAAATCAAAACACAAAAAAGAACATGCAACACATAGTTAAGTATATATATAAAGCATACTAAACAAATGAGATGCAAAGGGGGTTTGAGTTTTTGTTTGTCATGACTGAGTCTACCAAAGTAGATTGCCTACATATTGTCAAAAAAAGGATTCAAGTCATTCGTAGTTTGAAAATTATTTTCAAAAATAACTTTGAAAAGCAATCAATGGGATGACCCTTTTTTTTTTTTTTTTTTGTTTATAATTCTTGAAAAACACTTGAAATCCTTGATTATCTTGAAACCTTCATTGGAAAATGTTAGCACTGGAGGAGCCCATGTGTGGGCTTGATACACATGGGTGAACGCCAACTTGACCCAAAAGCTTAAACCTATTAGGTTTTGGACCCAATCATGTATATAAGCATCCATCATCCACTCAAATTTTTCAATGTGGGCCACAAGTTGAATTCTCAACAATCTGCCCCTCACTTGTGAGTTCCAACTGCTTCTCCTTGAACAGAAATCGTCTCCCTTATGGGAGTAAGCCCAATTCTTCAATAGTTGCTCAAGTGGGCCTTACCACTAGTGTCTTACATGCCTTGGATTGCATTCCACATGCCTCCGAACCAATTCTACCTCTCACGTATTGACCCTATTTAGATCCATCCTCAAGCCTAGATGATCCTTATTGGCCTTAGTCGCACACTTGGTCCTCCAATTGTTAGCACGTCAGAAGAATTAACTTCACGTCTCAACTTTTTTACAATGTCACTCACCCAGAGTTACAAACTGTTGTCTTTGATACCACTTGTTAGCACCGAAGGAGCCCATGGGTGGGCTTAATATACATAGGTGAACACCAACTTGACCCAAAAGCTTAAGCCTATTGGGTCTTGGACCCAACCATGTATATAAGCACCCATCATCCACTCAAAATTTTCAATTTGGGACAAACTCACAAGTTGAATTCTCAATAGAAAACATTACATTATTAATTAAGAAAAATTTTTCCAATGAACTCTCTATATAATTGAGATTGAAAACATAAGTTTGTACTTGAAAAATCGTTCTTCCACCCTCAAGCCTCTTCATGGTTGATCATCATGGAATGATTCTCATTTTATAAAAAACTTGCAAAATATTGTGGATTTTTGGAAGGAGAACCATAAACTTGACTAGAAATCTCTGTTAAACACTTAGAGAATATCCAAAAGCCTCATCATGAATATATAACCCCAAGGTTTTATGAAACAAATTTAAGAAACCTTTGAAACCTTTGAAGAAAACATGAGCGATCATGTTTAATCTCATGAAAATTTGACTTTTTATGGAAAAAATCACAAAACCCTTACCATCTCATCAGAAGACACATTAATTAACAATTAGGAATTGTAAGAATAAAGAACAACATGAAATAAGGTGTAGAATTTGTAGCTCTCGAGATTTGGCAGTTGACCTCCTATTGAAATTTCAAAAGGTTGTTGACTGCATGTAGCCTTAATGGCTACTTTTTCAAATCACCATGGGCTGGTCGACTGCCTGCATGGGCTGGTTGATCTCCTGCACTGAAATTGCCAAATTTCATGCCATTTTTGGCACTTTTCCTATGCATATCCATACACATAATAAAGAAGAATAAAAACACTATAGAGCTGCAAATAAAACATCATAGAAATCCATGATAAATGGAAGATAATGTATGCAAATCCTATAAAATGCTTCTAAGGATGATAACATATCATGCATGGAAAATGCAAGAGAATTACATTAAAATAAAGGAAAGGTACTGACCTTTGAATGTTATATCCTTTTTGTAGACAAGTGAAAGCCACTCAATGAAGAATCACTCTCCTAAACGCCCCCTCAAATGATGAAGTATTGAAATTTCCTTTTCTTCTCCTCTCGACAATTCTCTTCTTGCAAACTCCTTTTTTGTTTATTTTAAACTTTACCCCAAGGAGTTCTTTTCTAGACCTCTTGGGAATGGAGAGAAAATCATTTTCAAAGTTGAATTTCAAAATTCAAATTGGAAATAGCTATCAATAACCTCTAACCCTTAATTGCCAATGCCTAAGGTTGACATATAGCATTAAAAGGACACGTGGTTGGTCTAAGATCTGCAACCAAATGCGTAAAGACAAATCATAAAATTAAGTTTTAGGGGTAGGGCAGTTGATGCGTAAAGAAAAATCATAAAATTAAGTTTTAGGGGTAGGGCAGTTGACTATCGAGAAGGTCTAGTCGATCACCAAAGGGCTAGAAACGAATATTTTTAAAAAGGGTAGGTTGACCTCCCAACGAGGTTGATTGATCACCTCCAACTAATTTCCTATCCTCTTTTTATTTACTTCCGTTTTTCTACATATTTAAAAGGTCCTTCATTTTAATTGGGAGGCAAAAAATGACTATCGATAACTGCTCCTCTTTTACTAACATTTTGGTATAAAATGTTAAGAAATGATAGAGATATCCTTTTTTTATTCCTTTTTCCCACAAGGAGGCGTATTTATTTTGAGTTGACCTTAATGGTTCGTATCCTTATTTGAGCTAGCCTTTGATCATGTGCAATGGTTGCTGGATCGGCTAATTTTATTGCTTTTGACTTCCAAGTGCAAAAGCTGTCAAAGTAATATATAAGGGTGAGTCCAAGGATCGAATTCATGGGGACAATGGGAAATATGTAAGCATTAACATTTCAATTATAACCCAAGAACTCAATTTATTATTTATAGTGATAGGGATTCCTAAAATAAATAATTAACTAACGGGTTAAAACAAAAATTAGGAAAATGAAAAAGAAAAATAATGAGGTTCACGCACAAATATGATTTGAAAATGGCGATGAATCTAAGGATCTAAAATTACCAATAACTACATAAATAAAAGGGCATGCATAGAAATTAAATTGCAATTAAAAGAAACAATTAATTAAGTTCTTGAGACGCACCCATTTCTAATTTGGTAATGAATATTCCTCTAAGTTCCTATTCTCTCAATCACTTACTCATTCTTGGAGATCATGACCGGACAATATAACATTATAGCGTACAATTTTAGTATAATCCAAATTACTTAACAGATTGTATAATAAATTCAACAATACTAGTTTAAGTATCAGTTGTGCCTTCATCAAAATGCAGAATAGAGAATTTTAATATTTTCTAAACACAAAGTGAAATACAATCCATTAAATTAAACATTAAATTTCCAAGAAAAAGAAGAAAATCCAATCAAAAACATTCTTAGGATACTCCTTGAATCTCAAAATAAAATCTAGCCTAACATGGTTGTAATCCGATATTTTTGGAATAACTTAAAACAAGAACAAATCATTGCAAACAATAAAAATAAATGAACAATAAAAATAAAGAAACAAGAGGAGAGGAAAAAAAAGGAAGGAGAAAAAGAGTGTAAAAATTCCAAGCCTGGCCACAATACCCAGCTTGCTTCACACCTTGTGCACTATTCTAGCTCTTCCTCACAAAGGTGTGAAAATAGTCGGCCCGTGACGCTTGGTATAAGAGCCAAGGTTCAGTTGCTACGAGAATTCAGTTACCTTCGTTGTGGGATTTGGATAGCTTTGGTAAATGACCATGGCACCAAACAATGCTGAGAGGATCAGCGTGTCGGACGCACAGGTTGAGGCAACAACCAATATTGTGGCCGCGGAGGTGGCCCAGATGAGAGAATTTGTTGATGAAGTGATGGGATCACAAAAACATCAAGCAGGTTTGATAGGTGACATGTCAGAGGACTTTCGCCATGTAGTTGAAACTTTGCAGTCGTGGATGGCTGATCTGGATGCAAAGATGAATATAATGGTTCTTACTATGGGGAACTCCAACACTCTAAGAGTTAGAAAAACCAAGGTACCATAACCCAGGATGTATGGGGGTGCTCGTGATGCCAAGGAGTTAGAGAACTTCTTGTTCGATGTGGAGCAGTACTTTCGCGTTGTGAAGATGGCCTCAGAATAGGCAAAAGTGGATATTGCAACCATGTACTTGGTTGCTGATTCCAAACTGTGGTGGCGTACCAAGTACAATGACATTGAAAATGGACACCGTGTAGTGGATAGTTGGGCAGACTTGAAGAGAGAGCTCAAGGCCCAATTCTTTCTTGAGAATGTTGAGTATAATGCAAGGAGAAAGCTAAGAGATCTCAAGCATAAAGGATCAATCAGGGAAAATATGAAACAATTTTCTACTTTAATGTTGGATATCTAGGACATGTCAGAGAAGAACAAGTTGTTTTATTTTCAGAGGGGATCAAACCATGGGTAAGAACTGAACTTCATAGGTAAAGGGTTCAAGGCTTGTCAACTGCACAAGTTGCTGCGGAACGCTTGATTGACTACGCTAGTGAATATCGCTTCGTCCAAACGATTTGATGGAGAGGGAAACAGTGGAAAATCTTTCAAGAAATGAAAACCTAATAGTGGGGGAGCCGACTCTAAATCATCAACCTCAAAGGAAGCTTCGTCGTCTCAAGAGTTCAACACACCTGATGGAAAGAGGAAGAGTAAAATTTCGTGCTACTTGTGTGGTGGATCTCACAGAGTGAGTGAGTGTCAACACAAGGGATTACTCAATGACTTACAAGCTTCCATTTCGGGAAAAGTGGTGGAAAGAGAAGAGGAAGAGGATGTCCCCAAGGGTAGGTGCAATGGGGAAGGTGAACACATTGGAAAAGCAAATAAAAACACTGAAAGTTACACGAGCAAAAGGGTTAATGTTTGTGGACTTGAGGATCAATGGGAGAGTACCCGCGCAATGGTGGATATGGGGGCTACTCATAATTTTGTTTCACAATTGGAAGCATGGAGACTCAAATTATCCTTAGACAAGGATATAGGACGTATGAAAGCAATTAATTCTACAACCCAACCTACTCTGGGAGTAGCCAAGCAAGTTACTGTGAAGCTTGGACAGTGGGAAAGTCATGCGAATTTCACAGCGGTGCCATTGGATGACTTTCCAATAATTTTAGGAACGGAGTTGCTAAGGGGGATGAGGGCAGTTCTGATGCCTTTGGTTGGTTCCCAGTGTCTGATGGGAGATCACTCGTGCATGGAGCTAGTTGTTGCAACAAAAGGAGATGACAGGAAGTCCTTTTCAGCCACACAACTTAATGAGGAATTGGGTTAGGGTGAGCAGACACGTCTAGCCATGGTGGTGGTAGACAAAGAAGTAGGCCAAGAGCTGGAGCCTATGACCATCCAAGCGGTATTGGATGAGTATAAGGAGGTGTTTCCAGATAAGCTACCTCACAATTTGCCTTCACGACGGACTGTGGAGCATGAGATCGAGTTTATTAGGAGTGGAACCACTTGCTAAAGGGCCATGGTGGATGGGGCCTCCATAGGTAGTAGGGTTGGGGAAATAGCTTGATAAATTGGAAGCGGGATGTGTTCGCCCTTCCAAAGCATCGTTGGGAGCATCGGTGTTATTTCTGAGGAAACATAAAGAGCATTTACGGAAGGTGTTTGATAGACCGAGGGGAAATAGTCTGTATGTGAAGAAAGGGAAGTTCTCTTTTGCTTAGTGGAGCAAAAAATTCCTTGGTTATGTGGTTGAACAAGGTCATATCCAGAGGGGTATGGAGAAGGTAAGGATGATTCAAGAACGGAAGATCCCTACGATAGTGAAGGAGTTGCGTTCCTTTCTTGGACTTACTAGATATTGCAGGAAGTTTGTTGAGGGGTATTCGCGGAGAATGGCTCCAATGATAGGACTACTGGGGAGGTATTATTGGCCACACCCGCAGGATGATGTGGTTGATTATACCAAAACTTGTTTCACTTGCCAACAAGACAAGGGGGAACGGAAGAAGTATAGTACTTTCATGGTCGCACCAAAGTAGTGTTCGGCAAAGGAGATGACACAATTGTTCTTTGTGACTGTTGTGAAACATTGGGGTGTTATCCAAGTTTTGATTTGTGACCGAGACTTAATGTTCACTGAAAACTTCTTGATAAAATTTTTCAGGATATTCAGGTCACATCTTGACATCTCTTCGAGTTCTCACTGACAGACAGACGGACAGATGAAGAGATTCAGAGAGCTACTAGAAGAGTACTTGTGCCATTTTGTCAATGACAACCAGAAGAATGACATGCAACTACTTGATATGACTCTATTCTATGGAAATGCCCAAAGGAGCTCAACAACCAACAAGAGCCCTTTTGAGCTTGTTATAGGCTAGAAGTCGCTGTTACCTCATACAGCGGGCGAGCCGTACAGACGAAAGAGTCCAAGGACGTACATCATCACCAAAGAATGGATACATAATGTAGAGTTTGCCTGAGCCTATCTGGAGAAAGCTTATAAGTAGATGAAGAAGTGGGCAAATCAAGGGAGAAGACCGCAGTTTCATGTCAGCTGCCTCAATCCATTTAACGCTGACACCAATGACTTAAGCGGAAGTCAGTCCAACAGAGCAGTGTTGAAGATAGTGTAACCTGATAGACGTGAAGTTGAAGTGATCCTTGTAGATAGAAAGTTCATATCCTCAAGAAAGAAGTGGCAGACGTTCCTAGTGAAGTGGAAATGCCTTAATGACAAAGAAATCAGCTGGATTTCTGTAGAAGATATGAAACCGTTCTTGGACAAAGTTGAAGTGTACCTAGCGCCAAAGTCTACAAGGACGCCGACTGCAAAAAGGGGGGAGAATGTCACGAGCTAAGCTTGTTCAGGGCATTATGCTTACCTGTGACCGCTTGTCTTGTGTGCTTGGGAAGGGTTTCCATCATGTAAATACTAGTGTAGGGTTATTTTCTGCTAGTAGTGTCTTTGTATGCCAAATAAGGCAATATGACTCCTTGGTCACTTTGATGTTTCCTAGTGCTAGGGTGGGAATGGCTTAGAAAGCTCTTTAGGGGAGGGTGAGTGTTCATCAATCATTGTAAAGCTCACTAGCTTTTGTTAACATGTTTAGCCTACTTGCCTCCCTCTTTAAGCACACAATGTCAATGGAGGTGTTGTTAATGAATTACATTTGCTTTAATGTTTACTGTTTTCTTGCCACGACTTTCATGACTTGATTGCTTTTTTTGCTGCTATTTGAATGAATGCTAGTGAAATTGTTTCGTGGATGAATGTTGGTAAACGATAGGTTGGCTAGTTAAGCGAGAGTGCTTTAGCTAGCGTCGCACGACCCTTCACAAAGGTGTGACAATAGTTGGACCGTGACACCTATGCATGCACAGCCCCTAGCCTTCAATTAAAAGCTTAAATTCCTCCCAAAAGTAAAAGTGCATGACCCACATGAATTAAATTTCTACTGCCTCACCAATTTGCATGGCCCATGCATATACTTATTTTCCAATTGCATGTTTTTTTTTTTTTGCTTTTATCCTTTTTTTTTTCCTTTAATTTCTAAAAATATTCTGCAATAATTACACATAAGTGCTCATAAATTTACGGGCAAAAATAGAATAATGGTCCTAATGTTATCAATCAAGCTCAATTTAAAATAAAGTGCAATAATAGGCATTTAATTAGTTTTGCAATACCCAATTAACGCAATTTAAACACCTAATTATGCAATATTTGACACTTAATCACACCCCTCAACTTACGTTTTGTTAGTCTTTAGCAAATAAAATTAATAAACTCATATAAGGGGGAGTTACCAACTACAATTCCAGTATATTTGAAAATCATATACCATGA
Source organism: Malania oleifera (assembly GCF_029873635.1). NCBI lineage: Eukaryota > Viridiplantae > Streptophyta > Magnoliopsida > Santalales > Ximeniaceae > Malania > Malania oleifera. Next base: position 112,651,798 of record NC_080418.1, on the reverse strand, counting down.
AATAAACTTATTGAGTTTAGGAACACAAGAAATGGATTAATATGAATTTATATCAACTGAGAGATTTATACACTATTTAGTTAATCAATCAAGGTAATTGAATGTAAAAAAGTTCGCATACATAGGAATAAGGCTAGAATTCTAAAATTGACTACCAAGAGACATTAACAGTTTCAATCACAACAACTAATCTAAAATAACCACATAGTCTTATTCTAATTCAAAACTACTGTAGTGGTGGTTTTTACACTATTACACTTTAGAAGTCACTTATTTTCTTATTTAGTAAGGACCCCAATAATAGGTAGCCTTTCCCAATACACAAATGTATAATGGTGGCTTTCACGCTATTACACTTTAGAAGGTACCTATTGCGACGACCTGCTTTACACATTTTTTTAATAATAATATAATAAAATCAATATCACAAATCTCAATAGATCATAATCCACCTGGACCCATGGATACTAGGGATATTTCAGAAACACATCACGAAAGCCTATGCAGCAGGAAACATAAATCATAATCACCTCATTATACCATATATCACAATACCAGAGTTACTACAATCACTGTATTTATATGTACACAATACATAACCCAAAAGATATCTAGGGCCGTCGACAAAATACATCTGACCCTATCAAAACACTTACCATTCTGGAAGGATAAACCAATTGTACTAGATCACTGGGGCTTTACCCGCTCTCCTATCAGGGGCTCCTAAAATGTTTATAAAAATTCGGGGTGAGACACCTCTCAGTAAGGGAAATAAACTAATACTAGTGTGTGGCAACATGAGTATTCTGTGTTATACATATACCTTATAGAACATATTCAGTAAACTGTTATGTTAAATCTAGGAAAACATATATATCATCAAAACATGGCATAACATACTACATTTTCATACACATATATCATCTCATATAATAATAATAAGAAAACAATCCTTGTAGGTTAGTTGGCTATTGTCATGTATTACCCCCACATGACTAGGTTGTGTGGCCCGAAGGCGGGACCTGACAATGATTGGCCGACCACTGCCAAGTCAAAAGTACAGTTTGTAAGTCTGACAGGTCTGCCAGACCTGGTCCGTACACCAGGGGCGCTCACACTCTTCTTAAAAACCTCATCGACCATCCAATTTCACACCACTCCGTATAGCAGCGTTAACACAAATATCATGATCATGATGACCATGGACACATAGCAACGGTACCGTGCAACTGCTAGCCTAGACCAAGTCAACCAGGTTTTGATATCATACAACATATACTGAAACTGTGATACATGGATATTTCATATCATTAATTATCAAATCAATCATATCATTTTACATATATACGTATATCATGAAAATCATCAACCCGTACGCCAGTATTTCACATTTTACCATAGCTCGCCTTGTACGCCGACAAATCATACACATAGCACAGCCCGTAAGCTGGCAAATCATTTCCATAGCTCGGCCCGTACGCCGAAAAATCATACACATAGCTTGGCCCGTACACCGGCAAACAAATATAAAAATCTCAGCCCGTACGCTGGTTTTCCATTATAAAAATCCATATCATTAATACATTCCTAGAAAAAAAGTATTTCATAACAATTTCTACTCATGCCACACGATACATGTTTTTCATATATCTAATATACCATCATTTTCAACAGTATTTTCCAAATATAAATCATATATAAATATATTTATTTTCTTGAAATCAAATGCTATAATATTATAAATACTTTTCATAAAATACTAGCTTAGTTTATCCCCTTACTTGAGTCTGGAAAGCCCCTAAGAAAATCTGTCCCGCGCCCGCAGGGTTCCCCGCTTAACACCCTGAAAACAACATTTCCCATAACTAAAGTTTAGTATTTCTACGCATACTACACTTTCTACAATTGTCAAATAACCAAATACTGAGTAGAAAGCCTTACCTTGGATTTGAGATGGTTTCCAATTCAGCCCCACCGACAATTTGCTCCGGTAGACTTGCAGAGAACTTTTCCAGGAGCGTTATGGTGGCTTCAGGTCATCGAACTGGTAGAAAATTGGCTCGAGATCTTAGAGAGAAAGGTAGGGAACCGTATGAGGAGAGAGAAAGAGAGAGAGAGAGAGAGAGAGAGAGAGAGAGAGAGAGAGAGAGAGAGAGAGAGATTATGCACAGAAAAATGAAGTGAAAATCACGTTTAACCCTATTTATACTACGAGATTCATCGACGAGCCACGTCACCTCGTTGACGAGTCCTGTAGAAAGTTTTTTGATGAACTTCAACCCTCGTCGACAAATTTCTGGTTTCCACAAATCCTCTCTCTGTATCTTCTCGTCGACGAATCTTATCCTCGTCGACGAGCTCCTCTTATACCCTCTTCGATGAGTCCCCTGTGTTTGTCGATGAGGAGCTGAAAAATTCCTCGGGATTATCCCATCCAAAATGCAACGTCATCAATTGCCTCCTTCTATTCCTATTTCCATTTCCCTTTCTTTTATTATTTAAATACTATTATTCTTCAGGTCGTTACACCTACTTTTTTATTTTGGGTTCTGTAATAGCTAGCCTTTTCCAATACATAAATGTTTTCCTCTTCTTTTTCTTTTTTTACTCTTCTTTTTATTTCTTTCTTTATTTTCTTCTTTTTGTTTTTTTTCTTTTTTCTTTTTGTGATTAATCCCTCATTTGTTCTCATTTTAATTTGCTTCAAATTTTTTTCTAAGCCATTAGGATATGGTTCATTAAAGTCCTAAATAACCAAAGTGTACATCAACAAATAATAATCCAAGGTAGTCTTTCTAAGTATTCTGACTTGTGTTGTGTGTGTTTTAGTAAAAACTTTTAATATCTTTCCCTTGGTTGAAACTAAGTGAATTGGATAAGTTTCCCTTTTGATCTAAACTTTGATTTATACTACATTCTACATGTTCTATATCCCTAAAAAAAATTCCAACATGTAAAATTCAATAATAAGGAATTTAGTATACTTTGAGCTCAATACTAGTTGTTGGCCCAGGAGTAGAGTCTAGAGGGGGTGAATGGACTCTTTCACTTATTTTCACTTTTCTCTACAAAATAAAAATCTAGATAAAATGTAAATCATGCACAAGACATAAAGTAAAGCGTATAGAGAAGAGAAACTCAACACCGATATTCAACGTGGTTCGGCACCCACCCTATGTCCACGCCTTGAGGCACACTCATGGATTCCACAATCCACTATAAACTCCTTCACTAGCGGAGAAGCCTTTACAATTGGGAAAAAATCTCTTTTGCTCACCAAGGGTCGCAAGGTTCACTAAGAATCCTTACACTTCGGTTCACCAAGAACCTTCAACCATGGTTCTCCAAGAACCTTTTGCAATCCAATTAACCAAGAACCTTTTACAACTTGAAGATGGAATACAAAAATAATGCTCCTTGAATGAGTTAATAATTAATACAACCAAAACCTCACACAACTCTTCCAAAGTAATGATTCACAACAAAGTTAAGGAGTAAGAGAGAAGTTGAGCACTTGAAATATGAACTAAAATGTGGTGCACTTGGGAATGATATGTGAACTGCTAAATCAATGTGTAAAACAAGTCTTTGGACTTGTATTTATAGGTAAAATGGAGTACTAGCCATTTTATGGCTATTGGGTATGTAAAATAATTGTTTTCTTTGAAAACTAGCTGTTTGTAGCCATTGGGGCTTGAATGCCAACACAAATCGTCAAATATTTGTCCCAAGTCGTCGACTAATTGCCCCAATTATTTGACTATTTCATCTGGGCAACATTTTGCCTGAAATCGTCTACGAATTACCCCAAATCGTCGACGAATTACCCAAATTAGAAAAAAAAATCATCAACATGAAAGTTGAGATTTTTTTAGCTTTCCATAGATACCAAGATTGCCCTTTTTGGACTTTGCTAGCAAAAATTATGCCCTAAATACTGAAGGGTGTTCAGGAAATTTGATAGGTGCATAACTGAGGTTTTAAACCCAACAAGGACTAAGATTTTAAAATATTATAACACTAATATGATTTAAAACTTGTCCCATATAAAAATATATTTGAGTAAAGGATATCTTTATAAAAATCTTGTTTTTACTTTAAAAACTCTTAAGTACTGAACTTATGATTTGGTGATATCCTATATACTCTTATGTCCTATTTTAATCAAAGTTGGGTATAGGATATTTTCCATAAAACTCAGTGTTTTGTTTTTGAAAACTCTTAAGTGTCAAACTTTGAAAAACTTATTTTTCATTTAAGTGATATCCTATATACTCGTATGTACTAGTATGCACGTGCAATTTGCTCGACTCTTGCTCAGTAATCATGCGTGAAACAAAACTGCAAAAGTTACAACAAACACTACCTCAAACACTCCCCAATACATATGATTCTACAATAACTTCCTTGTATGTGCTTGAGTTCTTTTGAGTGAGTGTCTTTTTTATCTTTCCTACTCAAACATCTACTCGGCTTGATCTTTGCCTTTGATCCAGTACCTTCATGTGTTTGTCACTTGTACCTGTACTAACTTGATCTGTAAAGATGGATTACACTTGGAACTATAAATAATTTAATATCATCAAAACACATTAAATATAATTATGTAGCCACTGAGGCTAACAATCTTCCCCTTTTTGATGATGTCTAACCTATTAAGATTTTACTTAATCTTTGCATTTGAGTTTTTACTTATCATAGCTTGATATGCAAAGATTAGTTTACGTAGAACCACTAATGGATTATTATCATCAAAACATGACAATTAAGATCATGTAGCCACCAAGGCTAATCATTGTTGGCCTAACAAGGTTTAAGCTTGTTTTGATGATAACAAATCAAGGTTACTTAACATAGTTGGTTGAGTTAAATTTCAGGGCTTAAGTGTTCTTATAAAATCAAGTGAATATGCTTGAAGAGCTTGAATGAAAATCACACTTAAAGTTATGAGTCATGATGAACATGAAGTTTCAAGTCATGAAGGATATGAAGATTATAAAAGATTCACTTAAAACTCAGACGAATCTTGGAAGCTTCACAACATAAAGACTTAGAAACATAGGTAGTTTTATCTTGTGAAAGTCTCATGTAAGTACTTCGAATTTCAATATTGATGATTGAAGCTCCTAGGATATATCATGGACTTGAAAACCTGTTTTACACGTGGAAAATATTTTATTTAAGTCCAAATTAAGTTTTCCAAAGTATGAATTCAAGTTTGGAACCAAAACATTGAAAAACAAGTGTTGTTAAATGGTCAGGCATCTGAAGCGACTGAAGTGGTACTGACTTTGAAAATATGCAAACAAAATAGGCATAGACGACTGACCTATAGGAACCAGTCGACTGACCCCATTTTGACTTTCAGAATGGTATAGTATGGTCGTTGCATAGATATATCATTTGTGTAAATCATTGAAGTCTAAAATAATCAAGGGTTAAAGTTGATAAGAATTCTGCAAATAAATTTAAATAACCCAATTCACCCCCCTCTCGAGAATACATCCTAATTTCAATTGGTATTAAAGCGTAGGTTGTAGTAAATCCTAACAAGTAGCTACATAAAAATATCTATGACACACGTAGGTTTATCCCCTTTTGGTGAAGGCCAATCTTCATCAAGACCTCCCATTTTCTGCGGTGTAAATTACACCTTTTGGAAACAACGAATGAGGATCTTCTTATAGGCCACAGGCTAGAAGGTTTGGAAAGTACTCACACATGGTGACCTTGTTCCCACTAAGAATGTAGACAATAAGGAAATACCTAAGGAAGAAAAAGAATTGAATAACATTGATATGAAGTTGCTGCAAATAAATTCAAGTGCAATGAATGCACTATATTGTGCCTTAGACGCAAATGAATTCAATAGAATTATGGGTTGTAAATCAGTTAAGGAGATTTGGGACAAGTTAGAGGTTACCTACGAGGGAACCGTAGATGTAAGGAACAGTAGGATTGACAAGCTCACCAGTGAGTATGAGACCTTTAAAATTAACCCAGAAGAATCTATCACTAGTATGTACACTAGGTTCACTCATAATTAATTCTCTTATTGCACTAGATAAAAACTACTCTACCAACGAGATGATTAGGAAAATCCTTATAGGACTTCCTCCCTTTTGGGAACCTAAGACCACTACTATAATTGAAGGTAGAAATTTGAAAAATACTTCTCTAGATGAATTGAACTAATAGGATCGCTTCTCACGTATGAGATGGCGATAAATGAAAAACTGCTGAGGGTAAACAAAAGAAGACAATGGCCCTAAAGCCTCGAAGGAGAGCTCTAGTGAGGAAGAAGACAATGAGGCTAATGATGCTGATCTAGCCCTATTCACTAAACATTTAGGAAAATTCTTTAACAAGAATAAAAGGTTTGCTAAAAGATTCAGAGGGTCAAAAACAGATAAAAGTGAAACAAGTAAAAGAGAAACAAAAAATGAACCCCCTACCTATTATAACTATAAGAAAGTAGGACATATTAAACCTGATTGTCCACAGATCAAGAAAGATGCCAAGAAGAAGAAAAAGAAAGCAATGAAAGCAACTTGGAATGATTCAAGCTCAAGTGACTCCAAAAGTGAATCAAGTGATCATGAAATTGCTAACTTGTGCTTCATGGCGAGAGACAATGATGTAAATTCTTATTCAATCTCATCTTATGAAACTAGCGATGAATCTTGTAGTGACTCATGTGAAAATATGCCTTCGTATAGGGAAATCCAAGTTGAACTATTTTCATTACATAATAGATTCATAAAAGTGTCCAAGAGAAACATAGCACTAAGAGAGCAAAATGAAATACTAATGAACCAACTAGAGTCATCAAAATCGGTTGAAAAAAAAAAAAAAGACTTAATTATTGATGAACTCATGAGTAAAATCAACCAAATGTCTCAAGAACTAGTTAAGTTACGAGTGAAAGGTAAAAGTGTAAAAGACAAAGAAATTCTTAGTCTTAAAAGTAAAGTTGAGGATCAAACTAAAATCATCTACAACTCACTAGAGGAAAAGAGAAGTTTGATAAACTTTTTGGAGCTCAAAGAATGTCCTTGGTTAAAGAAGGAATAGGTTTTAATGGAATTGAGAACACAAAGAAAAAGAATCTCTACATGGGGTACTTTGTAAAAGCCTCTAAAAATTATGCTAGTACATCTTCAGTCAATACATATGAAAACACTACGTCTTTCTTATGTAAGTAGAAGGGGCACATAAAGTTTGATTGTTCATAAAAAAGAAAGAATCTTAAAGTCAAGAAGGTATGGAGAGTAAAAATGAAAATAATACAAACTCAAAAGGACCTAAGAAGGTTTGGGGGTACCAAAAGTAACACCTTGAATCTCTTCTTGTAGGTATGCTTTAGGTCCACACCAACAAAATATAAATGGTACTTAGACAGTGTTTGCTCGAGCCACATGACCGGATACAAGTCCAAGTTCACCTCATTGACATTAAAGGATGGTGGTGGATATGTCACCTTTGGAGAGAATGCTAAAGGCGAAATTATCGGCATTGGTAAAGTTGGTAAGGAACCCTCCTTGGAGATTGATGATTTTTATTGGTAGAAGGGTTAAAACATAATCTACTTAGCATTAGTCAACTACGTGGAAAAGGTTTTGAAGTAACTTTTAAACAAGACAAATGCATAGTTGAATACAGTGAAAAACATAACACCTTGTTTATTACTAATCGGATTGATAACGTATATTGCATCAACTTTGAAAACCTAATATCTCAAGAAGCTAAATGCTTCATAGTCGTGAATGAAGCTAGCTTGTTGTGGCATAGGAGATTAGGACATGCTAGTATTGATTTGTTGTCCAAATTAGCAAAAAGGAACTTAGTCAAGGGTTTACCTAGTACTAAGTTTGTAAAGGACAAGGTATGTGATTCTTATAAACTTGGGAAGCAAACCAAGACAAGTTTTAAGAAGAAGAAGCATATCTCTACTAGTAGACCACAAGAACTTATTCATCTCGACCTATCTGGCCCCACCAGTACTCAAAGCCTAGGAAGAAAGCAATGTGCATTAATCATAGTTGATGACTATTCTAGGTTTACCTGGGTACTTTTCTTATCCTCCAAATATGAAGCTTGTAAGAGTTTGATCAACTTATGTAAGAAGCTTCAAAATGAAAAGAGGTATGGCATTCAAAATATTATAAGTGACCGAGGTGGAGAATTCAAAAAATGAAGATGTTGCGAACTATTGAACTGAACATGGAATGTCTCACAACTTCTCAGCACCTTATACACCTCAACAAAATGGAGTTGTTGAAATGAAGAAGAAGTCACTTCAGGAAATGGCTAGAACCATGCTTAATGAGCATAACCTGCCTAAATATTTTTGGGCTGAAGCGGTGAATACCACCTGTTATGTAATGAACAAAGTTTCCCTTAGGACCCTGCCTAGAGAAAATCCCTTATAAACTCTAGAAAGGAAAAATACTAAATATATCTTACTTCCATGTTTTTTGATGTAAGTGCTTTATTGTAAATGATAAAGAGGACCTAGGAAAATTTGATGCGAAATCAAATGAAGGAGTCTTCATTGGATATGTTGTGAATAGTAAAGCCTTTAGAGTCTACAACAAAAGGACCCTTTCAGTTGTAGAATCAATTCATGTAGCATTTTATGAGGCTAATCCATTTTTTTCTAAACCTATTGATGTTTATGAAGTAGAAGTAAGAAAAAGTTTAGAAAATCTAGCAATTCAGAAAATAAAAGATGAGAGTAATGAAATCAGCACACCTTTAAATGATGACTCTCATGGTCAGTTTGAATTGCCTAAAGAGTGGAAGTTTGTAAGGAATCACCCCAAGGACCAAATTATAGGTGAACCTTCACGAGGAGTGTCCACTAGATCATCATTAAAGAATCTGTGCAATCATTGTGCGTTCTTATCCCAAGAGGAACCGAAGAAAATAAATGAGGCAATTAATGATGAATCATTGATAGTAGCCTTACAAGAGGAGTTAAATTGGTTTGAGAGGAATAAGGTTTGGAAGTTAGTTCCTAGACCCACTGATCACTCGGTAATTGGCACTAAATGGGTATTTAGGAATAAGAAAGATGAGATTAGCATTATAGTCCATAACAACACTAGATTGGTAGCTCAAGGTTACAATCAGGAAGAAGGAATCGATTATGATGAGACCTTTGCTCCCGTAGCTAGAATCGAAGCAATTAGAATGCTACTAGCCTATGCATCTCACGAGAACTTCAAACTTTATCAAATGGATGTGAAGAGTGCATTTTTGAATGGATTCATAAATGAAGAAGTGTATGTTGCACAACCCTCAAGATTTGAGGACTTTCTTTTTCCCGATCATGTATTTACACTAATGAAAGCCATATATGGATTGAAACAAGCTCCTAGAGCTTGATACGAACGATTAAGTGGCTTCTTGCTATAAAATGGTTTTTCTAGAGAGAAAATGGATAGCACCCTGTTCATAAAGTCTAGAAATAATGATGTGCTCATCATACAAATTTATGTTGATGACATTATCTTTGGTGCTACAAATGAGGATTTATGTAAAGACTTCGCCAAATGCATGCAAGATGAGTTTGAAATGAGCATGATGGGAGAGTTGACATATTTCCTTATTCTTCAGATCAAGCAAGCTAAGAATGGCACATTCATAAATCAATCAAAAAGTGTTGGCCTAACATGGCTTACTAATCTTATTTTGATGATAACAAATCTAAGGTAATTTAACATGCTTTGTTGAAAGTGATGATACTTCAGGAATCAGGTTTTTTAAACTTAAGTTCAAGTAATCATGAAGCTCATTGCAAGACTACGTGAAAAGGAAATGAAAGCTTAAAGGACATGAAAGCATAAATTTCAAAGATGACTTGATGAAAGCTTAGAGTATTAAAGCTTGAAGACAAGATGGACTCAAAGAAAGACAAGCATGAAGACTCTAAGCTTAGAATATGTTTAAAGTCTTAAGAGAGTCGATGTGAGTACTTCATTCAAATGATGATATGATTGAATTTGAAGCTTATTAGGAAACTCATTGACTTAGAGACCACATTTTGCAAAACCCCAAAAAATATTTTTTAAAAGTTTTAAATTACTTTAGGGAAAACAAAAGAGTAAAAAGTTTTTGGAAACAAAATGGAAAATCACTTTTTGGGTCTGTCAAGGCGCCTGACTAAGATGGCCCAGGTGACAGACAAATAAACAGAAGGAATTTGAGAGAACCTAAGAGGACCTAGGTGACTGACTCATAACGACCCAGTTGAGTGACACCCTACTGTCTTTGAAATTCTCAATATTTTTAATGATCCAAGCGATTGACTCTTCATACCCAGTCGACTAACTCTTTGAAAATTCAAATTTTAAAAATAAAGGGAAGTTTCCAAAATTGAGTTTTTGAATTCTAAACATTATGAAAACTTGGGAAACACTTCAAGTCACTTGGGGAACACGAAATTCTATTTTCGAAACATCTATAAATACCCCCAAAACAAAGGATTCAATACACAAAAGTAATACACAACAATCAAAGCTTCTTTACTTACAATACTCTCAAAAGCTCTCCTGCTTACATACGTTCTGAAATTCTCTACTGAGTTTTGCTATGAAACTATCTCAAATTTCTTAGCATATTCTGAATTCTTTCCATCAAGAAAGAAGCTCACGGTGATATACTTCTAAAGCTTCAAATTCTTTCCATTGTTATTTTGAATTGAAGTATATAGAATTGTGCTTTATTATTGTACTAATCAAATCTTCTAAAGAGTGTCTCTGTACACCAAATTTGTTCTTGTTTTTGTTGACGGTTCAGGTTTTGAATCATTGTTGGACCAAGCGTGGGGTATCATTTGGAGAGGCGAACTCTAGCCTATTGAAGGAGAGATTGTAAAAGATTGCTCCTATTCATAAAGGAGTGGTATAGCGGAATCCTTAGGTGTGTTACCTAAAGCGAAGACACAAGCAGGGATAGCCAAACCTCATAAAACTCGCGGTGTCACTCTCTTGCCTACTCTCATTTAATTTCCTACTCATATAAACTGCGCGGTTGGATATTTAATTTTCTACTCATATAAACTACAAGGATTGGATATTAAATAAACTAAAAATTAATTTGACTTTGGGATTGTGGAAACCGAAAGGGAGTACATTGATTGATCAATACTAATTGCGGAAACCATAGGGGAGTGCATTGATTGATTAATACCCAAGACTTATTAATTAATTGAAAGTTTGTTTAAATTTTGAGTTTTGGAAGAGTGATTGGAAATTTCTATTGTACTTCATATTGAGTGATTATGCGTCAAAGTTGCATAATTAGGCATTTAAATTCATGCATTAAAGATTATAATTTTAATTAAATGCCTGATTATGTTCAATATTTTAGCATTACGCCCAATTTGTAATATTTAATCTTATTTCAAATAGTTTATGGATTTTTGTATTTTATTATTGTAGGAAAAAATTTTTGAAATTGAATTCGGAATTAAAAGTGTTAGAGAAGTCGTGCACTGCACAAGGAGACGCCACATGTGACATATAAAGAATCCGAATCAGTGTATTAATGAAGCCTTGCATGAAAAGACCGGTGTTGAGCTGGACCTAGCAAACCGTAAGTGAGTTGAATTGGGCTATGTTTCGAAGCTAGGATGAAGGGCCATGTGTAGGCGTGCGTGGGCTGAAGAGAGCTCAGGCTGAAGAGAGTTTGGGCTAGGAACAACAAAAAGGAAGAAGAAAATGAAAGACAAAAAAAAAAGGTCTTTGGGCTTGATGTGACTTGGCCATGCAGAGACATGCGCTGGGTCTCTCCCTCTCTTTCCAAGGCCCAATTGCAAGGGGCTGGGGAGTTTTTTTTTTATTTGCTTGAAGTCAAAAAAGGGGGCTGGGTTTTTGCTTGCCACTGGGAGAGCCTCACGACCCTCTCCAATCTACCACCAATCTCTCCACTCCAACAGCCACCACAACTCCAGCCAACTACCTTCACCTAGTACTAGCTCCAACTAGAGCACCAGCCTGCAGCTTCTCCTTTTTTTTTTCTCCCTCTCCCTTGTTACTTTTTAATACTTGTTTAAGTTATTGTTAATGTTAATTTCAATTTGTTTTATTTAAATTCTTTCTTTGGAATTTAAATACTTGTTGGGTTACATTTATTTTTAAGTTTAGTTAATTTCCAATCTGAGTTTTTATTGCATTTTAGTTTATTAAGTTCGATTAAGTTTTGTTAATCCATTATTAAAGTTTAGGTTAATTTATTTTGTTTGAATCTATTATAGGATTAAGTTTAATTTTTTTACATTAATTAATTGGGTTAAGTTCAATTGTTTAGTTGGTGTTTAATTTTATGGTTGAATGCTTCAGTTAATTAATAAAGTTTTGATCTCTAGGCTTTTGTCCGGAATTTCATACATAGGATTTAATTATCGTCATTCATTTCTTGTTATTCTAAGTGTAACGACCTCAAAATTTCCATTCCATCTTTTTTTTATTTTATAATAAACTACTTCTATATCTGTATGTAATGGGCACCCCTATGCAGCTAAAATAAAAAATCATGCTACCGCATATACACATGTATACAGTACCATAATTTAGTATTTTCAAAACATAGCAACATAATACATGTCTCTTTCTAGTGTCAACTACCCCAAAAATACAAAACTCTACACAAAACTTACCCTATAATTAGGGTGACCAAGTGATCTCTATCTGCGAGCCTCATCTGCTCGCCTAGCTGGCTCACCTGAAAAAAAATGTTAAAGTAATGGGGTGAGTCGACTCTCAGTAAGTGGAAATATTCTATTACTAGTGTGTGGCGACTGGGTTGCTTAGCTATAATAACACTATTTAAAACCATAAGATCTGGTAAATCAGTAAAACACAATTATAGTAGTTTAAAACATTTATATCATCTGAACTTTCTATCATTCGAACTGCTAATATCATAACAAATGTTGTAAAATTGTATACATATACATAACTGTGTTCTTCCCCTAGGACTCTATATGTCATGATTTGACCCCTCATGATAGGGTTGTGCGGCCCGTAGGTGGGACTTACTCTGGTCGGCCCTTCAGGTAAGTCAACATACTCTACACTACCTCAGCCCAGCCAAATTGCATCCACTCCTAGGCGAGAGCTGGCTGCTACCTCGTCAAACTGGCCCCCTCAACCTAGTGATCTGGGGAGTTGCATCCTCTCCGAGTACAGTTTGACGGTACCCACACACTATCTAAGATATGTGGTTGCACTTTATTCTATATATAGCAACGGTACACATATCAGTACCAGAATTTAGTATTTTCAAATCATAGCTACATAATGCATCTCTCTTTCCAATGTCAACTACCCCAAAAATACAAAACTCTACACAACACTTACCTTACTAGGGTGACCAACTGATCTCTATCCGCGAGCCTGATCCGCTCGCCTAGTTGGCTCACCTGAAAAAAATGTTAAAATAATGGGGTGAGTAGACACTCAGTAAGTGGAAATATGTTATTACTAGTGTGTGGCGACTGGGTTGCTTAGCTATAATAACACTATTTAAAACCATAAGATCTGGAAAATCAGTAAAACACAATTATAGTAGTATAAAACATTTGTATCATATGAACTTTCTATCATTCATACTACTAATATCATACTATATTTAACAAATGTTGTAAAACTGTATACATATACATAACTGTGTTCTTTCCATGGGACTCTGTATGTCATGATTTGACCCCTTATGATAGGGTTGTGCGGCCCGTAGGCGGGACTTACTCTGGTCGGCCCTTCAGGTAAGTCAACATACTCTACACTACCTCAGCCCAGCCAAACTACATTCACTCCTAGGCGCAGGACTGGTTGCTACCTCATCAAACTGGCTCCCTCAACCCACTGATTTGGGGAGCTACATCCTCTCCAAGCACGGTTTGACGGTACCCACACACTATCTGAGATATATAGTTGCACTTTATTCTGTATATAGCAACGGTACCGTGCTCTGTAAACTGTATCTGTCTGTAATATTTCCACATGGATCTGATACTATATAAGTACATATATATATATATATATATATATATATATCTTTGTTGTTTTCATCATGTTTCCAAAATAACCATAACACTATAATTTTGTACTGTATATACTGTGACATCTAAATAACTGTAGCATCTTGTGGCTATAACGGTATAATCTGTCTTTATAAACTATCTGTATGAACTGTCTGTATACTCCGAGTGTTATGGCATTTAGGAAAACATGGCATTCTATAAATACTATTCATACTGATCTGAATAAACATCTGTATATAGTTATACATACATCTATCTATGTAATCATCTAAATAAAATGGTAAATATACATATATCTGTCTATATAATATCTGACTATTTCTGTATATGCTATATAACATAATATATTGGAAAACTGTATAAAACTCTATATCAAATAATATGTACTCAGGCCACACATATTTTAAAAACACATATTCTGTAAAAACTACATAATAACTAGTATACATGCATGTTTTTAAAATTTCTATTTATTTATTCAAATCTCGTACCATAGCATATTTCCCTTACCTAGTTTCTAAAAAGCCCCTACAATACTCTGGCCCTACACCCAGAGGGTTCTCCACCCAACAACTTGAAAATGACATCCCCCAGAACAAAAGATCAGTATTTTCCAATATATTTAACATTTCATATAACTACAGGGAAAGCATATTCTGAAAAAAAAAAAAAAACACCTTACCCTGAATTTGGGATGAATTTCAAACCACTTCCACCAACGATCCGCTCCAACAGGCTTGTAGAGAACTTCGTCAGGAGCGTCTTGGTGGTTTCAAATTGTCGATCCGACGTGAGACGGGGCCAGGATCGAAGAGAGAATGAGAGGGGTACTTTTTATAGAGAGAGAGAGAGAGAGGTAATTTGTGCTGAAATTCTGTCAAAAATCAGAGTTTTAACAATTTATAGAGTCGTATTCGTTGACGAGACATGTCATCTCATCGACGAGTCTTTAAGGAATTTCGTCGACGAACCTTCCTTCCTCGTCGACGAACCTTCCTTCCTCGTCGACGAATTTATAACTGCGTAAAAAAAAAAAGCTTTCGGTATCTTCTCGTCGATGAGGCGTGGCTTCGTCGACGAGGCCTCCTTATGCGCTCGTTGATGAACTCCCTGTGTTCGTCGATGAGGCTCTATGTAAATCTTCAGGTTATTACACTAAGCGTATTAAGTTCTTATTTTATATTTTAATTTTAGGTTCTTAAGTTATGTTTTAGTTTCATCACAAAAATCCAAGAAACTGAATTTGAACCATGTTCAGTAAAACTTTCTTTTCTTATTTTTTTTTGGATTTACAAAAAATTTGGACTTAAACTGCATTCCCTAAGGAGATGATCTGACCCTTGGGCTTATTATTACACGACTGAACTCCTATACTTGGGATAGCCTTTGCGCTGCTCTTTTTTAGAGTGAGTCATTGAGAAATCAAGTATATTAATAAATGACATTTATTAACTGCATACTTAAACTCTAGTTTGACTTACTAAATTGCTGAATCTTGGAAGCATTGCTAGAATTATTCTTTATTGTGAATCTTGTCTCGATTATCTTCGTTGGTTAAATTAAATTGCCGAAAGAAGTATTCAAATTGTAATCCTTATTCATAAAGGTTTATAACTAAATTAATTTTCCACTGAACCTGTGATTTTAAACCAACTTTGTATGTGTGTTTACTAAAACCTAAAAGAGTTAAGAAAGAATTATTTAAAGAGGGTAAAAAGATTTTTTAAAATCCCAATTCACCCCCCTCTTGGGAGTACACCTTATTTTACAATAAGAGACTTGCTTAAGAAGTTTGATATAGAAGTTGGTAAGCCATTGGGAACTCCAATGAGTACTTCTATTAGTCTTGATAGAGATGAGCAAGGAAAGTGTAATGACCTACCTATTTTTCCATATATTTTTTATTTCCTTTTCACATAATAACATACATAATAATCCTGCTAAACTGTCATAGTTGTGATCAACCTGGACCCATAGGTACCAGGGATATATCTGTCATACAACTCTGATACCTAAGCAGCGGAAAACATAAAATTACATACATGTCATAAAACACCAAAAACCATACTAGAGTTCTAATGAATCTGTCATATGTATATATATATATATATACAGTCATCCACAAAAAAACCAAAAAAGAAAGTATCATAGGATCATAATCACAAAAACCCATCTGACCTATCTCACCTACTTACATTTCTGACAGGGTAGTTCGGCACACTCCTACTGTTGTGGAGCTTTATCCGCCCTTCTACCTGGATTCCCTGAAATGTTTGTACGGCTGGGATGAGACACCTCTCAGTAAGGGAAATAAACTAATATCAGTGTGCGGCAACATGAGTATTGTTCGTAATATACATATAAACAGTATGTAATTCATAACTGGTATAAACAGTTGTATCGTATCAGAATAAGACATGATTTATCGTAACATAGCTTAACATACTAAATTTCTATACTTGGAAAATCATCTTGTATAACCATATCATACTTGAATTATTACCCAGGAAAGATAATTAGTTAGTTGTCGTCATGTCTTACCCCCCACATGAAAGGGTTGTGCGGCCTGAAGGCGGGACCTAACAATGGCTGACTGACCATGCTAAGTCAAACATGGGTGTGTAAGTACGATGGGCCTGTTCCACCTATGCCGGACTACCAGGGGAACTACGACACTCCCATAAAGCCACATCGACTACCATCTTCCACACTCTATATAAGATGTGTGGTATCACTAACATATTCATAATCGTGAACATATAGCTACAGTACCGTGCTTCATAAAACTAAACTAAGCTATTCAGGTTCTAATAACATATAATACATTCCATATTAAAACATAATTGTTTCATATTTCAAAGTAATATTTAACATAAACATATTTCATGATTTCTTACATATCATACATAACCACGGCATCAATGCGGGCATAATTCATAACGTAAAAATCACGACATTTATGCCAACGTAATTCATAATGTAAAAATCACGGCATTTATATCGGCATAATTCATATCGTAATAAACATACATTCTTACACTATTTAACATAATCTTAAAAACATAGTTCATGTACCGTTTTTAGGGTTTTCCTGAAAACTGCTATAACTTGCTTATCTTGGAAAAATCATAATATTTCAATATAACATAATTTTCATGGAAATGTTATACTCATGCCACACAAATGTACGTAGCCTCGTAAACTCAGTTAATTCTGAAATCATATTTCCATATAAAATGTGTTAAAATCATTTCCTTGTTCAACAGCAGTATTCCCAAACATAATTCTATATCATATATATTTTCCTGAAAATAAATGCTATTTAATTCATAATAATTTCATGAAAAATACTGACTTAATTTATCCCCTTACCTGACTCACTAAGAAGCCCACACTTTAAACCAAACCTACACCCGTGTGTTCCCTAGCTCAACACCCTAAAATTACATTTTTCCCAACAAACTTCAATATTACTCTATTTAAAGCATTTTCCTCAATCCAGAAACACCAAATACCTTATAAAACTCAAAATGACCAACTTACCTAGATTTTGGGATGGTGCCCAAGTTGGCCTAACCAACGAACTACTCCAACAAACTTGATGAGAATCTTCCCAGGGGTAGTGTGACGGCTTCCAATCGTCAAACTGGCGAGAATTGAATCTAGAAATGAAGAGAGAGGGAGGAGGAGATGAAACTTAGAGAGAGAGAGAGAGAGAGAGAGAGAGATATAGATAGATAGATAGATAGAGAGAGAGAGAGAGAGAGAGAGAGAGAGAGCAAGAGAGAGAGAGAGAAAGAAAGAAAGAAAGAAAACTTGCCGCATGAAATTTTGCTGAAATCTTGAAGTTGGTATATTTATAAAATGCAGATTCGTCAACGAGACACGTCACCTCATCAACGAGTCCATGAGGGGAGTTTGTCGATGAACTAGTAACCCTCATCGACAAACTTCAAGCTCCGTCAAACCCCCTCTCGGTAAGTTCTTGTCAACGAGACACGGGTCCAAGTCGACGAGCCCAAGAAGCTTGTTCATCGACAAGCACTCTACACTCGTCGACGAGACCCTACTAAAACCCCTTTTAAAAAATCCTCTTCTCTCCTTCATTTTATTTACTTAATTTCTATAATTCTTTGGGTCTCTACATTCTGCCATCGTTATAAAATTTCGTCCTCGAAATTCACTATCTGTATTGAACACCATCCTTTGAGGAAAATGGGCTACTTATTTTATTACTTACCCTCACTTGTGACAGAGGAATATCGTGGTTACATTCAGGGCTTAGGAGATTACAAATACATAAAATAAAAATTCTCCCAAACCAAAATACTACCTACTAACATAAAATTATTACGTGTACTAACTAATCTGCACAAAAGAAACTTAACATACTTACATGCATCTTTTCCTGATTACTGTTGATCCCCACTAAATAGATGCAGGTATTTCTATCGCATTCCTTCCTCAAGCTCCCATGAAGCTTCTTCCACCGCATGATTCCTCCACAGAACTTTTACTAATGGAATTCTCTTATTACGCAATTCCTATTGCATCCTGTTTAAGATCTGTACTAGTATCTCCTCATAAGCTAGTGATTCTCTAAGCTCTATCTCTGCATAACAGACCATGTGGGAGGGATTTGTGATGTATTTCTTTAGCATAGAAATATGAAACACGTTATGTATTCTAGATAAGATTGGTGGTAAGGCTAGCCAGTAGGCAACTGACCCCACTCTCTCAAGTATCTCGAAAGGGCCAATAAACCTACGGCTCAACTTACACTTCCTCCCAAACCTCATAGTACCTTTGAATGATGCTATTTTCAAAAATACATGACCTTTTACTTTGAATTCCAATTTCTGGCAGTGATTATCTGCATAGCTTTTCTGCCGACTCTGAGCTACACTAATTCTTTCTTTAATAAGCCGAACTTTATTGTATGCCTACAACACTATTTTTGGTCCCAAAACATGCCTTTCACCTACCTCATCTTAGTATAGAGGATAACAACATCTCCTACCATGTAGCGCCTCATAAGGTGTTATATCAATGCTGGTCTGATGGTTGTTATTGTATGCAAACTATACTAGTGGCAGATACTGGGTCCAACTACCCCCAAGATCCAGCACACATGCCCATAGCATATCCTCTAACATCTGAGTCGTCCTCTTTGACTCCTCATCCATTTGAGGATAAAACGCCATTCTGAATGACAATTGAGACCCCAGAGCCTCCTACAGGCTCCTCCAAAATAGTGACATGAAGCGTGGGTCTCGGTTGGATACTATAGACACTAGCACACCATGTGATCATACTATCTCTTGAATATATATTTCTACCAGTCTGTCTATGGAGTAGTTGACTTTAATAGGAATAAAGTAAGCGGTCTTCATCAGTCGATCTATGACCACCCAAATAGCATTCTGTCCTTACCGTACCGGCGGTACACCTGTCACAAAATCCATATAAATTCGATCTCATTTCCTTATGAGATGTAAAGTGGCTATAGGTGACCGACCGACCTCTAGTGCTTAACCTTAACTTGCTGGAACGTCAAACACTATTGCGCAAATTCAACTATCTCTCTCTTCATGCCACTCCACTAGAAATACTCACGCAAATCCCTAC
Source organism: Malania oleifera (assembly GCF_029873635.1). Taxonomy (NCBI): domain Eukaryota; kingdom Viridiplantae; phylum Streptophyta; class Magnoliopsida; order Santalales; family Ximeniaceae; genus Malania; species Malania oleifera. Next base: position 112,632,120 of record NC_080418.1, on the reverse strand, counting down.
ACATTTTAGTGTTACCTAGATGTACCGTATACAGGGACCTGTGAGCTTCCTTAAGAATCTCCTTTTTGATATCCTCATCAGCAGGCATGCCTTATCTGGTATGAAACCTTAGAGCTTCGTCATCAGAAATACTAAATTCCTCCCCCTGTCCGTCTTGTACCTTTTCTACCAACTCCATTAACCCAATGTCATTCTTCTGGGCTGCTTTAATCCTTTTATATAGCGTAGTATGTACCCCCGGGTTGGAAATAAATGCCTGAGGATCACTCTCTACTAACTCCACGCCAAGCCACTCCACGTCCATCTGGATCGGGAACTGAATTTCTGCTGCTGAAAATACTGCTATCATGGACTTTCGGCTCAATGCGTCAGCCGCCACATTTACTTTACCTGAATGGTAACTGATGGTGCAGTCATAATTTTTTATGAGCTTTAACCATCTTCCTTGTCTCATATTCAACTCCTTCTGCATAAAGAAGTACTTTAAACTTTTATGATCTGAAAATATTTCACATCTCTTTCCATATAGATAATGCCTTCAAATTTTCAGTGCATGAACTATTGTAGCCAATTCTAGATCATGAATAGTGTTGACCTCATAGGTCATACTCGGTTTTGATAATGACAAATACTCAAGTATTTGATGACTATCTAGTTTGTGTGCACGTTTATATTAGCAAATAAATTAATGGCACATGAAGTAACGCCTGAAGACCTTGAAGATTATTTTATGTTGTAATTCATATCATTATTCAATTCAGGTCTACAACAGTAATTATAGGAAAAAGGTCTGTAATAATCTTTGCATATCATGCATATAGGTTTGTTATAAGCTCGTAGACCTTAGAAAGACCTTAGGTCACTACAAAAATGCACAAGATAGTCCCCATAATCACTTACACTATCAGGGGAAAGAATTGAAATGACTGGGACTAAATAGGCAAAATTGTGAGAGGTTGGGTGACCAAACCCGTTGTGTTCAAAGCACCTCTGGCGCCCGAACCATGGATTGGTCAACATGTTGACCTAAGTTCGGCAAACCAAACTAAATTTCACATACCATCCATGGTCGACTGAACTGCTCAGGTGACCTTTTTTACCAACTCAGCCAACCAAACATTTACATTCAAAATGGCCTCGAGCGACTAAACACATGTGTTCGGTTAACCGAATTATGGACCAGGCGATCGAATTGCGAACAGAATGGAAATTGCCTTGGTTCAGCAAACCAAGCCCTGATTCGGGCACTCGGATTTGAAATAAGTCTATTCGAGCGACCGAACCATGGTTCAGCCACCTGAAAACTCTTGGCTTGTTTATTTTTTACCATGGTTAAAATTAGTTAAACAGGGTTAGTTTTTCTAAATGGTTTTAAAACAATTCTAATAATGACCTATAAGTCCTTAATGGTTATAATTTGGCCTACTTCTATAAATAAGGCCTCATTTGTGAAGATTAGCAAGAGATTAGAGAAATTATTAGTAAAAAATCCTCTCAAACTCAAAAAGCTTATTTTGCCCATTCTACTTCAAATACTCTTATACACTCATTCCATTGATCAATCCTAGTATTGTGAGAGTTCTTATTGTGCTATTACTTTGTTATTGATTGCTTAATACTCTCAATATTTTGGTTGTTGATTGCTATTGATTTTGGAGAGTTAAGCAAAGAGTTAACCCACATATTTAAGTTTGATAAATCTTGTTTTGGGAAAACTCAATAGCATGAGGATCTTTGCATTGTCATTACAAGATTCTTATAACTATAATTTTTAGTGTGTAAAATATTTTACAAGCTATATTTTTCAAACAACTCTTGTGCTTATTTCATTAAGGAAAATATTTTGAGTTAGTTTGAATGTTTGATCAGCATCTTTGAAACCCTAATCTATTATTGAGATTTGTTATACTTTGTTTCAAAGAAATAGCTTGTTAGAACACTCTTAAGCATATTTGTGATTATAGTTTGCTAAGTGTTTGCTTGCACAAAATCACATCACCCAGCTTAAAATTTCCTATATAGTTGATGTGTGGTTGATTGATTTCATTTGGTACATATCTGCTTAATTGAGAAGCATAATCAATATACCTAGTTTATTATTGAGAAATACTGTTGTATTTCAGGCGTGGCCTCAAGGGGCGATAATTTAGTCCAGGAAGGATTGCATGTAAAGGTTGAGGTCAGCCCTGTGCTAATTGACCTGATTGTTTTAGGTGCCACTACACCCACTAAGTGAGCATATAGTGTAATCATTGTGCTTGTTAGTCAAGGCGGGAACTTAGGCAAATTTCCGAACCTCGATAACATTTTTTGTGTTGTGCTCTTTACTGCTTTATTGTGCATGCTTGGTTAAATTTCTAGCGCAATTTAATTTCTGCTAAAAATATGTACTGATTTATTTTATACGCATTAGTTATTGACCTTAGGCTTGTGTAATACTGCTATTAGTGGATTGACCTAGGGGATAAATTTTAAAATACCAATTCACCCCCCCTCTCTCTTGGGATTACAGTAAAGCTAACAATTGGTATCAAAGCCAAGTTGCTTAGATTTAATAGTTAGTTTGCAAAAGATTTAATAGTTCCTTAAGGGGCCCTCTTCCACATGCCCTTTGATTTTCAGTGGTATTAATTACACCTTTTGGAAACAAAGGATGCGCATCTATCTTCAGAACACTAATTGGAAGGTGTGGAGAGTTGTCTCTAGGGGTAATTATGTTCCTATGAAAACTGAGGGTACAACTAGAGTTCCTAAAACTGAGGAAGAATATAATGGTAATGATATGAAAGTTGTTAGTTCGAATGCCACTAATATGAATATTTTGTACTATGGTATTGACGTAAATGAATTTAATAGAGTTATGGCATGTTCATCTGCTAAGGAGATATAGGATAATTTAGAAGTAACATATGAGTGTACTAGATATGTAAAAGATAGTAGGATTGATATGTTGACTAGTGAGTATGAAGCATTTAGGATGAACACTAGTGAGTCCATTCAGAGCGTGTACACTAGATTCACACACATTATTAATTCACTACATGCATTAGGTAAGACCTATCCTACATATGAGATGATTAGGAAAGTCCTTAGAGGCTTGCCTCTTGTTTGGGAAGTTAAGGCTACGACCATTTCTGAGGATAGAGACCTTAAGGCCATGACATTAGATGGGTTAATAGGTTCACCGATCACCTATGAATTAGCTATAAATGAGAGACTTAATGAACATAATAGGTTGAGAAAAGTGACTACATTGAAAACTTCCACTAAAACCTGATTTTGAAGATGATATGGCCATGCTAACTAGGAAATTCAGTAGATTCTTCAAGAAGAATAGTAAACCATTCAAAAGGTATAGGGAGTCTGCATCTAAGAAGGAAGAGTCGAGTAAAAGAAAGGAGAAATCAAACGCTCCTACATGCTATAACTGCAACAAGGTTGAGCATACCAAGCCGGATTGTCCTTTACTGAAAAAGGAAGTTAGGAAAAAGAAGAAAACCATGAAAGCGGGCACTTCATGGGATAAACTAAGTAGCAGTGACTCAGACTCAGACCGTAGTGACTTAGAGGTTGCTAACCTATGCTTGATGCCACATGATGACAAGGTATTGTCTTCTTACTTTTTATCTTCATATTATTCTTATGATGATTGTGACTCCGATAACATGCCTGTTGGCCTTACAAGGTTTAAAATCTTATTATCTCATTTTGATGCTAACAAACAAGTGAAATTTAATGTATTTGTGTGAGTAATGATATTTCAGGGTTCATATATGTGAAAGTAAGGTCAAAGTGCCCACAAGGATCAAATATGATGGAAACAAGGTCAAAATGCTCACAAGGATCAAATGAAGCTTAAATGAGCCAAGGCATGAATTACTTGTTGAAGAAATATGAGGACATGAATAAGTTGTTGAAAGCCAAGGAATATTAAAGTCAAAAGATCCAAAGAAAGGCAAAGTAAGAAAGCTTAAAGAATATGGAAGCTTGAAGAAAATATGGACTCAATCCAAGGACAAAGCATGAAGACTCAAGAACTTAGAATATTAATATTTTAGAAGTCTCATGTAAGTGATTTAATGTTTAAAATATCGTTTGAAATATTTTGAAGCTCTTAGGTTAACTTCTTAGATCTAGATAATTTTTAAAATACCTGAATAATATTTTTATAAGGTAAAAAATTATTTTAAAAAGGTTAGAATCATTTTTGGAATAAAGAGCACCAAAAAGAGTTTTTTCCCAAATGCTGTCAGTTTTTTATATAGCCGCATTTAGGTGAATTTTTCTCTATCAAACACTCATTATTTTGAAGCTTGGTAAACATGAAAGTTCTAGGATTTTCTCTTAGCTTTATTTTGACACCAAGAACACGTAATTTGGAGTTATATATAAAAATTTATGGCCAAAACACTGAAATAGGGTCATTGCTGTTAGACATTTAAAAACTGTTCAACGGGCAAATTTTTAAAATTCTAATGTTTTAAATTATAGCCGTTTGAACCTTAATATTCTAATAAATAGGGAAATTCTTTAAGGAAACTTTTTCAAGTTTGAAAGCCTATAAATACATGGTTTTGCAAAACAAATAAAAATCCAAGAATTGTAAAATCTATTTTGAGAAGCTGAAAGTACTCTTGTTCTTCTTAAGTTCTCTTGCTCACTCATTGAAAAATTCTTTTACTGAGAACTCTGAAGTTTTGATCCTTCTTCCTTTGAATTCCTACTGCTAATCCTCTTCTAAGAAGGATATTGGTGAATTCTACACTTGAGCTTCATTCTATTTCCTATTGATATTTTACATTGAAGTATATAGTACTGAAATTGTACTAACTTGCTCTTTAAGAGAGTATACTTGTGCGTAGATTTTATCTTGTGTTTCTTGTAGTTCATTGACGTTCTAAGGTGTTTGGATCGTTGGCTAAGCAAGGGGATATTGCTTAGAGAGGCGGACTCTAGCCTTTGTAAGGAGTGACCGAACGAGGGAATATCGTTTGGAGAAGGCAGGCTCTAGCCTTAACCAAGGAATGTTGTAATTGGTTTTGTTCCACCCGTCAACGGAACAGGTTTAGTGAATCCTTTGGTGGTTTGCCAAAGGTGAGGATGTAGGCTGGGTATAAGCCGAACCTCGTAAAAATCTCCATCTCACTCTCTCTTTCCCTATTCTTTATTTTCAGTTCATATACAACTGCGTGGATGATTTAAATATCAAAATAATACATACTACGCATATTTGGAAATCAAGTAAACTTAAAATCCAATTTTGATTTGGGTTGCGGAAACCGAAAGGGAGTACATTGGTTACATCATATCTTGCGGAAACCATACGGAAGTATGTTACTTGGTTAACAACCCAAAGATAAATTTACCAAGAGTTTATTTGAATTCTAAATATTTGGAAAGAGTGATTGGAGTTATTTATACAGGGCTTTACTTTAGTAAGCATAAATTATAATTCATAATCACAGGACTTATATAAACAAACAAACTATCTCAAGATCTTATATTACCAAAGTGCTGAATACTTTATAACTTGGTTTGGTTGTTTGTTGTTTAACTTGTACTTGACAAATAAATTGATTGTTTGGTTTAAAGATTGTGTTTAATTGATTGGATAAAAGAACTAAGTTCTTGATTGATTAAGGAATTGAAAAAACAAGTCAAGAATTGGTTAAAAGGAATAAAAGAAGTTTAAGGTATTTTAAAAGGAATCAAAAGAAATTTTTAGAATCCAATTCACCCCCCCTCTTGGGAAGCTATTCCTAATTTCAATGCCTACTTTTAGAGAATTGCAATTTGAATATATTCGTGTGTCTAAACTGTTGAATAAAATGACCAAAGAAAATGATGCTTTGAAAAATAAATGTGAAAATTGGTAAAAATTGATTGAAATTGTAAAAACCTCTCATGCTTCGATTTTGAAAGAAAAAGATTTGAAAATTGCTAAACTTGAGAGAAAATTGGAGGATAGCTCCAAAATTGTTTTTAAATTTACCGAGGGCCAACATAATTTTGAAAAACTACTTTGAGCCCAAAGAAACTCTCTTAGAAAAGAGGGACTTGGTTTTAATCATGTTGAAAATATTAGACGACCTAATCTTTATTTGAGACATTTTACACGTGAATCAAGATTTCAAATCCCACCTAAAGATCCAAGGTGTCAAACAAAATGTTTTAAATGCAAGAAAATGGGTCAAAGGGTGATCTAGTCACTAACCCCCGTGGACCCAACATAATTTGGGGATCAGTGTCAGTTACTTAGTCTATCTTGCAGGTGTGTTTGAGATCGTTCTCTTCAAAGGACAAGTGGTACCTAGATAGCGAGTGCTCACGGCATATGACCGGCGATAAAACAAAGTTTGCATCCATCACTCCCAAGGATGGAGGGTACATGACGTTTGGCGATAATGCAAAGGGGCGCATCATCGGCGTAGGTAAGGTCGGTAAGGATCCTTCCCTAATTATTGATAATGTTCTATTAGTTGATGGCTTGAAGCATAATTTGTTGAGCATTAGTCAATTGTGTGATAAAGGCTATAAGGTTTCATTTGAAAATGATAAATGCATAGTTAAAAGTAAATCAGATCATAAAATTCTTTTCACTGTAGATCGTCATGAAAATGTATATACTACTACTTTTTATAATCTAGTTTCACAAAAAGTAACTTGTTTTTCTACAATAAATGAAGCTAGTTGGTTATGGCATAGGTGCTTAGGACACACTAGCATGGATTTGTTGTCAAAACTAGTGAGAAAAGACTTAGTGAAAGGCTTGCCTAAAACACCATTTGTGAAAGATAAAATATGTGATGCATGTCAAATGGGTAAGCAAACAAAATCTAGCTTTAAGAAAAATAAATTTATATCTACCACTAGACCACTTGAAATGCTTCACTTGGATTTATTTGGTATTAACTTTGTGCAAAGTCTAGGTGGAAAATCATATGCTTTTGTTATTGTTGATGACTATTCTAGGTTCACAAGAGTGCAATTTCTCTCACATAAAAATGAATCATGTGAACAGTTTGCTAAGTTATACAGGAAAATTCAAAATGAAAAAAGCTCTAAGATAACTCACATAAGAAGTGATAGAGGCACTAAATTTAAAAATGATGGCATAAAAAATTATTGTGACCTAGAGGGCACATCACACAACTTTTCTGCACCTAGGATCCCTCAACAAAATGGTGTGGTAGAAAGAAAGAATAGGTCATTACAGGAAATGGGAAGGACTATGCTAAATGAACATAAATTACCTAAATATTTCTGAGTTGAGGCTATAAATACTGCATGTTATGTCATGAATAGGGTGTTAATTAGACCTTCACTTAATAAAAGCCCATACGAATTGTGGAACAACCATAGACCTAATATTTCCTATTTTCATATTTTTGGTTGTAAATGCTCTGTGCTTAGGGATAAAGAGCATCTAGAAAAATTTGATTCTAAATCTAATGAAGGCATTTTCCTAGGTTATTCTCTTAATAGTAAAGCATATAGAGTTTTCAATAAAAGAACTTTAAATGTCATTGAATCTATTCATGTTGTATTTGATGAATCTAATCCATTTTCTAAAAAAGATGATGAAGATGATATTGACATTAGAAAAAGCTTAGACAAGCTATCTATTGAGAAAAATGTGAATGAAAATTTATAAATACATGATAAATCATTTGTAGATAATCAAAATGAGAATGAAGTTCAAAAGCTGCCTAGGGATTGGAAATTTATTAGGAACCATCTTATAGATCAAATCATAGGTGAACCTTCCCGTGGTGTAACCACAAGATCTTCCTTGAGAAACCTAGTGAGTCACTTTACTTTCTTGTCCCTAGAAGAACCTAAAAATATTAAAGAAGCCATAGAGGATAAGTCTTCGGTGATGTCTATGCAAGAAGAACTTAATCAATTTGAAAAAAGCAAAGTGTGGTCCCTAGTTCCTAGGCCTAATGATCATACAATCATTGGAACCAAATGGGTGTATAGAAATAAGAAGGATGAGAATGGGATAATAACTAGGAAAAAGGCTATACTAGTTGCTCAGGGTTATAATCAGGAAGAGGGGATAGATTTTGATGAAACCTATGCTCCTGTTGCTAAAATGGAAGTCATTTGTATGCTACTTGCTTATGCTGCTTTTAAGAACTTTAAATTATATCAAATGGATGTTAAAAGCGCATTTCTTAATGGTTATATTAATGAAGAAGTGTATGTAGAACAACCACTCGATTTTGAAAATCATAAATATCGAGATTATGTATACCGGTTGTCCAAAGCCTTGTATGGATTGAAACAAGCTCCTAGAGCTTGGTATAAGAGGCTTAGTGGTTTTCTATTAGAAAATGAGTTTACCCTTGGCAAAATTGACACTACACTTTTCATTTTTGGAGCCACTAATGATGAGTTGTGTAATGAGTTTGCCAAATGCATGCAAAGTGAATTTGAAATGAGCATAATGAGTGAACTTAGTTTCTTTTTAGGGCTGCAAAATAAACAAGCTAAAAATGGAACTTTTATATGCCAATCTAAATATGTCAGGGGCTTGCTAAAGAAATTTAATATGGAAGATGGTAAAATTCTTCCTATGAGTTCTTCCATCAAACTTGATAAAGATGAGCAAGGAATCCCTGTTGAGGTGAAATTGTATCGTAGCATGATTAGGAGTCTTCTATATCTTACAACTAGTAGGCCTAATATTATGTTTAGTGTGTGCATGTATGCTAGGTTTCAGACTGCTCCTAAGGAATCTCATCTATTAGCAGTAAAATGAATCCTTAGGTATCTAGTTGGAACCATAGAGTTAGGATTATGGTATCCTAAGCATGCAACTTTTGAGATTGTTAGTTATACTGATGCTGAATTTGCCGGTAGTAAGGTTAATAGGAAGAGTACTAGCGGCACTTGTCACTATTTAAGACAATCTCTGGTTTCTTGATCTCCAAGAAACAGAACTTAGTTGCCTTATCCACATCTGAAGCAGAATATATTGCGGTTAGTAGCTGTTGTGCTCAAACTCTGTATATGAAACAACAACTTGTGGATTTGTGGTACTAAACATATTGAGATTAGACATCATTTCCTCCGTAATCATGTGCAGAAAGAGGATGTGGCACTTGAGTTTGTGTGCACAAATGAGCAGTGGACAGATATTTTCACTAATCCACTTCTAGAAGATAGGTTCATACAGATTAGACGTGAGCTACGTTTAATGCATAGTAGGGACGCATCCTAGATATTTGATAGATTGTATGAACTTATGGGGAGCTTTCTAATAATCTTAAGTCTAACAATTGTTATAACAATTGGTATCACTTTAAACTTTTCATTGGTTTAGACTTTATGAATATTGGTTGTGTTTTGAAATGCATAATCTTCATATCTATTACATTATGATGATTGTATTTATGTTTTATGTCTTGATCATACTAGACTGTTAGGGTTAAGTAGTTGTGGATAAATTGTTAATTTTTAAAATTCAAAATAGGTCATTTTTAAATAGGTATTTTTGGGAAAATGTCTTATTTTCAAATGGCATGCTGTTGAAATTTCTAAAAATTTCCCAAATCTATCTTGTATATTAATGCATCATCTCCAAAGCCTAGGACTACACGTTTTATATGCTTCATAGCCCTTTTTGTTGTTGCCAAAAGGGGGAGAAGGAGAAGAGAAGAGGCAAAAATTAGGCCGTACTTTTCGAAAAAAAAAATATTAGTATTGATAAATCTTTAACATTATGCATATTGTCAGGCAGAGCCTTCAAGGCTATATCCACTTTTTGCATGGTGCATTTGTCATCATCAAAAAGGGGGAAAATGTTAACCTCACAGGTTATACCCGATTTTGATAATGACAAATACTCAAGTATTTGATGGCTATCCAGTTTGTGTGCAGGTTTATATTAGCAAATAAATTGATGGCACATGAAGTAAAGCCTAAAGACCCTGAAGATTATTGTATGTTGTAATTTATATCATTATTTAATTTGGGACTGTAATAGTAATTATAGGAAAAAGGTCTGTAATAATCTCCACATATCATGCACATAAGTTTGTTGCAAGCTCATAGACCTTAGAAAGACCTTAGGTCCCTACACAAATGCACAAGATAGTCCCCATAATCACTAACACTATCAGGAGAAAGAATTGAAATGAGTGGCACTAAATAGGCAAAATTGTGAGAGGTCGGGCGACCGAACCCATTGTGTTCAAAACACCCTGGGCACCCAAACTATGGTCCAGTCAACATGTTGACCTGAATTTGGAAAACCGAACTAAATTTCACATACCGTCCACAGTCGACCGAACTACTGAGGTGACTATTTTCACCAACTTAGCCAACCGAACATTTACATTCAAAATGGCCTTGAGCAACCGAACACATGTGTTCGGTTAACCAAAATATAAACCAGGTGACCAAAATGCGGACATAATGGAAATTGCCTTGGTTAAGCAAATCGAGCCCTGATTCAGGCATCCAAACATTCAAAAGTGACTTTTTGAACTGAGTATGTTTGGGCGATCGAACCATGGTTCAGCCACCCGAACTCTCGGCTTGTTTATTTTTTACCAAGGTTAAAATTAGTTAAACAGGGTTATTTTTTCTAAATGATTTTTAAAATATTCTAATGATGACCTATGAGTCCTTAATGGCTATAATTTGGCCTACTTCTATAAATAGAGCCTCATTTGTGAATATTAGCTAGACATTAGAGAAATCATTAGTAAAAAATCCTCTCAAACTCATAAAGCTTATTTTGCCCATTCTACTTCAAATCCTCTCATATACTCATTCCTTTAATCAATCCTAGTATTGTGAGAGTTCTTACTATGCTATTGTTTTGTTATAGATTGCTTAATACTCTTAATACTTTGGTTGTTGATTGTTATTGATTTTGGAGAGTTAAGCAAAGAGTTAACCCATAGATTTGAATTTGATAAATCTTGTATTGGGAAAACTTAGTAGCTTGAGGATTTTTGCATTTTCATTGCAAGATTTCTATGACAATAATTTTTGGTGTGTAAAATATTTTACAAGCAATATTTTTCAAACAACTCTTGTGCTTATTTCATTGAGGAAAATATTTTGAGTTTGTTTGAATGTTTGAGCATAATTGGTGTACTCACAAGTTTCAATTCATTTTCTGTCACCTCCTTTACATAAGCCATAAACCCCTAACATCCGTCCAGAAGTAGTCGTCTCGCCTACACAGCGTACACTAACTGAGGTGGGGATTGCACCTACGATCCCACAAATCTGAATTTTGGCTTTCCTGGTGGTATGAAAATCACCTCTTTTAAATGATAGTCGATACTGGCATAGTTAGTAGCCAGCTAGTCCATACCCAATATTACATCGAATCCATACAAATCTAATACAATTAGGTCAACTGGTAATACTCTCTCCTAAATTTCTACTGGACAACCCTGAGCACTCCACGATACCTCACCATTGACCTTGTTGGTGTTGCTACTAACAACTCAACATCTAATAACTATGCCTTAACACCTAATAATTTAACATATCCCACAGACACAAAGGAGTAGGTGCCACCTTTATTAAATAAAATAATAGCTTGATATGATAAAATAGTAAAGGTACTTCTCACAATGTCATCTGTGGCCTCTGCATCTCCCAGCGTTAAAGCATAAACCCTCGCCGGAGCTACATTCCTCTACTGGCCTCCACGAGGCACTTGATAACCTCCTCGGTGCAGTCTGGGAGTAGATGCAGTATTATGTGGTGTAGGGCAATCTCGTACTAAATGTCCTAGTACGCTGCAGCGATAGCAGACGCCTCTCCCTGCTTGACACTCTCCCAAGTGTCTTTTCCCATATGTTTGACAAACTGGGTAGATCTGCATATCCTGAGTCTCACGACCTTTTGTCTCTTGCCTCTGTCCCTTACCATAATTACCTCTCCTCCATTGGCTCCGAGTAGATCCTTGTTGATAGCCTGAAGGCATGGACCTCTTCTTTTGTCCCTGCTCCTCCGCACCCATCCGCTCACTAACCTCAGCCACAGCTGCTCGGTCCGCTAACTCAGCAAAGTCCTGCATTTTCAACACCGCTACTTGTTTGTATATTTCTCACCTCAAACCTCTTTCAAACTACCTTGCCTTCTTTGCCTCATCAGGTATGATGTACGGGGCGAAGCGGGATAACTCTATAAACCTCGCCATGTACTGCTGGACTATTTTCTGTCCCTCCTTCAAATTCAGGAACTCCTCCACTTTGGCCTCCCTGATAGTGACTGAAAATTATCTGTTGAAGAACAAATCTTTAAAACAGCACCAAGTCATAGCTATAGGCACCACCCTCTATTCCTTTAATAATTTCACAATAGTCCACTATCTTTTAGCCTCTCCATTTATAGGTGGTGAATAAGACCCTCTGCTCTTCCGTACACTGCAGTACCGCCAATACTTTCTCTATTTCCTACATCTAATTTTCGGTGACTGCAGGATCAGTTCCTCCTAAAAATGCTGGAGGATTCATCTTGGTGAATTTCTCTATCATGCACCTACAGCTTGCAGACAGGCCTCCCTACTTTTTAGAGCTCCGTACGATCTCATCCATGACCTGCTAAGCTACACTGCGTAGTACCACATCTAAATCAACTCCGCCTGCACTCGAGGGCCCTACACCCTCGCTACCGCTCACATAAGCACTACCACCACTAGGTTCTATCCTAAAAAGATAATAAACATAGCTTAGGGACCCCATCCTTATAACTTACATATCTAAACAAAACTCATATTATCCCTCTACCTTGACATCTCATCCTAATTCAAGATTCAGTCCTACACTTTAGAAACACAACCCGAAAATAGTTTACTATGGCTTTCCTGAAATCATCACCCCAGGAAAGACATAGAAACCACCACGGAAGTCCTGCCTCCAAACTGTAGAACAAAACCTCAAATCCTTTTCCTATACTCTAGTATTGTTTCTGCTGCATTCTAAAGTCTACAGAACTTAGCAACCTAGGCTCTGATACCAAACTGTAATGACCTGCCTATTTTTCCATTTTTTTTTTCTTTCCTTTTCCATATAATAACATACATAATAATCCTACTAAACTGTCATAGTCGTGATCAACTTGCACCCATAGGTACCAGGGATATATTTGTCATACAACTCTGATACCTAAGCAACGCAAAACATAAAATTACATACATGCCATAAAACAGCAGAAACCATACCAGAGTTCTAATGAATATATCATATATATATATATACAATCATCCACACAAAAAAAACCCAAAAATAAAGTATCCTAGGGTCAAAATCACAAAAACCCATCTGAGCCTATCTCATTTACTTACTCTTCTGATAGGGTAGTTTGGCCAACTCCTACTGCTGCGAAACTTTATCCGCCCTTCTACCTAGATTCCCTAAAATGTTTGTATGGCTGGGGTGAGACACCTCTCAGTAAGGGAGATAAACTAATATGAGTGTGTGGCAACATAAGTATTGTTCGTAATATACATATAAACAATACGTAATTCATAACTGGTATAAGTAGTTGTATCGTATCTGAATAAAACATGATTTATCATAACGTAGATCAACATACTAATTTTCTATACTTGGAGAGTCATCTTGTATAACCATATCATACTTGAATTATTACCCAAGATAGATAGTTAGTTAGCTATCGTCATGTCTTACCCCCCACATGACAAGGTTGTGTGGCTCGAAGGCGGGACCTAGTAATGGTTGGCCAACCATGCTAAATCAAACCTAGGTGTGTAAGTACGATGGGCCTGTTCCACCTGTGCCGAACAACCAGGGGAATTATGACACTCCCATAAAGCCACATCGACTGTCATCTCCCTCACTCTACATAAGATGTGTGGTAGCACTAACATATTCATAATCGTGAACATAAAACTATGGTATCGTGTTTCATAAAACTAAACTAAGTTATCCAGGTTCTGATAACATATAATACATCCCATATTAAAACATAACTATTTCTTATTTCATAGTAATATTTGACATAAACATGTTTCATGATTTCTTACATATCATACATAACCACGACATCAACGACGGCATAATTCATAATGTAATAATCACATAATTTATGCTGACATAATTCATAATGTAAAAATCACGGCATTTACGCCGGCGTAATTCATAACGTAAAAATCATGGCATTTACGCAAGGATAATTCATAACGTAATAAACATACATTCCTACGCTTTTTAACATAATCTTAAAAACATAGTTCTTGTACTGTTTTTGGGGTTTTTCTGAAAACTGCTATAACTTGCTTATCTTGGAAAAATCATAATATTTCAATATAACATAATTTTCATGGAAATGTTATACTCATGCCACACAAATGTACATAACCTCATAAACTTATAATTTATTTTGAAATCATATTTCCATATAAAATGTGTTAAAATCATTTCCCTGTTCAATAGTAGTATTCCCAAACATAATTCTATATCATACATATTTTCCTAAAAGTAAATATTTTTTAATTCGTAATAATTTTATGAAAAATACTGACTTAATTTATCCCCTTACTTGGCTTACTGAGAAGCCCACACTTTAAACTAAACCTACACCCGTGTGTTCCCCAGCTCAACACCCTAAAATTACATTTTTCCCAACAAATTTTAGTATTATTCTGTCTAAAGCATTTTCCTCACTCCAGAAACACCAAATACCTCATAAAACTCAAAATAACCAACTTACGCAAATTTTTGGATGGTTCCCAAGTTGGCTTAACCAACAAACTACTTCAGCAGACTTGAAGAGAATCTTCCCAAGAGTAGCGTGACGACTTCAATTCATCGAATCGGTAAGAATTAAAGCCATAAATGAAGAGAGAAGGAGGGAGAGATGAAACTTAGAGAGAGAGAAAACTTGCTGCATGAAATTTCACTGAAGTCCCAAAGTTGGTATATTTATAAAATACAGATTCATCGACGAGACATGTCACCTCGTTGACGAGTCCGTGACGGGAGTTTGTCGACGAACTAGTAACCCTCGTCGATGAACTTCAGGCTCCATCAAACCCCCTCTCAGTAAGTTCTCGTTGACAAGACACAAGTCCATGTCAACGAGCGCAAGAATCCTGTTCATCAACGAGCACTCTGCACTCGTTGACGAGACCTTACTAAAACCCTTTTTAAAAAATCCTTTTCTCTCCTCTCTTTTTTTTTACTTAATTTCTATAATTCTTCGGGTCTCTACAAAAAGCCAATAGATGTAAAGTATTACTGTGGCATGATTGATAGCCTACTCTATTTGACTGCTAGTAGACTTGACATCATGTTCAGTTTTTGCATATGCACTCATTTTCAAGCAGCTCTTAATGAATCTCATCAAACAGCTGTTAAGAAGATCATGAGGTATTTGATGGGTACTACTGACTTAGGTCTTTGGTATCCTAAAGATATAGCCTTTGAAATGATTAGCTATTCGGATACATATTATTTCGGATGTAAGACTACAAGTGGTACTTGCCACTTCTTTGGACGATCTTTGGTATCTTGGTTTTCTAAGAAATAGAACATTGTGACATTGTCTGCTGCTGTGGCTAAATACATAGCAGTAGGGAGTTGTTGTGTGCAAACTCTATATATATGAAACAACGGCTAAAGGATTTCAATTTGGAATATTCGGTTGTGTCGATCATTGGCATAAATATTTCCAGAAATCCCATCTCTCACTCTAGGACTAAGAACATTGGCATTCGACATCATTTCCTTAGAGATCATGTGCAAAAAAAAGACATCATTCTTGAATTCATAAATATGGATGAACAATGGGAGAATATTTTTAGAAAACCTCTTTCAAAGGATATATTCATCTCTATATGGCGAGAATTAGGCTTATTATACAGTAGAGAGATGATTTGAGAAGGAGAAGTTAATTAAAATAAGTGGTCGAGTTAAATAATCAAGTAGGTCACAAGCCCTGAAGGACAGGCAACTGACACCTTAACATCAGTTGACTGAACCTACACTGACTTACTAGTATTTTAGGTGTAGGCTCCTCAGGTGACTAACTTGCTGCTGAATTATGAAATTTTGAAGAAATACACAAGTCAGGCGACTGACTCTTTGAAGGCAGTTGACTAACCCACGCGGTATATGTATTTACTGTTCGTAAACCCTAATTTTTTCACACCTCAGTAAACTGACCCTATTTTCTCCACTCTCCCCAAGCACTCTCCGTCGTCTCCAAGTCCTATTTCATGAATATTTCACTGATTAAACTTCAAAAGATCCTTACATATTTCATTCTCACTTTGTTTCGAAGGATTTAACCAATTATTTTCTTCAAAATCATGCCTAGAACCAAGAACACAGCGAAATCGAGGTCCCACCTCCGGAAAGGATGATTCAAATGACATTGAGCAATGGTTGATGACAAGCCATGCCAAATAAGTCTATCAGGAACATCTTTGATCTACCGAACCCATCTTTGGTAAGGTTTTAGATATTGACTTTTTTTTAGATGATTTTCTAGATATTTTTCCAATGTTCAATGCTTTAGGTTGGGAACAGTTCATAACTTATCAAGCTAGAGGCATGTATCCAAATCTTGTTAAGCTTTTCTATGCTAATATGGTGAAGGGAAAAACTGTATGCTCCACCCAAGTTATGGATAAATCTTTTGCAGTAACCCCACAAACTTTAGCCATCTGACTTAAAATCCAACACAGAGAATTTGAATGTCCACAGATTGGTTCATCTTCGATAATTGCTTAAGACTATACCCCTAAGGAGTTTTTACCACTGTGTATGGTAGAAGCTCCCGTATATTTTGGAAATCCTCCGTTGTATCGTCAGCTTAGTATCTTAGCTCAAGTCTTACAGAAACTCATCACTTACAATATATTACCTAGGGTAGGTCACATGACCATATCTCCTACATTGATTGTTTTGTGATGTGGTGCCTGTTGAAGGGACAGAAGCTTGACTTACCTAGCCTAATCTTAAAATGGATGATCTTGAGAGAAGAGGCTAAACGGGTTATTCTTCCATATAAAGGAATTTTAAACCTTATTTTTTACCATCTAGGCTTGACCACACCATCTACACTCTTCATCAAATGAATTCACTATGATATTTTCTCATCTACTATGGTTAAGAAAATAGGTTATGTTATATATGAAAGACATGGTTAGTTGCCAAAGGGTAGACGTCCACGTAGAGAACCTCAACATGAACAAGAACCCCAACAAGGTGCAGATGATGTTCCATCTTGGTTTGTATCTTATCAGTAGCAGTTGAATGATTTTCGCGGTGGTGCGTATTGGTTTTAGCTCACTTTAGACAAGCTTCATGGGACTTGATCAACAACTTGGACACATGGAGAACTACATGGCAGACTCATCTTCTTCACGAGGCAAAGCTCCCAAGGAAACTCAAGAGCTGCTGTTGATGATGATGAGGGAATGAAATCAAATGAAGGAGATGAAGATTAGCTCTATTTTGTTTCTGATCTCTCTGCACTATATTTGGGTTGTAATATGTGACTAGATACAAATTTTGACACTACTTTCTTTGTTTTTGCTACTTCTTTCTTAAATGTTTACTTTGGATGTTTTATCTTTGCATGCTATTATGGATTATACTGACTCTCATTTGCATGATAACTGCTATATATATCTAGAATGAACATTTTGATGAATGCTTGACTTGAAAAATTGCATATTGCATTGTGGACCATACTTGTGAACTGAATTATGATTTAAGGTCCTATGTTGCAATGTATGTTAATTTTCTTCAATTACCCTTTTTTTTATGTCAAAAGGGGGACAAATATTGGCAAAAGGAGAAATATTGGAAAATTGAGAATTTTGATATTGAGGATGTATGCATATTGGCAAAAAGGAGAAATATAGGCAAAATGAGAATTTTGATATTGAGCATGTATGCATCATGACGGTTGAGATCTTGTTGAACATTGATTGTATATTCAGGAGGAGTTATAAGTTATACTCATTAGAACACAATATGAAAGCATGTATTCAGGAAGAGTTATAAGTTGATGGAATTGGTGTATTCCCAAGAGGGGAGTGAATTGGATATTTTAAAAAGTTTCTTCCTAGGTTCAATCCAAATCACAAAATCAGTATTGCAAAACCTAGGGTCTTCTCTAAGCATTCACCAATTCAACAAATATTCAACTGAGCAGATATTTAAACACTTAAAGCAATTCACAATAACAAAAATATAAAATTATTTAAAACATGCACAACATTCACAATAGATCGGATATAATCATACATGTGTAGAAAAATAAATGCAGAAAAATGAAGGGCCAACATGAAGTTTTTTATCGGGGTTCATCCAAACTTGCCTACGTCCCCACCTTAAGCTGCAACTCAAGGATTCCATTAAATGCTCACTTAACGGGTGGAGCAACACCAGTTACAATATTCTCTCCAACTGGCAAGAAATACCCCAAATCAAATTCACAGGGCTGATTCCAATCTACTACCACACCTTACAAGACTATGCACCTAGTTCTCCTAACCAAGTCTGAACCAATCCAGGACTCTCCTAACCGGGTTTGAGCCAATCCAGTGCACGTCATAGGCTAGTGCAATCCTCTTCCGATGATCACATGTCAGGAATACAAAAAATCTAGAAAATTTATGTATACAAGTAGATGCTTCTAATCTAAGCAGATGATGTACAACAATGAAGCACAATATGCACTCACATATGATATGAAATTTAAGCTCAAGTGAGTAAATGTTTTTCTCAAAATGATTTTGCAATCCTTGAATATAATATATATGATATAAGCTTCAAAGATTAAACCCTAATGACAATTTTCTCCTTAAATATTTTTCAATGAAAAAAGTAGGAGAACCTAGGGTTTTCACTCAAAGGGATTTTCGCACAAGTGAAAATGTATAATCTTTGGTTTGAAATATAGTGTGCAAAAATATTCACAAGCAAAGATGAGTTTCTCCAAAAAGATATTTGTCAGGAAGAAATATGTGGAGAAACCTCACACTACTCTCAAAAATTGATTTTCAAAAACTAAGAATGAATAAGAGTATATGTTTTTTTTTAAAAAAAATGCCCAAATAAATGATTCTTAGACAACCCTCAAATGCAATTAATTTGCAAGTGAAAGGGAGTAAAAGAATAATCAATAGCTCTATTGAAAAATATTTCTCAAAAAAATTAATGAAGAGAGCATAAATTAAAAGCTTTGGGGATGAAAAATTAGCAAAAAATATTTTTAGAGAATTTTTTAACTAATTATCTTGTTAATTATGTTTATAATATGGGTATATATAGATTTTTGGAAAATCAGACCTTTTGGGGATACGCTAAGTATTTTCCAATTTGTTTAATAAGAAAATAAGCCTGATTAGCGTTGAAAATTAAAGCAACCCGAGAGGTTCAATCAAACCAGGGCATCACTAGTTGACCGTCTTATGTTAAATTTTGGATTTTCTCGATGGGTTCGGTCAGCTATGCAAGATATGGGTCGGCTTGCCAAAGGCAATTTTCAAACCTTCATAGGTTTAGTCAACCTAGGATCAAGGCCGGTCATCTGTCACTGAAGATCGGTCGACCATTGTAATTTTAAACTAAATGGTCGATCGGCCGAGGCATAATAAATAGGCCAAAATACAAGGTCGGTTGGCTGAGGGTTTTAGGCTAAAAAAGGACGGTTAGCTGACCCTTTGACTTTGGTCAAAAATATGTGGTCGGTCGAGTGTGGTAATTATGATGTGTATGGGTCAGTCGACCAGGGCTTGAAAATTTTCAATTTTTTTAGTCCTATTTTTGACCTGAAAAATATTTTTAAAACCTTTTGTAATTTTAGCACTTTTATGGAAAAAAAGTTTTTCTTGAAATGTTAGGTGCCCTATGGTCAGTCTAGGTCCTATCTGATGTTAGCTTTCACATCATGCATGACCTACTTTATTACAATCCAAATAAAGAAACTAAGTGCAATTACAATTTAATTACATTTGTCTTCTTCTTCTTTCTACTCTTTACTTCGTCATGGAATACGCCGGATAAAGTGAGCTTTAAGTTCCGTTTTGGCTTCCATTTCCAGTCCCTTGTATGTGCTTGGAATTATGGCATGTTCAAACACAAAATTACACACATAAGTGACTTGTGCTTTGTCAGCATCAAAATAGGGATCGGACTAAAAAAGTCAACAATCTTCCCCTTTTCGATCGTGACAAATGCACAAGAGCAAAATGGGTTATGCTTGAAAGGGCTCCCCCTAAGAATATGCATAACTTAAAATAAGCAGTATAGCTCAGGCATATCAAAGAAAGAAGACACAATAAATTTATTATGCATTTAGTCTAGGCATTAAAACATAGATGCTCGCAGCTCAGATATTTTTCCATAAAAAAATTCTCCCCCATTACAAAACATTTCAAATACTTTTCATTTTGCTCAGAGAAATTCTCCACCTTTTGGCATCAGCAAAAGGGTTTGGCTAAGTAAAAGTATGGCATTTAAATACACTTAGCAATGAGAACCCCCTTATAAGATTTAAGATAAAATATTTAGCTCAAAATAACTCCCCCTTTATATTTAAAATGTGGGCATTTTTAAGGACATCTTTAGCTTAAAAGAACTTCCCCACTTGATAAAGAATTTTGGGCACAAAAGGATTATAACTATTTTGAAAAGTATGACAATTAAGCACACAAAATAGTATAATTGGTCATAAAATATTGAAATAACATGATAAACATGATTTGACCAGAGAGATCCTCAAACCATAGCAATTTAAACATATCATAAGACCCGCAAGAAAATTTGAGTTTAGGACATACGACATATGATAGCAAGTGTAGATTTGAGCATAAAATTGGTCTAACTGGTTAGCATGCATTTTTATGTTTGAATGAATGAACCAACTATGCAATTTAAAAACATATATATAAATAATAAGGTAAGAGATAAGAATTTTAGTTTTGAAAACATTTCTTGCCATATAGCATTTAAAAAATTTCCCCTTTTAATGTTTGCAAAAGGTACCGGAGGTGTGCTTACTGAAAAATAAACTTTAATACAAAGCTCAAGCAAGCATTATTTTTTTGGTTTAGCATTTAAGCACAGAGCAAGATATAACCAAAAAAAATACAACCATATAGATCCTAAGGGTATGGCAGTTTTAAGTCAAGATCATATGGTAATACAAATGATTGTGGCTAAACAACATATTTCACATTAAGATTTTCAATAAAATCATTACATTAAAACACATACCACAATGAATTCAAAATAGATCTAAGTCCAAAAATGTTAGTGAGCCAAACAAGATAGAAACTTAATTACAAAGACTCCCCTTATAAATTAAAGTACAAGCTTAGATGTTATGGATTTAAAATTTATTGTGGGTAGAATGAAATTCATTATACCAAATGTGCAGGCCACAGTAAATAGAAATTTAATTTTGTATGCTCCCCCTATCAATTTGAATCCTAGCTTAGATGCAATAAAAAGATTAATTTCCTTGAGTATGCAAATTAGTATAGGCGTCCCTATAGGTCACAAATGCATCGAAAATAGATATTAAGGCATGATATAATGCTCATAAACCAAGAACAATCTATATCTATTCATGGAGTTTTAAAAGCTGGATATGATGTTCAAGGTTTTTAGAAGAGCCTCAATATTCAAAAAGCGAAGTGATGCATGTGAGACCTTTATATTCATTCTATAGGGATGGAGCTCAGCACCCCTGAATATGTAATGATTATGTAAGGATGAAATTTAATATTTATTCAACTTTCACTCATCCTTTTAAAACATTTTGACATTTATTTTATCATAATCATCTTTGTACATGATTTTATTTTGGGAAAAATTTAATGAAATTTCGGCAACATGTCGTCTATAAATTGGACATTTTCTCATAGAACTTGTACCTGAGATCTTGTTGTATTTGGAAAATAGTTCATATTAAGCATGCAACAACCTAAATCCACTACTAGCATGCAATTCACATCACTGCATCAGCCATGTAGGTGGCATTCAATTTAAGCATGCAATCAGGTAGCTTAAATAACAGTTCATAAAATATAAATCATCCATTAAAGTGATTTAACCATTCAGCATAATATGGATAGTAATTTGCAATGCTATTCATTAAGGCATATAAACATATAGTATGATTAAGAGAGCATTTAAGTTTATATAACAATGAAAGAAAGATGCTCCCCTTCAGACTATCATTGTTTTATGCCTTTATCTATTTTTCAAGATCTTAGCCAAGTGATCTGAGATTTTCAATGATTCAAACTTGGCTTTACATGCTTAGTCTTAGAGGACCAAAAAGTCACAATGAATATTTCTAAGCCTAGTACGCCTCTTTTCCTATGAATCTTAATATGTGCGAAAGGCTCAACTTCTAATGGCTTTGAATTTCAACTGCATGTGCTTAGGCTCCTTAAGATTTATACATTCATCTAGATTGAAGGTTAGAGCAACCACCTTACTCATTCAACACTATTTTAAGGATATAACGCTCTTAATGATTTGACTTAAAGTTTTGAGAGCTTGTGAAGAAGGTTATAGGATAAATACTCTTAAATATTTGAATCACTATTGAGTTCTGAAGAGCATTTAGACGAGATTACAAGTGGACAATATTAAAGTTATTTTCGTGCTGCCAAAAATGTCCACATCTTTTAGGCAATGAGCTTTTAGGAGTATGAAATTCTAACCACTACTCTTTGTTGATTGGAAGGTATCCTTTAGATATGATCACAAATTAGATTAAGGATACGAACCAAGGGGTAGGTAGAGACTTTGTCGAATGTGATCGTGAGATGGCAAAGGTTTCCTATAGTGAATCAAAATTAGAGAATTTTTATATTTTACTCATAAAGGGAATATTTAATTATGACTAGATGAAACCTTGATTCCCTTAAAGGATGCCCCTAATTTTGATTAAGAAAAGGATGTCTTTTAAATAAGCACTTAATATATTGGGAATTTATTTTGATTAGTGCTTATACCTAGACTAATGACTGACTTTTGATCCAGCCTTTTAAGACCACAAATGGGTTTAAGATTAAAGTGAATTAGATCCCCTAAACCTCAAAGTTGTGTAATGGACAAAATATGCTTAACTTAAGATATCCATATTTAAGCATGGGTTAAGCATTAAGAATTATTTACCAAGAAAAGATGCCTTGTCCAATTGGAAGTGGATTTATTTTAGCATGCGTCTGGGATTCTATTCAAGATATGATATATGCTCTTCAACTTAGAATCCTAAGGTTTCAAGGAATATAGTTAGTTAAGCCCTCAACCTTTAATTTGAACATATCAAAGGAATGATATGAATAAAGCAGAAATTGACATTCACTCAAGTACAAATTTGCTCATTCCTTTTCAGTTCAAAGTTGACATGCTACAACCAATAATTTCAAATTTTTGCCAATCACCATGATATATAGATGCATTAAGTTCAGATTGGATATATAGCTAGAAAAATTCGTATTGGCTTGATTTCCTAATGATATTAGTATACAATATAGTGTATAGACAATGCATATACTAAGGTTTGACATATTAATCCCAAGCCTTTAGTCATCACTACCCCCTATAACTAATCCTAAACTCTAAGGAAGAAATGATTAATCATGTAATTCCTATAAGAACTCGTTCTTCCTTTGGTCCTAAGGGGTCATCTGTCTTGACTACCCATATCTTTTTCCTATCTTTTCCTAGGGCACCTCTAAATGGGCATGTGAATTGAAGGTGCCTTTTTCCTTCATAAAATAAGCATATTTTGTATATACGTGGATTATTATGCTTATTCACCCTATTTTTACTAGATGAGGCATAAAGATTGCAATGGGATTTAATAAATGTTTTTGAACCCCTTTTGAAAGAAATAGTTCTTTTTACTAAGGGTTTAACATGATTATTCTTTTTACTGGCAACCTTTGATATTATATCAGGATAATATTTCATTTATTCTTTCCAAGCAAGTGATTTTCAATATCTTCTCAACCCTTTTCTTTTCTAAGGTGGCAGGATATTCATTTATACTTTCTAATTGTCTTGCCAACCTTCTACTTTCATTCATCAAGAAGATTTTATGTTTAGGCAGCCTAACTAGAAACTTATATAGTTTCGATGAAGCCTTTCCTAGTTTTCTATATATGGGCATGCTTTCATCATATAATTCAACATATGATTCATCACAAGGTGAGAAGTAAGGTGTAATCCCAACAAGGGGTGAATTGGGTTTATTAAAATTTCTTTAAAACTTTTGTTCTGCAAAATCCTTGATTTAAGAACTAACCCAACGAATTAATATTTAGAAATCACACAATCACAATGATATTGATTTGCAACCCTACAAGCATAGCCAACAATCCTTTTAAGTTAAGTCAACAAAGATCAGTTTGAATAAAATCTTAGAATATTCAAAATCTGAATGACCAGTTAGAATAAATAATTTCAGAGATTTGATTTTACAAGACCTGAAACTTTCCTTTAATTGATAAAGCAAGATTAATTTCAGCAAAGTAGTAAAATCAATATTCAATATTACTTCTGAACTTTTCAAGCCACTTAACAACCAGATAATGATAACCAATATGTTTCTTGGTTTTAAATATGAAACAAATTTAGTAATTTAGTGAGCTTCAAAATTTGATAATTTGAATTTTTTAATCAATCAATCAATATGGTATGCTGATTTCAAATATGGATCAAAGTAAGAAACTTCAGCAACTCTCAATATTTAGAAAGTGTTAAATAATCATACACCCAGGTTATATGTTTGCAGAAAACTAAAGAGTGTAGGGAAAAATAGTTGAAGACCGTATTTTTTACAAGGTTCAGCCAGCAGTCTGCGTCCTTGCCCCAAGCAATCGTTGTGAGGATTTTCCTTTCAACTTCTTTACAGACCAAGTTACAACCTCTAGGTATCACGTGGAGAGCCCTCTCTAACAAGAATATCCCTTCTCGTTTGCCAATGATTCAACAACCCTGAATCGTTAAAGAACAACAAGAGAAACAAGAACAACTTGTGTACAAAAAGAACTCTCAACAAAATTAGATTAGTATAGTTGAATACAAATATACTTCAATCAATAATTAATATAAAAAGATGAAGCTCAAGTAAATATCACTGGGGTTCTGTCTTAGATTGGATATTTCAATGAAAGATCAAAGAACCGTGAGCTTTTATTAGCAAGAACACAACAAGTACTTCAGTAAAAATATTAGCAAGATTGCTTTGAATAGTAGAAAGAATTTAGATTGATTGCTACAACAATCTCCCCCTTTTTTATGATGATAAATAAGGAGCAAAAATGAGTAAGCCTTAAAAGGCTCCCCCTTACAATAAGCATACTCGTAACAAAATTTGGAAAGTAAATCATTTGTTTATATGATTGCATATCAGATTGCATCAGATTTAGTTTTAGTTCATCAAATTAAATTTAAGTTCATATTTCAAGATCATCAATGTTAAGTTTATATTTTTCAATTCATAATATCAGGAGTGTATATCTTAATTCAATCACATATTCCATATTTTAGTTTGGTCTTAGTTTTGCTCTTGTTTTAGATTTTTGCTAAAAAATTATGCCCCTCTTGACATCAATCAAAAAGAGATGAGGCAATAAACCCAAACACGCTAAAGCATAAAGCAGTATCAGCACAAAAATAGAAAATAGCATTCATCATGTTGTTATCAAGGAGTACAAAAAACAACATGAGAAACATCCAAGAATTACAAAGCAAATGTCTGAAATACAAATTTCAACAAAAAACAAATATCTAAGCATTTGCAGTTGTATCTTTATCTTTAGTTCCTTCTTCATTTTGTTCATCATCTTCATTTTATTCTTCATTTCCTTCTTCTTGAGTGCCTACTTCACTTATCTCCATTAGATCTTTTCCTCGTGAAGAACCAGCTGTATGCTATTCAATATAACCAAGCCGTTAATCCACTGAAGAATAATTAACTTAAAGAGCAACAAAGTTGTCTTGAAGAGTTCGAAGATCAACTTTTATTTCACCACTAAAACCAATGAATTGCTTATGGTAAGCTAAAAACCAAGACAGTGCATTATCAGCTGAAGGAGCAGGGTGCTGAACTGGTTGTTGTTGTTCCTAAGCCTGTAGGCGTGTTTAGATGGGCAAAGATGAGATTCAAAATTCCTCCATAAGGATGAATTACTCTACGGGCTTTTGTTCTAGAGATCATCCATTTGAGAATTAAACTTGGTAAATCAAGCTTCTTTCCTTTGAGTAAGCACCACATGAGGAAACAATCTAGATATGAAATATAGTCATGTGATCCTGCCTGAGGCAAAATATTGTATATAGTGATCTTTTGGAGGATCTATGCCTGAAGATTCAATTGCTTGTACATTGGTGGATGTCCAAAATAAACAGGTTGTTCAATCACGATCAAAGGCAAAAATTCTTCGAGAGTGAAACCTTGTTCCATAATCCAGGATTGCCCAAAGGGTGGACATTCAAACTCTCGTTGTCGGATATTGAAAATGGTGGCCAAGGTATGAGGAGTCAAGGCAATCGATTTTCCCATGACTTCAGTAGTGGTTACTGTCTCTCCTTTAACCATATTTGCATAGAAAATCTTAACAAGGTTTGGAAAAACACCCTTAGCTTGATAGGTGATGAATTTCTTCCAACCTAATGCTCTAAACATAAGTAGAATATCAGGAAAGTTTTTGTCAAAGAAATTGATATCCAGGACTTTACCGAAAATGGGTTCCGTCGAATGAAGATGCTCTCTGTATAGTCTCTTTGCGTGTGGAGCTAGAAGTCATTGCTCGATAGATGAGCTATCATCTTGCCTGGAGGACGATGCCTTATTTCCAACTGTTTTTGTACGTGGCATGATGATTTCAAAGAAAATAACCAGTAAAACCCTAGAAAACGGTAAGAGAATGTTGTAGGAAGATGAGATCCAAGGTTGACAAGGAGGATTTTGAGAGATGGAGGTACTTTGGATCGAAGGAGAATAGGTGGATGAGAGGAGAGAAATAGGTTCAGGTTCTTGGGAATTTGAAAGGTTAGGGTTTCACGCAATCTAGGTATTTAAATCGCCGTCAGTCAATCGACTGAAATCAAAGGTCAGTCACTTGACAATTTTAGCGCATTTTAATTTTACCTAGATAATGGCTAGTTAGTTGACTGAGGTTCAAGGGATCAGTCGCCTGACGTTACTAATCCTAAAAATTGATAAAGTTAGAGAGAGTTCAGTCTATTGCGACTTATTTTTTAGTCGTCTAACCTCACTTGCCTTTTAATATACTCTTGTCTACACATCCAATTTTCTTTTTAAACAACTTCTCTATTGTGCAATAAGCCTTATTTACTTCAAATTCTCTCTATTTTGATTTTAACTCTTTTCCTTATGCATATGGATTTACCAAGCTTCAAATGACTTTCCAAATTAATCATTAGAGCTTAGATCTTTTAATTTCATTGCTCTCTAAGTTAAGCCTTATACTATCCAACTTTTGATTGTGGCCAACAATGCCATGTTTATATTCATTCTTTTCAATATAATAGTCATCAAGAAGCTTAGAAACGCATCTTTAAGATTTTTATAATCTATTTCATCTTTGTTCAATATCTTTGTATTAATTGGGATTAAGTGATTTTCCATAGATAGAACAATGATAGATCTTCTACTTAGATTTTGTGAATTCTCTTAATTTCTTAGTAATAGCTTCTAATCTGATCATTGAGTTACTAACTTAAACTTCTTATAGGAAATTAATCAACTTGATTATGTTATTTTATCTTCTTGAGTTGTAGCTGTTATTTTGACCATGATATGCTCAATTCACTTTTGGCTTTAGATTGATTCTAAGAATTTATCATCTTTACTTAGCTTTCTCAAGGTATCTACTATAGTAGATATATCTATCAGCAATTTATACTTTAAGCATTATCTACTATCAGAGCATACTTATAGTCATGCATTACTAAACTCTTCTTATATTAGGATAGATTGACTTAAACTCTATAGGTTGATGAGTCATTACTAACCCTTTTCATTATTGTACAATTTAGCTTTCTTAATTCCTAAAATGGAATGACAACTCTTAAGATCTATGGAGTCCTTAGTACACGAACTAGGCTCTCATTTTGATACCCATTCCTTTTCGGGTCTTGATGGTTTAATAAGAGATGTTTCTTTTACTCTCCAAACCTGCTTAGGTTTCATACCCTTTCTTTTTAATGGATATTCAAAATTTATGTGTCCTTTCTCCTTATATAGGAAACATGTGGTGTGTATGTAAGTATTTGAGGAAGTACTGGCTTAGTCTTTGGAAGCTTTTACAAAGTACCCAATGTAGAGGTTATTTTTCATCTTATTTTCAACTCCATTGAATCTTATACCTTTTGTTGGCCTTACAAGGCTTAAAATCTTGTTTTGATGATAACAAATCAGAGGAACTTAACATATTTGGTTAAGTGATGATATTTCAGGACTCAAGTATGTGAATACAAGGTCAAGTGTTCACAAGGATCATTGAACGCTTACTCCAAAGAAAAATGATCAAATGAAGCTTAAAGAATATTAAGGCATGGATTCAAAGATGATCTAATAAAGCTTGAAGATCATGAGAACATGAATATTAAAATAACTTGCTAAAAGTTTAAAGTATATTGAAGCTTGAAGACAAGATGGAGCCAAAGAAAGACAAGCATGAAGACTTAAGTGCTTAAAATGTCAAAGTCTTAAGAAGTCTTTTTGTAAGTACTTCAAATAATTTCAATATGGATGCATGAAGTTCTTAGGTTAATTTATTAGACCTAAATACCTTTTAAATACTTGAAAAATATTTTTATATGGTCAAAAATTATTTCAAAAAGGTTAAAATTATTTTTGGAATGAAGCACCAAAAATAGGATTTTCCAAATGCTGTTATTTTTCCTTTATCCGAATTGATGTGCATTTTTCTCTATCAAACACTCCTTATTTTAAAAAGTGTTCAACATGAAAGTTGTGGGAGTTTCTCTTAGCTTTCTGTTGAGCATATAATTTGGAGTTATATAGAAAAATTTATGACTAAAATAATGAAGGGGGTTGAAGTTGTCAGGAAACCAAAGTTTTTGTCTGCCTAGAAGACTGAAGTTTATACTTCAGTCTACTAAAGGATTTCTTCATAAGACTAAACAATAAGTTCAATTTGCTGAAGTTTTTCCTAAAGGAATACAGAAGAGGCACTACACCCTCAAAATACTGAACCCTCAGTTCAGTCGTCTGACCCTGTATCCAGACTAAATTTTTCAGTGTTTTAAGGTACTTCAGAAGACTGAACCCGACACTTCAGTCTATTGAACACTGTTAACAGCCATATTTTTTAAAAGTTTTTAAATTTAAATTCGTATTTCTTGTGATTCAAACTTTCTACAAACTTGGGAAACACTTTAAGTCACTTGGCGAACACGAAATAGACTTGATTTCTCATCTATAAATAACCCCCAAGGCTAAGGATTAAATACACCAAGAAAATACACCAATCAAAATTTCTTGCTCTCAAATCTCCCAATACCCTCAAAGCTTTCTTGTGCAATCAATTTCTAAATTTCACTACTAAGATTTTACTGATTTAAAGGCCACGGTTCTTGTGTTCTTAACTGAGTTTTACAACTAAGAAAGAACCCCAGTAATATCTTTGTGAGCTTCATCTTTCCATATTGTGATTTTAATTGAAGTATACAGATTTAAATTGTACTAATCAGCTCTGTTGTAAGAGTGTATTTGTACACCATATTGTTTCTTGTTTCTTGTTTCTTGTAGTTCTTTGAAAGATTCCTGGTTGTTCGATCATTGGACTGAGTGTGGGGTATCGCATGGAGAGCCATTACTCTAGCCTATTGAAGGAGTGACTAAGCGTGGGGTATCGCTTGTAACGGTTTGCTCTGCTCGGAAAGGAGTGTTCTAGTGGAATCCTTACGTGGTATTGGCCTAAGGTGAGGAAGCAGGCTAGGGATAAGTTGAATCTCGTAAAAATCTTGATGTCTCTCTTTCCTTTCTCTTTATTTTCAACACACACACACACACACACATATTGTTTGTGTATGCAAAGTGCAAGTTGTTGAGATTAAAAACTGAGATTAAAGATGACTCTTAATATAAGAAAGTACGTTTTGATTAAACTTTTGTGGAAACCTAAAAGGGAGTACATAGTTTAATTGTTTTTGAAAATCTTAGTTAAGAGAGTGCAAACAATTTCATTCAATACAAGGCTTACATATATTCACATGGCTACAAACAAGTAAATATCTTGAGTTCTTGCAAAAGCTTAAATTGCCAAAGAGTTGCATACTATATCTTGGTTTGATATTTTATTGACTGATTACTTTAGTTGTTTATTAGTTGGTTGATTGTTTAAGTTTTGTTTACTTATGGTATGTTAAGTATTGGTTTATGGATTGATTAAGTAATTAAGCTTTTGCTGTGTGTTTGATAACTTAACAAGAAGTTAAGAATTCAAAAAAAGAACGAAAATTTTTAATAATTCAATTCATGCCCCCCCCCCCTCTTGGGACAACCCCTTAACTTTCACCTTCCTTATCGAAAGACATTCTTTGTGATCCAACTGGTTTCTCAAAGTTCTCCTTTCCTTTAGTAAACTTGTAAATTATTTTATTTTAATCCTCAATTTTACTTTCAAGTCAAAGTATTTATGAATCTTTTATTCCTTTGCAGTTAGCTTGCAGCCTTACTAACTCTTTAGTCATCTAATATATTTTGCTTTCAAGTTTATCAATGACTAGGTCCTTTTCTTTTTCAATCGAAGTTTGAGATCTTAAATATTCTAGTTCTTTTATCACCTTTTCATTCTTGCCTTCTAATCTCTTAATTTTTAAATCCATTTCTATTTCAGCAAGATTATTAGATTCCAATAATTTTATTATTGCCTCATTCTTATTTTTCAATGAAGTGTATCATTTAGTCACTTTAATTAGGATCCTGTGAACATTGAATAGTTCTCTTTGAAGTTCTTCATAAGATGGTATACTCTCATTATTGGATTTATCAGATGTATTGTCACAAGATTCACTACATGATTCATTAAATGGTTTGGATGAGGAACTTTGTACTTTATCTTCGTCCCATGCCATAAGACAACCATTTGCAACCTCTTGGTCACTAGATTCACTTTCTAAACTACAAGAACTTACATTATCCCATGTTGTGGCCTTCATTGCCCTTTTCTTCTTCTTCTTAGTATCCTTCTTAAGTTGTGGACAATCTAGTTTTACGTGGCCTACTTTCTTACAATTATAACATGTTGGAAGTTCAAACTTTGTGTTATTTACGGTGCAATCCCAAGAGGAGGGGTGAATTGGGTATTTTAAAAGTATTTGATTTTCCTCTATCAGACAGTCCCTATATTCAGATTGACCCAACTCTATCACAAGGAATAGGAATTAATTCAATTTGGTCATACAATATATTCAATTGTGTACAATTAATTACCAAGTACTTGTAGGGCTATTCAACATACACATATACAAGATAAGTAATGAGATGTGATGCAGAAATTAACAAGCGTAAGGGAACAGAGAAACAAACTCAATTTTTACAAGGTTCTGCCTACCCCATCCTATGTCCTCGCCTTAAGTAACCCACCCAAGGATTCCACTAAAAATAGTCCGCTCCTTTAACTGGGACAGAACTTCCTTTCCAACCTGCTACTTACTAGAGGCGTAACTTCCTCCTCAATCCCAGTTCACAACCCAAACAGTGTAAACAAAAATAACGAATACAATTTTAGCAAAAACACTCAAATATTGCTTCTAACAAAGCTAGTGAGTACAATGAGTCCTAATACACAATCATATGAAAACAACTTGAAGCTCAGTATGTATGCTAAAATATGATCTCTATGATATGAATGAAACAGTTCACAGAACTATCCTTTTATCAATATCTCCCAAAAATAATGTTAATAAATCAAAGCTTTGGAGAACTTAGGGTTTATTTTTAAAACACTTTATACAAAGATATAATATAGGATCTTTAAAGAAATATAGTCTTGACTATTTCACAGATCTAAGTTCTAGCTATCAAAACACTTATAAGATTAAATCTTTGAATAAAAGTGTCACTTTAAGTGTATCAAAAATTTCAACAAAAATATTATTTTTCTCAAAAATACTTTTTTGCACTAATAAAATAGATCTCTTTGAATAAAACTATAACTTTGAATGGAGCAAGAGTTCAAACCTAAGAAAACAATTCTCAATAGATTTTTCAAATAAACAACTATTAGAAAATCAGTTGCTTGTTCCCAAAAACGATTTTTCTTTATGCACAAATAAAGAAGACGACAACTTTTTAATCAACTATCGAAAGCTCAATGAAAAGTTACTCAAACCTCAAGATAAACCTTAGATTTATCAAAAGTGTGCTTGGATCTTGAAGACACAAATGCCTAGACAAGTATCAATTCTTTGGAGTGCATGCAATGATGTTAGCACTAGAATTTACAGCTCTCACTAGATTTTCAAAATACACTCAATCCCCCCAATGCTATGCAAAAAGTGGTGCTCTAGGGTAAAGAAAGTATATTTATATGTGTTCTCGGCCCTAGGATGAATCCTGATCATTGGATCTATTAAAAACTTGATTTTTCGTCTGTGTCCATGTTGGAACATAAGTCAGCGCCCTGACATTCATCGACAAATGGGTACGTTCGTTGACGAGTGTACAACACTTGTTCGTTGACAAGGCTATGAGTTTGTTGACAAGAGCCCTATCTGATATTTTAGTACTCTCGGTATTTTCTGGTCGACGAGACAATGTTTTCGTCACTGAGTGGCCTTCATATGTTCATCGACGAGGCCTCTAATAATTTGCCTCGAAAATTCATTTCAACTTAGAACTATTTCAAATAAATTTTTCATGAGATGCATGAGTCCTAAGGTCAGTCTAAGATGTAATTGAGCTTCAAAATATATCATATGACATATAAATACATCAAATCTAGATACCAATTCCCATTAAAGTCTTCAACTAGAAGCTTGTTCCTTCATCCTTCTTTGCTTTTAGTTCCATGGGTTATGCCAGGTGTATATGCTTTACTCCTCGTGGCTTCCATGACTCATTTACCTTTCATGCATGCTAAATAATATTCCTGCTCACAATCTCAATGCATAGACCAAATACAAAGTGATTTGTCATTATCAAATAAGGATTGGACTCGTAGAGGCAACAATCTCCCCCTTTTTGATGATGACAAATACACGAGCCAAAAATAGAAAATGGGTTACACCTAACAAGGCTCCCCCTCAATTAATGCACAATATAAAGTTTGAAAATATGAAGTATGCTTACAAACAATATAGAATAGGCACTAATTTTGCACGTAAAGCTCAAAAACTAGATACCAATATGTTTGCAACTATATTTGTCTCCCCTTTTCACAAATTTATACTTACTATAAACTATTTTTGCACACACACTTCTCCCCCTTTTGACATCAACAAAAAGATATGCATAAAAATATTTTGACGTAATTATATCTCAATGTAAAAAAATCAATTTCTCCCCCTATGCAATTTAATTTACTTCTCCCTTAACCAATTTAATTCAATAGAGCATACACAATATTTTAATTGACACAGGTATGAAAAGTAAGTTAGTCTATTAAAATCCAAAGATTGATACCAAATATGTAATGTTTTGCCAAAAAAAATGAAAATGTAGAACCATTGGCAATTTTAATGTAAGTTGCTTCCCCTTAATTATGTATTCTAATGTAATTCTAGGCAACTTCACGACTATGCATAAGTCCTAATTCACGTCTAGTTTGGATAAACCTATCCTCCGCAAGTGGTTTCATGAATATGTCTACCCATTGTTCATTTGTGCATATAAAGTCAAGTTTCACATCTCCTTTTTGCATATGATCACGAAGAAAGTGATGTCTAATTTCTATGTGTTTAGTTCGTGAATGTGATATTTAATTCTTTGAGATGTTTATTGCACTTGTATTGTCACATCTTATAGGAATTGTGTCATATCTTAAATCCAAAATCCATAAGTTGTTGCTTCATGTATAACGTTTGAGCACAACAACTTCCAGGCGCTATGTATTTAGCCTCAGCTGTGGATAATACAACTGAATTTTACTTCTTTGAGAACCAAGACACTAAAGAATTTCCGAAGAAATGGCATGTGTCGCTTGTGCTTTTTCTATCCAACTTACTTCCGGCAAAATTAGCATTCGAATAACTTACAATCTCAAAGGAGGTATACTTGGGATACCATAATCCAAGTTCAATGGTTCCTATCAGGTATCTAAGTATTCTTTTAACAGCTAGTAGATGGGACTCTTTAGGTGCAGTTTGAAATCTTACACATAAGCATACACTAAACATTATATCAGGCCTGCTGGCAGTTAGATACAGAAAGTTACCAATCATTCCACGATATAACTTTACATCTACTGCCATACCTTGTTCGTCTTTGTCTAATTTCAATGAGGAGCTCATAGGTGTCCCTAGTATTTTTCCATCTTCCATGTTAAACCTTTTGAGCAGATCTCTAATGTACTTCGATTGATTTATGAAAATTCCATCTTTTGCTTGTTTTATCTGAATTCCTAGGAAGAAATTTAGTTCACCCATCATGCTCATCTTAAATTCACTTTGCATAGTACTTGCAAACTCATTGCACGACTATTCACTTGTTGCTCCAAAAATGATATCATCTACGTATACTTGGACTATGAGCATATTCTCGTTTTTAGTTTTTATGAAAAGTGTTGTGTCAATCTTACCTCTAGTAAATCTATTTTCCAATAGAAAACTACTTAACCTTTCATGTCAAGCTCTAGGAGCTTGTTTCAAACCGTACAAGGCTTTTGTTTGTCTATAAACATGATTTGGATACTTATGGTTTTCAAAACCTGAGGTTGTTCTACATAAACTTTACTTATGTAGACATTTAAAAATGCGCTTTTGACATCCATTTGATATAACTTGAAATTCTTAAAAGCAACATAGGCTAAGAGTATTCGAATGACTTCCATTCTAGCTACAGGTGCAAAGGTTTCCTCAAATTCAATTCCTTTTTCTTGATTATATCCTTGAGCTACTTGTCTTGCCTTCTTTCTAACCACTATCCCATGTTCATCTTTCTTGTTCTTAAATATCCATTTCATTCCAATAATTGAATTATCCTCAGGTCTAGGAACTAATGTCCAGACTTTATTTCTCTCAAATTGATTTAACTCTTCTTGCATGGACATCACCCAAGATTCATCCTCTATTGCATCACTCACATTCTTAGGTTCTTTTTGAGATAGGAATGCAAAATGACTAACCTTGTTTCTAAGTGAGGATCGAGTGGTTACTCCACGTGATGGTTCACCTATGATTTGATCTATGGGGTGATTCTTTATGTACTTCCATTCTTTAGGTGGTTCATTAACCTAATTTTCGACTTGATTATCTTCAGAAGATGTTTCTTTAATTTTATTTCTCTTATCTGAATTATCTTCGATGGATAAAATTTCAATTCCATTATTTATCTCAATTTCATCCTCATCGGTCTTTTTGGAGAAAGGATTTGACTCCTCGAATACTACATGGATAGATTCTGCAATAGTTAAAGTTCGTTTATTATATATCTTGTAGTAGAGAAGCATGTCACACTTTTTGAGGTTAAGTTATCAAAACTGGTGGTGTATACGTTTTCATGATGCTTAGCAGTGAATAGTATCTTATTATCAGTTTTGTGTTCAACAATGCACTTGTCATGTTCAAAAGACACTTTATAACCTTTATCATACAATTGGCTTATACTCAATAAGTTATGCTTTAAACCATCAACCAGTAAAACATCATCTATAATTAGTGATGAATCGTTACCAACTTTACCTACACCTATGATATTTCTCTTAGCATTATCCCCAAAAGTGACAAATCCTCCGTCCTTGGGTGTGATGGATGTGAACTTAGCTTTATGCCCGGTCATGTGATGTGAACATCCGTTGTCCATATATCATCTGTCTTTTAAGGAGGATGATCTTAAGCATATCT
Organism: Malania oleifera; assembly: GCF_029873635.1. Classification (NCBI taxonomy): domain Eukaryota; kingdom Viridiplantae; phylum Streptophyta; class Magnoliopsida; order Santalales; family Ximeniaceae; genus Malania; species Malania oleifera. Next base: position 112,596,079 of record NC_080418.1, on the reverse strand, counting down.
GTGAAACATAATCAGATAACTACTTTTGGTACCCAGATTTTCTTGGGTCAATGGGGGTTAGCACTTGATTCTCCTTTGACTTTCCATACTTTTTTTATTTTGACACCTTTGGTTTTAAAAGGGCAGTCAAACTTAATGTGACCCAACCTCTTACATTTAAAACATGTAACATTTTCATAAGAGTCTTTAGTTGGAACATAAGTTGTTGACTCTCTTATGAAATATCTCATGTAAAGATGTCTCTGTTCTATGTTATCCTTTCCATTATAACCAAGACCTTTCTTTTCTAGGGAGTTTCTTTGAATTCTAAAGAGTTTTTCAAAATTACTTTGTCCTTCTATAAACTTACCAACAATCATAGATTTATCTTTCAAAATCTTTTCTAACTCTTCAATTTTCAATTCCTTGTCTTTTATGAGGGTTGCATGAGATTCATTTTGATTTTCTACTAACCTTGAAAGTTCTTTAACTTTACTTTTCAAATCAGAAATTTTCTTAGTTTTCTTCTCAAGCATTTTAATAGTGTACAAATATTCTTGTTTCAATTCATTATATGAAAGCATGTCATTCTCATTTTTAGAATCACTGGAATAATGAGAAGATGATGAGAATGATGATTGTACCTCAAGGTCATCATGTGCCATTAGACACAGATTTGCAATCTCATCATTAGTGGATTTTGATTATAAACTACTTGTGTTGTGCGTATCCCAACCGACTTTTAGCGTCTTCTTCTTTTTCTCAGAGGCTTTCATTAGTTTGGGACACTCAAGATTGATGTATCCAACCTCTCTGCAGTTGTAGCAAGTTGGTGGATCTTCCTTCTTTTTCTTCATGCTTGACTCTCCTCTTTCTGATTTTGAGTTCTGGAATTTTTCATTGAACTTCTTATTCTTCTTCAAGAACTTCCCGAACTTCTTTGTTAGCAAGGTCATGTCGTCTTCTGTATCAAAATCACTTCCTTCACTAGAGTTGTTTGACGATGCCTTAAGTGTGGTAATTTTCTTTGCCTTATTCGGCTCATTTTTCCTCTCATTTATAGCTAGCTTATAGGTGATAAGTGATCCAATTAGTTCATCCACAAACATCTTCTTCAAATTTCTTCCTTCTGCTATTGCAGTAGCTTTAGCACCCCGCATTGGAGGCAATCCCCTAAGGATTTTCCTAATCAACTCATAAGTAGGGTAAGATTTTCCAAGGGCATTTAAAGAGTTCGTGATGTGCGTGAATATAGTGTAAATGGATTGAATAGATTCATCAGCAGTCATTTTAAATGCCTCGTATTCACTAGTGAGCATGTCTATCCTACTAACTTTTACTTCCTTAGTACCTTCATATGTGACCTCTAATTTTTTCCAAATTTCTTTAGTAGAGTTACATGCCATCACCCTATTAAATTCATTTGCATCTAGTGCACAAAAAAACAAGTTCATCACAGTAGCATTTATTTGTACAGATTTCCATTCTTCCTCTGTATACTCATCTCCAGTTTTAGGTACATTTAGCTTATCAATTACTTTCATAGGAACATGATTTCCCTTAGTAACTATTTTCCATACCCTCCAATCTACATTTAAGAGGTATATGCTCATTCTACGTTTTTAATAGGTGTAATTTACACCACATAAAATTGGTTGTCTAGTGGACGAGTGTCCCTCACTGAATGGAGTTACACCGATGTGTGTCATGTGATTGTTTTTACATAAATAACAATTAAGTCTATGTGAACATGGCTCTGATACCAAATGTTATTTACGGTGTAATCCCAAGAGGAGGGGTGAATTGGGTATTTTAAAAGTATTTGATTATCCTCTATCAAACAGTCCCTATATTCAGATTGATCCAACTCTATCACAAGGACTAGGAATTAATTCAATTCAGTCATACAATATATTCAATTGTGAACAATTAATTACTAGGTACTTGTAGGGCTATTCAACATACACACATACAAGATAAGTAATGAGATGCGATGTGTTAGAATTGGTGTATTCCCAAGAGGGGGGGGGGTGAATTGGAAATTAAAACTTTTTCTCCTAGGTTAATCTTTCTAGCAACATTATATACACAACCTAGGGTCAGTCTATGCAATTTCCAAATACGTAGATAAGTATAATGTGGAAATTAAGTTATACGCATCATTCACCCATAACATACATGTGCGGTAAATATAAGATGCAGAAATATAAACAAACACATGATATGTTATCGGGGTTCGACCAACTGTGCCTACGTCCCCGCCTCTAGCACGCAAGCCCGAGGATTCCACTAATAGCTCATTTAGGGTGGAGCGGCACCATTTACAACCAGGTCAAATTAACACAGGACTGACCTCAACCTTAACCAAGTCAATTAGCGGGGCTGACTTCAACCTACATGCCTTAACAAGACGACGCACCTAGCTTTCCTAACCGGGTCTAAGCCAATCCGGGACTATTTTAGGGCTAGTCTCCCTCTTCAGGCCCGTGCCTAAAACTACAATAGTTGTTTATTACAATCAAATGGTACAATAAATTTTGCTTTCAAGTAAAGCAGATGTGTACCCAAATTCGCGCAATAGCATACACCACAATATGATTCAATATGTAAGCTCAAAGTGGTCTAAATGGTTCAACTCTCAAAGGTATTTTCTTTTTGTGTAATGCATATGTGAGAGTGACAAACAAGCAATCTTTGTATCACAAGATATTCAGCAAATAAGTTCACACAATGATGTCATGTCTCCAGTATTTCAATCAACAAGATATCTCAAGCATGTAAGTATTAAATGATGTATATGCTTGGTTTGCAAAAGATGTGTAATCTTTGTATTCAGCAAATAATATATGAGTGAAAGAATATTGCAACAAAGATCACTATCACACAAACAAATATCTCTTCAAATATTTTACAAGATAAAAGCGCAGTAGATATTTAGAAGTGTTTGAAAAGTTTTTGCAACCAAAAACAAATACAATCTTCTCAAGATCTTGCAATGAAGGTGCAAGCTTAGAAGATCCAACAAAGTCTTCTTAGGATAGACTTATCAACAAAGTCCTCTAAGAATCCTTAGGTTTGGCTCTCAAGAAAATCATGTTTAAACATATAGAACAAGGAGAGCAAACCTTTCTAAAACAAACACTCAATCAACTTACAAATGATTTAAGAAATCAAAGAAGGTAAGTATGAGTGATTGGAGTAAGAAAATGAGTAGTATGAGGTTTTGGGTTTTCAGAGAATTCTCTCCTAATCAAAATAGCTAATCCCCTTCTTGATTTTCACAAATGATCTCATATATATAGACATGGGGGAAAATATGACCGTTGGGGACTTATTAGGTATTATTAGGGAAGTTTAGTGATGTTTAAAGCATTTTAACCCTGTTTAAAAAATTTTTAACCGTGGTAAAAATTAGGGCAACCCAAGAGGTCCGGTCGACCAGAAATGTTTCGGTTGATCAAGTCTCATATGGTTCGATCGACCAGGGAAATATTGAACTAAGGGCTCGGTCGACCAAGAGAGGGCGATTTCTTAATTTTCCAAGGTTCGATCGACCAGGTCATTTTGAACTAGCAGGTTCGGTCGACTAGACCGCTGGGATTTCTCCTGAGGACCCTCGGTCGACCAGGTAGTTAGAGTACAAAAAAGGGTCGGTCGACCAGATGGTCAAAGTGTTGACCCAGGGAGGTTTCGGTCGACCAGGAGTTTTTGAACTACCTGGTTTGGTCGACCAGGCCTTTGGTCAACTTTTGACCCAGGCATGGTTCGGTCGACCAGGGTAGAATGAACTGCCTGGTTCGGTCGATCGAAAGTGCACCAAGTGTGCATTTCGGTCTCGTTTTAATACACACAAACCCTAATCAAGTGCCCAATACATGCAAGTGCAAAAGTGTGTATCCTAGGGTCATTTAAGTCCAAAATTAAGACACCGAAAAAGTCCGGTATCGGTCGACCGAAAACCCTAAGGTCTTTCTAAGGTCATTTTTTTTTATTTACGGTTTGTTTGAACTTACGTAATAAATCATACATGTGATGTGTGTGAGCTTATTACAAACCAAATACCTACTTACTATTACAGGCCAATTAAATATATTACAATACTGAATTATAAATTAGTCTTCAGGCTTTGCTTGCTTTGTGCACATCTTGATCTTAACAGTCTTAGTTTATGTACAAAACCTCAAACACACATTAGATACAATGAGTATTTGTCATAATCAACACCTGGCGTGACCAATGAGGTCAACATGATGTGAAAATTAACAAGAGTAAGGGAAGAGAGAAACAAACTTGATTTTTACGAGGTTCAGCCTACCCCAGCCTACATCCTCACCTTGACTAACCCACTCAAGGATTCCACTAAAAATAATCCACTCCTTTAATTGGGATGGAGCTTCCCTTACAACCTGCTGCTTACTAGAGGCATAACTTCCTCGTCAATCCCAATTCACAACCTGAACCGTGTAAACAAAAATAACAAATACAATTTTAGTAAAAACACTCAAATATTGCTTCCAACAAAGCTAGTGAGTACAATGAGTCCTAATACATAATCATATGAAAACAACTTGAAGCTCAGTATGTATGCTAAAATATGATCTTTATAATACGAATGAAATAGTTCACAGAACTATCCTCTTATCAATATCTCCCAAAAATAATGTTAATAAATCAAAGTTTTGGAGAACTTAGGGTTTATTTTTAAAACACTTTATACAAAGATATTAGATAGGATGTTCAAAGAAATATAGTCTTGACTATTTCACATATCTAAGTTCTAGTTATCAAAACACTTATAAGATTAAATCTTTGAATAAAAGTGTAACTCAAGTGTATAAAAAATTTCAACAAAAATATTATTTTTCTCAAAAAATACTTTTTGCACTAACACCATAGATCTCTTTGAATAAAACTATAACTTTGAATGGAGCAAGAGTTCAAACCTGAGAAAACAATTCTCAATAGATTTTTCAAATAAACAACTATAAGAAAATTAGTTGCTTGTTCCCAAAAACGATTTTTCTTTATGCACAAATAATGAAGAAGACAACTTTTTAATCAAATATTGAAAGCTCGATGAAAAGTTACTCAAACCTCAAGATCAACCTTAGATTTATCAAAAGTGTGCTTAGATCTTGAAAACGCAAATGCCCAGACAAGTATCAATTCTTTGGAGTGCAGGCAATGACATTAGCACTAGAATTCACAGCTCTCACAATATTGTCAAAATACACTCAATCCTCCCAATGCTATGCAAAAAGTTGTGCTCTAGGGTTTAGAAAGTATATTTATATGTGTTCTTGGCCCTAGGATGAATCATGACCGTTGGATCTATTAAAAACTCGATTTTTTGTCCACTAGAACGTAGGTCAGTGCCCTGACATTCGTCGACGAGTGGGTACGTTTGTCAACGAGTGTACAACACTTGTTCGTCGACAAGGCTATGAGTTCGTCGACGAGAGCCCTATCTGAAATTTTAGTGCTCTTAGTATTTTCTTATTGACGAGACAATGTGTTCGTCACCGAGTGACCTTCGTATGTTCGTTGACAAGACCAAGGGGTTCGTCGACGAGGCCTCTAATAATTTGCCTCGAAAATTCATTTCAACTTACAACTATTTCAAATAAATTTTTCATGAGATGCATGAGTTCTAAGGTCAGTCTAAGATGTAATTGAGCTTCAAAATATATCATATGACATGTAAATACATCAAATCTAGATACCAATTCCCATTAAATTCTTCAACTAGAAGCTTGTTCCTTCATCCTTCTTCGCTTTTAATTCCATGGGTTGTGCCAAGTGTATATGCCTTACTGCTCGTGGCTTCCATGAATCATTCAGCTTTCATGCATTCTAAATAATATTCATGCTCACAATATCAATGCACAGATCAAATACCAAGTGATTTGTCATTATCAAAACAGGATTGGTCTCATAGAGTCGACACATTGTTTTCTTCTTACTGATTTCTCCTTCATATGATTTTGAATCCTGGAGGTTTCTTGTAAATTTATTCTTCTTTCTAAGGAATTTTGCAAGTTTCTTGGTTATGAGGGCTATATCATTAACATCCATTGTCTCTTCATCTTCATCGCAAGAACTTTCATTTGAGGCTTTAAAAGTGATAAATTCCTTGGTTTTGGATTTTCCTCTAGTTCTTTCGTTTATTGCCATCTCATAAGTGAGTAGGGATCCTATCAATTCATCTAGGCAGGTATTTTTCAAATTTCTTCCTTTTGTTATTGCAGTGGTCTTAGGTTTCCAAATTAGTGGATGTCCTTTAAGGATTTTTCAAATCATCTCATAGGTGGTGTAGTTTTTCCCTAATGGATTTAGAGATTTTATAATATGGGTGAACCTAGTGTACATACTAGTGTTGGTCTCATCAGGGTTCATCCTAAAAGCCTCATACTCGCTAGTGAGCATGTCAATTCTACTATCCCTTACATCAATTGTTTTTTCATAGGTTACTTCAAGTTTATCTCAGATTTCTTTAACTAATTTGCATCTTATAATCCTATTGAACTCATTCACATTTAGAGCACAATATAGTGCATTCATAGCTTTAGAACCCACCTACAACATTTTTAAATCATTATCACTCATCTCTTTTTCTTCCTTAGGTATTTCTTTATTATCCAAGTTTTTAATAGGAATGAGGTCACCATGTGTGACTACTTTCCAAGCTTTCCAATCCATAGTTTGCAAGTATATTCTCATTCGTTTTTTCCAGAAGGAATAATTTACACCTCAAAAGATAGAAGATCTAGAGGAGGATTGGCCCTCGGCAAAAGGGGATACACCTAGGTATGCCATAGGATTCTTTATGTAGCTTCTAGATTAAGGTTTACTACAACCTGACTCTGATACCAATTGAGAAGTAAGGTGTAATCCAAAGAGGGGGGTGAATTGGGTTTATTAAAATTTCTTTAAAACTTTTGTTCTACAAATTCCTTGATTTAAGAATTAACCCAACGAATTAATGTTCAGCAATCACACAATCACAATGATATTGATTTGCAACCCTACAAGTACAGCCAACATTCCTTTTAAGTTAAGTCAACAAAGATCATTTTGAATAAAATCTTAGAATATTCAAAATCTGAATGACCAGTTATAATAAATAATTTCAAAGATTTGATTTTACAAGACCTTAAACTTTCCTTTAATTGATAAAACAAGATTAATTTCAACAAAGTAGTAAAATCAATATTCAATATTACTTCTAAATTTGTCAAGCCACTTAACAACCAAATAATGATAACCAATATGTTTCTTGGTTTTAAATATGAAACAAGTTCAGTAATTCAGTGAGCTTCAAAATTTGATAATCTGAATTTTTTAATCAATCAATCAATATAGTATGTTGATTAAATATGGATCAAAGTAAGAAACTTTAGCAACTCTCAATATTTAGCAAGTGTTAAATAATCAAACACGCAGATTATATGTTTGCAGAAAATTAAAGAGAGTAGGGAAGAATAGTTGAAGACTGTATTTTTTTACAAGGTTTTGCCAGCGGCCTACGTCCTTGCCCCAAGCAACCGCTATGAGGATTTTCCTTTCCAAATTCTTTACAGGCCAAGTTACAACCTCTCCGTATCAGGTGGAGACCCCTCTCTAACAAGAATACCCCTTCTCGTTAGCCAACGATTCAACAACCCTGAATCATAAAAAAAAAAATAACAAGAGAAACAAGAACAACTTGTGTACGAAAAGAACTCTCAACAAAGGCAGATTTGTACAGTTGAATACCAATATACTTTAATTAATATTCAAATAAAAAATGAAGCTCGAGTAAACATCACCGGGGTTCTTTCTTAGATTGAAAATTTCAATGAATGATCAAAGAACATTGAGCTTTTATCAAGAAGAGCACAACAGGTACTTCAACAAAAATATTAGCAAGATTGCTTTGAAGAGTAGAAAGAATTTAGATTGATTGCTGCTTGTAGGTATATTTGATCTTTAGGTTTACCATGTATTTATAGATAGAAAAAAGTTAATTTTCGTATTCCCTAAGTTTCTTAGAGTGTTTTCCAAATTTTCACAAGGTTTGGGGCCCAAGTAATCAGTTTTGGAAACTTTCCCTCGTTGTTTTAATTTGAAAATTATGAAGGTCAGTCGACTGAGACTATCAGGGTTAGTCGCTTGATCTTTTATAGAACAGCAAATTTTGAAAGTCAGTGTAGTGTTAGTATGATCAGTTGCTTGAGCTTTTACAATTCAGTATATTTCAAAAGTCAGTACTGAGTCAGTCGCCTGATTCAAAGAGTTCAGTCGCCTGACTCTATTATGTTTGCTTAAATTTCTCAATATAAAAATGTCAGTCAACTGATGAAACACTATCAGTCACTTGATCTTAAAACTTTTAGAAATTTCCAAAAACTTTGATTTTAATTTTTTAATATTGGAAAACTTAATTGAGTCTTTAAAACATTTTTCGAGGTTTTCAAAAACAGGTCTCTAAGTCCATAGTGATTCCTAAGAGCTTCAAACATTTATATTAAGATTTGCGAAGTACTAACATGAGACTTCTTAAGATTCTAACTTTCTAAAACACTAAGTCTTCATGCTTTTTGCTTCCATTCTTTTTTGAGTCTATCTTGTCTTCATTCTTCAATAGACTTTAAGCTTCATTAGATCTTCTATCTTTGAGTCCAAACTTTTAATGAACTTCATCAAGCACCTGAGATCTTGAATCTTATATTAGAGCCACTTGAATCCTGAAACATTATCACTTAACCACATATGTTAAGTTCCCTTGATTTGTTATCATCAAAATAAGATTCTTTAGCCTTGTTAGGCCAACACACGGTTTTTCACAATAAACATCAAATGAATCATTAACAACATTATCACAAAATTTGACAGATGCTTCAACACATGATGTAGTACGAGATTCAACAAAAGAATCATCAATTGAGGTGGAGTTAAGTACATATACGTCTTTTTTAGCTAATGCTATTAGTTCATAATTTACCACCTCTTGATCATTTGAGCTTGACATTTCCGGAGTGGTGGTATCCATCTCCTGGTCTCTCCATATTTCCTTTATAGCTTTTCCCAAATTTCCCTCGCATTTTTACATGCCATAATTTCATGAAAAATATGAGAATTTAAAGCATAATTAAATAATTCCATGGCATGTGAATTTTCGTGCATAAAAGTAGGATCATTTTCATTTAATTGCATACAATTTCTTTTAACAGTAATTTGCCTAGCCCTCCAATCCATTGATTTTATAAATACGCTCATCCTTATTTTTCATGCAGTGTAATCCACAAAATATTGGAGGCCTAGTAAATGACTATCCCTTAATGAATGAGGATATACCAATATGAGTCATTGCAATCTTTTATAAAAAATTGTTTAAGTCTAGTCCAACTAGGCTCTGATACCAATTGATAGAATTGGTGTATTCCCAAGAGGGGGGAGGGTGAATTGGGTATTTTAAAAAATTTCTTCCTAGGTTCAATCCAAATCACAATTAGTATTGCACAACCTAGGGTCTTCTCTAAGCATTCACCACTTCAACAAGTATTCAACTTAGCAGATATTTAAACACTTAAAGCAATCTTAGTATTCCCAAAGGACTCACAATAACCAAAATATAAAATTATTTAAAACATGTACAACATTCCACAATAGATCATATATAATCATACATATGCAGAAAAATAAATGCGGAAAAATAAAGGGCCGACACAAAGTTTGTTATGAGGGTTCGGCCAAACTTGCCTACGTCCCCGCCTTAAGCCGCAACTCAAGGATTCCACTAAATGCTCACTTAAAGGGTGGAGCAACACCAGTTACAACCTTCTCTCCTTACTGGGCGAGGAAGACCCCAGATCAAATTCATAGGGTCGAGCCCAACCTACTACCACACCTTACAAGACGATGCACCTAGTTCTCCTAATTGGGTCTGAACCAATCCGAGACTCTCCTAACTGGGTTTGAGCCAATCCGGTGCACGTTACAGGCCAGTACAGTCCTCTTCCAACGATCAAACGTCGGGAATATAACAAATATAGAAAATTTATGCATACAAGTAGATGCTTCTAACCTAAGCATATGATGTACAACAATGAAGCACAATATGCACTCACATATGATATGAAATTTAAGCTCAAGTAAGTAAATGTTTTTCTCAAAATGATTTTGCAATCTTTAAATATAATATATATGATATAAGCTTCAAAGATAAACCCTAACGACAATTTTCTCCTTAAATATTTTTCAATGAAAACGGTAGGAGAACCTAGGGTTTTCACTCAAAGGGATTTTTGCACAAGTGAAAATGTATGATCTTTGGTTTGAAATATAGTGTGCAAAAATATTCACAAGCAAAGATGAGTTTCTCCAAAAATGTATTTGTCAAGAAGAAACATGTGGAGAAACCTCACACTACTCTCAAAAATTGATTTTCAAAGACTAAGAATGAATGAGAGTATATGTTTTTAAAAAAAAAATGGGAAGAACTTCAAAAGAGGTGTGGAGAAACCAAGCAAGAAAAGGTTATCACTCCAGATGATTCAAGCTCAAAAGATCATGAAGGAGAAAATTGGTGCTTTATAGCTTTAACCGATGAAGAGGTAAATTGCTCTCCTTCTACCTCCTTAGATGACTTATGCAATGATTTGTGTGATAAATCTTGTGATACCTCTAGTAATGAATCTTGTAGTGAATGAGATGATGATTGTATGCCAACTTATGAGGAGCTTAAAAAAGAATATATTAGAATTCATAAGTTTCTTGTTGAGATAAATAAAAGATATACTACTTTGAAAAACAAGAATGAGATTTAATTGAAAGATCTAGAATCTAAAATTTTTGTTGTAAAAGAAAAGGATTTGAGAATCATAAGATTAGATAACAAGAATGCAATGTTGGAAAAAGAGCTAAAAGATTTAAGATCCCAAGTTTCTATTAAAAATGAAGAGGATCTTCAAATATCTAAACTTGAGTATAAAGCAAACACGATGACTAAAGAATTCATAAAATTACAAGGTGTTTGCAAAAGCTTAAAAGATCTAAAAACTCAAGGCCTAGAAAGAAAAACTGAGGACCAAGCTAAGATCATCCATATATTTACCGGGGGCAAAGAAAATTTTGACAAGCTCTTAGGTTCACAAAAGATGATCTTAGACAAAAAAGGTATAGGGTTTAATGGAATTGAAAATAGGAAAAGGAAGAACCTATACATGGGGTACTTTGTAAGAGAATCTAAACATTATGCCAGTACCTCCTACAGTTCATATGCTCACACCACCTATGTCTTGTGTAAAAAGATGGGGTACATAAAATTTGATTGCCCATTTAAAAGGAAAGGTGTGAAACCTAAATAGGTCTGGAGAGTCAAAGAACCACCTGTTCCTAATCCATCAAGACTCAAAAATAGAAAAATGGTATGGGTTGTCAAGAAAGCAAACCCCTTAGGACCAAAGGAAGAACGGTCCAATAGGGATTACACAATCATTTAAATTCTTCCTTAGTTATTGGGATTAGTCAACGAGGGTAGTAATGACTAGAGCCTTAGGAAGTGGCATGTGTCTAAAATGTCAAATCTTAGTACATGTATTCACTATACACTATGGTTGTACTAAGAATCTTTAAAATCAAGCCAATATGAGATTTCAAGTGATATATCCAATTTGAACTTAATGAATATACATCATAAAGATTTAAAATATAAAATTATTGGCTATAGCATGCAAGCTTTGAACTGAAGAGAGATATGGTTATCTGTGCTTGAGTGAGACATCGGTCTCCACATAATCCACATCATTCCTTTAATTGGTTCAAAGTAAAAGTTGAGGGTTTAACTATCTAAAATATATGGAACCTCTCATTTCTGATATGAATAACATAAATTCACTATTTCATAATATCTCATAAATATGCAAAAGCAAAATCTACTTTCGAATGGAAAAAGGTAATTTCACTTGGTAAATAATTCTAAATGCTTAACCCTTGCTAAATATGAAAACCTTAAGTTAAGCATACTCTATCCATTGCATAAGACTGAGATTTAGGAAATGTATCATAAATTAAGTATCATCTTTTCCTAAGCTCATCTTGAAGCCTTAAATGCTTGATCAAAAATTAGTCATCACCCAGGTCATAAAAACTAATGATAATGAATTCCTAATATTCCTAGTGCTTATCATAGGACATCCTTTTATAATCAAATTAGGGAGCATCCACTAAGGAATTCAAGTCTTTCACTAAGTAAATTAAAATATTCATGTTGTGCTTAAAATGCAAGCATTACCTAATACTCCATAGGAAATCTCTACCAAACCATGATCATGTCTAGTAAAGATTCATCCTTTCATTAGTTCATATCCTCGTTCTAAATTGTGATCACATCTAAAGGATACAATCCAATAGTGATAAATCAGAAAGCACCAAAGAGCTTTGCTTAAGAAAGATTCATATTCTCCTATATGCTCTTTGCCTAAGCCTAGACATGATTACTAGTGCGAAAATATTTTGAAAAATGTCTGGCATCTCCTAAATACTCTTTTTGAATATTGAGGCTTTTCTGAAAACCTAAAACATTATATCTAGCTCATAAAGCTCTATGAATAGATGTGGATTGTTCTTGGTTTATGAACATTATATCATGCCTTAACATTTATCTTCTGATGCATTTATGCTTCCTAGGGAAACTATACTGATCAGGTGATAAATATAGCTGATAAATATTCAATATAGTTGGCTTAAAAGATATAAAATGATTGCTCATTATGTTTGATGTGCTTAATGAATTTAATATTAATAAGTATAAGTAGCTCATTTCACCTAAGCATGCTTTTAAATCTTAAGGGGGAGATTTTATAAAATCCTATTTCTTATGCTCAACCTACATCTAGGCTAAGATTTTTAATTAGAAGATTACTATGATATGTTCGTTTAAAGCATAAATTCTTTTTGCTCACAGTATATTTTATGTGTTGCTCTTTGCCATATGATCTTATTTTAATCTTCTAATATACTCTTTTTGATCTGTATAGTTGATTTTTCTAGTCATTTTTTGGAATGTTCTTAAACACTCAACCAAAAAAATTTCTGCTTGCTTGAACCTTCATGTTAAGGTTTCTTTTTTAGCAAGCATAGTCCTCACTATATATTGATAATCATAAGGGGGATATATATATATATATATAAATTTTTGCAAGAAATGACTTTATTTGAAACATATCTTATTTCTTGCTTGTGAACTTAAATGCTTCATGATATATGCTATCTTTTATTATTCATATTGGTGTCATGAAATTTTTTCTTTTTGTTTTTTGTTTACAAAATTTTCTTAAAAAAGGGCATTGCATGACTGGCTTATTGATCATACATTGAAATGCATGCGAACTAGTTAGACTGATTTGTGGTCTAACCATGCTCATCATGTGTTTCTTATCTTTAATGGCCAGTTATATTGGTTGTGTGCATAATAGCCAATTTTTTTTTTTTTGTTTTTTGTTTTAAAAACAGTTATAAGACTATGTGTTATGCTCAGATTTTTTTTAAAACTAAATTTTTATGCTCAACTTAGCCCTTTTGTTGATGCCAAAAGGGGGAGAGTAATCTAAGCAAAATGCGTCAAAATAATCTTTTTTTACTCCCTATGTTATAAAATCTAAATATCTTCTTATACTCCTTGGGTCTTTTAAAATCTTAAAATGAGATAAGTGTCTGAGCTTTAATGCTACACGTCTGAGCTTTATTACCAAAACTAAATGCATGATGAATTTTAAATGTCTTATTTCTTGGATATGCCTAAGCTATAACTATTCATTTTTTTAATTATGCATATTGTTAAGGGGAGTCTTTTCTGGCTAAACCCATTTTGTTCGCATGTGTTTGTAATCATTAAAAAGGGGGGAGATTGTTGACTTTTTTAGTCCGATCCTTGTTTTGATGCTGACAAAACACTTGTATCTCATGTGTGTATCTAGTGCAGGAACAGATTTATAAATTAGCATGCACACAAATGAGAGTTACGATGGAAGCGATAAAGATCCAAAAGTTTACTTCACTTGGCGTTTTCCATGAAGAATTAGAAGAGCAAAGAAGAAGAAGATATTTGTTATTTTATTTGTAATTGCATTTAGTTTATGTTAGTACTGTCAACTACACTATCTTGGTTTATATGTTTTGATGATATTAACTTATTTGTTGTTTCTAGTATTTTCCATCCTTCCAGATCTTACCTAGTATACGTACAAAGTGTCAGATACACATATGTACCAAATCAAAAGCAAAGATCGGACCTAGTAGACATCAAATAGAAAATATTGGAAGGACACTAACTCAGAAGCACCAAAGCACATCCCAGAGTTTTTATTGTGTATAAATTAATTGTAACAAGGGTTGTGTGAGTGAGTGCGTATTATAACTCTTGCGGTGTGTGTCTTGCATGATGTCTGAGTAAGAGTTGAGCCATTGCATAAGCATACTAGGACACATGAGCATATAGGATCTACACAAAAGTAACAAACTCACAATTCATAGTTTTCAAAGTAAAAACAAAGAGGTTGTCAAAATAATCCTATACTCAATTAAGTTTTCAAAATGGGACAAGTGTTAAGTAATATATGAGTTATAAACATTTTCAAAACTTAGTCCCAACTTTACAAAACTAGCTCTACGTCCTAAAGTCCTAAAAGTCAAGCATATTTTCAATAAAGGACATACTAAGCATATAAGATATCGAAATGAGTTTTCAAATATGTTTTCATAAAACAAGATATCTTATATTATGGGGAAACTCACTTGGACAAGTTTTAATCTTCATTGGACTCAATATATTTCATATACTTTTGTCCAAGAATGTTTTAAGTCATTAAAACGCTTTTTTACAAGGAAAAACAAAGCAATCGTCACCATCGTAGTGCAACCTTGAGTCTTGAACACCCTTCGGTATTTTGGGCATCACTTTTGATAGGAAGGTCCAAATGGGACGATCTTGGTGTCTTTAGAAAGCTAAGACAAAATGACACAACTTTCATGTTGGTTACTTTTTCTTATTCAAGGACCTCATCAATGAACACGGGGGATTCGTCGATGAGGCGCAGTGTATGGTTAGTCGACAAGTGGAGGGCCTAGTCGACGAATTCAAAGGGCAGAACCGCTCCAACGGGTGGGAAACGGCTAGTTTACTAAACAAAATAGTTTTTCTTCCCCCTGACGGCTAATTAACGGCTCCGTTAGCTCTTGGGCTATAAATACAAGTTATTAGACTTGTATTAACATGGTTTTGAAGGTCTTTGATAATTATTAGTAAAAAACATCATTTTATACAAAACCTAGCACATTGCATATTAGTTTTTCATTACATGTGCTCATTCTCTCTTGCTCACTTATTATATTTGATTCAATTCTTGAGAGAATAGTGTGAGGTTTGAGTTGTAAATCATATTTGCTCATTGTAAGGAGCATTCTTTGTAATCTTCCGTCTTCTTGTGAAAGGTTCTTTGTGAACCAAGTTGTAAGGTTCTTTGTTAACCGAATCGGTAAAGACTCTTTGTGAGCTGTAGGGATTTGTTCCTGAGTTTGTAAGGCCTGCTCCGCTGTGAAAGGAGCGATTATAGTGGATTGTAGAATCCTTGGATTGGTGTCAAGGCGTGGATGTAGGCTTGGTACCGAACCACGTAAAAATACCGGTGTTATTCTTTTTCTCCCTTACACTCTTTATTTTATATCTTGTGCATGATTTATATTTATATTGCGATATAATTTCTTGTATCTTGACAAGATTTTTTATTTTGTAGAAAAATACGTATTCCACGAAAAGAGTCTATTCACCCCCCCCTCTAGACTATATACTCCGGGCTGGGACTCCCAACAAGTGGTATCAGAGCGAGGCACTTGTATTTTTGGAGTAAAATCCAGAGTATAAAAGATCAAATGGAGTATTCGATGAGCACCTCTTCATATGGACGATCCATTTATCAACCACCAATGTTCAACGGTTCAAACTAGCACGTGTGGAAAAATCAAATGTCCGTATTCATTCAAGCATATGACTTGGATTTGTGGGAGATCATCTCCAAAGGAGACTTCTCAATCAAAAAGAAAAATGAGGATATTCCAAAGACTTTATTCGAACAATCACCAAGTGAAAAAAGGTTAGTTAAGCTAAATTTTAAAGCAAATCATATTATTTTTTGTGGTTTAAATGATGATGTACATAGTCTTATTTGTGAATGTCAAACCGCAAAAGAAATGTGGGATGTACTTGAAAACATCTATGGGAACACATCACAAAATGAACAATCAAAAATATGCATGCTAGTTAGAGAATATGAAATATTTAAATTAAATGATGATGAAGAAATTTCTTCCATGCTCACTTGGTTCACATGCCTTATAAATAACTTGAAAGCATTTGGTAGAATTTATTCATTAGAAGATTATATTCAAAAAAATCTCTAATCTTTACCAAAGTCATCTATGACCATTGAAGAAGTAAGAAATCTAGAAAAACCTAAGATAGAAAATGGTTTTGTCTTAGAATCATCTTGTACTAATCAACAAGAAATAATTGAAGATAATGATATTGCATTCTTCAAAAAAGAAGTTAAGAAACTTTTAAGTAAAAGAATGCAACAAAAAGAAAAAGAAGAGTCATGCATTATATGTTGCAATTGTATTAACTCTAGGCATGACATGATAAATTGCCCCCTAAATCAAAATGAAGAAAATTTTCTAAATGGGGATCATAATGCCATAAATAGTGCTACTTGGGATCAAATCGATGGATTAGCCACCGATGATGAAAATGAGAAAGAAGCATCCTTGCTTCATGACTAATGAATAAGAAGATGAAGTAAGTTCGGATGAGGAGGATTATGCACCTTCATATGATGAAATTGTGAATAGTTGTGTTAAATTGTTTGATGAATTACTTTTAGTAAAATGGAAGAATAAAAATATTGAGAAAGAGCTTGCTTTGTCGAAACAAATAGAATTTTTTTTTAAAAGAAAAAAATGAATCCCTTAAACGGAAAAATGAAGAATTTGTTTTAAATTCTCAAAAAGAGCATGAAATTTTGAAAGAAAAGATAGAAAATTTGGAAGGAAAATTTTCAAAATCCAAAGGCAAGAAACCTTGTCTTTGTTCTATCTTGAAAGAAGAAAATTTCTCTTTAAAAAGGAAAAATGAGGAGCATATGGAAAAAGCTAAAAAAGACCACGAAATTCTTCAAGGGGAAGTAGGAATTTTTAAAAATAAAATTGAAAATATTTTGAAAGAAAATACTCTCTTGAAAAACAAAGTTGAAAATCATGGTAAAATTATAAGAGGAAAAGAAAACATAAATAAATCTTTGGAAGTTAAGAAAAATAATGTTTCTACAAAGAATTCAAAATTCTCTTATAAATCACAAGGTTATGCCTCAACAAGCAAAAATAATGCAAATAAATCAAGACCCTCACATGAAAACAAGATTTGTCTATATTGTGAAAGAAATGGTCATGTTAGATATTTTTGCCCATTTAGAGGAGTTAGAGGTAAAGAGAGAAAAATGAAATGGGTTGTAAAGAAAAATCCATTGGGACCCAAGGAGGAATGAGTACCAAAAGGAAACACATAAGCTCTTTGAATTGTTTCCTTAGGACCTAGGATTAGGAATTAGGTTTAGGTAGATTTAAACCCCACCTAGGTAAAAGTATTTAATGAGCGAAAAATCCCAAATTTTGAATTGTTTAAATTTTTTTATTTTTTTTATTTTATTTTTATTTTTAAAGAAGGGCGGCACCTCCATTTATTTATTGATAACCCCTCACTTTTGGCGGAAGAATACCGTGATTACAAGACAATCAATGGGAGATAACAAAAGACAACATGTTAAAAATCTCCCAAAGAATAACATCAACATCCAGCCAAAAATCGGGATACAAGACCAAACAAAACAAAACAAAACAGGACCTACAAAACAAACCCCACGCAACAAAACAAAATAAAAGATAAACAACATAGAGCATAAGCTAAAACCAAAAGGAAAACAGTTAAACATACATCATATAAGTCGTACCCATCTTCTCCAATTTATACAAACCATTGCTAACTCTAAGAGTTGACTACTATTTGTAAACAAGCTATTCCTCCCCATAGCACCTTGTCGAGCCAAGGCATCTGCCACTTTGTTCCCTTCTCTATACCAATGATTTATCAAAAAATCTACTGCCTCCAATAAACCAATAAGCTACTCCCAAAAATCCCACAAATACCACAAGGAGCACTTCCTGGCTTTTATCCAATCAACTACAATATTCGAATCATATTCAATATCGATACAGGTATGTCCCAAATTTTTGCAAATCTTTATTCCCTCCAACGCAGCTCTCAATTCAGCTTCATTATTTGAACAAGTACCAAAATATTTTGAAAAACTAATCACAAAAGAACCTGTATGGTCTCTAAGGATGCCACCACCACCCGCCGGCCCTGGGTTCCCCAGGCTACTCCCATCCAAATTTAGTTTCAACCTCCCTTGCCTCCGTTTTAGCTATCTCACACTTTGCATAGTTTTAATTCTTTTATTCACAATTTGCACTTCCAAATTTTGTAATATCTGAAAATCCGCATCCTTTAACTTAACAATTTCTGTCATGTTTCTACTCAAAACCCCCACCCAATACTTAATGGAGAGCCACACATCACTACTACTCTCTAATTTTCCTCCCATTCTAGCCACACATCTCCTTCTCCACAGCCTCCAAACTACTAAACAATGAATCAAACCAATCAAAGAACCCAGTTGAGAGAACCTGGAAGCCCTATTAAACCACATTTGGACTCTTTCTTTGCAACTTTATTGCCAAAGGAAAGGAACATCTACCTCCACCGAAACCTTCCTCCAAACCTCAGAAGCAAGGTCTCCCTTATTTAACACATGCTCCAAATCTTCTGATTGCCTCATCTCACAACAATTACACACCAAAACAAGTAAAACCCTCACCCTTCTCACCTTTTCATCAACACTTAGGCACTCAAAAACAGCCTTCCACATACAAATAGAAATTTTCTTCGGTAACCATTTGTTCCAAACCCACTTAACCCAATCAAATTTTGGAGTTCTAACTTTGATAACATCCCATGTGGATTTTGTATTAAAACAACCATCCTTTTCCGGGAGCCATAACAGAATGTCCGAAGAATTTCTAAGATTTCCCACATTTTCCATCACTTCATTCGCTTTACTAAACCCCAGAATCCTCTGTAAATTTTTCATATCCCACGCATTATTAATAACCAAATCTTTTAATTTGATATGAGATTGTGCACCATTTGGACAATCTGCAAACAAAGGTCCCGAATGTAGAAACTTATCATACTACAATTTTACATCTCCTTCTCTAACCTTCCACTTAGATTTACTTAACAGATCAGGCATTCCCTGCAAAACTTTCCTCCAAAAGGAAGAATCTGATCCATGCGATCTACAAAGAGCAATATGTCCTCCTTTCACATATTTAGCTTTAAAAAATCTAACTCATAAAGAATTTTGCGTTAATAAATGCCAACCAAACTTCATGAACAAAGACCGTTACACTTCCAAAATGTTCCTTACTCCTATTCCCCCCTCCTCCACAAGAACAAACAATTTCTTATAAGCCCTCCATTTCATTTTTTTCTTTTCCATCCTTAAATCCCCAAAAAAAAAAGAAGCAAGCATACCTTGAATCTTTTTAATCACCAGTTTCGGTACATTTAGAACAGCTAATAGATGCAATGACATACTTGAAAGCACATGTCTCAACAAAACAAGACGACCTCCTTGAGACAACAGGCTACTTTTCCACCCCTCAACTCTCTTACTGATTTTTTGGATTAAAGGGTCAAAATGACAGCCTTTCAATTTACCATCCACTATTGGCACACCCAAATACGTAAAAGGAAATTTACCCTCAATAAAACCAGTCTCTTGAATAATTTCTCCTTTCCTCTGAACACCCAACTTATTTGAGAAAAAAATAACTGATTTATCTTTATTCACCCTTTGGCTAGTCCAGTTTTCATACTCTTTAATCACCTCCACTAACTGACTAACAAAATTTTTTCCAGCATTAGCAAAAATAACAACATCATCCACGTACATTAAATGTGATATAATAGGTGCACCACACGGGTGTGCAAAAGGTAAAATCCGCTTCTCAAACAACTTTTTTTGAATTAATTTAGAAAGAATTTATTCCATGATGATGAAAATATACGGCGATAACGGATCCCCTTGCTTCAAGCCCCTTTTAGACTTGAAGAAACCTCTATAAGTGCCACGCATCATGACAAAAAACCATGGAGTGGAAATACAATTCTGAATCAACTTACAAAACCAATCTGGAAAACCAAGAGCCTGAAAAATTTGATCTACCACCTGCCACTCCACTCGATCATACGCTTCGCTCATATCAAGCTTTAGCATTATATTACCTCCTCTCACCCGCCTATGTAATAATTTTGTCATCTCTTGAGTATGCTTTATATTTTCAAAAATACTCCTCCTTTTCACAAAAGTACTTTGTTCTAAAAATATTAAATCACCCATCACCAATGAAAGCTTACCAACAAGGATTTTGGAGAAAATTTTATAGATTATGTTACAAAGGCTTATCGGCCGAAATTTATCAAAAGACTGAGGATCCTTTACCTTAGGGATAAGCACTATGTAAGATGAACAAAAATACCGAGGCAACATATCACCTTTGAAGAATTCTCTTACAGCATCCATCACATCATTTTTAATAATCTTCCAACAGGTAATATAAAAAGAAGACCCAAACCCATCCGGTCCTAGGCTACTATTCACAGAAATAGACGAAACAGCTTCATAAACCTCCTCCTCAGTCGGTTCTTCCCTCAGCTGACCTATAGACTCTTTAGAAACTACCAAATAGATGATATCTTCCAGGTTTGATCTTTGCACTGAACTATTTTGCCTCAAGAATTGCTCAAAATACTTCACAGCCTCAAACTTTTGAAAAACATGCCAATATTGATGAGTTCAAATTATAAAACCAATGTAATGCTTTAATTGTATATGTCATTATCAAATGGTTCCTTTTTGAAAATGTTGGCTATTATTTATGAGATAAATAGCATGTGCTCTAAGTTTATTAAATGGAAATACCTTATTTTTCTCATATAAGTTTCTAAGGTTTTGAATTTAAGTTCATAGACATGCTATGATAGGTAAATCCATCTCTTATGGAAAAGAGATGTATTTCTTAGTCACATAATTCGTTTTGATGATATATGCTCTTGTTTGAATACATAGTAGAATATCTAAACATAACATTTATGAATTGAGTTTTAGTAAAAATAATCAAAACAACAAGTGGCATTCTAAAATGAAGCATTTATTTGTGATATCATATGTTTGAGGAATACCTTCCCATTAGTGGCAAATTAGGAGAACATGTCTCCTATTTTCTAAGAGCATTGTCAAATAAAACCAAGTTAATTGAAAAGGTATATTTTCCTCCTTCTACTTTATCTCATGCCATGATTCATGATTTACATCTTGTGTTAAATTTATTAACAAATCATGGGTTATATTTGCATGATATCTTATGAGATATCTTAAAAGAAATTTTTTTACTCATAAGATTCTTGTTAGGTTATGAGGGGTAATAATATTTTAAAAGCTTAAATAGTGTTTTGTGCTTAAAATTTTAAATTTTAGTATACATTATTATTATACTAAGAACCTTAGGAAAATCAAGCCAATATGAGAACTTTAGTGAAACATCCAATCTATTTCGCTTAATATATATATATCATTATGATTGGTTATTATATGATAGTATTGGTTATTGCATACTTAAGTAAACCCCCTAAATAGACAAAGGATCTTAACTAGTTAAATAATTTTTTAAATGCTATATACATATGTTTTTGTATGAATATCTTAAAATATAGTATATTTTGTCCATCATACAAAATTGAGCTTTTGCGAATTAATTATAGACTTTGCACATATAACCCTAAACTCATCTTGAAGCTTAAATGATTAATATATTAAAAAAGATCACAAAATTTTTGTGCTTGGGTTGTATAATTGAAGGGAAGTAGCAAATTTAAAGTTCATCCAATAAATACTTCAGTGTATTGTGCTTATTTTGGAAATATCTTTTTTTTTAATATATTGGATGCTTCATGTGAACTGAACGCTTACTATCTATTACTTTCTAAATGTTATATTATTTAATAGTTTATATTGATTGAATATACTGAACTGCATGCTTGATTTGAACATAATCTACTTAGTCGATGTAGATTTGTGCATTGCATGCTGGTAGTTAACTAGGGTCTGGCATGTTGAATTCATTGATCTATTTTAAACATACATGCTAGTTAGTCAACTGAAATTATGACTTCATAAGACTTATTTTTTAAATTATAAATACTTTTGAAAGTCTTATGCAGTATTAGTATGGTGACCAAGTTGAACTTAGTGTTTTAACCTTAAGTGGTCACTTAGACTGGTTCATGTACATTGTCATTAATGAATATTTATAAACGATGCATGATAAAAGGATTATTTGCATGAAGATTTATTGCTAATTATAAGTCTTTGCATGTTAAATGATCATGACTTGAAATTCATTGCATGTGGGTTGAACTTTATGAATTTTTTGTAATGCATGCTGAATAATTGAATAGGTAGTGGTACATGTTGAATCCTAAACATTGTATGCTATATTGAAAAACATGCAAATTTTTCAATAATCCTTTGAATTTTCCTTGAATGCTCTAAATTATACACATGCTCTTTACCAAGTTGTTTGGACACATTTACCATGCTTAAATTATAAGCATGAATATTTTGTGCTTATTTTGAAAATGTCCATTCTTGAATGATCATTGAATGATTGATCAACACATTTAATTGTTTTGTTTTGATGATAACAACCCATTAGTGGTTCTAAATAAGATTATCTTTACACAATAAGCCATAGTAATAATAAACACAAATGCAAAGATTAAGTAGATTCTTAATAGGCATCAAAAAGGGGGAGAATGTTAGCCCTGTCAGTTACACTATCTTGGTTTATATGTTTTGATGATATTAACCTATTTGTTGTTTTTAGTATTTTCCATCCTTGCAGATTTTATCTAGTATAGGTACAAAGTGTCAGATACACAGAGGTACCAAAGTAGAAGCAAATATCGAACCTAGTAGACATCAAATAGAAAAGATCAGAAGGACATTGACTTAGAAGTACCAAAGCACATCCCGGAGTTTTTATTGTGTATAAATTAATTGTAATAAGGGTTGTGTGAGTGAGTGCGTATTATAACTCTTGCGGTGTGTGTCTTGCATGATGTCTGAGTAAGAGTTAAGCCATTGCATAAGCATACTAAGACACATGAGCATATATGATCTGCACAAAAGTAACAAACTCACAATTCATAGTTTTCAAAGTAAAAACAAAGAGGTTGTCAAAATAATCCTATACTCAATTAAGTTTTCAAAGTGGGACAAGTGTTAAGTAATATACATGAGTTATAAACATTGTCAAAACTTGGTCCCGATTTTACAAAACTAGCTCTACGTTCTAAAGTCCTAAAAGTCAAGCATATTTTCAATAAAGGACATACTAAGCATATAAGATATTGAAACAAGTTTTCAAATATGTTTTCATAAAACAAGATATCTTATATTTATGGGGAAACCCACTTGGACAAGTTTTAATCTTCATTAGACTCAATATATTTCATATACTTTTATCCAAGAATGTTTTAAGTCATTAAAACGCTTTTTGACAAGGAAAAACAAAGCAATCGTCACTACTGTAGTGCAACCTTGAGTCCTGAACACTCTTTGGTATTTTGGGCATCACTTTTGATAGAAAAGTCCAAATGGGACGATCTTGGTGTCCTTGGAAAGCTAAGACAAAATGTCACAACTTTTATGTTGGTTACTTTTTCTGATTCAGGGACTTCGTTGACGAACACAGGGGATTCGTTAACGAGACGTAGTGTGTGGTTAGTCGACGAGTGCAGGGCCTAGTCGACGAATTCAAAGGATAAAACCGCTCCAACAGGCGGAAAATGGCTAGTTTACCAACTAAAATAGTTTTCTTCCCCCCAAAGGCTAGTTAACGGCTCCTTTGGCTCTTGGGCTATAAATACAAGCTATTAGACTTGTATTAACATGGTTTTGAAGGTCTTTGATCATTGTTAGTAAAAAACATCATTTTATACAAAACCTAACACATTGCATATTAGTTCTTCATTACATGTGCTCATTCTCTCTTGCTCACTTATTGTGTTTAATTCAATTCTTAAGAGAATAGTGTGAGGTTTGAGTTGTAAATCATATTTGCTCATTGTAAGGAGCATTCTTTGTAATCTTCCATCTTCTTGTGAAAGGTTCTTTGTGAACCAAGTTGTAAGGTTCTTTGTGAACCGAATCGGTAAATACTTTTTGTGAGAGGTAGGGATTTATTTCTAAGTTTGTAAGGCTTGCTCCGCTGCGGAAGGAGCTATTATAGTGGATTGTAGAATCCTTGGCCTGGTGCTAAGGCATGGACGTAGGCTTGGTGCCGAACCACGTAAAAATACCGGTGTTATTTTTTTTCTCCCTTACACTCTATATTTTATACCTTCTGCATGATTTATATTTATATTGCGATATAATTTCTTGTATCTTAACAAGATTTTTTATTTTGTAGAAAAATACGTATTCCACGAAAAGAGTCTATTCACCCCCCCCTCTAAACTATATACTCCGGGCTAGGACTCCCAATAGTTTAGATTTGGTATGTAATAATGTATTCATGCATGATGGGATTAAAAGCTCAAACATAAGACCATAGACTGACCTTAGGTCCCAAAACCTTTTATGAAAAACCCTTTAACTAAAGTGTCATACTCATACACATAGGGTTGAAAATTTTAAGGTCAATTTCAAGGCAAAACCTTAGGTCTTCACTAAGCTCAGTCGACTGAACCCTTCACGCTTTAACTAACTCAGTTGAACGACCATGTCTCGATGGCAAAATTGTAATTTTGTTCAAACTCAGTTGACCGACCAATATACGTTGTGAATGCCTTAGTTGACCGACCATAGCCCCTTGGCCAAAATACACTAGCTCGATCAACTAGCCAATTTGTCTCTTAAAATGCCTCAGTCGACCGAACCTACAAAGGTTTGGAAATTGCCTTTAGCACAGCCGATCAACCCCTTAGTCAGCCCCTTAGAAATTGCCTCCTCATAGCTTGTGATTCTTTGTGCATATTCATTGAAAGACTCAAAAGCTCGTTTTGTGCTTATTGCAGAAATATTTCTTGCCAGTTAATATCCAACATCTCCTTCACTTTATTTTTGACAAATATATTTGGAGATATTTGAAATACCCTTAGTGAATATTACATGTTTGAATCAAAGATCATTTACATTATCATCTCTCACATTATTTCATATATAGTATTTTTGAGAGAAAAATCATAAATACTCTATTGAGCTTAAACTCCCACCATACTAGAGTGCATTACTTTTATTGTTGTACATATCTGCTTATTGAAAAAGCACTATGTTTGTACAAATATAATTTTATATCTTTATATTCCTTGCTTGTGTTATCGTTGGAAGAGGAATACACCGTCCTGTAAGGTATACCAGTTTGGCTTTACTTCAGTTAGGTGAGCTGAGGAGACTCTGCCTCGTAAGGAGAAACCAGTTTGGCTCAGCCTGGTGAATTGAGTTGAGGAGATTCCGCCTCGTGAGGAGAAACGTTTTGGTTTCGCACGTAAGTGAGCTTAGGAGACTTCGCCTCGTAAGGAGTATTATAAACGACATCGCTCCGCCCGGTTAAGCGAGTATTTAGTAGAATCCTCTAGTCGGTTGGCTTGAGGCGGGACGTAGGCAGTATTGACTGAATCTCGATCAAAATAATTGTGTCATTCTCTTTCCCTCTACTCTTTACTTTATGCACCTGTATGCTTATGCTTAAATTGTTGTGAATGTTTTATTTGTTTTACATATCTGCATACATTAATATTTGTAGGAATTGATATTGTTTAGAAATACCTTAGGTTGCGTTATACTGATTGTAGATCTTAAAATAACGCACACCTGACCTAGGAATATTTTTTAAATGCTCAATTCATCCCCTTTTTGGGAATACACCATTCCTGTTAGTGATGTTTTTCTAACGCCTCATCTAGATAATTCTCTACTTAGTCACTAGAGTGATTAGACAATACATGATTTGTCTTACTTAGGCAAATGCCTTATGTCTTTACCTAGGTGATCTCTATTTATAATTTCTTTAGTTACTATCTTGAATGAACGATTATTATCACATTCATGTGGTGCACAAAGATGACACAATACTATTTAATAAAAGAAATCTCCATGTTTTAATTTGAAGATGAAATATCTGTATTTTTACATTGATATGCATAAGTTAGTATGGTTTTATTTTATTTTGAAGTGATTATCATTCTAATAAAATTGTTGCTTTGATCATGTGTATTTTTCTTAATAGATATGCCCATAAAATAAAATCTTCCCAATTTATTCTACTTCAATTTCATTATACTACATTGCTAATCTTCCATTTTGCAAATAATCTAAACTTGGTATTTTTTCTAAAAAATAATGACTCACTCTCCCATTTGAGCTCAAACAAGTGGATTAATGATTTTTTCTTAATTCTCCTCTTACACATGTAATTTTCTATACTCCGTATTTATCCCAAAATAATGATTCACTCATGCAATTGCATTCGAACTTGGATTTAGCTTTAATTAATTAAGTCGAGTTAACTCAAATCAACTTTTAAAAATATTTGATCAAGCCAAGTTTAAATGTAAATAGTATAGGGTAGATGGAGTTGGAAGTCAAGTTTAGCATCTCAGTTTCCCCATGCGTTCAAATTTTGTTGGTGGCTGCTAACTCAAGTTCCCTTGCTTTACGCCTATATAAGGTACTTAAAATTAACGAAGAAATTATAAATACTTTACAAATTTAAAAACATTTCAAAATTAAAATTAAAGCCTCTCCCATTTTCAGCTGCGCCGAAGCCCTCTGTGCAGGTGAGGATCTACAAGAAGAAAGTGCCTCGGAGGATTGAGCAGTCTCTGTCGATTGTGTTCTTGAAGAGTTGGGGCTTGAGGGTTTCAGCAGTGATCCAAGTGAATGGAAGATATACAGAGGAAACTAGCAGCCCTCAACTACCCAAGAGCCAATGCTCCTTCTCAGTCTCTGCTCTTCGCCGGCATGGAGCGTTACGCTCTCCTCGAGTGGCTTTTTTTCAAGTCTCTCTCTCTCTCTCTCTCTCTCTCTCTCTCTCTCTCTCTCTCTCTAAATCTGTATTTGATTTTTGCAAGCGGGAAAATTGATTTGATTTTATGCTTTATAACTAAGACAATTATTTCCAAAATTTTGACTGGGTAATTGATTTGGTTGCAGACTATTGGGGGACAAGTCGCCCTTCTCGCAGCAGAGTCTACAAGGGGACAATGCCATGAATCACGACGAGGAGACTGCTCGCATTCAATGTGAGTTTTTTAGACTCTTTTATTTTTATTTTAAAATTTTTTAGCCGCTTGTTGAAAATACATGAACAGTGAGAAAATGCTTTTGCTAGCCGCCATAATTCATGATTCCATTGATTTCATTCTAGGATGAAAATCTGATTTATATGCATTTGCTATTTATTCAAGCATGATTCATTTTTCAATGAACACGGGAAGACAATGACTTGTAACAAAGCATTGGTCCGAATAATTGGTTTTTTAACACAGGGTGATATGAGGACTCTGTCTGATGTATAATTAGTGTCTTTTTCATCTGGTTCTACTCTCTTGGAACCAACCAAGTTTCGTTCAGCTGTCAGCTTTAGATATTTGGACGAACCAAATTGAACCAGTTCACTGAACACATCAGAGCATGTTCAGCGCTGTTAGGATTAAAAGAAAGAAAAAAAATCTCTGGATCTGCTCTATTGATTAATCACAATCTCTAGTTTGTGGAATGCATTATGTGGATCTGAAAGCCCAATTTGTCTATTGGATGCCTTTGCTCAATAATTTAATAAACATTTAGAAATATGTTTTTCTTAGACCATGCGTTGTCTTCAGAATCTTGGGTAGTCGCAGACAGTACAATTCATAGCTTTTCTTATCCTAGCTTGTGCTATTATGAGATTCTGAATAATTTGAAACAGTGATAACTTCATTATTTGAAATTCTTTACATCTGTTCTCTCTTAGATGCTGCTACAGTTTCTCTGATTCTTTCTCCACTTTTTGGCAAATTTTCTCAGTACCAATATATGTGCCTTCCATTGTCAAGTGGTTAGATTGATCTTGTTGAATTGATCACTTCTTAGTCATTTTCTTAGTGCTATATCAAATTAATCTGTTATTTATTTAGCATTTCACAGATTTGGCAGAGATTGCGAAGTTTCTGGGGATTACGACTGCTGAAGATACACAAGCTATTCAAGTGAGTTGTTCAATTCCTATTATGCTTAACCATGTATTAATTCCCGTGACTACTTGATGCTAAATGATGTGTCCAATGTCCACTTCCTTGCACATATTCCATATGTTTTTCCTGTACTTATGTTTGAACACTCCTTGCTGGCTTGTAATTATGCCCTTTTCCATCAAAAGAAATAATTGAGTTACAAAAGCAGCAGTCATTGATGCACATTGTTAGATTACCAATTTCCATATCAAGCTTTAACACTCCTCTGCACTTGCAGCCTGATTGCGCATGTAGACATAAAGGAATAATAAATAATGCTCATTACAGGGAAAAAATTAATTTTTAGCAACCACGTATTCATGGGCAACAAGACTAGAACCTAGGACCTCCTGGCAACTATTGGATAACCACTTGACCTAAAATTTTAAGCTATTAGGTTGTGGGCTAGTAATGTGTATCAAGCTTTAACACACATAAATTCTTTACAATAGTTGCAGTCATTGGTTTGATACTAGATTTTCTTTTTTTCATTCTTGATTTTTGGATAGGTGTGTGATGCACATTTAGATGGTATAATCTGTTAGCCAAAAATATTCCAATTGAGCAATTCTAACAATTTAAACCATTGCTTTCCTTCAAGACGAAAAATATATTTAGAAAATATCTTTGAGAAGTGAAATTTATTTATTGAATATGAGATAAATAAATCAAAATATTACATGCACATCTTTAGATGCACTCCCTCAATTTGTGGGCATGATAATTTTTTGGGCTTTTCCATATAAACATGCTGATGTAAAATTTTAGCAACAAGTTCTGTTGGTTTAATATGTATAGGGAAGTGTAAATCATTTTTTTTTTAGAAAGTGGGCCAATGTTTTAGAACGATGAAGCTTGCTCAAAGCGACACATGTCTAAAATGCTTAGAGTCCCAATCTAAAATACCAAATCACAAGAAAGCCAATGCATTATGAATTGAGGTGTACACAATTGTACAAAAAGCACAGAGTTAGGCAGTTTGGTTTGTGCAAATCTCTGGTTACATTTGGCTACAAAATTTTGAGTACATGTTTATATGAAAGGAATGTTGTAGTATGAGTTGATTTCTAAAACTCTTGAAACTCAATCTTTCCAAAATAATTGAGAGTAGGATCTTATATCTTGAAAATAATTTGAATTTTGTAATTTTATAGTTATTGCTTGGCATGCTTACTTATTGAATTTGAAATAATATTTTTTCGAATGGCAAACAAGTAGTTTACAAATTATATTTAATTTTCTGTACACATTTTATTTGTAATTTTTTTTTTTTAAAATATATATAAGTAATTATCTACATACTTTTATTAAAAAGTAAAATTCTCAAAAGGCTTACACCTCATAAGGGTTAAAACACCTTATGCCTTTGCATTTGAAGACATTGAAGTGGACTAAGTAGAACCCTTTGAAGTTTGATCTCTTGGGGATGCACCTAGAGCACAACTAACAGTTAATGAATACTTAGCCTTTTAAATTTCAATTTAATTAATACATGAAAGAATAGTATGAGTTTCAATAGTCTGTGTAGCTAAAATTATATCCAGCAACAGTAATTAAGCTAGGATATAAGATTGTGTACAAAATAAGGACTTGGTTATTTTTCTGATGTGATTGAATTGAATTGATTTTAGGGAAAAGCTCAAGAGTTTGTGGTCATTGCATGCTACTAAATGTGGACATGGAAATCACTTTCATTAGTGCTTCTTCTGTCATTTCAAATCATTTCAAATCTCTTGAATTATGACATGCTTAAGATTCCTGGACAGCTAATGATTTTAGCATTCAAGTGTAGTACAGTACCATTGAATAATTTTGAGTTACAGTATTTATTTTTTAAATTTTTATTTATTGATATATTTTTGTGAATCAAAATTTCAAGAATATGTGATCTCCCACTATGTTTACACCCGGTAGATCATTTCTTCCAATTGACTGGCACTTTCCAATTGCCTTTTGGTTCTTAGATTATTAAGATATAGTTTTAGTTTGTTCATTTGAAATGTATTTTATTGAGACTTAAAGTATTTGGTAACCATAAACCAAATTATTGAAGATAATCTTAATAGTTTGGTATTTTGCCATATTTTATGGAGAGCAAATGGAATCTAGGTGGTTGATTTCCTCAATATTTTTTAATTAGTATGGATTAAATGGGTGGGATACTAATTTGAGATTTAGATGTTCTTCGGAGAGTCCATGGAAAGCTATCTGAGAGTCATTACCTCTTCATTCCCCATATTAAATTCTTGGTGGGTAAAGGTAGTAATATCCGGTTTTGGAAAGATCCTTGGTTGGGAAATGTAGTTTTGTCTACATCTTTTCCACCCTTTTTTAGCCTAAGCTCAGGGCAGAATGAGTCAATTTCTTCTTTTATTGTTGACTTTGGTGGTCCTTTGCCTTCTTGGGATTTCCACTTCTGCAGATCGTTAAATGATAAGGAGCTGGGAGAGTTATTCTCTTTGCTAATCTTGTTGAATAACTGTCATTTTTCTTTAGAGGAGGATAAACAGTCTTGGTCTCTGGGTCCTTTGGACGGTTTATTCATGTAAATCCTTTTGTGATTTTTTGAAAAGGTCGAATTTTTATTTTTCACTCTATAGTTCCACTTGGAAGGCCAAAGTCCCCCTTTAAAATTAAGGCTTTTATCTGGTTGGCTGTGCTTGATAGAATTAATACCAATAACTTGCTGCAGGTTAGGAGACCTTTGAAGGCTATATCTCTAGAGATATGTGTTCTCTACTTTCATGGTTCAGAATCATCATTGCGTCTGTTTATTCATTGTGACTATGCTTGGAGTGTTTGGAATAAGCTATTTGGTATTTTAGGCAAATGTTGGGTGAGTTCTAAGACAGTGGAGGATTTTTTGCAGTGACTTTTGCTGGATTGGGTAGGGAAAAGGAAAGGGCAGTGCTTTGGAAATGTGCTTTTTGTTCTTTAGCCTGTAGGTTGTTCCTTTATGTATTTTTTTTCCTGGATTTTCCAGACGTTTTTAAGGAGATATCTTATTCTCCTAGATGTATATTCTTATTCTGTTAATGAATTCTTATTTTATGATAAAAAAAAATTCTTGATTATAATAACTCTATATTTTTTACTGTTCTTAATTTGCATTATTGTGAAAGTCTGATAACTCTGTGGATGATTGATTGTTAGGGTCTGAGGGTGTTGGTCAACCTGAATTGTACAGGCAACCTTAATGTATAAAATGTCATCAATCATGAGGGTTTGAGGGGTTGCCAAAAATCTAAATTAAGACTGATGGGCACTGTTTAAGAGCCAGGGATGAGATCCCACTAGGTCAAGCTCAAAGCCTTGCTAGCCTTTTTTTTTTTTTTCTTAAAATAGTTTTTATCTTTTTGTAGGAAAGAAAATTTACTAAGACAAAGAGATGCAAAGAGGAGGAAAAGGCATCCTCCTAAAATGCCAAAAGGAAAAAATGAAGATAAGAAGAAAAAGGAAAGATAAACAAAAAGAACAAACCAGAACAAGAGAAATCAAACCAACAAATCCTGTTGAAAGTTTGTACAACAAATTCCTTTGAAACAAATCCAAGAAAAGGCCCAAAGAGATGCAAGAGAACTTTTGATATCCCACAACAATCTCATAGATTGAAAATGACCATTACAAATGCAAAGACTGCACAATTGCATAACATCCTAGCTTTCTTACCCCTTCGAAAACTTCTAACTAACAATTTGGTTTGGGGAATCTTTAAGGATTTTGGAGAATGTGATATTGGGAATGCCATATGGCGATATGTGGTTTTTCTTGAGAATCCTCTGTCCCTAGAATCCAATATCCTCAAAGAGTTGGAGAGAGTTGGGTTTGGTCAGGAAACAGCAGTGGATTTGTTTGCAGTTTCCTTTACAGGTTTTTCTAGAGGTACAAATGCCTTCGCCTTATGGGTGTAGTGTTTTATTGCTGTCTTGTGGAGTATTTGGGTGGAATTGGATCCTTCTATCTTTATGGGAAAGAAGATGATGTGTTCAGTGTTCTATGCTCTAGGACAGGATTCATTATTTGACTTTACCCTGGGCTGTTGGAGCTGTTTGTAAAGGGGTGTATTTTTCAGATATACGGCAGGACTGGTTGGCAGTTTTATTTGATGGTAATCTTTTCTTTTTTTTTCCTATTTTCTTCAAAGGAGGATTATTTATACTCCTTGTATATTCTTTCTCATTATATGAAAGCTCTTCTTTTTCAATTAAAAAAAAAAACTCAAAAAGCACGGGAATATGTAATGTCTCTTTATTTTTTTTGGTAATCTTGGATCTTCGTGGGTGTGGCGTCCTATTCCTTTGCATAGGATTCTAAGACATAAGATTCCTTGGCTCTGAACCAATTCCTTGGTAAATGATGCATGCAATTGCAAGAAAGTCTTAAGGAGCTGAAGACACTTTTTTGTTTTGATAGCAAAATAAGTTCTTTAATAGATTAAGAATATTCAGCAAACCTGGGATTGCTAAGAAGATTGATAACCTCATGAGGGATTTCTTGTGGTTCGGGGTCTAGGGTTTAAGGGATCATTTAGTAAGATGGGATGAGGTTTGTAGGTCTAAATTGGAGGGAGGGTTGGGTCTTGGAAATTTGGTGTCTAAAACATCTCCCTTTTAGCTAAGTGATATGGCGTTTTCCCTCAGAAGATCACTCCCTTTGGTGTAGTGTAGTCAGAAGCAAGCATGGGGTGGGTGAGAATGGGTGGGGTACCAATATTAGTTTGAGATGTTCACCGGGGAGACCTTGGAGATCTATTTCTCAAATTTATCCCTTGTTTACGCCTCACATTAAGTTTGTAGTGGGGATGGGTTCTTGAATTTGATTTTAGAAAAATCCGTGGTTGAGGAGTGATATTCTAGTTACATCTTTTCCACATCCCTTTTGTTTGAGCTCATAGTATGACTTCTTTCTTTGTGGTTGATTCGGGTAGCCCTTTGGTTTCTTGGAATTTCCATTTCAGAAGACCTTTTAATGATAGAGAATTGTTGGAACTTTCATCATTGTTATTGTTGTTGAACAACTGTTATCTTTCTTTAGCTAGGGATGCTTGGTCTTGGATTTTGGATCATTCGGGGGTATATTCTTGTATATCATTTTTTGAGTTTTTGATTAAGGGTTTATTTGGTATTGTTGTTATTTTTTGTTTTGTGTTTGCATTTCAGTACAATGACGAAACAAATATTTATGGATTTGTTTGTGTTGCTAGTTTTTTGTTTTTGTTGACGGTTTTCATTTGTTTGTGAAAAAAATTGAAAATCAAAATTTATGGTTTTCAATTGTTTTGACGACATGTTGCCAAAAATTTTAATATCCAAAAATATTTTTTTTTATAAAATGATTCATTTAGTACACACTTTTTAACTAAAATTAAAATAAAATGATTATATGAATTTAAATATAGTTAAAATGATCACATTAATTTAAATATAGTTAAAATAAAAATATGCATACTTTTAAAAAAAAAAAAATATTAAAATCCAATTACCGAATATTTCCTCTATTTTTCAATTGTCAAGTGTAAGGTGAATTTCAAGAATATAACGATTAAGTAAAATAATTATAATAATTGATAATTATAGTATTTTTAATTTGTATTATTTTGCACTTGTTTTATTTCAATAATATGTTTATAATTTATTTGGTTTAAAGATGAGAATGAGAATTTTTAGTTTATTTTTCAATTTATTTTAGCTTTACAATTATTAAGCAAACAGGTTGCTGGTTTCTGATTTTTAGTTTTCATTTCTGTTTTTTTTTTTCTCTTAATTTTTGATAGTGATACCAAATGCCCCCCAAGGCTTTCACATGGCTGATTGAGCTTAATAGAATCAAGACTAATAACCAGTTTCAGGTCAAGAGACCTTTGAAGGCCTTATCTCTAGACATATGCGTGTTATGCTATTTGAATTCTGAAATGACACCTCATTCATTTTTACACTGACTATGCTTGGAGAATTTGGAATAATTTATTTGGTGTGCTATGAGAATCTTGGGTCTGTCCAGCGTCCATGGAGGAATTGTTTTCCATTTATTTTTAGGGGTTTGGTAGAAGGAAGGAGAGGACGACACTAAAGTAGTGTGGTAACTTTGCAGTGTTGTGGGGATTATGGTTGGAGCCAAGGTCTTAAATTTCGATTTCGACTCAAATTTCGAAGCTCCAAAAGAACGGAAATTTCGACGGAAATTTCGATTTCGATGTCAATTTCAATTTCGATTTGAAAAAATAACGGAAACTAGTAGTAAAGCATGGAATTCTTTGTGAAACTTTAGAAATGGTTAACAAATATAATAATATA
Organism: Malania oleifera; assembly: GCF_029873635.1. Taxonomy (NCBI): domain Eukaryota; kingdom Viridiplantae; phylum Streptophyta; class Magnoliopsida; order Santalales; family Ximeniaceae; genus Malania; species Malania oleifera. The sequence goes on along the minus strand of NC_080418.1, from coordinate 112,561,318 downwards.
AGTTTTAAGACTAATATATTACAAATTAAATACATCTATGTTTTGTATAGGGTGGAAAAGTTGTAAAATAGTGTGTGTATCAAACATGTTAGTAAGATAATGTACATTAAATAGATTTAGTTAATGCAAATGAAATTCATAATTCATTTAAATATTATTTATTATACAAATATTGATAATTTAGACATGAATGGTTAAATAAAATATTACTATAAGTTTATTTTTTCATATAATTTCAAAAGCACTTGTGGTAACCTTTTGTTTCAATAAAATAAATTAAAAGAGAAATTTCACTTCACTCTTGAATCTCTTGTTTGAATTTCGACAAACTTTCATTGTATAGTTAAAATTTCGACAAATTTCGCTAAAATTTTGAGGTTTCGATAAATTTTGGATGATTTGTTGAGATTTCAACAGAAATTATGCAAGACAGAAATCGACTGCCATTTCGATTTCGAGGGTGATGGAAATCGGAAATTTAAGCGGAAATTTCGACAATTTCATGGAAATTTAAGACCATGGTTGGAGCATAGTGCACTTATTTTATCAGGGAGAAAATTGAGTTGGCAGCTGGTTTTGGAGAAGATTCATTGCCTCGCTTCTTTATGGTGTGTTGGGTTTGGTTGTTTTAAGGGAGTTAGTTTTCCTGATATTCAGTGAGATTGGAGGAATCTTTTTTTCTGAAATTTATGGCATGTGTTTTTTTTTTTTTGTTTTCTTGTTTTATTAGTTTATTTTTTCTGGATATTTCCAGAATTTTGACAAGAGAAGCCTTTTTCTCCTTTTTGTAAATTCTCCTTTTATCAATGAAACCTTCTTTTGTTATATACAAGAAAAAAGAATATTCAGCAAAGAGAATAAGACATCTCCTTAACAAAATCTGGGACATGTCAGATAGAAAATACAAAAAAAAAGAACAAGAAAGAAAAGTAAAACAAACAGAAAACTTCCAGTGCACAATATCAAACCAACAAATATTGCCAATCATGCTGAATATCTGAAAAGGTCACTCTTTAAAATTTCCAGCCAACAAAACAAAGTGATGCCATGTAATGAATCTTCTCCCCTGTATCCAAAAAGGTCACTCCTTTAGAATTCTTATAGCCAACACAACAAAGTGATGCCATGTAATGAATCTTGACCCAAAACCAGCAAAAAAGTCAACTTCTTCCCTGAAAAATGTGCGCATTATGTTCCAACCATAGCCCCACTCTACAGACCAATGCAAAGATCAAACAGCTTGTTCCACAAACTCCAGGCTACAGAGTACAGACCAATGTAAAAAGATCAGATAATACAATTATGCAACTCATTGCTATCAAAGCATATCAAACAAACATTGGGGGATTAACTTCATGTGGCTTTCAAATCTGCAGCAATTGTTGCTGTTATTTGTATTGAGAACTCTCAATCCGAAAAAAATACCTTAACTCAGAAGGAAACTTTAGCTTTCAAAGCTTCGATTAACTAGATAAAAACGAGTAAAAGAATGAGTTAAAGGTGAATAAATTGATGGTGAGATAGAGAGATCATCATGGAGAAGTGGGTGTACCTCAAAGCCCTATGCTTCTTTTAAGAAACGACTGAGATTCTGATTTTTTGATTTATTTGATTTAGTATTTTCCATTAGTAATTTAGGCAAGTGTGTTTCTTTTGAATTTAGGAAACTACTTCATCCTAATATATTCATTATAAACCCATTTAGAAGATGGTGTTGATTTTTTATTGAGCAAATAGAATTGTTTGATTTTGAATTAGGGCTGTATACGACGTGTGAGGGGTGTGTGTGCATCCTAGCATCAATTTGTATCTGGGTGCAGTGTATTGCTGCGACCACCCCATTTATTTCCACAATTGCTGAGCCTCAAACTCCACCATCACCTTTGTTTGTTATGTTACCACTAGTGCACCACCTTGTCAGCCAGTTGCGAAGACCCATTTGAGACAACCTCAATTGTGTGACTCCCAATTCCCAAGGTGTGACAACTTCGAGGTTTGTCCGAATTCCCTCATTATCATCAGCGTCATCGGATTTGCCTTCTTCCATCCATCCATCATCCTTCATCTACAAGAGGGAACCTCTGAACCTCTCCCACATAGATGGCATGGACCCACCTTCAACAGCCTTCCACAACCAGCTCCAAGCAGAGAATTTCCCTGTCATATCCATTGTCCACCATCCCTCCATTGCGAATGCTGGAGACCCCCCACGGTGTGTTGTTATTCCCTATTTACTTTGTAGAAACCAGCCTTTTGGGAATACATCAGAACACATACAAAGTAACTTTAAGTGAAGTGTGCACAGAATTGGACCTGGCCTCAACTATCTGTGTTACTTGAACTGGTTTGTGAGAATCAAACCAGTTCAGTGGGACTTTTTTTTGGAAAAAAAAAGAAAAGAGAAAGAGCCAAAATCCATGGTGACAAACAACTATCTTGAGCTAGTTTAATGAATTGTTTCAATATGAAAGATTGGAGAGATTGTGTTGAAGGCCGTGTAGTGCAGACCACGCAACTGCTCTATGCAGTTACTCAACAGTGCAATAGGACATCACGTACCTTTAGGGGAGTGTGGCAAACATCTGTTGTGATGTTGAAGAGCTCAATAGTGGACTATCAGTTCTGTTGTCCTGCCTTGATACATTGGCAAATGGGAAGGGAGTGGTAGATGCAAGTGGTGGCTCAAGCTTGACAACCTAGGAGCATGATTGTTAAACTCCCAATCTGGATTGTAGGGTCATATGATCCTACGATCCAAAAATTGGATTTTGATCCAGATGGTGAGGAGAATCGGGATCACTCAGGATCGCAGTAGGATTGTGTAGAATCGTGGACACGTAGTGGAATCATAGGAGTCGATTTTATGAGCTGAAATTGGGTTTTTAAGGGCTTGAGCTTCATAAATAAGGCCCAGTATTAATTTCTAAAGCAGCTGAATGGGTTTTTCTCCACTCTCTTGGCCCATTTGGCCCAAAGCTTTCACATTTAGGGCAAAAATTAGGGATTGTTTTGGGCAACATGCCAACAACAATCATGAGTCTCCTTCAGGTCCTTTAACACTCAGCAGTAGCCTTTCGCAGCAGCACCTGTTGCAGAGGGTAGAGCAAGAGCAGGAGTCTTTGGCAGCAGCACCTTTCCTTCGACAGCAGCAGGAGAGCCTTTGGAAGCTGCTTTGGGCTTCGACAGAGGCAGCAGCTGGAGTACCTGCTTTGACAGCAGGGGGGGTATCTCTTCTGCAAATAGGTCTGTTGCTTCTCTCTGCCTTTCTTCTTGTTTCGGAAGCAGCAGGGTACCATTTTGAAACTATTGCATTTTCTTCATGATACTTGAAATCTTCTGAAACTCTTATTTCTTCCTGTTGATAATTTTTTTTGTAAATAACATGAAAAGATATCATTAATAGAAAGAGATTTTTCAAGAGGGAGAATGAGAAATCTCCCGAGACAACCTCAGACACTCCAAGGCTAAACAAAAAACATAAAAAATACCCAAGGAAAAAATCATCCAGTCAACATTTTTCCCCAATCTCTTTGCAGCTCCTTAAAGCTTGCATTTTAAAAAAATCCATACCCAACACACCACAAAGGTGCCAAATACTTTATTTTTTTCCCAAGCCAACATCTGATTTAACTTTTTCCCAGAAAATATCCGAGTATTACGCTCCATCCATAAAGCCCATAATATTGAGAAAAGGCCACACTTCCATGAAGTTGCCCTATCCTTTCTTCTACCAAAGCCTGTGAAGGATAGTTCTAAAAATTCTTCCACCGAGAGCGGACAAACCCAGCTTTATCCCATAATGCCAAAAAGCTTATTCCAAATACTCCATGAAAATTCACATTGTAAAAGAAGGTAAGAAATTGTCTCAGAGTTCTTGTAATAGAGCACACATACATCAGGAGAGAGAGCCTTCCTACGTCTCCTAATTTGCAACAAGTTATTGGTTTTTATCTTATTAAGCAGAACCAACCAAGTGAAAGCCTTTATTTTAGGGGGAACCTTAGCCTTCCAAATAGTATAGTGAGAAAGAAGAGTTGGAATGAATCAAAAATAAAAAAAAAAATATTGCAAGAAAGTACACCTGACTGGTCCAAAGACCAAGAACGAATGCCCCTCCCCAAAGAAGGATTACTCTCACTCAATAAAGATAACAAAGATGACAATTCCACTGTCTCCCTATCGCTCAAAGGTCTCCTAAAATGAAGATTCCAGGAAACCAAAGGATTACTCAATTCACCAACAAAAAATGGTTTTATTTTGTAAATAGACGAGAAGAAGTAGAAAATGGTTCATTCCCAGCCAGGGGTCTTTCCAAAGACAAATATGAGAACCCCTCCCCGCCTCAAATATAGTGTGAGGGATGAAAAAAGGATAAATCTGAGAAATGGATCTCCACGGACTCCCTGAAGAACATCTTAAATTAGCATTGGTATCCCGCCTTTTCTTGTCCATCCCAAACTTACTTCTTATTACTTTATATCAGAGGGACGATTCTATGAGAGGGAAGCTCCATAACCATTTAGCTAGAAGAGCAATGTTTTTAGACACCAACTTGCCAAGACCCAAACCCCCCTCCTTTTTAGATCTACAAACCTCATTCCTACTCACTAAATGGTGCCTATGACTCCCCTTGTTGGATCACAAAAATTCTCTCATGATCCTCTCAAGCATGCTAGCAATCCTGATCGGAATCTTAAAGATACATCGGAAATATAATAGGATGCTAGCAAGACAAGCCTGAACCAAAGTAATTCTATCTTCTTGTTGAGAGTTGAAACTTCACATCGTCTTCTTCCTTTTGTTCTTGAGGTCTGAAACAATGAAAAAAAATTCTGAAATTCTGATTTTTTTTTTCTTTTTGATAATATGAAGATTGGAGATTGATGATTGGCCCTAAAATCTTCTAAAACTCTGATTTCAGTTTCAAATTTTCACCATGACTTTTGAGTTCTGAATTTTTGAATTCTGGTATTCTTTTGGCCTTGACAAAGCTATCTCTTATGTGAATAGGCCTCATGTAGTCACTGCAGTGCAATTCTTCACTTCTTAAGCATGTCTAGTGGTGTTGACGGATCACGGAAGAGCAAAAATAATAATTCAGAAGGTAATAGAACTGATGTTGTTTGTGAACATGATATAGAAGTGGATAATAATCCTAAGTAAGTGAAATGCCGATATTGTGGAGTAGTTCGACTTGGTGGTATATATAGGCTAAACCATCATCTTGCTGGAACTAGACAAAATGTTTAGCCTTGTAGTAGTGTTACAGAGGTTGTGAGAAAGCAATTTATTGGCATTTTGCAAGCCCAATCAGTAGAAGCTAGAAAGAAAAGAAAATCAATTCATAATCTAGATGATGAATCATGTGAAGAGGTGCAACCACTAAGAAGAAACTCAAGAAAGGGTAAATTGGATGTTTTTTCCTCCAAACCAAGAAATCAAACAACATCGAATCAAATTTTTAGAAAAGGAGATCAAGATAAAGTTTGTCAACAAATGCTAGATTTTTCTACACTAGTGCTATTTCATTCAATTTCTGCAAATGCTTGATATGGTTGGGAAATATGATCCTGGACTTAAATCACCTTCTTATCATGAAGTTAGGGTGAAGTTTCTCAAAAATAAAGTGACAAGGGTTATGGATTTGATTAAAGAGTGTGAGTTAGAAACTAGAAGAGAATAGTTTGCATTATTATGTTTGATGGATGAACTGATAAGAAAAGGTGACTTTTTAGCGAATAGCTTTGAATGGAATGGTCTTCTTGTTATCTACTGATACTTCTGAAATTTCAAATATTGCAGAAAAGTTTTTTGAAGTGTTAGATGAGGTTGTGGAAAGGTTGGAGAAGAGAATGTTGTTCAAATAGTGACAAATAATGCTTCAAACGACAAATTATCGAGAGACTTTGATGGAGAAAAGGAAAATAAAAAATGTTTTGGACACCTTGTGCAGCACATTGCATTGATTTGATGTTGTAAGACTTTGAGAAGAAGCTTCAAGTACATCACGCAACTATTGCATAGGGTAGAAGAATTACGACATTTATATACTCTAGGACCATGTTGATACTTGGTTGAAGGAGTTTACCGAAGGGAGGGATCTCATTAGACCAGCTGTAACACGCTTTGCCATTGCATCATTGCCTTAATGAGCATAAAAGAGCCTTGATTGCTATGTTATTCCTCAACAAATGGACTTTAGTTAGTTTGCAACCTCATAAAAGAAAAGAAGATTAAAAAAAATTGTGTTGGACGCTCGAGGTTTACGGCCACATATCACTCCTTGTCCACAAGATGCATTTCCACTAATCAAGGTATTGAGGATGGTAGATTCAAATGCAACACCGGCAATGGGGTTTAATTTACAAGCAAATGGATTGGGCAAAAGAAAAATACAATTGAACTTCAACAATGTTCAAAGGATTAACTCAAGTATCTTTTGGTTTGTTTTAAAATTGCTTTAATATACAGCTAGACTACTTTTAAAATATTAAGTCCTTTTATTTAGTTGTTCTTGTGTTATCTTTTGTTGTAGTTATCTACCAATTTGAGACATCATTGATGAGAGACGGGAGCTTAAACTCAATAGGCTCTTATATGCTGTTTTTTGAATCCCCACTATCATTATAGCCTAGATTTTAAGGTAGTTGTGGAAGTTATGATAGGCCTATACGATTGCCTCCAAAGAATGTTGTGTGATCCTGAAGAATGAGTCAAAACAAAATTTCTGAGTGCTGGTGGACTCTTGGCATTGAATCGACAATAATGACAAGAAACAAAAAATCTCCGAGTGATTGGTGGGAATCTTCTAGTGATGAGTGTCTGAGTTGAAAAGGTTTGCAATCCAAATATTATGCTTGACATGTAATTTGTTTGGAAGCCAAAGAAATTGGAGTTCATTGGACATGGTAAGAAAGACTAAATTTCTGAGTCTCTTTGCATTAAAGTTTATTATATTTAAGATTATAAAAAAATTTTGAATTATAAACTTGTGACTTATAATAGTATTGCGTGTTTGTATAGGTACACACATAGAGAAGAAATCATTTACACCAAGTGAGGATGAATGATTTGGTTTTTGTTATGTACAATTTGAAGCTAAAAGAAAGATAGGCAAGGAGGGATGCTGATTCTAAAGTTTCGAATTTATGTTTTGATAATATGCCATATGATGATAAATGGATAATAGAAATAGAAAGTCCTACTCTTTCACCCAATGGAAGGTGGTTGAATGTTCTTGATATGGCAGCCCATAAGCAAGCGTTGAATGGTGATGAAAGTGAGGAATCTTAGGATGATGGTGAATTCAGTATAGGGAATTTACATGAAGCATGTGAGTTTAGAAAACTTTACGTATATATGCATATGTATATATTAAATCTAAGGAAGTGCTCAGTGTCATGGGCCCTTGATGACATGGGCCCATGTGGTGGGTAGCAGTGTGGGACCCACAGTGCTGTACTAGTGAGACCCTGCCATTTGGGCCTGTGTCATCACGGTCTCATGACACATACCATGACTCTAAAGCTAAAGGTAAGGGTGGGAAATAGGTTGATGGGTCGGGTTTGGGTGGGTCACAAATGGGTGGAGGTTAAACGGGTTCGAGTTGGCCCGTTTATTAACGGGTGAATATTCTATAAACCCAAACCCACCCATTTAATAAACGGGTTCCTTTTAAGGACCCGTTTAAAACTATAATTTATTTATTTTAAATTTTTTTCTTTAACATTTCATCAAAATTGACTTAATTTTTTTATTTAAAAAAAAACATTTTTTTTTTTTTTTAAAATTTAAAACAGCCTCAAAGAGGACAGCCCAAAGGGCAAGGGGCCCAAAAGCCAAAAAAAAAAATATAAAAATAATAATAATAAAAATTGTAAACGTGTCACTCGACGGGTACTTGACCCAAATCGTCCAACCCGTTTATTAAACAGGTTGGGTTCAATTTGATCCGTTTATAAAAGGGTTGCCTCCTCCCAAACCCAAATCCGGTCTAAATGGGTGGGTGTCGAGTCGCATGTTGGGTTTTGACCTATTTTGCAACCCCTAGCTAAAGGTCATTAGATGTCAAAAAAAAATTATGAACTCATAAATTTGTTTTCCTTTGTTCATTGTCTTGAATAGTTGGTTCAAATATTGATGTTGGAATTGAAAGGGAAAATGAAATGCAAATTCGTGAAGTAGATGATGATGACAGTGAAGTTGATGAACCCCTGGTTGATTCTAGAAATGAAGCATTCAATACAATGGATGGTGATGAGGTCCACGATGATGATATTGATGATGAGCTAGCTGAAGACATTAATGATGACTCTCGACGCATATGACTTAGATTGTGATACCAATGTTGAGGATTTAGCTTGATATTTTTAGTTTTGTTTGTTGATTCTTGGTTGTTACTTGTTACTAAAACCTTTTAAGTTTGTATGATTATGACTCTTATTAGTCTTATGAATTGGATGGCTTGAGTAAGTTTTAACTTTTAATTGTGTTGTTTGGGAATTGGGAATTTCGTTTTATGGCAATGAATTGGTTGGTTTAAGTATTAGTTTGTTATGTGGTTATGAATTGACATGTGATCTTTAGCTTAGAATACTTGTATTATCTTTTTTTATAATAAATTGGTTTAATTGAGCTACATACCCAAATATAATAGGAATGCAAGGATTTGAACATTGATCTCCCGTTGTATGAGGGCTCTACCACTTGAACTACATTCCTAAAGTATGTTTTAAACTTGTTTTACTTAGCTTATTGTCTTAAAAATTGCCATAAACTTCCAAATATATTTATTTTTAAAAACGATATGATCCTAAGGACGCCCCTAACGATCCTATGTAGGATCCCAGACCTGACAACCTTGCTTAGGAGACACAGCCAAGTAATTTCTGTTATGATGTATGAAAGTGCTTGACTTTACTGGGGAATATATAACTTGTATGATTGATTTAACCAATAATAAAATCTCTATCTTTGAGGGGCTGGGAATGAGGATGAGGTAAATCTATGCATCACATGTCTTAAAGGTTATGCTAGCACTTGATGGGGAAATATTGAGTCACAGTGCAGGAATCACTTGGATGGACTCCTAACTGGATGGAACCAAATGAAAGAGATTATGATCCAGAAATTTTTGCTGGTCTTCTGCACTAAAGAGGTTTACTCTAGACTTTTTGTTCTCTCATCCTGCATGGCAAGGACATTGACATGTGTGCCAGAGAATTTCATAAATTCGCTGTGAGATGTTTTGATGGGGATTAGCAGGCCTTACCCCTTTCCTTCGCCGACATGGTCACACATGGACGGCCTCTAGATGTACTGTTTTGCAGGAATCCATGAATTGATGTGCAAATTTCTCTATCAAAACCTTCCCATCTTCAAATGGGTTGAACACAAAAGTTGTGGGAAATTTTGTTAGCTTTCTTTTGATACCAAGATCGCCTTATTTGGAGTTTTCTAGTAGAAGTTATGCCCCAAATACTGGATGGTGTTCGTGGCTGAAATTATCCATCAGCAGTTCATAGATTTTCTTGAGAGTCGCGACCAGGGCGCGACCAGGACACCATGAGGTGCGACCAGGTTGTCTGCACTCCGAAAAAATTCCCGAGAACTTCGATCAGGAGTGTGACCAGGAGCCTCGGGGGTGCAACCTAGTCGAAAATACTGTCACTTGAACAGCAAAACAGGCGAGCTCGAGTCCCAGATGGCCCCACACGGATTAAGCTTCTTTTTTACTTTATTTAACGTGTAATATTGCAACCAAGCTTGCAAGTATATGTGTAAGAGTCTAGTAAGTTGTGTGAGTTAATGTGTTTGTAGGTTGTGAGCGTTTAAGTCTTGTGTCTCCCATGCTTGTATGGGAAGTGCAAGTGAGTTTAGTGTCTTGTCTCTTTATACTAAGTTTATATATCTCCATTGTAAGAGCTGGAACAGCAGCTAAGAACTTGATATTGAATGTAGAAAAGGAATTTCCTTTGCTGAAGCTACTAAGCTTTGTCCCAATCCTTGAGATTGAGTGGAGAGAGGCTGCGATGTTCTCCTCGGAGATCAGGTGGTGTGAGGCCACTAGTTATCCAGCACTTCTTCACCATCTCTTACCTTCTCACGCCATTTCATACACATGCAGCAGCAACACTTCCATTATTCAAAGTTATTGCAAGGATTTCTCTGTTATGATTTGGATTCGTGGTGAACAATGGTAAGTTATCTAGTGATTTTCCCACAGTAAGATTGTTCTTAACCAACCCTTAAATTGCTTGAGAACCTTGCTTAAAGTTCCCTAAATCTTGGTTGATAAGTTTCTTTGAATCCCAGAATATTTCTTCAAACCCATAAAAGAACAGGCAACTGACCTTTAATACCAATCGACTAAAGTCACCCAGAACTTTAAATTTTCAGCATTTATACACTTATTTGCTTGTCAATTGTGGGAATATTGTTGTGATAACATAGACCTATATTTTTGAATGATTGAATAGCATCTTCATAGCATATTACTTGTTTCCTTGTGAAAGAACCTTTGAGATTGGATTACGAATTAAATTATATACCTTTTCAAAATCCTTGGACACGTGAATTATAGAATGATTTATTTTGTTTAAGTTTGGTTGGTTCAATTCTTTGTTTAAAGTGTTTCTTATGTATGTGTTGATTGAGGGTTGAAATCATAGGACTAGGCCACCTTATCCCGTCCTACATCATGTTTGTTTGGTGAGGGTGAGCAGCAGCCACAGGTTATCCAATACCTGGGTGAACTGTGTTATGGCATTTGGTTATGATGAAGTGCTCTATCGACCATGTTGTGTCCTACACAAGATCTATAAAATGATCTTGCTTAGATGAAGGACTGTTTGAAGAAGTGAGCAGATCGTATGGAGCTGATGGCTGCAGTTAGTCCCTTCTTGCCAAAACTGATGGAGTCTGGGGGACTGAATAGACCCTAGTTCTGGTTGGAATGTTATGTGTGGTGAGAAGGGCCATATATCTCTTCAATGGCCCAAAAAAAAGCCTTCACATGTGGTGGAAGAGAAGATGGAACAGAAGGAGACTGGTTAAGTGTATGAACCGTTGGAAGCTGCTAACAGTGAAAAGGAGGTTTCAGATAGTGAGCTGTCATCGCCAGTGCAAGTCTACACTATTTTTCACTAGGGAGCAAGGAAGCCTGTCTGAGACCATCATTGAAATCCGAACAAGCTCTTTTGGCATGTTGGAGTGGTTATCCATGATGGAGTTGAGCAGATTGTGCATGCCCTTGTAGACACTCAGTCCAAATTCAATTTTATATCGGCTTGGGTTGTTCGACAATTGGACTTAGAAACATTATGGGGTCTGCATGATCATATATCTGGGTATCGGGTATGGTTCATGGATAGCATGTCTTCTTGTGTGGATGTGGAGTTGGGACTATGTGATTTGCATGCTTTTGACATGTTATTCTGGAGAGACTACTTCAGTTTGAATATCACATGATCTATGATGGCTAGTGGAATGTTATGAGCATCAAGGTTAGCTCAGTGTTGGATATGATTTATGTTCTCAACCACTTTTCTATATGCCAACGTTGCTTGAGGGAATTAGGTTATCATGGACCTGTTTCGGTTCCTTGAACTGACTGTGGGTTAATTGGCTTTCAAGGTCTAACTTTCAGAGGCAGGAGAGAATGATATCAAGAGAAAGAGAGTGCTCATTGTGGAGAAGTGGGCCTGCTTGAAAGCCATATGCTTTATTTAGGAAACAATAGATTAATACTTGTAAGCTTTTTTAACACTGGCATTGATTTTTTTGGAAAGAATAGAACTATTTGGCTTGGGAATTAAGGCTATTTTGCTTTGTGTATCTGTGAGTGGTGCATGTGTGCTTCCTAGCATAAAATATTTGTAAGAAAAGATGAGAACTCTATGTTTATTCTTTGATTGTACCTCACAGTTATTGGAGTTTGCACTCTTCAAAATCTCTTGAAAGAATTGCTAATTTGTTTCTCAAAATGAAAGACCTTTGCAATTTTATTAATTTATTTATTCAATTATTTTTCGTATCCTTAGGCCCTATTTTTTAAAGCAATTGCACCAGTTGCTTGATTTTATTTTGCACCTTGTTACATGTATGAAGTGTGATGTCTGCCATCATTTTCATTTGGTCAGTCTTAGCATATATTGGGATCCACTAATACTTCCAGGGGACTTCTACCTAGAGCAGTGCTATCCCTTATTCCTTTGCCATTTTTCTTTAGATTGTTTTGATAATATGTGAACTAGAAATATAGGTCTTTTTTTTTGTTTTCATTTTTTGTTGATGCATTTGAGGTCTTGAACCTGAGTCCTAAGCCAAATCCCTCACCAAGTTGCCAGTCTACCATGAGGCAAAGGCCTTGATGGCCAATATAAATCATTCCTTTGATTAAATGCATCATGTCAGTTTCCTGGACCATTTACCTTGCATACCTTGTTTTCAGGCGAGTACGTAAGCTTTAGTGAATGCCATTCCTTTGGGCTGCAGGGACGAGGAAGCTATGAAGATCGCACAGAAATGCTGCGTCTTATTGTAGATCTTGTTGAAGCAAGCATCCATGCTGATAACGCAGAATGGAGGTTGGTATGATTCTTAATTTTTTAGTACATATCTGGTTGACAACTTGTTATTCATGCTTGGTAAGGAAATGTTTATATTTCAAATACTAATGCCGCACTCCTATATTGAAACTCGTGTTTATTTTTTCCCTGTTTCTCAAATTTAATTTTTATCTAATATTTCCTTTGCATGTTTAATGTAGTGTTGATGAGCAGGTAACAAAGGACATACAGCTAATCGATGCTATTGCAGAGAAACAAGCTCAAATTTTCTCTGAAGAGTGCAAATTGTTCCCTGCAGATGTGCAGATCCAATCTGTGTACCCATTGTGAGAATATCTTTCCTACTCTGTTTCTGTCAAGGAGTCAGTTGGCAACTTATTATGACATCAACAGATATTCAATTTCATATGAAAAAATGACACATATATAAAGCCATACATGTTATAAGACCTAAGATTTAGAATTTGGTATATGGGCTTTCTGGAATTCCCTTAGTAGCAATGGTACACGGAGACTTCATTTTGTGATATTTAAGGCATATCATATTTTTTAAGAAACCCAAGAACAATGAAAATTTCTTGTCGTCACCATTTCTTTTGTGTAAATAAATGCTATACTTAAAAAAAAAAAAAAAAAAACTCATCCTTTGTTGCAAACCAAAGGCCTTCTTGGCTTACTTAAGTTGTTTTGAAGTCATAGAGGACAGTTGTCGATTAAGACTGCTGTTTGAAACTATATTCAGAGAGAGATAGATTCTGGTTACATTCTTTGAGTTTTGGTGGGATATTGCTCTAGTCCCAAGAAAGAAGGTGGGAGATTACTCAAGTTAAGGGTTAAATTGCAGCTTTCCCAAGAATTAAGGGAGACTTTTGTCAAAAAGCTCAATTAGAAAGGAAAAAAAATAAGGACAAAATGCTGTGTCTGGCTAGGTTGTTTTCTGTCTGTGATGGATGATTCTAACTAGTTCATGCCATAATCTTGAAGCATTCTGGAACTTATTCTGGTTTAAAAATTTAAATTTGATTCCATGTTTTTGATTGTCTGCCTCTCTCTGACAAGAGTCAGATGCCGCAGATTGGTGGCTATTGGGTATTAAGAGTCAATCCTTTGATTTTGTCCTGGAATGTGGGGGGAGGACTACCGATTACCTGTGATCCTCAGGAAGTGGAAAAAAAGTAACAGGTTTTCTACATATTTGGATGTGGATAACCACAGTGAGCTTGTGGAGACTCAGGGGGACTTCTGGGCAAATGGGGGTCCAATTTGTCGAGTTTGAAAGTTTGAGGAACTGGGGTTGCATGCTATTTGTGTTGAAACATTAAGAGGTATGGGAGGATGCTGCTAATGTCAGAAATCAGGGGTGAAAGTGAGATTTATTATCTTCCTGGAGGGTACAGTGGGATTTGGGGAAGGGTGGTGGATGACTTTCATTTGCATCAAAGGAACAGCTGGAGCTGTTTCTAGCTGCCTCGTTTGAGCAATAAAGGAGCTTCAGGGATAGAGCCCCCATTTGGAATGTCTTAAAAAATAAGTAATTATTGTGAAAAGTAGTTAAACTAAGTACTTGTACTTATTTCAAAAAGTACTTTTCCATATTGCTTTTCTTTTTGTGGAAAATAAGTACTTTCTGAGAAGTATTTGGGATTACTTATCACAAGTACGTTTTTCAAATAAGTACTTTATCATTTAAGTAATTTTTCAGATAAATGCTTTTTCTAGAAGTACTTTTCTATAAGTGGTTCCAAACGATACCGATGCCGTTCAGGTTGTTAATTGGACATTTTGAGGAGGGGCTTAAAGCAGAAACAAGGGGAAGTGGTGCAGGGTGGTCTATTGCTGCTGTGATCTTGCTCCAACTGTTGCTGCTGTGGTCTTGCAGTTGTACAGTCTCTTTGAACATATTCAAAGGAACAGGTAGAGTAAGAGGCAGGCATTTGGAGAAAAGGGACCTATCTATCATCGAAGCAAGAAAGTAAACAGGGAACCAAAGAAGTTGTAGTTCTTAGTTCATTATGATAGGAGTGAATATTGGAAGTTCAGAAGGAAAATCAGGTTGGGGGGGGGGGGGTCTTCTTGGGTTAATGAAGACGTGGAAAGATTATTTCTTGGAGTTTATGGGGGATTGTATGGCAAATGGAAAAAAGTTGCAGTACATAATTTTTTTAGATATTGGGCAGGGATCTTTTTTGATTACAGGACATCAAATAGGAGAATGCATGCCTACATTTGGTTAGAAGTGGCTGGGAGTTAGAGGTGACAATTAGAAGCAGGCATCATTTGAGCCAGGTAGTGATGTTCTTTCTATTGTGGGAATGCTACAGGATGTTGACATATGGTTGGAGGATTTTATGGTTAATTGGTTGGTTAAATCTCTGAAAGATGTATTTGTGTGGCTCTTTATTTTTCCTACTTTGTATGGCCATGGGAAGGCTGGGTTAGGAAATTTTCGCTGACTGAACTTTCCATGGTGAGAGAAAGATGGATTACACTGGGTGAAGCTGTTCATACTCACTAAAATTCTCAGCTAATTCCCTGGTTTTCTTAGGCTATGTAGCGTCTTGTGAGGGATGAAGATGGATTTGGAGAAATGGAAGCAATTCTTGGCTGGTTATTCCCTCAATCGGTTGGTGACAATTGAAGCTTTCTTTATCAGAACTTTCAGTACCATATTGTGCCAAACACTGAATGGTTACAAGGAGGCAGTTTGAAGTGGAAAAATGAAGCAGCTAAAAATTTAAAGCTCATCAGACAGAGGCAACTATTGCACCTATTCTTCCCCTTTCTGATTTCAACAATTTTTGAGGTTGAATATAATGCGTCTAACTTGTGAATGGTGTTTTTCTTATTCAAGAAGGAAAACTAATTGCTATCTATGGTGAAAAATTAAGTGATTATTATAGCAAGTATTTCTGCTTGTGATGAGGAGTTTTTTTTTCATTGTTTGAGCTTTGAATCATTGGAGTCAATATTTATTTTCTATCCTTTTGTTCTCTATTCTTACAAAGCATTGAATTTCTCCTTAACAAACGGAAGTTGGATAGTCCATGCTTCCTGGTTGAATATCTTCAAAATTTTAGTTCTGTGCTGATGCTTTGAGCCGCAGGCATTCTTCTCTAACTACTATGCAGGAAAAAAAATTGCTGGTTTTGAAATCTTGAGAGATGTGTATAAGCATGACGGTGATTTCAGCCAGATCTGGTCAGAATGCACAAATGTACCTGGAAGAAATTTCCTGCAGAATACAGGTTTCTTTTCAAGAAAAATCACTTGTGTATTCCTCTAGGTTCCTCAAGAGAGGCCATTTTTGAAGCTTATAGTGGCAGGCTTTCAGCACATGTTGGATGAAGCAAAATTCTTGCTCTTGTTCAAAAGAATTTTATTGGCCAAATATGGAGAGAGATATGAGGTTCATTTAGCATTCTAGGTCTTGCCATATTGCAAAGTGCCATGGGTTCATATACTCCATTGCCAGTAGCTCAAACTCCTTGGGATGATGTGAGCATGTATTTTGTTCTTGATTTGCATAGAACTCGGAGGCACCATGATTCTATTGCAGTTGTTGACCGATGGTATCTCTGAAGTGGCCCACTTTATTTTGTGCAACGAGAGTCTAGAAGCCAAGTTGTTGTGGATCTATATAATTCATGAGATGTTTATACTTCATGGAATTCCAAAAATTATCATTTCAGATTGAGATTCCAAGTTCATGAAGCACGTTCAGTACTCACTTCAGAGAAAACATGGAAGTCATCTTCAATTCACTAAAATCTGCCATCCTCAAATGGGTGGCCAAACTGAAGTAAATAGGAGTTTGGGGAGTCATTTGAGGAGTGTTGTTGGAATCAATATTTGTCATTGGGGTTTTTTTTTTTTTTTTTTTTTGGATCAAGCAGAATTTGCATACAACTAGTCTGCTTGCCAAAGTACTGGTTGCAGTGCTTTTGGACCATGTTTGGCCAGAGTCCATTGAATGTAATTTCACTCCCAACTCTTCAAATAGGAGTTTGGACAATCATTTGAGGAGTATGTGGGAAAGAATATTTGTGATTTGGATCTTTTTTTGGCCTCAGGCAGAATTTGCATATGTTATTCTGCTTGCCAGAGTACTGGTTGTAGTGCTTTGGACATTTGCATGGCCAGAATCCATTGAGTCCATTTAATGTAGTTCCACATCCAACTACTCAAATATTCAGTGCTGAAGATGAAGAAGAGTATCGCTGTTAGAGAAGTTGGATGAGAAAATTTGAGATAAGATTGCAAGACAGAATGATAGATATCGAGATCAAGCTAATAAGCATCATGAGTTCACTGTTTGAAGGTGGTCTCTTTTGGGTTCACCTTCAAAAGAATAGATTTACGCAAGATGGCTTTACCCAAGCTTCCAGGAGTTGATGGTCCATTTAAGGTTCTCAAGTGGATAGGTGAAAGGGTAAAAGATATTGACCTCTCTTGAGGTTTGGAAAAAAGATTTGAACCTCTAAAAAATTCCAGGAACCTCTCATGAGGTTTAAAAAATTCCACAAACCTCTTATATTTTGCAAAAGACAAGCCTTTTTTAGGGGTATAAATGTCCCAAAAATGAAATGTCAGGGGAGGTTTGTGGGATTTTTGAAACCTTAGGGAAGGTCCATGAGATTCTTGAAATTTTGGGGAGGCCTTGTCTTTTTACCAAACCTTTGGGAGGTCAATGTCTTTTGCCCTGGGTGAAAATGCTTACAAGATTGAAGTTCCAAGTGATTATGATGCTTCCAACTCTTTTAATTCTTCTGATCTTCCTCTTTATCACAGTGATGTAGTACATATGATAGGTAAAGAAGTTAGATAAGCAAATTTGAAGCAGAATGATAGGTATCGACTAATGGGTTCAGGCTAATAAGCGTCATAAATTTGCTGAATGAAGATGAGCTTGTGTGGGTTCATCTTTGAAAGGATAGATTTCCACCAGGTTGCTTTTACCAAGCTTCCAAGAGTTGATGGTCCATTCGAGGCTCTCAAGCAGATTGGTGAAAATGCTTAGAAGATTGAACTTCCAGGTGATTATGATGTTTCCAACACTTCTAATTCTGCTGATCTTTCTCTTTATCCTGGTGATGACAGCAGATATGACTTGAGGGAAAGTTTTCTTCAACTGGGGATTATTACATGTGTGTATTCTGATCATTTTAGTTTGGATATTTGCAGTTTCTTTTAATGAGACGAAGTAATGAAGTTCATGAAGCCATTATCCGGCACAATGATGGGCCTTCTATGAATGCAAATTTGTACTAATCTGGAAGAAATTGTGTCCATCAGATGTGATTATGAAGTTCAGAAAATCTACTTTTTAATGGTTCAGCTCAATGAACTATGCATTTTTTATAGGGTTTTAGAGGAAGACATTGCTATCATGTTTGGTTTGCGGAATGGAAGGGGGGAATGGAATGGAATGAAAATTTGAACAGAGAATGTGACAAATCAAGTGATAATTTGAATGAGTTTTCCTTTTTTTTTTTTTGGTTGTGAACTTTCTTTCGGTCAAAGCAAGTTATTTTGTTCTAGAAAAGATCATTTTAGTGCTAACCTATGCTTGGATGGTTGTTCCAAGTTTATATTGCTCAGCCTGTGTTTTTTCTTTCAAATTACTTATTGATTGAATTTTAGATTTCCAGCTTTGGCTATTCAGTTTTGCATCTCTCAGGTACAAACCTTTGACTGGAAAACTAAGTCCTCTTATTTTTGTATCCCTAAGGTGGTGATTCAGTATCAGTAGCATGGTCAGATTTCCTTGTCAAGAGGGGTGAAAATTTTTATCACTAGGGTAGTGAGATGATTTATCCCTTTTAGTATGTGAGTGATTGGTTCTGGTTTTATCCCTTTTCTGTCAACCCACTATCACTTCGGTTGGAAGTCAGTTTGGAAAACAAAATTTCCAACCAAGGTTGGTTTCTTTATCTGGGTAGCTACTTGGGAAAGAATCCTAATGATTGACAGTTTCATATAGAGAAATGCTTATATAGTTAATTGATGTTCTTTATGCATGGAAGAAAATGAAGTAAGCCATCTTCTCTTGTACCATAAATGGGTGAGACTACTATCATGCTTGGTCTATGTGCTAGTTTAGGAATACACTGGTGGTGTCAAACCGTGGTTTGGGGTTGCAGGCTTGGATGGGTTTGATATGCAGGAAAAGGGATAAAAACCTGTGGGATGTCATTTCCCTTGATCTGTTTTCTATCATATTAAGGGAAAGGAATGCTAGAGCTTTTGGAGGAAAGGAAAATTCATTGAGAAGGCTGAATAGAAAGTGGCTAGATACACTTTTTTTTTTGGCTCAATAGTTCTTAGTATAACAATGATCCTTTACTTTTTTCATTGGTGATTTTTTCCCCTGTTGAATAGCTTTTTGTACCTGGTAGACTCTTCTTTTATTAATATACACACGTTTGTTTATAGAAAAAACTATTAAAGACCATTTTTTGTTGTATCTTTTGTTGAGAAGTTATTAACATGGTTTACGTTTCTGTTCTTGGATCCTTTTCTGGAGTTACCAGAGTATCACAAGCAAGGCCATATCAAACCTAATCTCCCATCAAGTATGTCACCATTGCTACCAATTGCAGCTGGCATCACTACAGCTTGCACCATGTACTAGCCACCATTTCCTCGTTAGCAGTTGCAGCTACCCTAAGCATTGCTGTTGTCCTACTGTTTCCTTTTGCATCTTGAAAATGGTAGTAGTTGCCCATGGTATTGCTAGGCCGGACATTTGGTAGGATATGTTGCATTTTAGTAGTTCTTGTATTTTAAATTTGTATTATCTAATTCATTATTATTCAAGGAGAAATTTGTCAGAATCTGGTGAAGGGATCCCAAAAAATCAGATTGACTGTCAGTGTAGATTAAATCTTTTCACCCATTACCTTATCTCAATGAAATATTAATAATGAAATATATTCTATGAGCACTTTATATTAGTCCCTCGTTGTACGAGACGCGACTTTGCTGTATGAGACGCGACTTTGCTTTTACACTAGGTCTTGCTACAACAGTTTTCTCTCCATTGCTCATAGAGAACAAATATAGTTATCTAATTTTCATTTCACTGGTAATGAGGCAGATGCCGTGTTTCTATGTTAGAAGAAAACATGATTGTTAGACTTTAACCAAATGATGTGATTCTTTCTTACTTTAATCAAAAGTTCATTTGCAGGCCAGATGTTTCTGAGCTGGAGACAAAGCTTACAGAACAGTCAAAATTACTTATGAATCTTCAACAGAAGGTTGATGATTTAGCATCAAAGGTTATTGTGTTTCCTTAGCCCATCGCTTGCTTGACCTTCTCAATTATTATTTGAGCATTTTTTAAACGTTCTATGAGTTTGAGTCTGGGAATCAGCCTCTGCAGAAGTGGTTATGGGAAACTACCCTCCCTTACCCTCCTATCAGCTCGAGCTTTGTGCTCTGTTTGTGATCCACATTTTTTTTAAAGACAAGTTGGCAGGTTGATAACTACCACCTGGTTATGTCTCTGTACTGAACATCTGTGGATGGAAAAGATACATTCATTCGAATTTTTATTCCTTAGTAATGCTTGATCCACATTATGCACTTCCTAGGTCTCAATTTGAACGCTTAAATATGTGCTTGAGTATGATCTGTTCACATAATAGCTTGAATGTGCACTTGTCTGTATCTGTTTCATCTGTTTAAAATCTTCTCCCTTTGCCCATATTTAGCCTGAATGAGTATTTTAAGGGTTCTTTTCTGTCATTTCGGTTTTGAATGAAGGGATTTACCTTCCTCTTCTGCTTTACGAGGGCAAAACCTTGCCTTTAGAAGGAATACTCACCTACATGGTTTTAAGTGGCAGTTGTGACTGTTATGTAATACCATTGCTAATGGATTTTTGAAGTTCTGATACCATTGCACTGCTGAAGCATTGGGCGTAAAAATCACTGTCATAGTGGCTGTTACATAGCTGCTGTTGCAGACCTCCACAGAACTGTTACAAAAAAAAAAAATTATTTCTTTGTTTTTGTGCTGTTTCTTCTCATTTTCTTTCAACTTTTCTTTCGTTCTCCATTGACTATGTGAAGAGGAGGGGGAGAAGATGGGGATATATTGATACATAACTATTTATTTTTTTAATATTCACAAAAGATTCATTAGCAATTTGATATGAATGATGTTTTGCTAAAAAATTATTATTTTGCTAATATTAGTAATTTGATATTTCTTTTCCATATTGTTCAACTTCAACCTTCTTTTCTTTTCTAGTTTTCATCTTGTTCAGGTTGTTAATACTTTTTTTTAATTATAAATTTTTATGATTAAAATATTGTAAGTTTAAAGCTTAGATTTGTCTAAATTTTCTTGATTTTTTTTATTACTTGAAATGATAAAACAATAGAACTTTAATCTATTGCTTGTTTTATGTGCATAATAGTTTAATGAAGTATATCATATTACAAGATAATGTATGTTTTTCTGATAATTTATTTACCACTCATATTAATGAAAAGTATATAAATTGGCAGAAAAGAATTCATGTAGCCGACTCACCTAGTGGGCTTTAGGCTTGGTTTGGTTTGTTGTACATATTAGTGAAAAGTGAAAAATATAATTTTTCTTTTTTTTGCCAATTGTAGGTTAAAACTAATGTAAAACTTATTACCATTATTACTAAACAAGCTAGCAAATTGAACTTAAGGACCCAAAAATACATTAAAAATCTTTTAAGAAGAGTTAAGGGCTTATGCAAATATACCAATATTGGTAAGGTTGTGTGGGCTTGAAAAAATTCATGGCTATTACAGTTACTATCTTTGGAAAACATTTGCTACTCCAATTCTCCTACACCTGTCATTGTTACACTATTATTGCTATTTAAAACCACGCTCAGCTATTGCCAGATGGCCCAAAATTTCACGACAGATTATTGTATGTTACATGACACCAATAATTTAACAATATTTTTTACTTAATCCAAATTATACTTCACTAGATTCATTATGAATATGTGGGCTTATATTATATTTTACCATTCTATAATTTTTATATTGTTGATATAAGAAATAATTCTGAAATTGTTACAAAAGATGTAGAAAATAAATAGGAACATAAATAAATAGAGACCAAACATAAATTTACGTGGTTCGGCTATGCCTACTCTACGGGCGGATGGGATCAAAACTTCACTATCACGGGAGGAATTACAATATGATATGGAACCTGCCTTGTACAAGATATCTCTATCTTTTCTCTATCTCTCATCTTCTTTCTATATACCTTCAAGCATGCGAGTGAGTATTCAAGCATGTGAAGATATATGTTACAAATGTGAGGGGTAGGGTGCCCTTTTATAGGGCAATATGGATAACATTACATTTATTGGGGTTGAAACTAAAGTGGTGGAAGATGGGGTGACATCCACTTTTCCCATAATCCTTTTTTTCATAACACTCCCCTCTGAATGTTGCCCATATATTAACTACTTTTGCTAAGATCTTTAAGGTGTCTCATTCCAATGAGATGAACCAATTTCTTGAATGTTGTAGTAGGCAAAGGTTTGGTGAACAAATCTGCTAGATTATCACTTGATCGAATATGTTGAACATCTATATCACTATTCTTTTAGAGTTCGTGTGTATAGAAGAATTTTGGAGAGATATGCTTTGTTCTGTCACCTTTTATATATCCTCCTCTTAGTTGAGCTATACATGCAGCGTTGTCTTTATATAAAACTGTTGGAATATTCTTGATTGATTGAAGACCACAATTTGCTTGGATATGAGAAATCATTGATCTAAGCCACACGCATTCTCTACTAGCTTCATGGATAGTTAGTATTTCAGAATGATTGGAGGATGTTGCTGTAATTGTAGAGCCCTGACCCGACATGTGGGCCTAGGGTTCTACTTTAGTGACGTCTGTGTACCTGATACCATCTCAATATACAAGATATGTAGCGGAAAAATGAAACAATCTCAACATACTATTACCAGAGTATCTAATAAGTCCACAAACTTGGTCCACATGACCATAAAAACAAGCCCGAAGACATACTATAATAAGTACTCACAACTGAGTTCTTGAAGACACTCACAAAAAGTAACTAAACTAGTCTCCACCCCCTGGATCCCACTAAACTCGATCTCTGGGATTCCCTAAAAAGATATGTTGTACAATGGGGTGAGACACCTCTCAGTAAGGAAGATTAAGTTAATGACAGTGTGTGGTAGCATGCTTTTCAGTGTATACTAGAATCATACTTCTCTCTTATACTGAACATAGTATGCCTACTCATTTCTCATTTCTTAGAACATAAATCAATGCTAGAAAACATTTACTTCATTACATAAATATACAGATATGCATAAAAGATACACCCTGGAACTACTCGCCATTTATAAACCCTCGTGGTTAGGATTGTGCGGCCCGAAGGCTGGACAAAAACTCGGGGGATCAACCCAAGCCAAGTCAACTCCTTGCTATATATGTCAGCAGGCTTCTGCAAGCTCGCTTACGGTCTGATTGCATCTCGGCCAATCGGCTAGGACAACCCAACATCACACACTCGTAGATGTGGGCGCACGTGGTCAACTGGTGAAACTCTCTCTAGCAACGGTACCGCGCTCGCAACACTAGGTTCACAGGTTTCCTAAAGCATATCGTGCAATTTAAGTAAATAAAATTGTACTTTAAAACTCATTTCATAATACCCGGCCTTGGCTGTTTAATACGATCTTGGGCCTCGGCCCTCTTTGCTACAACTCGACTTTCAGCCTCCGGATACAATTATGTTTTTTTATAAATCACGACCTCGGATATTTTAATACACACTTGGGCCTCGGCCCCCTTTTGTTACAAATTCGGGCGACGCCCTCTCATAAATTCCTTGCATTTCTCGAAATAGTTCTAGTATATTTCGCAATCAGTTCAGTATTACACAAACATACCCATTCTGGTATTTCCAAAATTCTCAAAATAATATTCACCCGCCTCATAGTTTTCCATCTTAAAAACATAGCCCGTAGGTAACCATGAAAACATTGTATAAATGGTTTGTAGAAACAAACCGATCTTTCCACCGTTCATTTCTACCCAAAATATCATATAATATATCCTAGGCTTGAAAACGAGCCTTTTGAACTGTTGGTTTTTTAGAAATCTCAACTGAAAACATAACATACTCACCCTACAAACAATTTCTATCGGTTCAAATCATTAAAACACTGCATTAAATATAATCCCCGTACCTGATTTCGAAACAGAAATTGAAACGCTCGAAAACCAAATCCCGACCCTTTTCACCAAATCGAAAATCTAATCCGCTAGAATTGTAGATCCTAGCTCCCTAATCCTCGCAATAACTTTCGATCGTTGAAACGGGCAACAAACGTCGAAGAACTGTAGAGAGAGAGAGAGAGTGAACTCGCCAGTTCTAGAGAGAGAGAGAGAGAGAGAGAGAGAGAGAGAGAGAGAGAGAGAGAGAGTTTTTGGGATTTCTTAGCCCTTAAGTAATGAAAAATGATATCTATAGTCCTTTTGATCCGGTCAAATTCGTCGACTAATTGGTCCCTCGTTGACGAGCCATAGGAGGCTGTTCGTCGTTGAACCTCCTCCCTCGTTAACAAACCCATATCCTGATATTTTTCCTGTCGGTCGGGATCTCTTTGTCGACGAGACTTTGAATTTCGGCGACCAAGCATTGAAGGGCATTTGTCAACGAGAACATTGGCTTCGTTGATGAAGCCTACAAAATTCCCTTTTTATCCTTTTCTTATTTTTACGAGTTCGGGTCTCTACAGTAACCGTCTGCTTTATAGATTTCCAAGATATAGCAGTTTTTTTGTAAAGAAATACATATCCAGTTTGAGATTTAGCATTGTGAGGATTAGATAGATATCCAGCATTTGCATATCCTACTAATTGAGATTTGGAATCAAATGAGTAGAATAGACTCAAATCAAATGTACCTCTCAAATAGCGTAGAATGTGGTTAATTCCATTCCAGTGTCGCTGAGTAGGAGCAGAGCTGTATCTTGCTAGTAGATTTACAGAAAATGCAATGTCGGGTCTTGTACAATTGGCCAGACACATTAGAGAGCCGATAGCACTTAAATATAGTACTTCAGGACCAAGTAATTCCTCCCCCTCATCATGAGGTCGAAATTGATTCTTCTTAACATCAAGTGATCACACCATCATTGGAAATCCCAAAGGATGAACTTTGTCCATATCGAACTGCCTTAATACTTTCTCGGTATATTTAGATTGATGAACGAAAATTTCGCCATTTACATGTTCAATCTGTAGGCGAAGAAAATATTTTCTCTCCTAAATCTTTCATTTCAAATTTCGTCATTAAATAATTAGCAGTTTTAGTGAGTTCTTTAGGAGTCCCAACTAAATTTAAATCATCAACATAAACAACAATTATACCAAATCCGGATTTTGATCTTTTAATAAAAACGTATGGACAAATTGGATTATTTATGAAACCTTCTTTCACAAGGTACTCACTTAATCGATTGTACCGCATGTGTTCAGATTGCTTTAATCCATATAAAGAACATTAGAGTTTAATTGAATATAAATTTATGGGTTTTTCTTCAGGCAATTTAAATCCTTCAGGGATTTTCATATAAATTTCATTATCCAACGATCCATATAAGTATGTTGTTACTACGTCCATAAGACGCATGCTCAGTCGTTCAGCGGCTACTAGCCCAATTAAGAATCTGAATGTGATTCCATCCATTACGGGAGAATATGTCTCCTCATAATCAATTCCAGGTCTCTGCAAGAAACCTTGTGCCACAAGCCTTGCTTTATACTGAGTAATTTCATTATTTTCATTTCGCTTGCGCACAAATACCCATTTGTATTCAACAGGTTGGACATCTTCTGGTGCCTGGATTATAGGTCCAAAAACTTCTCTTTTTGATAGAGAGTTTAATTCTGATGTGATAGCCTTTTTCCATTTTGGCCAATCACTTCTATATCGACATTCATTAAAAGATTTAGGTTCAAGATCCTCATTACTTTTGGTAATGTCAGTAGCTACTGCATATGCAAATGTGTTGTTGATAACAATTTTATTTCTATCCCACATTTCTCTTGTGTAATGAATTGAGATCTCATTATTATTTCCAATTACTTGTCCCTTTTCAAGGAATGTGCCTTTAGGAGTTTTCTCTTCAGGAGATTCCTCTTCAGGAGGTTGCTTTTTAAGAGGTTTTATAGTAGGGATTTCATTTTCAGGAGAAATGAGTTTGTAAATGTCGAATGGATTATCCACCCTTGTAACCTCTTCTGGAGTGTTTACAAATTTCAATCTTCTCCTTTTGGGAGTTTTATCTTTTGCACCAATAGGCCTTCCACGCTTAACTTATGGTTTAGGTTCATTAGTCGGTTGTTGTCCTTCAGGGACATCAATACGTGCTGGAATATTTATAGCAGACATATGAGATTTTAGTATGACCTTAGTATCTACAAAAGAATCTGGTAATTGATTTGCAATCCCTTGTAAATGGATAATCTTCTGAACTTCAAGTTCACTTTGATTTGTGAGAGAATCTAAATGAGATAAACTCATGGCATTCCATGTAATTTCATGTTGTGCTTCAGGCACTGATTTAGCTCCCCCTAATGTAGGGAATACTGCTTTATCAAAATGACAATCTTGAAACTGTGCTTTAAACAAATCACCTGTTAAAGGTTCAAGATATCTAATAATAGAAGGGGAATCAAAATCAATATAGATACCAAGCCTACGTTGAGGACCCATTTTAGTTATTTGAGGAAGGGCAATAGGAACATAATTGCACAACCCAAAGTTCTTAAATAAGAAATATCAGGTTGTTGCCTAGAAACTAATTGCATGGGTAAAAGATTATTGTAAGCAGTTGGCCTTATACGAACTAAACATGCAGCATGAAGAATACCATGTCCCCAAACAGATAAAGGCAGTTTAGTTCTCATAATCATTAGTTGAGCAATGTGTTGAAGTCTCTTAATAAAAGATTCAGCTAAACCATTTTGTGTATGGGTATAAGCAATGGGATGTTCAACATCTATTCCAAGTGACATGCAATAATTATCAAAAGTTTAGGATGTAAATTCACCAGCATTATCCAAACGAATTGATTTAATTGGATAATCGGGAAAATGAGCTCTTAATCTAATCAGTTGATAAAGAAGTCTAGCAAATGCAATATTACAAGTAGAAAGTAGAGAAACGTGTGGCCATCTAGTAGATGCATCAATTAAGACCATAAAATATCTGAATGGTCCAGATGATGAATGTATTGGTCCGCATATTTCACCATGAATTCTCTGTAAGAAACTGGGTGATTCAAGACTTACTTTTGAAGCAGATGGTTTGACAATTAATTTCCCTTGAGAACAAGCAATACACATGAAATCATTTGATAAAAGAATCTTCTGGTTCTTTAGTGGATGACCATGTGGATTCTCAATGATTCTTTGCATCATTACATCTCTAGGATGTCCAAGACGATCATGCCAAAGTGTAAATAACTTTGAGTTATTGCACTTCTGGTTCAAGACATTATGTGATTCAATTGCTTTAATTTTTGTATATATAATTCAGAAGATAAAGTTGACAACTTTTCTAAAATTTGTTTCTTCCTAGAAACAATAGAAGTATTATATAGGAATTCTTTACTGCCTTCATTTGTAGTTTCAATGTGATATCCATTAAGTCTTAAATCTTCAGAACTTAACATATTTCTTCTGGATCTGTTAGAATATAAAACTTCACCAATTTGTAATAAAGTACCATCGGCTAACTTTATATTAGCTCTTCTGGAACCCTCAATCAAATTTGCAGAACCAGATATTGTATTAACATTTGTTAAATATATATTCAAGTAATGGAAATATTTCTTATCTCGAAGAATTGTGTGTTGTAGCACTGTTAGCTAAAAAAACTTATTCCAAAGACATCTTAGAATCGATCAAAGCTTTAAGACAATTCACGTTACAACAAATATTTTAAAAACTCATTGCTATAATTGATCATAGTAGCAATTTATTAAAAAACAATATTACTTACCATATATCCTAAAATATTACATCATTATTTTCATCTGGATTTACAAGGAAATTAGCAACATCAAGATAAACAGAATTTGATGGTCCAGCATCTATTGGAATAACATTATTAGCAAAATTTGTTTCAACCTCTTTAGTCTTTTCCTTTTTTTTTTTTTTTTTTTATAGATGCTTGGTATAGATGTACCAAGTGCCTGGGCATACGACAAATACGCGGCCAATGAACTTTTCCCCCGTATCTGTAACATTCAGTTTCATGCTGCCTGGGTCGCTGATTTTGATCATTTAGCCGCTTTTGGGGGCCATCCCTCTTCTGGAGGTTATCCCTCGTTTGAGGGATTGTAGCCTCACGTTGATGCCAGTGATTATTTCGACCACGGCCACGACCATGCCTGTGGCCTCGTTCTCGACCACGAGATGTATTCATATTCACTTCAGGGAATGGGGTTGAATCGGTTGGACGAGTTTGGTGATTTTTCATCGAAAGCTCATTATTTTGTTCAGTGACAGGAAGACATGATATAAGTTCAGAAAATTTAGTAAATTTCCTTTCCCTATTTTGTTGCTGCAGGAGCACATTAGTGGGATGGAAAGTAGTAAAAGTTTTTTTAGCATGTATTCATCAGTAATATTTTCACTACATAATTTTAGTTTCGAGCTAATCTTATTCAGAGCTGAGTTATACTCACTGACTGTTTTAAAGTCTTGCAATCTCAGGTGCAACCATTCATATCGAGCTTTTGGTAAAATCATAATTTTTTAGTGGTCAAATCTATCCTTTAAATTTTTTCCATAGGATAAGTGAGTCTTTAACAGTGAGGTATTCAGTCTTTAATTCTTCATCTAAATGATGACGGAGGATGATCATAACTTTTTTCGTGATCCTGCAGGGATGCGGTATTTCCATCTAAAATAGTATTTCCCAAGTTCATTGCATTTAGATGGATATCAACATCAAGAATCCATGATAAAGAATTGTTGCCTTTGATATCAAGGGGAACAAATTCAATTTTTCTTAGGTTCGACATCTGAATAAATTAACAATAATAAAGCAGTTTAGAAAACAAAATATAAAAAATAAAATAAAACTGAGACAATAATATAATAATATTTCCATCCTTTTGGGGTACTTAAATATGTTTCTTCAGGAACATTTTCTTTTTCTCAATTTGTACTCTTCAGGAGTATGATTCCAATTTACAATATTAAATTGAGTAATGATTTAACACTTCTTCCGGAGGTTAAATATTAGTTTCATATGGAGAATAAATGTTTCACCTCTTGAGGAGGTCGAATTTAACATCTCTTTGAGAGGTTAAAATTATAGATGGGAAATTTAAATATATTGCCTCTTCAGGAGGACTATTTCTTCGGGAGATTTAAATATGTAAATGAGAAATTTAAATATATTGCCTTTTCAGGAGGACTCTCTCTTCAGGAGATATATATATGGAAGATTTAAATATATAGCTTCTTCTGGAGGACTATTATACAATTTTACTATAGATTGATAATATATATATGTATATATATAGGCGGTATAGAAATAAAACCGACCGTTAAGGCGGTATAAATAGAAATAAAACCGTCCATTAAGATAGTATAAATATATAGAAATATATTAGTCGGTTAGAGTCTCGTGAATTAAATAAGAACTAAAGAAATATGTTAGTTGGCTTGTGCTGATAACGTGTTATAAAAGATGCAGAAAATAAATAGAAAAATAAATAAATAGAGATGAGACAGAAATTTACGTGGTTCGGCTCTGCCTACTCCATGGGCAGATGGGATCTTCACTATCATGGGTGGAATTATAATATGATATGGAACCTGCCTTGTACAAGATATCTATATCTTCTCTTTATCTCCCTCTTCTTTCTATATACCTTACTTACTTCAAGCATGCAAGCGAATATTTAAGCATGTAATGATATATGTTACAAATGTGAGGGGTAGGGTGCCCTTTTATAGGGCAATATGGATAACATTTCATTTATTGGGGTGGAAACCAAAGTGGTGGAAGATGGGGTGACATCCACTTTTCCCATAATCCTATTTTTCATAATAGAAATTGTATATTTCAAAGTATTCATTATAGAAGAATGACAGAATATCATTTCTTGCAATTAATTTTTTCTACATGAAGTTTCATTGTTTTATGTTTTGTATTTTTTTTTTCCAATATGCACAGAATTCTAATTTTGTTGTGGTGGGGGAATGATTCTAGTATTCTGAATCTCTTACCATGGCCCTATATGTTGGTGTTTTTCCAATTTACTTTTAGTTGTTTTCCCCTTTTGTTTAGCTAAAACTTATTGTTGTGCCTTTTGCATATAGCATGCTTACAACCCAGATGAGGAGTATGCACAGGTGGAATCCCAGCTGCGGGGACATTTGGAATCTTTTCTAGAAACTGCAAGACTGTTCAATATGATTTACACAAAGGTAGTTTTCTTTTTTCTCTGGCTTTATTTTTTTTATTCTCAAGAGACAATTTTATATTCTTTTGCTACTTTAATGCTGACAATTTAGTGATATTGCTGCCTGTATGGCCAATATTTCTGAGCATGCTCGTATCATGTTGAATTGGGATGATTTTGTTGGGATGCCTTGCTTTATTCCTTGGCCTAATTGTTGCACACAAATGTTTTTCTCTGATGTAACTCCATCTTGCATTGAAATTTGCTAAGACAAAATAACTATTTAAAGATCTGCATCTTCGTTGGAGATTTTGACACCTGTTGTTTGCTTAAGAATCTTCAGGTAGTTTTTTTTATTTATTTTTTATGGTATGTCTAATTCTGTGTTTGGGCCTACACTTGATATGTTTTTCCCCCTGTACATTTCACTCTCTTGTAGCAGCTTTGTATTTTGCTGACATGTTTTAAGATAAATTATTAAGAGTTTCTGCTTCCTGGAGAATTTTAACATATGCTTTCATTTCTAAGAATCTTTGAAATTTGTCATCAAACATGCATATTTTGTTATGTGTGTGTGTGTGTATACATATATGTATGTATGTATATGTATGTGTGTGTGTACATGTATTTTGGTAAGAAAATAACAACTATATTAAGAAATAAGACAAATTTAAAATAAAGAAGACAAGAAGTCCACCAATAATGAGCAAAAGCTTCAAAAAAAAGTAATTCAATGAAATGAAGCAAAACTGAAATAAAAGTCGGCTTGTTTGACTATGTCATGCTAACTTTTGAATTTGTGCCGTTAGAAGGGAATTCGCTGGACTCTTGTGTGTTGAACTTCCTATTTGTGTTTTTTGATTTTTGTACTGATCATAATTGAATATCGTGATTTTTGCAGGAAATTCGTCCCTGGACTCATTTGATGGAGGTACCGCAGCTTCATGGATTTGGGCCAGCTGCCAATCGCTTGTTGGAGGCATACAAGATGCTTCTCAAGGTAGCTTTGGCGGCTAAATATTTTTTATGAATTTCATTCCTGAAAAGCCATAATGCAGACTTCATATATTCTTATTTATCCCTGGACTCGTGCATTTATATATTCTTTTGGATAATTTTTACTAACATTTTAGGAACCCTTGGGAGACTTCCAGGGAACATTCTGTATTGAGGCCTTCTGGGGGTCCTGGGAAACTTGTGAAGTACATGTTTCCCATCTCTCTCTCTCTCTCTCTCTCTCACACACACACACACACACACACACACACGTGCACATTTTTCAAGAAATAGCTCATAGTAAAGGATATATATTTGTTTAAATCAAGGTATTAAATTTCGATTTCAACTTGAAAATATAATGGAATTCAGTAGTAACTCATGAAATTCTTTTATTAAATTTTAGAAATGGTTAATAGACGTAATAACATAAGTTTTAGAACTAATATATTTCAAGTTAAATACATCTATATTATATATGCGGTGAAAAAGTTGTAATATAATTTGTGTAGGATAATGTGCATTAAAAATATTCAGTTAATACAAATGAAATTCCTAAATCATTTAAATATTATTTATCATACATATTATGATAATTTAGACATGAATGCTTAGATAAAAAATGTTGTTGTAAATTTATTTTTTCATATAATTTCAAAATCCCTTGTGATAATCTTTTTGTTTCAATAAAAAAAATAAAATAAATTAAGTGGGAAATTTCACACTGCTCCTAAATCTCTCACTTGAATTCTGAGGAAATTTCGTTCTATAGTTAAATTTTCGACAAGTTTAACTAAAATTTTTGAGATTTCTATAAATTTCGAATGATTTGTTGAAATTTCGATGGAAATTATGTAAAACAGAAATCGACTGCCATTTCATATTTGAGGGTGACAGAAATCAGAAATTTCAACGGAAATTTTGACAATTTCTTGGAAATTTAAGACCATGGTTTAAATGCATCATTTTTTGAGGCCTATATTTTGGTTTCCCGTGCATCCTTCCTAGAATTCATGTTTTTTTTTTTTTTTTATTCCTATTTTGGAAACTTTACAAATTTATGCTTTCTTAGATTTGGCATTTGCTCACACTTTTATTTATTTATTTATTTTTTTTGGGTTCTTGAAGCATTTCCCAAATATAGTCACTCTTCAACTGCAGATTCATATGCACTTTGAATTGTGAGAATCTTCAAAATTATTTGAGAATTGATTGTCATAATTTTATAGTTTGGGGTTGCTTTTTTTTTTGCATAGAAAAATGAACAAAGAGGAATGTAGAAAGCTAAATACCAAGTCAAGCTAACAAGGCCCTCCGGTCCTACTGAAGAGTGGAGAATGGCTAATTCCGCTAAAACAGTAAGAAAATGTGTGTAAAGGGTGAAGAGAACAATTCTCTTCCAAATCAGATGCACTAGCTAAAGCCATTGTTAATGTTTATGTTGCTCAGAGATTGGATAAAGTTGATTTAGAGATTATTTTTTGTGGGTAGGGATGGGGAAGGGTCCTAGGGACCCATTTGGTTAGTTGGGACAGGACACGCAAGCTGAAGTGTGATGGTGGTTTCAGGTTGGATACACAGTTTCTAAGAACATTGTCTTTCTAGGTAGATGGTTATGGCCTTTCCCTTTCGAGTCTGGATACCTATAGCATAAGGTAATTCAAAGCATATTTGGACTCCTACAGAATGGGTGGGATCAATGAGAATTGGGATGCCAGTGTTACTATTACCAGTGTTACTATTACTTTTAATTCTATTCGTAGGACTCTCTGAAAATTTATTTCTTAGATTTTGCATTTCTTCCTTAGGTTAGATTCAGTGCTTAATGGTGACAAAGTTATTTTAGGATAATTTGTGGATTGAGACAGAACCTTTCTGTAGTGCATTTCCTTATCTTTATCATCTCTCAAATCATCATAACACCCCAATATCTAATTTTTAGGCCTTGAGGAGGCTATTGTGCTGTGTAATTTTTCTTTTTGTTAGGAATTTGAATAAAAGGGAAACTGTGATCAGGTTGGCCCAAGTCTTGGGGTGATGGATTCTTTTATTCCTTCTTCTTGTTCTGATTGTAGACCTTTGGCTTTTGGATGGGTCAGGGTGGTTTTCCTGTAAACCTCTTTCTGATCTGTTAACTTGTGATTCTAATGGTTCTTGTTCTCCTTTATACATCTTGATTTGAAACGCTAAAACTAAATCCATCTAAAGTTAGGGCCTTTATTTGGTCTATGTTCTTGTTTGGAGCAGGCCTTTTGCTGTCTGGGGAAAATTATGTGTACCTTTCTCTGGAAAGTTTTTTTCCTTCTAAGATACAATGGATTTGTGTTTGTAAGAAAGCAAAGATTCATTGGACATGTGCTAAATTTTGATCTTGTGTGGACTATTTGGTTGGTATATTAGGGGTGTTTGGTAAAATTAAGTTTTAAGTGCTAAATATTGAATTCAAATAGGATTTTGTAAATGAGTTATGAATTTTAACTTTAACTAGTCATTGAGGCTGCATTGAGGATTAGCTTCCTCTCCAAAAAAGCATTTTGGAATGGTTCCCAACACGTCATCGGCCACTTTTTTCAACTTCCTTACCAGGATTTTTAACGTGAACTGATAAATGCAGTCCATCAAATTATTGTATCGAAAGTCCTTTGTGCAAGTTGCTCAACTCTTCCTCAGAAAATCAAAGTCACAAAGGGGTTATTCATGCTGTTCAAAGAATCATCCTTATGAAAATTCACAAACAACTTGAGCAAATCATCCTTTACCACAATCATTGGTGCCTGGTGCCTTATGCCCCTTGCAATCTTTTTGAGGCGCTCACTTTCTCTTCATCGACGGGTCTCTCCAACCAAAAGACTGTATCACCCTTATTTTTATTAGATCTATGCCTCCAACCAAAGCTCTTCGGTTCATCAGTTTTGTGCAATGCTTCTAATAGAAGTTGCATATTGCATCTCGAAAAGAGATCCCCTTTATGGTCTCCTTACTATCTTAAGTAGATTCTCCATCCTGTTATTCAAATCTACAAAAACCTCCTGATTCCTTCAGTCCCCTCAATTTTGAATTCATTACCCACCTATCATGTGTTTCCATCCTCATTCCTCACCTTGGTTTTAAATAATGGCTGTTACGTAAAGGAATTTCAAGGCCGCCCGATATGGGCCGCTATAGTGGTGAGGAAAAAAATCATGTCCATAATGGGCATTATGTTCCCTGCTGGCAGCCCTATATACTGAAAAATACCTCATTGCCTGATTATGAGTTTTGCTGCAATTCTCTCTCCAAGGTCGTTCTACTTGGATCTAGTGATCTATGGCTGCTGAAATAGAAATTTGTGTTTGAAATCGCTATATGAAGGTGATCTACTGCATCCCCTTCCCTTTGAAATTTTATCCATTTGGGAAGAAATTTGTTGCTGTTTGGAAGCGATTTGGGTAGATTTGAGTAAGAAATCAAGCTAGAAAATTGGGATTTGGGAATACTCGCCACTTTTCACCAATTCCTTAATCCCATCCACCTTAAGCCTCATTTTAAAATTGGGATGGTCTTCAACAATTGAGCCTTTCTTCAAGTCCTCCATCTTTAGCATGATAGGGTGATTCGTCAACACCATCCTGGGAAGTTCTTCACAACATTGGAGCAAAGATCCTCCTACTCAATTGAAACTGAGACCCTATCAATATTGGGCAAAGTGGGGTTCCCCTCAAATTAGACCCAAGTAAACAACCAACTTGACAAGGGTAAGTCTAGCAATGAGTTCGTATCAACACACTCATAAAAGCATCTTAAATCAGTGGTATCCCTTCTATCCCCACTTCTTTCACGAGGGTAAAGGAATGTAAATTCTCCTTCCAAAACCCAAGCACAATCTCAATCATTCTTCACCAAGAGCAATTCATTCAACAAGATACCCTTCCAATCTTTATCATATGGTCGCGAATATCCAAACAACACATCATTTGCTCTCCTTGAGCATGCATCATGAAAATATCCCTCCAAAAGAAGTCCTACAAGTCAACAATAGAGGTCTTCTGCATGGCACAAACACCATGAGCCAAGCCATTAGCCTTTAAATACAAACACTTGCATTCCTTAACACCCAAAATGCCTCTCAAATATGCATCAGTAGTAGAGTTCGATTTGATTTTCTATTGTCACACAACATTCATTCTCAAAGATCTTAAACTATTTCTTTTACTAATGCCCTTTTTTCAAGTCATTTATATTCCCCTAATATTCCACAAAATATTCTACTTCAACATATTGTCGGAAAGGACCTCTCCTTATACCCTTGCCCCTTTAGCCCTTTGGTTTTATTCCCACTTTCTAAATAATTAGTAAAAAATTCTAGTTTCTGAACCTCTCTTTTTTCTATTGTTGTTATTTGTATCTTTGGAGGGGGTTTTGGAGAAGGGCGGAGAGCTTTGTTGTGCACAAGCAA
Source organism: Malania oleifera (assembly GCF_029873635.1). NCBI lineage: Eukaryota > Viridiplantae > Streptophyta > Magnoliopsida > Santalales > Ximeniaceae > Malania > Malania oleifera. The sequence continues at coordinate 112,525,838 of NC_080418.1, read as the reverse complement.
TGGATTTGGAGAGGTCCAAGATAGGAGAGCCATTGAGCTAGGCAATTCCTGAGAAACTCAAGCATGGATTGTGGCCAGTGAAGATATTTTGATGGGTGTAGGGATTCCCTAAACGAGAGAGAGACCTTATTGCCCTTTTACAAGGATGTATCCGATAGTCGTGAGATAGACAATTTGCCACTGCTAAGAAAGAAACTTTCATCCACTAAATCTCCCTATTTTATAGTAGAAGAAAGTAAAAGAGAGAGAAGTGTATTTTGCTTACAACTTTGGGATGTATATATATAGCTATACAAGAGAGTGAGGTTATCCTAACATTCCGATGTGGGACTAAAACTATACACTATGTTCAATACTCCCCCTCAAGCTGAAACGAAGATGTTGACAAGTCGAAGCTTGGAGATAGTAGTCTGTAATAAACTTGGGCCAAGAGACTTGGTGAAGACATCAGCAATTTGGCCTTTGGAGGAGATAAAGTGGGGAGAGATAATCCTAGAATGAACTTTTTCCCTGATGAAGTGAATATCCACCTTAATATGCTTGGTCCTCTCATGTAGAACTGAATCAGAAGAGAGAGAGATAGTAGACTTGTTGTCAAAAAACAACAAAGAAGAGTCTGTCACAGGTAAGCCAATCTAAGATAGGAGAGAGCGTAGCCACAGGATCTCATAGGTACCTTGTGTCATAGCCTGATACTCAGTCTCAGCAGAAGAACATGAAATCACCGCCTGCTTTTTACTCTTCCAAGAAAGAAGATGATCACCCTTGAAAGTACAAATTCCTGAGGTAGATCGTCTGTCAGTCTTGGACCCAGCATAGTTAGCATCAGTAAATACAGAAAGACCTGGTTATATTCTAGATGAATAGAACAATCCCAGTCTAGGTGAGGTCTTCACATACAGTAAGATGTGATAAGCAACATCAAGATGTGAAGTCCGGGGAGAATGCATGAACTGACTTACTAGGCTCATTGCATAGGCCAAATCAGGCCGAGTGTTGGTCAAACAGATGAGGCGATCAACAAGTCTCTGATACACTGAAGGGTCTGTCAATAGATCACCAGACTCTGCAGAAAGGGAGATATTCAGATCTAGGGGTGTAGAAGCAGGCCGACATCCCAACATACCAGTGTCCATAAGGAGATCTAGGGAATATTTCCGCTGAGAGGGAAATGCCCTTGCAGGAGTGTGCTATTTCAAAGGTGTCTCCCAATTCCTTTCTAATCTGAGCAATTCCAGACAAGTCAACATGTAACAATAATATCATCCACATAGACAGAGATAATGGTGCAAGGATCATAGGAGAGACGCTTAATAAAGCAAGTGTGGTCTGATTGGAATTGAATAAATCCCATAGAGAGAACCACATCACTGAATCTTTTAAACCATGCATGAGGTGATTGCTTAAGCCCATATAAGGAATTGCACAATTTACACACCTTGCCAGAATACTCCCCCTGAGTGGAAAAATCGGGAGGGGGATCCATGTAAATAGTATCAGTAAGATCACCATTCAAGAGTGCATTATTGACATCAAGTTGACATAAAGGCCAAGTGAAAGAAGCCGCCAAAGAGATCAGGAGGCAAATAGTAGTGAGCTTTGCCATAGGAGCAAATGTAGCAAGAAAATCCTGACCTAGAATCTGCGTAAAACCCTTAGCCAGCAAGCGGGCTTTATACCTATCAACAATACCATCTGCAAGGTACTTAACTGTGAACACCCATTTACAGCCCACCGTGCGTGCACCGGAAGGAAGGGGAACAAGATCTCAAGTATGCTGCTGATGTAGAGCTTCCATCTTAGTACGCATGACAGCAACCCATTTGGGGTCTTAGAGGGCTTCATGAATTGAGCGAGGTATGAGAATAGCATCAACCTGTCCCACAAAGGCTTGATAACTCGAGGAAATATCCTGATAGGAAAGATACTGGGAGATAGGGTGGTCAGTAGAATAGGCTAAAAAAAATGAGGAGCTCGATAGGTTTGAGAAGGATACTGTGAGGAGGGAGCAGACGGGTCAAGGACTATAGGAGACATACCTGAGCTTGGTGAAGATGCTGGTAGAGGCTCTAAAGGGCGCGATCGGCGAGTGTAAACTTGTGGAATGAGAGAGATATGGTCCTGCCCAGTCGGGACAGAGGTAGGAGGCTCAGAAGATGAAGACGACACCGGAGAAGAGGGCACTTGTACAGATGAGAGAAAGATAAGCTTGGGTCGAGGGAGTGGAGATGGCAATGTAGAATAGGGTAGACTCATGGAATGTGACATAGAGAGAGTGATAAGTGTGCCGACCAACAAGATCATAACAATGATATCCCTTAGACATAAAGGAATACCCTAGAAAAATGCACTGGCTGGCTTTATTATCAAGCTTGGTCCGAGAAGGACTCTAGTCATGAACAAAGCAGGTGCATACAAACACTCTAGGAAGAAGGGAGAAAAGGGACTTGTGAGGATGCAAAAGATGAAGTGGAGCAGAATTCTGCAATGCACGACTTGGGGTACGATTGAGAAGATAGGCTGCAGTGAGAACGGCGTGAGGCCAATAAGACTTGGGGACATGCATCCTCGAAGAAGACAACGGACAATAGACATGATGTGGTGATTTTTGCGTTCAGCCACACCATTCTGTTCAGGAGTGTAGGGACATGTTAGCTGTTGGAGAATACTCTGTTGACACAACTCAACATGAAACTCATTACTGAGGTACTTATGGCCATTGTCAGACCTCAAGATACGAACCACGGTATTGTATTGAGTCTTAATCATCTGCAGGAAAGCCTGAAAATGAGTGAAAACTTTGGATTTATTTTTCATGAGGTAGACCTAGTTACAATGGGAGTAATCGTCAATAAAGGTGACATAATATCAATGTTGAGTGAGTGAGGAGACAGGGGAGGGACCCCAGACATCACTATGAACAATATCAAAAGCTGCAAGAGAACAGTGCATACGAGACGGATAAGATGAACGAACATGCTTAGATAATTTGAAAGTAGCACACCGAAAATTAAAATTGTTGCTAGCTTTATTAAATTCTGGAAACAGCCAACACAAATATTTAAAATTTGCATGTACCAAATGGGCATGCCACAAATCCAAGGTTTTTAAAGAGAAAATAGTGGAAACATCAGAAGGAAAAATAGATGTTTGAAAGCCAGAAGAGGATACAGGACACGAAGGCGGATTGCCAAAGTAGTAGAGTCCATCCCTTTCAAAGCCCCTGCCAAAAATCTTCCTCGAACTCAGGTCCTGCAAGTAACAAGAGTCGAGAAAGAAAACCACAACACAGTTATATTGTTTGGCAATCCGGTTAACAAATAACAAGTTATAGGAAAATTGTGGAACATAATAAATAGGGAATAAAGATAGAGTTGAGGATAAACAGGCAGTGCCTTGGGTATGAATGGAACAAAAATACCCATCAGGAATGCGGACATTATGAACCAACAAAGGGATAGGGGATGTAATGAGAGATGCCTCATTAGTCAAATGGTTGTTTGCCCCTGAGTCTAGTATCCAAACGGGTGTGACACCGGGTGTGCCAGACTTACTTAAAAGGGCAGTAGGGTTATTTGCAGCAAAGGTGGTTGTAGAGGAGGATGCAGTCAGTGTAGCAAAGGCAAGGAGGCTAATATGAGACTGAAATTGAGTAAGTTGAGCCTGGAGCTAAGAGAAAGTTGGAGCAGCAGTAGGTGCAAGAGTAAGAGAAGCCGGAGGTGCAGGAAGAGATTCTGCAACAACTCCAATATAGAAGGTCCCCGACCTTTGCCACAACCACGACTACGACCATGAGAGGCTTGTTTGGAGTAACGCTCCTGCAGCTCTGGGTGGAGAATGAAGCAGTGCACAATGGTGTGATTATTCTGTTGGCAGTATTGGCAGAATCAAGTCTTGCGGTCAATAGACCTAGCACCAGTAGGGGCTACAAGGGCAACCTGCTCGGGCACACTAGAAGAAGTAAATCCAAGGAGAAGACATCATCACCGATCATCACCATCAATCATTGCAAATGCCTTGTACAAAGAGGGCATCGGGGACGTGTTCAAAATTTGAGTCTGAAGTGATTCGAACTCAGGTTTTAAACCCATCAAGAACTGAAAAGTATGTCGACGATCTTGGCGCTTTGCCTCAATAGCTACTGCCTCGGTAGTAAACTCAGAAAGAGGCTCATACTGGGAGCTCCTCCCACCGAGACTGGGGATAGCCGAAGAAGTCCGTCACAGATAAACCCAATGAAGCCTAGGTCACTTGGTGGAGCTCTCGATAAAGCTAAAAAATACGAACCTCACACCTTGTGTGGGCAAACATTTTGGTCAAGGCAGACCAAAATCTATGAATAGTATCGTGAAACATGAACATCCTGTAGAGGCTTTCTTCCATTGAAGCAAATATCCAACCTAGGATGACACAGTTGTCAATGGACTACTGTTGGTAAGCTGGATCTGTATTAGCAGGGTGAAACTCCATTCCTAACAACTAGTTAGCCTTGCCACGGCCCCCAAGATATAAGTGAAGGGACTGTGACTAGGCATGAAAGTTGCTGCCATTCAGAAGAATGCTGGTGACCTTCTAAACAGGAGCAGTCTGAGTAATAAATAAGTCAGGGCGTGGAAGGTTCAGAGACGAAGAGGTGGATGTACTATCCTTGGTAGGCATAATCATCATCCTTAGTAGCCATTGTAAAGAAGAGAAATAGGCTCCAAAAGTATCAACGCAGCAAAGCAAAGCAAGCCGTTGGAAAATCAGCCGAAAAGTTAACGGAAAAGTTGTCGAAAAGCTGCCGGAAAAGCCGCCGGTCGTTGGGAAAGTCGCCGGAAAAGGTATGAAAAGTAGCCGAAAGCTAATGAAAAGTCGTTGGAAAGTTGCCAAAAAAGTCACAGTTGCCGGAAAAGTCGCAGGTCAACGGGAAAGTCGCTGGGAAAATGCCGTAAAGTTGCCGTAAAAGTCGCCGGTTGACGGGAAAGTCACCCAGAAGTTTCCGAAAAGACACCAGAAAGTCGCCCGAAAAGCCGCTGGAAGGTACTGGAAAAATAGTAGACTGAGTTTTCTGATGTACAAGATCCACTAAAAGTGGCAAGTACAGAGCATACGACTCAACCTACTATCAATAAAGCTTTCTGATGCACAAGCTCCACATACGTGGCGAGTGCAGGGCATATAGCTCAATTTAGAACCCGAACCTTAAACAAGGAATCCAACCTTGCTCTGATACCAAGAAGAAAGTAAAAGAGAGAGAACTATATAAGAGAAAGTGAATATTTCTTGGTGTATTTTGCTTACAACTTTGAGATTATGTATATAGCTATACAAGAGAGTGAGGTTATCCTAACATTCCGATGTGGGACTAAAACTATACACTATGTTCAATAATAGTCATTATAGTAGTTAAGTCAGTCGCATGGATGCCTAGCCTAAGACAAGGAGGTTGGCTTGATTTCATAACTTCCATAGCTTGTTGGGTTTCATGTTATGTCTTCCCTGATGTACCTTTTTATTTATTTTTTTCTACTACACATGCTTTTCCTTTTTTTTCTTATTTTTACCACATTTTGGGTGGTTTACACCCAACAATATAATTGAGAGCTCATTATTTTTTAAACATTTGTTTTGATGCATCATGAATATTTTAAAGAAATTACAATTAGATGTGATTCTTCCCTTATGCATATGTAGTCTAAATTATTCTCCCTTTTGATTTCGATACTTGCTAAAAAATAAATATGCAAAACATTACACATGAAGCTTCTTTATGTATTGCAAGTTGATCAGAGAAGTTATAGCATTTGTTCTTGGGTTAATCAACTTATAATACGTATTGTTATATACTCATGAACTATGTAAGGTCCTTTCCACTTGGGAGCAAATTTTTGTGCAAGGGAGTTCATGGTTGCTCGCAAAACCAAATCTCCTTCAAATGATCTTCCTCTTACTAGCTTGTATTGGGCAATGCTTAAGTCTCCATTGATAAGTGGCTAGATTTTGCTAGGATGTAATCCTCCTCCCTTCTAAGACTCTTTTTTTTTTAAATAGAATCCTCTATTCTAGGACTTCTAAATCAATTAAAATCAAAGAGTCATAATCCATATTAGCTTCCAGTGATAATTGTGCTGAAGGAACCAACACTTATGTAGAAAGAATAGTTTCAGCTTCGTATAGTAATAAATTGGATCATGCATCTCTTTTGGGTCTTCATGTACCATCTCCCTACTCAAATGTAACATCTATCTTCAATAAGATCTGAAATGGATTAGAAATTTCAGCTCAGGCCAAGATGAATCTCCTTATGTATAACACTTCACCAATGGAGCTCCTGAGCTGTTTCTAATTAGTTGGAGGTGGCACTTCTTGAATCGTCTATACTTTAGAGAGGTCAAGATCAATGCCCTTTTGATGAACTACAAAACCCAAAAATTTTTTAGATGGGACTTTGAATGCACAGTTGACAAGGTTCATCTGTAGTTTGAAATGTCGACTTTTATCAAATACCCTCTTCATATGCACTAAGTGATCCTTTTTCTTGTTGGACTTCACATCAATATCATCCACATAGTCTTCTATAATGTCACGCATCATATCATGGAATAAGCTAGTCATGGCTAATTGATATGCTGCCTTTGCATTCTTCAATCTGAACAACATGATTGTGTAGTAAAAGTTCTTAACTGGAGTTATGAATGCAGTTTTCTCTACATCCTCTAGAGTCATTTTGATTTGATAATATCCACTAAAACCATCTATGAAAGAGAACATCTAATGTCCCACTAGCATCTACCAAAGCATTCAATACAAGGGAGAGGGAACTCATCCTTGGAACAAGCCCTATTGATGTTTTTAAAACCCACACATTCTCAAGTTTGATCGTTCTTCTTTATGACATGTACTATGCTTGGTTTCCAAAAGGGATGTTGGATTGATTGGATAAATCCAACTTTGAGAAGCTTTTGGATCTTTAACTTAATTTGAATATCTACCTCAGTTTGAAAAATCTGTTGGACTACTTTACTGCTCTGCTCCCTTGAGTAACTTCCCATCTGTGCATCCCTAGCTTCTTGTCCAGGTTGGACATCCCATTATAAGTCTTGGCAAAGATTTCCCGATACTCCTTAAGGAGTTCAATAAGCTTGAAACGATGTTCCTTTGAAAGTTATTTGCTTATGAAAAGAGGCTTTTATGACTTATATTATCCCGTGCTACATTTATTTCCTCCAGCTCCTCAACTTGAGGTTTTGGTTGATCTTGGAAAAATTTTGGGCCAAGAATTGGGTTTTGGATTAGAGGCATGCAAGGAGGAATGAATTCTTTTCTAGAGCCGCTAATGCATTCGACGGATAGAGACCCAAAGAGAAGTCCTCCCTAGGTCCTCCACTCCATAATTGGTACACCTTTTTACCATTTGAATGGGTGTACAATTCTATTTTTACTTCAGTCTTTTCATTTCCTTGAAGGTTATCATTTCCCCTCTCTCTCTTTGCGCTTCTCTTCCTATTCATGTTTTTCTATGATATTCCTTGATTTCATCCCAAGAAGGAAGAGGAACACCAATAGGACAAGCAATGGTTGTCTTGCCATTTTATCAAACTCATTAAAGAAAGTAGACTCAGCTAGGTAAGGTTCTTGATGTTCAAAAGGTGCTTTTTCTGCAAGAGTGAATGCATCCTTGTCATTCCACTTCCCCTTGGTGCATTGGTGGAGAGTGGAGGGGACTAAGTTGTGCTCATGCAACCATTTCTTCCAATGAGTGAGTGGTAACCTACAAGAGCATCAATTACATGAAATTGGGTAGAACCTTGATTTGGCCGCATTCAGAAATCCACTTTCACATGTCCTGGAGTCTTGATTGATGATTTGTTGAATCCATGAATTGCTATAGGTTGCTTCACCAAATAGTGTTTTTGAGCGTTTGCAGCCTGAAAAGTGGAAAGAGGCATGATATTCATGGATGACCCATTGTCCACAAAAGTGTGTTGGACTTGGTGATCATTCATTATGCTCTCCATATGTAAAGGGCGGGTGTGGTTAGTGTATCTAACATGCATATCTATTTTTGTGATGACAATGACATTCTCGTAATTCTTTGTCATCTTTCCCATTGGATGAGTTACTGTACTATGTTCTACATACTGAATAAGAGCCACAACTGTAGCTCTCTTGGAGTCCTCCAAAAATCCCATACTATCAAAGAAATTTTTGAAACTTGTAGTCTTCATGAAAGCATGTACAACTGGATCATCCTTTGTTATTTTTGCTTGTGCCTTGATGGGGATTAGCATGCCCTACTTATGTCATTTTCAGATGTTGTGACACGTGGACGGCCTCCTGATGCCCACATTTCTTTTGCTAACATGATGACACGTAGACGACCTCCTATTGTCTACAATCGGTTCATAATTGTTTGTAGATTTTGAATGGATTATTTGAAGACTTTTTAGTGTTAGAAAGATTCGAGTAGAGATGCCGAAGCAAGCCCGAGTTCAAGACCCATGTGGGCCTCACACGATCTTGTAGGCCCCACACATGGCTCTATTGGCCCCATATGGATTGGGCCTCCCTTTGACTTTTCTTTATATTTAATTTGTAAACATGCAAGACAACTTGCTTGCATGTGTATGTTAGGAAATTGTGTGAGTATGTCTAGTGAGTTGGAGTGTTAGTAAGTTGTGCTTAGTATTTATTGTGTCTAGAAAGTTGGAGCATTTATTTCGTTAGTAACTTGTAAGAGCAATTAATGTGTCTAGTAAGTTGGTGTCTTTATTATTTGTGTCTCCCATGTTTGTGTGGGAATTGTTAGTTGTTTAATGTCTTTGTCCCCCGATGCTAGATATATATAAACCCCTTCATTGTCAGAACTGTGTAGAGAAAAAAAGTATTGATATTGAAAGGAAACTCTTTTGTTGAAGCTTGTTAAGCTTTGTCCAATCCTTGTGATTGTGTAGTGAGAGACTACGTCGTTCTCCTCGGAGATCAGGTGGTGAGAGACCACTATTCTATCCAGCGACTCCATCCCTATCCCACCTTCACGACTTCCCTCCATCACCCACACGGCTATCAACATGTTACACCCCAAGGCCGCCAATCCATCATTTCATTTGCTGCATACATATCCATATTTCAAAGTGTGCACGAAGAACTTCAGACGAGTTCTAACTATCCTCCATCGCATTCACACGGCCACACCAAAATACCCCCCCACATGGCCACTTCCCCTCCATTACATTGCTATGTTCGTGTCGGTGTTTCAAAGCTTGTTCCAAGGAATTTTCTGGCATGGTCTAAGACTTGTGTTGAACAACGTCAAGTCATCCAAATAATTTTCTTGGTAATCTCAGTACGTACTTATTTGAACCCTTATTTTATATTGTAAGCCTTTGCTGGAAATTTGAAATTCCATATTTGATAAGCCCTTTGAATTTATAGATTGCAATATTGATACTTGCTAGTTTAAAATCAATTGTGAGAATATTGCTTGCTAACAATAGAACTTAAATTCTTGAAATTTTGAATAACATATTTGTTGCATATAACTTGATTCCCTTGTGAAAGAACTCTTGGGACTTATTTATGAACATCATACAGTTTAAAAATTCAACATGTGAAATGAAGCTTCATTTATTGTGTTTATGTTTAGTTAATTGAGTTCTTAAATCAAAGTGTCTTGAGTGTATGTGCTTATGTGAGGGTTGAAACCGTAGGACTAGGCCACCCTTACCCGTCCTATATCATGCCCTTAGTGAGTTGGACATCCCTTCTGCAGGGATGAAAGTATTGTTGGGAGTTTCAATTGGAATTTCAACCAAAGCATTGACATGAGTATTCCGATTATCATGACGAGGTAAAGGATTGTTTCAAATGTCCTCCCCCTCAACCAAGAGCTTACCATCTGCAATTTTCTTCTGAAAAATCTTTCTTAATGTCCTATAATCATTTGTAGGATGACTAACAACTTCATGAAATCGACAATACTTTGGATGAGCCTTATCTTCATTTGTTGGTTGATGTTGAGTATTAGGAAGTTGTACAATTCTATCCTTGATCCATTCGTTGAGAAGTGTGTACCTTATTCATGTCTTAAGGGAAAGCTGGTGGAATATCTGGTCTCCTAGTATGTCTATTATTGAGAGTTTTTTATTCATCTTATCTTCCCTACTTTGGATGATATTTACATTGGTACCTCTCTTCCCAAAATGGGCATTGTCTTTCCTCTGTCTTTGAATGGAGTTATTAGTCCTTCGAGTACCTTCCACTAGGGTAGCAAAGGATGACAAAGCTAAGCTCTTCAACTGCACGCTATATTCAATTAACATTCCCTAGATACAGATTTTCAAAATATATTGTTTCTTGATATTGTATTGGATGTCTAACACACGCTCTTGAATGCATTACCCTTAGTCCTAGTCTTCTATAGACTTCTAGTCTTCTATGGACTTCTAATGTTGCCTTCCTCGATCCACCAAAGCCACCTCCTGAGTGGGAAAAAAGTTTTCACAAAAAGAAGGCACCTTTGTTGCCAGGTTTCCACCAACCATGGTTTGAGGTTAACATACCACGTTTATGCCTTTTTCAGTGAAGGATTTGGAGATCTCCTTTAACTTAAGGTCATCATCCAACCCATAGATGTCACATATCTTAATAAATTTCATTAGTTGCTCCTAGGTGTTACTAGACTTTCCATTGAAGAGTTTTAAATTAGGACTGGTGTAGTCCTTAGGATAGGGATTTGAGATTATTTGATCTGTATAAGGGAGACTAAAGTTCATCCCTATGACAAGAGACTTCTCCTGATTCTTCTCTAAAATGTTTTCCAGATGCTCCTTAGTGATATAGTGGATGGAGTTGGACATGATGGGTGGTAAAGGAGGAGTAAGGGTTGGTGGGACATGTGAAGTGGATCCTACGTGCTGAACTTGTGGAAGGGGTGTTGTAGTTACAAATGGTACGATAGAGATTGTTCCCCTAACAGGTGGTGTTTGAGAAACTATTGTAAGGTTTGAGGTAGAAGGATCTCTTTGAGTTGATGGCGTGCTTTTATCTTGTCCTAGAACAAGGAGGATCTGTGTAGTCATCGTTCCCACTCAGAAGTGAATTAGCAGAATGGTTCATGGCAGTCCTTGAGGTTGTGATCCTGGAGTGGATGCAGAAGTCATTTGACTAATCAAGGCAACTGCTTGATTTAGCATTTTAGTGTTCTCTTGACGAAAATCAAACACTTATTCTTAGGAGATTTGAAACATCTTTCATCATTTGAGTCATGTCGGGGGCGAAGTCTAGGAATTCTTCACGCTCAACAAGATCACCGAAATTTGCCCCATTCTCAGTGTCTTCAGTGAGTTGGGTATTAGAAGCCTTTGGTTGAGTGCCTAACTTTCTCTTAGCTATAACTTTGCACAACCAAGCTCTCCTTAGCGGAGTCGCCAAAATGTGGAGAGGGTTGTTGAGAAGGGAGGAAAGATTTGTTGTGCCTAAGTAATGGATGTTCTAGAGAGGGCCCAGAGAGGAGGGCCAAGAAATTCTCGAGAAGATGTGAAGTGTCATCTTTGTCATATTCCAATAATAGATTGATACATCACATCCCAATTAATGAAAATGATGATATATTATTTGAACGAATCCGACAATGACACATCATTCCAAGAAGAAAAAGGAAAAGAAACACATGTCATTATTTATAGATGGATGCTTGAGCAACTTAATAAAAGGCTGAGGGGCAGAAACCCACTTAGAGAACCCTGACTCGAGCCCACAAAGTCTAAACTCTCTAGAACATCCCAAGATCAGGATTGGTAAAGACCCCGCCACGTGTCTCTATGGTGAATTTTGATACACGCCGTCAATGTTGACCTCCAATGCAAACATGATATAATTAACACTTAATTTAATTACTATATACATGCACGTTTGACATTAATCAATCCAACGATATAAGGCAAAGTGGTAATTTTATTATGCATTTACAGTGTCATTTTCAAACACCTTATCCTTTCTTTTCTTCTCAGTTTTCAATGCCTTCAAGGAGCCTGCAAGTGCAAGCTTTATTTTCAAGCCCATCAAATGACTACTCTTAAGATTTACTAACTGCCTTCAGTTTCTTGAAACCCAACTGGAGGCCAACTTCTTATAATGGAAATCCCCACTCTCAAGAAAGGCATTGCAGCCAACAGTGTGACCTGCGATTCACAATCTTCCCCCTCTTGAGAAAGGCGTTTGTAGCCGACACAGCATCCTGCAGTTCACGACCAATCACATCTAAAAGCAATTTTAGCTGGACTAGGCTCCAGCTCTCTAGGAAAATGGCAAGGCAGCCATCCCCTTGCTTATTAAAGTCTGACCACTGACTCCTCATCCTCATCTTTTGATTCAGGCATCGAGTCCTCTCTGTTTCCTTTATTCAGTGAGTCCACATGTCCGACTTGGCAGCCACCTCCTAACCTCACAGGATCCTTGTCGTCTTCTTTGTGCCTCACAGAATCCTTCTTTGAAGCATTTGCAGGAATTTTTTCTTGATCCTCCATTCTCACCATTATGTGCTTTCCTCAGAATGACAGATCTTTGTCGATGGAGATGGACCAGCTTCCTTCCAGATGTCACCTGGTGGGCGTTGCATGTACAGCCTATTTCAGCCTCAACAGAATTAGAGGGCTCTTTGTCCTTCTCTTGTCAGCTGATGCTCCTGATGCTCCACAATTCTTACTGAATACTTCAAATGTGTTTTTTTAACCTGAGTAGGAGACCCAATAAGACGGTCCCTTTTTCTGTTCTCATCATAAATTGAACTTGAATGGGAGTACCAATGCAAAACACAATAAGTATGAATTATAGCAAACATAACACTCAAATACATGACCTCGTGAAACTAGAGCTCTGGTACCATGTTAAAGCTGTTAGGAATTGATTCAACAATGTAGATGAAGCTATCCAACAATCTGAGCTTGGTTCGCCTAGCTGTTTTCTTGCAATCAAGCACCTAACATTCAAAAACTTCCTGTATAATTTATGTTGCTTTGTTCTTCTTAGGTGGGTTGATCGAAGTTTATGTCCTTCAATTATAAGGTGGGTATAAAAAATGTTCTTAATGGTGTATTAAAGAATCTCTTCATCTTCTTCTGTGTGCATGCATTCCTCTTTTGTTTTTTTTTGAATTGAATGAAGTTGCCCAAAAGCATGAACGAAAATGTAGGAAAGAATAATATGCTTCCATCAGGAGTAAAATCAGTAAGTTACATGACAACCCTTGGATTGCTGCTTTTTCAAATGCTTTTTAAAGCAACATACCTTTAAGCCTTGAGCAATAGAACAATTAAAATAGGTGCTGCTCTGTTATTGATTGTCTGATGCAGCTGTTCCCGCAAGGGTGGGTGCAAGGGTGCAGACACGGGTGTCCAGATGTGTGCATTGGCAGAAAAGTTAAAAGTTAAATAGAAAACAGAAAGAAAGGATATGAAGTTAATTCATGAAAAAAAAAAAAAAAACAGTAAGTATTGTACAAGAATAGATAATACAGATCTCATGACAATGATTTTTAGCATAACCGTTAAGTTCTATTCTTATTTACCTAACTGTTTGTTTGTCAGCATTGTCTGTAACAATAATAGCAGAGGTGTGGTCTGCGTTTGTTGACAGTTTTTAGGGAACTTGAGGAACCTTCGAGATGCGCATGCAGCAGTGGCTGCAGGGTCATCTGAAACGGTAGCTGGTGTGCCTTCTTCTGTTGCAAGAATAATCTCAGAGTGCGAGTCTGCATTAACATTCTTGAACCGGGATCTTGGAATCCTATCAGCTTCTATTGCTCGTGAGAAAGGGGAGGAGTTAGCTCCACAGTGAACTTGAACTGTAGAGAAGAACTGAGTATAATTGTTGTCATCTTTTGGAACTTCCTATGAAATTTCTTGCCTCACTCGAATTTTTCAAAGATCATTTTTCGAACTTTTTTTTTTATGGCTTAATGTTACTCATTTGAATATCTTTTACCATATGATCTGTGGGTCTAACCATATTGGTTTGGAGAAATGGTAGATCATAGTATCATAAGGTCATCCTCAAACATATGACTTGTTTTTATTTTTTTGTTTATTGCATCTAGGGTTGTTCATGGATTGGGCTGGGTTGAGTTGAGCTCAAATTTTTAAATCAAATTAATTAGGTCAGTTTGAGTTTTTCTCAAACCAAATTCGAACTATTTTGGTTGCGATTTAGATCAATTTGATATTCATGTGGATTGAACTGGGTTGATAGTTTAACTAGTTTTACATTTTAAAAAGTATATAATATAGAAAAAGAATAAGTGAAGTTGAAATTTTATATGACATGTGTGAGTGACTTAAGTCGCTGATCACTCGAAACGTAGAGATTGAACTACAACAGATTGAATTGCAAATAATTTTGCCAGAGTTTCTATAAAGAATTTTAACCTTGAATAACACAATATATAATGTTTAGCTTTCTTCCCTTTTAGTTCTGTTAATTTTTTGTTAGAAGGCAACATTACTTATTTCAAACATGAATTGGTCTTAATTTATTATCTCGTTGCATCATATAAATGAAAAAAAATAGGAGATAATTAAACTACCCAAATTGAGAACTTTGGTATAACTAAAGCAAATTACAGGAGAAAAGAAGGAACATAATCTAAAAATAGAGTTGACAGACTATTGAATTAACATTGTCAAAGTTAAAGCAAATGGATCATTGAAAAATATGATTAGAATAACGAAAATTTAAAATGATATAAATTAGAAAATATTACACATAATAATAAAAATAATTGAGGTTATTTTATCATTATATATATAAACTCGCTTTTAAGTGTTTCAAGAACAATTTGATCATTCAGAAAGGTTGAAAATTAGTTACTTTTAAGACGTAAAATTTAGGATTTTATAAACATTATTTTATTTTATTATTTTTCTTTATCAAGGCAATTTATTTAAATTTAAATTTAAATTTTTTGAGTAAAATAGTTTAATCAACTAATGAATTTTTATATTAAAGTATTGCAATAATACGTTAGTCACAACAATTTAGGAATCATAAAATCTAATTTTCCATTTTCTATTAAAGTATAGTAATTAAATGAGATAGAGAGAGAAACACTGATATTTGTTATCGAGGTTCGGCTAAACCACGCTACGTCCCCACCTTGGGCATACCCTCCAAGGATTTCACTATCTCTGATCATTTACAGGTGGAGCAGAAATCATTTACAATCACCTCTCCTTATGGGGCGAGGAATACCCCAACTACACTGACCGGGCGGAACCATAACCCAACAACATTTTATGGACGGTGTCAAAACCCAACTCAATTACCAAACTAAGTTCAATTAGTCTCCTTTACGGGGCGGAGGTTTCCCAATTTAATTTACGGGCTGAATCCAACCAGTACAATAAAAACATTTTTGTACAAAATACATGCTTCTAAATACAAGTAAAAAAGTACAACAATTAAACTCTAATGCACTTTCTAATGATATGAAATTGGCTCAGCAGAGTAAGGGTGCTTTTCTCAAGATATTTAAACAATCTTTGAAAAAGATGTATATAATAAAGTACTCCAAAGATTTGGACTCCAATAAAAATATTCCCCCAAAAATATTTTTCAATACGAAGTAGGAGAATCTAGGGTTTTTATTTTTCAAATGATTTTTGCAACATAAAAGTTTGTCTATGAAAGCGTGGATACAAAAATAAATGCCCTAAAATACAAATGCTTTCTTTCAAAATTTGTTCAAATGAACAAAAGGAAAGAGAGTAGGAGAGTAAAAATTTTGCCACAATGAAAATATTTTGTAATAAAAAGTTGTTTGGAGGAACTTTCATTAAAAAATATTTGAAAGAATTTTAAAGCTAATCAAAGTTCCTAATCAGACTTATGGAAGGGGTATTTATAGATTTTCAAGAATTTTGACCGTTGAGGGACACGCTTGGTATTTTTAGATTTGTTTAATTAAAAAATTAAACTTGTTTAGTGTTTAAAAATAAGTCAACCTGAGAGGTCCGGTTGACCTAGGCACATATCCGTCGACTGAACGAAGGGTGACATGAAACCCTTCGTAGGTTCGGTCGACCAAGGCAAAAGGCCGGTCGGCCACTCATAAGGTTCAATCGACCATGACGTTTTTAAACTAAGAGGCCAGTCAACTGAGGATAGTGGAAAGTCAAATTCTTAAGGGCCGGTCAACCATGGGAGATATGTTCAAATTTGGTTGGTCGATTGAGCCTTTATCAACACTTTGACTCTAGGGCAAATAGTGCATCAGTCGACTGATGGGTTATATCACAAAAATGGTCGGTCGACCGAGCCATGGTCAAACTTTTGACTTTGGGCTTATGGTGCGGTCGGTCGACCAAGGGGTATAGAACATAAATTGGTCGGTTGTCCGACGCTTTTAACCCTATAGATATTACAAAAATCTTATTGATTTTAAATTTTGTGAAAAAGATTTTTGATTAAACTTTAGGTGCCCTATGGTCAGTATATGACCTTTGATTCCCTATAATTAGTCTACGGTTCTGTCTAAGCATTCAAATCATATCATGCAAGATGTATGCATTATTACAGAAGACATATGAAAACTAGATGCAATTACAATAAACACAAATATGTCTTCTTCTTCTTCTTCTTCTTCTTCTTCTGTTTTCCATGGAATGCCCCAAGTGTATAATCTTTAGGTTTCTCGTGGCTTCCATGTCCTTTGTCCTCATATGTGAGTTGAAACATGACCTGTTCAAGCACTAAATACACACATAAGAACATGTGCTTTGTCAGCTTTAAAACAGGGATCAAACTCAAAAATTCAACAACCTGAGGCCGTTAATTGATGAGTTGAATAGGAAAAAGGAGTGGAGACATTTTATGAGGAAACTGGGAAAAAATTTTGGATGCATGCTGTGTTGGGAGTCACTAGCCGGAGTATATAGTCTAAAGGGGGGGTGAATAGACTCTTTTCGCGGAATACGTATTTTTTTACGAAATAAAAACTCTTGGCAAGATAGAAGAAATTATATCGCAATATAAATATAAATCATGCACAAGATATAAAATAAAGAGTGTAAGGGAGAGAAAGAACAACACCGGTATTTTTATGTGGTTCGGCCCCAAGCCTACGTCCACGCCTTAGCACCAAGCCAAGGATTCCACAATCCACTAAAGATACTCCTTCACCGGTGGAGAAGCCTTACAACTCGAGAAAAAATCCCTACACTTGGGAACAAACCCCTACCGTGCTCACCAAGAGCCTTCGCTTCGGTTTACAAAGAACCTTACAACAATGGTTCACAAAGAACCTTACAAGAGATTGGAAATACAATTTAATGCTCCTTAAATGAGCCAATATGAAACATAACCAAATCCTCACTCTATTCTCTCAAGGAATGAATCTTACAAGATAAGTGAGCAAGAGAGGATTGAACACTTGTGAAGAATAACTAAAATGCAAAGGGCAAAGTGCTTAGGTTTTGGATAAAATGATATTTTTCACAAATATGATCAACAATGCTCAAAACCATATTAATACAAGTCTAAAAGCTTGTATTTATAGCTCAAGAACCTTAGGAGCCATTAACTAACCGTTGGGGGGAAGAAAAAATACATTATTTGGCAAACTAGCCGTTTTCCGCCCATTGGGGCGCTTCTGCCCAGAATTTGTCAACGAAATCTAAATTTCGTCAACGAGGTCCCTGAATCAGAAAAAGTCACAAAAATAAAAGTTGTGTAATTTTGTCTTAGCTTTCCAGGGACACCAAGATCGTCCCATTTGGACTTTTCTAGAAAAATTTATACCCAAAATACCGCAAAGTGTTCAGGACTCAAGATTGCACTACGGTAGTAACGATTGCTTTGTTTTTCCTTGTCAAAAAACATTTTAATGACTTAAAACATTTTTGGACAAAAGTATATGAAATATTTTGAGTCTAATGAAGATTAAAACTTGTCCAAGTGAGTTTCCCCATAAATATAAGATATCTTATTTTATGAAAACATATTTGAAAACTTGTTTCGATATTTTTTATGCTTAGTATGTCCTTTATTGAATATACTTGACTTTCTTTGAACCTTTAGGACATTAAACTTGTTTTAACACAATCGAGACTAAGTATAAAAATGTTCTTAAAAATAGGATGTTAAAAGCTTGTCCCTTTGAAAACATATTTGAGTTTTAGGATTCATTTGACAAACTCTTGTTTTAACTTAGAAAGCCATGAAAGGTGAGTTTGTGTTTATGTCTTTAGTGTGATCCTATAAACTCATGTGTCCTAGTATGCATGTGCTTTGCTCAAATCTTGCTAATGAATCATGCAAGAAACACACTCACAAGAGTTACAAAACGTACTACCTCACACAACCCTTATTACAAATAATTCTCCAATTAAGCTTCCTTTGGTTGTGCTTGGGTCATTCCGAGTACGTGTCCATTTGATCTTTCCTTCTTAACGTCTACTCGGTCCGATCTTTGCCTTCAATCCAATAATTCATGTACGAGTACCTATAGTAAACATGATATGCAAAGATAGGAAAACACTAGGAACAACATATAGGTTAATATCATCAAAACACATTAAACAATGATGGTGTAGCCACTAAGGCTAACATGCTGCACTGTTGTGGACAATTAATGATTTTCTCGCATATGGCAATCTATCGGGCTAGAACACAAAATATTACTTAGCATGTAAGGATGTTGGGTCTTTACCCTTGAAGCATGAACGCAAGTTATGCTTTATGTGTCATCATCGTTTTTTATGACCTGGACATCCTTGGAGGACTTGTGGTGTTAGAAGCTTTAAGGAAAAACCTAAACGAAGGTTGCTACCAAACCGATTAAGTGAGGAAGAGATATTAAACTAGCTTTGGTTGATCAGAGATGTGAAATTTGGGAAACTAGTGAGCAATAGAGAAAGGAAACGTGCTGAGTGGGAGTTAAATTGGACAAAGAGAAGCATCTTCTTTGAGTGGCCATACTAGAAAGATCTTCCACTACGCCATAACTTGGATGTTATGCACATCGAGAAGAACATTTTTGAGAATGTCATTTGTACATTACTAGATATAAATGGGAAGATAAAGGACAATGCAAATGCTCTCCGGGATATGGAAGATATGGGAATACAACCTGAGTTACATTTGATTCGTGATGGGGACAAACTTCTCATGCCATCTGTCTGTTACACATTTTCGAAGGATAAGAAGAATAATTTCTTCGAATGGTTGAAATCAGTGAAGTTTCTTGATGGATATGCATCCAACATATCTCGATGCATAAGCACGAAGGAAGGGAAGATGTTAGGAATGAAAAGTCATGACTCTCACGTCCTTTTGCAATGGGTTCTACCCGTTTTCCTTTGTGAACACATGTCTGAAGATGTTTGCTCGGTGCTAATTGAGCTGAAGATCTTCTTCTAACAGTTGTGCTCCAAGAAATTGAGAACGTACTTGAACAGTTAGAGGAGGACATCGTGATCATACTATGCAAGCTGGAGAAAATATTTTTGCCAACATTATTTAATGTGATGGTCTACCTAACCATCCATTTACCAAGGGAGGCCATAATTGGAGGACTAGTGCAATATCGTTGGATGTAACCTATTGAGAGGTAAATTATAAAGTCCTTCTACAATGTTCACATGATTTCTTTACTTTCGTTGTACGTAGAAGTCACTAATTCTAGGTAAAATGCAAAGGTTCTTGTCCACTTTGAAGGGTATATGTGCAATAAGGCACGACCATAAGGTTCAATCATTGAGGCATACATTGACAGTGAATGTATTGTATTTTGTTGAATGTATCTACATGATATTGACACAAGGTTTGCTGGTGAGGAGCGAAATGTAGACGTTCATGCTAATGCCAAAGATGAAAAACCCAAGAGCTATATATTTCAAGGAAATGTTCGACCATTCGTTGCACATATTTACGATTTCATTGATATGGAGGACCTATGAAAGGCGCATTTTTCCGTCCTCAATAATTGTGATGAAACTATTCCATATATCAAGTATGTGGTTCCAAACTCGTTACTTTGCATTGTATTTATGTATGCATATATATATATATGTTTATATATTTAGTTGACATTAACATGTACTATAGTTGCATATAGTGCTAAACTTTTGGCCTAAAATGAAAGGAATGTTGACGAAAGATATAAGAAGGAATTTGTCAATTGGTTTGAGAGCCATATAAGTAACAAATTTTATGTGTGTTTGAAGCAATGTACAATTTCAATATTGACGGTTTACTTATCTAAACTCCTTTTTAATTAATAGATGAAAGTCATGTATTATAATAAAGAACCAACGGCAAGTAAAGATTTTTATGCGTTGACATGTGGCCTCGATCAATGAGTTAACCGCTACAACAGTTGCATTGTCAACGACTTACGATTTCATACGAAGTCCCTCTAACTAGATAGAAGAACCCAAAATTGTGGGGTTGCAATGCTAGAAACAGAAGGAGATAAGGAAATTAACGACTTTGGTGTCTTAGATGACACTATAGAGCTTAACTATGGAGTCAATAGACTGCTCATATATCAAGATTAGCGCAACATCACATCATGTCATAATTCAAGATTATATATTTCATTTCATAGTTGAGTCAATATACATGCTTAGGTATGCCATGTCATGCTCAATTTTTGCCCAAAAATTCTCCACCTTTTGACATCATTCAAAAAGAGTAAGATATCAAGAAAAACATATAAATTCTAAGGCAAAGAGCAATGATAAGTAAAAAGTATAGATCTAGTGAAGACACAAAACCGAAACTTTGCATTCATCATGCATAAAAAGATAGACAATAAGTCCCAAAATAACATGAGAAAATACAAAAGATTGTATATCAGAATTTTCAATAATGTCCAGTAATAAACATAAATCATGATATCATTACTTAACAAGTCTAACTCCCCCTGAATGAAATGTATTTCATATTTAATAGATTCAAAATTTCATTCTTGAAGTACAAACTATGTATCCATGTATAGTATGAATGTAAATGTCATGTGAAGTTATCATCAATCATGTTTTTAAACTTATCATGCCATGCTCATTCTCAATTTGCTCACATTCAGTTTTACTAAATTTTCTCCCCCTTTTGATATCAACAAAAGGATAAACTGAAAGAAATATTATGCAAAGATACTAAGGATCAAAAAAATTTCGCATCAATAACACGGTCCATAAGCTAGCATATATTTCAATCATAACATGGTCATCTATCATTCAACTTGCAAAAGATATATAACATAATCCAATATCAGCATGTGAACTAAGATGGTCAAGAGAAACAAATAAAAGAGCTAAGCTCAACAAAATAGAAGTGTCAAATATTTCAACCCAAATTAATGTTTGTTTTAAGAAAAATATTTATGCATATGCATTTTTATTAGATTTGTATGCTCATGTCTGCAAACTTTAGTCATATTTCAAAAGTTCATGCTCAGAGTCATATGGAAGATGGTATAAATTAAATGTCCATGTTTAGTTGTTATGTTTTTGCTCAAAACATCTCCTTCTGATGACATCAATAAAAAAGATAAGGTTGTCAATAAGCACATACAGTCAACATAAACACAAAACAGATAAATGACTACTCACCATGCTTAAGAAGATAATCAAGTATTCCGAAATAACATGAGAAAAAAAAAATAAAAAAATCTGATGCACATATTATAATCCAAGATTTGTTTAAACTTGAGAAAACAACTAAGTATCAGCTGCATCTTCATCCTTATCTTCTTCTTCTTCTTCTTCTTCTTCTTTAGCATCACCAGATTTATCTCCATTGGAGTCTTTCTGCGTGAAGAACCGGCTATATGCTATTCAATCTGGCCAAGTATTTGGTCAAGATAAGTACAATTTTCCAAAAGATATGAATAATTGACCTGAGACATAGGGTCAGTAGAATGAGACAAAAAAACGAGGGCTTTTATGAATAGTTGGTATTCATGCAGCTGCGTGTCAATCGACTATGCTCAAAAGGGCAGTTGACTGACCTGTATATTTCCCTAAAATTTTTCAATTCAGTAGCGAGTTAGTTGACTGAGGCTCATAGAGTTAGTCGACTGAGGAGCCTGATCCTGAAAATTTTAGTAAGTCAGAGAGCAACCAGTTGACTGAGGGTAAAACGTCAGTCGATTGTACATCAGTGTTCTTGACTTACATGCTTTCTTCAAACACTTATCCTTGTTCCTTATTCAAAATACTTCTCTACTATGAAATAGACCTAGATTACTTCAGATTTTCTCTCTTTTGATTTTAGATTATTTTTTTTGCGTATGAATACCCAAAATTCATATTGCTTTCCAAATCTCAATACTTTCTAAGTTAAGCCTTGTACAATCCAAGATTTCTTGATTGTAGCCAACAACGCCATTCTTGTATTCATTTGTTTCAATATAATAGTCATAAATAAGTTCAGAAACTCATTTTTAAGTTTGTCCATTTCAACTCGTTCAATATCCTTGTATTAATTTTGATTAAGTAGCTTTCCATATATTGAACAAGGAGAATTTTCTTCTTGGTATTTGTGAGCTCTTCAGATTTTCTAAGTAGCAGCTGATGATATGATCATGGAGTGAAGGCTTTTAATAATAATTTTAGAAAACTTCTTAGTTGAATTTTTCTTCTTGAATAAGCCATATGCTGTGAGTATTTCAAAAATAATTTCATTGCACCTGCAATACTTTAACCAACTGAATTTCAGATTCTTCACTTTGGAGCTTCTTTCAGTGTTTTAATCAATCAACTACGTTTCTTTTTCATTAGTTCTTCTAAATCTCAAGTTTATGCAAAGAGCAACATATGCTGCACTCTTAGAGTTTTTAACCTTAAAAGTTTATAAATTCTCTTTAACAATTTCAACTAAGGTTAAGCTATATCATCCCCATAATGAATTATTTACCATGATATGCACAGTCAAGGTAGACTTTGAATTTATGCAATAGATTTCTTATTTTTACTCAGCTTCTCAGTGTCTCTACTATAGTACACATCTCTATTAGTGACTTACAATTTAAGCATTTATCAACTATTAGAGCACATTTATAGTCATCGCTAATCTCTTAGAATAGGCTACTTTAAACCCTGTAGGCTATGGAGGCATTACCATCTTTTCATTCTAGTACAAATTTATCTTTCTTCATTCCTAATAAGAGAATGACTATACCTAAGATCTATGGAGTCCTTAGTTTATCTTGGTACCTATACTTTCTTGGGTCTTAATGGTTTAACAAGAGATGTTTCTTTTACTTTCCAAACCTGTTTAGTTTTCACACCCTTTCTCTTTAATGGACATTCAAACTTTATATGTCCCTTTTTCTTACATAGGAAGCATGTGGTGTGAGTGTAAGCATTTGAGGAGGTGCCAACATAGTCTTTGGAGGTTTTTGTAAAGTATCCCATGTAAAGGTTCTTTTTCCTTGTGTTCTCAACTCCATTGAATCCTATGCCTTCCTTATCCAAAGACATTCTTTGTGATCCAACTATTTTATCAAGGTTTTCTTTTCCTTTAGTGAAGTTGTAGATGATTTTGGCTTGATCCTCAATTTTTCTCTTAAGATCACATATTTATGAGTCTTATATATTTTTACCCTTTATTTACAACATTACTAGATCTTGAGACATTTTGTTGATTTTACTTTCTTATTCAGATATATACATATCTTTCTCAATTTTCATAGAAGATTTGGATCTTAGATCTTCCAATTCTTTCATCACCTTTTTATTCTTGCTTTCTAATCTTTTAATTTTTAAATCCTTTTCTCTTTCAGCAAGATTTTTTGATTCTAGCTCTTTCATTACAACTTCATTCTTATTTTTCAATGAAGTGTATCATTTAGTCACATTAACTAGAATCTTATGAACCTTGAATAGTTCACTTTATAGTTCTTTATAAGATGGCATACTCTCATCACTGGATTCATTAGATGAATTGTCACAAGATTCACTGCATGTTTCATGTAGAGACTCGAAAATTATAATAATTAAAAAATAGAGAGAAAGGGAAAATTTTAAAAAAGGTCAAAGCAGGGTTCATCGACGAATGCCCTGGTTTTATCGACGAACTCCCTGTAGGATTCATGGATGAGTCTTGTTGGCTTTACAAGGCTTAATATTCCTTAATATCCTGTTTTGATGCTAACAAACAAGTAGAACTTAACATGCTTTGTTTAAGTGATGTATTTTAAGGACTCAATGATGAATGCAAGGTTAAAGAATTTATGAAAGCTTGTACTTCAAATAAGGATGATTATATCAAGGTTGAGGCATAGATTAAAACTTGAAGATCATGAGAGCATTGATATTAATGAACAAGCGTCAAGAATAAAAGCTCAAGTGATCAACATGGAAAGCTCGAAGATCAATGAAGCTCAAAGTCTGAATTAGTGATGAAAGATCAAGAGAGATAAAGAATTGAAAGCTCACATCAAATTTAGGATGATTGAAGCTCAACAATAAAGAAAAGAGGAGTCACCTCAGTTCATAGGACAAGTCTTTGTAAGTACTTCAAAAATGGTTCAAATATGATTTTTCATTTTGAAGCTCATTAGGCAAAGACATACTTAGAGACTTTAGTTTATGTCTTGGAATATACTTTTTCAAAGTTAAGCAAGTTAATATTCCAAGATAAATTAAGCAATGAAGAGAGAAATTAAAAATATCTTAAAATGAGAAATAACGAGTTGACAAACGACTGTCTATCTATGGATTGCTGACTGGCATATTAAAGGACTTAACTAAGTAGACAAAAGCTTGACATACGACTGTCAAATACTTGACAGACGACTGCCGGTGACAACTGAGGCGATTGGGTGTGTTTTGCCAGCCGACTGCCACTCTTCTGAATGTTTTAAAAAAACTGAGCTGTTCAATGACAGATGACTGCCACCCTGATGATAGGTGACTGCCACCTTACTATTTGGGAAATTTGTATTTGAAATGCATGGATAGTTGACTTCTAGAGATTACACAGTCGTCTGGCTCACGGCAGATTTTAAAATACTTAATGGATATATTTTTGAAATTTCAATTACTTGAAACCCAAATTAATATAAAACTTGGACCCTATTCCAAGTAAACTTGGTGAACAAGTTAGAAACCTTTCTACATCGATAAATACCCTCAAGTTACATTGATTTGATAACCAAGAAAAAACCAAGAATTCAATTCAGCAAACAAATTTCTCTCAAGCATTCTGAAATTGAAAAAGCTCTATATTGCTCACATGTTGCATGAAATATACTGAAGTCTTGCTGAATTCTCACTGATATTGTGCTTCAACTATCAATTCTTTCATTCATAGAAAGAATCAAACGGTGAAAAATTTCTAGAGCTTCAACCTGAATTTTGCATTATGAATTTTATTGAAGTATATAGTTTTGAATTGTTGTACTAATAAGCTTTTTTAGGAGCAATTCTTTGTACATCTATTTGGTTTGTATTTTGTAGATTGACGATTCAAAGGTTTGTTTGGATCGTTGGCTAAGTAAGGGGATATTTCTTAGAAAGGCGGGATCTAGCCTAATTGAAGGAGTGACCGAACGAGGGTACATCGTTTGGAGAGGTGGACTCTAGGCTATTGAAGGAGTGTGTAAAGGTTTGTTCCGCCCTATAAAGGAAAGGATTTAGTGAATCCTTTGGTGGTTTGCCAAAGACGAGGGCATAAGTTGGGTATAAGCCGAACCTCGTAAAAATCTCGGTCTCACTTTTTCTTCCCTACTCTTAACTTTTCAGCAAAGTTTATAAATTGCGTGGATGCTTTATAAATCTCTGAATTCCAAGTGTTTGGTTGTTAAATAGAGAAGAAGATAATTTGTTTTGGTTTGATTAGCATTGATTGCAAAAACCGAAAGAGACTACGTTGGTTGATCATCCTTAACTTATTAAACTGAAAGTTTATTTAAAAGCTAAACATTGGGAAGAAGTGTATTTGTGAATGTTTTGTTGAAAATCATATTGAAAAAAGCAAATCCATATCAGCAAGCATAAATTATCATTCACTACATGGCTTGATTCAAATTTGTATTCATAAAGCTTATATAAAAAAACAACCATCTTAAGTTCTTACATTACCCAAAGTGCTGTATATTTTCATCTTGGTTTGGTTGTTTGCTTTCAGATTGTGGTTGATTGATTTGGTTGATTGATTACTTGAATGATTGGATGTTTGTATGGTTGTGGATTAAATAAAGAAATAAGTTTTTTCTGAAAGTTTGAAGAATAAAAAATTAGTTAAGAATTCATTAAAAAGATTTAAAAGAACGTTTAAAATCCAATTCACCCCCCCTCTTGGGACTACACCTTGCTTTTCAATTGGTATCAGAGTGGGGTTATAGAAAATCTTAATTAGTAGCTATAAAAAGATCCTAATGGCTCACTTAGCCGTAGCTCCCTTTGGAGAGGGACAATCTTCAACTAGGCCACCCATCATTTGTGGTTTGAGCTACACTTTTTGGAAAAAGAGAATGCAAATATATCTTCAAACTATGAATTGGAAAGCATGGGAGGTTGTCATGGAAGGTGACCAAATTCCTTTTAAACTAGTCGATGGAAAACAAGTTCCCAAAGAGAAAAATGATATGTCAGACTTAGATAATAAGATGTTGCAAGTTAACTCTAGTGTCATGAATGTCTTATATTGTGCTTTAGATGCCAATGAATTTAATAGAGTAATGATTTGCAAATCAGCTAAGGAGATATGGGACAAGCTAGAAGTCACTTACGAAGGCACTATAGATGTTAGGGATAATATGATTGATATGCTTACAAGCGAATATGAAACTTTTAAGATGAACCCAGATGAATCCATAACTAATATGTTTACTAGGTTCATTCACATAATAAATTCCCTAAATACACTAGGAAAAACCTACACTACTTATGAGATGATAAGGAAAATTCTTAGAGGGCTACCACCTATATGGGAACCAAAAGCCACTGCCATAATGGAAGGAAGAAATCTGAAAACCACTTCCTTAGATGAACTTATAGGTTCTCTCCTTACATATGAAATGGTAATGAATGATAGAAGTGGAAAAACTAAAGCCCAAGAAGCAATAGCCTTCAAAGCCTTAAAAGAGAGCTCTAGTAGTGAAGAAGAGATGGATGAAGATGAAGTAGCCTTTATATCTAAAAAGCTAGCAAAAATCCTTAGAAAGAAAAAAAAATTCAAAAGAAGAAATCAAAACTCTAAATCAAATGAAGAAGAAACTCATACAAAGAAATCAATAAATAAAACCCCCACATGTTATAATTGTAACAAAACTGGACATATAAAACCGGAATGTCTACGACTAAAGAAAGAGTCTAAGAAGAAAAACA